>NW_027362764.1:377680047-378980047 GCF_046119375.1 Phyllobates terribilis
ATGCAAATATCGAGTATATGTATAATGTATGTGGAAAAGTGTGCCTAGGTGTTTGTATGATGTTTCATAGTGTATGTCTTGTAAAACGTACAGTGTATATTTGTTTAAAAACCGTATTCAGATGTTTGGGGCATATTTTAAGATGTTTGGGGTTCTGGTGGATCTGGTTTTTCTTTTCTTTTTTTTATTTATTGGACATGGATATATTTTGGCTTTGATAACCCCTAATGTTTTATTATGTCCATCATTAAATGCCAGCAATACATTACATAAAATTTTCAATCAGTTTTTCTTGGAAAAAAAAAAGAAAAGTGGTGTGCCTTAGCATATGTTCAGACGGCCATATTTCATGGTCCATGTACAGGCCACAATTCCAAAACCAACTGCATACAGTATCTTGTGGCCAAAACTTTGTATCCTCATATATAACTTTCAGGCTATTGAGCCCAGGATAAGAAACTGGAGATTGGTCTCGGCATAGCATGGACTGTGCAATACAGCCTTCTGATCCTGCCCATAGGCTACATTCCTACTTGCACCTGGACATTACATTTGTCTGTTCTGTTTTTAGTAAAAGACTAAATGAATGTCTAAAAGAGATCCATTGCATTACTGATATGTAGCACCCCGAGGGCTCGGCTGCTACAGGGGTATTGCACCTCAATCCAGAGGTGTGATATTCCACTCCCGGGTAAGGATGGAGTGTGGACCAGGACTCGGTAGGCTGCATGCACCACACACACCCCATTTCCGAGGGACAGCTCAACGGTGCTCCCACGAGACAGAAGTGCAGGCACGACAGCATCTGTCCCTGGCTAGAGTGGGCAGGGGGAGGAAAACCCAGTAGTGTAGGAGCAGATAGGGGTGGGTCTCTGGGCATAGGTAGGAGCCCATTGGTTGCTAGTCACCTGGGCTCACACATAGAGGGAGGTATATAAGGTGGGCACCATCTCAGGACAGAGTCAGTTCAGTTCAGAGAGGAGTTCAGCCAGAGAGGGCTGACAGGGAGCTGTGGCTCAGTCTGGGCCCAGCTCCACGAGGCGGGCCTGGAGTGGAGGCCAGAAACAGCAGAGAGAACAGGAACAGAAGAGAAAGGAAACAAGGAACAGAACATTAAGAGAGGCCCAGAGACACGAGAGAAGAAGGAACCCCATAGGCCCAGGAGATTGCGGGTGACGGGTTGGCAGAACAGGGTACCAGATCCCAAATTGGTGGAGGCGACTAATCCTCAGCCAAAGACCGGCGGTCGTGACTATATCTCGGTGCGACCCCTCACTACACCTACCAGGAAGGCACACCACATAGGGTCAGGGACGCAGAGATCAGCATACCCAGAGAAGACCCGAGGCAGCCGGACAAACGTAGAGTCACTGGTGGGGCACGGCCAGAGAAGGGAAGAGAAGGGAGCCCTGTGCCACACTCTGGAATTGCCTGGGAGTTGGTCGAGCCCCTTGCCTGGTGGACGCAGCACAGCTTGGGCAGTCACCGCCGGTACCGAGGTGACTAGGACCAGTAAAGAACTGTGAGTAAAGCATTGGAAACTGCAACCACACGTCTCTGTGCTTCTTCGCCGCACCAGCACTACCAGTGCTGGGACGCCCGTGCACCATCACTACCATCATCCACACTTACTGCCCTGAGGCTATACTTCTCCCGTGGGGAGTCATCCCATTCTTAGCTGCACATATAACACCGGCCTCAGCGGTCTGCCTTGCAGCTGCGGTCCCCACTGACCGCAATCCACTGGTGGCGTAGTCGGACTATTATCTCACTAATAAGACTGCCACTGAATTTGACCACCCTGGGCACGGACCGGGTCAGCGCCACGGAGACTACAACCCCCAGCGATCCGGCTCCGGGTATTCCCTGCACAACACAGGCCCAGGGGGCGCGTCAGATACGCTCCATTGTTTATTAAGGAGTAGTGTTGAGCGAGCATGCTCGACACTGCTCGTTACTCTCCCGAGCATCACGCTACTCGGTATGTTCGGCGAGCACCCAGCATTTCCGGGTTACTCAGGCGGGAACTCTGGTCTCTGCCCTGCACGTTTGGCGCTCTTTACAGAGCCAATGAACATGCAGGGATTGCCAGCCAGTCACTGTAATGCCGCAGCCATGTTGTTTGTGGGCATTACAGTGATTGGCTGGCCGCACAGCGTCACCTCGAGTATTTAAAACAGGGCGCCGCCATCTTGGACACAGTCGCTCCGGATCAGCCAGTATAGGGTCAGTGCTCCTGAGTTAGGGAGAGATATATAGTGCAAAATAGGTAGTGTAGGGTCTCTAAAGCCTGCCAAATCAAACAAACAGTCCTTCTCAGGACTAATATCCATCCCAGATATCAGGCAGGCAGGCTGTATAGGAGACGCAGTGGTTATACCAGCAAACGCTGTGTGCTCCTGTTGGTCAAATTGCTAGACTTATCACCCCGGTCTCAGGGGCCAGGAAAAAAAATTTTTTTCATCTAAATCCTGTATTTTTTTTCCCTCAGTCAGACTGTCCAAATACGCGTCTTATTAACCTTTTGGTATCCCCCCCCCCCAAAAAAATAAATAAATAAAATTGAGTGTGTCTGTGACTGTTCAGAGACCAATATATCTGTTTAAAAGAGTCTGGTGTAGGCCAGAAAAATAGAACTGTGGTTTTGCAGTTCCACGGGTCAAATCTCTGTATTATCCTGCTTTTGGCATTTTTTGCCGTAAAAAAAAACTGTAATAGTGTCTCCCTGACTGGTCAGACACCAATATATCGGTTTAAAAGAGTCTGGTGTACGCCACATAACTATAACTGTGGTTTTGCAGTTTCTCGGGTCAAATCTCTGTATTATCCTGCTTTTTGCATTTTTTGCCATAAAAAAAACAGTAATAGTGTCTCCCTGAATGTTCAGACACCAATATATCTGTTTAAAAGAGTCTGGTGTACGCCACATAACTATAACTGTGGTTTTGCAGTTCCACTGGTCAAATCTCTGTATTATCCTGTTTTTGGCATTTTTTGCCGTAAAAAAAACTGCAATAGTGTCTCCCTGACTGTTCAGACACCAATATATCTGTTTGAAAGATTCTGGTGTACGCCACGTAACTATAACTGTGGTTTGGCTGTTCCACGGGTCAAATCTCTGTATTATCCACTTTTGGGTCTTTTTTACATAAAAAAAGCAGTTTGAGTGTGTCGCTGACTGTTCAGCCCCAAATATATGTATTTAAAAAAGTCTGGTATACGCCAGTAAATTAGAACTGTGGTTTTGCAGTTCCATGGTTCAAATCTCTGTATTATCCAGCTTTTGGCCTGTTTTACGTAAAAAAAAAACAGTAATAGTGTCTCCCTGTCTGTTCAGTCAATGTATTCGACCCCAAGGCTGTAGGTCTGGTGGGGGGAGAAACAAAAAACAGGCGCAGATCTAAGTGTAGATGTATATATATATATAGAAACAAAAGAAAAATGAACTGCTCACCTTTAGCAGATCTTGTACCAAGGCTTATCGACCAATTCTGGTCTAATGTGGGTAGCTGGTCCACTGGTATGCAGCTTCTATCTGGATTAAACGGATCTCCCAGCTGGAGTCCGTAAGAATAGGGTTCAGAGTATGTATCCAGCCAATTGAGCGCTCCCAGGGTCACAAGGAATGATTATATGGATATATAACCACCACTATTGACTCTCTTACATTAGACCTGAGGAAGGCTATATATCTTTAATTTTAATAGCCGAAACGCGTTGTTTTATTTATAAGTTTTATCTATTTACTAACTTGAATAAATCTTCTGAAGAAGTAAATCCTTTTTTTGGATAATCATTCCTTGTGACGCTGGGAGCGCTCAATTGGCTGGATACATACTCTGTCTGTTCAGTCACAAATATATCTGTTTAAAAGATTCTGGTGTAGGCCAGACAAATAGAACTGTGGTTTTCCTCTTCCACGGTTCTAATCTTTTTATTACCCTTTTTCCATTGATAGTGCGAGTGTAAGCTATTTTACTTCATTTACAATGGGCAAGGCGCGTGGCAAGGGACGTGGAACTGGACGTTCTGGTGATGGTGCATGTAGAGGATGGGGCCGTGGCCAAGGTGAAAATGTGCCACAACCAACAGCCACATCTTCTAGCTCCCACTTCTTGACCGAATTACTAGGGAAGCACACTACAACACCAGTATTGCGAACTGATCAGTGTGAACAGGTTATTAATTGGATAGCAGATAATACTTCCAGTTACCTGGGCACCACTACCTCCGGTCTGTCTTCCACACGGTCAAGTTTTAGTAGCAGTGAGTCTCGACTGCATACTCCTCCTCACCCTGATGCTCCTTCCTCCGACCATGCCGAGTGTCGTCAGACAGCAACTGATCCCACACTTGGACTCTGAAGAGCTGTTCATTGGTCCATTTCCATATTTGTGCCCCTCGCCTGCTCTGCTTGAAGTGGTGGAAGAGGAGATCCCATGTAGCGATGCCCAAATATTTGAACAGCCACGGCCACAGGAAGTCGACGCTGGCAATTTGTCACAAGAGGTGGACGATGACGAGACACAATTGCCAGGAAGTGAGGAGGAGGATCGTGGTGCGCAAGTGGAAGAGGAGGAGGTGGTGGATGATCTAGTAACTGACCCAACGTGGTCGGAGGACATGCAGAGCGAGGCCAGCAGCACACAGGGAGAGAGAGGCAGAGTACCCCAACAGGCAGGAAGAAGCAGTGTGGTGGCCGCACACAGAAGGCGGGCAACAGTTCCCCATAACACCAACACGAGGGACGTTGCCAGTACAACCGGTAGGTCTTCCAGAGTCTGGAATTTTTTTAAAGACTCTGCTGATAACCCCAAAAAGGCCATTTGTACCACCTGCCAGGCCAGCATCAGCAGTGGTGACAAAACTACCAGCCTGACCACCACCAGCATGATCAGGCACATGGCAGCAAAGCACCCGACTTTGTGGGGCGAACCCCAGGGTCCACGACCAGTGTCAGCGGGTGTCACCACTGCTTCTTCCGCTGTTGTGCGTGTGATAGAACCCACTGTTGTGCGTGCAAGGCAATCCTCTGTCCATACTGCATGCAAGGATGCCCCCTCCTCTCAGTCTTCACTTGTTATGGCAGTTTCTCAAGAAACAGCATCAACGTCCACGTCCCACCGCAGCGTTCAATTCTCCATATTCTAGAGCTTTGAACGAAAGCGCAAATTCGCAGCCAACGCCCCACAGGCCACAGTTCTAAATTTGCACATTTCACGACTGCTTGCGTTGGAAATGCTGCCTTTTAGACTGGTGGAGACGGAATCCTTCCGCAACCTTATGGCGGTGACCGTCCCTCGGTACTCGGTCCCCAGCCGACACTATTTTGCCCGGTGTGCCATCCCCGCACTACACAAGCACGTGTCCCAGAACATCTGCCGTGCCCTCAACAACGCAGTTGCTGGGAGAGTCCACCTGACAACAGACACGTGGACAAGTGCTTGTGGCCAGGGAGGGTACATCTCCCTAATGGCACAATGGGTAAACATAGTGGAAGCCGGGACCCAGTCGGACCTTGGGACGGAACACATCCTCCCCATACCGAGGATTGCGGGACCTATGTCAGTCAGAGTTGCCCCCACAGTGTACAGCTCCTGCGCATCATCCTCCTCCTCCTCATGTTCAGCCTCCATCTCAGATATCACCACATCAGTTACAAGCTGGAAGCACTGCAGTACTGCCTCAGCCAAGCGGCAACAGGCTGTGCTAAAACTCATAAGCTTAGTTGATAAACCTCACACTGCTTGTGAGTTGTGGACAGCTGTGAAAGAGCAGGCAGATCTGTGGCTGAGAATGCTGAACCTACATCCAGGCATGGTCGTGTGTGACAATGGCCGTAAATTGGTGGCGGCTCCGAGGCGAGATCACACACGTACCATGCCTGGGTCATGTGCTTAACCTCGTGGTTCAGCGGTTTCTTAAATCGTACCCCGAGTTGCCAGATCTGCTTGTCAAAGTACGCCGCCTATCAGCTCATTTTCTCAAGTCGGCTACAGCTTCCGCCGCCCTTGCTGTGTTGCAGCAGCGTTTGCAGCTTCCGGCACACCGACTGGTGTGTGATGTCCCCACACATTGGAACTCTACCCTCCACATGTTGCAAAGGATTTGTGAGCAGAAGAGAGCCGTTGTGGAGTACCAGCTGTAACATACCTGGTGGCGGGCTTGCATGGTGCACCATCTCTCACTATGCAAGATCGCAAACTTGATCTTCAGTCCAGTCTGCTAGCCTGGCTTCTATTCATGCTGTCTGTTTGTCTCTGTTCTGACTGCTTAGGGCGGCGGCCCAGTTACTTCCTGTTTCTTGTAGCTGCTGTGGGCACACCCCTCATGCATCCTCAGCCTATTCCTGTCTGTTACTGTATATTTAAACCAGCTCCACCTGGAAGCTGGTGCCTGAGCAACTCTAACATTCAGTGCACTCCTTGACTCTGAATGTGCCAGGTCCTGTTCTGTTCTTGCCTGTCCGCCAACCTGGGGGCTGTATTCCCAGGCCTGTCTGAACTATCTCCTAGCCTGTTGTCTGTCCGCCTTCCTGGAGGCTGTATTTCCAGTCCAGTCTGAACACGCTCCTAGCCTGTTCTTTCCGCCATTCTGGGGGCCGCATACCCAGACTCGCTCCTGTATCTCGCTGCAGTGTCAGTTCCTTTCTGAACACTCAGTTCCTGTCTGAAAACTCTCCTTGTCTGTCTCCTGTTTTTCTCTATGTCCGTACCTTCCCTTTTTCTGCAGAGTCTGAACCTGCACCTAACTCCTACTCGTTGTCGCTGTGCTTCCGTTTGTGAGTTTAGAGTCCTCTCGCTACTTCATTGCAAGTATCTTGTGTGTATCTGGTTCTGCCTTTCCCTTCCAGTCTGTTCTGTGTGAACAGAGCCCTGTCCCCTCTGCTCTGCCTTTGCTCACCGCTCCTGCGGTTTATCTCTGCTCTGCCTTACTCACCGCTCCAGTGGGTCCTGCCCGCTCTGCCTTGCTCACCGCTCCGGTGGTTTCTGCCCGCTCTGCCTTGCTCACCGCTCCGGAGGTTTCTCTCTGCTCTGCCTTGCTCACCGCTCCGGCGGTTCCTGCCTGCTCTGCCTTGCTCACCGCTCTGGCGGTTCCTGCCTGCTCTGCCTTGCTCACTGCTCCGGCGGTTCCTGCCTGCTCTTCCTTGCTCACCGCTCCGGCGGTTCCTGCCTGCTCTGCCTTGCTCACCGCTCCGGCGGTTCTTGCCTGCTTTGCCTTGCTCACCTCTCCGGCGGTTCTTGCCTGCTCTGCCTTGCTCACCGCTCCTTCGGTTCCTGCCTGCTCTGCCTTGCTCACCGCTCCGGCGGTTCCTGCCTGCTCTGCCTTGCTCACCGCTCCTTCGGTTCCTGCCTGCTCTGCCTTGCTAACCATTCCGGCGGTTCTTGCCTGCTTTGTCTTGCTCACCGCTCCAGCGGTTCCTGCCTGCTCTGCCTTGCTCACCGCTCCGGCGGTTTCTCCCTGCTCTGCTTGCCCACCGCTGCGGCGGTTCCTCTCTGCTCTGCATGTCTACCGCATCTGCGGTTCTGTTCCTGAATCCCAGTCTGTACTGGACCCTATCCAGCCTGTGCTCCAACCTGCTAGTACCTCTCCGTCTGCACGCCAGCCGTACTTGTCAGTACCCTCCTGTCTGCATACCAGCCGTGCCTGCCAGTATCCTCCTGTCTGCACTCCAGCCGTACCTGCCAGTGCTCACCTGTCTGCATGCCAGCCGTGCCTGCCAATACCCACCTGTCTGTGTGCCAGCCTAACCTGCCTGTTCCTGTATTCCCCGGTGTGTGTCAACAGCCGTGTCCGGGGTCTGGCCTGGAGTAGCACCTGGTCCCTCTGCTCGGTTCCTCCCTGGTGCACGGCGTCGTTAGCCGTCGTGCGACCTTGGTCGGATCGGGTAGGTACTTAGTTACGCCCCTCCAGGCACTCTGCGGTTCATGGCACAGTGGAACCACTAAATCACGCACACACCAGTCTGCCTGGGCGTGAGCTCAACACCAGCTGCAACAAGGCTGTCGATATTCAGGTCAGACTCCACACATAAGACCTCAGGAGTGGACCTGGATGTCTGACATATGTACCATCCTGACAAACTTTGAGGAGTCCACCAAGATGGTGAGTGGCGATGACGCCATCATTAACGTCAGCATCCCACTTGTCTGTCTTTTGCAACGCTCTCTGCAGAGAATTAGAGAGGAGGCATTGCAGCCAGAGTATGATGAGATGGATCAAGAAGCCGTAGCGGGCGATTACACACAGCCCAGCCTCATCTCATCCCAACGTGCATTGGGGGACAATGAGGGAGAGGAGGAAGAGGAAGAACAGGAGCTGGTATCATGCGCTGTAGACGGTAGTACCTGTACAACTGTCATACCGTCGGTTCAGCGTGGGTGGCTTGAGGACAGGGGGGAGGAGAAGGAGGAGAGCATGATCAGTCGTCATCTTGGTGAGGACACGGAATTCTTGCCCGTTAACAGTCTGCCTTAACCGTGACCCTCGCGTTGTCAAAATGTTGGGTGACAGTCATTACTGGTTGGTGACACTTTTAGACCCCCGCTACAAGGAGAACTTTCACTCTCTTATTCCTGAGGTGGAGAGGTCCACAAAAATGGGGCAGTACCAGAAGGCCCTTGCTGCAGAACTCTTAAAAAATTACCATCTGAACACGCTAGCGGCAGAGGTCACAGTTCGTTGCCCAACCAAGGCGTACAGGCGAGAGAGACGCAACTCCAATCCAGCAGAGGCAGGGGAACACTGTCAATGTTCTGGGACAGTTTTCTGAGACCCGCCCAGCTTACAGACCCTGAGGCGCGGGGTACTCTCACAAGGAGTGGAAAGTTTCAAAAGATGGTGAGGGAGTACCTTGCCGACCGTACCAGAGTCCTCCGTGATTCCTCTGTGCCTTTTAATTATTGGGTATCCAAGCTGGACACTTGGAATGAACTCGCTCTGTACGCCTTGGAGGTCCTGTCCTGCCCAGCCGCTAGCGTGTTATCGGAGCGTGTTTTTAGTGCCGCTGGGGGAATTATAACTAATAAGCGCACTCGCCTGTCAACTGACAAGCTGACCCTTATCAAAATGAACAAGGGTTGGATTGGGCCAGACTTCTCAACACCACCAAATGACAGCAGAGTAACATAAAGTCCAATCCACTGTGTTAACTCGGGAGGTGTATTCCCATGCACCACTTCACACCCACACATGGGTATACACTTCCTCATTTCGGCTGTATTTTTCTCTTCTCCTTATCCTCAGCCTCCACCACCACTATACCACCAGGGTTACCTTGGTCCGTGTTGCCAGCATTGCAAGTTCCTCTGTCCTAATTTTTGGCAGCTTTTGCTTGGAAGGCATAGGCAAAGACTATGGGAGACCCACTCCCCAATAATGGGAATAATGTTTTTAAGATGCTGTACTGCATGGCTCTTCCAAGGGGCATTTAAACTGTCTTGTTAAGCTACTGCTACCTCCACCACTTTTCCCAGGGGCATTGATATTGTCTTTTTATTCCACTGCGACCTCCACCATTCTTCCAAGGGGCATTAAAACCGTCTTGTTAAGCTACTGCAACGTCCACCACTTTTCCCTGGGGCATTGATATTGACTTTTTATTCCTCTGCGACCTCCATCATTCTCCCAAGGGGCATTAAAACCGTCTTGTTAAGCTACTGCGACCTCCACATCTCTTCCAAGGGGCATTAAAACCGTCTTGTTAAGCTACTGCTACCTCCACCGCTTTTCCCAGGGGCATTGATATTGTCTTTTTATTCCACTGCGACCTCCACCATTCTTTCAAGGGGCATTAAAACCGTCTTGTTAAGCTACTGCAACATCCACCACTTTTCCCTGGGGCATTGATATTGACTTTTTATTCCTCTGCGACCTCCATCATTCTCCCAAGGGGCATTAAAACCGTCTTGTTAAGCTACTGCAACCTCCACTTCTCTTCCAAGAGGCATTAAAACCATCTTGTTAAGCTAATGCGACCTCCACCACTTTCCCCAGGGGCATTAAAACCGTCTTGTTAAGCTACTGCGACCTCCACCATTCTTCCAAGGGGTATTAAAACCGTCTTGTTAAGCTACTGCAACCTCCACGTCTCTTCCAAGGGGCATTAAAACCGTCTTGTTAAGCTACTGCGACCTCCACGTCTCTTCCAAGGGGCATTAAAACCGTCTTGTGGAGGACCATGGGGAATGCATTATACTGCGTGGAGGACCATGGGGAGTGCATTATAATGTGTGCAGGACCTTAGGGACTGCATTATACTGTGTGCAGGACCATAGGGACTGCATTATACTGTGTGGAGGACCATAGGGACTGCATAATACTGTGTGGAGGACCATGAGGAGTTCATTATACTGTGTGGAGGACCATGGGGAGTGCATTATACTGTGTGCAGGACCATGGTGAGTGCATTATACTGCTTGGAGGACCATGGTGAGTGCATTATACTGTGTGGAGGACCATGGCGAGTGCATTATACTGTGTGGAGGACCATAGCAAGTGCATTATACTGTGTGGAGGACAATGGGGAGTGCATTATACTCAGTGGAGTGTGGAGAGGTGTGGGGGCCATTATACTGTATGTAGACCCACTATACTGCATGGAAGGCTGTGTGGGGGTCACAGTTGGGGGATTATACTGTGTTGGGGTCACCATACTTTGCCCTGGGAGTTGAGGTGGGGTACAGTAGGCAGGGCTGTGGAGTCAGTAAGCCAAACCTCCGACTCCTCAATTTCCATGACACCGACTCCAACTGCGACTCCCTCATACATGGCTCATGTTTAAGTGATAAATTTACTGTAGCACAGATTCATCTCAGCTACAAGTCTAGACCCTTAGATCAGGAATAGGACAGACATTTATAGGACATTTCATAACTTTCCCAAATTCTTATGAAAAAAATGTTCCCCACAAACTGCATTGAACTACTGTACCCAATTTATTATATATTTTAGGAGTCTGTCCATTTTATACCGACTCCCACTCCACAGCCCTGACAGTAGGGTCATTACACTGTGCATGTATAGGCTAATGAGGAGGAATGCACCATGGGGGTATCATACTGTGTTAAGGGGGGGAGGGGACACTTTTGTTGGCATCACATTTTATGGGGCAATGAAAGAGGAATCTAGGACTTCAGCAAGGAAGAAAATTGCTATGCAAAGGCTGGAAAGTTGTGAGATCTGCTCTTCTGTGCCCCCAACAATTATTTTCATTTTTTTTTGGGGGGGGGGCCCAATTAGAACTTTTGCTATGGGGCCCCATGATTCCTATGTATGCCTCTTTAATTCTCTGCAGAGAGCGTTGCAAAAGACAGAAAAGTGGGATGCTGATGATGGCCTCATCGCCACTCACAACCGTCTTGTTAAGCTACTGCAACCTCCACGTCTCTTCCAAGGGGCATTAAAACCGTCTTGTTAAGCTACTGCGAGCTCCACCACTTTCCCCAGGGGCATTAAAACCGTCTTGTTAAGCTACGGCGACCTCCACCATTCTTCCAAGGGGCATTAAAACCGTCTTGTTAAGCTACTGCGACCTCCACCACTGTTCCCAGGGGCATTGATATTGTCTTTTTATTCCACTGCGACCTCCACGTCTCTTCCAAGGGGCATTAAAACCGTCTTGTAAAGCTACTGCAACCTCCACATCTCTTCCAAGGGGCATTAAAGCCGTCTTGTTAAGCTACTGCAACCTCCACGTCTCTTCCAAGGGGCATTAAAACCATCTTGTTAAGCTACTGCAACCTCCACATCTCTTCCAAGGGGCATTAAAACCGTCTTGTTAAGCTACTGCGACCTCCACCACTTTTCCAAGGGGCATTGATATTGTCTTTTTATTCCACTGCGACCTCCACCATTCTTCCAACGGGCATTGCATTTCCTCCTAATTTTAGTCAGCTTTTGCTTTTCAATGCATAGGCGAACACTAAGGGAGACCCACTCCCCAATAATGGGTAGAAGGTTTTTAGTATGCTGTAATCCACGTCTGTTTCAAGGGGCATTGCAGTTCCTCATAATTTTTGGAAAGCCTTCCATTCACTGCTTAGGCCAACAGTGCACAGGAGACCCAGTTGCTATAAACGGAAAAAATGGTTTAGTTAATGCCCTCTGACCTCCATGTCACTTCCAAGGGGATTGGAGTGCCTCGAAATATTTGTTAGACATTGCACTCACTGCATGCCCTTTAACTGTGTAGCCGTACCGCTCCTTTTGGTGCAGAAACATATCCTACAAGACATGTGTGGTTGACTGGCCTGATATTGATCTGAATGGTCCCTGTTCCTTCTGCTCTTTCTCCTTTGTCACCACCTCATCCATCATTCATCACCTGAAGCTTTGTTTTAACTGGAGTCATAGAACTGGGATAGTAGCAGGAAAACATCCAGCAATCCTCGGAGGAGGTAGGATATGCACCAAAACGCTGACCACCTCAGGCCTAGCTGCTACTACATACATGCACTTGCATTCCAAGAAAACAAAGCAGACGCTAACTTCTATCATCATCATGCTCCTCATCTTCGCACTCTCAACTCCCCTGATGGAGAAGCCAGGGCCCACCCGAGGAGTCTCGTTCTCTGGTGGACTCGTCCAATGCTGCCCTAAAGCAGGCCAGGCTAATAAAAGTGTGGGGGAAGTTTCAAGGAGAAATAGGGGTGGCTGGGGACCGTTTATGGACACCCGGCCGCGGGGCAGCTGGGGACCAAGTATGGACACCCGGCCGCCCCCTGGCGGCTGGGGACCAATCGTGGACACCCGGCCGTCGGGCGGCTGGGGACTGGGTATGGATACCTCGCTGCCGAAACAGCCATGAGGTAGTGGCCAGCTTCGGCCTCCTCCAAACTAAAAGGCCCAATTTCAAGTGCAAGCAAGCTAGCAGTATGGTATTGCAGCCTGGGGGTGGGTGGGTGGCAGGCTGCATACTTGCGCTTGCATTGCAAGGAATGGGGGAGGTACAATTGAACACTGCCCTGGGACAAGGACTTGCATGGGGATAGTTGCAAGTCTGCATCTTCTGATGTGGAAAGGATCACTTCTGATGGGCACACTTTTAGGCAGTGACCTGGGTGTCAGAGATGCTTCCAGGGGTCTTCCCCATGCTGTTCCCATGTCATTTCAGCACTGTATGCATGTGTCACACAGCACATGGCCAGATAAGATTGTAAAATGTTAAAATGACATTTCCCGGTGAATGCATTTGTCACGGTTGAAAGCAATACAAAAGTGCAAAAACGCATAAAAAATGCTAGTTGTGAACATAGCCCAAGGTGTGGAGGAGTATTTTTGTTTTTGGCTATTTATTTTACCTTATACACAAGTCTTTACCCTGGAAAGGAAGTTCCTTAACATATTTCACAGGAAAACCGTTTCAGTTTCGTTTTTGAACGTTTTATTGTGAGCCCATAAAAGTGGCTTAATACCTCTGACCACGTTGTTGACAGCAGTGACCTGGGGGTCAGAAATGCTTCCTGGGGCGATCCCCATGCTGTCCCTATGTCTTTTGAGCACTGTCACTATCGTTTTGGGCACTTTTTAAGCTTTCTACAGACTGCCAGGGGTGCCGCCGCAAAAATGCTCGGGTCTCCCATAGACTAACATTGGGCTCGTTGCTCAGGTCGAGCACCCGAGTATCACGGTGAGCTCGGCCCGAGCTTCGAGCACCCGAGCATTTTAGTGCTCGCTCAACACTATTAAGGAGTCCATATGGGTGCCACTATATGTCTATATTTAGAACAAAAGAAAGCATCGTGCACAACTTTTTTTTCAGTCCTAAAACTGACACAGTGAAACCCAAATAAAACCCATAATATTCAACACTGTTTTCTTTTCCATCAGTCATGCAATGAATCTGTTTTAGACATTAATTCTGATTTGTCTGTTTCCAAATGTAGAGCAGAGTGCCCAAATCCAGATGTGAATGTAGCCTAACTAAGCCTGCAGATAGCAACTACTGCATTATTGCATTATCTGTGCTTAGAGTGTTATCACTGTGTTGTTTGTTGCTTTACATATGCCTCGGGGCTTCGCCTCCAGATCTTTTCAGACTGTAGCAATACCTCTAGTAAGGCGTAATATGTTTTTTGTATATGATTAAGATGGTGTTGTTAGTTGGTTCATAGAAAAAAGCCTAAAAGTTCACCGAAGAGCCCTACATCAAATGTCAGAATACTGTCACTCCTCCACTCCCTTCTTTCAAAAAAAATAGGTACACTTCAATACCTAATGAGGACCTATCACATATGGAAAGCATAAAGAAGTAAAAGGAGCCAAAATGTAAAAACATTCACACATATACAATATAAAATTAAAGAACAAAAAAAAATCATCTCATTTTTTTAGTGATAATAATTCTGGCTTTTTAAGAAGGAAAGACTGTCATTGGGCTCTTTGTTGTCTCACTATTCTGATAGCTGTGTGAGCTTCTTGTTACCAAATTGAAAGATACTACTATGTAGGGGGAAACTTGCTAAATGCAGCTTAGAAACACAGGGGAGATGCTGGCTGTACTCTTTTACTTCAAGATTAATGTTATTATAAAGAAGCAAAGTAAGACAGATTGCTTTGTATTATGAAGTAGCAGGAAAATTAAAAACTGAAAAGTGGGGCGTGCAATATTATTCAGCCCCTTTACTTTCAGTGCAGCAAACTCACTCCAGAAGTTCAGTGAGGATCTCTGAATGATCCAATGTTGTCCTAAATGACTGGTAATGATAAATAGAATCCACCTGTGTGTAATCAAGTCTCCGTATAAATGCACCTGCTCTGTGATAGTCTCAGGGTTCTGTTTCAAGTGCAGAGAGCATCATGAAGACCAAGGAACACACCAGGCAGGTCCGAGATACTGTTGTGGTGAAGTTTAAAGCCGGATTTGGATACAAAATGATTTCCAAAGTTTTAAACATCTCAAGGAGCACTGTGCAAGCGATCATATTGAAATGGAAGGAGTATCAGACCACTGCAAATCTACCAAGACCCGGCCGTCCCTCTAAACTTTCATCTCGAACAATGAGAAGACTGATCAGATATGCAGCCAAAAAGCCCATGATCACTCTGGATGAACTGCAGAGATCTACAGCTGAGGTGGGAGCGTCTGTCCATAGGACAACAATCAATGGTACAACTGCACAAATCTGGCCTTTATGGAAGAGTGGCAAGAAGAAAGCCATTTCTCAAAGATATGCATAAAAAGTCTCGTTTTAAGTTTGCTACAAGCTACCTGGGAGACACACCAAACATGTGGAATAAGGTGCTCTGGTCAGATGAAACCAAAATCGAACTTTTTGGCCACAATGCAAAGTGATATGTTTGGCGTAAAAGCAACACAGCTCATCACCCTCAAAACACCATCCCCACTGTCAAACATGGTGGTGGCAGCATCATGGTTTGGGCCTACTTTTCTTCAGCAAGGACAGGGAAGCTGGTTAAAATTGATGGGAAAATGGACGGAGCCAAATACAGGACCATTCTGGAAGAAAACCTGTTGGAGTCTGCAAAAGACCTGAGACTGGGACGGAGATTTATCTTCTAACAAGACAATGATCCCAAACGTAAAGCAAAATCTACAATGGAATGGTTCAAAAATAAACATATCCAGGTGTTAGAATGGCCAAGTCAAAGTCCAGACCTGAATCCCATCGAGAATCTGTGGAAAGAGCTGAAAACTGCTGTTCACAAACGCCTTCCATCCAACCTCAATGAGCTCGAGCTGTTTTGCAAGGAAGAATGGGCAAGAATTTCAGCCTCTCGATGTGCAAAACTTATAGAGACATACCCCAAGCGACTTGCAGCTGTGCCATGCATATCAGGATGGGGATGGGAGCCACGTATAATAGGAAGGGGGGGCATATCTACCAGGATGGGGGATATTATCAGAATTGGGGGACATTACCCCTATTCCAGTGTCAGCAGCAGACCCCCTCCCCCTTAACAGGGCACTGTGACCACATTCTTTGCTTAAATTTTTTTCCTATTTTCCTCCTCTAAAACCTAGGTGTTTCTTATGGTCCGTTGCGTCTTATAGTCCGAAAAATACGGTAATATGCATAAATATGCGGCATACATGGATGCCTGAAAAAATCTTAAAGGCAAATATTCCCACAGAAGAGAATTAAAGTGTAAATCCAAGATTCAGTGCCTATATCATATAATGAGCTCACCCACCAAACACCCGACGCGCGTTTCACCAATGCTTCGTCAAGCATTTGAAAGCGGTTATGTACTATTCTTACAAACTAACCCTTTAGAAGCAGCTAGATATCCTATCTTAAGGTGGATTGTTTTTCAAAACAGAGCATATCTACTTTGACATCCTATGACTCACTCTTTTCCATGGATATTCAGTTTTTGGAATAAAGGAAGAATTTTTTTTTATAGTTTGATTAGTGACATATTTTCTTTTATGGCTTCTAGGTTTTATAACTCTCTTTAGTCATTTACAGAGTGACTGTTGCCTCCTCAGCCCTGGCGTATTTTTTGTCTGCCCAATGCATTAGTAAGCGTTGCTTAGTGCTATTTTCTTCTGATGAACAATGATGTAGAGTGACATCTTCAGTGTGAACTAAAGTACATGCTCCTTGTGGGTGGTGAGGAAACTGTTTACCGGACTTGCTTTTCTTTGATATACTGACCATTGGAATATTTTGGCGAACTGATTCACCAGTTTTGTGATTTTTTTTTTCTGTGAATTTCAGAAAAATGGGTAAATTAGTTCTCCTGTTTTATTTAATGGACCAGGGTAAACCAAACCACGAAACAGGTCTAGTCCAGTTTGCCATTCATATTTTGTATAAAATCAGCTTTCCTCACACAATTGATGCTTCTGATAGGAGCCGCAATCTAATTAGTCACTGTGAACTTTTCTCATTTGTACCACTGTATTCTTAATTTTTCTGTGTAACGAACATTTTGTTGTGGATTTTTGTGGATACTTAATAAAAGGTAAAAACGATCTATTTTATTTCTCTAAGATCTGCCAGCAGCCAGCTTTGCAGAAAAGTGATGGGTGGCATGGTATTAAATACAGATTTAAGGAGATCTGTGTCCATGGAGCATCTTGAAACCAAAAGCCTTCCTTCTCGTTCCCCTCCTATTACACCAAATTGGTAAGTTACTCGCTATGAACAATATATTTTTGATTTTTTTCCTCCTACTGAAAGGTGTGAGAAAGATTTAAAGTAACCTTATTTACAAGTGTTTAATATGCAAAGTGAGTACAAAATACTGACACATAATTAGAACCGTGCAAAGGACCAGTGGATAGAGATGAGCAAAAAGATTTGCAGGACCCTAGTCCAACAACCATACTGGTAGTCCATGGCTGCTGGACCTACATGCTGGCCTCCGTGGCACCTATTTTGTAAATGTTTTTGCTCAACTCTGCTAATGGACATTCTTCACTTAGAAAGTGAAAAGTGATTTAGTCATTGGTAATAATAAATGATTATTTACAGTTAGAGCATCCAAGCTATAAGACTTTTTACCCCCGTCACTGACAGCTAAATGAGCTTTGAAGTGTTTGTCTGGTCTAAATCCACAACCCTGCAGTCCCTCTGGGTCACTCTGACTTCAGCCTTGTGAATCCTCACATTGTACGCACTATGCGCTGTGAGGATTCGCGGTGTCAGAGCCGGGAACTGCGATCACGTGACTGCAAGGATGAAAAATGTGTTTGGTTCTTCACGGTGGCCAATCATTTAAATACACCTTCCCACCTGCTTGTTTTCCCTCTATCTCCTTCCTTCTCTGGCCCTATGAAGCCAGAGCTGTCAATCAAAGAAGAGTGGGTGGGGATAGAGGGAATACAAACAGGTAGGAAGGTGAATATAGATGATTTTACCCGCTGTGAAGCACAAAGTGGTGGGACTTCGTTTGAACAGTTGTTCTGTGCTGACAGTCCCTTTAAACCTACTGTAAGTCCCCTGTCATACTCACCTTCTGGCATCTTCATCAATTTTCAGCATGGCTCTGGTCTCACGGTGCCATCGTGTGAGCTCAGCTTCTGACTGGCTGGAAGTCAGAAGCTACATTACAAGCTCTCAATGCTAGTCTGAGAGCCTGAACGATGCTCTCATAGACTTGATCTGGTAATGGTGTGGCGTTATTTATCTCCTGTATGTGGTAATATGTGATCTGGTCATGGTGTGGTGGTATTTATCCCCTGTATGTGGTAATATGTGATCTGGTCATGGTGTGGCGGTATTTATCCCCTGTATGTGGTAATATGTGATCTGGTCATGGTGTGGTGGTATTTATCCCCTGTATGTGGTAATATGTGATCTGGTAATGGTGCGGCGTTATTTATCTCCTGTATGTGGTAATATGTGATCTGGTCATGGTGTGGTGGTATTTATCCCCTGTATGTGGTAATATGTGATCTGGTAATGGTGTGGCGTTATTTATCTCCTGTATGTGGTAATATGTGATCTGGTCATGGTGTGGTGGTATTTATCCCCTGTATGTGGTAATATGTGATCTGGTAATGGTGTGGCGGTATTTATCCCCTGTATGTGGTAATATGTGATCTGGTCATGGTGTGGAGGTATTTGCTCCTTGTAAGTGGTATTATTCAGTCACTATTTGGTGGTAATATGTGGTCTGGTCATGTTGTGATGGTATTTGTCCTTTGTATATGGTATTATTGGTCATTTTAAAAAATGTATGTGACACATTCCCTTAAAGAGACATAAATAAAAATATACCTAAAAAGAGTATTGGATATTTTAACAAATGTTTAATAGGTTAGAGTAGAGTAGGCGCTGACAGAAGAGTCTACCTTTCGTGGTAGCGGCTTAAAATAAATCTATTGGCCGAAACAAAAGCTGATGTCTATGTATGTGATATGGTGTCTGATGGGAACTGTAGGCTACATTTACACATTGAATATTTGGTCAGTATTTTACATCAGCTTTTGTAAGACAAAATCAGTAGTGGGTAAAAAATACAGACGTGGTGACATGTTTCTATTTGACTTTTCCTCTGATTATTCCACTCCTGGTTTTGACTTATAAATACTGATGTGAATGTGGCCTTAATGTGTGATTGGTGAGGACATGGTGCAGAAGTGGAGTTTTTCCAAGAGTGGGCGGTGGGACTGTGGAAGGTCCGAGGGGTGGAGCCTGGGCGGAGTCTCAAGGAGGCCCAAAACTTTTGCCAGTATGGGGCCCTGAAATTCCTGGTGGCAGCCCTGGATGACTGTTACCACAGCTGCTGGTATGTGCCAAAGTCTTTCAATTTCAATTTTCAGGTCTTGAAATTTTTACATTTTTTCCATTTCTTTTTCCTCAACTTTGCTATCGTGAAATATTGCTATGTCGATAATCCACACCCTCTTTTTATCAATGATGGTGTGTTATGGGACCACACTTTGTCCATATGTATGCGAAAGTCTCACAATATTTTCACATTATTTTTTTCGAAAATTTGCTCCACTGTGTGCTCCCATAAGTTGTTCTTAGTGAACAGTTGGTAATGTTCACAAATTTCCAAATTAATAATTTTTGCCACCGTGTTATGTCACCGTTTCTAGTCTGTTTGTGCAATTTTTTACATGAACTGAGCACATGGTCTACTATTTTGTCTGATTCCTTGCACAGTCTGCACTTGGCATCATAACACTTTACCTGGCTTTTATATAATTTGTTCGAAGTTCAAGTTCTTGAGCAGCTTGTATTAGCCCTCTGGTTCCGGTCTTCAGAGTTCCATTTGTTAGCCATTGCCATGTTTTTTCCTGGTCAAGTTTTCGCCTAAAAATTGCCCATGCAACATTTTTTTTCCATTCTTTTTTTGATTGTATATTTCTGTTAATCTTGTTTTGTCTGTTGGACTTTCAGTAAGTCTTGTTTTTTTTACTTCAATCTGTGCTCTTTGTTGGCTGTTCTTGATCTTGATAGTCCACCAGTGCATGCTTTTCATCATCAACTTTGTCTGACTCGTAGTTCATGTTTGTCTGACTTGTCATAGTCCACTGGTATCAGATTTTCTGGGCAGGTACAGCCCATCGACATCACTAGAGGGGGGTATAAAGCATAGTGAATAGTCATCAACTTTCTTGTTTTTTTTGTCAAGATTGTCCAACTCTGCTTCAGTCCAGTTGACTATCCCAGCAGTGTGTCTTATGATGGGTACTGCCCAGATTTTTATGGCTTTGATTGTGTTACTACCATTTCGTTTCATCTTTAGAATTGTTCGCACTTTTTAAGTGTACTCTTTACTGATCATATGTTTTTGTTGCTTGTGCTTGATGTAATCCAGCTGCAAAATGCCCAGATCTTTATAAGCTTTGTTTGATTGTTCTTAATAATCTATTTGGCGCTTCAGTTCCTTTGCTGTCCATGAGTTTTCGCCTCTTAATAACCACATTAGCAAATTTTTCAAGGCCAAATTCCATTAAAATGTCTGTATGGAATAGTCTCACAGTATTGGCCAACAATTGGATCTCAGTATCAGATTTTCTGTACAGCGTCAAATCATCCATGTATAAAGATGTGAAATTCCAGAGTTCTTGCTGGTTTGGTAACCTAGATTCACTCGCCTCAGAATTATTCATAGTGGAACCATGGCAATGATGAACAACAGGGGTGACAAGGAATTCTAAAGAAATTAGCTGGAGTATACGTTGGGACGTTGGCATGCAAAGTATAGGAGCATGTTCACACTGGCCATTTAACTGACAAAACCTAAAATAGAAACAAAATGAGCATATACCCTGCTGTAAGCAAGTAGAAACAAAATGAGCATATACCCAGCAGGGTATATGTTCATTTTGTTTCTATTTTGCGGGTGATAACAAATCAGCCTGGAATATACCCCTCTGGATTTTTATACCCCTCTGGATTTTGACCAGTCCATAGTTTTGTCTTCCATTGTTTCATTGCCTTTTGTCATGTACAATGAAAATGTTATTGTGGTACCGTGTTAGCCAGAAAAATCGATGTAAATACTTTTATGCCCAAAAATGACAAAAGTATTCTCGGAGTGATACCTTTTCTGGCTAACCAGAAAAACTACACTGCTCAAAAAAATAAAGGGAACACTCAAATAACACATCCTAGATCTGAATGAATGAAATATTCTCATTGAATACTTTGTTCTGTACAAAGTTGAATGTGCTGACAACAAAATCACACAAAAATCATCAATGGAAATCAAATTTATTGACCAATGGAGGCCTGGATTTGGAGTCACCCCCAAAATTAAAGTGGAAAAACACACTACAGGCTGATCCAACTTTGATGTAATGTCCTTAAAACAAGTCAAAATGAGGCTCAGTATTGTGAGTGGCCTCCACGTGCCCGTATGACCTCCCTACAACGCCTGGGCGTGCTCCTGATGAAGTTGCGGATGGTCTCCTGTGGGATCTCCTCCCAGACCTGAACTAAAGCATCCGCCAACTCCTGGGCAGTCTGTGGTGCAACGTGACGTTGGTGGATGGAGCGAGACATGATGTTCCAGATGTGCTCAATGGGATTCAGGTCTGGGGAATGGGCGGGCCAGTCCATAGCTTCAATGCCTTCATCTTACAGGAACTGCTGACACACTCCAGCCACATGAGGTCTGGCATTGTCTTGCATTAGGAGGAACCCAGGGCCAACCGCACAAGCATGTGGTCTCACAAGGGGTCTGAGGATCTAATTTCGGTAGCTAATGGTAGTCAGGCTACCTCTGGCGAGCACATGGAGGGCATGGGGCCCTCCAAAGAAATGTCTCCCCGCACCATTACTGACCCACTGCCAAACCGGTCATGCTGAAGGATGTTGCAGGCTGCTGATCGCTCTCCACGGCGTCTCCAGACTCTGTCACGTCTTTCACATGTGCTCCGTGTGAACCTGCTTTCATCTGTGAAGAGCACAGGGCGCCAGTGGTGACTTTGCCAATCCTGGTGTTCTGTGGCAAATGCCAAGCGTCCTGCACGGTGTTGGGCTGTGAGCACAACCCCCATCTGTGGACGTCAGGCCCTCATACCACCCTCATGGAGTCGGATTCTAACCGTTTGTGCAGACACATGCACATTTGTGGCCTGCTGGAGGTCATTTTGCAGGGCTCTGGCAGTGCTCCTCCTGTTCCTCCTTGCACAAAGGCGAAGGTAGCGGTCCTGCTGCTGGGTTGTTGCCCTCCTACGGCCCCCTCCACGTCTCCTGGTGTACTGGCCTGTCTCCTGGTAGCGCCTCCAGCCTCTGGACACTATGCTGACAGACACAGCCAACCTTCTTGCCACAGCTTGCATTGATGTGCCATCCTGGATGAGCTGCACTACCTGAGCAACTTCTGTGGGTTGTAGAGTCCGTCTCATGCAGCCACGAGTGTGAAAGCACAGCCAACATTCAAAAGTGACCAAAACACCAGCCAGAAAGCATTGGTACTGAGATGTGGTCTGTGGTCCCCACCTGCAGAACCACTAGTTTATTGAGGGTGTCTTGATAATTGCCAATAATTTCCATCTATTGTCTATTCCATTTGCACAACAGCATGTGAAATTGATTGTCAATCAGTGTTGCTTCCTAAGTGAACAGTTTGATTTCACAGAAGTTTGATTTACTTGGAGTTATATTCTGTTGTTTAAGTGTTCCCTTTATTTTTTTGAACAGTGTATATTTGCAAGCTTCCAGAGCACATGGGCTCCTTCTTCATGCAGTTTTATTGTAAACCTGCCTGATGAAGGAGCTCCTGTGCTCTGTAAGCTTGCAAATATATATATTTTTCTGGTTAGCCAATAAAGGTATCACTCCGAGAATACTTTTGTCATTTTTGGGCATAAAAGATTCTAAACATTTGATGATTTAGCCATGAGCCATTGAATCAAGTGCCTTTTTTTAGTCAATCCAGACCATGAGCAGTTGTAAAGAATAATAATAATATTTGTTCAAAGAACCCCTTTAATTAAGTAACTAAATGGTCCCTATGCATTCTGCCTGGGTTAATCTTTCTAATGTCTCCTCATTCCATAAGATTGTTGATTTAGCTGGGCCCTGCTTAGTCAGTAGAAAAGCTGTTGTTCTACTTGGTGAATCACATTGTTTCCTTACAAGACCACACAGAGCTTTTTAATTACTGAAGCATGGATGTACACTGTGATACAGCCTGGCTGCTATCTATCTTGCAGCCATGAGAATCCTAAAATTATATCTGTTCATTTAATTATCATTGGGCCATTAAATACCACAAAACAGCACATGTCGACTGAAGACTTTTTATTGTTATCTGCCTTTTAATCACTTATTTTGAAATGGATGACAAAAGGAGCTGAAGGAAAATACATATTACTGGTCTTTGCACATTAAGCCATTATGTTGAAAATGTTTTTCTTTCAAAGATTGTATGTGTCTGAACATCTTTCATTCCTTTTATTCATTGTAGGTAAATGTTCAAGAGCAAAAGGAATGACTATATTAACCCCTTAAGGACCGGGCTATTTTTTATTTTTTTCCTCCTCTTATTCCAAGAGCCATAACTTTTTTTTATTTTTTCGTTGACATAGCCATATGAGGACTTGTTTTTTGGAGGACGAGTTGTACTTTTGAATGACCCCATTCATTTTATCATGTGATGTACTGGAGACCCTGGAAATAGTCCCAAGTTTTGCAAAATAGCAAAAGAAGTGCAATTCCCTAATTGTTTTTTTAGGGTTTTTATTAACCACGTTTATTTTATAGTAAAAATGACCTTAAAATATGATTCTCTAAGTCAGTTCGATTATGCAGAAACCAAACATGTTTCACTTAAGAGGTAAAACAAAATTCAGAAATTTCTAAAAAAAAAAAAAAGTTTGCTTTTGTTGCCATTTTCCGAGAGCCGTAATGTTTTAAATTTTCGGGATATGGATCTTTGTAACAGCTTTTTTTTTTTATGTCCAGAGCCAATGTTTTTATGGATATCATTTTGACGTAGATAAGATGTCTTGATCTCCTCGAGCCGAAAAAACGCAGTCTGGCGTTTAGATTTTTTTTTCTTGTTGCGTCGTTTAACTATTGGATTAATTTAATTTGTTGGAACAGACTTTTACAAACGCAGTGATGTCAAATACATGTATTTATTTTTATTTTGTTTCCTAATTTTTAATGGGGAAAAAGGAGGTGAACTTTTTGATTTGATTTTGAACTTTTTTTATTTTTTTTCATATATTTTAAAACCTCTTTTTAAACTGCTTACTGTATTTGTTATTCCCCTCAGGGGACTTAAACCTGCGATCATCTGATCGCTTGTACTATACACAGCAATACCATAGTATTGCTATGTATATCAAAAATCACGGTCTCCTGTGTACGCCAGCCATGCTGCCATCATGACAGGCACAGGCCTGTTAGCAGACCCCTGGCCATCATGCCAACCCATCGGTTCCCCGCGATCACATCATGGGGTCACTGATGGGCGCATCGAACTGTGTGCCCCCCTGCTGGCGCGCTGTAAATGCTTTCACAGATTGACGGGAGAATTAAACAGGTTAACAGCTGTGGTTATAGCTCCTCCCGCAGCTTTTACAGACATATGCAGCTTGCAGGCCTGCATCGAAGGCACGGCCGGCATATGACATACCCTGTATGCCATATGTGTTTAATGGGTTAAAATTAGAGATATGTAGTCCAGTAGAGTATATTTGAGAAATTCAGTTAGTCTACCATGGGTTCAAGACTGCTCTGCGGTATAATTCACACTTTATTTTCATTTCCAGTGCAGCTTTTATGTTCAATCATTGCATGCTTCAATACAAAAGATAAGTTCAGGGTCTGTTTATTATGTCTAAAGTACGTGTTGATTTCCTAAAATAACTGGGATTTTGAGTCTAAAAAGTGCCAGTGGCCAGTGTGAAAGATGCAAGATTTCGATTTTACTTATTTTTTTTAATGGGGATAAAATGAAGGTGATTTGAAGTTATATATATATACAGTATAGACCAAAAGTTTGGACACACCTTCTTATTTAAAGATTTTTCTGTATTTTCATGACTATGAAAATTGTACATTCACACTGAAGGCATCAAAACTATGAATTAACACATGTGGAATTATATACTCAACAAAAAAGTGTGAAACAACTGAAAATATGTCTTATATTCTAGGTTCTTCAAAGTAGCCACCTTTTGCTTTGATGACTGCTTTGCACACTCTTGGCATTCTCTTGATGAGCTTCAAGAGGTAGTCACCGGAAATGGTTTTCACTTCACAGGTGTGCCCTGTCAGGTTTAATAAGTGGGATTTCTTGCCTTATAAATGGGGTTGGGACCATCAGTTGTGTTGTGCAGAAGTCTGGTGGATACACAGCTGATAGTCCTACTGAATAGACTGTTAGAATTTGTATTATGGCAAGAAAAAAGCAGCTAAGTAAAGAAAAACGAGTGGCCATCATTACTTTAAGAAATGAAGGTCAGTCAGTGCAAAAAATTGGGAAAACTTTGAAAGTGTCCCCAAGCGCAGTTGCAAAAACCATCAAGCGCTACAAAGAAACTGGCTTACATGAGGACCGCCCCAGGAAAGGAAGACCAAGAGTCACCTCTGCTTCTGAGGATAAGTTTTTCTGAGTCACCAGCCTCAGAAATCGCAGGTTAACAGCAGCTCAGATTAGAGACCAGGTCAATGCCACACAAAGTTCTAGCAGCAGACACATCTCTACAACAACTGTTAAGAGGAGACTTTGTGCAGCAGGCCTTCATGGTAAAATAGCTGCTAGGAAACCACTGCTAAGGACAGGCAACAAGCAGAAGAGACTTGTTTGGGCTAAAGAACACAAGGAATGGACATTAGACCAGTGGAAATCTGTGCTTTGGTCTAATGAGTCCAAATTTGAGATCTTTGGTTCCAACCACCGTGTCTTTGTGCGATGCAGAAAAGATGAACGGATGGACTATACATGCCAGGTTCCCACCGTGAAGCATGGAGGAGGAGGTGTGATGGTGTGGGGGTGCTTTGCTGGTGACACTGTTGGGGATTTATTCAAAATTAAAGGCATACTGAACCAGCATGGCTACCACAGCATCTTGCAGCGGCATGCTATTCCATCCGGTTTGCGTTTAGTTGGACCATCATTTATTTTTCAACAGGGCAATGACCCCAAACACACCTCCAGGCTGTGTAAGGGCTATTTGACCAAGAAAGAGAGTGATGGGGTGCTACGCCAGATGACCTGGCCTCCACAGTCACCAGAACTGAACCCAATCGAGATGGTTTGGGGTGAGCTGGACCGCAGAGTGAAGGCAAAAGGGCCAACAAGTGCTAAGCATCTCTGAGAACTCCTTCAAGATTGTTGGAAGACCATTTCCGGTGACTACCTCTTGAAGCTCATCAAGAGAATGCCAAGAGTGTGCAAAGCAGTCATCAAAGCAAAAGGTGGCTACTTTGAAGAACCTAGAATATAAGAGATATTTTCAGTTGTTTCACACTTTTTTGTTAAGTATATAATTTCACATGTGTTAATTCATAGTTTTGATGCCTTCAGTGTGAATGTACAATTTTCAAAGTCAAGAAAATACAGAAAAATCTTTAAATGAGAAGGTATGTCCAAACTTTTGGTCTGTACTGTATATATATATATATATATATATATATATATATATATAATTAGAATAATAAAAAAGATAAAAAATAAACCTGTAGTTTTGCTGTTGCTGTACCTGGAAAAGTCTGGTCTACCTAAATTTAAAACTAATTAACCTGATCGGTAAACGCGGTAAAAAGTAGAAAAAAATTGTAAAGCCTGATTACAATTTTTTAGTACCAAAAATTGCAACGAAAAGCAATCAAAACATATCTACCACAAAATGGTATCAATAAAAATGTGAGCTCACCCTATAAGCCTTCACACAGCTCCATCAACATAAAAATTGAAAACGTTCCAAAGTCTTGGAAAATGATGACTCCCCCCAAATTTTTTCTTGTATGAATTTCCGATTTATTTATTTTTTTCACCATTTAAATTATACAAATTTTGTATCTCTGTAATTGTTCTGACCTGGAAAATAACTTTGACAGGTTCTTTTACAGCACAATGAATGCTGTGGAAAAAAAAAGACAAAGCAATTTCACTACACTTGGATTTTCTTCTTGGTTTCCAGTACATTGAATCGTACTTGGGCAAAATAAATAGAAAATGCAAATATGATAGATTTACCCTATTAGAGCACAGTTGATTGGTAGCCAACAGTGAAGAAAATATAACCAGTAAATGTTACCTAATGTTAGGCCATATTCAGACATTTCGCATTGAAAATCTGCAACCAACAAGTGAAATGTTTTTATTTTTTTAATTTTCTTTATTCTCTAAAGCAGTGGTTTCCAACCTTTCTGACCTTGAGAGCCACATTCAGCTTTGAGAGAGGGTCACGAGCCACATTTAGCTCCCGTCCCCCTCATAGTAACAACACACAGAGCCCCCATTACTGGTATAATGACAGCCAAAGCTTTTCCACTGAAATCACACTGAGGCATTATACCAAGATCCAGAGGTTTCCACAATACCTCCATTCAGTTATCTCGCATCAGTCACTCCCACCACACTGTTGCATTCAGCTTCAAGCACCTCCTCTGACAGTTCGCATCATCGGGTCTCTAGCTTACCATACTTGAATTATCTCCAAACCCCCAAGGCCAGAATATGCACATTCAGATCTGCTCTTTTGCACAAAATTCACCATCCGGAGACCTGCTTTTCATAGCTGTTTGCTAGACCTGATGCTAATGCACCAAGCTAGCAAAAAGCCTCGAACCACACATCATGGACCCGCAAGCAACATGTGGCTCCCTGATTTAAAGCAAAGGTTGAGGACCTTTGCTTTAAATCAGGAATGTCAAACTTAAACACATATAGGGCCATAATAAAAAACTTGGACAAAGTTGTGGGAAAACCAGTATTCTGTATAATGGGCCCCACATAGCCCTCCTTACAGAATAATGGGCCTCACATAGTCCTCCATACAGAATAATGGGCCTCACATAGTCCTCGATACAGAATAATGGGCCCCACAGTCCCCCATACAGTATAATGGGCCCCACATAGTCCTCCATACAGAATAATGGGCCCCACATAGTCCTCCATACAGAATAATGGGCCCCACAAAGTCCTCCATACAGTATAATGGGCCCCACAAAGTCCTCCATACAGTATAATGGCCCCACATTGTCCTCCATACTGTATAATGGCCACACATAGTCCTCCATACAGTATACAGGGCTACACATAGTCCTCCATACAGAATAATGGGCCCCACATAGTCCTCCATGCAGAATAATGGGCCCCACAAAGTCCTCCATACAGTATAATGGGCCCCACAAAGTCCTCCATACAGTATAATGGCCCCACATTGTTCTCCATACAGTATAATGGCCCCACATTGTCCTCCATACAGTATAATGGCCACACATAGTCCTCCATACAGAATAATGGGTCCTGCATAGTCCTCCATACAGAATAATGGTCCCACATAGTCCTCCATACAGAATAATGGGCCCCACAAAGTCCTCCATACAGTATAATGGGCCCCACAAAGTCCTCCATACAGTATAATGGCCCCACATTGTCCTCCATGCAGTATAATGGCCACACATAGTCCTCCATACAGTATACAGGGCTACACATAGTCCTCCATACAGAATAATGGGCCCCACATAGTCGTCCATGCAGAATAATGGGCCCCACAAAGTCCTCCATACAGTATAATGGGCCCCACAAAGTCCTCCATACATTATAATGGCCCCACATTGTTCTCCATACAGTATAATGGCCCCACATTGTCCTCCATACAGTATAATGGCCACACATAGTCCTCCATACAGAATAATGGGTCCTGCATAGTCCTCCATACAGAATAATGGGCCCCACATAGTCCTCCATGCAGAATAATGGGCCCTACATAGTTATCCAAACAGTATAATGGCCCACATAGCTTTCCATACAGTATAATGGGCCCCACATGGTCCTCCATATAGAATCCTGGCCCCACATAGGGGCGGTGGTCCTGGTGTTGTGGGCCAAATATAGTCACCTTGCGGGCCAGATTTGGCCCTAGGGGCCAGAGTTTGACATGTATGCGCTAAAGGATGATTTATTATTCTTTATTTATTATGCTTGGTCCATAGTGGAAACATATTCGTCTGTGCATTTCAGACGTTGCCATCATTGTTCCCTTACCAGTATGTCTGATGCAGCAGGATAATCTGGGTGACCTTCAGGGCAAGTTTAGGATGTTTGTATCTGTAATTACCATTTCATTGTTATTGAGCCTCGTAGTTAAAAGTAATGGCAGCATAAATCTTATGTTGACGTTTATTGATTGCTCCTAATGTCTGCAAACTGGCTAATTCTTTTTAAATATGAATGTTGCTTAATTGATTGTTTTCTTGTGGTGGCTTCCACAGGAGGAGCCCTCGATTACGGCATGTCATTAGGAAGCCGCAGCATTCATCTGCTGACAATCTAATAAATGAAATGACCTATGTGACAGAGACAGAAGATGTGTTCTACACTTACAAAGGCTCCCCAACTTCAAAAGAAAGTGATTGTGAATTTTTCCAGAACCAGAGCCTGCAGAGGTAAGGGAAGCTCGTGTTTTGTGCCTTTCAATCATTCCTAACGTGCAGAAGCTTTTTGATGTAAAGTAAAAACCCACTGTACATTAATACGGTATATTTGGATCACTCTGGATAAGCTGTGGTGCTGCAAAGTTGTTGAGTACTGGGTCAGCACCTAAACCAGCATTTCATATTCTCTGATACCTTGTGCTCTCATTTTCCTTGGGTGTATTGCGTTTTTAAGACGCTAGAAGGAGCTATGACATTGTACAGTGTATTTACAAATCCTTAATGACAAGTTCTTATTCTGGTCTGAGAGCTTATTTTAGTTGCACGGTCTACATAGGGAATTTGAATTTAGGTTGTAGGATTGCTGTGCTAACCCAAATGACTTGCTCCAGTTTTTGCCTATCCCTTAGACTTGCTCAGTATTAATATATTTCTAATTTGAAGGATGGCTCACCCAGCTAAAACTAGCATATGATTACATCTGATATGCATCACACCTCTCCAAACCTTTATAATGCTAAAATGATGACAAAAAAGTAAAAACTTTGTAGTCTTCAGGTATATTTGTAAAGCTGATATCACCTCTTATCTAGATTGGTTATACTTGTTACTTTTGTAACAATATTTAGTCCCTTGATGCTTAATAATCTAAACATGACCCAACATTAGTAAAACGAAAAAAACGTATATTTGCACACGTCGGGCCTCTGGTCCGGCGCGTGTGCACGGAGGCTGTGTGATTACCAGCTTCAGTGCGGATGTGCTGTAACCTGCATCCCAGCGCAGCGGCGTATGACGTCACTGCCATGCGCAGATGTCAGCTGCTGGCCTCTGATAGGCCGGCGGCTGGCACTGGTATTGCTGTGCAGAGAGCCGGTCTCTGCGCGGCAATACACTGCACTACAGCGCTGATGGCGGCTACTGGAGAGAGCCGTGATCGTTACGGGGTCTATGTGCCTGCGGTCCACAGGTGCAGAAAGGACGCCGAGGGAATGGAGGACAGGTGATAATCTTTTTTTTTTTCTCTGTCATGTGAAATACAGCACAGGGGACCTGTGCTCAGTATGAGGGGGGGGGGGTACTGTGCGCAGTTTGGGGGGACGGGGACCCTGTGCGCAGCATGTGGGGGATGGGGCACTGCGCAGTATGTGGGGGACGGGGACCCCTTGCTCAGTATGGGTGGGGGGACGACCCTGTGCGCAGTGTGGGGGAGACGGGGACCCTGTGCGCAGTATGGGGGGGGGGCCTGGATGGGGGACATGTCTGCAAGATAAGGACCAGGATGGGGGACAATGTCTGCAATATGGGGGACAATGTCTGCAATATGGGGGACCTGGATGGGAGACCATGTCTGCAATATGGGTGACCTGGATGGGAGACCATGTCTGCAATATGGGGGACCTGGATGGGAGACCATGTCTGCAATATGGGGGACCTGGATGGGGGATCATGTCTGCAATATGGGGGACCTGGATGGGGGATCATGTCTGCAATATGGGGGACCTGGATGGGGTACCATGTCTGCAATATGGGGGACCTGGATGGGGACCATGTCTGCAATATGGGGGACCTGGATGTGGGACCATGTCTGCAATATGCGGGACCTGGATTGGGGACCATGTCTGCAATATGGGGGACCTGGATGGGGGACCATGTCTGCAATATGGGGGACCTGGATGGGGGACCATGTCTGCAATATGGGGGACCTGGATGGGGGACATGTTCGCAAGATGAGGACCAGTTTAAAAGGTGTATAAAAAATAAAATGGTATCACTAAAAATGTCACTTTGTCATGCAAATAATGCGGCCCCCCAAATTAAATGTTTTTCCGTGTGCGGCCCATATACCCAGCTGAGTTTGAGACCCCTGACCTAGAGGCAGGTGTTGTCTCTGAGGCATTGTATTCTACTAGTCATGAAAAGCTTTGTTCATACACTATATAGGAACAGTATGGGCCCCATACATTAAGTTAGTGATGGATGTAGGATATAATGCAAAATCTCAAATAAGTAATGTTGGGGAGATAAGTGATGTAGAGATAAGAATGTATCAAATGAAGTAACGTTTTGCATCTATGCTCAATTGGCCTGAGATCAAAGTTTGCATCAGTGATTTAGAAAAATATAGAAATATCCACTTGCTCCTTTTTTAAATTCAAATTCAGTGGCTGAAGGTCTATTTACCTGCCCGGCCGCGACCAATCAGCGATATTGTCGCGAAATTTAAAACACTGCTTCTCTGATTGGTCGCGGCAGAAGTACCCCGACCGGCGGCCTAGGCGGCGCCGCTCCCCGGACCTCCCTTCACATTTGCCATCGGGAGATCAGCGGTAGCCGCATGGAGGTCAGCGGCGATGGAGGTCACAGCGGAAGTACCCCCGGTCCCCGGTCCTCACTAACACGGTTCCTTGATTGGTCGCGGCCGGCGGCCGCGACCAATCAGTGATATTGGCGCGAAATTTAAAACACCGCCTCTCTGATTGGTCGCGGCCAGCCAGCCGTGACCAATCAGCGACTGGCGCAGCCCGGCTGCGAATTGGCGCCGGATTTGAAACACGCAGGCCACCGTCGGGAGATCAGCGGCGACGCAGCCGGGAGATGACCGGTGCTAGCCGGTCATCTCCCGGCTGCTCGCAGCAGAAGTACCTCGACCGGCTGCCTCGCTCCCCGGTCCTCCCTTCACACTTGCCCTAGCCGCTGATCTCCCGACGGTAGCCGCATGGAGGTCAGCGGCGATGCAGCCGGGGGACAACCCCGCCCACAGCCCGTCATTCACCATGGTACGCGGAACAGGAGACCCTTGGCTGCAGACGCAAATAGTCGTGATATAAGCGGAAGCAAGAGTCGGCTGCAGCCGGGGGAATTACGTGCTGGCTGTGCGTGGTCAGCGATGTTGTCACAAGCAGTATTGACAACATGACGTAATTACAAAATTCATTAGGGGCCCCGGGGGGATACATTGGGGGGTTAATTTAAAGTAGTGCACAACCCATTTAAACACTGCTTCGCTGATTAGTCGCGCCCCGTCGGCCGCATACATATTCTAGAATACCCGATGCGACCATCTAGTATTCTATATTGAAAGAAGTGGCTGGTTAGGATATAGACAAGTACCACCAGCATCTGTCTCTATGTATCTGCATATCGGTATCTTTCCAGAGCAATTCAGTACTAGAAGCCATGAATTGCTTTTAGCTTTGTTGTTGAGTTTTTCTACTCTGTTTTCTTCAGTGTGACAGATGCAGCCAAAAGGACTTCCTGCACAGAAATGGGATCAGAGGCCAGTCCTGTTACATGCCACTATGTACTTGTTAAGCCTCATCCAGACGTCTGTGCTGCATATCCACGTTCTATCCATGTTTTTCATGGACAGAACATGTACCCATTATAATCTATGGGGCTGTTCACATTTCCATGTTTTTTCTTTTCTATTTTTAACGGCATCACAGATGAAAAGTTCCAATACTAGTCTATGAATCCAAGAAAATCATGTCCGGATGGCATCAGCCTTCAGTCCATGTCCTATCCGTGATTAAAATTGCAATGCTGATGACACACTTATGGAAAAAGCTGACACACAGCACATACAGTGGTAAAACTCACATTCAAAACACTGATGACACTCATTTTTTGCATACAAGTGAAAACACTGACATTTGAATGAGGCGTTATACAGTTGTACTCAAAAGTTTACATACCCTGGCAGAATTTTTCCTTTCTTGGCCTTGTTTCAGAGAATATGAATGATAACAAAAAAACTTTTTCTCCACTCATGGTTATTGGTTGGGTGAAGCCATTTATTGTCAAACTACTGTATTTTCTCTTTTTAAATCTTAATGACAACCAAAAACATCCAAATGACCCTGACCAAAAGTTTACATAACCCAGTTCTTAATACAGTGTATTGCCCCCTCTAACATCAATGACAGCTTGAAGTCTTTTGTGGTAGTTGTGGATGAGGTTCTTTATTTTCTCAGATGGTAAAGTTGCCCATTCTTCTTGGCATAAAGCCTCCAGTTCCTGTAAATTCCTGGGCTGTCTAGCATGAATTGCGCTTGAGATCTCCCCAGAGTGGCTTAATGATATTGAGGTCAGGAGACTGAGCTGGCCACTCCAGGACCTGCACCTTGTTCTGCTGTACCAATGAAAGGTCAACTTGGCCTTGTGTTTTGGATCGTTGTCATGTTGGAACGTCCAAGTACATCCCATGTGCAGCTTCCAGGCTGATGAGTGCAAATTTGCCTCCAGTATTTGCTGATAACGTGCTGCATTCATCTTTCCTTCAACTTTTACCAAGTTTCCTGTGCCTTTGTAGCTCACACATCCCCAAAACATCAGCGATCCACCTCTGTGCTTTACTGTAGGAATGGTGTTCTTTTCATCATAGGCCTTGTTGACCTCTCTCCAAATGTAACGTTTATGGTTGTGGCCAAAAAGTTGAATTTTGGTCTCATCACTCCAAATTACCTTGTTCCAGAAGTTTTGAGGCTTGTCTCTGTGCTGTTTAGCGTATTGTAGACAAGATACTTTGTGGCATTTGCACAGTAATGGCTTTCTTCTGGCAACTCGACCATGTAGCCCATTTTTGTTCAAGTTCCTCCTTATTGTGTATCTTGAAACAGCTACACCGCTAGTTTTCAGAGAGACCTGAATTGCAGCTGATGTTATTTATGGGTTTTTCTTTGCATCCCGAACAATTTTCCTGGCAGTTGTGGCCAAAATCTTTGTTGGTCTACCTGACCGTAGTTTGGTTTTTACAGGGCCCCTGATTTTCCATTTGTTAATCACAGTTTGAACGCTGCTGACTGGCATTATCAATTCCTTGGATATTTTTTGTATCCCTTTCCTGTGTTATACAGTTCAACTACCTTTTTCCGTAGATCCATTGACAATTCTTTTGCTTTCCCCATGACTCACAATCCAGAAACGTTAGTGGCTGGATGAATGATGCAAGAGTCTGTCTGGATCCCAGAAACTCACTGAGCTATTATGCACACACACTGATTACAAGCAAACAGGTCACAGGTGGGGATGTTACCTTTTGTAGCCATTCAAACCCATTTGTGTCAAATTCTGAGCATGTTATCAGCCCAAAATCTCCAGGGTATGTAAACTTTTGATCAGGGTCATTTGGATGTTTTTGGTTGTCATTAAGATTTAAAAAGAGAAAACACAGTAGTTTGACAATAAATGGCTTCACCCAACCAATAACCATGAGTGGAGAAAAATTTTTTTTGTTATCATTCATATTCTCTGAAACAAGGCCAAGACAACAAAAATTCTGCTGGGGTATGTAAAGTATTGAGCACAACTGTACATACAGTTCACCAAACCACTGTTCAGTAAGCTATCCTATCACAAGGCCGTGTATCTCCACACGTAGCTTGACATGTTGCCTTTGCCTTCCTCTTGTGTTAGGGTTGTGACCGACCCGTTTTAGGTTTTAAATGCATACAAATTCCACATACATTTGTTTATTGCATCAAGACTTTTTGACTTTTTCAGGAATTTATTTTTAAACAAAATACAATAAATAAAACTATTTTACTAAATTGTAAAAATGCTCTTATTAAAATTATAACATTTGTGTTGTTGGGGTCAATTTCGACCCAGGTCTAATATAAGAGTAAAAAAACAATAATAAGTCCCAAAACTGAACTCATAAGCACAATATAAACCAACAGCCCACAGCCAGCTCTACCTCCAACAACTTGAGTTAGGGACATGTCCAGGCATGTATGGCCAAATCAGCTTAGAGTTGGTACTTTGCAGAGTATACATCTCCAGTTTACACATGCAACAATGAGGAGAAGATTTGATGTAAGCCAAATTCTGGATTATATCTTAGATGATAATGAATCAGAGGACACACAGCAGCAAACTGATACAGATGAACAGGTTTCTGAGGAGGAAGATGATGTGGAGTATCAACCGGAAGTTCTGATCAGTCTGATGAGGAGGTCACTGGTGCTGAAGCTGCTCCCGCTGAAAGATTGAAATCCAAAAGTGGCAAGATCAGTTGGAGCTCAGTACCTCCAGATGTACATGGCAGGGCAGATGCTGCAAATGTCATAAAAATGACCCCTGGGATCACAAGGTTTGCTGTGACAAGAGTAAGTGACATCAAGTCATGTTTTGATCTGTTTATGCCATTGTCAATAAAAAAAGTCATTATTGCTATGACAAACCTTGAAGGAAAAAAAGTCCACGGCAACATGTGGAATGACCTTCATGATGATGTCCTGGATGCCTACATTGGTGTTCTTCTCCTTGCTGGAGTGTACAAATCCTGCAATGAGGCCACTGATAGTCTCTGGGACGCATCGACAGGCAGGAATATTTTCCGGGCAACAATGTCACTTCAAAATTTTCAAATGATATCAAGAGTCCTCAGATTTGACAACAGAGACACCAGAACAAAATCTGACAAACTTGCTCCCATCAGGGATGTTTGGGAGAAATGGGTGCAGCTCCTTCCACTGATGTTCAACCCAGGGCCAGAGGTGACAGTAGACAAACTTTTTCTCCCTTTTCGCGGAAAATGCCCCTTCCGGCAATACATGCCAAGTAAGCCAGGCAAATACGGCATAAAAATTTGGGCAGCCTGTGATGCAAAAACTAGCTATGCATGGAATCTACAGATTTACACAGGCAAGTCTGCAAGCGGCATTCCTGAAAAAAAACAAGGAAAACGTGTAGTCCTCGATATGACTACTGGACTGCAGGGTCACAACATAACTTGTGACAATTTTTTTACCAGCTATGACCTTGGACAAGAACTTCTCAGGAGGAAAATCACCATGGTGGGCACAGTGAAAAAAAAAAACCCTGAGCTGCCCGCTGAATTGTTGCAGATGAAGGACAGGGCTCCACTTTCCTCAAAGTTTGTTTTTACAGACACCACCACTGCTGTTTCATACTGCCCCAAAAAACGACGGAATGTGGTACTGATGTCCACACTTCACAAAGATGCAGCTGTGTCATCAGGAAGTGACAAAAAGCCCAGAATCATCCTGGACTATTACAAAAACAAAGGAGGAGTGGACAACCTGGACAAGCTGACTGCCACTTACACTTGCCAGCGAATGACTAGGAGATGGCCAATGGTTGTATTTTACAACATCCTTGATGTGTCAGCATGCAATTCATTTGTGTTGTGGACCCACATTCACCAAGGATGGAATTCAAAGAAAAAACACAAGCGGAGGATGTTTCTTGAGGAACTAGGAAGATCCCTTGTCAAGGCGCACATTGACCAAAGGGAACGAGTGCCCCGAGACCCAGCCGCTGCAGCCTTGGTCCGACAACTCCAGAGCTCAACAAGTGCTTCGTCCACACCCACAGCAACACAAAGAGCATCATCACCAGCATCCTCCTCAACCAGGCCTGCCTCAACATCAACCACGACGGCCACAACCCCAGTGAGACCACCTGATTCTAAAAGAAAGAGGTGTCAGGTCTGCTCTACCAATAAGGACAGAAAGACAAACACATCGTGCTTCGGCTGCAAAAAATACCTCTGCAAAGAACGCACAAAAAGTGTCACTTTTTGCCACACATGCATCTAAATACTAATGCATCTAAAAACTAGTACTTGATTTCTGTTGGTTTGCTTGATTGATTGTTGTTTGTTTTGTTTGACCTAGAAAAGCTACTTTTTATTATTATTGCTATTAATGTTAATATAATTTTCATCTTTTATTTGTATTAAAGTTCTATAAAAAAAAAAATCATTTTTTTGCCTTTTTCATAAAGTAGTTAGATATGGGTCAAAATTGACCCGTAACACCATAGATGTTACTAGAGTTAATAATATAAAATATATATATGTATACTTTTTTTTACATTTAAGAAATGTGTTCTAAAACCCTTCAGTAATAGTCAGGTAATATAACAAACTTTTTTAAGTTTATATTATTCTCTTGAGGTTCATTTGACAATATTTTTATATTGAAAATGAAGGGTATGCTCTCAAATGAAAGGCCCAGGGGGCCACAACAAAAATATTAAAATCAATCCTTCCATGGATGAGAAACTCTAACAAGGTAACTAAGAGGTAAGAAACAAATTGGATCATAAATAACTGTTTTTAGGGTATCCTAGGGGTGATTTAAGACACAGGTCAAAACCGACCCATTAACATAAGAAAGAGTAACAGAAAGCTAACACAAGAGGAAGGTTAAATGTTCAGTTCCAGCTTTCTGCATTGGGTAGTGCTTCATTGGTTTTCTCTTCAGAGAGCTCTTAAATGTTCTTCTGATGTAATAAGTCTTCCTGGGGCTATTGTTTCTGCACTCCAACACCATGTGCTAACACAAGGCTAGTGTACATGCCGTTCTGTTGTGCAACTTGTAAGCTAAGAGTAGCATTGAGCAATCCAATTACAAAACAATGTATGCTATTTCAGACTGTCAGATATAGCACAATGCGAAAAAAACAATTCATCAGTGATGTGTGAAGGGTGTTTGTTATTTTCAGAATGTGTATGAAACGCCCCCATCTACTCCTATATCATTTATAGTCATGTGCTTCATTTTAAAGGGAATCTGTCATTCGATAATGTTCTACTATTTAACTTAGAGGATCTATCACAAGGTGAAAAGAATGCTTTTTTGTCTTATTTTATTCCCACTCCTCCCCTAAGAAGTATTATTATTATTAAATCCATTCTATGGTCCCAGTGATACGGGTATTTTTATTCAGTGCTAATTGTTATGGTCGTTATAAAGGGGGTGTGGCTCACAGGATACCCTTTAGGCTGCTTTATATCATTACAGTGTGAGCAATGCCCCCTTGGTAAAGATCATAAACATATCCACTAAATAAAAAGGCCCATATATCTGGGACATTGTGGTGGATTTAAAATAAACAAAAAAACTGACTACTCAGGAGCAGCAGGAACAAAATGGGAGCACAAACCAGTCACCTGGTGACCGGTCCTCTTTATTTCATAATTTTTCCCTATCACTATCTGCATTTAATCTAATCTAAAATCTTGCAATTTTATGCTCTTATCACTAAACTTATTAGGACTCGCGCATATAAGCAGGTTCCAGAATGCAACAGCGGAGACACAGGTGGAACAGTATATTTCTTTTATATAACAACTAATATTAACCCCTTTACCCCCCAGGGTGGTTTGCACGTTAATGACCTGGCCAATTTTTACAATTCTGACCACTGTCACTTTATGAGGTAATTACTCTGGAACGCTTCAACGGATCCCCCTGATTCTGAGATTGTTTATTCGTGACATATTGTACTTCATGATAGTGGTAAAATTTCTACGATATGACTTGCGTTTATTTGTGAAAAAAATCGGAAATTTGGTGAAAATTTCGCAATTTTCAAAATTTTAATTTTCATGCCATTAAATCACAGATATGTCGCAAAAAATAGTTAATAAATAACATTTCCCACAAGTTTACTTTACATCAGCACAATTTTGGAACCAATTTTTTTTTTGGTTAGGAAGTTAGAAGGGTTAAAAGTTGACCAGAGATTTCTCATTTTGTCAACAAAATTTACAAAACCATTTGTTAGGGACCACATCACATTTGAAGTGACTTTGAGGGGCCTTTATGACAGAAAATACCCAAAAGTGACACCATTCTAAAAACTGCACTCCTCAAGGTGCTCAAAACCACATTCAAGAAGTTTATTAACCCTTCAGGTGCTTCACAATAATTTTTGGAATGTGGAAGAAAACAATGAACATTTATTTTTTTTCACAAAAATCTTACTTTAGACCCAAATTTTTTTATTTTCGCAACAGTAACAGGAAAAAATGGACCCCAAAATTTATTGTGCAATTTCTCCGGAGTACACCGATATCCTACATGTGGGAGAAAACCACTGTTTGGGCGCACTGCAGGGTTCGGAAGGGAAGAAACGCCATTTGACTTTTTGAATGTAAAATTTGTTTGAATAATTAGCAGACGCCATGTTGCATTTGGAGAGCCCCTGATGTGCCTAAACAGTGGAAACCCCCCACAAGTGATACCATTTTGAAAACTAGACCCCCAGGGAACTTATCTAGATGCGTAGTGAGCACCCTGAACCCTCAGGTGCTTCACAGAAGTTTATAACATTCGGCCATAAAAATAAAGTTTTCATATTTTTCCCACAAAAATGTTTTTCAGACCCCAATTTTGCATTTTCATAAGGGTAACAGGAGAAATTGCACTATGCAGTTTGTTTTGCAATTTCTCCTGAGTTCACCAGTACCCCATATGTGGGGAAAAAACACTATTTGGGCGCACAGCAGGGTTCAGAAGGGAAGGAGCACTGTGTGACTTTTTGAACCCAAAATTGGCTGGAATCGAGAGTGGACGCTATGTTGCGTTTGGAGAGCCCCTGATGTGCCTAAACAGTGGAAACCCCCCACTAGTGACACCATTTTGGAAACTACACCCCTCAAGGATTTTATCAAGGGGTATAGTGAAAATTTTGAACCCAGAGGTATGACACAGAAATTTGATAACATTAGGTCATCATATTGAATAAGTTGTCATTAGTCTTGAGCTCAAGTGCTCGCTACTTGAGTTTGCATCGGGTACTCGGGTATGCACCATGTATCGCGGGTGCTGGAGTGACATGCTCGAGTCCCCGTCCTGCATGTTTCACAATTGTTAGACACTCAAAAAAAAAACATGCCGAGATTGCCCGTGCATGACAAGCAATCCCCTGCACTCAACACTAGTCGCCATATTGTCATTTTTTTTTTTTTACTTTTGAAAAAATCCAAGCCCTAATACAACCCTAACCTTAGCGCTAGCACATCCCTAACCCTAGCACAATCCTAGCACAACCCTAACCCTTGCACAATCCTAACCCTAGCACAACCCAAACCCTAGAGTTTATTTTTTACGCCGTTCCTCGTGCGGTATAAGTGATCAGACGACTTTATACTTCGGTTCGGTGCGATTACAGCAATACCAGATATATATCGGGTTTTTATGATTGACAGCTGTCACACACTAAAAAAACTTTTTTTTTTTTGCAAAGACTAGTTTTTGCATCGCCATATTTTGAGAGCTATAATGTTTCCATATTTCTGCCGACAGAGTAATGTAAGGGCTTGTTTTTTGCGGGACAAGTTGACTTGTTTCATGGTACCATTTTCGGGCACGTGACTTTTTTGATCGTTTTGTATTCCGATTTTTGGGAGGCAGAGTAAACAAAAATAAACAATTCAGGAATTGTTCTTTTAGTTTTTTTTAGGCTGTTTCGCGTGTGGCAAAATTGATAAGGCAGCGTTAATCTGCGGGTCGGTACATTTACAGCGGTACCACATATATATCTTTTTTTATGTTTTGGTGCTTTTACACAATGTAGGGATGGCACTCACTCAGGTGCGGATTGAGGCAAACAGGAGGCATGTTCTTTAAAATTTCCATAACGGTTTATTGGCTTCACAAACCGTTCAAAAGGAAAATGCCAACAAACTGCCTTTAGTGCAGGCAAATACAAAGAAAACAGTGTCTGGTTAGCCAGCGCTGTGATCACACAGGCTAGTAGGCATCCAGTACACGGTCTGGAGACAAAACATACACAGGAGGCCTTCTCTCTCCAAACACACAGACCAGGTGCCAAACAACAGCCTCCATTTTATAGGCTGTTAACCACACCCAGAGGTGAGGTATGTGGGTTGCTGGACCCTCCGAACTCTCCTAGCTACCTGTAACCCGGCTCCCAGGTGCACCAAACTATCCTCTTAGTGCTTACGTGCACTAGAGAAAATGCATCGGGTTACATCACGGAGACCAGCCATCTCTGTGACACATACCTCCCATCGGCTATGCGACCATTAGCCACCTTACAACAATAAAAACTATTTTCTAGAAAAAAAACATTTTTTGTGCATCGCTTTATTCTGAGAGATATAACTTTAATATTTTTCGGCTGATGGAGCTGTATGGCAGCTTGTATTTTGCGGGACAAGATGACGTTTTCAGCGGTACCATTTTTATTTACATTTGTCTTTTTGATCGCGTTTTATTCCATTTTTTGTTTGGCGGTATGAGCCGCCCAGTGGTTGACTCTCATAGCAAGTGAGCAAATCTGCTATATACAGGTGATCTGCTCATCGCCTGTATGTAGCAGAGCCGATCAGACAAGTGCTGCTTCTAGTCTCGTATGGAGACTGTAGAAGCATGCAAAAAGTGTAAAAAAAAAATTGTTTTTAAAAATATAACAAAATAAAAAATATATAAAAGTTTAAATCAACCCCCTTTGCCCCATTCAAAATAAAGCAATAAAAAAAAAACACACATACACATGTTTGGTACCGCCGCGTTCAGAATTGCCCGAGCTATCAATATAACAAAAGAATTAATCCGATCGGTATACGGTTTAATGAGAAAAAAATTCTAAACGCCAGAATTACGTTTTTTTTTGGTCGCCAAAACATTGCAATAAAATGGAATATTGGGCGATCAAAACATTGGATCTACCCCAAAGTAGTATCAATAAAAATGCCAGCTCGGCATGCAAAAAATAAGCCCTCACCCAGCTCCAGATCCCAAAAAATGGAGACGCTACGGGTCCCAGAACATGGCGCTATATTGTTTTTTTTCCAGCAAATTTGGGATTTTTTTTTCACCACTTAAATAAAAAAGAACCTATACATGTTTGGTGTCTATGAACTTGTAATGACCTGGAGAATAATAATGGCAGGTCAGTTTTAGCATTCAGTGGATGTGGTAAAAAAAAAAACAACTGTGGTATTGCACTTTTTTTGCAATTTCATCGCACTTGGATTTTTTTCCCATTTTCCAGTACACGATATGGTAAAATCAGTGATGGCGTTCAAAAGTACAACTTGTCCCGCAAAAAATAAGCCCTCACATGGCCATATTGAATGAAAATTAAAAAAGTTACGGCTCTGGGAAAAAGGGGAGCAAAAAACAAAAACACAAAAACGGAAAATGCTCCAGTCATGAAGGGGTTAAACTAATACTACCTGTTCTGTTGAGATCTGCAGTTTTCTCATAATCATCACAGGCAGAATTACAATGGCAGGTATCGCCTCCATTGTGTGTACAAATAACACAGGATCCACCATTCACAATAGTTTTTAGTTGCAGCACAAGTCATATGTCTGTGACTGTAGAAATAGAAGCTCAGTCAAGATAGCTGCCTAAATAATGATATACATAAAATAGAATAAAACCATATACAATCCAAAAACTAAACATAGGTTTGAAATAAACCTTGTTGCTATATTTAGTTTTAATTGTTAAAAAATAAGATATTTAAAGGATCAGCAAATGTTGAGGAAAAACATATCTCACTATTTCTTTTATTTCTGTTTAGGTTGTCTGATGCAGACTCTCCAAAGTAAGTGATGATATTCATCTTTTGTTTAAGGTTGGATATTTTGGGGGAGAATGATAGTGATAATCATTCACTAAGGGTAGGTTACACCAAAATCATCAACAGGGTGGACAGTCTTGATGAATTTGTCTTGGAGGTAATGAAAAGTCAGTTTGGACTTTTTTCAGTATATTCATTTGTCAATAAAAATGACACAATGGTTTTATAAATATGAATGCCATACCTTTCAATGTATATATACATTGAAATATAATCTAAAAATTAATTTATTAAAGGGGTTATCCTTTATCGTTCCAGTGGTGTCGACACTGGCTCTTCTGGGGATCGTGTTACATATCCATATTATGCCACGCGATCCATACGGCCAATCAGCGGCTGCGTCAATCTCCCAGCCCTCTCCGGTCGTATGTAATTTATCAGAACAAGAGGAGAGTTGTTGGCCACAGGGATTGTCTGACATAACAATGTCACGCGATCCCCGGGAGCAGTGCTGACACCGGAGGTGATTACGGTATATGTGTTGCTATTTTACAAGAGGGAAACAGAGGTATTCAGAAGGGGTTGTCAGATTAGTGGACAACCCCTTTAAAACTGCTTGAATAACCCCTTTTTATATGCTGTGGTCCCCCATGTAAAATAAAAGAAAATCCTTATAAGCTCCTCCAGAACCACCGCCATTTCAGCAATGTCTGCGGACACTTGCCTGACATTGTTATTCCACGTGAGTGCTGCAGCCCATCACTGGCCACTGATAGGCTTCAGAATTTAAGAGGTATAACTATGTCATGTGAGCTCCGGGATATCTGCCCAGTGCCAACATTTTCGGAACATGGCCAGAGGTGAGTATAAGTTTTTTATTTTACATAGGGGACTACAGCATTTAGGAAAGGGCTGTCCAAGTAGCGTACAATCCCTTTACATTTTTCACAAAGAGAACTAGGTTCTTGGTTGCTTTGGCCAACAAGATCAGTTTGTTTTTTTTCAGTTTGACAGTTAGAGACCCATAAAGAGACAGACATCTCTATTTCTTGGGTATAGTATTTCTATTATTTTGCCTAAATCCGCCTATACAATGCACACTAAATGTTCCTTCTATCTCTATTGTTGATATTTTAGAAACCTATTAGAATACAGTCCAAAAGAAAATCAGTTGAGCAGTCAAGGTTCATTTCCTAGTTCTCCCAATGGGGTGGCAAATCATTCATATTCACATCCACTTGAAGGTGTGGACAAGACGTTTTTAGATACCTATGATACCATCAAGAAAGGGAGCTCAACAGATGATTCCAGTCAATACTACTATGATAAGGTATGTTCGCTTTCACAACTAGCATCAGTTAAAGGGAACCTATCAACTTGCTTATATTGCTCTGAATGTGAGCATTTTTAATGACCGGATCCTTAGTGCCAATAAACTGAGTTTTATTCTAAAGCTCAGCAGCATTTTTAGAGAAATCATCATTTTATCACTCATTTGCACCCAATAATTGTCCTCTTGGTGACATCCCATCAGCTTGTATCAGAGCAGCATGATTGCCAGATAAACAAAATGGAAATGAAACAATATAAAGAGTGAATATGGAACAATTTTTTTCCAAACTTATAGTGGAAACAAGTCAGAATATGCTATCTACAACTTGGAACCAGTTAGCTGAGCATTAAAACATAAAATAGATACAAATTGCTCCTGGCTGGAAGTTTGGGGCACTATGCTTGTAGCTGGGATACAGCCCTGGTGATGCTATGAAAGCTGTCATTAAGGCTATGTGCCCACGATGCAGAAATGCTCCGGATTTTGTACTGAGCATTTCTGCATCTCCCTGGCAGAAAAAACGCATGTGGATTGTACATGCGGATTGTACATGCGTTTTTCCTGCCAGGGACTAGCGGATGTGAAGCGTTCTTCACATGCATTTCCACATGCGGGTTGTCAAGCGCTTTCCAAGCGATTTTAGCATCACTTAGAAAGTGCTTGACAACTTGGTCACACTATATAAATCCATGCAACCCGGCATGGATTTATATAGTGTGACCGAAAGAATGGTAAAAAATTAAATATTATACTTACCTTCTGATGGCCCCCGGTGTCCTTGTCTTGGCTTGCCGGCAGCTCGTGGTAGATTAAAGAACCTCTCGCGTGACCCGTCACATGACTAAATGACGTCATAAAAGGTCCTTTCACACCACCGCGAGCCGTACAACAGACCGGACGCAGCGGAGAAAACACCGGGGGCCATCTGAAAGTAAGTATAATCTTTATTTTTTACCATTTTTATTCTTTTTTTTAACTATTAACTTGGTCACACTATATAAATCCATGCCGGTTGCATGGATTTATATAGAGTGACCAAGTTGTCAAGCACTTTTCCAAGTGATGCTAAAATCGCTTGGAAAAGCGCTTGATAACCCGCATGCAGAAATGCATGCAAAAACGCTTGACAAACGCATCTACCTGGCGGGAAAAACGCATGTAAAATCCGCATGCGTTTTTCCTGCCAGGGAGATGCGGAAAAAATCTACAGCATTTCTGCATCTTGGGCACATAGCCGAAGTCTACTGTTTTCAACAGCCTGAATTGGACAACTCTCTGCCATGCTTCCCCTATCCTAGCAAATACCACACCAGCACACATAAGTAATCACAACTTTAATACTGGTGTAAATGGATGTTATATCTCAGATACAGGACATACGGAGTCCGCTCCACACAGTTTATTATACAGCCGGCACCTGCATCTAGCAGCAGCAATTGGAGCTACCTCTGATTGCTGCAGTTTAACCACAATGATTAACTTACTTGGCCTTTTCAAATATTGAGAGGCCGAATACAACCAATTTATAATAATCGAAAAAAAGACCCTCTCTTGTGTTTTTATGCAAAGAGAAAGAAAAAAGAAGAGCTCCCTGTGTGAGACCGTAAGGTAATTGGGGAGGTGGTGGGATGTGAATCGCTCACCTGGATGAGTTGTGTACAACACAAAGCTACATCCCCTGCAGTGCCCAGACAACACCACCATTCTCTCTTCATTTCCCTCTCATGTTATTATAACATACAATAATTCTTTATTAAAGAAAATTTTCTTGTAGGGCAAATAGCAATGATACAAATAATAAACCTGATAAAGAAAAAAAGAAAGAAAACAAGGAGGCAATCAAAATAGTTAAATATTAAATGAGCAAAGTTTATTAATAATTAATAATGCAAAACATTTCAAAAGTGGTAGGGAGAGGTAATACTAAAATCACATTTAGGGAAAAGGATGGAAATAGATCCACAAAAAGGGTCAAAACATTTCTAAAGCTTTATTCACACCTCAGTATTTTTGATAAGTATTTCATCAGTATTTGTATTCCAAAAGCAGGAGTGTCTCCAAAACACAGAACCAATGTCAATCTTTCAATTATAGTTTTTCTCTGATTGTTCCACTCCTGGTTTAGGCATACAAATACTGATGAAAAATACTGACCAAATACTGATGTGTGAATAAGCCCTTAGCGAAGGCAAGAAAATCCCCTGAAGTTGTCCTCCTAATTGACAATGATATAAAAACCAAGAGTTCAATATATAAAGAAACAAAGTGCACATTTGTATCTGTTTCATCTGTAGCATAAAATATCCTAAATATAGTAATGATAGCATACAAATAAAATAGGTATGATGGCAGTCAATCTGACTGATATAAAAAGGTAGGTAGAGTATAAAGCGAAGAATGAGTTCAGTATGCACGTGATTAATATATAGTTTAGATGCAAGTGTCTGATAACACTAGCATAGAACAATGGAGGACACCATAAGACTCCCAGATCTATAATGACATTCACCCACAGCGATGAATATGCCCCAGGAAAAGTACAATCACCATACATAATCACTACCTTGAGACGTGGTTAACCAAAAACGCGGTAGGGAGGAAAGGAGATGGCGCACAGGCAATCTGGGCAGCACACCTCTTCGGGCACCCATCGCCATGCTCTTACCCATCCTCTTTGACGGTCTATTGATTTGTTTCTATGGCAGCCAGGGGCCTGCTGAAGGCTCTGTTGCTGCCATTTTGATAATCCTAATCTGGGTATTCTTGCCTGTGTTCCCCATTGTGTGTGGATGGTGCACAGCTTATTCCTTGCCATTTTCTGTTTGCATTGTGCTTTGCCTCCCTTCTGTATCTTATTATAAGATATATATATATTATTATATATATTATCTAATATATATAATTGTCTTATCCCGTCTGTCTGTCTGTCTGTCCAGGAAATCCCACGTCGCTGATTGGTCAGGCCGCGGCCAATCAGCGACGCGGGATTTCAGAAAAATATGGCGGCCGTTAGCGGCTCACCCTCACAAGCTCACCTGCACACGCTCACCCTCACCTGCTCACACGCTCACCCTCACCTGATCACCCTCACCCTCACACCCTCAGACGCTCACCCTCAGACGCTCACCCTCAGACGCTCACCCTCAGACGCTCACCCTCATGCTCTGACGCTCACGTTCTGACGCTCACGCTCTGACGCTCACGCTCACGCTCTGATGCTCACGCTCGGACGCTCACGCTCGGACGCTCATGCTCAGGCTCTGACGCTCACGCTCGGACGCTCAGGCTCTGACGCTCACCCTCTGACGCTCACCCTCTGACGCTCACGCTCGGACGCTCACGCTCTGACGCTCACGCTCGACGCTCACGCTCTGACGCTCACGCTCTGACGCTCACGCTCGGACGCTCAAGCTCGGACGCTCACGCTCTGACGCTCGGACGCTCACGCTCGGACGCTCACGCTCGGACGCTCAGGCTCTGACGCTCAGGCTCTGACTCTGACGCTCACGCTCGATGCTCACGCTCTGACGCTCATGCTCACGCTCGGACGCTCACGCTCTGACGCTCACGCTCTGATGCTCATGCTCAGGCTCTGACGCTCACGCTCTGACTCTCACGCTCACGCACTGACGCTCACGCTTGGATGCTCAGGCTCTGACTCTCACGCTCTGACTCTCACGCTCTGACGCTCACGCTCTGACGCTCACGCTCGACGCTCATGCTCACGCTCGGACGCTCACGCTCTGACGCTCAAGCTCGGACGCTCACGCTCTGACGCTCAAGCTCGGACGCTCACGCTCTGACGCTCGGACGCTCAGGCTCGGACGCTCAGGCTCTGACGCTCAGGCTCTGACGCTCAGGCTCTGACTCTGACGCTCACGCTCGATGCTCACGCTCTGACGCTCATGCTCACGCTCGGACGCTCACGCTCTGACGCTCACGCTCTGATGCTCATGCTCAGGCTCTGACGCTCACGCTCTGACTCTCACGCTCACGCACTGACGCTCACGCTCGGATGCTCAGGCTCTGACTCTCACGCTCTGACTCTCACGCTCTGACGCTCACGCTTGGACGCTCACGCTCGGATGCTCACGCTCTGACACTCACGCTCGGACGCTCACACTCTAACACTCACGCTCACGCTCTGACGCTCACGGTCAGACTCTGACGCTCACGCTCGGGCGCTCACGCTCTGACGCTCACGCTCGGACGCTCACGCTCATGCTCTGACGCTCACGCTCGAATGCTCACGTTCTGACGCTCACGCTCTGACGCTCACGCTCTGGCTCTGACTCTGACGCTCTGACGCTTACGCTCGGACGCTTACGCTCGGACGCTCACGCTCGGACGCTCACGCTCTGACGCTGACGCTTTGACACTCACCCTCGGACACTCACCCTCGGACACTCACCCTCACACGCTCACCCTCACACGCTCACATTCTCACGCTCACATTCTCACGCTCCCATGCTCACCCTCACCCGCTCCCACGCTCACCCTCCCACGCTCACTCTCACACTCTCACCCTCACTCGCTCCCACGCTCACACGCTCACCCTGTGCTAGCCGGTCATCTCCCGGCTGCTCGCAGCAGAAGTTCCCCGACCGGCGGCCTCGCTCCCTGGTCCTCCAAAATTCATTAGGTGCCCCGGGGGGATACATTGGGGGGTTAATTTAAAGTAGTACACAACCCATTTAAACACAGCTTCGCTGATTAGTCGCGCCCGGTTGGCCGCATACATATTCTAGAATACCCGATGCGTTAGAATCGGGCCACCATCTAGTATTATATATTATTATTATATTATTTATAAGATACTGAGGACTTGTCAGTTCACATGTTTGTTTTTTGCTGCATTTTTTCCAGCCAGTTTTGTAAGTGGAGCAAATTTCAACAGATTTCAAACTCTCATTCACATGTTGCTTTTTTTTTCCTTGCGCTTTAGATGCTTTGAAAAAATGTAGCATGTGAATATTAGTGGAATTTCTTTTCCAATTGAGATCAATGATGCTGAGGAACAATAAAAAATGACACACACACATAGAATTACTGCTGGCGATTGTAATTTTTTTTTTCTGCAAAAAGAAATACAACAAAGACTCTGGACCTGATACAGCAAGGCCAGCATTGTACACGCTGGTCTTGATGAGGAGATGGGCTGGAGTCAGACACTCTTCACATGTATGACTCTTCATGAATCAGGATCACCAGGCGAGTGGCATACACCATTCTGTGCGCCTCGCCACACATCTTATTCCAGTCTGTGCTGGAGCAAATTCATGATGAGCGATGGTCACCATGCGACTTTCCTGCCCAGGCTGCGCACCAGCTTTGCTGGAGTTGGGCGAAAATGGTGCCAGAAACCCAAAAGTCACATAATTTTGGCTCAATTGGAGGAAGTGCTAAAACTATGTGACTTATCAAAGCTTTTTAGAATACTGTCGTAAAAGCTTTGATGAATCGGGCCCTCTCTGTGTGAACATACTTTTACCTGCTAAATAGATAAATTATATAAAAAAGTAATTAAAAATAAAAAGTCAATGTAACGAATTGCCTTAAAGCATTACTATGACTCAGATTTTGTCATGTAATTATTCTATTTGATGTCATCAGTTTTCTTCCAAGGTTAAATGCTTTTCAGATGGAACAAAGTAAAGATATAATTACCAGCATTAGCCCTATTGGAATGTAAAGTATTAAAAAGCCGACACCTGCCAGTATAAAGACTAGTGTTTTCTTTTTCCTGCTAGTGAACAAAGGTTTTCTATCTGACAACATATCTGCAGTGTACATACAATATATTATTTTTTTTCACATAGAATGAACTTGCCAATGGAGATTTGCTGTTAGTCCGTATTTCACCAGACGAGGAGGGAAAATTTGGATTTAACCTAAAGGTAAGAACTTTTATATACAAGACTTATAATAGCTGACATTTTTTCTTTAGTATTTATTTGTTTTTATTGTACTGTTAAGTAAACCTATCACCAGATACATTTTTTGTGTATTTCATATGTACTGTTTTCATAAAGTGGAGAGGAATGAAATGATTTCCCATATTTACAGGGTGGTGTGGATCAAAAGATGCAGTTGGTGGTCTCCAGAATCACCCCAGGATCACCTGTAAGTCTTGTGATTTTTTTTGTGTTCACTACATAGTTCATTTTTATGCACTTTCTTCATTTCTGTAATCATAGATGTATTCAGCCAGTTACTGTAGTTGTAATAACACGAACTTTCAGACCAGCAGATTATTTGTAGTGAGCTCCATTTTTAGATTTTCTCCTCCATTCAGATTGAGACTGAATGTAAACGCTGAACTTAAATTGATGTTAGTTGGAAGCTGAGGAGACTCTGTCCTCCATTGTGTAATATGGGTGGCAAGCGGCACCGACATTAAGAAAATCTCCAAATGAAGCTGCAGTTCATGCTCAATTTCCTCTTTATGCAAGTATTTGAGGTACACTAAAGGACAAGCATAGCATTTAAAGCCAGGTATACTGGTAGAAATGAGCGTAAAGTATAGGTAAGGGTCCAGTAAGCTCTTTTGGTACATAAGGCTGATAGATATACATTTGTTTCATAGAAGAACATGCACATACGGACTCTGCTGAGCATGAATCTTACGTCTATGCATATAGCATTATTGTACAGAAATATGCTATGTATGTGTCATTGAGCATTATCAGACACTCAGTGTCCAATTGGCTATAGACAGAAATATATAGTAAATTGCACCTCCATTTTCACCATAGTCTGCATCCTTCTTTGCACACTTCTTGTTTCAGACCTACTTACAAGTTCCACAAAATAGCTGCCGTCTCCTTGAACGTAAATGATGCTTAAATAATTGCATTTATATAATAATCATTAAAGTAACTTTATTCAGAATTACTCTTCTTCAATCACTTTGAGGAAGGCAGGGTTCACATGAGCATACAGTATGTCACTGTCTACATGCGGAACGCAATGCCCTGAGTATCCAAAGGTCTCACAGATACATATGAAGTTGTGAGACCCATGTTCAGTCTGGAAATTGTGGTTCATATATGGATCGTGAAATACTCAGCCAAACATTCACAAACGGAAACAAGGGGCCCAATTCATTATTGCATTTGTGCCTTTTTTGTTTAATTTTTGTGTGTTTTACCTGTTTTTTTTAATCTGCACCCAATTCTTTTCATTTTCACCTTTTTTAAAGTTTATTTTATGTGATCGCTTATTTTTTTAAGTTTACCTCTCTGGGCAGGGTTTGGGGTTTTCCAAATCTTTTTGACTGATTCATTAATCAATTTGGAGAATTATTTTGGAAAGAAATGGTGCAAAAAACGTCAACAAATACCACAAGACAAAAAAGGAAGTTGACTTAAAAAACAAATGATGAATCAGGCCCACAGTGCAGACTAGAATGTTTTGCGTTTATTTTAATTCTTTTTATTTTATTACTTGTGAAACTATGTAAAAATGTGAACTGAAAAACTAAACTGCTCAGTTTCAACTTTCTATTTTGCCTTGTGATTTTAATGATGTTTCACAAAATCTCACAAAATGATGCACACAATTCATGAATTTTGCACATAGCCCCTAATAATACTTTTTTCTGTTTTTAACCATTTTTACAGAATTTTAGCACAGAAACTTACATGTTACAAAATGTTACAAAAAGTCTGACTTTTAAACTGACTTACATAAAATCACTCTGGGGGAAGTGGAGTACACTTGCGCTAAATTTTGCAACTTTTTTAAAAATTATCATTTTGTGAATCGGCCTAAAATATCTGGAAAAACCATATTGATGCAAAAATCAGAAAACTAAACCACAAAAGACAACTTGGAAAAAAGGCGCAAATCTTGTGATGAATTTGTTGCATATCACACACTCAATTGAGAGGTATTCACATCAAAAAAATAGTGGAAATGCAATGATGAATCACACAATAAGTCAACTATATTATTGCAGCATTAGAGATTTATTTAACTATCCATTTTGTATTTAAAAAATATATATACAGTACAGACCAAAAGTTTGGACACACCTTCTCATTTAAAGATTTTTCTGTAATTTTCATGACTATGAAAATTGTACATTCACACTGAAGGCATCAAAACTATGAATTAACACATGTGGAATTATATACTTAACAAATAAGTGTGAAACAACTGAAAATATGTCTTATATTCTAGGTTCTTCAAAGTAGCCACCTTTTGCTTTGATGACTGCTTTGCACACTCTTGGCATTCTCTTGAGGAGCTTCAAGAGGTAGTCACCGGAAATGGTCTTCCAACAATCTTGAAGGAGTTCCCAGAGATGCTTAGCACTTGTTGGCCCTTTTGCCTTCACTCTGCGGTCCAGCTCACCCCAAACCATCTCGATTGGGTTCAGGTCTGGTGACTGTGGAGGCCAGGTCATCTGGCGTAGCACCCCATCACTCTCGTTCTTGATCAGATAGCCCTTACACAGCCTGGAGATGTGTTTGGGGTCATTGTCCTGTTGAAAAATAAATGATGGTCCAACTAAACGCAAACTGGATGGCATAGCATGCCGCTGCAAGATGCTGTGGTAGCCATGCTGGTTCAGTATGCCTTCAATTTTGAATAAATCCCCAACAGTGTCACCAGCAAAGCACCCCCACACCATCACACCTCCTCCTCCATGCTTCACGGTGGGAACTAGGCATGTAGAGTCCATCCGTTCACCTTTTCTGCGTCGCACAAAGACACAGTGGTTGGAACCAAAGATCTCAAATTTGGACTCATCAGACCAAAGCACAGATTTCCACTGGTCTAATGTCCATTCCTTGTGTTCTTTAGCCCAAACGAGTCTCTTCTGCTAGTTGCCTGTCCAAAGCAGTGGTTTCCTAGCAGCTATTTTACCATGAAGGCCTGCTGCACAAAGTCTCATCTTAACAGTTGTTGTAGAGATGTGTCTGCTGCTAGAACTCTGTGTGGCATTGACCTGGTCTCTAATCTGAGCTGCTGTTAACCTGTGATTTCTGAGGCTGGTGACTCAGATAAACTTATCCTCAGAAGCAGAGGTGACTCTTGGTCTTCCTTTCCTGGGGCGGTCCTTATGTGAGCCAGTTTCTTTGTAGCGCTTGATGGTTTTTGCAACTGCACTTGGGGACACTTTCAAAGTTTGCCCAATTTTTTTGACTGGCTGACCATCATTTCTTAAAGTAATGATGGCCACTCGTTTTTCTTTACTTAGCTGCTTTTTTCTTGCCATAATACAAATTCTAACAGTCTATTCAATAGGACTATCAGCTGTGTATCCACCAGACTTCTGCACAACATTACTGATGGTCCCAACCCCATTTATAAGGCAAGAAATCCCACTTATTAAACCTGACAGGGCACACCTGTGAAGTGAAAACCATTTCCGGTGACTACCTCTTGAAGCTCATCAAGAGAATGCCAAGAGTGTGCAAAGCAGTCATCAAAGCAAAAGGTGGCTACTTTGAAGAACCTAGAATATAAGACATATTTTCAGTTGTTTCACACTTATTTGTTAAGTATATAATTCATAGTTTTGATGCCTTCAGTGTGAATGTACAATTTTAATAGTCATGAAAATTACAGAAAAATCTTTAAATGAGAAGGTGTGTCCAAACTTTTGGTCTTTACTGTATATAGACATTTTTTGAGGAACAAATATAAAATGTATACAAATCATTTTGATAGCTGTAAATGTATATTTTTATGCAATTCTTACATAGGCAGACACGTGTTCTCCAAAGCTTATGGAAGGTGATCAAATTGTACTCATCAACGGTCGAGATATCTCAGAGCACACACATGATCAAGTGGTTATGTTTATAAAAGCCAGCCGGGAATCCCACACAAGAGAACTTGCTCTACTAGTCAGGCGGAAAGGTAATTTTTGGGACAGGCTGTATTATAACATTATTTTACTCTATAAGGTTTTAAGACCTAGTCTAACTGCTTAAAATATATGAAGAAATTAATCAATGCAAAGTTTCAAATTTATTTAGATATATAATAAATAGTCATTGTCTGCTTTATTCATGGCAATTCATTGAAGGGTGTATGGCCAGCATCAGTCAGAATGAGGAAATAGATAGATGCAGTAGTTAAGGCCCCGTCACACTAAGCGACGCTACAGCGATCCCGACAACGATACGACCTGTCAGGGATCGTTGCTGCATCGCTATGTGGTCGCTGGTGAGATGTCAAACAGTCAGATCTTCCCAACGACACAGCAGTGATGCGGCGACCCGTAACGTTCTGTATAACGATGCACACCTATGTGTTTCTGTGTCTGAGTCGTTAACAAGGTCGTTGGTAAGGTGTCAAACACACCGATGCATGCTACCCAGCGGGACCTCAACGATCAAAGAAATGTCTAGACCATTCCGACACGACCAGCGATCTCACAGCAGGGGCCTGGTCGCTGCTAAGTGTCAAACGTAGCGAGATTTCTGCTGAGGTCGCTGCTGCGTCACAAAACTTGTGACGCAGCAGCGATCTCGCTAGCGATCTCGCTTAGTGTGACGGGGCCTTTACAATATTGCATTCCTCTTCCCTTAGGGCTTTATAGGGCAAGCCTGACTGCAAACTATATCTTCCCTATTATCCCTCCCCCATATAATGTTTTAATGTGATATGTTGATTAGAGATGAGCGGTGTTCGACTAGAACTGTTCGCCAATCTCAAATTCGAGCTGTTTTGGGCGGTGTTCGAGTTGTTCGACGAACCCGAACGATTTGCAAAAAATTCGGCTGTTCGAGGTTATGTTCGATAACTGTTCGTGCACCAAAAGCGTGTCCTGCATGTCTGGCGCTATTTAGAGCACCAATCATGCAGGGATTGTCTGCCACTCACTGTAATGCCACAGCCATGGTGGTTGTGGCATTACAGTGATTGCCCAAATCGATGGGAACAGTGCCAACAGTGAAACATGAAAAGCCGGCAATTCAGCAGCGGCATACACCTGTACCCGACAATTTAGAACCGAAAGAATAGAGCTTCACACATAGATTAGATAGATATAAACATGTCAGCCACATATATACGAAGTACAGTGACAGTGTTGGTTACTGTACTTGTCATTTAGCGTAAAGGATTTATCAAAAAAAATAATAGTGTTTTCATGCACCGTCTCTTTAAAAAAGCCGGCCGGCAATTCAGCAGCGGTACCCGACAATTTAGAATAGAAGGAATAGAGAATCACACATAGATTAGATAGATAGAAACATGTCAGTCACATATATAAGAAGTGCAGTGACAGTGTTGATTACTGTACTTGTCATTTAGTGTAAAGGATTTATTTAAAAAAATAATAGTGTTTTCATGCACTGTCTCTTTAAAAAAGCCGGCCGGCAATTCAGCAGCGGTACCCGACAATTTATAACAGACAGAATAGAGCATCATACATAGATTAGATAGATAGAAACATGTCAGCCACATATATACGAAGTACAGTGACAGTGTTGCTTACTGTACTTGTCATTTAGCGTAAAGGATTTATCAAAAAAAATAATAGTGTTTTCATGCACCGTCTCTTTAAAAAAGCCGGCCGGCAATTCAGCAGCGGTACCCGACAATTTGTAACAGACAGAATAGAGCTTCACACATAGATTAGATAGATAGAAACATGTCAGTCACATATATATGAAGTACAGTGATAGTGTTGGTTACTGTACTTGTCATTTAGTATTAAAATAAAGGATTTATTATTAAAAAAATTGGCGTGGGGTTCCCCTTAATTTTAGGCTCTAGCGGAGGTTAAGCAGACGGCTGGGGCAGATGTTTGAAGCCTGGGAAGGGGGTAATACCCACGGAGCTTCCCAGGCTACTAATATCAGCCCCCAGCTGAATACATAGCCTTTACTAGCTATTAAAATGGGGGACCCCCCCAAAAAAATGACGTGGGGTCCCCCCTAATTTAATAGCTAGCAAAGGCTAGGCAGACAGCTGGGGGCTGATATTAATAGCCCAGGAAGGGAGCCATGAATATTGGCCCCCTCCCAGGCTAGAAACACCAGCCGTCAGCCGCCCCAGAAATGGCGCATTCATAGGATGCGCCAATTCTGGCACTTAGCCTCGCTCTTCCACGCTGCCCTGGTGCGGTGGCAGGGGGTAATAGGGTTGGGGTTGATGTCAGCTTATAATGCCAGCTGACATCAAGCCCAGGTTAGTAATGGAGAGGCGTCTATAAGACACCCCCATTACTAACCCCATAGTCAAAGTTAAAAAAAACACAAACACCCAGAATAAAGTCCTTTAATTGAAATAAAGACACAATCCTTTATTGTTCTAAATTAAACCATACTTACCGTCACGCCCATTCCAGCTGAAGCCAACGATCTCCTGCAATAAAAGAAAAATAATAAAGCAACCTCATCCTTACCTTTCCATGGTTCCCACGACAGCTTCAGCTCTGCTACATCGAGATGACAGGCTGGACCGCAGCAGAACGCTGCCATCCAGCCTCTCATCCCGCAGACACTGAGAAGCGCAGGCTTGCTTGCGCTGCTCAGCGTCTCTCTGTGACGACATCCAGATGAGCCGAGTTCATGTCCAATGAACTCGGCTCACCTCATGCACGTCACTGACAGCGTGGGAAAATTCTCAAGCTGAAGCGGTGAGTGCAGGAGAATTCTCCCACGCTGTCAGTGACGTGCATAAGGTGAGCTCATGTCCAATGAACTCAGCTCACCTCCTGCACGTCACTGACAGCGTGGGAGAATTCTCCTGCACTCAGCGCTTCAGCGTGAGAATTCTCCCGCTGAAGCGCTGAGTGCAGGAGAATTTTCCCACGCTGTCAGTGACGTGCATAAGGTGAGCTCATGTCCAATGAACTCAGCTCACCTCCTGCACGTCACTGACAGCGTGGGAGAATTCTCCTGCACTCAGCGCTTCAGTGTGAGAATTCTCCCACGCTGAAGCGCTGAGTGCAGGAGAATTTTCCCACGCTGTCAGTGACGTGCATGAGGTGAGCCGAGTTCATTGGACATTAACTCGGCTCATCTGGATGCCCTCACAGAGAGACACTGTGGAGCGTAAGCAAGCCTGCGCTTCTCAGTGTCTGCGGGATGACAGGCTGGATGGCAGCGTTCTGCAGCGGTCCAGCCTGTCATCTCGATGTAGCAGAGCTGAAGCTGTCATGGGAACCATGGAAAGGTAAGGATGATGTTGCTTTATTATTTTTCTTTTATTTCAGGAGATCGTTGGCTTCAGCTGGAATGGGCGTGATGGTAAGTATGGTTTAATTTAGAACAATAAAGAATTGTGTGTTTATTTCAATTAAAGGACTTTTTTCTGGGTGTTGTGTTTTTTTTAAATACTTTACTAGAAATTCATGGTGGTCATGTCTAATATTGGCGTGACCCCATGAATTTCGGGCTTAGGGCCAGCTGATAATGCCAAGCTGGCCCTAACCCCTTTATTACCCAGTGAGCCACCGCATCAGGGCCCTGGATGAGTTGGGTACAGCGCCAGAAGATGGCGCTTCTATGAACGCGCCATTTTCCGGGGTGGCTGCGGACTGCAATTTGCAGCGGGGGTGGCCCAGAAAGCTTGGGCCTCCCTGCGCTGCGGATTCCAGCCCCCAGCTGCCTAGTTGTACCTGGCTGGACACAAAAACAGGGCGAAGCCCCACGTCAATTTTCTTTAAATTATTTCATGAAATAATTAAGAAAAAAAGGGCTTCCCTATATTGTTGTGTCCGGCCAGGTACAAATAGGCAGCTGGTGGTTGGGGGCAGCCCGTTCCTGCCTGCTGTACCTGGCTGGACACAAATATAGTGCGAAGCCCCACGTCAATTTTTTTTAAATTATTTCATGAATTTCCTGAAATAATTTAAAAAAATTGAAGTGGGGCTTCGCACTATATTTGTGTCCAGCCAGGTACAGCAGGCAGGAACGGGCTGCCCCCATCCACCAGCTGCCTATTTGCACCTGGCCAGACACAACAATATAGGGAAGCCCTTTTTTTCTTAATTATTTCATGAATTTCATGAAATAATTAAAAAAAATTGAAGTGGGGCTTCGCACTATATTTGTGTCCAGCCAGGTACAGCAGGCAGGAACGGGCTGCCCCCAACCACCAGCTGCCTATTTGTACCTGGCCGGACACAACAATATAGGGAAGGCCTTTTTTTCTTAATTATTTCATGAATTTCATGAAATAATTAAAAAAAAAGTACGTGGGGCTTCGCCCTATTTTTGTGTCCAGCCAGGTACAACTAGGCAGCTGGGGGCTGGAATCTGCAGCGCAGGGAGGCCCAAGCTTTCTGGGCCCCCCCCCGCTACAAATTGCAGTCCGCAGCCACCCCGGAAAATGGCGCGTTCATAGAAGCGCCATCTTCTGGCGCTGTACCCAACTCATCCAGGGCCCTGGTGCGGTGGCTCACTGGGTAATAAAGGGGTTAGGGCCAGCTTGGTATTATCAGCTGGCCCCAAGCCCAAAATTCATGGGGTCACGCCAGTATTAGACATGACCGCCATGAATTTCTAGTAAAGTATTTAAAAAAAACACAACACCCAGAATAAAGTCCTTTAATTGAAATAAAGACACAATTCTTTATTGTTCTAAATTAAACCATACTTACCATCACACCCATTCCAGCTGAAGCCAACGATCTCCTGCAATAAAAGAAAAATAATAAACCAACCTCATCCTTACCTTTCCATGGTTCCCACGACAGCTTCAGCTCTGCTACATCGAGATGACTGGCTGGACCGCAGCAGAACGCTGCCATCCAGTCTGTCATCCCGCAGACACTGAGAAGCGCAGGCATGCTTGCGCTCCTCACTGTCTCGCTGTGACGGCATCCAGATGAGCCGAGGTCATGTCCAATGAACTCGGCTCACCTCATGCACGTCACTGACAGCGTGGGAAAATTCTCACGCTGAAGTGCTGAGTGCAGGAGAATTCTCCCACGCTGTCAGTGATGTGCATGAGGTGAGCTCATGTCCAATGAACTCAGCTCACCTCCTGCACGTCACTGACAGCGTGGGAAAATTCTCCTGCAATCAGCGCTTCAGCGTGAGAATTTTCCCACGCTGTCAGTGACGTGCATGAGGTGAGCCGAGTTCATTGGACATGAACTCGGCTCATCTGGATGTCGTCACAGAGAGACGCTGAGCAGCGCAAGCAAGCCTGCGCTTCTCAGTGTCTGCGGGATGACAGGCTGGATGGCGGCGTTCTGCTGCGGTCCAGCCTGTCATCTCGATGTAGCAGAGCTGAAGCTGTCGTGGGAACCATGGAAAGGTAAGGATGAGGTTGCTTTATTATTTTTCTTTTACTGCAGGAGATCGTTGGCTTCAGCTGGAATGGGCGTGATGGTAAGTATGGTTTAATTTAGAACAATAAAGGATTGTGTCTTTATTTCAATTAAAGGACTTTATTCTGGGTGTTTGTGTTTTTTTTAACTTTGACTATGGGGTTAGTAATGGGGGTGTCTTATAGACGCCTCTCCATTACTAACCTGGGCTTGATGTCAGCTGGCATTATAAGCTGACATCAACCCCAACCCTATTACCCCCTGCCACCGCACCAGGGCAGCGTGGAAGAGCGAGGCTAAGTGCCAGAATTGGCGCATCCTATGAATGCGCCATTTCTGGGGCGGCTGACGGCTGGTGTTTCTAGCCTGGGAGGGGGCCAATATTCATGGCTCCCTTCCTGGGCTATTAATATCAGCCCCCAGCTGTCTGCCTAGCCTTTGCTAGCTATTAAATTAGGGGGGACCCCACGTCATTTTTTTGGGGGGGTCCCCCATTTTAATAGCTAGTAAAGGCTATGTATTCAGCTGGGGGCTGATATTAGTAGCCTGGGAAGCTCCGTGGGTATTACCCCCTTCCCAGGCTTCAAACATCTGCCCCAGCCGTCTGCTTAACCTCCGCTAGAGCCTAAAATTAAGGGGAACCCCACGCCAATTTTTTTAATAATAAATCCTTTATTTTAATACTAAATGACAAGTACAGTAACCAACACTATCACTGTACTTCATATATATGTGACTGACATGTTTCTATCTATCTAATCTATGTGTGATGCTCTATCTTTCTGTTATAAATTGTCGGGTACCGCTGCTGAATTGCCGGCCGGCTTTTTTAAAGAGACAGTGCATGAAAACACTATTATTTTTTTAAATAAATCCTTTACACTAAATGACAAGTACAGTAAGCAACACTATCACTGTACTTATTATATATGTGACTGACATGTTTCTATCTATCTAATCTATGTGTGAAGCTCTATTCTTTCTGTTCTAAATTGTCGGGTACAGATGCTGAATTGCCGGCCGGCTTTTTTAAAGAGACGGTGCATGAAAACACTAATATTTTTTTAAATAAATCCTTTACACTAAATGACAAGTGCAGTAACCAACACTGTCACTGTGCTTCTTATATGTGTGACTGACATGTTTCTATCTATCTAATCTATGTGTGATGCTCTATTCCTTCTTGTCTAAATTGTCGGGTACCGGTGTATGCCGCTGCTGAATTTGCTGGCCCACTTTTTTAAAGAGAGTGTCTTCTGAGCAGTTTGTCAGCTTTTGGACACCTTTGCAGGTGTTTTCTATGTGTTTCTATGTGTTTTTGTTTGCCTGCCATTGGTTTTAACGGTGTTCGACGGTGTTCTAAGGTGTTCGACGAACAGTTCGACGAACAGTTCCTCGAACATCCCGGTGTTCGACGAACCGAACCGAACCCGAACACTACGGGGGTGGCTCAACACTAATGTTGATGTTCTATCCTGTTTGGACTATTAAGTATACTTTTAAAGATACCTATTAAAAGTTAAATTTTATTGGATATGTATTCTCTGTTTGTTCGACATACAATTGTATACCCCCCCTTTATTCAAATTAGTTTTGGCCTGTTTTGCCTTGATTTTCGTCTAGTTACAATAGTTGCCAATGTATGCTTAAAGGGAGTCTGTCACCCCCAAAATACATTTTAAATGGGCTATATATGGTGTTGTAGAAGCCTCTATAGCAACCGTACTAGCACTATACCTGTTACTGCTGTGTGTGTTCTCCTTCTTGTCTCCTTTCTTCTGATGTCGCTCACTACACTAATACACCCGGAAGTGTGAAAAGTGGCTTTTGAAGAAAAGAGGCAGATAGAAGATTCCACTGTGGCAGCACATGCCCCGCAGCATTCAGATAGTGCTCACTCTGGGAAGTGAGCACTGTCAATCGGAAGCGGAGGAAGATCCCCAATATACAAATTAGAATTCGTAAGGGAGCACCAAACTCTTGGCCATGTCAAGGGTGCACCATAGCCTCCTCATTTGCATATGAATTAAAAGTTATTTTCTCAGACACCATACCAGTGACAAGTACAGTGCTAGTAAGGTAGTTATAGGGGCTAAATCCCCTACAATACTGTGTAGCCCATTTAAAATGCATTTTAGGGGTGATGGACTATCTTTAACTGTCCCTCTACCTCTGCATGATGTCTGTAAAGCGCTGTGGAATTTAAGGCGCTATATAAATGTGAAAATACAAGGAGGGCTCAGAGCGTGCAGTGTGATGGTATTATTTATGATGTTGCAGCTTGCATTTTCCTACTTCATTACATTAAAGGTGATGTCACCTGAAATCAAAGCAGACGTGACATATATACTTATCTTTGGTAGTAGTTGCTGCATCAAAGGTTTAAATGTCATGTTAAAATGATTGAAAATAAATAATTTGGTTTATTTTTTAGTTGTAAAGCCTTTTGGAGAGCTGAAATCAGGAGATGATACAGACTTTCAGTGTTTTCCACCAGCTATACTTCCCACAGAGTACTGCGACACGTTGCAGGGATCAATGGAGCAACTTACTAAAGGCCTCGAGACTGGAATAGTTCTCATTCAGTTTGAGGTCAATTTTATTTTTATTGTTAATGTAAAATTGAATGATTTTCTTTTTTTTTATGAATGCATTCGTTTCTCCTTGACATGCCAGGGAAATTATTCTCGCTTTCAATGTAAATGCTGCACAAACTTCTGTAACGTTATTAATGTACAATGTACAATTATTAAGTTATTACAGTTATTACAGTTAGTTATTACAGTTACAGTTATTACAATTATTACAGTTATTTATGTACAATGTACAACCACATGTGAGTGGAATTTGTGAAGTCACAATAACGTGTAACAGTTCACTGCTTTTTCAACATTTGCTTCATCACAAATTTTACTCAAGTCCTTTGTGGCGTAGGGCACGCTGCAGCTCACTATGAATTAGATGGCAGCATCGCTGTGTCCCATTGCACTGTTCTACTGATCCAGCCCCTACCATTTTGGCCGAGCTAGCCAACACTGGTGTAAATATGCCAAAAGTCGCAAAAACTTTACATTGCACAAAAATGTTGACAATTTTGAAAGAGATTTATGCCAGAATTCTAGCGTAATTACTTTGATGAATGGATGCCAATGTGTTTTGAGCATTAGTCTTTTTAGTCATGGACACCATTCTAGCTCGTGATCTCTACAGTTCATGACTTAAAGCCATACAATGTCAGTGATAGTCCAACAGAATCAGGGGAGTTCAGCTGTTGTTTATAAAGTTACATTTAAAGGGAATCTGTCAGCAGGTTTTTGCCATGTAATCTGAGAGCTGCATTATATAGGGGCTGCAACCCTGATTCCAGCGATGTGTCACTTACTGGTCTGCATGCCCTCATTTTGATACAGTCAGTTTTCTCTTTTGCAGATCTAGCAGTGCTCGGAATGCTGAGCTCTGTATAACCCCTCTCACACACACACACTGCTGATTGGCCTCTTTATGTGTACACTGTATATTGACAAGAAGCTTATAATAAGTGGTGGGGGGGGGCAGCAGTTGTGATAAAATCAGAGTTTTGAAATCTGAGTCTCAGCCCCTACATCATGGTGTCCTAAGATTTCTTAGCAGAAACCTGCTGACAGATTCCCTTTTCTAGGAGGCACGAGACATCTAGTCCTGTAGTGATAATCTCCTGCTGACAAAAGACTGATTTTATTGAAACAACATCACACAGACTTTTAAGTGACGCATCACTGAAATCAGGGTCTTTCCCCTACATCATGCTGCACTCAGATTACTTAGAAAAAACCTTCCGACAGATTCCCTTTAAATATACAGTGGTGTGAAAACCTGTTTGCCCCCTTCCTGATATCTTAATACTTATACAATATTAAGTGCCACAAGGTTAAAGATAACCTGAGGTTATTAGATTTATCTCAGTATAACTGTTCTTTCACAACTTAATCAGAAGTGCAGAATGCCAGAGGATTGCAGATATATAGAACTCATTTTAAGAAGGCCTTTTATTTTTGGTTGACTACATTGGTGTCCTAAAAAAATAATTTCTACGATTTTGACAATTTTAACTTGAAATTATTGCAACTTGAGACCATAACTATATGAAATATTGGTTTAAAGGTGCCCAAGCTGTAGACCCCAACACTGCACCACGGCAATGCATTGCTCACTTTCTAGCTTTGTGATTGTTTACAAGCACTTTTGGAACCTGATTTGCTGGACCTCCCTACCAATAGCATGGGCCACAGATCAGCACTGCCTATGTGTTACAGTGACAGGAAATCAATTTGTGTCTGATGCCCTTATTTCCATGTGTAGCTTAAAACACTGGAGTTAAGCCCATCTACATTTTATGTGTGGACCGTGCATATTTTACCTGTGACTGTTAGAACATGTCTCCATTACATACAAACAGCATTTAATTTTATTATCAATTATGTTTTACAGCAATTATATCGGAAGAAACCAGGCCTTGCTATTATTTGTGCAAAGACTGGTCAAAATATGGATAAAAACCGATATAAAGATGTATTGCCCTGTGAGTATGTACCAAATTCTATCATTTTAGCAAAAAAATGCAAACAAATCCAGACATATATGATGCATTCTTCAGAATAGCCTGTTCTGCACTCATGAATGTGTTGTAATGTGATTTGTATATCATTTAAAGCTTTAAATGGATTGTATCAGCTGTACAACACCTTTCCATACAGGATATCATATTGAGGAACATGCATGCCGTACAAGGGTTACCCCCTTTTGGAAACCCTCTTTAATAGTAAAATGGGAGCCATGTAAGTAGATCTGTCATCAGATTCCATATACAATCTCTTACACTTGATAAGGCTGGCATGCTTACTTTGAAAATCCATGTCAATATGGCTCTACAAATCTAATATTAACCCATTCACGATGCAAGCAATTTCCGTTTTTGTGTTTTTTGTTTTTTCCATAACTTTAACTGCAGCCATAACTTTTTTATTTTTCTGTCCACACAAACATATGTGGGCTTGTTTTTTACTTGATGAGTTGTTCTTGCGAATGACGCCATACATTTTACCACATAGTGTATTGGAAAACAATGAAACATTTTCAAGTGGGGGGAAATTGTGAAAAATATGCAATTCTGAGGCTATGTGCCCACGATGCACAAATGCTCCGGATTTTTCCTGAGCGTTTCTGCATCTCCCCTGGCAGAAAAAACGCATGCAGATTGTACATGCGGATTGTACATGCGTTTTTCTTCCAGGGACAAACGTATGTCCCGCGTTTTTCATATGCGATTTCGCATGCGGGTTGTCAAGCTCTTTTAGCATCACTTGGAAACATTTAGCATCACTTGAAAATCCATTTAGCATCACTTGGAAATCCATGCAACCGACATGGATTTATATAGTGTGACCAAGTTAATAGTTAAAAAGAATGGTAAAAAATAAACATTATACTCACCTTCCGATGGCCCCCGGTCTCCTTATCCGGGGCGTCCGGTGTGTTGGGCGGCTCATGGTGGTCTAAAAAGACCTTCCATGACGTCATTTAGTCATGTGACAGGTCACGCGACCGCCGATGTCAGCAGTCGCGTGTCCTGTCACATGACTAAATGATGTCATGGAAGGTCCTTTTAGACCATTGCGAGCTGCCGGGGAGCCAGTACGCATCACTGTGGAGACCGAGTGACATCGGAAGGTGAGTATAATGTTTTTTTTTTATTTTAAAATCTTTTTTTTTACAGGTACTATGGTAGCCGGGTCTGGATGAGTCTCCTCTTCTCCAGACCCGGGTACCATCCGCACATTGAATCGCCTAATATCCGCATGTGCACATGTAGTCATGCGGATATTGAGCGATTCAATGCAAGTCAATGGCGGCGAAAACGTTGCGCTTACGCAAAATAATTGGTAGTGCTGCTTTTTTTTCCGCAATGATAATCCGCATCTGACATTTCCGCTGCATGTGCACAGCACATGTGGATTATCATTGGGGAACATGGCAGACCTTCTACCAAGCGTTTTTTAAGCATTTCTGCGGCGGAATTGCCCCTGCGGAAACGCATCGTGGGCACACAGCCTGACATTGTTTTTTGGGAACTGTTTTTACATTTTGCGGTAAGAATGAACTTGCCATATAATTTTGCTCATCAGTATGATTACAGCAATACCAAATGTCCAGTTTTTTTTATTATTTTAGTGGTGGAAAAAAAATCAGAAGTTTTGAAAAATGTTTTCATTTTTTGGTCGATGGAGCTGTGTGGCTGCTTATTTTTTTGCAGGGCGATCAATACCCCCAATATTGATACCATTTTGGGATAGGTGTAATATTTTGATCTCTTGTTATAGCATTTGTTGTGATATTGCAGAGACCAAAAAAAAAACATAATCTTGGGGTTCGGGAATTTTTTTCGTTTACAGTGTTTACCAATCGGGTTAATTATTTTTATGTTTTGATAAATCAGACTTTTCTGAATGCAATGATACCACAAATTGTTTATTTTTTTATTTTTTTAGCTTTATTTTTAATGGGGGTAAAAAAGGGGCTGATTTGATCTTTTATGCTTTGTTTTTTTTCATATTTTTTAAAAACATTTTTTAACTTTTCACAATATTTGTTAGTCTACTTACTGGACTTGAAGCTGCGATCATCTAATCGCTTGTGCTATATACAGCAATACCACAGCATTGCTGTATATAGTAAAAATCATGGTCTTCTTTAGGCGGGGTTTCAAGGGAGCTCCGTAATGATATGCACGAAAGTATTCATCAGAACTCCTGCTGTCATAGCAACCCATTGGTGACCCACCATCACATAACGGATGCTCCGCTGGGCTCCGCTCCACCTGCGATTGTTAGAGGCAGGTCCTGGCTGTAACACACAGTCATCACCTGCGGGTCACTATGCCCGCTCCATACACGCGTTTCAGACTTGCGTCGGACATGTACGGTTCATGTCGTGAAGGTGTTAAAATATTTATTTTCTTGAGACCAGCTAAATAGTGAGAAAACTCAAAAGTAAAAGTACCGTATATTCCGGCGTATAAGACGACTTTTGAAGACTGAAAAATCTTCTGTCTAGTCTGGGGTCGTCTTATACGCCGGTAATGCTTTTAAACTTTCAGAAATTGACATGGGGGGATACTCTGGGGGTGTTAATAAGCTGCCGTGGCCGTATCCCTGCCATGTCGGAGTTAATATAAGGTGGAGGGAGTTAAAATACGGCGGCGGTAGGTCCAGACAGTCAGCGCTTCTGTGCTGAAACTGACACATCGCTGCGTATTCCCAGCTCTGGACACAGCGCAGGGCTTCTGTGCCGACAGCTTTCACTTGTCACAGAAGCGCTGCGCTGTGTCCGGAGCAGGGAAGTTCGCATCGCTTCTGTGACAATATATGAAAAGCCGGCAATTCAGCAGCGGCATAAGCCGGCACCCGACAATTTAGAATAGAAAGAATAGAGCTTCACACATAGATTAGATAGATAGAAACATGTCAGTCACATATATATGAAGTACAGTGACAGTGTTGCTTACTGTACTTGTCATTTAGTGTAAAGGATTTATTAAAACAAATAATAGTGTTTTCATGCACTGTCTCTTTAAAAAAGCCGGCCGGCAATTCAGCATCTGTACCCGACAATTTATAACAGACAGAATAGAGCTTCACACATAGATTAGATAGATAGAAACATGTCAGTCACATATATATGAAGTACAGTGATAGTGTTGGTTACTGTACTTGTCATTTAGTATTAAAATAAAGGATTTATTATTAAAAAAATTGGCGTGGGGTTCCCCTTAATTTTAGGCTCTAGCGGAGGTTAAGCAGACAGCTGGGGCAGATGTTTGAAGCCTGGGAAGGGGGTAATACCCACGGAGCTTCCCAGGCTACTAATATCAGCCCCCAGCTGAATACCTAGTCTTTACTAGCTATTAAAATGGGGGACCCCCCAAAAAAAATGACGTGGGGTCCCCCCTAATTTAATAGCTAGCAAAGGCTAGGCAGACAGCTGGGGGCTGATATTAATAGCCCAGGAAGGGAGCCATGAATATTGGCCCCCTCCCAGGCTAGAAACACCAGCCGTCAGCCGCCCCAGAAATGGCGCATCCATAGGATGCGCCAATTCTGGCACTTAGCCTCGCTCTTCCACGCTGCCCTGGTGCGGTGGCAGGGGGTAATAGGGTTGGGGTTGATGTCAGCTTATAATGCCAGCTGACATCAAGCCCAGGTTAGTAATGGAGAGGCGTCTATAAGACACCCCCATTACTAACCCCATAGTCAAAGTTAAAAAAAACACAAACACCCAGAATAAAGTCCTTTAATTGAAATAAAGACACAATTCTTTATTGTTCTAAATTAAACCATACTTACCGTCACGCCCATTCCAGCTGAAGCCAACGATCTCCTGCAATAAAAGAAAAATAATAAAGCAACCTCATCCTTACCTCTCCATGGTTCCCAGGACAGCTTCAGCTCTGCTACATCGAGATGACAGGCTGGACCGCAGCAGAACGCTGCCATCCAGCCTGTCATCCCGCAGACACTGAGAAGCGCAGGCTTGCTTGCGCTCCTCAGTGTCTCGCTGTGACGGCATCCAGATGAGCCGACAATGAACTCAGCTCACCTCCTGGACGTCCGTCACTGACAGCGTGGGAAACTTCTACTGCGCATGCGGGGAGCAGGAGAATTTTCCCACGCTGTCAGTGACGTGCATGAGGTGAGCCGAGTTCATTGGACATGATCTCGGCTCATCTGGATGCCGTCACAGTCAGACACTGAGGAGCACAAGCATGCCTGCGCTTCTCAGTGTCTGCCGCATGGCAAGCTGAACGGCAGCGTTCTGCTGCGGTGCAGCCTGTCATGTGAATGTAGCAGAGCTGGACCGGTCCTGGGAACCATGGAAAGGTAAGGATGAGGTTGCTTTATTATTTTACTTTTATTGCAGGAGATCGTTGGCTTCAGCTGGAATGGGCGTGATGGTAAGTATGGTTTAATTTAGAACATTAAAAAATTGTGTCTTTATTTCAATTAAAGGACTTTATTCTGCGTGTTGTGTTTTTTTTAATTACTTTACTAGAAATTCATGGCGGTCATGTCTAATATTGGCGTGACCCCATGAATTTCGGGCTTAGGGCCAGCTGATAATGCCAAGCTGGCCCTAACCCCTTTATTACCCAGTGAGCCACCGCACCAGGGCCCTGGATGAGTTGGGTACAGCGCCAGAAGATGGCGCTTCTATGAACGCGCCATTTTCCGGGGCGGCTGCGGACTGCAATTTGCAGCGGGGGGGGCCCAGAAAGCTTGGGCCTCCCTGCGCTGCAGATTCCAGCCCCCAGCTGCCTAGTTGTACCTGGCTGGACACAAAAATAGGGCGAAGCCCCACGTCTTTTTTTTTTAATTATTTCATGAAATAATTAAAAAAAAAAGGGCTTCCCTATATTGTTGTGTCCGGCCAGGTACAAATAGGCAGCTGGTGGTTGGGGGCAGCCCGTTCCTGCCTGCTGTACCTGGCTGGACACAAAAATATGGCGAAGCCCACGTCAACATTTTTGGGAAAAATTAATTACAAAATTAATAATAATTTAGGGACTGCATCTTTATTAACCCCTCAATTGTCATTTAGTGTTAAAATAAAGGATTTTTTAAAAAGAAAATTGGCGTGGGATCCACCATCATTATAGTCTCTAGCGGAGGTTAAGCAGACGGCTGGGGCAGATGTTTGAAGTCTGGGAAGGGGGTAATACCCACGGAGCTTCCCAGGCTACTAATATCAGCCCCCAGCTGAATACCTAGCCTTTACTAGCTATTAGAATGGGGGACCCCCCCAAAAAATGACGTGGGGTCCCCCCTATTTTAATATGTTTATGAGTGACAGTTTTCCTGCTATATACCTGCATGTCATAAGAATTTAAATTAAAAAAGGACCATGTTAAATTCAAATCTGTTTTTTTTTAATTTTTACCGGTGTTTGGTATGCGTTGGAAAAGGGGTAGTCTTATACGGTGAATATATCCTAAACTCTATATTTTAACAGGAAAGTAGGGGGGTCGTCTTATACACCAGGTCGTCTTATACGCCGGAATATACGGTAAGTATTTTCAATCTCTGCCCATCCATACCTGACTGGCAGCTTCAGATTGTACTAAACAATGTGAGATTTCAGCAGTAGCTGGGTGGAGCAACAATGTGGACCTGTCAGTCTGGCTAGTTGAGTGAAGATTGAGTTTAAACTTTCAAATTATACAACCATTCTGACATGGATTTACAAAGTAAGAGACCAATTTAATAGTATACATAGATTGCTTTGTAAAATCTGGTGACTGATCTGCTTTAAGTGGCCTTATATAGATAAGGGGTTGCTGAGTTGTGCTAAACAATAAGCCTTTGTAATTAAAGGGGCATTCTAAAGTTCTCAGATTGTTTTAATTACCATAGTTAGACACCATGAAAATAAGCAAGTTTGCAACTGGCTTGCTTCATCTATTTGCTGTAATTCTCATAAAATGAGTAATTTTATATTTTATAGTGTTGTTTTGCCAAGTTTTTAACACTTAGGTTCAGATACGGCTTTAACCCCTTAAGCCCCGGAGCATTTTTCGTTTTTGCATTTTCGTTTTTGCTCCCCTTGTTCCCAGAGCCATAGCGTTTTTATTTTTTGGTCAATATGGCCATGTGAGGGCTTATTTTTTGCGGGACGAGTTGTACTTTTCAACGCCATTACTAGTTTTATCATATCCTGTACGGGAAAACAGGAAAAAAATTCCAAGTGCGGTAAAATTGCAAAAAAAGTGCAATACCCCAGTTGTTTTTTATTTATTTTTTTTACCATGTTCACTGAATGCTAAAACTGACCTGCCCTTCTTATTCTACAGGTCATTACGAGTTCATAGACACCAAACATGTATAGGTTCTTTTATATTTAAGTGGTGAAAAAAAATTCCAAAATTTGGTAAAAAAAAAAATAAAAAAATAGCGCCATTTTCTAAGACCCGTAGCGTCTCCATTTTTCGTGATCTGGGGCTGGTTGATGGCTTATTTTTTGCGTGCCAGGCTGACGTTTTTATTGATAACATTTGGGGTAGATCCGATGTTTTGATCGCCCGTTATTGCATTTTATTGCAATTTTGCGGCGACCAAAAAACGTAATTCTGGCGTTTAGAATTTTTTTCTCGCTACGCCGTTTACCGATCAGAATAATTCTTTTTTTATTTTGATAGATCGGGCGATTCTGAACGCGGCGATACCAAATATGTGTATGTGGGGTTTTTTTTTATATATTTTATTTTGAATGGGGCGAAAGGGGGGTGATTTAAACTTTTATATTTTTTTATTTTTTTTTTATATTTTTAAAAACTTTTTTTTTTTACTTTTTGCATGCTTCTATAGTCTCCATAGGAGACTAGAAGCAGCAACTGTCCGATCGCCTCTGCTACATACAGGGGACCAGCAGATCCCCTGCATGCAGCAGAAATGGTCCTGTGCTATGAGCGCCGACCACTAGGTGGCGCTCATAGCGACAAGATCATGACAACCACAGGCGTCTGCTGCAGACCCTGGGTTGTCATGCACGCCCATCGGCGACCCGCGATCACGTGACGGGGTCGCCGGTGGGCGGGGCTTATGACGCGCTACCCGGAAGCGCGCGTTAAATGCTGCTGTCGGAGATTGACAGCAGCATTTAACTGGTTAACAGCCGCGGGTGGATCGCGATTCCACCCGCGGCTGTTGCGGGCACATGTCAGCTGTAAGAATCAGCTGACATGTGCTCGGTTCAGTGAGGGCTCAGCGCCGGAGCCCTCACTGAACCGGCGGTACGCAGATATGCGTACTAATACGTCCCCGGTAAGTAAGGGGTTAAAGAAGGCAACCCCTTGCGATATAACACAATTTTATTTATAATAGTTGATTTAAAAGATAAAATACACAATTAAAGGAATAGTGTGATATTATGCTATTACGTACACTTTTGTATATGTTAACATACAAAGGTTAAGTACATATACTCACTTTATCACCTAGGAGTTTGTTATGGATCTGGGTGGTGGAACCTCTGTGCTTCGGTGCAAGGAGGGACCAGAGGGGCATAACTAAGTGCCTACTCGGACCGACCCAGGTCACATGGCGGCTTAGTCGACTCCGTGAACCAAGGAGGGACCGGGCGGGTGAACCAGGTGCCACTCTGGGACCGACCTTGTGTGAGAGCAGGTGACCCCCACGGGTCAGATGACAGGAGCTGACCGGTACAGCGGATGAGCACGGCAGGAAGGCTGGCAGGTGATCCGAGTAGATAAGCAGGCAGGTACGGCAGACAGCCAGACAGGTGCTCCGGGTAGCTAATGACACCAGGTCGTCCAGAGTGGAAGGTATGTCACAACCGGCTAGCTCGTCCTTGATCCGTCCGGAAAGGCCCTCCCAAAAGGTGGACACCAGTGCCTCATTATTCCAAGCCAGTTCAGATGCGAGAGTGCGGAAACACACGGCATAGCGTCCCACAGAGAGAGTCCCTTGACGGAGTCAAAGAAGTGAGGAGGCAGTGGAGGATTTTCGTCCAGGTTCATCGAACACCTTACGGAAAGTCGCGAGGAAGGACTGGAGATCGGACACCAGAGGATCCCCTCTCTCCCACAGGGTTAAGCCATGCCAACGCCTCTCCGGTGAGGTGAGACATGATGAATGCCACCTTGGCCCGGTCCGAGACGAACTGGTGTGCCAGGAGCTCAAATTGCAGCGTGCACTGATTTATGAAGCCCCGACATAGGACAGGGTCACTATCGAAACGTGAAGGCGCAGAAAGCCGGGGCCCAAAGCCGGGTGTCACAGCGCCACTGGGTTGAGGTGTAGCCGTGGCAGGTGCCGCTCGGCTAGAGATGGACACAGTCGGGTAGGACAGCGTGTCCAGGCGGGAGTTGACTGTCCGCAGATAGGACAAGATAGTTTCTTGTTGGGATCTCTGACGAGAGACCTCCTGGTACAGGTCAGAGAGCGAAGGCGCCTGGGAGCCACCGGATTCAATGGCCTGTGCAAACTGTTACGGATCCGGGTGGTGGAACCTCTGTGCTTCGGTGCAAGGAGGGACCAGAGGGGCATAACTAAGTGCCTACTCGTACCGACTCAGGTCACACGGCGGCTTAGTAGACTCCGTGAACCAAGGAGGGACCGGGCAGGTGAACCAGGTGCCACTCTGAGACCGACCTTGTGTGAGAGCAGGTGACTCCCACGGGTCGGATGACAGGAGCTGACCGGTACATGGATGAACACGGCAGGAAGGCTGGCGGGTGATCCGGGTAGATAACCAGCCAGGTACGGCAGACAGCCTGACAGGTGCTCCGGGTAGGCAAGCAGGCGGGTACGGCGAATAGCCAGACAGATGCTCCAGGAAGGCAAGCAGGTGACCACGGCAGATAGCCAGACAGGTGTTCCGGGTAGGCTAGCAGGCGGGTACGGCAGCTAGCCAGACAGATGCTCCGGTTAGGCAAGCAGGTGGCCACGGCTGGTAAGACTGGCTGGCGGGCACGGCTGATAGACTGGCTGGCGGGCACGGCTGATAGACTGGCTGGTGGGCACGTCTGATAGACTGGCTGGTGGGCACGGCTGATAGACTGGCTGGTGGGCACTTCTGACAGACAGGCTGGCGGACTCGGCTGACAGGCAGGCTGACAGGCACAGGGACCTGAGGGCTGAGGAAAGTGTTAGCACACAAAAACAACAACCTTGCACAGTTTCCTCCATTTTGGAGGAGGTGCCTTAAGTAGGGGAAGTCCGGGCACTGTGCTTAGGGCGCGCTCCCTCCCTCTTAAAGGGGCCGCGCGCGCCGTCCTAAAGAGTCCCCGGCCAATGGCCGGAGGACTTCCCCTATTTAAGGCACCTCTTCCAAAATGGAGGTGCCTGTGCAAGGTTGTTGTTTTGTGTGCTAACACTTTCCTCAGCCCTCAGGTCCCTGTGCCTGTTGGCCTGCTTGTCAGCCTGGTCCCTCCTTGCACCGAAGCACAGAGGTTCCACCAGCCGGATCCGTAACAGAGCTTTTAGACATCATCCGTCTGGAATATCAGAGAAGCAACCACCAAGACAGAGAACCCCTGGACAAATCACAACACTGCATGGGTGTCCCACTTATGCAGGTATTACATACAACACTACAAATCAGTGCAGGTACAAGGCTTCTGACTCAGTAATATTTCTCTGGCCTTATATATTGTGAATCTACACTAGTAAGTCTAGTTCATCTTTAACCTCCATTGGCTGGCCTTCTGCAAAAGATGAATGAAAGATACAGACTATCATCGGACAATGTGGTCAATAAACCCACACAATTCAAAAGCTCTCAGGAGTCACATAAATAAACTGTAGACAAAGGTTAAACAAATTTTCATGATTTACAATAACAAACAATAAACATAGCACTATTTGAGAGTTGAACTTTTAGACAATGTGAGTAAACAGTTCTCAAGATGTTGTTACTATGAACATTGTCTGTGTCTAAAAATCAGGTAAGACTTTATCAGAATGAGCTTTATCTATCTGTGAATATCTAACCAGACCATTGCTGGTTTGAATACATTCTGTATATTTCAGTATGGACTCAAAATATCCATTTTTATGTTCACACTACAAGTGTACAGCTGGTTTCCATTGAGCTTGGCCTCCAGACCCTGGCACAGAGTGTGTAGTAGTTACATTCCAGGAGAGGAGTTAACTCTTAACATCCCAGTCAGCTCACTCCAGTCCATTGATTTTTATACAGTAGTTATCTCCCTCCCCATCCTCTCAGCTTCTGAAGAGACTTAGTTATAGAATCACCAGCCCCACAGCTTTCACAGCAGGTTTCCTAATCATGGCTCTGTCCAGAGCTGCACCTTGTTCAAATGCTCTGTTATCTCTATGTGTAAATATAGGGATAACCGTGTATCTCCAGAAGAAACCATTGATGGCTGAATGTGTTATAGCAGAACTACTGCTGAGCCTTCTAATTCTACTAATATTACAGTTCTGCTCATCAGAGCTCTCACGCAAGGAGGAGAGCCCACCCTCCTAGAAACCTGGAAGTAATGAAATTAAGGAGACTGTATTGCTCTGAACTGCTCAAGAGACACCTTGAGAATACCCTTTTAAGTAAGGCTGTGTGCCCACGATGCGTATTTCATGCGTTTTTGGTGCGGAAATTTCCGCAGCGTAAACGCATGGTAATCCTTCTGCCATGGTCCCCTATGCAATTCCGCACTTTCAATGCCCATGCTGCAGATTTTTCCGCAGCGTTTATGCTGCGCTCAAAAATCCGCTGCATGTCCATTAATTTTGCGGAAGCTCTGCGTTTTCGCCGCTATTGACTTGCATTAGAATACGCCAATTCCGCAAGACTGCATTTGTACTTGCGTTATTGGCGCGTTCTAATGTGCGGATGGTACCCGAGTGTGGAGAAGATGAGACTCTCCTCCACACCCAGGTACCATAAAAAGCTGTAAAAACAAGAATAAAATAAAAAATAAAGATTATATTCACCTTCCGACTGCCCCCGGTCTCCTTCCCTCTGCTTCCGTGCAAGACTGAAGGACCTGAGTTGACGTCACAGTCATGTGACCGCAGGCCCTTCAGCGCAGTGTCTCGCGATATCCCGGCAGCCAGGAACGAATGCGGCAGCACACGCCGGGCCATCGGAGGGTAAGTATAGCTTTATTTTTTTATTTTTTACGGTCACACTATATAAATCCATGCCGGTTGCATGGATTTATATAGTGTGACCTAGTTGTCAAGCACTTTCCAGGTGATGCTAAAATCGCCTGGAAAGCGCTTGTCAATCCGCATGCGTAAACGCATGTGGAAACGCATGTGAATCCGCATGTATTACGAAGGAAAAACGCATGTACAATCCGCATGCGTTTTTTCTGCCAGGGAGATGCAGAAATTATGCAGAAATTTTCTGCTTCATTTCTGCATCGTGTGCACATAGCCAAATAGTTACAGATTCTTTGCTGTAAATATTATCCAGTGTATGATTAATTTGTTGGCCAACATAAGAAGTGTGTTCTTTTGCAGGTTTTAATATGATTTATTTTTCTTAATTGATTTGAATTTATTTTATAGGCAGTATAAAGCTATTTTCACATTGTGTTCTCCCCCTCTTGTGATAAGCTGCTCACGGTCTATAGATAAAGTACATACAGAGCCTGGTGTGTACATACAGAGTCTGGTGTGGCTGGGAAAAGCTTTCTTTGCTCTGCTGCATTGTACATATAAGAACTCTGATTTGTCAGAACTGCTGCTCCCAGTAAACTAAGTGATTCATCTGTTGATTCAGGGTCTCTTTACCGACATCATTAAATCATGCTACTCTCAAATTAGGTAACAAATACCTGCTGACAGATTCCCTTTAATGTAAAGTTTATAGAATAGCACAACTCAATGAGGAGATCATATTAGAATCCTTAGCCAAACAAGAGAAAACAGGGTGTGCGATGAGGGCAGCAGTAAAAAAAATATTCTACAGAAAATACCAAATAATGCAAAAGAAATAAATTTGATTCAAAATGGCACATGTAGGACCAGACATTTAAAAAGAGCACATAAAGTTGTGCTAGACAGCCCAGAAATTTACAGGAACTGGAGACTTTTTGCCAAGAAGAATGGGCAGTTTTACCATCTGAGAAAATAAAAAACATCATCCACAACTACCACAAAAGACTTCAAGCTGTCATTGATGTTAGAGGGGGCAATACACGGTATTAAGAACTGGGGTATGTGAACGTTTGATCAGGGTCATTTGAATGTTTTTGGTTATCATTAAGATTCAAAAAGAGAAAACACAGTAGTTTGACAATAAATGGCTTAACCCAACCAATAACCATGAGTGGAGAAAAAGTTTTTTTGTTATCATTCATAATGGCTGAAACAAGGCCAAGAAAGGAAAAATTCTGCCGGGGTATGTAAACTTTTGAGCACAACTGTAAGCTCCAATGATACCCACTAATGCCCTGCACAGACACCCTTCACCCCACAAACATGCCATAGTAAGAAACCTTCAACCTACTCGACTGGTTTCTTAATCCCTTAAAGACCAGGCCTACTTTGACCTTAATGTCCACACAGTTTTTTTTTTTTTTTTTTCATTGTCACATTCTAGGAGCCCTTACCTTTTTATTTTGTCATCAACTTAACTGTATAAGGGCTTGTTTTTTTTCAAGGATGAGTTACATTTGTTAGAGTGCTCTCCCTCTGTCCCACAGCTTACATGCAGGGGTCACCGTTGACCGTGGCTTGACCGTGTTATAATACAATGAGAGCTGCAGGACCATGGCCCCAGGGTGAATAATCACTGCCTTCCATGTGCTAATGGAGAGTTGGGGTGAGATACCCCTTCCCCTCTATGCTTGAAGATCCTTTAGTCTGATTTAGTCTGTATTATCTTCAGTTTCATTTTTGCATTCACTTGCTATTATTTCTTTGCATATTTCTTTTATGTTAATTTGTGTAGTATATTTTTTTCTTTCATGCAGGTATCACACGCTCTTCTATTTCTATTGTTTTGCCCTGTACACATTACAGGAATGTGGCATTTTACTTGTTTTGCATTCATTTTTAGATTGTTGTATATTACATTTTCTACTTGCAGATGATACAACACGAGTAATTTTACAGGGAAATGAAGACTACATAAATGCAAGTTATGTGAATGTAAGTAAATACAGTTTGTCATAGCTAATCTGTATGCTTGACTGTGAATAGAAATTTGAAGTGATCCCGAAAGGAGTAGCTCCATTCTCTATCGCTAACGTCCTCAAATAAGAAAAGGTTTCAGTAGCGCCTGTGGTCAAATTGGGTGGGGAATAAAGCTCCTACTTCCCATACAGCCACTAAAAATATATCTCGTTCTTATAAAGCTATATATAATCATCACAGAATATATTTAAAACATGTGGCCTTTACTATAACATTGATTTTTATCATGCAGATTTATGAAACTTTAGCATTATAAATAGGTCTGCAAACAGGCCACCAAGCTACAATGTTGAGCCACAGGAAAGGGTCTAAGGCTGTGTACCCACGATGCTTATTTTAAGCGTTTCCGCAGCGGCAATTCCGCTGCGGAAACGCATAAAAAACGCTTGGTAGAAGGTCTGCCATGTTCCCCAATGATAATCCGCATGCGCTGTGCACATGCTGCGGAAATTTCCGCTGCAGATTATCATTGCGGAAAAATCCGCAGCACTACCAATTATTTTACGGAAGCGCTGCGTTTTCGTCGCCATTGACTTGCATTGGAACGCATGGAATCCGCATCACTGGATCTGTACATGCAAATAACATGCGTTTCAATGTGCGAATGGTACCCGGGTTTTTTGAGAAGATGAGACTCTCCTCCATACCCGGGTACCATAGTACCTGTAAAAAAAAAAAAAAGAATACAATAAAAAATAAATATTATACTTACCTTCTGATGGCCCCCAGTGTCATTAGCGATGCGTCCTGGCATGCCGCTTGACAACCCGCATGCGGAAATGCATGTGAAGAACGCTTCGCTTCCGCTTGTCCCTGGCAGGAAAACGCATGTACAATCCGCATGTACAATCCGCATGTACAATCCGCATGTGTTTTTTTCTGCCAGGGAGACGCAGAAACGCTCAGGAAAAAATCTGGAGCATTTCTGCATCGTGGGCACATAGCCTAATTTGAATTTATTCAGCACCAAATTGTTGACTGTTTTGTGCACCCTGAATAAAGCTTCCTAACTATTTTGGGGTATGGTCTCTGACCCTACACCATGCTGCTCTCAGGGGCAGAAAAAAATCTGGTGACAGCTACCCATCATTTATATTTTTTTGTACTGTGATATATCAGTATTAGGGCTTCATCTTTGTGGGCTGAGAAATATTAGCTGTGCATGCTGTGTTTACTAGTATTTTCTCTCTTCACTAGTAATTTCTTTCTTTTTGGAGTGTGGCAGGATTTGCACCCAGCAGGGCCGCAGTGTTAACCACTGTGCTGCACATGTCAAGTGTGTATATAGTTTCATAGTTTTTAAGGTTGAAGGTAGGCTTAAGTCCATCGAGTTCAGCCTACAGCCAAACATGTTCATCCAGAGGAAGGCAAAAGCTACCATGGGTCAGACCCTAGTAGCTCCATATTGGGGGAAAATTTCTTCCTGACTCTACATACGGCAATCAAACTCTCCCTCGATCAATGCCCCATCACAGAACCTAGTGTCCATAACCTGTAATATTATATTTTTCAAGAAAAGCATCCAGGTCCTTCTTCAATTTTACTAGTGAATCCTAGGTGTAAAAAGATCATTAGAAAAGATCTCTCTACTATCCCTTCATATACAGTCATATCTAAAAGTGTTGGGACCCAGAAAATTATTGCAATTACACATGTTTTGTTATACACGTGTTTGTCCTTTGCGTGGAGCAACACAAAAAAAAAAACTGAAAAAAAGGCAATTTGGACATAGTTTTACATAAAACCCCAACAATGGTCCAGTCAAAATTGTTCCCACCCTCGACTTAATATTTGGTTGCACACCCTTTGGAATAAATAACTGCAATCAATCGCTTCCTATAAGTTCACCAGAGTTAATAGCCGATGAACCCGGCACTTATGGCACCGCTGGCTGCGTGAGAAAGTTCTCACAGGTGAGGAATATGTTTTTATATATATATATATATATATATATATATATATATATATATATATATATATATATACATACATATATACATATACAGTACAGACCAAAAGTTTGGACACACCTTCTCATTTAAAGATTTTTCTGTATTTTCATGACTATGAAAATTGTACATTCACACTGAAGGCATCAAAACTATGAATTAACACATGTGGAATTATATACTTAACAAAAAAGTGTGAAACAACTGAAAATATGTCTTATATTCTAGGTTCTTCAAAGTAGCCACCTTTTACTTTGATGACTGCTTTGCACACTCTTGGCATTCTCTTGATGAGCTTCAAGAGGTAGTCACCGGAAATGGTTTTCACTTCACAGGTGTGCCCTGTCAGGTTTAATAAGTGGGATTTCTTGCCTTATAAATGGGGTTGGGACCATCAGTTGTGTTGTGCAGAAGTCTGGTGTAAACACAGCTGATAGTCATACTGAATAGACTGTTAGCTGCTTATTTCTTGCCATAATACGAATTCTAAGTAAAGAAAAATGAGTGGCCATCATTACTTTAAGAAATGAAGGTCAGTCAGTCCGAAAAATTGGGCAAACTTTGAAAGTGTCCCCAAGTGCAGTTGCAAAAACCATCAAGCGCTACAAAGAAACTGGATCACATGAGGACCGTCCCAGGAAAGGAAGACCAAGAGTCACCTCTGCTTCTGAGGATAAGTTTATCCGAGTCACCAGCCTCAGAAATCGCAGGTTAACAGCAGCTCAGATTAGAGACCAGGTCAATGCCACACAGAGTTCTAGCAGCAGACACATCTCTACAACAACTGTTAAGAGGAGACTTTGTGCTGCAGGCCTTCATGGTAAAATAGCTGCTAGGAAACCACTGCTAAGGACAGGCAGCAAGCAGAAGAGACTTGTTTGGGCTAAAGAACACAAGGAATGGACATTAGACCAGTGGAAATCTGTGCTTTGGTCTAATGAGTCCAAATTTGAGATCTTTGGTTCCAACCACCGTGTCTTTGTGCGACGCAGAAAAGGTGAACGGATGGACTCTACATGTCTGGTTCCCATCGTGAAGCATGGAGGAGAAGGTGTGATGCTGTAGGGGTGCTTTGCTGGTGACACTGTTGGGGATTTATTCAAAATTGAAGGCATACTGAACCAGCATGGCTACCACAGCATCTTGCAGTGGCATGCTATTCCATCCGGTTTGCGTTTAGTTGGACCATCATTTATTTTTCAACAGGACAATGACCCCAAACACACCTCCAGGCTGTGTAAGGGCTATTTGACCAAGAAAGAGAGTGATGGGGTGTTACGCCAGATGATCTGGCCTCCACAGTCACCAGACCTAAACCCAATCAAGATGGTTTGGGGTGAGCTGGACCACAGAGTGAAGGCAAAAGGGCCAACAAGTGCTAAGCATCTCTGGGAACTCCTTCAAGATTGTTGGAAGACCATTTCCGATGACTACCTCTTGAAGCTCATCAAGAGAATGCCAAGAGTGTGCAAAGCAGTCATCAAAGCAAAAGGTGGCTACTTTGAAGAACCTAGAATATAAGACATAATTTCAGTTGTTTCACACTTTTTTGTTAAGTATATAATTCCACATGTGTTAATTTATAGTTTTGATGCCTTCAGTGTGAATGTACAATTTTCATAGTCATGAAAATTACAGAAAAATCCTTAAATGAGAAGGTGTGTCCAAACTTTTGGTCTGTACTGTATATATATATATATATATATATATAATATTATATATATATATAATATATTTTGTCTTTTACAAGTGGCATGAGCTTAAGTGCATTAGGCATTAAGATGAGTATAGCTTTGCTTTTTTTATTTCAAATAAAGGTGTCAGTATCATTATTTCAATTAAAGGACTTTATTCTTGCTCTGTCTTTATTACAATTTGATCATGGGGTTACTAATTGGGGCGTCTTTTAGATGCCTCTCCAGTACTAACCCCTGGGCTTGATGTCAGCTGACAATACAAAGATGACATCAACCCCAATACTATTATCCCACTTGCCACTGCACCAGGACAATTGGGGAAGAGCGAGGCCAAGTGCCAGAATTGGCACATCTAATAGATGCGCCATTTCTGGGGTGGCTGAAAGCTGATATTTTTTGTTTGGGAGGGGGCCAATAACCATGACCCCTTCCCTCGCTATTAAGCTGGTTTCACACGTCCAGATATTTTCGGTACGTGTGGCAACCGTGTGCCGCCCGTGTGCCTCATCAGGATCACATGAACCAGTGCCTGGGAATCAGCGCTACAGTTAGTGCTGTTCCCAAGTGCTGGTGCTGAATGCTGCCCTCATCATGGTTCCTTGCCGGCGCTGCTATCAGCACCAGCAGGGACAATGATTTTACAGTGTCCCCACCTGTAAAAATAAGAAAACAATAAATAAAATCCATATACTTACCTCTCCTAGGTGTCCCCACTGTAATCCATGCTACCACTGCTGCCGGGGAAAATGAGCGGCTCTGGAGCTGCAGCTCATGAGCGGTGTCCTGTCACTCACTGAAAGCAGCTCCGGAGTGGCTCATTCTCCCCGGCTTTAGTGGTCAGAGGATTACAGCAGTGGACACCTAGGAGAGGTAAGTATATGTAGTTTCTTTTTTTTTTATTATTTCTACAGATGGGAACACTGCGAGAGCAGACTACCACTACCCTCATCACTGTCCCTGCTGGTGCTGATCACCGCACCAGCAGAGAACCATGATGAGGGCAGCGTTCAGCACCCGTTTCTTGGGAACAGCACTACCTGTAGCGCTGATTCCCAGGCGCCGGTCCGTGTCACACTGATGACACGCGGATGTCATCCGTGTGTGTTCAGCGTGAGCAACTTTTGCAGACCGTGCATCTGCAAAAAAACAGACATGTCAGTGTGTGGAGCACACGGACACACGGTCCGTGGAAACACACTGACATTTTAATGGGTCTGCGTGTGTCAGTGTCTCTGGTACGTGTGGAAACTGTCACCACATGTACCGGAGATATTGATGTGTGAAAGAGCCCTTAATATAAGCCCGCAGCTGTCTGTTTAGCCTTTGCTGGTTAGTGAATATAGGGGGGACCCCTCTTCAATTTTTTGGGGGGTCTCCCTTATAATAACTAGTAAAGGCTAAACAAACAGCTGTGAGCTGATATTAATAGCCTGGGAACCTTTATGGCTATTGGCCCGTTCCTAGAATATTAACATAAGCCCCCAGCCATCGGCTTTCCCTCTGCTGCTAATAAAAATTATGGAGGACCCGCTCCGTTTTTATAATTTATTTTTTTAATTATTAACAAGTAAAGTAAAATACAGACCCAAGGTAACCTTAGTTAACAGTCTCCAGGTGTTCAAGCAGCTGGAAACTCCAGAAACCTTAAAATGTCCCTCAAAGTTTCCCATGAGGTTTCCGGGCCTCGCTGTTGCTGGAAGACCCTGTGGCTGTGAACTCTGGTACCTGAGTGAGTGATGAACGCCCGCGAGTTTGGCACGCTACACAGTTTGCGCTGTTCTCAGGTGCTGAGTGCAGCTCATATCATTGTCACCTGGTTTTCCTGAGATCAGCACGACCAGGTGACAATGATGGGAGTTGTATTCAGCACCCTCAGTGTACATTATGTGTAAAATAAAGAATTAAAAAAAAAACAAAAAAAAAAAAAACAGCGTGGGCTCCCGACGATTATGGATAACCAGCTGAGGGAAAGCCACTCGATGGGGACTGATATTACTAGCCAGGGAAAGGGGCCATTAGCCCAAAATGTTCCCTTGCTATTAATAACACCTCAGGGCTGTTTGATTAGCTTTTACTGGCTAGTTTACAGGAAGACCCAAGAAAAAAATTTACGTAGGGTCCCCCTGTAACATGTTACCAGCACAGATTAAACAGACTTCTGTGGGCTGATATCAATAGCCAGGGAAGGGGCCATGGATATTGGCCCCCTTCGAGTCTAATAAGATCAGCCCTCATCCACCCCAGAAAAGGCGCATCTATTAGATGCGCCAATTCTGGTGGTTCGCCCAGCTCTTCCCACTGCCCTGTTACGATGGCAAGTGGGGTAATAGGGCTGGGGTTCATGTCAGCTTTGTATTGCCAGCTGACATCAAGCCCAGGGTTAGTAATGGGGAGGTGTCTATGAGACGCCCCCATTACTAACCCCATAGTACGCTTTGAAATAAACACACAGCAAGAATAATATCCATTATTTGAAATAAAACTCAACTCCGTTTTATACATTTATTAAAAAATAAAAAACACAGTTATACTCACCTCTACGCCTAATCCATTGCAGCCAATATCCCCTGTAAAAAAATAAAAATAATAAACAACCATATCCCTCACCTGTCCGACTTGAATAAAATCCATACTGTCCCACACCATAATACATCTGTGCGACATTTGGTTTTCAAAATGAACAGTGGCATGATGCGACCGTTCATGTTCAAAACCAGGGGAGAATAAGCTGTTGCTAGTGAGCTCAATGAGTTCACCACAGTTCATTGGCTCGCTCGCAGCAGCTCATTGTATCCTGGTTTTCAGCGTCAAAGTCCGCATCATGCCACTGTTCATTTTGAAGACCAAATTATTTATTTATAGCACAGGCGCCAGCTGATGAATACTCTTATCAGCAGCGCCTACTCTCGCTGCTATTAGCGACAGCAAGCATATGCTGATGTATTTTTACCGCCGATCAGAGCCGCCGGTGTTTCTCGTGCTGTCACACAGATGACAGCGTGGGAAACAGCCGATGGGCTGCTGAACCAGAACTGTAATGCCACAGCCCCACTATTAGTATTTAGTCAGTATTTGGTCAGTATTTTTTCTCAGAAGTGGGAGACAAAACCTGATGAGGAACAATCAGAGAAAAGGTATAATAGAAACAAGTGCACCAATTCTGCATTTATCACCCACTCCTGATTTTGGCTCCCACTCCTGAGAAAAAATACAGACCGAATACTGACCAAATACTGATAGCGGGGCCGTGGCCTAAAACTGACTTCCTGGAGAAGTCAGTGTTCCGGGTCCGTGCCCGAACACTAGGTGTTCGGTACGGATCCCGAACTTTACTGTTCGGGTTAGCCCATCACTAGTTGTTCCAATACACACAAAGGAAATAAACATGTGTAACTGCAATAATTTTCTGGGAGAAATACTTCATTTTCTGTAACAATTTCAAAGGTGCTAACATGACTTTATTTGTACATTGTAATAAGTTCGCCCCCTAAGCCTTTGTTTTTGCAAACTGAATAACCCCAAGTTTAATAACTTGTCTTAGTATTGCAGTTCACCTATTCCCTTTTATAATCTTGTTTGCTCTTCTCTACACCCGCTCCAGTTCAGTTATGTCCTTGTTATACAGCAGAGACCAAAATTGCGCACAGTATTATAACTGTGGCTGCACTAGTGACTTGTATAGAGGCAAAACTATGTTCTTGTCATGAGCACCTATATTTAACGCATCCCATTATTTTATTAGCCTTGGCAGCAGCTGCCTGGCACTGGCCACTAAAGTTGAGTTTGCCATCCACACATACACCCAAGTCTTTTTCTGGGACAGTTTTACCGATTGTTTAGCAAATTAGTACAGAATTATACATTTTATGTCCTCTACCCAAGTGCTTGACCTTATATTTATCTATATTAAACGTCAATTGCCATTTCTCAGCCCAAGGTTCCAGCTTATATGAATCCCTCTGTAATATTAAATTATCCTCCATTTGTTTTGCTTTCCCTGCAGAGGTTAGTATCATCTGCAAATATTGAAATTCTACTCTTTATACCCCCTACAAGGTCCCTATTTAATGTGATAAACAGAAAAGGACCCAATACTGACCCCTGTGGTACCCCACTGTTAACTGTGACCCAATTTGGGTGTGTTACATTGATAACCACCTTGGTTTCTTCTCACTAAGCCAGTTTTTAACTCCGTTACACATATCTTCCCGTTTTCCCTTTATTCTCATTTTATGTACCAACCTCTTCCTTACATAGTTCCTCTTAATACCTATAAAAATATGTGGCCATAACCACAAAAAAAATATATTGTTGCTGAGATTTTACAATATTGTCTTTGTTTTTGTTACATTGTATTATACAGTTATATGAAAAAGTTTGGGCACCCCTATTAATCTTAAGCTTAATGTTTTATAAAAATTGGTGTTTTTGCAACAGCTATTTCAGTTTGATATATGTAATAACTGTTGGACACAGTAATGTTTCTGCCTTGAAATGAGGTTTATTGTACTAACAGAAAATGTGCAATCTGCATTCAAACAAAATTTGACAGGTGCATAAGTATGGGCACCCTTATCATTTTCTTGTTTTAAATACTCCTACCTACTTTTTAGTGACTTACTAAAGCACTTTTTTTGGTTTTGTAACCTCATTGAGCTTTGAACTTCATAGCCAGGTGTATGCAATCATGAGAAAAGCTACTTAAAGTGGCCACTTGCAAGTTGTTCTCCTGTTTGAATCGCCTCTGAAGAGTGGCATCATGGACTCCTCAAAACAACTGTCAAATGATCTGAAAACAAAGATTATTCAACATAGTTGTTCAGGGGAAGGATACAAAAAGCTGTCTCAGAGATTTAACCTGTCAGTTTCCACTGGGAGGAACATAGTAAGGAAATGGAAGAACACAGGGACAGTTCTTGTTAAGGCCAGAAGTGGCAGGCCAAGAAAAACATCAGAAAGGCAGAGAAGAAGAATGGTGAGATTAGTCAAGGACAATCCTCAGACCACCTTCTGAGAGCTGCAGCATCAACTTGCTGCAGATGGTGTCACTGTGCATTGGTAAACTATACAATGCACTTTGCACAAGGAGAAGCTGTATGGGAGAGTGATGCGAAAGAAGCCATTTCTGCAATTACGCCACAAACAGAGTAGGCTGAGGTATGCAAAATCACATTTGGAGAAGCCAATTTCTTTTTGGAAGAAGGTCCTGTGGACTGATGAAACCAAGATTGAGTTGTTTGGTCATACAAAAAGGCGTTATGCATGGCGTCAAAAAAACACAGCATTCCAAGAAAAACACTTGCTACCCACAGTAAAATTTGGTGGAGGTTCCATCATGCTTTGGGGCTATGTGGCCAATGCCGGCACCGGGAATATTGTTAAAGTTGAGGGACGCATGGATTCCACTCAGTATCAGCAGATTCTTGACAATAATGTTCAAGAATCAGTGATAAAGTTGAAGTTATGCAGGGGATGGATCTTTCAGCAAGACAATGATCCAAAACACCGCTCCAAATCTACTCAGGCATTCATGCAGAGGAAAAATTACAATGTTCTGGAATGGCCATCCCAGTCCCCCGACCTGAATATCGTTGAACATCTGTGGGATCATTTGAAGAGGGCTGTCCATGCTCGGCGACCATCAAACTTAACTGAACTGGAATTGTTTTGTAAAGAGGAATAGTCAAAAATACCTTCATCCAGGATCCAGGAACTCATTAAAAGCTACAGGAAGCGACTAGAGGCTGTTATTTTTGCGAAAGGAGCATCTACTAAATATTAGTGTCACTTTTCTGGTGGGGTGCCCATACTTATGCACCTGTCAAATTTTGTTTGAATGCAGATTGCACATTTTCTGTTAGTACAATAAACCTCATTTCAAGGCAGAAACATTACTGTGTCCAACAGTTATTACATATATCAAACTGAAATAGCTGTTGCAAAAACACCAATTTTTATAAAACATTAAGCTTAAGATTAATAGGGGTGCCCAAACTTTTTCATATAACTGTATGTATTTAAAAGGTGTTCCTAATGTCAAAAAACTACTACAGACAACCATGTATGACATGATGTCTGTAGCTACGAATCTGGTTATGGCTTTAATTTTATTTTCATATCTGCTTTTCAAAAATAGATGCTGGAATATGATTGGCTGCTTTAGTCAACATGTCCAGTTCCATCCTATATATTGTAACCACAGTTTTATTCTCTTTATTTTGCAGATGGAAATTCCAACATCTAACATTGTAAATCGATATATTGCCACTCAGGGCCCCCTTCCTCATACGTGTGCACATTTCTGGCAGATGGTTTGGGATAACAGACTAACACTTATCATCATGTTAACAACGTTAACAGAGCGAGGAAGGGTACGACTTTAATTTAATGTTGCCTTTTCTTAAAGAACATACGGTAATTTGTACGCACCAGCACACAACCCTTTAATAGTTGTGAATAAAATGATGGTATGGGTCTTATAATCGGGTCTTTTTTATGTAGGTAAAGCACAAACAGGAAAGACTCATTGTAGTTTGGTGACTTAGAACAGGAATGAATATATATATATATATATATATATATATATATATATATATATATATATATATATACACTACCGATCAAAAGTTTGGGGTCACCTAGAGAATTTTGTCTTTTCCATGAAAACTCATACTTTTATTTATCAAATGAGTTGTAAAATGAATAGAAAATATAGTCCAGACATTGACAAGGTTAGAAATAATGATTTTTATGTGAAAGAATAATTTTCTCCTTCAAACTTTGCTTTCGTCAAAGAATGCTCCCTTTGCAGCAATTCCAGCATTGCAGACCTTTGGCATTCTAGCTGTTAATTTGCTGAGGTACTCTTGAGAAATTTCACCTCATGCTTCCTGAAGCTCCTCCCAAAAGTTAGATTGGCTTGATGGGCACTTTTTGCGTACCATACGGTCAAGCTGCTCCCACAACAGCTCAATGGGGTTGAGATCTTGTGACTGCGCTGGCCACTCCATTACAGATAGAATACCAGCTGCCTGCTTCTTCCCTAAATGGTTCATGCATAATTTGGAGGTGTGCTTTGATTCATTGTCCTGTTGTAGGATGAAATTGGCTCCAATCAAGTGCTGTCCACAGGGTATGGCATGGCGTTGCAAAATGGAGTGATAGCTTTCCTTATTCAAAATCCCATTTACCTTGTACAAATCTCCCACTTTACCAGCACCAAAGCAACCCCAGACCATCACATTACCTCCACCATGCTTGACAGATGGCGTCAGGCACTCTTCCAGCATCTTTTCAGTTGTTCTGAGTCTCACAAAAGTTCTTCTGTGTGATCCAAACACCTCAAACTTTGATTCGTCTGTCAATAAAACATTTTTCCAATCTTCCTCTGTCCAATGTCTGTGTTCTTTTGCCCATATTAATCTTTTCCTTTTATTAGCCAGTCTCAGATATGGCTTTTTCTTTACCACTTTGCCCTGAAGGCCAGCATCCCGGAGTCGCCTCTTCACTATAGACGTTGACACTGGCGTTTTGCGTGTACTATTTAATGAAGCTGCCAGTTGAGGAGCTGTGAGGCGTCGATTTCTCAAACTAGAGACTCCATACTTGTCACTCAGTTGTGCAGCAGGGCCCCCCCACTTCTCTTTCTACTCTGGTTAGAGCCTGTTTGTGCTCTCCTCTGAGGGGAGTAGTACACACCGTTGTAGGAAATCTTCAGTTTCTTGGCAATTACTCGCATGGAATAGCCTTCATTTCTAAGAACAAGAATAGACTGTCGAGTTTCACGTGAAAGTTCTCTTTTTCTGGCCATTTTGAGAGTTTCATAGAACAAACAAATGTAATGCTCCAGATTCTTAACTAGCTCAAAGGAAGGTCAATTTTATAGCTTCTCAAATCAGCCAAACCATTTTCAGCTGGGTTAACATACTTGTGCAAGGGTTTTCTAGGGTTTTCTAAACATCCATTAGCATTCAACATCCGACACTCAAGTGGTGGTTGTTGGAAATGGACCTCTATACACCTATGTAGATATAGCAATAAAAACAAGACATTTGCAGCTAGAATAGTCATTTACCACATTAACAATGTATAGAGTGTATTTCTGATTCATTTAATGTTAGCTTCATTGAAAAAAAAATGTGCTTTTCTTTGAACGGTAGTGTATGTGTGTGTAAATATACGTGTGTATATATATATATATATACAGTACAGACCAAAAGTTTGGACACACCTTCTCATTTAAAGATTTTTCTGTATTTTCATAACTATGAAAATTGTACATTCAAACTGAACGCATCAAAACTATGAATTAACACATGTGGAATTATATACTTAACAAAAAAGTGTGAAACAACTGAAAATATGTCTTATATTCTAGGTTCTTCAAAGTAGCCACCTTTCGCTTTGATGACTGCTTTGCACACTCTTGGCATTCTCTTGATGAGCTTCAAGAGGTAGTCACCGGAAATGGTTTTTACTTCACAGGTGTGCCCTGTCAGGTTTAATAAGTGGGATTTCTTGCCTTATAAATGGGGTTGGGACCATCAGTTGTGTTGTGCAGAAGTCTGGTGGATACACAGATGATAGCCCTACTGAATAGACTGTTAGATTAGTATTATGGCAAGAAAAAGGCAGCTAAGTAAATAAAATTGAGTGGCCATCATTACTTTAAGAAATGAAGGTCAGTCAGTTCGAAAAATTGGGCAAACTTTGAAAGTGTCCCCAAGTGCAGTTGCAAATACCATCAAGCGCTACAAAGAAACTGGCTCACATGAGGACCGCCCCAGGAAAGGAAGACCAAGAGTCACCTCTGCTTCTGAGGATAAGTTTATCCGAGTCACCAGCCTCAGAAATTGCAGGTTAACAGCAGCTTAGTTTAGAGACCAGGTCAATGCCACACAGAGTTCTAGCAGCAGACACATCTCTACAACAACTGTTAAGAGGAGACTTTGTGCAGCAGGCCTTCATGGTTAAATATCTGCTAGGAAACCACTGCTAAGGACAGGCAACAAGCAGAAGAGACTTGTTTGGGCTAAAGAACACAAGGAATGGACATTAGACCAGTGGAAATCTGTGCTTTGGTCTGATGAGTCCAAATTTGAGATCTTTGGTTCCAACCACCGTGTCTTTGTGTGACGCTGAAAAGGTGAACGGATGGACTCTACATGCCTGGTTCCCACCATGAAACATGGAGGAGGAGGTGTGATGGTGTGGGGGTGCTTTGCTGGTGACACTGTTGGGGATATATTCAAAATTGAAGGCATACTGAACCAGCATGGCTACCACAGCATCTTGCAGCGGCATGCTATTCCATCCGGTTTGCATTTAGTTGGACCATCATTTATTTTTCAACAGGACAATGACCCCAAACACACCTCCAGGCTGTGTAAGGGCTATTTGACCAAGAGGGAGAGTGATGGGGTGCTACGCCAGATGACCTGGCCTCCACAGTCACCAGACCTGAACCCAATCGAGATGGTTTGGGGTGAGCTGGACCGCAGAGTGAAGGCAAAAGGGCCAACAAGTGCTAAGCATCTCTGGGAACTCCTTTAAGATTGTTGGAAGACCATTTCCGGTGACTACTCCTTGAAGCTCATCAAGAGAATGCCAAGTGTGCAAAGCAGTCATCAAAGCAAAAGGTGGCTACTTTGAAGAACCTAGAATATAAGACATATTTTCAGTTGTTTCACACTTTTTTGTTAAGTATATAATTTCCCATGTGTTAATTCATAGTTTTGATGCCTTCAGTGTGAATGTACAATTTTCAAAGTCATGAAAATACAGAAAAATCTTTAAATGAGAAGGTGTGTCCAAACTTTTGGTCTGTACTGTATATCTATCAAATCTTTTTTTCTCTATGCTATTTAGGACCTCTTTTTGGTCACTTTATCGATTTGGACGTATGGAATTACTTCAACATTTCTCTGAACATTCAGAAATTACTTCACTTATAATGTATGATCATTGTTGATGTTGTATTGGGTTCATGTAAATGCTTTGTATAACTTATTGTTTCTTATTATATATTGAATGGTCATGTGATGTACTATATGTTCTATATCTACTCTGTCACATTGGTGGCACCTCTTTGAATATGTTTTTCACCATTCGTTGCTAATTATATGCAAATCTATATAGTATGATTATCATATGTCTTTTCATTTTTTGATAGTGATTAATAATTGAGATGGGGTCTACCTGTGATTTTTTTGGAACAATGCATAATAATATGTATATATGGTTAAGGAATTATGAATCCCTCTATTGTACTGTGATCTGGTCCATATACAGTTATATGAAAAAGTTTGGGCACCCCTATTAATCTTAAGCTTAATGTTTTATAAAAATTGGTGTTTTTGCAACAGCTATTTCAGTTTGATATATGTAATAACTGTTGGACACAGTAATGTTTCTGCCTTGAAATGAGGTTTATTGTACTAATAGAAAATGTGCAATCTGCATTCAAACAAAATTTGTCAGGTGCATAAGTATGGGCACCCTTATCATTTTCTTGTTTTAAATACTCCTACCTACTTTTTACTGACTTACTAAAGCACTTTTTTTGGTTTTGTAACCTCATTGAGCTTTGAACTTCATAGCCAGGTGTATTCAATCATGAGAAAAGCTACTTAAAGTGGCCACTTGCAAGTTGTTCTCCTGTTTGAATCTCCTCTGAAGAGTGGCATCATGGGCTCCTCAAAACAACTGTCAAATGATCTGAAAACAAAGATTATTCAACATAGTTGTTCAGGGGAAGGATACAAAAAGCTGTCTCAGAGATTTAACCTGTCAGTTTCCACTGTGAGGAACATAGTAAGGAAATGGAAGAACACAGGGACAGTTCTTGTTAAGGCCAGAAGTGGCAGGCCAAGAAAAACATCAGAAAGGCAGAGAAGAAGAATGGTGAGATCAGTCAAGGACAATCCTCAGACCACCTCCAGAGAGCTGCAGCATCAACTTGCTGCAGATGGTGTCACTGTGCATCGGTCAACTATACAACGCACTTTGCACAAGGAGAAGCTGTATGGGAGAGTGATGCGAAAGAAGCCGTTTCTGCAAGCATGCCACAAACAGAGTCGGCTGAGGTATGCAAAAGCACATTTGGAGAAGCCAATTTCTTTCTGGAAGAAGGTCCTGTGCACTGATGAAACCAAGATTGAGTTGTTTGGTCATACAAAAAGGCGTTATGCATGGCCGCAAAATAACACAGCATTCCAAGAAAAACACTTGCTACCCACAGTAAAATTTGGTGGAGGTTCCATCATGCTTTGGGGATGTGTGGCCAATGCCGGCACCGGGAATCTTGTTAAAGTTGAGGGACGCATGGATTCCACTCAGTATCTGCAGATTCTTGACAATAATGTTCAAGAATCAGTGACAAAGTTGAAGTTACGCAGGGGATGGATCTTTCAGCAAGACAATGATCCAAAACACCGCTCCAAATCTACTCAGGCATTCATGCAGAGGAACAATTACAATGTTCTGGAATGGCCATCTCAGTCCCCAGACCTGAATATCATTGAACATCTGTGGGATCATTTGAAGAGGGTTGTCCATGCTCGGCGACCATCAAACTCAACTGAACTGGAATTGTTTTGTAAAGAGGAATGGTCAAAAATACCTTCATCCAGGATCCAGGAACTCATTAAAAGCTACAGGAAGCGACTAGAGGCTGTTATTTTTTCAAAAGGAGGATCTACTAAATATTAATGTCACTTTTCTGGTGAGGTGCCCATACTTATGCACCTGTCAAATTTTGTTTGAATGCAGATTGCACATTTTCTGTTAGTACAATAAACCTCATTTCAAGGCTGAAACATTACTGTGTCCAACAGTTATAACATATATCAAACTGAAATAGCTGCTGCAAAAACACCAATTTTTATAAAACATTAAGCTTAAGGGTAATAGGGGTGCCCAAACTTTTTCATATAACTGTATATATGTATTTCCATTCATTCTGTAGGTTTATACGGATGCATGGGTCTATAATGTCCATCGTCCTATGCTGTGTCTGTGACATTGCACGCATGCGTGCCATGGATTCCGGGGCCCCCGCCGGCTCTCCGTATCTCGGGTGGCGTCTGACGTCAGGTCACATGTTTGTGTGCCCTGCCGTTGGCTGTCACGTGACGCGGACGCTGACTGGCGTCCCGGTCTCTATTACTACGCTATGTGTCACTTCCGGTCCGCGGCGTCTTCTGGCGCCTTTATATATCCCTGCACTGTTCACTTCCCTATGCCTCCTGACGAAGGGAAACCGAAACGCGCGTCGGGGTGGTAGCTCCATGTGTGCAGCCTCCATTACATGCCCTTGTACCTGCCTGTGCCTTTTCTACGCTCTATCCCCTGGTATGTATACACAGGGCTATGATGACCCTTTCACTACTGGATACAAATATGTGTGGATTATGCTATATAATCAAGTAGTTAGGGTCAGTCTTATATTAGATCATATCTTTTAGCCATCTAAGCACATGTACAGAGCTTTATAAGTATTACAATTTGGTACATCTAGCTAGACAATATACATTGTTTGACATACACTGTTTGATTATGTTTTTTTACCTGCTATTTGTACCGCTTACCTGGCATTCTTGAAAATTGGGTATAATTATATACACATTACTTATGGCAGCTGCTGCATGGTGCTATCTTTGTGGTTTTTACCGTCTGCACTTTGCACCTTACCCCCTTTTTGTGCTTGTTATAATTCTCCAATAAATTTTGATTGTTTTGCATAAATTTTAGTGGCCTATGTTTCGTATCTGTTTTGGTTTGTTCATATATATATATATATATATATATATATATATATATATATATATATATATAATTTATTAGCGAAACGAAATCTTTACATTTACGGCAGATGTGCACATTTATCATCTGGAACTGTCTGAGAAGCTGAGCTCACTTCGTGCAGCGCAAGTGCCAGCTATTTTATACAGTCGGCACCTGACAGTAATTACATCAGTCAGATCATGGCACATAAGATATTTAGAACGGATATGGGTTCATCTCTGATGCACTTTGCTTCACCCTCACATATTGCAATTTCAGGGTGACAATGGGTTGGCATTACAGCCAGGGGCCTACTGAAGCTCCTGTGTCTGCCTTTTTAATACCCCTATGAAAACTAGCCTATGGCTGGGTTTCATAGGAGACCAGTAATTGAGCAATAGGCAGCAGTACTACAATATTGCAGCATATTTTGTAATCAAGTGACCTTAGGCTCATGCATTCTTTTCTAAAAGAACAAATAAAAATGTGAAAAAAAAATATTTGTAAAAAGCCTAAATTCACCCCCCATAACCCCAACCAAATGTAAACTTTTAAATCACCCATCTTTTACTAGGATGTGATATTGAAATCTAAGGAATAAAAAAAGGACATATTTGGTATGGCCAGATTCGTAATACCTAATATTCATTCTATACGATAAAAGCTGAAATAGAACATTGGGTTGGCAGAATCACCATTTTTTATTACATTACAGAATGTAAATGAAATTCTTTGTTTTTATATTACTACTTTGAAAAAAATCTATAAAAATGTTATCACTTTAACTGTACTGACCTGTAGAACAAAGTTACCAGTTTATTTTTACCACAAAGTGAACGTCATAATAACAAAATCCAAAAAACATCTCCTGTTGGGTCCCAAAAAAATTGCTGTTTTTTTGCTAATTCCACACCACTTGGAATTTCTTTTCCATTTTCAGTACATATTATGGTAAAATGAATGGGGTTATTCAAAACTACAACTAGTACTGCAAAAAAAACAAACTCTTATATGGCTATTTTGATGGAGAAATAAAAATTTTTTATGGCTCTTAGAAGACAAGAAAGCGGAAAAAAAAACAATAGTCACTTCTCAAAGGTTATTAATACCGACACACCATGTATCAATTATTTTAATGCTTTGAACAGAAATCAAATAATTGCAGCAATGTCTTTTTGGCAGCCTGATACTAAGCAGTTTAATTTCTTGGAAATAGAAATTATATGTGAGCAGTATGTGTTTTTAGGCCTCACCATAGTCTTTCTAGTACGTTTACTGTGCGGTATCTAGATAGATGTTGCATACTATTTAGTCCTTTGTTCGGCTAATGCTCTTAAGAAGGAATTAGAAAAAAAACGTGTATGAATTCTTTGTTATTCCTCCATAAACTAATAAACCTTTGTGTTCCTTTAGACCAAATGTCAACAGTATTGGCCCGACCCTCCTGATGTGATGGAATATGGGAATTTTCGAGTAACGTGTAACACTGAAGACTGTACAATTGCCTATGTTTTCAGAGAAATGATATTAACAAATACAGAGGTAAAAACTGATGTTTTTTTCACAAACCATTGCTTAAGAGTGACAGTAAAGGAAATGTAAAGGCATTTTCACGTTTTACTTTAATTTTAGCAGCATGAGTGTAAAATCTGGCGAGATTCTCTTTTCTAGGAGATGTGTGGGTTGATGATTCTATACAACATCTCAGGGTGACCACCAGGAATTTCCTGGCCCCATACTGGCAAAATTTTCGGGCCCCCTTGAGACTGCACCTCCACCCCTCGAATCTTACACAGTCCCACCGCCCACTCTTGGAAAATCTCCACTTCTGCACCACGTCCTCACTAATCGCACATTAACAGTTCCCATTGAACACCATATCGCATACATAGCCAGCAGCTTTTGTTTTGGCCAAAAGATTTTTTTAAGCTGCCACCAAAACAAGGTAGACTCTTCTGGCTGGCCCTACTCTTCTCTAACCTATTAAAAATTTCTTAAAATATCTAGCACTCTTTTTAGGTATATTTTTATTTATTTTTCTTTAGGGAATGTGTCACATACATTTTTTAAAATGACCAATAATACCACATACAAAGGACAAATACCACCATACTATGACCAGACTGCATATTACCACCACATAGTGACCGAATATACTGCAATACTGATCATTAATAAAAAAAAAAAAAACACAATACTAAGTGCCATTATACACAGAAGCTCTGTATATAGGGTCAATATACAGGTAATACATTGATCACTGGTGACATTATACACAGGAGCTCTGTATATCATGTATAGTGTACAGGTAATACCCTGATCACCACTGACCTTATACACAGGAGCTCTGTATATAGTGTACAGGCAATAAAGGGATTATCAATAACATTTTACACAGGAGTTCTGTATATATTGTCAGTGTACAAGTAATGCAGTGAACACCACTGACATTATACACAGGAGCTGTGGATATAGTGTACAGTGTACAGGCAATAAAGGGATCACCAGTAACATTATACACAGGAGCTCTGTATATAGTGTCCATGTACAGGTAACACACTGACTCTCTAGTTGAAGATATAAATCTTCGCTTTTCATTCAGTGCTGAATGCCATAATTTCTTCCAGCCAGGACTCATCTCTGCATAAAATAACACAGTTATCTAGAGTACTGCTTCCAGAGCACATTCCCCAACCTCTACACTATACAGCTGAATACAGACGTGCACCCACCGTCAATATACTGCATCTGAAACAACGGATACTGGCAGCCTGTGCTAGCATTTCTTCTGCGGTGTTGCTATCAGTGTGTCAAGAGTGGGAGAAGAGGGTTGCATTGACAATCCAACACAATGGGCAGCACTTTGAATACATTTTATAAGTGGTCATAAACTTGTAAAAAACTCATGAAAGAATAAAGTTACGTTAAAACCAAGCACACCATTGTTTTTCTTATGAAATTCTCAATAATTTTGATTTGTCACATGACCCTCTTCCCATTGAAAAAAATAAAGCTGGATCCAAAATGGCCGACTTCAAAATGGCCACCATGGTCACCACTCATCTGGAAAAATTTTCCCCCTCCCATATACTAATGTGCCACAAACAGGAAGTTGATATCACCAACCATTCCGATTTAATTTAGGTGTATCCATATAAATGGCCCACCCTGTATAATTAGTTATTATGCAACCCACCATTCCAAATATAAATTGTAATCCACCCATGTGCTCCCACTAACTATAAATAGCCACTTTCCCCACCCAATAAATAAATAAATTAGCACCTGTACTCTTTCCCCCAATTCATTACCAGTCACACTCCATCATCCTCAACGCCCCCACTCTGTACCTCCCGCCCCCATGATTCATTATATTTACATGTCTACTCCTCCCCAATTCATTGTCATGTCCTCTCTTTCTCCCACCTCCACCCTATACTTATTATCAACTGCTGTCCCCCACATTCAATACAGCATTTACTCTCCCCCCACCCTCAGTTTATCATTATTTGCTGCCCCCCATTCCCCAGTCTCAATACATCATCATTTAATCCCCCCACCCTCAAAATTCATCATTATTTACTCTTCCCCAAGTCATCATTTGCACTCCCCACCCCCCACCTTCAATTTAATGGCTGTTCCCCATCCCCCAACCTCACTTCATCATTTGCAGTCCTCCCTTCTCACCATCATTTGCAGTCCCCTGCCCCCCTCACCCCTCACTTCATCATTTGCAGTGCCCCTCTCACTTCATCTGTCACTATATTTACCCCTACAAACTGCTATTATGGCTGCATAGTTGAAACAATGCTCATTGGGAATATGACATTTTGTTCTCTGTACTTAAAGGAGTTGTCCACTACTCTAACAACCCCTTCTCAATGTTTACCTCCAGTAAAATAACAACACTTATACTCACCTCTGGTGCCGGCACTGGCTCTCCCAAGGATCGCATGACATAGTGTCACACAATCCCTGCACCCAATCATCGCTGGCTTCACTTTGCCTGTCTTCAGACAAATCAGACATCAAGGGGAAGTGAGAACTGCATTTACTCTTGTCTGATTCTTCTGAAACTGGGGAGAATAAAGCCAACACTAATTGACCACAGGGATCGCGTGATATAATAATGTCATGTGATCCCCGGGAGAGCAAGTGCCGACACCGCTGGAACTGTGTCTGCACCAGAGGTGAGTAAAAGTGTTATTATTTTCTAAGGGGGAAATATGCTGATTGAGACTGGGTTGTCTGAGTAGTGGACAACGCCTTTAACGCCTTTTCTCTGCAGTCAGCCTGTGAAAGATTCATATGCTTTATGCTAATGAATACCTAGGTATTTGGTAGAACTTCTGAGCGCTGCCCCTTTTCTGGCTGTTTGCAGGAGTATTGCAGTGAGTAGAGAGATTAAAATATTTTCCCTTTTATTCATACTTATAAAAACATTAAAAAACATCATAAAATACTTTTTAGAGCGATACTACTCGACTTTGTCTAATATTCAAATACATTTTATTTTCCAATCCCGCACCTCTCCTGCATACCCCAAGAAACACAGAAACAAAACATATGTATGTATCTTACTTACATTTTCAACGCATGTCTTAATTTCACACCAAAACCTATCCATTAACTATTAATCTTAATTCCTTATCTATTTTTTTTTATATTTAAAGCAACCCATATAATATCTCAACCAGTATATGTTGTGCTACACAGAACCCCCATTTTAAAATTACTTTCTATAATTAGGTGTAATTTATTTTCTGCACAAAAACGCAGTGGAAAAAAAATTATGTTTATGCTATGTGGGAACACAGCCTAATAGTGGAATTGGGTAGACTCGATTGATACAGGTTGGAAAATTGCATCATTCATTCTGCTAGAAATACTAAGAATTTGCTGTACTTGTTGATTGTAACACACTGTATAAGTATTTGCTTAATAGAGCAATTTAGAAGAAAAATAAAATGTGATTCCAAGTTAATATAGTAACGCTATTTATATGAATGTAAGATCTCAGATTTTAAGTCTTAAAGGGACTTTTATGACATATTGGCAAGTTATTCCATTAATGTCTAATAGATGAAGGGCCCACCTGAGCAAGCATGTGCTGCAATTATCAAAGCTTTTATAGAGGGACATGATGGTCCCCACTCCCGAGAATCACGCTTGTCCCAGCAGTGGGACACTCCTTTATTGGCTTTATTACACATCCTGTAGAAATGCTACGAATGTCCCAGCAAAGCCTTTACCAAGCCATTTTCTATCATATGGGGTTGTATGAAGGTAGAAAAAAAGGTCAGCTTTTTCCAAAAAACCTCGACACAAGTGAAAAGCGGCGGCTGCTATAATATCAAACCAAGCTCATGGCCATTTGTGGTGTTATTTTTGGAATTAAAGCAGATCTTTTGTTCTTACCCTCGTAGCATCTCAGACTTACAGGCTAATGCCAAGCATGCTAAACGAATGGCCAAAAGTAAATGATGTGTTTCCCACATAGATAACGTTAGAAATGACATGGTTTAGGCTGTAAGTCAGCTTTTTCTTGAATGACACACCAATGTACATGTGTCTGACAGATAATGTGTAAACAATTGGAAAGCCTAATTAATCCACCTATTATTTAAAGACAGGAGAAGATCTTCCAGTTTCTCACTTGCAGTACGTTGCTTGGCCTGATCATGGAGTACCCGATGAATCATCGGATTTCCTGGAATTTGTAACCTGTGTGAGACAAAAGAGGGTGGAAAAGCAAGCCATGCTGGTACACTGCAGGTAATTGTATTGGTTCAGTTCAGGATAGCAGTTCTTTCATCTTGTGTTTTCTAGACTAAGGCTATGTGCCCACGATGCAGAGATGCTCCGGATTTTTTCCTGAGCGTTTCTGCATCTCCCTGGCAGAAAAAACGCATGCGGATTGTACATGCGGATTGTACATGCGGATTGTACATGCTGATTGTACATGCTTATTGTACATGCGTTTAACTGCCAGGGACAAGCGGAAGTGAAGCGTTCTTCACATGCATTTCCGCATGCGGGTTGTTAAGCGCTTTCCAAACGATTTTAGCATCACTTGGAAAGTGCTTGACAACTTGGTCACACTATATAAATCCATGCAAATGGCATGGATTTATATACTGTGACCGTAAAGAATAGTTAAAAAATAAAAAATAAATTTATACTTACCTTCCGATGGCCCCCGCAGTCTTGCTTCGCTCCGTCCTGGCTTGCCGGCAGCTCGCAGTGCACTACACGTCACATGACTATGACGTCAGCGCAGGTCCTTCAGTCCACCACAATCTGCAGGCAAGTGAAGACAAGGAGACCGGGGGCCATCAGAAGGTAAATATCATATTTATTTTCTTTTTTTTACAGGTTCTATGGTACCCGGGTCCGGAGGAGAGTCTCCTTTCCTCCAGACCCGGGTACAATCCGCACATTGAAATGCATGGATTCCTCATGTACAGATCCAGTGATGCGGATTACATGCGTTCCAATGAAAGTCAATGGCGGCGAAAACGCAGCACTTCCACAAAATAATTGGTAGTGCTGTGGATTTTTCCGCAATGATAATCCGCAGTGGAATTTTCGCAGCATGTGCACAGTACATGCGGATTATCATTGGGGAACATTGCAGACCTTCTACCAAGCGTTTTTTAAGCACTTCTGCTGCTGCAGAAAAGCTTAAAAAACGCATCATGGGCACACAGCCTTATTCATCTGATAATCTGGAATATGGGATCATTATTACACAGGTTAATGCTGATCCTAACATCATCTCATTTCACTTCAGCAGAATAGGTCTGACTCAATGTCTACTCAATCTCTTTAATAGCAGAATGCTATACAGAGTGATCAGTATTTGGTATTTTTTCTCAGGAGTGGGAGATAAAACCAGGAGTGGGTGATGAATGCAGAATTGGTGACTTGTTTCTATTATACCTTTTCTCTGATTGTTCCTCACCTGGTTTTGGCTCCCACTCCTGAGTAAAAAGACCAACCGAATACTGACCGAATACTGATAGTGGGGCCGTGGCCTTAAAGGGAGTCTCTCAGCACAAAATGACTGTTGAAACCAAGCACAGCACTAATAAAAAATGTACCTTTACTGTCCAAATCCATTGCTGTGCTTGTCAAATATTGTTCCTTATTTATTCAGTTATGTTAATGAGGAGCACGGTGGCGTGGCCAAGCAGTTCAGTGCACTAGTGATTTTAAGTGTTTTATTTTTTTTGCTTGCGACATTCCATTTTTAACTTGCTGAAAGCAAGAAACACCTTAGCCGCAGTGTGTGATTGCAGCCTAAACATTCAGCCAATCATTCGAATGAGCAAAACGCTCATAAGGTGCTTGATTCAAGCGTTTATGCTGACATAAAAATTATCGTTATTGGCATATGCTGCTGATAACATGACGTTGTATTGGGATAGAATAATCAGCCCGATGAAAACAATGGGCTATGTAAACATCTAAATGAACCGTGAGACTCATTCATGCGAAATGAAAGCTAGTCAGTCTATTCTGTACGTAGAAGTGAACCAAAACGTGTATTTTTTTTTCTGTAATTCGCTTCCATGCAAGTTCAGCAAAATGCAGCATTTTTCTGAACATTAAAGCAACATCAAAATATTTAAAAATAAAGAAAAACTTAAACTCACCTCTCCGGCCCCTCCGCTCTTGCTAGCAACCCAGGCCCAAATTTCTGTGCTTTCAATGCCGATTTGAAGATGTGTCGAGGCCTGAACAGCTGACGGTGAGGAGCGGATGGGCTGACGAGGCGAGTAATAAGGATTTTTATTATTTTTCATATATTACATTTAATATACTTTAGGGGTATAATGAAGGACATTCAATTTGAAGAGAGACATTAACTTCTCCGCCAATTGAATTTCCTGGGAAACACCGCACGAATAGGTGAATTCGAAGTTTGCCTGATCAGTTCATCTGTAGTTAAAAGATTGTAGTTAATACATTATTTAGCAAATATAAAACAGACAATTTTATTTTATTAGTTTGTAACATATTATTACCTTTTAATGGCAGCGCCGGGATAGGTCGTACTGGCGTCCTGATTACAATGGAAACGGCAATGTGTCTAATGGAACAAAACCAGCCTGTCTATCCTTTGGACATTGTGAGACAAATGCGAGACCAGCGGCCTATGATGGTTCAGACATCAGTAAGAAAAATGAACATCTCCTTGCATTCATGCAGCTAAGCTTATCATTATAGTTAATATATAGTATACTACTTATCATTTTTTGTTAGGGTTTTACATTCTGGAAATCCTCCATTGTGATTACTAAACCACGGCTACATCTTTTGCAGGCCATGACAATAAAGCCATGCTGTTATGAGCTTCTTGTCAGGTAGCATAGTAAACAATAATTCATAACAATATCACTTAAGAATAGGTTAATTGCCCAGCAGCCAGACATCAAGGAGGTCATGTAGGTCATTCTCCTGTAAGTGCAGGTGAGCATAGGTAATTCACCAATTACATGTATAGACAGTGTGGTCACTGATAATGAGTCATTTACAGCTGGGGGAGAAAGATGCATCAGAATATGCAGAAGTGGGGATCTGAGCGAACATCCACAGCAGCAAGGTGCATTGTATCATGTTGCTAGTTACAATCGGTTACTCATACATATCAATAAATAAATAAATATTACCTAACAAATTGTTACATGTAAATAATCTTCTGAGATTTCCTATACAAGTACAGCCTGTACTATTGTAAATGTCTATATTTCTAAATAAAAAAAATAATAAAAATAAATAAATAAAATATTTATATATATATATATATATATATATATATATATATATATATATATATATGTGCACAAACACATTCCTCCTCATTTAAAATTGCATGATCAGTAAGACAAAGTTGAGCATATCTGAGACATCATTGATCGACAATTGCAAAGGGAGCTGCCAGCAGTGGAGCTTGATGATTTTGTGCCCAAGTGCATACAGCAGAACATTCCTCAGACAATCATTAATAGCCTTATTGATAGCATGCCAAGGTGTGAAAGTGCATTTAATTCCTGCGCATTATGCTCATACCCAATACCGAATAAATCAAGATGTTTTAAATATTTTATTTGCATATCCTTAACATGTCTATTGATCCTGTACTTTTCATAATATCTTTTCTTCTTGGTGTTGCAATTACAGTTTGAGGAGTGTGTTTGTGTATCTACACACATGGACAAAATGAAAGTAAAAATAAAAACACAATGGTCACTAAAATAACTTGAAACTTTCAATTTAATTTCACTGAATATCAACTAATGAAAATCAGACATTGCTTCTGAATTGTGGTTCAACTAAAAATTTTTAAAACACAAAACCCAAGAAAATGGCCAGGACAAAAATGATTTTACCCTTAAAGAGTAACTGTTTTAATTTTTACTTCATGAATCAATAGTACACAAAATATATTAATTTTTTTTTATTTTTATATCCGAGAAATGTGCTCCTTTCTCCCCCAAAACTGATCTTTCATTCTCGAAATTCTCAATTCACAGGTAAAATCATAAAATAAGAGATATAATTTGCTACTGATAAAATTCTATGTAGACAGAAGGGAGGAGGTGCAGGAGGCAGAGTGCCTTCATTAAAGACAGATTTTACCAATGAATTGAGAATTTTGAAAATGAATTATCATTCTTGATGGACAAAGAAGCAGATTTCTGTAAGATATATTAAGTTTCTTATTTTCATGCTTATTAGTTTTTCAAATAAAAATTAAAATGGCGGTTACACTTTAACTTAATATTTTGTTGCACAACGTTTTGAGACAATCACTGCAAACAATTTCTGTAATGAGACTTCTGCACCTGTCAATAGGTATTTTGTCCCTAACTGTCTCAAGTGTTAAGTCTCCTCCAGTCATGTTTCCGCTTCTTCCACAAATGTTCAATAGGATTTAGATCAGGGCTCATACAAGGCCGCCTCAAAATAGTCCAATGCTTTGCTCTTCACTATTCTTGGATGTTTTTAGCTGCATTTTGGGTCATTATCCTGTTGGAGGACTGGGCAGCACATTTCTCTCTAGAATCCCTTGATAGTCTTAGATTTCTTTGTACCCTGCACAGATTCAAGACACCCTGTGCCAGATGCAGCAAAGTAGCCCCAGAACATAACAGAGCCTCCTCCATGTTTCACATTAGATAGAAAGTTCTTTTATTTGTATGCTTCATTTTTGTGTCTGTGAACATAGAGCTGATGTGACTTGACAAAAAGCTCAGTTTTGCTTCACCAAATGACATTTTCCCATAAGCTTTGTAGCTTGTTAATAAGCAGTTTGGCAAATACCAGTGTCGCTTTATGATTTGCTTTCAACAGCGGGTTTTCTCCTCTCAGTTGTTTTCCATGAAGTCCACTTTGGCCAAGGTAACAACAAATTGTGCGATGTGACATTGATGTACTTTGACCTATGAGTTCACCTCTAATCACTTTGAAAGTTGCTCTGTGCTCTTTGGTTACCATTCCTGTTTTCCGTCTCTTCAATTTATCAATTTTACTCTTGCGGGCATGTCCAGGTAGGTTGGATAAAATGCCATAGACCTTAAACTTCTTAATATTATGTCTAACTGAAGTAACAGGAACATCAAGCTGTTTGGAGATGGTCTTATAGCCTTTTCATTTAACATGCTTGCCTGTAACTTTCTTTCTAATCTCCGGAGACAACTCTCTCCTTAGCTTTCTTTGTTCCCAGTTCATGATACCAATACAGCACAATGACTAGTTTTGACCCTTTAAATAGGCAGACTGACTGATTACAGGTTTGTAGATACCTGTGATACTAATTACTGAACACACCTTAATTTATTGTTTGTCTTATTTGAGGGACTCAAAACTATGGGATAGCCTGCTGCCACCTGGAGGCTGACACTATCATTGCAATTAAATAAAATTGGCTCCTCCCCAGCAGACTATATCCTGCCTACTGGAGCAGGCTTCCTCTGTTTAGTGTAGTGTCATTCAGAGGCAAGGTTGTCTCAGACCTGTCTTAGGTTAGGTGCTAACTCCGTTGTTTTTTCTTTTTTCAGATGTATGTCTCAGGGTAACAGTGTAATTGTGCACTCTGTTTCACCCACGTAACGACGGAGAGTACAAGCTGTAATTGTTCAGTCCGTATCCTCTCGCGTCGGTGTGGCCAGACTAAGGTAACCTGACACCGTCAGTGCTGGTACTGGTGTGGAGGTCCGTAAGTCAACTAGTCTTTGCCCTCCGCCCCACATAGCCACTGTTGCATGGAGCAGAAGATAAAGGGATCCAGAGCTTCACGACAGGCAAGTATAACCCTGTCATGAGCCTGTTCTCCCCACACCCTCTTTCTTTTTGGGGTGGTGAAAGCTGTGCAGGTGGCTGGTGCTGCTGCTGGGGGTCCTACTCACTCAGCTGGTTTTTGGGCCTTAGTGGGTCAGGGTTAGATTGACAGGGAGTTGGGCAACGCAACAACAGCATCTGGATTGTGGTACTGCGGTCCTGGCATGTGACTTGGCCATGGGAGCGATCAGCCATCTTGCGGGGGGAGGTTGCTGCCAATCCCTGGGCTGGACGTTTCCCGCCAGTCAGCACCCGTGTTCCTCCTGGCCTATCAGCTGCAGTGTCTCAGTGGGCCAGGTCCCCGCCCCTCTGGCTCCACCGCTTCCATTTCCTTGCTTTAGCGTGGCACTTTGAAATGATGTTTGGCACAGAAACACCTCAGCATCTTCCTCCTCGTGGTATAGCAAACTCATAGGGGACACAAATTCCTGCAATGTGGATTTGGTAGGCTGTTGGCTACTGGGGGATGACTCTAGGCTCTCAACAGTTTTTGTGTCACTGTTTAATGGAGTCTTCTATTTTTTCTTTCTGTCTTTTCTGTATCACTCATAATGTTTGAGTCTAGAGTGGTCCGTGCATGCCCATGCGCAGTCTGCACTTGTCACTTGCTATGCTTGTGTGCCTTGTTATAGTAAGTTTTTCACCGGTCAGTCTGTGGCCTATTTGTACCTCCTGTACCCCTCCTGCTTCCTTGCTGGTAGACACACAGGGGACCTCTATGACAGCTGAGGGGAATGTGGCCCCTCCTGCCTAGGCTCGTGATTTAGCTCAGTCTGTAGCCGAACTAACCAGGGTGTCCAGGATGCTGGTTAGTATTGTGGAATGATTGCCAGTGACTACTACCGCCCCAGGAACTCCGATCGCCGCTGTGAGTGGGTCGGATCCTCCAGCCATCCCGTACTGATATGGCCGGTCGTGAAAGCGATCCAGATGCTTCCTCATCCCGGTCACCTTCACAGGGGAGACGCTCAGATTACTTTTCCCTTTCCCAGGGGATTCGCTCCCCTCAGCACTCAGAATCCAGTTCAGATCCGTCCTGGATCAATATCAGTTGGAAAAACTAAGGGAATTGAACAATAGTTTGGTGTCGGCTGTGGACACCTCTCTGGGTGAGACAGCTGCGCGGCCTCCTCTCATTACAAAACAGGTTTCTTTAGGAGGGTTAAGCGCGTGGCTAGATCCTTTTGTAACCATGTGGCGTTTACTGAGGTGTTACAGAAAACATGGTAACACGCAGACAGATGCTTTCAGAAGCTTAACAGTATGGAGGTTTTAGATCCCTTCCCAGCCGAGCTGGTGGCTTCTTGATCTACTCCACCAGTGGTAGATACTCCGGTATCTCGCTTATCTAGGGTGACCACTCTACCTCTTCGGACAGGTGAATATAGTCTGTGACAAGGTCTCTTTTGAGGCAGCAGGTTTTTCCCTTTGTCAAGCCTTTTCTGTAACTTGTGTTTCCAAGGTGTCAATGGCATGGGCTAGGCATTTGCAACATAGATTGTTGGCTGGTTTCTAGGTTCTGAGATTAGCCAAGATCACTGATCTGAATGCACAGGCAGGGAAGAATCTCTGTTCAGCATCTTTGGATGCGGGGAGTGCTCTGCTCAGGCAGCAAGTAATTGCGTTGCAATTTGCCGCATGCTGTAGCTCAAGGTATTGAGGGCGCACTTGGCTTCAAAGAAATCTTTGATGAGTCTACCTTTCCAAGAGTCTCGCTTATTTGGGACCAGGTTAGACAAGATCATTTCGGATGCAAAAGGTGGTGGAAACACTTTGCTTTCTCAGTCTAGAGCCAGCCGTCCCTTTTGGAGGTGTGGGGCCTTGCAGGTTTGTCCCTTTCACCAATTTCTTGCAATAGCCCAGTCAGGTCGGCAGGTTAGACCGAAGGTCTCTCAAGAGCCCAGGAGAGCTACATTTAGATCGACACCCCCCAGACGCTCCTCTAGGTCAAGAACTAGGCCCTCTGGGTCCAGTGGCAGTAGGAGGGTCTATACTTCTCAGGCGTCCCCACTCGGGGTTTCTTTCCGGGTTGGTGTCTGCCTCCTACTTTTTCAGGAGACATGGCTGGGGTAGTCCGCAATCTTTGGGTCAGCAAAGTCATCTCTTCGTGAGGTAGAGCGGTGAACTCTGCTCTGTAACCCAATCTTTTCTTTTGCTCTTGCCTTCTCGAGTCTCCCAGCTTAAGAGCCAGCTTCGACCAGGTGATAACGTATCTGCTGCAATCAGGTGTGATTGCAGGTGTCCCCACTTCAGAGGGCTTCACAGGGTTTTATTGCAACCTGTTCATTATCCCCCAAAAGGCGGCTCGGTATGGCCTATTTTAGATTTAACGCATCTGAACAGTTGGGTTTGGCTTGATCACGTTAAGATGGAGTCACTCCGGTAGGTGATCGCATCCATGAAACCCGTTTCTTTCTTCAGTAGATATTCGAGATGCTTATCTGCAAGTGCCATTTTTTCCTGCCCATCAGCGATTTCCTCGCTTTGCGGTCGATCAAAGCCACTATCAGTTCAGGACTCTCACATTCGGGCTGGCCACTGCACCCAGGAAATTTATAAAAGTCTTGACCCCAGTTATGGCATTACTACGGTCCAGGGGAATAATTGTTTTCCCCTATCTGGATGACATTCTTGTCAAAGCGCCATCCTTTGGACAAAATCTAGAGAGCCTACAGATCGTTCTTCAGACCCTAGAGCGATTCAGTTGGATTGTCAACAAGACAAAGTCTGTTTTACTTCCAACACAGCGGCTACCATTTCTGGGAATGGTACACGACACCGTTCAGTCATCGGTATTTCTTCCGGAGGAGAAGAGATTATCTCTTCAGTCTTCCATCAGAACTTTAAAACGACCAGGAAGATTTTCCCTTTTTTTTTTTTTGCATTATTGTCCTGGGAAAGATGCTCGTGATGTTTGAGGCAGTGCTGTTTGCTCATTTTCGGTTAAGGCCTCTACTGAACATACACCTAGCCTCTTGGGACAGATCAATACAGTCCCTGGATTGGCCTATTTGTTTCCCCCTTCACTGCCGCCAGTCTCTCAGGTGGTGGTTAACGTTACCCCTGTTAAATCGAGGTCGTTCTTTTCATCCCATTCAGTGGCATGTGCTCACCACGGATGCCAGCATATCTGGCATGGGAGGAATTTTCTGTTACTTGTAGGTCCAAGGGGTTTGGAGCAGGCAGGAGAAACTTCTCCAAATCAACATGCTGGAGCTCAGAGCTATCCATTTGGCTCTTTTACATTTGGCAGCACTTAATCCAGGGGCTGCCTGTCAGAGCTCAATCAGACAATGCTACGGCTGTGGCCTATATCAATTCAGTGGTGCACACACAGCCCATCGGCCATGGAGAAAGTCACAGGGATTCTGGAGTAGGCAGAGGACAAGGTGCCGAAAGGTATCATTTATCAGCCACTGCCTCATTTAGATGTCCTTATTTGTTATACCATAGGGCCCTCTTAAGGGGCGAGCTGCTTCTAAAGCGACCATTGCCCGCTGGATCAAGACTACTATTATCCAGGCTTATAAGGCTAAGGACAGAGTGGCTCCACTTAGGATTAGGGCGTACTCTTCTCGACGGTGAGGGCTTTCTGGGCGGTTCGTAATCCGGCATTGACTTTGCAGCTTTGTAAAGCAGCTACTTAGGCATTGGTGCATATTTTTTCTAAGTTTTACTGGGTGCACACTTTTGCCTCTACAGATGCAAGACTTGGTAGGAAGATACTGCAGACTGCAGTAACCCAGACTTCCGCTTAGGTTACAGCAGAAAACTAGGTGGTAGCGGTATGATATTTAATACTATCCCACCCTAGAGGCCCCTTTAGGACGTTCCATGGTTCTGTGTCCCCCAATAAGATGAACGATAAAAGTAGATTTTTTACTTACTGTAAAATCTGTTTCTCATAGTCTTCATTGGGGGGGACAGCTCCCTCCCATGGTTGCCTGGTTGGGCATACAGTTATGTTTCTTCTTGCCTTAATTCTTTTCTTTTCCCACTGCTTTCTCACAAAACTGAGGAAGCCTGCTCCAGCAGGCAGGGTATAGTCTGCTGGCGAGGAGGCCATTTTATTTAATTGGAATAGTAGAGTCAGCCACCAGGTGACAGCAGACTATCCCATGGTTCTGTGTCCTCTAATGAAGACTACGAGAAACAGATTTTATGGTAAGTAAAAAATCTACTTTTAACATGTCCCTATGGTCAAGTTATTTTCAATCTTTTCAAGAGGTACCTAATTTTTTGCCCAAACCATTTTCATTAGTTTGTTTTTCAAAATATATCTGTTGAACCACAATTCAAAAGCAATGTCTGAATTTCATTAGTTGATATTCAGTATATTTAAACTCTCCTTTCACTTTATATGATTTTATGAATAACAAAATATGATGTAGCATAAAAATAAGCTTTATGCTATATGTAGGTAAGATTGTTTGTCCAAGAGAGAAAAATACACGAAAAATTTGCAATACTGTAATAAATTTTTATTTCAGTAATTTTTGTAAGTCCATATAATTTTATGATAATGAATGATATTATCTTTTACACTCTTTCCTAATAATTACTATTAATCAGAGCCAAAATAATAGACTTTACACACATGACTATGTCTATTTTAGGATGGTCTCTGAGTGCTGTTCGATTTTATCGTTGCTCAATAGAATTGAATTGCCTGTTCTGATACACAAAAACGGACCATAAAATATGCACTGAGTTTAATGGAATAGACACCGTTCAGTAAAATCCAGTAAAAAACAAATGTGTGAATCACTTCAATGAATTGACGAGCAATACTGTTGCATGAATAAGGCTTTAGAGGTTTCCTTGTATATGATTTTAAGGAATTTCAATATAAAAAGTCTAATATTTTTTGTTTTTCTCTTGTTGTGCACAGAGCCAATACAAGTTTGTCTGTGAAGCCATTCTCCGTGTTTACAAAGACGGTTTAGTGCAACCATTGCGTAACAGTTGATCTAATTAACCTTCATATCAAAGGGGCTTCCATAAAGAGCAACAGAATGTCTGAGGAAGAGCACATCGGTGGCACTTTAGATTTCAGTACAGCATGTCTGTGTATATGTATATAATATTTTGTGTATATTGGTCTAAAAATGTGTATGAATCATTTACATAGAGTTCTATTATCACAGTAACACTAGCAAATGCCTTGTTATGCCTTAGAATAATTATCCTGATGTAAATTCACTGTCCTCTATACAAATAGACACTGCAGTGTAGGCAGCATAAACTAATGGAATATAGAGCAAACTACTAAGGAGAGATAAAAAAAAAGTATATATATAAATATATAATGGTTTCCAGGGTGCCAAAACAAAGACGTGATTTTAAGAAAACGTGCCACTTTGTATTTCCGATTTTATAAGTTCTGTAATTTAATAATATTTATTTAGAGTATCTCTATGGTACAAACGGCACAAGTCTAGTTTCGGTGTTTGAAAATATCTCATTTCTGGAGTTTTTAAAAATGACAAATTCTGCTTTATTTTTGGATTTGATGATGAAATGTGCGGCATGCAATGAATATATTTCAATTACCCATGAGTTTTAATAGGCCCGTTTCTTTGACAATACAGAAATGCTGGGGCGATCACACTTACATGGGTTGTCGTCTTTGTCTCTATTTTACCAGGTGTGTTGGGGACATGGTTTTGTGGCATTTAGTAATGGGTCATTTCAGCACTGACCTCATTTGTAAAGCAGTGGCCACTCTTTTTAGCAGCCTTCCTTATGGACTGTACAGGTTTTCTGTTCTGAAAGTGGTAGTTTGAGGTTCATGTGACCAGACTTCTCTATCAGCCTCCTCCAATTGAAAACCACTGTACATTAAAATACTGTTTTTCTGTTGAAGGTGGCTAATGGATAGGTCTGGTCTAATCATCCTTCATCAACTATTTTGAGAATATCAGCTATTTTGAGAATAGCAGATCTGTGTAGTCTATGAGGAAGGCTACACTTAGCTAAGGAAAAGAAGGTGTAACACATCAGTGTTACAAAATCATGCTCACAAAAGATTTGTTAAATAAGGTGGACTTTCACTTTAAGTTTGAGGATTTTTAAAGAACTTTAGTTTTGTATCTTTCCTAGATTTGTTGTACTTAAAACGAGTACTGAAATTCTCGAATACATTTACCAAGCAATGCCTTAAAATCCCATTGATGTAGCACAAGCTCGACTTCCCACCACCGTATAGGCCAGTGTTCTTCCCCTAAGCACAGATTGTACAATACAAGCAGCATACAGTTCATCAATAAATAACGCTCCTAACTTTGAAGCATCTTAAGAGGCCAGCTAGGCAGGCAGGGAAACTTCACAAAGTGTTATACTGACATTCTTAAATGAATTTTAGAAGTAAATACAGCAGCCTCTACAGGTCTAAGAGAGCTATATAAAAATGTGTGCTGGTTGTTTTGTGAACTTTTGTGACCAATCCGCTTTAAAAACTACTTTCTAAAAATATGTAAATTGTATGAAGATAAACAGTGAGTAGGACACGCTGATAGTGGCACAATGCTGTCTGATCTTTGTAAACTTGCATAAATATGCATATAGGTCTGTGATTTTAGCATTTAGTATACATTGAATACATACACTAAATTTCAGGAAATGTCTTTTCTGCTTGAAATACTAATTGTAGCAGAAAATTGCAGTAAGCGTTAAGGCTTTGTTCACACTGGGATCCTAGCTACTTGGTTTACATGACCTATGACTAATACGAATCTAGATACATCATGATTGATGAGTTAGTAAGAATCTTGACAAAGTCCAACAGAATCCCAATTCAACAGCACCAATGTCAGTGTAAACAGAGCCTTATGTCAATTTTTAAAGAACTAGTCCCTTTTACATGTTACAACACTCAAGTCCCACCAAGTACTTGTTTTTGACCTTGGTGAATCATGAGATCAGCCTATGCCAGCTTACCAACCAGCTTACCAAACAAATGTGTTTGCCTTAAAATGCTGCATTAGAAATGTTCTTTATGTCCAAACTTTCAGTGAGTTCAAGAATGTTTCATCTTTTTTTTTTCAGTAGGGTTATTTCTGGAACACACCTTCAATGATCCATTAGTAGCTTAAATCAATAATATATGTCCCAAAACAGTGTAAGGGGGACACTTGGTAAAAAACAAAAATGAGACGCTATGAACATGTAGGTCAACGCTTACATGTCCATTTTATCACTAGATAGTGCAGAAAAGTGTTGTTGCGATATACTATCTGCTAGAAGAATGGAAACTTCATCAACTGATAACTTTAACTGATAATGTTTGCATCATAAAAATAGTGATATTTTCTATAAAAAAAAATATCTTATCAGTTGTATTTTGTTTGTAAATTATGTAATTTATATTTTCAATATTTGGAAGCTAAAACTGCCAGTGATTGTGCCCAGTAATCCACTGTATTGCCATGTTATGTTATGGCTAAGCAAAGTGTCCTTAATAATTTTCCCTATGGTACTACTGTGCTTGAAAGAATATATGTAAGTGGAAACATCCATTTTGTATATATATAATTTATTATGTGATTATTACTTATGGATTGGAACAAAGATTCAGTTGAAATAATGAAAAACATGTATTCAACCGTCCAGAAATCTTTTTTTTTCCAAAAACTATATATGAATTTCTTTAAAGTTTAAACGCTAGTTCTAAAATCAAAGGATTCACAAACATATCAAGACATATATAGTAAGCTTTAGAAAAAGCAACATATAAAATACAGTGAGTCGACTTATGATGAAAAAAAGTTTTCATGATGGCAAAACAGAAATCTGAAACACATTTATTCTAGTGATGAAAAGCCTCAGAATTGCTACTAGTAAATGAGTAAGCTTTGTAACACATTAAATATGTCTGGGAAAAAAGCTAATGAAGTAAATAAAATATTGCTTAGTTAGTAATGTCACCCTGTTTAACTAAATTACTTTGGTGACCAGAAATCACATTTCTCTTTCATTAATAATATACTCATTTATTTCATTGCTTGTATTCAGAAATGTAATGCACAGTCAAGGTGTATCTTATGTCTGCGTACTGTGTGACACTTACAGACGGTTCATCTTGATGGTACAGAGCATAGACCCAGATTCATCAAGAATAGTGTTGTTCATGCCGGTCTTGATGAAGGGGCGTGCTGGAGTCAGAGGCGCCTGATTCATTAAGGGGCACATGCCTCTTAATGAATCATGCGCATCTGAAAAGTGTTGTGTGTCTCCTTGTGCCTCGCCACAAATCTTTCTACAGGCAGGCACTAGAGTAATATTTGTGTCATGAACTAGACAAGCTGTGATGTCATGCATCTGTTCCGCCACAGCCGCTCCCATTTTGGCAAAGCTGGCCGAAACTGGCATGAAAATGCCGAAAGGCACAATTCTGTGTTGCGCAAAATTGTTGTGAGTTTTCAAAGCATTTTACACCAGATTTCAGGTGTAAATGGTGTGAATAAAGCACCGCTCAGAGTAATCAGGGGCTTAGATTTTAGAGCAAGGATGATTATCAAATAGGGTCCATGTATACTTTAAGAGGATAAGTGCTTGATAAATGTGATGGGCACACATTTAAAGAATAAATTGGCAGAAATAAAGGGTTATATATGTCCCTAATTTCAAACATTTAATTAGAAAGACCTCACGCTTTGGGTATGTGCACTTGGCATCTCTTTCAGGAGCATTCCGGAAACTCTTGAGCACTTAAAAGAAGTCACAAGCTCAGTGTCAGGACGGCTCCCGATAGGAAGGTACCTGCTGTCTGTACTTCACTCTAAAGAGTGATAGACGCTGGAAACGGAGCCGTCTTAAGAATGACAGCAAACCCTCCAGCGAAGCTGCCTCAGGAAAACCACCATGTGCATCTTTCTTAAGCGGCTTGGCCTGGGAAAACTCGGCGGCTGGGCCAGTGTCCAAATGACGCCTTGTGCACATACCCTAATACTGAAAATTGTTGTGAAATGTTGTTTTTGCTCCTTTTGGCAATAATAAGAATTATCTGCAATACCAAGCACAAACACCACCCACATTATGTTGTTGTCGGGGTCTCAACGATCCAATGTTGATAAACTAAGAGTAGCTCATAAATTTTAAAATCCTGACTAACACTTTTCAGTCCATTATTTGTCTGGACAAAAATAAATAAAAAGTAGTGGCTTCCAGAAATACTGATGTATAGCACCGATCGGCTTTGTAGGAATCCCCTCACATTTTGGCATTTTATTTTGATTAATGAGAGGAGAGATGTTATGAAACTCTATAGCTAGAAAATTTATAGAAGAAAACATTCCATGTTCAAAAACTGTTGCTGCCTGTGAGCCAAGAAGCAATATTTAATCTATCATTGCAATAATTATCGAAACGGACACTGCACATCCTTAGTGTTCATTTAAATGTATGATGCTGTAGTTTACCATTGAGACATATTGCCAAAAACCGAAATCAAGGTGATAAAACATTTTCTATTTTGTAGTTTTTATAGTATGTAAATATTCTAAATTAATATGTTGAATGTTTAACCTTTTCAAGCACATTATACGCAATATGGCTGATTCTGCATCAGCTGTGATTCTCACATAGTAAAGCACTACATTGCTTGGATAATATGTACAATTTGTAACTCGCGTCGGACTACATTCTACTGTTTATCCTCCGTCATTTAGCTATATAATTTCATTGTGGTTAATCCTAACTTTGACGGTTAAATCCATTTTTATAGCCCAGGATTTATTAGTAGTGGGGAAACCATGAAGATGCATATTTATATATATATGTTATAATAACCAATGTCTGTAAGACTACTGTTTTATAGATTGAAAATGTTTTTATTTTCTTCTGCCATGTTATTTTCTGTCAGTTATATATACCTCATAAAATGTGTGAACAAGTCATGGAAGCCAGCATTCAGAACTATATGAAACATTTTATTTGCCTACTTAACAGGGTTTATTAAAGGGGTTGGCCAGGACTAACCTGCTGATGATCTATCCATATGATAGGTCATCACTATCAGAATGGTTGTGGTCGAACACCCCCACCAATCAGCTGTCATCTGCTTCTAGACGCCTGGATGTAAACAGTATATGGAGTCAGTACCACAAAGCCCTGTACATTGTTGAGTGTCTGCTCCAGGGCGCTCCACCTTCACTTGAGTCGGAGAGAAAGCACAGTACCTGGCAGTGGTGACTGAACAGTCTCTAGAGCCATTTTGTTTAAGCTTCATGCACTGTTTATATTCGGCCGCTCCCAGGGCAGATAACAGCTGTTAGGTCATCAATATCAGATTCCACCAATCTATTGGATAGGTCGAAATTATAGTCTTTGAAAACCCCTTTAAAATAAAAAACATAATTTAAAACAGCGTCACTCTTTTCCATGAGTTTTATCTGGATTTGCAGGTCAGCCATATTAATTCTTATGGGACTGATATACTAGCCATCAACCATGAATAATGATGGCACAGTTTCTGTGGGGAAAAGATCTTTTTTAAAAGCGAAGACAGCCCCTTTATTGCTCTGTCCTTTAAGCCATATGTATTTTTGAATTAAAATGTCCTAATTTTTATTCTCACAAAAAAGAACTATTATGCACTAATCCAATTTATTTTGTAACCTTGGGCTCAAGTTGTATGAAATCTCAAGTGTCCCACAACACTTTAATTGTCTAGACATAAATTGCTGTCTTTGTGGATGATTTAGAATTTATATTTTAGAAATGTTATGAAACTTGTAAAATACACAATGTACAGGTGCTTCTCACAAAATTAGAATATCATCACAAAGTTAATTTATTTCACTTCTTGAATACAAAAAGCACTTCATGCTTCCCTCTGCCGACAAGCTTTTTGGAGATGGAAATTTCATTCTCCTGCAGGACTTGGCACCTGTCCACACTGCCAAAAGTACCAATACCTGGTTTAAAAACAACAGTATCACTTTGCTTGATTGTCCAGTGAACTCACCTGACCTTAACCCCATAGAGAATCTATGGGGTATTGTCAAGAGGAAGATGAGAGACACCAGACCCAACAATGCAGACGAGCTGAAGGCTGCTATCAAAGCAGCCTTTTCATGTGTTTTTTATTAATTATTCTAATTTATTGAGATAATGACTTTTGTGTTTTCATTGGCTGTAAGCCATAATCATCAACATTAACAGAAATAAACACTTAAAATAGATCATTCTGTTTGTAATGATTCTATATAATATGAGTTTCACTTTTTGTATTGAAGAACTGAAATAAATTAACTTTTTGATGATATACTAGTTTTGTGAGAAGCTCCTGTATATAATGATTTATTGCCTTTTTTTGCATACTAACTCTAGTAATGCACAGTATACAGTGGGGAAAATAAGTATTTGATACACTGCCAATTTTGCAAGTTTTCCCACCTACAAAGATTGGAGAGGTCTGTATTTTTTATTGTAGGTACACTTCATCTGTGAAAGACAGAATCTTAAAAAAATCCAGAAAATCACATTGCATGATTTTTGTAACATACCTGGCAGCGTCCTTGCATAGTGGTCCATCTCCCACTGTGCAAGAGCGTGCACTTGATTTCCAGTCCAGACTATCACTTTGGCTTCTTTTCATATGGTCTGCTCTGTCTGCTTAGGGCGATGCCCGCTGAACTTCCTGTTTCTTGTAGCTGCTTCAGACACACCCCTAATGCGTCCTCAGCCTATTGCTGTCTGTCACCTGGTATTTAAACCAGCTCCTCCCTGGAATCCCTGCCTGAGCATCTTGTTCTGTCAGTTGGCGTCTAGTCACTGATGTGCCAGGTCCTGTCTATGTTTCCTGCCTTGCGGTATCAGTTCCCATGTCTGAACTGTGTCCTGTCTGTGTACTCTAGCCAGCTGCCTTTCCTGGAGGCTGTAATTCCAGGCCCGTGTGAACACGCTCTTAGCCTGTTCCTTCCGCCCTCTAGGGGCCGCATACCTAGATCTGTTGTCCGTGTCTTTTCCCAGTGTCTGTTCCTGCCCTAACTATCTTCCAGCCTGTTTCCCGTTTCTCTCTACGCCCATATCTTCCCTTTTTCTGCAGAGTCTGAACTCGTACCTAACTCCTGCTCGTTGTCACTGTACTTCCGTTTGTGAGTTTGTGGTCCACTCGCTACTTCACTGCAAGTACCCTGTGGGTATCTGGTTCTGCCTTTTCCTTCCTGTCTGTTCCGTGTGAACAGAGCCCTGTCCCCTCTGCTCTGCCTTGCTCGCCACTCCGGCGGTTCTTGCCTGCTCTGCCTTGCTCACTGCTCCGGCAGTCTTGCTCTGCTCTGACCCTTTGCTCACTGCTCCGGCAGTCTCGCTCTGCTCTGACCCTTAACTCTCTGCTCCGGCAGTCTCGCTCTGCTCTTACCCTTTGCTCGCTGCTCCGGCAGTCTCGCTCTGCTCTGACCCTTTGCTCACTGCTCCAGCAGTCTCACTCTGATCTGACCCTTTGCTCACTGCTCCGGGAGTCTCGCTCTGCTCTGACCCTTTGCTCGCTGCTCCGGCAGTCTCGCTCTGCTCTGACCCTTTGCTCGCTGCTCCGGCAGTCTCGCTATGCTCTGACCCTTTGCTTGCTGCTCCGGCAGTCTCGCTATGCTCTGACCCTTTGCTCGCTGCTCCGGCAGTCTCGCTATGCTCTGACCCTTTGCTTGCTGCTCCAGCTGTCTCGCTCTGCTCTGACCCTTTGCTTGCTGCTCCGGCAGTCTCGCTCTGCTCTACTCTCGCTCATCGCTCCAGGCGTTCTCGTCTTGCTCTGCTCTTGCTCACCGCTCCGGGCGGCCTCACTCTGCTGTGTTTGTCCACCGCATCTGCGGTTCTGTTCCTGAGTCCCAGTCTGTACTGGGTCCTATCCACTCTGTGCTCCAACCTGTCGTACCTGCCAGTACCTCCCTGCCTGCATACCAGTCGTGCTTACCAACATCCACCTGCCTGTATAACGGCCGTACCTGCCAATACCTCCCTGTTTGCATACCAGTCGTGCTTGCCAGCATCCACCCGTCTGCATACCTGCCGTGTCTGCCTGTACCCACCAGTCTATGTGCCAGCCTAACCTGCCTGTTCCTGTATTCCCCGGTGTGGGTCAACAGCCGTGTCCGGGGTCTGACCTGGAGTAGCACCTGGTCCCTCTGCTCGGTCCCTCCTTCGTGCACTGGCGTCGTATGCCGTCGTGCGACCTTGGTCGGATCGGGTGGATACTTAGTTATGCCCCTCCAGGCATTCACTCTCCGGTACGGTCCAGTGGAATCACTACATATACACGCACACGCCAGTCAGTCCGGGCGTGTGCATTACAATTTTTACATATTTCATGCAATAAAATGCAAATTAATTATTTGAGACAATAGAAAAACAGAACTTAATATTCAGTACAGAAATATTTGTTTGCAATCACAGAGGTCAAACGTTTCCAGTAGTTCTTGACCAAGTTTGCACACACTACAGCAAGGATTTTGGCTCACTCCTTGATACCAAAAAGTTCTATTTTGGTCTCATCTGAACACATGACCTTTTCCCATGCCTCCTTTGGATCATCCAGATGGTCATTGGCGAACTTCAAATGGGCCTGGACATGTGCTGGCGGGAGCAGGGGGACCTTGCATGCCCTGCAGGATTTGAATCCATGACAGAGTAGTGTGTTACTAACGGTAATGTTTGAGACTGTGGTCCCAGCTTTCTTCAGATCATTGACCAGATCCCCCCCCATGTAGATCTGGGCTGATTCCTGACCTTTCTCAGAATTATCGTTGCCCCACGAGGCGAGATGTTGCCTGAAGCCCCAGACAGAGGAAGATTGACAGTCATCTTGTGTTTCTTCCATTTTATAACTGTGCTAACAGTTGTTGCCTTCTCACCAAGCTGCTTGACTATTGTCCTGAAGCCCATCCCAGCCTTGTGCAGGTGTACAATTTTGTCCCTGGTGTCTTTAGACCGCTCTTTGGTCTTGGACATGGTGGAGAGGTTGGAGTGGTATTGATTGAGTGTGTGAACAGGTGTCTTTTATTACAGGTAACGAGTACAAACAGGTGCAATTAATACTGATAATGAGTGCAGAGTAGGAGGGCTTCTTAAAGAAAAACTAACAGGTCTGAGAGGCAGAATTCTTGCTGGATGGTAGGTGATCAAGTACTTATTTCATGCAAAAAAATGCAATTTAATTATTTAAAAATCATATAATGTGATTTTCTGGATTTTTTTTTAAGATTCTGTCTTTCAGAAGGGAAGTGTACCTACGATAAAAGTTACAGACCTCTCCATTCTTTGTAGATGGGAAAACTTGCAAAAGCGGCAATGTATCAAATACTTATTTTCCCCACTGTAGATGCAGACCAGCTATGCTGTAGTCAGTGGGGGCATACAGTGTATGAAGGTGTAATATAGACAAGCTGGAATAAAATGTTGAGCTGGATCACGTTTAGCTATCAATACTTTTAAATTCTCTGCTAATATTTGGGCTTTGCTATTTTCTGTTTTACTACATATCTTCCCTTACAAGATAGACAGTACATTTACATTATTTCTGTCACATGTTAAAAATGTATCTTGTCTATATAGTCCTTATCTGTAATAGTTCACTTTTCCACAGATGTATGAAAATTATTATTTTTTTCTGCACCATCCTTGCTATTATGTACAGGTGTAAATTATTTGTCGACACAAGGTAGATATATGCGAATCTGACAAGGCAATGGCCAGATTAGCAAATGTATTTTTAAAATATCAAAAACATTGAAATGTAAATTGGTGTAATATTTTTAAAGTTAATTTATAACACTTTTTTCAAATTTTCCTTTGATTATTTTATAAGTTTAGGCAAGAATCTTTCTGTACAATTTTTGGTTTTCGTACAGTATTGAATATTTAGAAACATGATTTACATCACTGGTTACGAGCTGCTAATAAAATAAAACATTTATTTGATAAATAAATTGGTAATATGTAATTATTGCTAATGCATTGATAAGACAGATATACAGACTTCATATAAATTCATGTGTCTGTTGCACTGCAATCGCGGCTGACTTTGCCTATCCCTCTAAGAACAGTTGAAAGGACTTTACATGGGACTGTTAAATTTGACAGTTGAATCTTGTCTACTCCAATGATGGTGTCCATGTTGCCTATATTCCTTTGTTGACTTTTAGTTACAACCAATTCATCTCAAGCCATAGTCGTTGCTGCTGTGATCCTTATCTTATATTTGTTGTTTGTACCTTTTGACAAATATAACCGAGTTTTATAGGAATCTATATCAAATCTGTCTAATCCACAAAGCATAGCAAATATAAGTCCCGAATATACCCAATTCTCAGTCTCTTTCCAAAATTACATCCTTTCCAGTTTCAAGCTTAATTAAATTGTCATCAGTTCATTCTTTTTGTCAGTGTGTAAGAACTACACTGACTTTTTGAATTTTTTTTCTGCTAGTTTTATTCCAATTCTTAGGTTCTCTTAATGTCCGTGTAGTTAATGATGTGTGTATTCTGAAACAATATGCTCTCTGTTCTTAAGGACGACTTATCATTTCTGTGTGTCCACCATCTTTTTGAGGGTTGTCCACAGATTCTCAGTGGGATTGAGACATGGGTAATTTGTTGGCCTTGGTCTCAAAATTTCAATGTATTGATCAACAAACCACTTAGATAACATTTTTGCCTTGTGACATGGTGCTCCATCTTGCTGGAAAAAGTATTATGTAATTATTGAGTCTCTTCATAAACTTCATCCTCCAAGAGCAACTTCTCTCAATGATCCAGGAGCAAGTTGGTGTTTAACAATGCTTTTTCCAGCATGATGGACCCCCATGTCACAAGACAAAAGTGATATCTAAGTAATCCTGTAAAAAAAATAAAGAAAATTTAATAATAAAATATATAAATCTCACGAGATCATTTTCTAAGTAATACTTATAAATAATAATCATACAGTTATCAAATAACAAATATTTTTTCCATACTGTTACGGGGCAAAGTGCACTAAACAAAGACCTATGTTACCAATACAGTGATCCCTGACTTATCATTGGTATTACGTTCTAGACTCCCCCACGATAGGTGAAAATCTGCAAAGTAGGAACCTTACATTTATTTTAGTATTTATATACCGTATATATATTTTAAGGCTTTATAAACCCCTCCCACACACTTTTAAACCATTTCCGCACAGTGTAGGATAGCAGACAGACTGATGCTATGGTTGCTGAGCAAATCATTGCCCAGGATACAAAAGACAATGCTCTGGTTGGTCGCCTTTCATCAATCAGCCAATTGTGTGCCATGTACAGTATCCAAAAATCCTGCAATATAGCGAAAAATCTGCAGTAAGTAAACAAATATAATCCCGTGATACAGTGAGGCCGCAATAAGTGAACCGCGATATAGGGAGGGACTACTGTAATACCACAATACAAGGAACAAATAATGCGCCATGAGCACATATTACATTACCTCAACAAGGTGTCTAAATATAACCAATATCCTTTTATTGAACAACTATACCAAGACCATTAAACCAATAATATCACCATACAAGGGACAAAAATAGTAATAACATGACATCTGTGCCAATGTCTGTCCTCTCAATTCCCGTCTCCATCGTTGGCTAACGCAGGCCGGCTATTCAGTAGCACTGGGACATGTGACTGCACAATCCATAAACTTTGGGGGTTAAATCCTAGCTAGTGTATCTTTCTTCTTGCTGTTAGCCTTGGTTTGGGTCTTTTCGCTATTTAACCCCCTTCAGCCCCAGCAAGTTTTCACCTTCCTGACCAGGCCAAATTTTACAATTCCGACCAGTGTCACTTTATGTGGTAATAACTCTGGAACGCTTTAACATATCCCAGTGATTCTGAGAATGTTTTTTCGTGACAAATTGTACTTTGTTAGTGGTAAATTTTGGTTGATATTTGCATTTATTTATGAAAATATAGAAAATTTTACAAATTGTGAAAATTTCACAATTTTCAAACTTATAATTTTTATGCCCTTAAACCAAATAGCTATAACACACAAAATGAATAATAAATAACATTTACCACATGTCTACTTTACACAAGCATCATTTTTGAAACATAATTTTTTTGTTAAGAAGTTAGAAGTATTAAAAGTTAATCAGCAATTTTCCCACAAATTTTACAAAACTATTTTTTTTAGAGACCACATCACATTTCAAATGACTTTAAGGTGCCTATGTGACAGAAAATACCACAAAGTGACATCATTTTAAAAACTACACCCCTCAAAATTCTGAAAAACACATTTAATAAGTTTATTAATCCTTTAGGTCTTTCACAGGAATTAAAGAAATGTGGAAGAAAAAAATTAACATTTTACTTTTTACCACAAAAATGTTATTTTTGCCTCAAAGGTTTCATTTTTACAAGTGTAACAGGAGAAAATTGACCGTACAATTTGTTGTGCAATTTCTCTTGAGTACAGCGATACACCCATTTGTGGTAAAAATCTACTGTTTGAGCGCACGGCAGGGTTTAGTAGGGAGGAGCACCATTTGACTTTTGGTGTGCAAAAATCACTGGAATAAATGTCGGATGCCATATCGTGTTTGCAGAGTCTCTGATGTGCCTAAACAATGGAAACCCCCCACAAATAACCCCATTATGGCAACTACACCCCTCAAGGAACTTAACTAGAGGTATGGTGAACCCACAGGTGCTTCACAGAATTTTATAACATTGAGTCGTGAAAATGAAAAAATAAATGTTTTTCCCAAAAATGTTGCTTTAGCACCAAATTTTACATTTTCACAAGAGTAACAGGAGAAAATGGACCATACAATTTGTTGTACAATATCTCCTGAGTACGGAGATACTCCATATGTGGGAGAAAATGATTGTTTAGGCACATAGGAGGTCTCGGAACGGAAGGAGCACCATTTGACTTTTGAAGCGCAAAATTTGCTAGAATATATAGCAAACACCATGTCGCGTTTTCAGAGCCCCGGATACAGAGCTCCATATATTGGAAACCCCCCACAAGGTACCCCATTTTGGAAACTACACCCCTCAAGGAACTCATCTAGAGATGTGGTGAGCACCTTGAACCCACAAGGTGCTTCCCATAATTTTATAATATTGAGCCATAAAAATGAAGTAAATACATTTTTTCAGCAAAAAGGTGGCTTTAGCACCAAATTTTTCATTTTCACAAGGGGTAACAGGAGAAAATGGACCATATAATTTGTTGTTCAATTTCTCCTGAGTACATCAATACCCTACATGTGGTGGAAAACTACTATTTGGGCACATGGCAGGGCTCAGAAGGAAAGGAGTGCCAATTGAATTCTGGAGTGCAATTTTGCTGAAATAGATTGTGAATGCCATGTAACATATTAAGAACCCCTGAAAAGTCAAAACAGCAGAAACCCCCACAAGTGATACCATTTTGGAAACTGCACCTCTCGAGTAATTCATCTAGGGGTGTACTGGGCATTTGTAACCCTTGGGTGTTTCCTTGAATTATATAACACTGGGCTGAGTAAATTTAAAATTTATCATTTTCCCACTAAAATGTTGCTTTGACCCCAAGTTTTTAATATTCAAAAGGGAGAAAATGAATGGTACAATTTGTTATGCAATTTCTCCTGAGTACGCAAATGACCCAATATGTGGTCGAAAACTACTTTTGATACACAGTGCAAACCTCAGAAGGGAAGAAGCGCCATATTGGAGTTCAGGTTTTGCTGGAATGGCTTGAGGGTGCCATGTCACATTGATGTCTAACAAAAAATAAAATCCTCATCCAATAAAAAAAATCTATATTTTAATAATACAAATTAGTGGTGCTCATTTATAAACAGCCCTATGTACAAACTTTGGGCTACATATGAAACCTGGTCTTCAAGGTGGGGAGGGGAGTAGAATATACCTCAACATTTTCCCTTTTGATTTTCCCCTAGTAATGCCCCTACTTGACCACGTAGGTTGGCACCCTAATAAAGCACACAAGTTGTGGCATGTGCCACTCACAGTCGTCTTACTGTGGTAAACCCTAGATAATCTACTAGAACCCCTCACTGGAGGTGAAATATACATATGATCCAACAATGGGGCACATAACATAAAAAATGCATAAATGAGATAGCCTAAATAAGTGACCGTGCATAAGACCAGACTGCCGTCATGTCATTTAATAACGTAAAATGTCAGTTCCCATAATAAGATGCTAAAAATGCTCAAATGGTATCACAAAGGGAGTAAACCCCATTAAATAATGAAAATGTGATTATATAAATCCATAACAATATTAGTAAGTCGTAGCCTGTTAGTAGATACGGAAACCCCACATAGCTACCAGATCACTGCGATGTCAACACATTTCCCCATTCCTGTTCTTGATCAATCAGGAATCGAAAATTAGCTGTGGTCTCAAGAAAACATAATGCCCGATTCTCAGTTTGTAGGGTTTCTGAACAAACTACACCTCTCAATGAATTCATCTAAGGTTGCAATAATCATATTGACACCACAGGTGGATCAAAAAAATTTTTGCTGTTGGGCAGTAAAGAAAGAATAATTACATTTTTACCCCCAAAATTTTGTTTTAACCCCAGATTTTCCATTTTCACAAGGGGAAATGGGTAAAAATGACATCAAAATGTGTCACACAATTTCTGCTGAATGTGACAATCCCCATATATGGCTGTACAGTACCGCTTAGCCACACTGCAAGTAGGGCTGCCACCAGGAATTTCAGGGCCCCATACTGGCAAAATTTTCGGGCCCTCTTGAGACTTCACCTCCACTCCAGCTCCGCCTCAATCCCTTGAACCTTCCACAGTACCATTGCCCACTCTTGGAAAAACTCCACTTCTGCACCACGTCCTCACCAATCACACATTAACAGTTCAAATCGAACACCATATCACATATATAGCCATCAGCTTTTGTTTTGGCCAAAAGATTTTTTTAAGACACCACCAGGACAAGGAGACTCTTCTGGCCGGCCCATACTCTACTCTAACCTATTAAACATTTCTTATAATACCCAATACTCTTTTTAGGTATATTTTTAATCATTTTTCTTAAAGGGAATGTGTCACATTTTTTAAAATGACCAATATGGTCAAATACCGTCACACTATAGCCGGACCACATGTTACCACCACATAGTGACAGAATAATACCACATACAAGGAATACCACCACACCATGACTAGACCACGTATTACCACCATATAGTGACCGAATAATACCACATACAAGGAACAAACACTGACATACAATATGGACAGCACTGCAGCCTTGCAGCGCTGGGGTCCTGGGTTCAAATCCCACCAAGGACAACATCTGCAAGGACTTTGTATGTCCTCCCCATGTTTGCATGGGTTTCCTCTGGGTTCTCCGGTTTCCCCCCCCACATTCCAAAGACATACTGATAGGGAATTTAGATTGTGAGCCCCAATGGGGACAGTGCCTGTAAAGCGCTGTGGAATTAATGTAAATAAATACTATGACCAGACCACATATTACCATCACAGTGACCAAATAATACCACATACAAGGGACAAATACTGCCACACCATGACCAGACCATATGTTGCCACCACAGTGACTGAATACTACAATACTGATCATTAATAAAAAAACACAATACTAATATTATCATAAGTGTCATTATACAGAGGAGCTATGTACATAGTATACAGTGTATAGTGTCAGTGTACAGATAACACACTGACTCACCATTGACGTCTCTAGTTGAAGTCCTTCATCTTCACTTTTCTCCTTCATCCAGCACAGACGGCCATCACTTCTTCCAGACAGGACTCATCTCTGCATAAAATAACACAGTTATCTAGAGCACATTCCCCAACTTCTACACTACGCAACTGAATACAGAGGTGCACCCACCATTAATATATAATTAATTATGCAACCCATCATTCCAAATATAAACTGTAATCCACCACTATGCTCCCACCAGCTGTATTAGCCACTTTCCCCACCTAATAAATATATAAATTAATTAGAACCTGTACTCTTTCCCCCAATTCATTACCAGTCACACTCTGTCATCCTCAACGCCCCACTCTCACAATTCATTACATTTACATTCCCCCTCTACCTCAATTCATTGTCATGTCCTCTCTCTCCCACCCCCACTGCATCATCATTTACTTTCCCCCACCCCCAATTCATCATAATTTGTTGTCCCCCACCTTCAATTCATTATCATTTTCTCTCCACACCCCCACACTCAGTTCATTATTATTTGCACTACCCCACCCTAAATTCATTATTTGCTCTCTCCATCCCCACTCCCAATTAATTTTCGCTCACCACCCCCACTCCCAATTCATCATTTGCTTTCCCCACCCCCATTCTTCATTTGCTCTCCCCTCTCCACTCCTAATTCATCATTAGCTCTCCCCACCCCCCCATTCCCAGTTCATTATTTCCTCTCCCCACACCCCACGCCCAGTTCATTATTTGCTCTCCCCACCCCCCACTCCCAGTTCATTATGAGCTCTGCCCACTCCCAGTTCATCATATGCTCTCCCCACCTCCCACTCCCAGTTCATCATATGCTCTCCCACTCCCAGTTCATCATGTGCTCTCCCCAGTCCCAGTTCATCATGTGCTCTCCCCACACCCCTGTCCCAGTTCATCATGTGCTCTCCCCACACCCCAGTCCTCCCCACACCCCAGTCCCAGTTCATCATGTGCTCTCCCCACACCCCAGTACCAGTTCGTTATATGCTCTCCCCACTCCCAATTCATCATGTGCTCTCCCCACTCCCAATTCATCATGCACTATCCCCACCCCCCACTCCCAGTTCATCATATGCTCTCCCCACTCCCAGTTCATCATGTGCTCTCCCCACCACCCCACTCCCAGTTCATCATGTGCTCTCCTCACCCCCAGTCTCAGATCATCATATGCTCTCCCCACTCCCAGTTCATCATGTGCTCTCCCCACCCCCCCACTCCCAGTTCATCATGTGCTCTCCCAATCCCCCACTCCCAGTTCATCATATGCTCCCCCCCCCACTCTCAGTTCATCATGTGCTCTCCCCACTCCCAGTTCATAATGTGCTCTCCCCACTCCCAGTTCATCATTTGCTCTCCCCACTCCCAGTTCATCATGTTCTCTCACCGCCCCCCACTCCCAGTTCATCATATGCTTTGCCCACTCCCCAGTCTCAGTTCATCATATGGGCTGCCTACTCCCCATTCCCAGTTCATCATATGCTCTCCCCACCCCCACTCCCAGTTCATCATATGCTCTGCCCACTCCCAGTCCCAGTTCATCATATGCTCTGCCCACTCCCCAGTCCTAGTTCATCATATGGTCTTCCCCTTCCCGCCCCCAAGACAATTTAATTCTATTGAAAAAAAAAATTCATCCTTACCTCTCATACGATCCAATGCAGGTGCAGCTCCACTTCCGGACTGGCATCCTGGCGCTCGATGCCGGCGAGTACACAATGACGTCATCGCATGAGCGCTGACTCCAGCACTTCACAGAAGAGGCGGAGGGACTCCCTTGGTGCTGCACGGCCATTCGGGCATGAGAGCTACAAGGCAAAAGCTCTCGGCAAATGTACGCCGCCGGCGGCGGGAAAACAGCACGTGATACTCCTGCTCTTTAGTGCTGTTCACCGGGCCCCATACAGCAGGTAAAGGAGATAATACCCTGATGGCTGCCCTGACCGCAAGGCTCGGGAGGGAAGTAGCACTAATTAACTCTTGGAGAACAAATTATCATAGAATAGTTTGCTGACTCCATATATATACAGAGGCTCTAAGTGCTATAAGAGCAGAACACCCTCTCAGGTGACCCCATTTTGGAAATTACACTCCTCTGGGAGTTTATCTACAGATGTAGTGATGATTTTGGCCCCATGGGTGTTTTCCAGAGACAAGCCGCAGTGGATGTTGCCGAATGAAAATTGCAAATCTGCTGTTATAGTGCCCATACATTGAAGTGCCCGTACATTATGTCCAGCTCGTGATTCTGGAGACACCAACCCCATAAATTAAGCGGGCTCTCATTGTTACAGAAAAGCCAAACGTGGACACTAAAATGTGTTTAGACACAGGGGGGCATTTGGATTTGGGAGCGCAAAATTCACTGGTTTTCTTTTGGGGGGTGAGGAGACATTTCACTTTTCCAGAGCCTTTGTGCTGCCAGCAGGGGTGTAACTTTCACCGTCGCAGAGGTTGCCACCACGCCCTGCAAAGAAGCAGCCGGCTCCTCAGTGTATACACACTGTATACGCCGTACGCACCACCACAAACACACACTCTGTATACGCCGTATGCACAACCACACACACTCTGTATATGCCGTACACACCACTCACACACACACACACTGTATACGCCGTATGCACCACCACACGCACACACTGTATATGCCGTATGCAACACACACACTCTGTACGCACCACACACACACTGTATACGCCGTACGCACCACAAACGCACACACTGTATACGCTGTATGCACCACACATACACACACACACTGTGTACGCCATACGCAACACACACTGTATAAGCCGTACGCACCACACAAACACTGTATACGCCATACACACACACTCTGTATACGCACCACACACACTCTGTATGCGCCATACGCACCACATACACACTGTATACGCTATATGCACCACACACACTCTGTATGCGCCGTACGCACCACACACACTGTATACGCCGTACGCACCACCACACACACTGTATACGCCGTACGCACCACCACACACACTGTATATGCCGTACGCACCACATACACACACACTGTGTACACCGTACGCACCACACACACACACTGTATACGCTATACGCACCACACACATTGTATACGCCGTACGCACCACCACACACACACACACTGTATATGCCGTACGTACCACCCACACACACTGTATACGCCGTATGCACCACATACACACACACTGTGTACGCCGTACTCAACACACTGTATACGCAGTACGCACCACACAAACACTATAAGCCGTACGCACCACATACACACTCTGTATACGCTATACGCACCACACACACACTGTATACGCTATACGCACTACACACACACACACACTGTATACACCGTACGCACCACACACACACACACACTATATGCGCCGTACGCACCACACACACACTGTATACGCCGTACGCACCACCACACACACTGTATACGCTGTACGTACCACACACACACACAAACTGTATACGCCGTACGCACCACATACACACACACACTGAATACGCAGTACGCACCACACACACACACTACACTATATACGCCGTGCGCAACACAAACGCACACACTGTATACAACGTACGCACCACAGACACACACACACTGTATACGCCCTACACAACACACACTGTATACACTGTACGCACAACATACACATACACTCTGTATACGCTATACACACCACACACAGTCTATGTGCCGTACGCACCACACACACACTGTATAAGCCGTACGCACCACCACACACAAACTTACACACACTGTATACGCCGTATGTACCACACACACACTGTATACGCCGTATGTACCACACACACACTGTATACGCCATACGCACCACACACACACTGTATACACCGTACACACGACACAGACACACACACTGTATATGCTGCACGCACCACACACACACTGTATACGCCGTACGCACCACACACACTGTATATGATGTACGCACCACACACACACTATACATGCTGTACGCACCACACACACACACTGTATATGCCGTACGCACTATACACACACTGTATATGTCATACTCACCACACACACACACTGTATACGCCATATGCACCCTCCCACACACACAATATACGCCGTACGCAACACACGCACTTTATACACCGTACGCACCACACACACTGTATACACACCACGCACAAACACTGTATACGCCGTACGCACCACACACACACGCACTGTATACGTTGTATGCACCACACAAACACACACACTGTATACGCCGTACGCACCACACACACACACACACTGTTTATGCCGTACGCACCACACACACTGCATATGCCGTACGCACTACACACACTGTATGAGCCGTACGCACGACACACAAACACACACACACTGTATACGCCGTACGCACCACACACTGTATACGCCGTATGCACCACACACACACACACTGTATTCGTCGTACACACCACACACACACATACTGTATACGCCATACGCACCACACACACTATATACGCCGTATGCACCACACACACACACACTGTATACGCCGTACGCACCACACAGAAACTGTATACGCCGTACACACCACACACACACTGTATACGCCGTACGCACCACACAGAAACTGTATACGCCGTACACACCACACACACACACTGTATATGCCGTACGCACCACACACACACTATATATGCCGTACGTACCACACACACACACTGTATACGCCGTATGCACCACACACACACACTGTATATGCCATACTTACCACACACACACTGTAAATGCCGTACGTGCCACACACACACACTGTATACGCCGTACGTACCACACACTGTATACGCCGTATGCACCACACACACACACACTGTATTCGTCGTACACACCACACACACACATACTGTATACGCCATACGCACCACACACACTATATACGCCGTATGCACCACACACACACACACTGTATACGCCGTACGCACCACACAGAAACTGTATACGCCGTACACACCACACACACACTGTATACGCCGTACGCACCACACAGAAACTGTATACGCCGTACACACCACACACACACACTGTATATGCCGTACGCACCACACACACACTATATATGCCGTACGTACCACACACACACACTGTATACGCCGTATGCACCACACACACACACACACTGTATATGCCATACTTACCACACACACACTGTAAATGCCGTACGTACCACACACACACACTGTATACGCCGTACGCACCACACACACTGTATACGCCGTACGCACCACACACACTATATACGCACCACACACACACTGTATACGCCGTTATCACCACACACACATTGTATACGCCGTACGCACCACACACACACTGTATACGCCGTACGCACCACACACACTGTATACGCCGTACGCACCACACACACACTGTATACGCCGTACGCACCACACACACTGTATACGCTCTGCGCACAACAAACACACATACTGTATATCCCGTACGCACCACACACACACTGTATACGCCGTACGCACCACACACACACGCACTGTATACGTTGTACGTACCACACAAACACACACACTGTATACACCTTACACACCACACACACACACACACACACACACTGCATATGCCGTACGCACAACACACACTGCATATGCCGTACGCACCACACACACAGACACACACACACACACTGTATACGCCGTACGCACCACACACACACACTGTATTCGCCGTACGCACCACACACACACACACACAAACACACAATGTATACGCCGTACACACGAGACACACACACACACACTGTATACGCCGTACGCACCACACACACTGTATAGGCCGTATGCACCACACACACACACACTGTATTCGCCGTACACACCACACACACACATACTTTATACGCCGTACGCACCACACACACTGTATACGCCGTACGCACCACACAGAAACTGTATACGCCGTACACACCACACACGCACACTGTATATGCCGTACGCACCCCACACACACTGTATACGCCGTATGCACCACACACACACACACACTGTATATGCCATACTTACCACACACACACTGTATACGCCGTACGTACCACACACACACTGTATACGCCTTACGCACCACACACACTGTATACTCCGTACGCACCACACACACACTGTATACGCCGTACGCACCACACACACATTGTATACTCCGTATGCACCACACGCACTGTATACACCGTACGCACCACACACATTGTATACGCCGTACGCACCACACACACACTGTATACGCCGTACGCACCACACACACACTGTATATGCCGTACGCACCACACACACACACTGTATACGCCGTACGCACCACAAACACACTGTATACGCTGTGCGCACCACAAACACACATACTGTATATGCCGTACGCACCACACACACACTGTATACGCCGTACGCACCACACACACTCACACTGTATACTCCGTACGCACGACACACACACTATATACGCTGTACACACCACACACACACACACTATATATGCCGTACGCACCACACACACACACTGTATACGCCGTACGCAACACACACTGTATACGCCATACACACCACACACACTGTATACGCCGTACACACCACACACACTGTATACGCCATACCCACTACACACACACTGTATATGCCGTACGCACCACACACACACACTGTGTACACTGTACGCACCACACACACTGCATACGCCGTAGTCAACACACACACACTGTATATGCCGTACGCACACCATACACACACACTCTGTATACGCCGTACGCACTAAACACACTCTGTATAAGCCGTACTCACCGCACATACACTGTATAGGCTGTACGCACCACACACACTGTATATGCTGTACTCACCACACACACACACTGTATACACCGTACGCACCACACACACACATTGTATACACCGTACGCACCACACACACAGATACTGTATACGCCGTACACACACACTGTATACGCCTTACGCACCACACACACACACATGCAGTATACGCCGTATGCACCACACACACACTGTATACTCCGTACGCACCACATACAATGTATACACACCACATACACTGTATATGCCGTACGCACCACACACACACTGTATACACCGTACGCTCCACACACACACTGTATACTCTGTATGCACCACACACACACTGTATATGCCGTACACACCACACACACACTGTATACGCTGTACGCACCACACACACTGTATATGCTGTACCACCACACACACTGTTTACACCGTACGCACCACACACACACATACTGTATACACCGTACGCACCACACACACACATACTGTATACGCCGTACACACACACACACACGCACTGTATACGTCGTACACACGACACACACACTGTATACGCCGTACACACGACACACACACTGTATACGCCGTACACACCACACACACACACTGTACATGCCGTACACACCACACACACACTTTATACGCCTTACGCACCACACACACACATGCTGTATACGCCGTATGCACCACACTCACACTGTATATGCCGTACGTGCCACATACACACTGTATACGCCGTACGCACCACACACACACTGTATATGCCTTACGCACCACACACACTGTATATGCTCTACGCACCACAAACACACTGTATACGCCGTACGCACCACGCACACACTGTATATGCCTTACGCACCACACACACTGTATATGCCATACGCACCACACACACACTGTATACGTCGTACGCACCACACACTGTACACGCTGTACGCACCACACACACACTGTATATGCAGTACGCACCACATACACACACACTGTATACGCCGTACGCACCACACACACACTGTATACGCCATATGCACCACACACACACTGTATGCGCCAAACGCACCCCCCCACACACACACACACACTGTATACGCCGTACACACAGACACACACTGTATACGCCGTATGCACCACACACACTCTGTATACGCCGTACGCACCACCACACACGCACTCTGTACATGCCGTACGCACCACCACACACACACTCTGTACACGCCGTACGCACCACCACACACACGCTGTATACGCCGTATGCACCACCACACACATACTCTGTATATGCCGTACGCACCACACGCTATATACGCCGTACGCACCACACACACACACACTGTATATCTCATACGCACCACACACACACACTGTATACGCCATACGCACCACACACACACTGTATACGCCGTATGCACCCTCCCACACACATTATATACGCCGTACTTAACACACGCACTTTATACACCGTACGCACCACACACACTGTATACACACCACGCACAAACACTGTATACGCCGTACGCACCACACACACACACGCACTGTATATGTTGTATGCACCACACAAACACACACACTGTATACGCCGTATGCACCACACACACACACACACTGTATATGCCGTACACACCACACACACTGCATATGCCGTACGCAGCACACACACTGTATACGTCGTATGCACCACACACACACACACTGTATATGCCGTACACACCACACACACTGTATATGCCGTACGCACCACACACACTGTATGAGCCGTACGCACGACACACACACACACACACTGTATTCGCCGTACGCACCACACACACTGTATACACCGTATTCACCACACACACACTGTATACGCCGTACGCACCACACACACTGTATACGCCTTATGCACCACACACACACACACACACTGTATACGCCGTATGCACCACACACACACACACACTGAATACGCCGTACACATGACACACACACACACACTGTATACGCCGTACGCACCACACAGAAACTGAATACGCCGTACACACCACACACACACACACTGTATTTGCCGTACGCACCACACACACACTATATATGCCGTACGCACCACACACACACACTGTATACGCCGTATGCACCACACACACACACACTGTATGTGCCATACTTACCACACACACACTGTAAACGCCGTACGTACCACACACACACTGTATATGCCGTACGCACCACAAACACACACTGTATACGCCGTACCCACGACACACACACACACACTGTATACACCGTACGCACCACACACATTGTATACGCCGTACGCACCACACACACACACACTATATACGCCGTACGCACAACACACACTGTATACGCCGTACACACCACACACACACTGTATACGCTGTACGCACCACAAACACACTGTATACGCTGTGCGCACCACACTCACACTGTATACTCCGTACGCACGACACACACACTATATACGCTGTACACACCACACACACTATATATGCCGTACGCACCACACACACACGCTGTATACGCCGTACGCACCATACACACACTGTATACGCCGTACGCACCACACACACACTGTATACGCCGTATGCACCACACACACACTGTATATGCTGTATGCACCACACACACACTGTATGCGCCAAACGCACCCCCCCACACACACACTGTATACGCCGTACACACGATACACACACACTGTATACACCGTACGCACCACACACACACTGTATGCGCCAAACGCACCCCCCCACACACACACACTGTATACGCCGTACACACGATACACACACTGTATACGCCGTACACACCACACACACACACACTGTATATGCCGTAAACACCACACACACACTGTATACGCCTTACGCACCACACACACACATGCTGTATACGCCGTATGCACCACACTCACACTGTATACGCCGTACGCGCCACATACAATGTATAAGCACCACATACACTGTATACGCCGTACGCACCACACACACACTGTATACGCTGTATGCACCACACACACTGTATATGCCATATGCACCACACACACACTGTATACGTCGTACGCACCACACACACTGTACACGCTGTACGCACCACACACACACACTGTATACCCCGTACGCACCACACACGTACGCTGTATACGTCGTACGCACCACACACACACTGTATATGCCGTACGCACCACATACACACACACTGTATACGCCGTGCGCACCACACACACACTGTATACGCCGTATGCACCACACATACACACTGTATACACCGTACGCACCACACACACACTGTATGTGCCAAACGCACCCCCCCACACACACACACTGTATACGCCGTACACACCACACACAGACACACACACTGTATACGCCGTATGCACCACACACACTCTGTATACGCAGTACGCACCACCACACACACTCTGTATACGCCGTACGCACCACCACACACACACACTGTACACGCCGTACGCACCACCACACACACACTCTGTACACGCCGTACGCACCACCACCACACACTCTGTATACGCCGTACGCACCACCACACACATACTGTATACGTCGTACGCACCACACACGCACTATACGTCGTACGCTCCACACACACACACACACACTGTATACGTCGTACGCACCACACGCACACACTGTATATGCCATACGCACCACACGCACACACTGTATACGCTGTACGCACCACAAACACACTGGTAACACCGTACGCACCAGCACACACACACATGCATATGCCATACGCACCACACACTCACTGTATACCCCGTACGCACCACACACACTGTATACGCTGTACGCACCACACGCACACTGTATACGCTGTACGCACCACACACACACTGTATACTCCGTACGCACGACACACACACACACACAGACATACTGTATACTCTGAACGCACCACACACACACTATATACGCTGTACACACCACACACACACTATATATGCCGTACGCACCACACACACACACACTGTATACGCCGTACGCAACACACACTGTATACGCCATACACACCACACACACACACTGTATACGCCGTACACACCACACACACACACTGTATATGCTGTACGCACCACACTCACACACACTGTGTACACACTATGCACCACACACACGCTGTATACGCCGTAGTCAACACACACACTGTATATGCCGTACGCAACACACACACACACTGTATACGTCGTACGCACCACACACACTCACACTGTATGCTCCGCGCGCACGACACACACACTATATACGCTGTACATACCACACACACACTATATATGCCGTATGCATCACACACACACACTGTATACGCCGTACGCAACACACACTGTATACGCCATACACACCACACACACTGTATACGCCGTACACACCACACCAGACACACACTGTATATGCCGTACCCACTAAACACACACTGTTTATGTCGTACGCACCACACACACACACTGTGTACACTGTACGCACCACACACACACTGAATACGCCGTAGTCAACACACACACACTGTATATGCCGTACACACACCATACACACGCACTCTGTATACGCCGTACGCACTAAGCACACTCTGTATAAGCCGTACGCACCGCACACACACTGTATATGCTGTACGCACCACACACACACATTGTATACACCGTACGCACCACACACACACATACTGTATACGCCGTACACACACACACTGTATACGCCATACACACCACACACACACACTGTATATGCCGTACACACCACACACACACTGTATGCCCCTTACGCACCACACACACACATGCTGTATACGCCTTATGCACCACACACACACTGTATACGCCGTAACACCACATACACTGTATATACCGTACGCACCACACACACACTGTATACACCGTACGCACCACACACACACTGTATACTCTGTATGCACCACACACACTGTATATGCCATACGCACCACACACACACTGTATATGCTGTACGCACCACACACACTGTATATGCTCTACGCACCACACACACACTGTATACGCCGTACGCACCACACACACATACTGTATACGCCGTACACACTCACACACACTGTATACGCCGTACACACGACACACACACTGTATACGCCGTACACACCACACACACACACACACTGTATATGCCGTACACACCACACACACACTGTATACGCCTTACGCACCACACACACACATGCTGTAGATGCCGTATGCACCACACTCACACTGTATACTGTGACGGGGTATGCGGCAGAGCAAGAAGAGACCACCGGACTAAGAATGCTCCAACGGGATTTATTAAGGCAGGCAGCATACCAAATCAAAAATCCATGTTATTCCTAAGGTTCATAATAAGTCCACAATCACCGACGGGCGTGAGGTCTTGCCACAGCTAAGAGCCCCCACACTTCTTCCTCCAGAGATCTCCCAACACAACACTGGTCACGCATAAGTCCATTGTCTTGGGCTACCGGGAACAGCCCAAGGGTAGGGGAGGAGAGGTTTCCCCCCTCCTAGTCGATGGTTTAGTCCATGGCATGGCTCCGATGTGTCTATAAAGATGTGTACTGTGAGTTCTCCCCCTGCTTAAGAGAACAATGGGAAGTCCTCTAGCGGTGTTGACACAAGCCCAAGTTAAATTATGGTTGAGGAACAAAGATCTGGGAAAGAGCATGGGTATTTACATCACATCATGACATTTTATACAGAAATGCAGGACAGGGAAAACGATGTACCATGACATATACGCCGTACGCGCCACATACAATGTATAAGCACCACACACACACTGTATAAGCCGTACACACCACACACACACACTGTATACGCTGTATGCACCACACACACTGTATATGCCATACGCACCACACACACACTGTATACGTCGTACGCACCACACACGCTGTACGCACCACACACACACTGTATACCCCGTACGCACCACACACGTACACTGTATACGTCGTACGCACCAAACACACACTGTATATGCCGTACGCACCACATACACACACTGTATACGCCGTACGCACCACACACACACTGCATACGCCGTATGCACCACACATACACACTGTATACACCGTACGCACCACACACACACTGTATGCGCCAAACGCACCCCCCCCACACACACACTGTATACGTCGTACGCACCACACACAAACTATACGTCGTACGCTCCACACACACACACTGTATACGTCGTACGCACCACACGCACACACTGTATATGCCGTACGCACCACACGCACACACTGTATACGCTGTACGCACCACAAACACACTGGTAACACCGTACGCACCAGCACACACACACATGCATATGCCATACGCACCACACGCACACACTGTATACACTGTACGCACCACAAACACACTGGTAACACCATACGCACCAGCACACACACACATGCATATGCCATACGCACCACACACACTGTATACGCTGTACGCACCACACACACACACTGTATACGCCGTACGCACCACACACACACACTGTATACGCCATACGCACCACACACACACACACTGTATACTCCGTACGCACGACACACACACTGTATACTCTGAACGCACCACACACACACTATATACGCTGTACACACCACACACACACACTATATATGCCGTACGCACCACACACACACACTGTATACGCCGTACGCAACACACACACACTGTGTACGCCATATGCACCACACATACAACACTGTATACGCCGTACGCACCACAGACACACTGTATGCGCCAAACGCACCCCCCACACTCACACTGTATATGCCGTACACACCACATACAATGTATACGCACCACATAGACTGTATACGCCATACGCACAACACACACACTGTATACGTTGTACGCACCACACACTCACTGTATATGCCGTACGCACCACACACACTGTATACGTCGTACGCACCACACACACTGTACACGCTGTACGCACCACACATACACTGTATACCCTGTGCGCACCACACACGTACACTTTATACGTTGTACGCACCACACACACACTGTATATGCCGTACCACAACATACACACACACTGTATACGCCGTACGTACCACACACACACACTGTATACACCGTATGCACCACACATACACACTGTATACGCCGTACGCACCACACACACACTGTATGCGCCAAATGCACCCCCCCAGACACACTGTATACGCCGTACACACCACACACAGACACACACTGTATACGCCGTATGCACCACACACACTCTGTATACACCGTACGCACCACCACACACACTCTGTATATGCCGTACGCACCACACACTGTATACGTCGTACGCTCCACACACACACACTGTAGACGTCGTACGCACCACACACACACACACTGTATACGCCGTACGCACCACATACACTGGAAACGCCGTACGCACCAGAACAAACACACACTGCATATGCCATACGCACCACACACACACTGTATATGCCGTACTCACCACCACACACACTGTATACGCCGTACGCACCACCACACACACACTCTGTATATGTCGTACGCACCAGACAGTGTATACGCCGTACGCACCCACCACACACACTGTATATGCCGTACGCGCCACCACACACACTGTATATGCCGTACGCACCACATACACACACACACACACTGTATACGCCGTACACACCACACGCACACTCTGTATACACTGTACGCACCACACACAAACACTGTATACGCCGTACGCACCCCCAAGACACACACGGTATACGCCGTACACACCTCCCACACACACACTGTATACGTCGTACGCACCACACACACTGTATACGCCGTATGCACCACACACACACTGTATACGTCGTACGCACCACACACACTGTACACGCTGTACGCACCACACACACACTGTATATGCCGTACGCGCCACCACACACACTGTATATGCCGTACGCACCACATACACACACACACACACTGTATACGCCGTACACACCACACGCACACTCTGTATACACTGTACGCACCACACACAAACACTGTATACGCCGTACGCACCCCCAAGACACACACGGTATACGCCGTACACACCTCCCACACACACACTGTATACGTCGTACGCACCACACACACTGTATACGCCGTATGCACCACACACACACTGTATACGTCGTACGCACCACACACACTGTACACGCTGTACGCACCACACACACACTGTATATGCCGTACGCACCACATACACACACACTGTATACGCCGTACGCACCACACGCACACTGTGTACGCCATATGCACCACACATACACACTGTATACGCCGTACGCACCACACACACACTGTATGCGCCAAACGCACCCCCCACACTCACACTGTATACGCCGTACACACCTCCCACACACACACTGTATACGTCGTACGCACCACACACACTGTATACGCCGTACGCACCACACACACACACTGTATACGCCGTACGCACCACACACACACACACTGTATACGCCATACGCACCATACACACACACACTGTATACTCCGTACGCACGACACACACACTGTATACTCTGAACGCACCACACACACACTATATACGCTGTACACACCACACACACACACTATAAATGCCGTACGCACCACACACACACACTGTATACGCCGTACGCAACACACACTGTATACGCCATACACACCACACACACACTGTATACGCCGTACACACCACACACAGACACACACTGTATATGCCATACCCACCACACACACACACTGAATATGCTGTACGCACCACACACACACACTGTGTACACACTACGCACCACACACACACTGTATACGCCGTACGCAACACACACACTGTATATGCCGTACGCACACCATACACACACACTCTGTATACGCCGTACGCACTAAACACACTCTGTATATGCCGTATGCACCACACACACACTGTATACGCCGTACGCACCACACACACACTGTATATGCTGTACGCACCACACACCCTGTATATGCTGTACGCACCACACACACACATTGTATACACCGTACGCACCACACACACACTGAATACGCCATACACACACACACTGTATACGCCGTACGCACCACACACACACACTGTATATGCCGTACGCACCACACACACACTGTATACGTCGTACGCACCACACACACAATGTATATGCTGTATGCACCACACACACTGTATATGCTGTATGCACCACACACACTGTATATGCTGTACGCACCACACACACACTGTATACGTCGTACGCACCACACACACTGTATATGCTGTATGCACCACACACACTGTATATGCTGTATGCACCACACACACTGTATACACAGGAACGCACCACGCACACACATACTGTATACACCGTACACACACACACACTGTATACGCCGTACACACCACACACACACACTGTATATGCCGTACACACCACACACATTGTATATGTCTTACGCACCACACATACACATGCTGTATACGCCGTATGCACCACACACACTGTATACTCCGTACGCACCACATACAATGTATACGCACCACATACACTGTATACGCCGTACGCACAACACACACACTGTATACGTCGTACGCACCACACACACACTGTATACGCTGTATGCACCACACACACTGTATTTGCCGTACGCACCACACACACACTGTATACGTCGTACGCACCACACACACTGTACACGCTGTACGCACCACACACACACTGTATATGCCGTACGCACCACACACACACACACACTGTACACCCCGTACGCACCACACACGTACACTGTATACGTCGTACGCACCACACACACACTGTATATGCCGTGCGCACCACATACACACACACTGTATACGCCGTACGCACCACACGCACACTGTGTACGCCATATGCACCACACATACACACTGTATACGCCGTACGCACCACACACACACTGTATGCGCCAAACGCACCCCCCACACTCACACTGTATACGCCGTACACACCACATACAATGTATACGCACCACATAGACTGTATACGCCATACGCACAACACACACACTGTATATGCCGTACGCACCAAAACACTGTATATGCCGTACGCACCACACACACTGTATACGTCGTACGCACCACACACACTGTACACACCACACACACACTGTATACCCTGTGCGCACCACACACGTACTCTGTATACGTTGTACGCACACCACACACACTGTATATGCCGTACCACAACATACACACACACTGTATACGCCGTACGTACCACACACACTGTATACGTCGTACGCACCACACACACTGTACACGCTGTACACACCACACACACATTGTATACCCTGTGCGCACCACACACGTACACTGTATACGTTGTACGCACCACACACACACTGTATATGCCGTACCACAACATACACACACACTGTATACACCGTATGCACCACACATACACACTGTATACGCCGTACGCACCACACACACACTGTATGCGCCAAATGCACCCCTCCACACACACTGTATACGCCGTACACACCACGCACAGACACACACTGTATACGCCGTATGCACCACACACACTCTGTATACACCGTACGCACCACCACACACACTCTGTATATGCCGTACGCACCACCACACACACACTCTGTTCACGCCGTACGCACCACCACACACACACTCTGTATACGCCGTACGCACCACCACACACATACTCTGTATATGCCGTACGCACCACACACTGTATACGTCGTACGCTCCACACACACACACTGTAGACGTCGTACGCACCACACACACACACACTGTATACGCCGTACACACCACACACACTGGAAACGCCGTACGCACCAGCACACACACACACTGCATATGCCATACGCACCACACACACACTGTATACGCCGTACTCACCACCACACACACTCTGTATATGTCGTACGCACCAGAGAGTGTATACGCCGTACGCACCCACCACACACACTGTTTATGCCGTACGCACCACCACACACACTGTATATGCCGTACCACAACATACACACACACTGTATACACCGTATGCACCACACATACACACTGTATACGCCGTACGCACCACACACACACTGTATGCGCCAAATGCACCCCTCCACACACACTGTATACGCCGTACACACCACACACAGACACACACTGTATACGCCGTATGCACCACACACACTCTGTATACACCGTACGCACCACCACACACACTCTGTATATGCCGTACGCACCACCACACACACACTCTGTTCACGCCGTACGCACCACCACACACACACTCTGTATACGCCGTACGCACCACCACACACATACTCTGTATATGCCGTACGCACCACACACTGTATACGTCGTACGCTCCACACACACACACTGTAGACGTCGTACGCACCACACACACACACACTGTATACGCCGTACGCACCACACACACTGGAAACGCCGTACGCACCAGCACACACACACACTGCATATGCCATACGCACCACACACACACTGTATACGCCGTACTCACCACCACACACACTGTATACGCCGTACGCACCACCACACACACTCTGTATATGTCGTACGCACCAGAGAGTGTATACGCCGTACGCACCCACCACACACACTGTTTATGCCGTACGCACCACAACACACACTGTATATGCCGTACGCACCACATACACACACACTGTATACACCGTATGCACCACACATACACACTGTATACGCCGTACGCACCACACACAAACACTGTATACGCCGTACGCACCCCCAAGACACACACTGTATACGCCGTACACACCGCCCACACACACACTGTATACGCCATACGCACCACCCCACACACACACACACTGTATACGCCATACGCACCACACACACACACACTGTATACGCCGTACGCACCACCACACACACTGTATACGCCGTACGCACCACCACACACAGTGTATATGCCGTATGCACCACATACACACACTGTATATGCCGTACGCACCACCACACACACTGTATATGCCGTACGCACCACATACACACACACACACTGTATACGCCGTACGCACCACACGCACACTGTATACACTGTACGCACCACACACAAACACTGTATACGCCGTACGCACCCCCAAGACTCACACTGTATACGCCGTACACACCTCCCCCCCCACACACACTGTATACTCCATACGCACCACACACACACACACTGTATACGCCGTACGCACCACCACAAACACATTCTGTATACGCCGTACGCACCACACACACACACACACACACACACACACATACACACTGTATACTCCATACGCACCACACACACACACACACACACACACACTGTATACGTCGTACGCACCACACACACACACATTGTATACGCCGTACACACCACACACACTGGAAACGCCGTACGCACCAGCACACACACACACTGCATATGCCATACACACCAGACACACAGTCTATACGCCGTACGCACCCACCACACACACTGTATATGCCGTACGCACCACACACACACACTGTATACGCCGTACGCACCACCACACACATTGTATATGCCATACACACCACATACACACACACGCGCTGTATACGCCGTACGCACCACACGCACACTCTGTATGCACTGTACGCACCACACACAAACACTGTATACGCCGTACGCACCCCCAAGACACACACTGTATACGCCGTACACACCTCCCACACACACACTGTATACGCCGTACGCACCACCCCCCACACACACACACTGTATACTCCATACACACCACACACACACACTGTATACGCCGTACGCACCACCACACACACATTCTGTGTACGCCGTACGCACCACACACACACTGTATATGTCGTACGCACCACACACACACTGTATACGCTGTACGCACCACACACACACTGTATACACCGTACTCACCACACACTCTGTATATGCGTTACACACCACACACATACTGTATACGCCATACGCACCACCACACACACACTGTATACACCGTACGCACCACACACACACTGTATACTCTGAACGCACCACACACACACTATATACGCTGTACACACCACACACACACACTATATATGCCGTACGCACCACACACACACACTGTATACGCCGTACGCAACACACACACACTGTGTACGCCATATGCACCATACATACTGTATATGTTATACGCACCACACACACTGTATACGCCATACCCACCACACACACACACTGTATACGCCGTGTGCACCCTCCCACACACACACACTATATACGCCGCACGCACCACACACACATATACGCCGTACACACAACACAGACACACACACTGTATACGCTGCACTCACCACACACACACTGTATACGCCGTACGCACCACACACACTGTATACGCCGTACGCACCACACACACTGTATATGATGTACGCACCACACACACACTGTACATGCTGTACGCACCACACACACACACTGTATATGCCGTACGCAACACACACACACTTCCGTATGCACCCTCCCACACACACTATATACGCCGTACGCAACACACGCACTTTATACACCGTACACACCACACACACTGTATACACACCACACACACACACTGTATATGCCGTACGCACCACACACGCACTGTATACGTTGTACGCACCACACAAACACACACACTGTATACGCCGTACGCACCACACACACACACACACTGTATATGCCGTACGCACCACACACACTGTATGAGCCGTACGCACGACACACACACTGTATACGCCGTACGCACCACACACACACTGTAAACGCCGTACGCACCACAAACACACTGTAAACGCCGTGCGCACCACCACACATACTGTATACGCCGTACGCACCACACACTCTGTATACGCCGTATGCACCACACACACACATACACTGTATACGCCGTACACACGACACACACACACACACTGTATACGCCGTACACACGACACACACACTGTATACGCCGTACGCACCACACACAAACTGTATACGCCGTACACACCACACACACACACACACACACTGTATATGCCGTACGTACCACACACACACTATATACGCCGTACGCACCACACACACTGTATACGCCATACGCACCACGCACACTGTATATGATGTACGCACCACACACACACTGTATACGCCGTACGCACCACACACACTGTATATGTTATACGCACCACACACACTGTATACGCCGTACGCACCACACACACACACTGTATACGCCGTATGCACCCTCCCACACACACACACTATATACGCCGTATGCACCACACACTGTATACACACACCACACACACACACACTGTATACGCCGTACGCACCACACAGACACTACATACGCCGTACGCACCACACACACACACTGTATACGCCGTACACACGACACAGACACACACACTGTATACGCTGCACGCACCACACACACACTGTATACGCCGTACGCACCACACACACTGTATATGATGTACGCACCACACACACATTGTACATGCTGTACGCACCACACAAACACACTGTATACGCCTTACGCAACCCCCACACACACACACTGTATACGCCATATGCACCCTCCCACACACACTACATACGCCGTACGCAACACACGCACTTTATACACCGTACTCACCACACACACTGTATACACACCACACACACACACTGTATACGCCGTACGCACCACACACGCACTGTATACGTTGTACGCACCACACAAACACACACACTGTATACGCCGCACGCACCACACACACACACACACTGTATACGCCGTACGCACCACACACACACTGTATATGCCATACGCACCACACACACTGTATGAGCCGTACGCATGACACACACACTGTATACGCCGTACGCACCACACACACACTGTAAACGCCGTGTGCACCACCACACATACTGTATACGCCGTACGCACCACACACTCTGTATACGCCGTATGCACCACACACACACATACACTGTATACGCCGTACACACGACACACGCACTGTATACGCCGTACGCACCACACACAAACTGTATACGCCGTACACACCACACACACACACACACACTGTATATGCCGTACGTACCACACACACACTATATACGCCGTACGCACCACACACACTGTATACGCCGTACGCACCACACACACAAACACACACTGTATACGCCGTATGCAACACACACACAATATACGCCGTACGCACCACACACACTGTATAAGCACCACACACACACTGTATATGCCATACTAACCACACACGCACACTGTATACGCCGTACGCACCACACACACACTGTATACGCCGTACGCACCACACACACCGTATACGCCGTACGCACCAAACACACAAACACACACTGTATACGCCGTATGCAACACACACACAATATATGCCGTACGCACCACACACACCGTATACGCCGTACGCACCAAACACACAAACACACACTGTATACGCCGTATGCAACACACACACAATATATGCCGTACGCACCACACACACTGTATACGCACCACACACACATTGTATACGCCGTACGCACCACACACACATACACACTGTATACGCCGTACCCACGACACACACACACACACTGTATACACCTGTCAGGCAAAATGTATTTTTGTCCTGGTTTTAAAAATGAGAGATGTCTTAAATCTCCACCCCCCGCTCATTTGGAAGAGGCTACATAGAACTCACTCTTGCTTTCCCCCTAACAAGGAATTTTTATTACCGCCATAAAACATCAGCAAGCATACTGGTATACCCTGGATTTTCCCTCCAAAATCCTATTGTCTAACTGTACAAACTTTTAATGTCGATTTTAATAATGCCCCTGATTGTCACAAACACAGGGACCACATTTTTGAGATGTTCACCTTTTTCTAATTGTGATGGTGTGGTTTTCGTGGCTGGGAGACCACCAGGAACCTGAGAAATGGGTTCTGAGCTTCTGAGCATCATAGAGATATCATATTTGATATCCATCTTCATGAATATTGGTGACGGCAAACATGATGCCTCCATCTTGGATGTGGGACACCCCCATACCAAGATATGAAATCTGAAGGATTTTTATGTCTTATGGAGCTGGGTGGGTTCACAAAACCGAGCCACCATGTGAGGTAAACAACATGTGTGTCTCCTAGAGTTTTGGCCCCTTACTAAAAACCAGAACGGCCACTTTACTTCATTCTTACCCGGGACGTCAGACGCATGCACTCCTCGCTGCGTGGAAGAATCACATTTAATTTCCGGGGAGCCGTCCCCCCACAGAATCTGAGACCATCACCTCGTGGCGCAGGTTTTGCTATTACTTATCCCTTTTATTTTAATAACTGTTTTATGCATATATGTAAATTGTCTCTTTTATAATATCTTGTATATCTTTTGTAAACACTGCCCATTTTCGGGAGTAAATCATTATTATTTACCAGCTTCGTTCTTCTTGTCCTATGTCGAGCAAACACGTTCCTCACCCACTAATTCACTTTACCTAACGGGTACCCGATCCACCTGTTAAGCGATCGGTAGTGGCAGTATACCAGTATTTATGTGATATTGTTGTGTGAGGGTGGTTGGACAGAGGTATATATACGTTCCTGGAAGGAACTGGTGGTATATATACGTCCTGTCACATCACGTGCCACAATAGTCAACATAAATTAGAGCAGCTGCACCCGTGCTTATCCTCGGTCAATACCGTGTTTGACCAGCAGGATAAGGGGGCGCCAGAGGGCTGCAAGGTCTGACCAAGTGTGTTTTCCTGACAACGCCGTGCGCACCACACACACTATATATGCCGTACGCACCACACACACACTGTATACGCCGTACGCACCACACACACACTGTATACGCTGTACGCACCACAAACACACATACTGTATATACCGTACGCACCACACACACACACTGTATACGCCGTACGCACCACACACACACTGTATACTCCGTACGCACGACACACACACACACTGTATACTCCAAACGCACCACACACACTATATACACTGTTAAAACCACACACACACACACACACTTGACATGTTACTGCCAATCCAATATAAGTTTCTCAATTGGTGCATATTAAAGATAGTATATATCTTGCTAAATAGCTAGCACCTACTGGTGGAAATCTAGGTTAGGTCGTTTAAACATAGATAAATACTTGAAGAGAGAAAATACGACCATATCAACCCAAAACAATTATAAAAATTAACTTTTATTCATAAATAGTATAAAAAGTTTACTTCATAGTCAATATAAGGCACAATACAGAAATACAGAAAGACACATATCATGTAGAAAAAACCGTCTCACTGAAGGGACGATGTGGTCCACATATGAAAGGGGGCCTCGGCGCCACAGCAAAAGCATATATATCTAGTCATTCATCTGTCATACCAATAAAGAGGACTATCAGATGGCCACAGTGTAATATCCATAATAATATCCATATAGTAGTGCATAACACAAGTAGTATCAAAGTACTTAAAAATACCTCATAGAGGACTCATAATCAATACTGTCAGAATGCCATATGCCAGCAGCTAAACTGTGCTTTTCATCATATCAAATGCTACATAAGAGACACTAATAATAGCCACAATGATACAATTATGGTCAAAATATGACGGCTAAAAAGATTCAATTAATTGAATTTATACTGGCAGAGTCTATATCGGACAAGTATAAAGATAAATAGGTACAAAATAGGGTAAGAAACAAGTACTGCATTGTATCAAGAGGATTACCTGGGCCACAAGCTGTGATGTCAAGGCACCCCCACGTGGACCGCTCGCCCACCCCAACGCACGTTTCGGCGTTTGCCTTCTTCAGGGGGCGTCCACGCACCACACACACACTGTATACTCCGTACGCACGACACACACACACACTGTATACTCCAAACGCACCACACACACTATATACACTGTTAAAACCACACACACACACACACTTGACATGTTACTGCCAATGTGGTTTCCTACCTGATGGCTTCCCACTTTCCACATACCCTGGGATCCCATGATCCCGTCCTGAAATAAAGACCCTGCAACATGTTATTCGTTGGATAAATTTGGCCACAGCGGCCGTTTATCAACAAACAACAAATAACCAACAAAATAACAATGAAATAAATATATATATATAAATATATGGAGGGAGGGTTCTTGGAGCTAATAGATCTGGCTTTAAATTAACTATAAAAATCTACCGCCATGTTACCCTCAGCCGTTCAGCACCAGCTCGAGGGCACCAAAACTTCCACATTCCGTGAAAGACCAACCAACTAAATGCTCCCGAGGTAAAACCCCATCCAAAGCCCAGAACCAACTGCCAGATCACCCCCCACTCAATTTAAATGACCTGGAATTTTTTCCCAATTCCTTCCACCGACAATTCGGTACCAACTCCAAGAACCCCACCCCCCGCCAACCAAGCCACTATGACAAGCAAAACAAAAAAGAAACATGTTAATACACTATTTTTAAAACTAACATAAAACAATAATCAAAAAAGGGGAGAGAGGATGGGTAATTACTCTGCTGCTCCTCAGGGAATGGCGGTTTTCCCGCACTTTTCCCTATATATGCACCTCTCCCACTACCCGCCCCCAACTTCCCCTTATCCAATCCCAAGACCGCTTTATTCAAAAAGGGGGGGGGGTGAAACCTCCAGGCCAACCCCGGTCATGGGTGGCTTCCCCCTAGCTATGCTGTCTCCAGCCCCCTCCTTGACCTGTTACGGCCAATGTGGTTTCCTACCTGATGGCTTCCCACTTTCCACATACCCCGGGATCCCATGATCCCGTCCCTGAAATAAAGACCCTACAACATGTTATTCGTTGGATAAATTTGGCCACAGCGGCCGTTTATTAACAAACAACAAATAACAAACAAAATAACAATGAAATAAATATATATATATAAATATATGGAGGGAGGGTTCTTGGAGCTAATAGATCTGGCTTTAAATTAACTATAAAAATCTACCGCCATGTTACCCTCAGCCGTTCAGCACCAGCTCGAGGGCACCAAAGCTTCCACATTCCGTGAAAGACCAACCAACTAAATGCTCCCGAGGTAAAACCCCGTCCAGAGCCCAGAACCAACTGCCAGATCACCACCCACTCAATTTAAATGACCTGAAATTTATTCCCAATTCCTTCCACTGACAATTCGGTACCAACTCCAAGAACCCCACCCCCCGCCAACCACGAACAGCCCTGAAACCTTAGGCTCGTGAGTGCCCCAAAGCTACCAAAGCCCTTTCAATCCCCTCCTGTATTGCAAGGGCCCACAGATCCATACCGATATCATTGAGATGAACACCGTCCTTCAACCAAAAATTACCAACCCCCGATTCCAACTCAAAGTGCCTAACACTTATGCCACCATTCCTTGACACGAAGCTAGACACTACCCTATTTAATTTCACTCTAGCTCTATTTATACAATTTTTCCGATCTGACCGCCCGCCATTTCTTCCTGGGCACTATATCCGACCAAACTGTCAGAACCCCCGGGAACGAAGTCCACAATCTCAAAAAATCGAAACGGATATCCCGAATCAACTCTCTCACGGGCCTTCCCCCCAAATTGTTCCCTCCCAAATGCACAACCAGAATATCCGGTGTTCTGTCCAATCTTGCCGCTTTATGAAATTCTGACAAAAAACGGCTCCATACCATCCCCCTAAAACCTAGCCACCTTATAACCACTTGTACTCTCGGAAAGCCCAATTGCCTACCGTCACGCCTTACGCCAGCACGCAGCGCCCCCCAATGCACATACGAATGTCCGCAAATCCAAGCTAACGAGGGAACGCCACCTAAAAGAATAATAAACAAGCATATTCAACAACTATCCAACAACTCACAAATGAAACAAGGTCCTGCGGTATTTAACAATGAACATACGTCAAATAACGGTCTGAACTCCACCTTCCAATAAGCTTTATCACCTCCGCCCCTAAACCGCGCCTATCAGCCTCAGACGCTGCGCCAATCCTAAAGGAATGCGAACCATAAACACCTGGGCTAAGGCCCAACTCCTGCACCCCCTTTTTAAGGACCGCTATAAACTGGAAACGGGAAAGAAATGACCCGTCGCAATGACGTAACAGTGGGCCGGATCTATCTGACCACACTTGCCAATAAACCTCCAAGCACCTTCTTGGACACATCAGAGCCCCGTCCACTCTACCCAAAACGACGCGCTTACCTCTACCCAATTGATCAGTTTTTGAGCGTCTAATCCAAAAATCGATACCCCTGGCCCAACAACTCATGTCTTTTGCTAATAAACTTCCCTCCCTATTCCTGCTGGGGGCGACCAACTCGCCTACTCTCATTGCCCCAAAAAAAGCTAAAGAAAAAGCTAACTTAAACAGAGCTGCCTCAAAAGTAGAACAACAAATCCTTTCCAAAACCAGACCTAACCTTTCCAACATACTAAACGTGACTGGCCTACGCTTATCCACACTCTTGCTACCTTTTCGAAAACCTCTAAGTGCCTGCTTGACCAAAAAGGATTTAGTAAGATCAGTCAAACCCTGTAACTTGAAACCGAAGGCGAGGCCAGCAACAAATTTACCAATTCTAGATACCGACCACCCTAAGTCCGCAGCTTTACCAACCAAAAACAAAACCGCCAACGTCCTATCCTCGTCACTCTCTATTGCCCCCCAATGCGACACCCAGCTTTGCCATACTCGCCACGATGCCTCGTAAGCAGACCACAACTGCGAAGGGCATTCCACTCTTGCGACTTCTGCCTTTGGTGCCAGAGCACGGAAACGCTCCCACTGGAAAGGAGACAAAGCATCCGCTATAGAATTTTGGACACCTGGCACATGTACCGCCGAAATCCATGCATTTAACTCCAAACACTGGAGTACCAGTTCCCTGACCAGCTTAATAACCGGAGGAGACGAAGCCGACAAGCTATTAATCACCGTCACCACACCCATATTATCTCAGTGAAACCTGACTCTCCGATTCAAAAAGAACTCACCCCAAATCGAGACTGCAACTACAATTGGGAATAATTCCAACAGAGCGAGATTCTTTGTAAGACCTCTCTCTTTCCATGAATCGGGCCATTTTCCCACACTCCACTTTCCCTTACAAAAATCTCCGTAGCCAGCACCGCCTGCCGCGTCCGTGTAAATCTCGCAATCAAAGCTGTTCAAAAACTCCTGCTGAATCAACGACCTGCCGTTGTAATTGTCCAAAAAACGCTTCCACACCAACAAATCCTCTCTGTGCTCTCTATTCAAGTGAATAAAGTGATGCGGTGCCCGCACTTCCGCAGTTGCCCTTGACAACCTGCAACAAAATATTCTGCCCATAGGCATGATCCTACAAGCAAAGTTCAATCTCCCTAGCAGCGACTGGAGCTCCTTCAATGTCACTGTAGCGTCGGCATCCCTGCCTCCTGCTAGGCAGGGACGCTGTTCCCCTCACCTCTCCGCTCTGTGCCCGGCGTCTTCCTCCCGCTCTGCTGGCAGCGCGCGCTGCTTCCCGGCCACGGTGCTTAGGGCGCGCGCGCGCGCTCCCCCTCTCTTAAAGGGGCCGCGCGCGCCGTCCTAAGGAGTACCCGGCCAATGGCCGGAGGACTTCACCATATATAAGGCACCTCCTCCAAAATGGAGGTGCCCGAGCAATGTTGTTGCAAAGCCTTCACTCTGCTTCAGCCCTCAGGTCCCGTTTCCAGTTACCTGCCAGTCACCTGCCAGATTCCTGCCTGTTACCTGCCAGATTCCTGCCTGTTACCTGCCAGTCACCTGCCAGATTCCTGCTTGATACCTGCCAGATATCCGTTTACCTGCTTGCAAGCCTGCGGTCCGATGGTCTGCCTTCCGACACCTGTCAGTCTGTCTATGGACCAGCCTGCCCGCTCACCTGGGAGCGCTCATCTGCTACCTGCCTGCTAGCCTACCTGGAGGCTCCGCCGTCACTTGCCGTGACCACCAGCCTGTCCAGAGACTCTTGTCTGCTCTCCTGGGAGCGCTCATCTGCTACCTGCCTGCTAGACTACCTGGAGGCTCCGCCGTCACTTGCCGTGACCACCGGCCTGTACAGAGACTCTTGTCTGCTCACCTGGGAGCGCTCATCTGCTACCTGCCTGCTAGCCTACCTGGAGGCTCCACCGTCACTTGCCGTGACCACCTGCCTGTCCAGAGACTCTCGCCTGCTCACCTAGGAGCGCTCACCTGCTACCTGCCTGCTAGCCTACCTGGAGGCTCTGCCGTCACTAGCCGTGACCACCTGCCTGTCCAGAGACTGTCCCTGTCACTTGCCGTGAGTACCCGTCCTTCTACCCAGAGACTGTCCCTGTCACTTGCCGTGACTACCTGCCCTTCTACCCAGAGACTGTCCCTGTCACTTGCCGTGACTACCTGCCCTTCTACCCAGAGACTGTCCCTGTCACTTGCCGTGATTACCTGCCCGTCTTCCCTGGGAGCCACCCGCTTCCTTACAAGGACCGCCCCCTTGTATAGTTGCTCAGAGGTTCCGCCTCCCAGACCCGTTACAGTTTGCTCGGGCCATGGAATCCGGTGGCTCCCAAGCTCCCTCGCTCTCGGACCTATGTGATGAACTGTCCCGTCAGAGGTCCCAACAGGAGTCTATCCTGAGTCACCTGCGGAGTGTCAACTCTCGCCTGGACACTCTGTCTGTTCCACCTGCAACCACCGCTAGTGTCATGACTCGCAACCCGGCAGCACCGCTGCCCACCAATACCATGGTATCCTGTCCCGGACCCCGGCTTTCTGCACCTCCTCATTTCGGAGGTGACTCCGCTCTAGCTCGGGGCTTCATAAACCAGTGCACCCTGCACTTTGAACTCTTGTCCCACCAGTTTATCTCCGACCGGTCCAAAGTAGCCTTTATCATGTCCCACCTTTCGGGGGAGGCTCTGGCTTGGCTAAATCCTCTGTGGGAGAGAGGAGATCCCCTGGTGTCCGACCTGCCAGCCTTTCTCACGGCTTTCCAGAAAGTCTTCGACGAACCCGGACGGAAGACCTCATCCGCATCGTCTCTGCTACGCCTCCGTCAAGGAGATCTCACCGTGGGCCAATATGCCATACGGTTCCGTACCCTTGCTTCGGAGCTGGCCTGGTATAACGATGCTCTGGTGTCTGTCTTCTGGGAGGGTCTGTCCAGCCGTATTAAAGATGAACTCGCCGGTCGGGACATTCCTACCACTCTCGACGACTTAATAACACTTGCCACCCGGATTGACATCCGATTCCAGGAGCGCGCCAAAGAGGTCGCCCGTGAGAGGAGGTTTCCACGTCTAGCCCCCACCTTCCAGAAACCCGTCACTCCCTCCGTTACTCCCCAGGCACACTCACCTGAGCCTATGCAGGTCGACCAGACCAAGATGGTCAAAACCCGTCAAGACTTACGCCGTGCCGAGGGGAGCTGCTTCTACTGTGGCAGCAAGGGGCACCGGATCCTTTCCTGCCCAGAGAGGTCGGGAAACGCCTGTGTCTAGGATCGCTCAGAGAGGTCGCCCTAGACAAAAGTAAACCCTCTCCATCTCTGATGCTGTCAGTCTCTATCACCTGCGGAGAGAACCGCTATTTCGAACTGGCTCAACTTGACTCAGGAGCTGCTGGAAATCTCATTTCTCAGTCTCTGGTAGAGAAATACCGCATTCCCACCAAACCTCTGGCCGTACCTTTATCTGTCGCCGCCGTGGATAGGGGCCTCTTACCACATCCCATCCAACTCATCACCGAATCCATAACTCTGCAGGTGGGAATGCTGCATTCTGAGAGCATCTCCTTTCATGTTCTGCCTGGACTCTCTCACGCACTCTTGTTAGGCCTACCTTGGCTCCAGAAACATGCAACCGTGCTTGACTGGCAGACCGGAGAAGTCCTTCGCTGGGGACAGGACTGCCATAGGACTTGTCTAGTTCCCGTTCATCCTGCTCGTCCTTCTCCTACCCCAGTCAGTCTACCCGGTCTTCCGGTTCCCTATTGGTCTTATGCGGATGTCTTCAATAAAAAAGAAGCAGAGACATTACCCCCTCATAGACCATACGATTGTCCAATCGACCTGATACCCGGCTCTACTCCTCCCCGTGGGCGTATCTACCCTTTGTCCGCAGCGGAGACCCGGTCCATGTCAGAATATATTGAGGAGAATCTGGCCCGGGGATTTATCCGGAAATCTACTTCCCCGGCGGGAGCAGGCTTCTTCTTCGTCAAAAAGAAGGACGGCTCACTCCGTCCATGTATAGATTATAGAGGCCTTAACCAGATTACAGTGAAGAATAAATACCCCCTCCCGCTCATTTCTGAATTATTTGACCGCCTGAGGGGGGCTAGAATCTTCACCAAACTGGATCTCCGTGGGGCGTATAACCTGGTCCGTATCCGTCAGGGGGATGAGTGGAAGACGGCATTCAACACCCAGGACGGCCACTATGAGTACCTTGTAATGCCCTTCGGTCTCTGTAACGCTCCTGCCGTCTTTCAAGAGTTGGTCAATGACATCTTCCGTGACCTTCTCTACTCCTGCGTGGTGGTGTACCTGGACGACATCTTGGTCTTCTCTCCGGACCTTCCTACTCACCGGAGGGATGTTCGTCAGGTCCTGCTCAGGCTCAGGCAGAACCACCTCTATGCTAAATATGAGAAGTGCATCTTTGAGCAGACCTCTCTTCCATTTCTGGGCTACATAATCTCTCAGACCGGCCTACAAATGGATCCTGAGAAACTGTCTGCCATCCAGAAGTGGCCCCGACCAGAGGGGTTGAAGGCTATTCAGCGGTTCCTGGGCTTCGCCAACTATTACCGCCTCTTCATACCGCACTTCTCTTCCCGGACTGCCCCTATCTCTGCGCTCACCCGTAAGGGTACTAATCCCAGAAGATGGCCGCCCGAAGCTGAGGAGGCCTTTCTTTCCTTAAAACAGGCCTTCTCCTCCGCCCCAGTGCTGCATCGTCCGGACGGCAACAAACAATTCTTCCTAGAAGTTGACGCTTCCTCCTCCGGAGCCGGGGCGGTACTTACCCAAAAGTCATCTTCCGGAAGAATGGTAACCTGCGGTTTTTTCTCCAAACTCTTCTCCTCTTCTGAACGCAACTATTCTATTGGAGACCGTGAATTGTTAGCCATTAAGCTGGCACTGGAGGAGTGGCATTACCTGCTCGAGGGGGCTCTTCACCCGGTAATAATTTACACGGACCACAAGAACTTGGCTTACCTTCAGAGCGCCCAGAGACTTAACCCGCGCCAAGCCCGGTGGTCCTTGTTTTTTGCCCGCTTTGATTTTGTTCTTCATTTTTGCCCGGCAGACAAAAACATCAAAGCTGACGCCTTGTCCCGATCCTTCCTGGTATCTGATCTAGAGGAGGAACCTAAGCACATCATTGATCCCGCCAGAGTAATGCAAGTGGATCCCGTGAATCTAAATCGTCTCCCTCCCGGTAAGACGTTTGTAACTGTACCTGATCGGAAGAAGGTCCTACACTGGGGTCACTCATTTAAGCTAGCTGGCCACGCCGGTCAGAAAAAGACCCTCCAGCTCATTACCCGGCATTACTGGTGGCCTACCCTGCACAAGGATGTAATAGACTTTGTTTCTGTCTGTGTGTCCTGCGTCCTCAACAAAGTTCCGAGACACCTGCCAGCCGGTCGCCTTCTTCCTCTTCCAGTACCTGCTGCCTCGTGGCAGCATATTGCTATGGACTTTATAATGGATCTTCCTGTCTCTGCCGGTTGTACGGTCATTTGGGTGGTCGCTGATCGCTTCTCCAAGATGGCGCACTTCATTCCCCTGCCGGGTCTCCCGTCTGCACCCGAACTGGCTAAAGACTTTATCCGCCACATCTTCTGTCTCCATGGCCTGCCCCTCCACATCGTGTCAGATCGTGGGGTTCAGTTCACCTCACGCTTCTGGAGAGCCACATGTAAGTTGCTTGACGTCACTCTGGACTTCTCCTCCGCTTACCATCCACAGTCCAATGGTCAAGTGGAGCGGATCAATCAGAACCTGACCAGTTACCTCCGGCACTTCGTTAATGCCCACCATTCGGACTGGGTGGATCTCCTACCATGGGCCGAGTTCTCTTACAATAATCACGAGAGCGAATCTTCCTCCAAATCCCCGTTTTTTGTAGTCTTCGGTCAGCATCCTCGGATCCCATTTCCCGTCTCCACCTCGGTGGACAATCCGGCTGCGGAATCTCTCGTTCGCGAATTCTCCTCCATTTGGGAGAGTACCCGATCCGCACTCCTTCAGTCGTCCGAACGGATGAAAAAACACGCTGACAAGAAACGCCTGGATCCTCCACAATTCCGTCCTGGAGATAAAGTCTGGCTCTCGTCCAAATATGTCCGGCTCAAGATTCCCTCCTACAAGTTAGGGCCTCGGTTCATCGGCCCACTGGAAGTTATCAAACAGATCAACCCGGTGGCCTATAAATTAAAACTCCCGGCCAACTTACGGATCCCTAACTCCTTCCATGTATCTCTCCTCAAACCCGTGGTACTTAACTCTTTTTCCAAGTCTACAGGTATGCCTCCTGCTCCGGTTTCCGCTGAGAACGAGTTTGAGGTAGAGAACATTCTGGCCACCAAAAGGGTAAGAGGAAAAACCTTTTTTCTGGTAGATTGGAAGGGGTTTGGTCCTGAGGAGAGAATGTGGGAGCCCCGGGAGAACATCCATGCCCCTCTCATCCTTGATAAATTTCTCTCTGGCCTAAAGAAGGGGGGGCTTAAAGGGGGGGGTACTGTAGCGTCGGCGTCCCTGCCTCCTGCTAGGCAGGGACGCTGTTCCCCTCACCTCTCTGCTCTGTGTCCGGCGTCTTCCTCCCGCTCTGCTGGCAGCGCGCGCTGCTTCCCGGCCACGGTGCTTAGGGCGCGTGCGCGCTCCCCCTCTCTTAAAGGGGCCGCGCGCGCCGTCCTAAGGAGTCCCCGGCCAATGGCCGGAGGACTTCACCATATATAAGGCACCTCCTCCAAAATGGAGGTGCCCGAGCAATGTTGTTGCAAAGCCTTCACTCTGCTTCAGCCCTCAGGTCCCGTTTCCAGTTACCTGCCAGATTCCTGCCTGTTACCTGCCAGTCACCTGCCAGATTCCTGCCTGTTACCTGCCAGTCACCTGCCAGATTCCTGCCAGTCACCTGCCAGATATCCGTTTACCTGCTTGCAAGCCTGCGGTCCGACGGTCTGCCTTCCGACACCTGTCAGTCTGTCTATGGACCAGCCTGCCCCCTCACCTTGGAGCGCTCATCTGCTACCTGCCTGCTAGCCTACCTGGAGGCTCCGCCGTCACTTGCCGTGACCACCTGCCTGTCCAGAGACTCTTGTCTGCTCTCCTGGGAGCGCTCATCTGCTACCTGCCTGCTAGCCTACCTGGAGGCTCCGCCGTCACTTGCCGTGACCACCGGCCTGTCCAGAGACTCTTGTCTGCTCACCTGGGAGCGCTCATCTGCTACCTGCCTGCTAGCCTACCTGGAGGCTCCGCCGTCACTTGCCGTGACCACCTGCCTGTTCAAAGACTCTCGCCTGCTCACCTAGGAGCGCTCTCCTGCTACCTGCCTGCTAGCCTACCTGGAGGCTCTGCCATCACTAGCCGTGACCACCTGCCTGTCCAGAGACTGTCCCTGTCACTTGCCGTGAGTACCCGTCCTTCTACCCAGAGACTGTCCCTGTCACTTGCCGTGACTACCTGCCCTTCTACCCAGAGACTGTCCCTGTCACTTGCGGTGACTACCTGCCCTTCTACCCAGAGACTGTCCCTGTCACTTGGCGTGATTACCTGCCCGTCTTCCCTGGGAGCCACCCGCTTCGTTACAAGGACCGCCCCCTTGTATAGTTGCTCAGAGGTTCCGCCTCCCAGACCCGTTACAGTCACCTTACGCAATTTACCAATTCGCTCGACCTCCTGCCTGAGTAAAAACAATTTATCCTCGGGCAATCGACACTCCATGCTTTCCGTATCGATCGATATTCCCAAAAAACTCAACACAGTAAAAGGACCATCGGTTTTCTCTTTAGCCAAAGGGACCCCAAAACGTTCTGCAACCCACACCATGGCTACTAACAAATTACCACAGACAAACGAATCTGGGGGACCTATGAACAAAAAATCATCCAGGTAGTGGATAACGGACTGCACACCTGCAACATCCCTGACCACCCATTCCAGAAAAGTACTGAAAGTTTCAAACAAGGAACATGAAATAGAACAACCCATAGGCAAACACCTATCCAGGTAATAACCTTTGTTCCAAAAACAACCCAAAAGTGGAATGCTAGCCGGGTGAACCGGAAGTAGCCTAAAAGCTGATTCAATGTCAGTTTTCGCTAACAATGACCCAGGCCCATACCTACGAACCCATGACACAGCCGCATCAAATGATGTGTATTCAACTGAACATAATTCCGGCGCTATACCGTCATTGACCAAACAACCTTTCGGGTACGACAAATGCTGGATCAGGCGAAATTTATTTGGCTCCTTCTTAGGCACCACCCCCAAAGGAGAAATAATCACACCTTCAAACGGTAGACTATCAAAAGGTCCAGCCATACGACCTAACTCCACTTCCTTCGCCAACTTAACACCGACTACCTCTGGATGCAACAAAGCAGACCTCAAATTCTTAACAGAAAAAGGAACCGTATGGTCAGGAGGCGGGATCCTGAAACCTTCCAAAAAAACATCATTAATAAACCTGGCCTTCGATTGATCAGGATATCTACTTAGAAAGGGGTCCATCCCTAGCAGATTCACTGGAGTCACCCCCTTGACCGGTACCCACAGACATCCTTCCTTTTCCTTTTTTGAAGCATTTTGCAGCCCCATGGGAGCTCCCGTTGCAATGGGAACAAACGTGCTTGAACTTACAGCCGTTCCCATATTTGCACTGGCCATCATTAAATTGCCAGCACGTTCCCGACTTCTCTTTTCCTCCCTGGGCTCCCTGACTACCTCCACCCGTTCCCGACGATTGACTCCCGCTTCCTCCGCTCCCGTGAAAGGACTGCCCGTATCTAGCAGGGGCCATCACTTTTAACCAAAGGCCAATATCTTTCTGATCCCACTTAATCTCAGGCCGCACCGCCTTCCTCTGCCTGAATTGCTCGTCGTACCTCAGCCATGTTTGTCCCCCGTAAGTACGATGCGCTTCCCCAATTGCGTCTAAGTAACAGAATAAACCAGAGCAATTTTCAGGAAACTTTTCCCCAATGACACCGGCCAATATAGCAAATGCTTGAAGCCAATTTGCAAAAGTCTGATGGATCAAGCGCCACCTGCGCTTCTCCTCCTCCTCCTTTTTGCTATCATCTTTCCTCCCCTTGTCTAAATTAAACTTCTCCAAGGGAAGGCGGGAGAAAATTTCGACGTATTCATCATGCCAAATTTTCTCCTTCACCTCTTTTTTTAAATGTGCCCCCAGTGGCCCCTCGAAGCACACATACACCTCACCCTTTGCCCTATCATCCAGCTTCACCGTATCGCCATTGTCCTTTGCCGTTTGAACCGATACCGAAACGCCCGTAGGCGCTACCTCTGTGCCCGCCGCAGACCCTACTGTAATGCAACTGGGTTGCAGCAACACCTCCTGGCCTGGTAACCAGGCTCCTACCGGGGATGTCCTTGACCCACCCGCTGCCCCGCTCTCCATTCTATGCAAAATCTGTGACATGCTATGCAAGATATCCCTAATCCCCGATACCTCTGCACCCCCGGGACCGCCTAAACTCCTCCCCTCTGGCCCTGCAAACTGACCACTACCCCCCCTAGCAAAACAGCCCCTGCGGGTGACAAATAAGACATAGAATCATACTCACGCTGCTGCACAGGTGCTGTGTCCCCGCCAACCGGAATTCCTGAGTCCTGACGATCACCACTTCAGTCACAGTCACCGCTGGAATCGGATCCTTCCGTGTCCGTTCGCCGCTCAAGGTCCGCGCCCCTTGCCTCCACGTCACCAGGGGGGACCTGAACGGTCACGGATGCTGCAGACTGTCTTCTCCTCAACGTTCGCCTCCCGCCAGACCGTTTTATACTCCTAGATGCAGCTCTGGGCCTCCTCCGGCTACTAGACCCAGACACCCGGGCCTGGTCAGTGCTGCCAGAACGGACGCTGCCAGGCAGCGCGGTGTCGCTGCCCACCGCTCCTTCCCTTCCACATCGTCCATGTGAGCAAGGCAGCAGTGGTTCCCTGGACTGCTGCCTGCCTGCAGATGCTTGCCTCCCTGGTGTCATAGTGGTCCTCACAGCAGGCACCCCGACAGGTGCATCACCAGTGGCGCCTGCCGTTTTCTGCGCTGCTCCACGGATCATCCTGGATCCTCTCCCCTCATTATGGCCCCCACCACCTGCTCCGGCGATGCTGTTCCTGGGGGGCGCACATCCGGTGCGGACGTGACTTCCGGTGTGGACGTCACGTCCGGCGCGGCCCTGACTTCCAGTGCGGGCCGCGCTCCTCGCCGTGCAGCGCCAACAGGCCGGCTGGATGGATTCCTGCCGGGCCGAGCGCGGCTGGCAGGGACCGCACCATCTCGTTCACCTCCCGCAGGGTCCCCGGAGGGACTCCGGAGCCTGTGCCTGTTGTGCGTGGATACCTCCGGTGACAGTCTATCCGGGGTCCGGGTCCTCCTACTCCTTCTCACAGCTCAGGACGGCTCCTCCATATTTTCAGCTGCTCCCAGCAAGGCAGAAAGCTGGGCCTCCAGCCATCCCCCTCTTCGTGACCTGGCGACGTCTCTGAGTTGGCCCACCAGGGATTTGACGAACGCCATCTCTGGTAATTACTCTGCTGCTCCTCAGGAAATGGCGGTTTTCCCGAACTTTTCCCTATATATGCACCTCTCTCACTACCCGCCCCCAACTTCCCCTTATCTAATCCCAAGACCGCTTTATTCAAAAAAAAGGGGGGGGGTGTGAAACCTCCAGGCCAACCCCGGTCATGGGTGGCTTCCCCCTAGCTGTGCTGTCTCCAGCCCCCTCCTATATATGCCGTACGCACCACACACACACACTGTATACGCCGTACGCAACACACACTGTATACGCTATACACACCACACACACACTGTATACGCCGTACACACCACACACACACACTGTATATGCCGTACGCACCACACACAGACACACACACACTGTGTACACTGTACGCACCACACACACACTGTATACGCCGTACGCACACCATACACACACACACTGTATACACCGTACGCACTAAACACACTCTGTATACGCCGTACGCACCACACACACACTGTATACGCCGTACGCACCACACATACACTGTATACGCAGTACGCACCACACACACACTGTATATGCTGTACGCACCACACACACACTGTATACACCGTATGCCCCCCACACACACATACTGTATACGCCGTATGCACCACACACACACTGTATACGCCGTACGCACCACATACAATGTATACGCACCACATACACTGTATACGCCGTACGCACCACACACACACTGTATACGCCGTACGCACCACACACACACTGTATACGCCGTACGCACCACACACACACTGTATACGCTGTATGCACCACACACACTGTATACACCGTACGCACCACACACACACGTACTGTATATGCCGTACACAAACACACACACACCGTGTACGCCGTATGCACAACACATACACACTGTATACACCGTACACACCACACACAGACACACACTGTATACGCCGTATGCACCACACACACTCTGTATACGTCGTACGCTCCACACACACACACACACTGTATACGTCGTACGCACCACACACACAAACTGTATACGCCGTATGCACCACACACACTGGATACGCCGTACGCACCAGCACACACACACACTGCATATGCCGTATGCACCACACACACTGTATACGCCGTGCTCACCACCACACACGCTGTATACGCCGTACGCACCACACACAAACACACTGTATACGCCGTACGCACCACCACACACACACTCTGTATACGCCGTACGCAGCAGACACACAGTGTATACGCCGAACGCACCACCACACACACACACACTGTATATGCCGTACGCACCACCACACACACACTCTGTATACGCCGTATGCACCAGACACACAGTGTATACGCCGAACGCACCACCACACACACACACTGTATATGCCGTACGCACCACCACACACACACTCTGTATACGCCGTATGCACCACCACACACTGTATATGCTGTACGCACCACACACTGTATACGCCGTACGCACCACACGCACACACTGTATACACTGTACGCACCACACGCAAACACTGTATACGCCTTATGCACCTCCCACACACACACTGTATACGCCGTACGCACCACCCCACACACACACACACTGTATACTCCATACGCACCACACACACACACACACTGTATACTCCGTACACACCACACACACACACTATATACTCCGTACACACCACACGCACACACTGTATACGCCGTATGCACCACACACACACTATATGCCGTACGCACCACACACACACACTGTATATGCCGTACGCACCACCACACACACATTCTGTATACACTGTACGCAGCACACACACACTGTATATGTCGTACGCACCACACACACACACTGTATTCGCTGTACGCACCACACACACATTGTATACACCGTACTCACCACACACACACTCTGTAGATGCGGTACACACCACACACTGTTATGCACACGCCCGGACTGGCTGGCGTGTGCGTGATTAGTGATCCCACTGTGCCATGAACCGGAGAATGCCTGGAGGGGCGTAACTAAGTATCAACCCGATCCGACCCAGGTCGCACGCTGGCTACGACGCCGTGCACCAGGGAGGAACCGAGCAGAGGGACCAGGTGCCACTCCAGGTCAGACCGTGGACACGGCTGTTGACCCACACCGGGGAATACAGGAAGAGGCAGGTTAGAGCACAGGCTGTGGTAGGGTCCAGTACAGACTGGGAGACGGGTTCAGAGACGCAGATGCGGTAATCAAGCAGAGTAAAGCAAAACCGCAGGTGCGGTGGACAAGGCTGAGCAGAGCGAAACCGCAGGTGCGGTGGACAAGGTTGAGCAGAGCGAAACCGCAGGTGCGGTGGACAAGGCTGAGCAGAGCGAAACCGCAGGTGCGGTGGACAAGGCTGAGCAGAGCGAAACCGCAGGCGCGGTGGACAAGGCTGAGCAGAGCGAAACCGCAGGTGCGGTGGACAAGGCTGAGCAGAGCGAAACCGCAGGTGCGGTGGACAAGGCTGAGCAGAGCAAAACCGCAGGCGCGGTGGACAAGGCAGATCAGAGTGAACCCACAGATGCGGTGGACAAGGCTGAGCAGAGCGAAACCGCAGAAGCGGTGGACAAAGCAGAGCAGAGCGAAACCGCAGACGTGGTGGACAAGGCTGAGCAGAGCGAAACCGCAGATGCAGTGGACAAGGCTGAGCAGAGCAAAACCGCAGGCACGGTGGACAAAGCAGAGCGGGCAGGAACCGCCGGAGCGGTAAGCAAGGCAGAGCAGGGATAAACCACCAAAGCGGTGAGCAAAGACAGAGCAGAGGGGACAGGGCTCTGTTCACATGGAACAGGCTGGAAGGGAAAGGCAGAACCAGATACACACGAGGTACTTGCAAAGAAGTAGCGAGTGGACTCCAAACTCACAAACGGAAGTACAGCGACAACGAGTAGGAGTTTAGGTGCAAGTTCAGACTCTGCAGAAAAGAGAGGACTGGCCTGGAAATACAGCCTCCAGGAAGGCGGACAGACAACAGGCTAGGAGATAGTTCAGACAGGACCTGGCACTTCAGAGGAAAGAAGCCCACTGAAGGAACAAGTTGCTCAGGCACCAGCTTCCATGTGAAGCTGGTTTAAATAACCAGTGACAGACAGCAATAGGCTGAGGACGCATTAGGGGTGTGCCCACAGCAGCTACAAGAAACAGGAAGTAACCGGGCCACCGCCCTAAGCAGTCAGAACAGAGACAAACAGACAGCATGAATAGAAGCCAGGCTAGCAGACTGGACTGAATATCAAGTTTGCGATCTTGCATGGTGAGAGATGGTGCACCATGCAAGCCCGCCACCAGGTATGTTACAGACACATACTGTATACGCCGTATGCAGCACGACACACACTCTGTATATGCCGTACGCACCACACACACACACTGTATACGCCGTACGCACCACACACACACACTCTGTATACGCCATATGCACCACACACACACTGTATACGCCGTATGCACCACACACACACTGTATACGCCGTACGCACCACCATACACACACTGTATACGCTGTACGCACCACCACACACACACTGTATACGCCGTACGCACCACACACTGTATACGCCGTGTGCACCACACACACACTTTATACGCCGTACGCACCACACACACACACACTGTATACGCCGTACGCACCACACACACACACACACTGTATACATCGTTCGCACGACACACACACACTGTATACGCCGTACGTACCACACACACTCGCACACACTGTATACGCCGTACGCACCACATACACACACACTGTATATGCCGCACGCACCACATACACACACACTGTATACGCCGTACGCACCACACACACACACTGTATATGCCGTACGCAGCCTCTTGCGCGGTTACACCAGCAGAACACCATCGCGAACACGCCATGGACGCTGCCGCCGGGATCAGCCGAATAATTCACTGACCGCCGCCATCTTTGTACAGGAGGAGCGCATGCGCAGTTTTAATGTGACAGCCGCTATCTCCCTGCACACAGATGGCTGCGGTCTGATTTACTGCGCGGGGAGACAGCTCAAATGAGAGAACACATGAGGGAAGAAGACAGCACAGGGATGGAGAGAGAGAGAGCAAACAAGGGGGAGAGCACATAGGGTACACAGGTCAAAGAAGAGATCACATGAGAGGAGAAGACAGCAGATGGGGGAGAGAAAGCGCACAGGGAGGAGCGAGACAGAGCACAGAGGGGAGAGAGACAGAGCACAGGGGGGAGAGAGCTCAAACGGGACAGCACATGAGGGGAGAACACAGCACAGGAAGAAGAGACAGCAGACAAGGGGGATAGCACATGGGGTAGACAGGTCAAAGAAGAGATCACATGAGAGCAGAAGACAGCAGATGGAGAGAGAAAGCGCACAGGGAGGAGAGAGACAGAGCACAGGGGGAGAGAGCTCAAACGGGACAGCACATGAGGGGAGAACACAGCACAGGAAGGAGAGAGACAGCAGACAAGGGGGATAGCACATGGGGTACACAGGTCAAAGAAGAGAGCACAGACGGGAGAAGTCAGCACATGGGGGAAAGAGAGAGTGGATAGGTGAGGTGAGCACATGGGGGTGGGAGATTCGCAACGCTGCAAAGCCTGCCCCCATCATGACATTACCCCCCTCCCGATGCGATAGCATCGGGCCTCCATCTAGTGTGTGTGTGTGTGTGTGTATGTGTATAAATATATATATATATGTATATATATAATTATATATGTGTATGTATGCATGTGTGTCCAGCAGATCTGCCTGGTTATGCTGTATTATATTCCCTATATCCATATGGTCACATTTGCCATTCAGTAGTGAGGAAAAACTGTGACAATGTTATTGGAAATATAGATCATCCAGCTTGCCCCAGAAACAAATATAACCATACACACTCCTCCAGGAATCGACAAATCTCCTGGGAATGGAGCGAAGTGTAGGAACGTGTAGAGGTGTGTCTGGGATCAATGAATGGGACAGGAGTGGATGTGTGGTCTGAGGTCTGTAAAAGGGACAGATGGTGGATGTGTGGTCTGGGGTCTAAACAGGGCAGAGGTTGGATGTGTGGTCTGGGGTCTGTAAACAGGGCAGAGGGTGGTTGTGTGGTCTGTGGTCTAAACAGGGCAGAGGGTAGATGTGTGGTCTTGGGTCTAAACAGGGCAGAGGGTGGATGTGTGGTCTGGGGTCTGTAAACGGGGCAGAAGGTGGATGTGTGGTCTGGGATCTAAACAGGGCAGAGGGTGGATGTGTGGTCTAGGGTCTGTAAGCGGTGCAGAGGGTGGATGTGTGGTCTGGGGTCTAAACGGGGCAGAGGGTGGATGTGTGGTCTTGGGTCTGTAAATGGGGCAGAGGGTGGATGTGTGGTCTGGGGTCTGTAAATGGGGCAGAGGGTGGAAGTGTGTGGTCTTGGGTCTGTGAACGGGGCAGAGGGTGGATTTGTGGTCCGGGGTCTGTAAATGGGGCAGTGGGTGGATGTGTGAACTGGGGTCTGTAAACGGGGCAGTGGGTGGATGTGTGGTCTGGGGTCTGTAAATGGGGCAGAGAGTGGATGTGTGGTATGGGGTCTGAAAACGTTTGTACGAGGGGCGTTCATTAAAGATTTCCCCTGACCCACTTCCATTTATTACAGGACACTTAAAACTTCACATGTGTAATGATATAAGTCTCTATAGGTTACGTGCCCATTTGCTACTCAGAACTGATAACGGTCTTGATTTTACAGGTGCTGAAGTGGTGTGAGGTTTGATAATGGACCCAGTGGAATACAGAGCAGTCATCAAGTTCCTTTACTTGAAAGGCCGCATACCAAAGGAGACATTCGATGTGATGAAAGAGGTTTATCGTGATGATTCCCCATCATATGATGTAGTCAAGAACTGGCATCGTCAATTGAAATGTGGTTGGACTTCGGTGCAAACAGCTCCAACTCCAGGGCGACCCCACTCTGCTATTGATGAACACACCACCCAGCAAGTGGAGGTCGCCATTTTGGAAAATCTCCGTGTGATCATTCGCCACCTAGCGAAAAATGTCAAGATTAGTGTGGGTCCGTGGAAAACATCATCCAAGACCATCTTCACATGCATAAGGTATCTGCTCGCTGGGTTCCCCGACTGCTCACACCTTTCCAGAAGCAGGAAAAAGTCGAAAGCTCTCAGGGTCTACTGACGATGTGCCATGAAAACCAGGAGGACTTTTTCAACAGACTGATCACACAGGATGAAAGCTGGGTCCATCACTATGATCCTGAGACTAAAGTCCAGTCAATGCAATGGAAGCATCATGACTCACCGCCCCCAAAGAAGGCACATGCCCGACCCTCAGCTGGCAAGGTCATGCTCACAGTATTTTGGGACCAGCATGGAGTAGTATTGATGGATTTCCTAGCAAAGGGTGCCATGATCACTGGGACATACTATGCTTCACTGTTGCGGAAATTACGGAACTTGCAAAACCAAGAGACATGGCATGCTCACCAAAGGTGTCCGCCTTCTGCAAGACAATGCACCAGTTCACAACTCACATGTTGCCAAAATGGAAGCATGCTCCCGTGGCTTTGAAATTCTACCGCATCCCCCTTATTCACCCGACCTCGCACCATCGGACTACACCTCTTTCCAAAAATGAACTTATTTTTGAAGGGCAAGTATTTTCCAGATGATGAGACACTGATTTCCGAAGTCACAAAGTGGCTTTTGGAGCAACCTGTCGACTTCTATATGCAAGGTGTTTACAGTTGCTTAAAGAGATGGGAGAAGTGTGTGTCCCTAGGTGGCATCTATGTAGAGAAGGACTAATAACTGGGCCAAGTTTCATTGCTCTCAGTCCACAGGAAGTGGGTCAGGGGAAATCTTTAATGAACGCCCCTCGTATGTCTAATCTGGGGTCCGTAAACAGGGAAGTGTATCGGATCTGGCCTTTATTATTAATGAGGTCTTTTAGTTTGGAATCTGGGGGAATCTGTTTTCTTTGGGGTCTGTGGGTGTTGGGTTGTGTAGTGGGTTTGGGTTTTGCAGACAAGGAAATATGTTCGTTTTCACTGTAAGGCTGGCTGCATGTATCCGAAGTTTCACCCACCAAATGCCCAATGGCCGCAATATTGTAAGACCATATTGAATCATAGAATCATAGAATGGTAGAGTTGGAAGGGACCTCCTGGGTCATCTGGTCCAACCCCCTGCTCAAAGCAGGATTCACTAGATCATCTCAGACAGATGTCTGTCCAGCCTCTGTTTGAAGACGTCCATTGAAGGGGAACTCACCACCTCTCGTGGCAGCCTGTTCCACTCATTAATCACCCTAACTGTCAAAAAGTTTTTTCTAATATCTAATCTGTGTCTCCTCCCATTTAGTTTCATCCCATTGCTTCTAGTCTTTCCTTGTGCAAATGAGAATAAAGATGATCCTTCTACAATGTGACAGCCCTTGACATATTTGTAGACAGCTATTAAGTCTCCTCTCAGTCTTCTTTTTTGCAAGCTAAACATTCCCAAATCCTGCAACCGTTCCTCATAGGACATGGTTTGCAGACCAGTCACCATTCTGGTCGCTCTTCTCTGAACTTGCTCCAGTTTGTCTATGTCTTTTTTAAAATGTGGTGCCCAAAACTGTACACAGTATTCCAGATGAGGTCTGACCAAAGAGGAGTAAAGACCGATAATGACTTCACGTGATCTAGACTGTATGCTTCTGTTAATACATCCCAGAATTGTATTTGTCTTTTTTGCTGCTGCATCACACTGTTGACTCATGTTCAGTCTATGATCTATTAGTATACCTAAGTCTTTTTCACATGTACTGTTGCTTAGCTCTATTCCTCCCATTCTGTATATGCTTTTTTCATTTTTATTGCCCAGATGTAGTACTTTGCATTTTTCCCTGTTAAAAACCATTCTGTTGGTTGCTGCCCACTGCTCCAGTTTATTTAGGTCTTTTTGAATCCTCTCTCTCTCTTCTCTAGTATTAGCTATCCCTCCTAGCTTTGTGTCATCAGCAAATTTAATCAGTTTACCCTCAATTCCTTCATCTAAATCATTGATAAAGATGTTGAACAATACAGGTCCCAGGACGGAGCCCTGTGGTACCCCACTTGAGACATTCATCCAGCTGGATGTGAAGCCATTTACAACCACCCTTTGAGTCCGATCACTAAGCCAGTTATGAATCCACCTAACAGTTGCCTGGTCCATTGCATACTTGGTCATTTTTTCAATAAGGATGGTGTGAGATACTTTGTCAAATGCTTTGCTGAAGTCAAGATATACTATATCTACAGCATTTCCCTGATCCACCCAGTCAGTGATTCTGTCATAGAAGGAAATTAAGTTAGTCTGACATGACTTGTTAGTTACAAACCCATGCTGACTTTGGTTAATCACTTCATTCTTATCCATGTACTTACATACATGTTGTTTAATAATTTTTTCAAAGATCTTTCCTGGTATAGAAGTCAGACTCACCGGCCTATAGTTCCCTGGGTCCACCTTCTTCCCCTTTTTGAAGATAGGAACAACATTTGCTCTTCTCCAGTCTTCTGGGACTTCTCCTGTTCTCCAAGAATTTTCAAAGATTATGGAGAGTGGTTCTAAAATTTCTTCTACGATCTCCTTCAGTACTCTGGGGTGTAATTCATCTGGACCTGGAGGCTTGAACTCATTTATGTTAGCTAAATATTCCCTCACAATCTTTCTGTTTACAGATAACTTGGATTCCTCTATTCCTTTAAAAGGACAGTGAAGATCAGTTGATGTTACATTTTCTTTCTGAGAGAAAACAGATGCAAAATAGGAATTAAAAAGTTCGGCCTTCTCAACATCCTCTCTTACCATTTCTCCATTTTCATCCTGTAAAAATCCTATAGCATCTTTGACTTTTCTTTTACTTTTGACATACCCCCAAAATCCTTTTTTATTGCTTTTGACATCTCTTGCAAGCCTTAATTCATTGTCAGCTTTAGCTAAGCTGATATGTGCCCTGCAGGATCTGCAGACTGCATTATAATCTTCTTTAGATATGCCTCCCTCTTTCCATTTAATAAACATTTCTTTCTTTCTTTTTAGCATGTGTTTAAGTTCTGTGTTCATCCATCCTGGTTTTCTTAAATGCTTCCCATTCTTCCTACTTTTCGGGATTGTTAACGATTGTGCTTTGAGAATCTCATTTTTAAAAATTTCCCATCCTTCCTGGACATTTTTGTCCTTAAGGACATCCAGCCATTGGATCCCTCCTATTCTCTTTCTGAGTCTCTTAAAATCTGCCTTTCTAAAATCTAACCTTGAAGTTTGAGTCTTCACATGTCTTCCTCCTCTAGTTATCCAAAATTCTATAATAGCATGATCGCTGCCTCCTAGGGTCCCAGCCACTTTTACCTCCTCAACCATTTCCTCCCTGTTTATAAGGATTAGATCCAAAGTAGCAGATCCCCTTGTTTTCTCCCCTACCTTTTGGAAGATAAAGTTGTCAGCAAGAGAGGATAAGAATTTGCTTGACCTGTTAGTTTTACTTGAGAGAGATTCCCAACAAATGTCTGGATAGTTGAAATCTCCCATGACCACTACGTCATATTTTTTGGAGAACTTCGTCATTTGATACATAAAGAGTTCATCCATACCTTCAGCTTGCCCAGGTGGCCTGTAGTAAATGCCTACAATGGTGTCCTTTCCGTTGTTCTCTCCTTGTATTCTTACCCAAACAGTTTCCACAGAACTCCCAGTCTCTGAAGCTTCAATCTCTGTGCAGATATACGCTTTTCTAACATACAATGCAACACCTCCTCCTCGTTTATCAAGTCTGTTTCTTGCAAATAAGTTGTATCCTTTTAGCCTTTTATTCCAATCATGTGTATCGTCCCACCAAGTTTCAGTGATTCCAATGACATCATATTCCTTTTCCTGCATTAGTAGTTCCAATTCTCCTTGTTTGTTGCCCATGCTTTGTGCATTTGTATAAAAACATTTTAGTTTGTGATTGGTTTCTCTTCCTCCCATATTTTTATTATTTAAATTGTTTTGTCTTTGTTCTTCTTTTCCACTTCCAGTAGCAGAGATCTCAATAGTATTTGTCAGCTGTATGGCTTTTTCTGGCCTTTTGCTTCCCTTCCCACATTGTTCTAGTTTAAAGCTCTTCTGATGAGTGTAGCAAGGCGACTTCCAAATACATGTTTTCCAGTCTTCGCAAGGTGCACCCCATCTCTAGCAAGTAATCCATCGTATAGGTAATTCATTCCGTGATCCAGAAATCCAAATCCTTGTTGACGGCACCATCGACGTAGCCAGTTGTTCACCTGTAGAATCTTATTCCACCTCATTGTTCCATGGCCATCCACTGGGAGGATGGATGAGAAGACCACCTGCGCTCCCAATTCTTTCACTTTCTTGCCTAAGTCTTCAAAGTCACTGCAGATGGTTTCCAGGTCCTTTCTTGCGGTGTCATTTGTCCCCACATGTATTAGCAGGAATGGGTAGTGATCTGTAGGTCTGAAGAGTCTTGATATCCTGTCAGACACATCTTTAATTTTTGCTCCTGGAAGACAGCACATTTCTCTTGAGGTTATGTCTGGTCTGCAGATAGCGGCCTCTGTTCCTCTTAACAGGGAATCCCCCATGACCACCACTCTCCGTTTTTTCTTCACAACATTTTTCTTTCTCCATCCAGGAGGATTCTGAGGGCTTACAAGGTTATTCATTGCTGGCAAAGTCTTATTTTGCTGTATTTCTTCATGGTTCTCCTGCGTGAGAGCCTGGTACTGGTTCCTGAGCAGTATGGGTGCTGACTGCCTCTCGATCCTCCTGCTTCTGTGGGTCACATGCTTCCATTCCTCTGTTTCGTCAGGTGCAGTTCGAATTTCTTCTCTTTCTGAATCATGAAGAGATAATTCTGCTCTGTCTAAGAACTCTTCACCTTCCTTAATGATTTTCAAGGTAGTTAACCTCTCTTCTAGATTTCGCAACTTTTCCTCCAACAGGGACACAAGCTTGCATTTCTGGCATGTGAAGTTTGGCTTTTCCACTGGCAAGTCTGTGAACATGTAGCAGGATATGCAGCTCACCAAATGGGTCCTGGACTCTTCCATGTTCTTATTGTTAATGTTCTGAAAACAGTGAAAAAAGCTTAAAAAAAAAGCTTCAAAATGCGCGCGCCTATTGGCGCGCGGTTTACCGATGTCCTCTTTTCAGCTCCAACAGCCAAAATCCAGTGTTCTTTGAGCTCGCGGAGACTCTTCACTTACCCCAAAATGCAGTGGGAATATGTAAATTATCTCCTCAGGACTCCTCCCCTGGTTTATTGGGCATAATGGTGGGCAGAGGTTCGGGCACCAGCATGTGATTTTTACACTAAATACTCTAAATTGAGATACATCCTATATGCATGGGTTGGGCATAAATCAGGGGCGTAACGACTTAAGTGGCAGCGGTCGCCGCTGCAACCAGGCGCAGTGGGTGAAGGACCCTTAAATGCCAGCCCCTACATCAGCTGGATGTGCATCCTCGGACGCACATTCAGCTGAAGTGTACTGCAATGCACAGACCCATTGGGTCCGTGCACCACAATACACGCTACCAGCTAATCAGAGGCAAGTAGCTGATGTCGGCATGCACGTGACCGGGTTCGCTTGCACACTACAGTCAGCTGCCGGCTTCAGAAGAAGATGCAGCGCGGCGGCGAAGCAGGGGGAATGTGAGTATAATTGTTTATTTTTTTTAAATCAGTGAGTACACGGTGCCCATGGCCATACTACTACATGTATGACTATGGGCTGTGTATTATATTACATGGATGACTATGGGCTGTGCATGCTACTACATGTATGACTATGGGCTGTGCATGATACTACATGTATGACTATGGGCTGTGCATGATACTACATGTATGACTATGGGCTGTGCATGATACTACATGTATGACTATGGGCTGTGTATTATGTTATATGGATGACTATGGGCTGTGCGTTACACTACATGTATGACTATGGGCTGTGCATTACACTACATATATGACTATGGGCTGTGCATTACACTACATGTATGACTATGAACTCCGCTGTGCATTTTACTACATGTATGACTACGGGCTCCGCTGTGCATTATACTACATGTATGACTGTGGGCTCTACTGTGCATTACACTACATGTATGACTATGGGCTCCACTGTGCATTATACTACATGTACAGCACAGACCAAAAGTTTGGACACACCTTCTCATTTAAAGATTTTTCTGTATTTTCATCACTATGAAAATTGTACATTCACACTGAAGGCATCAAAACTATGAATTAACACATGTGGAATTATATACTTAACAAAAAAGTGTGAAACAACTGAAAATATGTCTTATATTCTAGGTTCTTCAAAGTAGTCACCTTTTGCTTTGATGACTGCTTTGTACACTCTTGGCATTCTCTTGATGAACTTCAAGAGGTAGTCACCGGAAATGGTCTGCCAACAATCTTGAAGGAGTGCCCAGAGATGCTTAGCACTTCTTGGCCCTTTTGCCTTCACTCTGTGGTCCAGCTCACCCCAAACCATCTCGATTGGGTTCATGTCTGGTGACTGTAGAGGCCAGGTCATCTGGCGTAGCACCCCATCACTCTCTATCTTGGTCAAATAGCCCTTACACAGCCTGGAGGTGTGTTTGGGGTCATTGTCCTGTTGAAAAATAAATGATGGTCCAACAAACGCAAACCGGATGGAAAAGCATGCCGCTGCAAGATGCTGTGGTTGCCATGCTGGTTCAGCATGCCTTCAATTTTGAATAAATCCCCACCAGTGTCACCAGCAAAGCACCCCCACACCATCACACCTCCTCCTCCATGCTTCACGGTGGGATCCAGGCATGTAGAGTCCATCCGTTCACCTTTTCTGCGTCGCATAAAGACACGGTGGTTGGAACCAAAGATCTCAAATTTGGACTCATCAGACCACAGCACAAATTTCCACTGGTCTAATGTCCATTCCTTGTGTTCTTTAGCCCAAACAAGTCTCTTCTGCTTGTTGCCTGTCCTTAGCAGTGGTTTCCTAGCAGCTATTTTACCATGAAGGCCTGCTGCACAAAGTCTCCTCTTTACAGTTGTTGAAGAGATGTGTCTGCTGCTAGAACTCTGTGTGGCATTGACCTGGTCTCTAATCTGAGCTGCTGTTAACCTGCGATTTCTGAGGCTGGTGACTCGGATAAACTTATCCTCAGAAGCAGAGGTGACTCTTAGTCTTCCTTTCCTGGGGCGGTCATCATGTGAGCCAATTTCTTTGTAGCGCTTGATGGCTTTTGCAACTGCACTTGGGGACACTTTCAAAGTTTTCCCAATTTTTCGGACTGACTGACCTTCATTTCTTAAAGTAATGATGGCCACTCGTTTTTCTTTACTTAGCTGCTTTTTTCTTGCCATAATACAAATTCTAACAGTCTATTCAGTATGACTATCAGCTGTGTATCCACCAGACTTCTGCACAACACAACTGATGGTCCCAACCCCATTTATAAGGCAAGAAATCCCACTTATTAAACCTCACAGGGCACACCTGTGACATGAAAACCATTTCCGGTGACTACCTCTTGAAGCTCATCAAGACAATGCCAAGAGTGTGCAAAGCAGTCATCAAAGCAAACGGTGGCTATTTTGAAGAACCTAGAATATAAGACATATTTTCAGTTGTTTCACACTTTTTTGTTAAGTATATAATTCCACATGTGTTAATTCATAGTTTTGATGCCTTCAGTGTGAATGTACAATTTTCATAGTCATGAAAATACAGAAAAATCTTTAAATGAAAAGGTGAGTCCAAACTTTTGGTCTGTTCTGTATGACTATGGGCTCAGCTGTGTATTATATTACATGTATGACTATGGGCTCCGCTGTGCATTATACTACATGTATGACTATGGGCTCCGCTGTGCATTATACTACATGTATGACTATGGGCTCCACCAGGGCCGGCTCCAGGTTTTTGTGGGCCCTGGGTGAAATAGTCTCAGTGGATCCCTTTAACACATACCACGATTCATGAAAACAGATACCGCAGAAAAATATAGATATAGTACAAGGCCAAAGGTTTCACTTCTTGCATTACATAAGCGATATCTATTGTAAATTCTACAAAAGCTCAGAAACCGGCGAATCCAGGCGGCGCACAGTGCAGACCGGACAGTATAGTCCTCCATACAGTATTATGGGCCCCATATATTGCTCCATACAGAATAATGACCCCACATAGTCCTCTGTACAGTATAGTGGGCACCACATAGTCCTCCATACAGTATTATGGGCCCCATATATTGCTCCATGCAGAATAATGAACGCCATATAAGGCTCCATGCAGAATACTGGTCCCCATATAACGCTCCATACAGGATACTGGCCCCCATATAACGCCCGATAGAGGATACTGGAACCCTTATAATGCTCCATAGAGGATACTGGCCCCCTTATAACGCTCCATACAGGATACTGGCCCCCATATAACACTTCATACAGAATACTGGCCCCCACACAATGCCCCATGCAGGATGTCACTCCCCCCCTATATAATGCCCCATGCAGGATGTCACTCCCCCCCATATAATGCCCCATGCAGGATGTCACTCCCCCCCCACATAATGCCTCATGCAGGATGTCACTTCCCCCCCATATAATGCCCCATGCAGGATGTCACTTCCCCCTCCATATAATGCCCAATGCAGGATGTCACCTCTCCCCCCATATAATGCCCCATGCAGGATTTCACTCCCCCCCCATATAATGCCCCATGCAGGATTTCACTTCCCCCCCATATAATGCCCCATGCAGGATGTCACCTCTCCCCCCATATAATGCCCCATGCAGGATGTCACCCCCCCATATTCTGCCCCATGCAGGATGTCACCCCCCATATAATTCCCCATTCAGGATGTCACTCCCCCCTAAATAATGCCCCATGCAGGATGTCACTCCCCCCTATATAATGCCCCATGCAGGATGTCATTTTCCCCTCCATATAATGCCCAATGCAGGATGTCACCTCTCCCCCTATATAATGCCCCATGCAGGATTTCACTCCCCCCATATAATGCCCCATGCAGGATGTCACTCCCCCCTATATAATGTCCCATGCAGGATGTCACTTCCCCCTATATAAGGCCTCATGCAGGATGTCACTTCCTCCCCATATAATGCCCCATGCATAATGTCACTTTACCCTCCATATAATGGCCAGTGCAGGATGTCACCTCTCCCCCCATATAATGCCCCATGCAGGATTTCACCCCCCCATATAATGCCCCATGCAGGATGTCACCTCTCCCCTCCATATGATGCCCCATGCAGGATGTCACCTCCCCCCCCCCACATAATGTCCCATGCAGGATGTCACCTCTCCTCTCCATATAATGTCCCATGCAGGATGTTACCTCTTCCCTCCATATAATGCCCCATGCAGGATGTCACCTCTCTCCCCATATAATGCCCCTGTCTCCCCTTACGTCCCTATATTGTCTCTTCACCAATCTCTGCACGAATGCCTCGCCCTGTCTTTCCCTGGCATATGACTAAGGCTAGGAAAGGGAGGAGATAAACACCAGTCGATCTCCACTAAACACTATAGACAACAGGGGTGGACAAACGGGGAAATTGCTTAGCTTTAGATGAACTCCAGACAAATGAGCACACGGCCTTAAGCTCCAGAGAGGATGAAGTACTGCTCTTGCTAAGCTTTCACAGGTAGTAATGAATATCACCGGCACCTCCCTCTGAAACACAGCAGGTATTTATACACCCAGGCAGGAAGTTAATTAGCCAGAGGGAGGTAGCTGCTGGGTCCTAGAGACATCCTCCAAGAAGATGTCTGTAATGGCAAATGTAGAGATCTCCTGCAACCAATTGCAGGCCAACAGTCTGTCACCTCTGACACACCCGTGACAATTATACTACATGTATGACTACGGGCTCCTCTGTGCATTATACTACATGTATGACTATGGGCTCCTCTGTGCATTATACTACATGTATGACTATGGGCTCTGCTGTGCATTATACTACATGTATGACTATGGGCTCCACTGTGCATTATACTACATGTATGATTATGGGCTGTGTATTATATGGATGACTATGGGCTCTACATTATACTACATGGATGACTATGGGCTGTGCATTATACTACATGGATGACTATGGGCTTTGCATGATACTACATGGAGGACTATGGGGGGTGCATTATACTGTATGGAGGACTATGAGGGGTGCATAATACTATATGGAGGACTATGGGCTTTGTAATTATACTATATGGAGGACAATGGGCTCTGCATTTATACTATATGGAGGGCTATGGGCTGTGCATTACACTATATGGAGGGCTATGGGCGATGCAGTATACTACATAGATGACTATGAGGGGTACATTATACTATATGGAGGATTATGATGGTTGGATTATACTACATGGATGACTATGGGCTGTGCATTATACTATATGGAGGACTATGGGGGGCTCATTATACTACATGGGGGACGCATTATACTGTATGGAGGACTATGAGGGGTGCATAATACTGTAGGGAGGACTATGGGCTGTGCATTATACTATACAGAGGACTGTGGGGAGTGCATTATATTTCTGCTATGGGGCCCATGAGTATAATGGTTTATTTTTTTTTTCTATACATTAAAGAACAGCGGCAGAACGGGGAACATTTATCAGGATGGGGCCCAGAATAAGGGACATATATATAACAAGATGAGGCCCAAGATAATGAACATATACTAGGATGAGGGACATAAATACCAGGATGGAGGGCATATATTATCAGGATGGGGGGGGCCCGGTCCAAATCTAGCACCAAGGCCCATCAGACTCTAGTTACGCCACTGGCTGCCATCAACGTGGAAGCCCCATATATTTCATTGACAGATGACGAACCTGAGTGGGGACTTGCTTATTTCGTGGATTGAGTTGAAGCTTTTGTTAGGAACATTTTGAATAACATTTTTTTTCATATTTAGTATGCTGCAGTAACCACCGCTGCACGACCAGCTCTACCCTCACCTAATGTATCCTCATCCATCCCTTCTAGACTGTGATCCCTCGCGGGCAGGGTCCTCGCTCCTCCTGTACCAGTCGCTGACTCGTTTTGTTAAGATTATGTAAATGCTTTTGTTATGTATATCCCTATCACATGTAAAGCGCCATGGAATTAATGGCGCTATAATAATAAATAATAATAATAATTTATCCTGTGCTCTACGCTGAGAACTTACATCGGAATTTCCACCTAAATCACTGATTGACATGATTCAGATGAAACCCCTGAGGGATCCATTCACTGTAATGAGGCAGCAGAGTTATTCTGGACTCCTTCTGGCCTCTGTTCAGCGGTGTCCTTTTCAGAGGTGCACTAAACTGTGGACGACAGCACTTTTATGCACGTTTAAAAAGACGGACACCACCAGATCACAGGGCAGACGGCATCCACAGTGTCTACATCTGACTCATTATAGGGAATCTTCCTTTTGGGGGTTCTATCTGAATCATGTATTTCAGAGATTTACACAGAAAGTTTGGTGTAAGCGCTCAGTGTAAAGCGCAGGGTAAATGTGAACCAAGCCATACTGCGATCTTTGGGAGGCAGAAAGAGTAGCAGGCCAAGAATTGGTTTTATTTATTTTTTACGCTGTTTCTCATGTGGTATAAGTGATAAGGTGACTTTATTGTTTGGTTTAGTGTGATTACAGCGATAATAGATTTATATTTCTTTTTTTATGTTTGGCTGCTATTGACGCGCCCCCTGGGCCGTGGGGTACTCGGTGCCGGCCGGTCGTTACTCGGGGATATGTCACAGTGGCGATGACCCGGTCCGTGACCCAGGGCGGTCATTCAACAGGGGGATTATTTACAGGGGATTTATGTACAAAGTTCGTGATGTCACCTGTGGTATGCGGCTATGTGGAGCCGCCACTGCTGTGCAGAACCTCTGGAGCGGGTGTTAGTGCAGCAGGGTTGGTTCAGCTCTCCACAGGTAGAGCTTAGCTCCAGGGCAGTGTAGATGGTATAGGTTGTGCTGGGCATTGTAGTGAAGGGTTTGATGGCGCAGGAATAATCACAGAGACAATGGGGTGCAGTCCTTAGGGTCTTTACTCACGGTTGTTGCAGTCCAAGTTACAGGTACCAGCGTTACTTCCCTCGTCGTGCTGCGCTTACTCAGGGAGGGGTTCAGTCCACCCTCAGATATCTCCGGAGTACTTAGCGGGACCTCCTTCTGTGTCTTTTCCCTGGCCGTCTCCCTGCACCTCATACCTAGTGTCCCAACCCGGTACCTGCGGGCCTTGTCGGGCGACGTCTGTTCCGTCCCCTGGGTGTTCTACAGCTACCTTCTTGGTGAGACTGATATGGACTGTTGGCTGCAGGACTTGAAATACTGCAGCCTCCGGTTTCTAGTTGAGACATAAAGTGCTCTGCTAGTTGAGGGACCGGTCCCCTTTGTGTGGCCTGACCCCTCCACCTCCTGATGAATTCGGGTGGCCTCCAGCACTGCCCATACCCATCGGGTCCCTTCCTCGTTCCTGGAGCCCTTCCTGCTCCTCTTTCCTTCTCCTTCAGTCCTGGGCCTCTCCTCAGGCCCTCTGCCTGAGCAGAGCCCTTGCAGAGCCCTGCTCTACTCCTCTCCTGTAGACTGTTCTCACTCACTGCTCACTGTTCTGATCCCTCTAAACAAGATGGCTTCTCTATATATACCTTCCTCTCATGTGCTCCCCTAAGCTACTTCCTCCACCCACACCCACTACATAGCTCCTCCCAACAGCTAGGGACCCGGGACTGTGATCTCCCTTAGGAGCAATCTCGCCCTACCCCCACTGCGGGTATGTGTTGGATGCAGGTGTTAGGGTCCCGAGCTGTACTCCTTCCTTACCTGAGAGTGAGATACCACACCTCTGGGTGAGATGCAATACCTCTGTGGCGACCGAACCCTCAGGGGCGCCACACTATCACACACTAAAAAACTATTTTTTTTACAAAGTGTTCTTCAATAACCCCCCACGACAGCACCAAAGGAGGATGTCACCCCACCCTATTAGGGACAGGAAACACAAAGAGGTCAAATAGCCCCTCCCACATCCTCCCTCATCCTCCCTCCAGTGTTTTTCCTGTCCCTATTGGGATGAAGGGGTCATCCAGGGTGCTCTGTGCCGGCGGCAGACACCCAGCATACCTTTTAAGCTGGGCAGTGGGGACCGAGGGTGTTCTCATCCTCCCCTTATGCTCCTCCTGTCTCCTCCGGGACTCGGGACCCCCATCCCCACCAAGTCCGCGCCTGCGGGTATGGTCCGGTGGGTGTCAGGCTGGAGGCCTCCTCGAACTCTCCAGCCCAGCTCCTCCCCCCTCTCAGGTGGCCTCTGGCGATCTCCATAATGGGAGAGATGCGCGACGGATCCCGGAAGTGATGCGGACCACTGGATGACGTCACTTCCGGTCTGCATTCCACCCTGGAACGCAGGAACCTAAAAACGGCCAGAAAGTGATATGGGATGCTGAAACAGGGTCCTTTAGGTTACTTTCGGTCCGCTTAGGGCAATGGGGTCGCCCGGAGGTGGCACAAAAGAAAAAAAAAAAAGTTAATCGCAGGTGTTCCTGCTTCACAAATTGGACCAAGGGGGAGTAGCCTTCCCACCCCCCTTCCCAGGGAAAGAGGGAGAGCGCTGAGTCCAGTCTCCTATAAAAAAAAGCATCCAGCATATAAAGAGAAATAGTGAGGCACCAGTTACGATGTGCAGCATTCAAATGTCGAGCACTAGTTGCTGCACTCTACATATGAAAGAGTGTTAGCCTGAAAACCATGTAGACAGGGCACTAGCCGTGTGCATGCATGCCAGGTGGTGCAAATTCCATATATAGTAAAACATGAGCCGTCAAAGCTGTAGAAATGGAACACATAATGCACTCCCCAACAGTGTTGCTTGATAACCGTAGTGGACCCATTGAAGCGCAGGACCAGCACGAAACGGCCATTGTCCTCTCACCCCCGCACCCTAGAAACTGCACCACCACTCTTCAGGTGTAATCTCGAATAAACAGGACTATTATCAAGCAACACTGTTGGTGAGTGCTTTATCTGTTCCATTTCTACAGCTTTGACGGCCTATATAAGAGCCCTGGACAGAAGACATCTAAGGTAGGACCTAATCCATTTGTATTTTTATACACTGGATGGTCAGGAATCTATCTTCTCCATGTCTGCGGAGCCCAGCGCGATTCCAGTCCCAGTAAGTCTGGCTCTGGGGGCCCTTTCCTAGGTGCAGGTTAGAATTGATACGTTAATTACCCTTCTCCCTCTTTTTTAGGGGACAAGGATCCTGCACCAGGAAATAAGTCTAGCCGGAAGTGTGCTATATGTGCAAAAAAACTATCTTGTTCAAAAAAAAATATTTATGCCAAAAATGTACGGAGAAGATTATTAGGGAAGAGCAGCCGTTCCTCATAGACAAAATCAAGGGGATAGTCCGTCAAGAGGTTCAATCTTCATTGGCCTCCTTTTCCCGATCCACTTCTGATTCACCTCCAAAGGCTAAGAAGAGGAAGATTTCCCTGGAAGAAAAAAGAGACTCGGACTCCCAGGACGAAATATCCCTTCCAGAAGACCTCATAGAGGAAAGTGAACTTAGCCCAGCAGAGAAAAGTCTTGAAAATAAGAAATATTATTTCTCAACAGAACTTATGGAAGACCTCCTCACAGCAGTAAGAAGAACGATGGAGGTGAAAGAAGAGAAGCCCACTAGATCAGTCCAGGAAGAGATGTTCGGTGGTCTCCGTTCAAAGAAAAAGATGGTGTTCCCAATACATAAAAACATTCAGGACTTAATCCTGGACGAATAGGAAAATCCTGAAAGACGACTGAATACACCAACAGAATTGAAAGACAGGTTTCCGGTAGATGAAGAAACCTCAAAATGTTGGACCGAGATACCTAAGGTTGATATTCAGGTGGCAAGAGTCGCTAAAAAGACAATATTGCCATTCGAGGATTCATCACAACTGAAGGATCCTCTGGACCGCAAGATGGACAGCCTTCTCAGGAAATCCTGGGATACATCAGCAGCCCTTCTGAACATTAATGTAGTCTCCACGTGTGTTGCACGATCCATGTTGAGATGGCTCAACCAACTTGAAGAGCATCTGGCTATGGGCACATCCAGAGAAGAGATACAAGCTTCTCTACCTTTACTGCAGAAGGCCACTGACTTTCTGGCAGATGCTTCAGCGGAATCTGTGAGAGTAACCGCCAGGGCAGCAGTCCTATCGAACTCCACAAGTCGAGCACTATGGCTGAAATCGTGGAATGGTGATGTGGCCTCCAAAATAAAACTCTGTTCCATTCCCTTCAGGGGAAAATATATGTTTGGCCAGACCATTGACGACCTCCTGGAGAAGGCGGCTGATAAAAAGAAATCCTTGCCAGAACCCAGACACTACAAGAAGACCACCTTTCGCCCCCCGAGGAGCAGAATCCCCAGTACAAGGGGAAAGGGAAGTCCGGTCGATGGAGCTACCCCAAAGGGGGGAAAGATAGGAATATTTTTTTCCCAAAAGGACAGCGACAACAGAAGTGGTGACGCCAGAGCAGTAGGGGGACGTATCATGAAATACCTTCCCCAATGGCAAAAGATTTGCTCCAATCAATGGGTCTTGAAAGCAATTCAAGAAGGGGTGAAGATCGAATTCTCCTCATATCCACCAGGAAAAGTGAGAATAATTCGTCTAACCTCCCCGAGATTAAAAACCGCCCTGATGTCCGGCTTAAGAAATCTGCTGTCCTTGGGGGCTATTTCACCGGTCCCAAAAACAGAAAGACACACAGGCCACTATTCACGCCTGTTTATGATAAGTAAACCAAACGGCACTTACAGAAAAATAATAAATCTGGAACCCTTAAATCAATACATCATCTACCGAAGATTCAAAATGGAGTCCATCAGATCAGCAGTTCCCTTGATAGGACAAGAATATGTGATGGCAACCATCGACTTACAGGACGCATACTACCACGTCCCTATACATCCAACATACCGAAAATTTCTAAGATTTGCGGTGGTTCAAGAGGATAAGACGTTACATTTCCAATTCAACGTATTGCCGTTCAGAATATCCTCAGCACCAAGAATATTTACCAAAATTATGTCAGCGGTAGTGGCTTCTATCAGAAAGGAGAAAATCTGCATCATTCCCTACCTCGATCTGCAAAGAACAATTCAAATCCTGACCACCCTAGGCTGGTTGATAAATCATCAAAAATCAGACCTGGTCCCTGCCACAGAAAAATTGTTCCTGGGTGTTCTATTAGACTCCGCCAGACAAACCTCCTTCCTACCAAAGGACAAGCAGATACTTTTGAGATCCAAGATAACGAATCTGGAGACCCGGAACAAGGTGTCCCTAAGATTTGCCATGTCAGCCCTCGGCTCCATGACAGCCTGCATCCAGTCCGTAGCCTGGACTCAAGCTCACACCAAGGGTACTGCAAACACATATTCTCGCACAGTGAGACGGATCCCCAGACTCCCTAAACAGGAAGATCATGATCCCTCATTATGTGAAGATATCCCTGTCATGGTGGCTCAGCCCAAGAAACCTAAGAACAGGGGTTCCATGGTCTCAGTTCCCTCTGATAACAGTCACGGTAGACACCAGCAAGACGGGATGGGGAGCCGTCGTCGCCCAAACCCCCTCCAAGGGGTCTGGACAGAAGAGACCAGCAGACAATCCTTCAACTTCCGCAAATTAAAGGCAGTGGAGGAGGCACTCAAAATATCGGCTCCAATCATTGCGGGCAAACACGTAAAAGTCTATTCAGACAACATGACTACCGTAGCTTACCTGTCCCATCAAGGGAGTACAAGGTACGAGAATCTAAAAAGTATCTCAGCAAGAATATTCTTCTGGGCAGAAAGACATCTTCGTTCCTTATCAGGTCTGCACATAAAAGGCTCAGACAACTTCCAGGCCGATTTTCTGAGCAGAAGGAATATCCATCCGGGGGAATGGGAACTGGACTCAGACATTTTCCACATGCTGACCAGACGATGGGGTAGTCCAGAGGTGGACCTCTTTGCAAGAAGCCTAAACACCAAGGCAGAAAAAAACCTCTCCCTAGATCCAGATGACGTATGCCTGGGGATAGATGCATTCGCTCGCCCGTGGCGTTTCCACCTAGCTTACACTTTTCCCCCAATTCCATTGCTACCCAAGACCTTACAGAAAGTAAGGACCGAGGAGGTCAAGATAATCTTGATAGCCCCACTTTGGCCCAAAAGGAGCTGGCTCTGTGCACTAAACAGTCTAAGCATAGAAGGACCCCTCATTCTGCTAGCAATCAAAAACCTTCTCCATCAGGGTCCAATACTCCATCCAGATCCAGAGAACCTCCAGCTAGCGGCCTGACTTCTGAGTTCACAATCCTGAAAGCCAAAGGACTCTCAGACTGAGTAATTCATACCCTACAAAGAAGTAGGAAACAAATAACAAACTCCATATAAAGCAACAGCATGGTATAAACCAAATATGCCAGATCTTCGGCATCCTGACATGACTCAGATTTTGGATTTTCTACAAGAGGGGCTGGAAAAAGGCCTTAGACCCAGGACCCTCAAGGTACAGATCGCAGCACTGAGTGCCTATTTCGACCAAAGCCTAGCCGAACATTGATGGGTAAAAAGGTTCATGACAGCAGCTACTCGTCTGCGTCCCAGAACAATCAACCACGTTCCCTCCTGGGATCTTAATATCGTCCTTAAAGGTCTGACACTACCACCGTTTGAACCTTTGGCCTCAATAGAGCTGGATAAATTAGCCTGGAAAACAACTTTTCTAGTAGCGATTCCCACGGCCAGGAGAGTGGGAGAAATCCTGGCCTTCTCAGTGAATGACCCGTATTTGAGAATCCTGGATGATAGGATTATTCTACAACTTGATCCATCTTTCTTACCAAAGGTGGTCTCAGACTCTCATCACAGGAGATAACCCTGCCCTCCTTCAGTCAGAACACAAAAAATAAAAGAGAAAAAGAATTCCATTCTTTGGACGTAAGGCGGGTCGTTCTTCACTACCTCCAAACACAGAGGCCTGGAGGAAGGATCAGAACCTCTTTATTTAGCCATCTGGTCAGAACAGAGGAAAGAAAGTCTCAAAAGGTACCATCGCTACTTGGATCAAGAAAGCAATTGTGGAATCATATCCGATTCAAGATCTCTCACCACCAGAAAAGCTGAAAGCACACTCTACTAGAGCCATGTCCGTCTCCTGGGCAGAGAAGGCTAACGCTTCCCTCGAGCAGATATGTAGAGCAGCTACATGGTCCTTGGTCCATACCTTCACCAAGCATTACAAACTTAATTTAATGTCCATTAAAGACTTGGCCTTTGGGCGGAAAGTGCTTCAGGCCATTGTCCCTCCCTAAACATGAGTCTTTGGTACTTCTCCTTTGGTGCTGTCGTGGGGGATTATTGGAGAAAATAGAATTAGACTTACCGGTAATTCAGTTTATAATAACCCTCCACGACAGCACTGGCAATTCCCTCCCAGGCTTGGTTAGCCAAAAAATCATTTAATTTGAATACGAATAAATATAATTTGAAGGATCCATACTTGTGTGGTCCTTTATAAAACACTGGAGGGAGGATGAGGGAGGGGCTATTTGACCTCTTTGTGTTTCCTGTCCCTATTAGGGTGGGGTGACATCCTCCTTTGGTGCTGTCGTGGAGAGTTATTCGAAATCGAATTACCGGTAAGTCTAATTCTATTTTTGTATAGTCATATTTTGAGAGCTAAAATTTTTCTATATTTCTGCCAGCAGAATCATGTAAGGGCTTGTTTTTTGTGGTACGAGTTGATGTTTTTATTGGTATCATTTTTGGGTACATAACAAATGTTTTGATTGCTTTCTATTCTGATTTTTGGGAGGCAAAATGAAAAAAAACCATCAATTCAGGAATTGTGTGGTTTTTTTTTTGAATGTCATTCAACTTGTGGTAAAATTGATAAGGCATCTTTATTCTTTGGGTCAGTACGATTACAGCGATACCACATTTATATCATTTTTTATATCTTGCCGCTTTTACACAATAAAAATATTTTTTTAGAAAAAAGAATTGTTTTTGCATCACCATATTCTGCGAGCTATACATTTGCTATTTCTCCACTGATGGAGCTTTATGGGAGCTAGTTTTTTGCAGGACAAGGTGACGTTTTCAGCTGTACCTATTTTATTTACATTCGTCTTTCATCGCATTTTATTCCACTTTTTGTTCAACAGTATGCTGAAAAAGCATAGTTTTTGCCACATTTTTTATTTATTTTTTTACGGTGTTCACTGAAGAGGTTAACTAGCATGACAGTTTTATATGCCGGGTCGTTGCGGACATGGCGATATAAAATATGTATACTTTTTTTTGTTTATTTTTGTTTTTACATAAATATACATATTTATTGGTATAATGTTTTTTTGTCCATTTTTTGTTCTTTATTTAGTGCATTTTTTTTAGATTTTTATAAAAAAAATTCCCTTTTTTACTTAGTCCCTCTATGGGACTTCAACTTTTTTTTTTACTCTGATCATTGGTATAATACATTGCATTGCACCAGCATTGCAATGTATTATACCTGTCCGTTTTACATTGACAGAATCCTTTTAGAACATGGCATGGTCTGAGCAGACCTCCATAGCTGACAGATCAGAAGGTCATCATGGGACCTCCTGCTGTCATAACAACCATCGCGCTCCTGCGATGATGTCGTGGGGGCGCAGATCGGACGTGAGAGGGAGCCCTCTTCCCCTCCCTGCCTTTTAAATGCTGCAATCACTATTATTTGCAGCATTTAGGGGGTTTAACAGCCCCGGTCACCGCTCCTGGCAGACAGCCATGTCTCAGCTATCACTTAAGCCAAGTTACCTGCAGTCATCGCCAGGATGTACCAGTACGTTTATTTGCAAGAACGCACTGCAAAATAGGACATAGCCTTACTTCCAATGTTGGGAAAGGGTTACACCCCTGAGAATCAGTTTAAACTGCCATAGTCTAACTAGCTCCATTGTTCTTTTGTGTATCTCCACTCCTATGACTTAGTTGATATTCCTGATTCTGACTTTAGCTTGTTTATTGACTATTCTGCTGCCTGATGATTTTCAACCTACCCGTACCTACTAAAAAGGTAAGTATCCAGCTCTGAATCCAGTTAACACTTGACTTTATTGGAAACTTTAAAATAGTAGCTCCATTACAGTGGAGATCATGTCAATGACAGACAAAAAGTTAAACGTTTCAAAAGCACTCCGGCGTCCTTTGTCACAACTGCTGGAATGAATGCACAAACAGATTTAAATACACAAATGTGATTAGAAATAGATGATGATAAATGTCATGTGGGATCTGACATGTGATCTTGAAAATCATTTGAGATCAAACATTTGTCGACTAAGTCATGGAGCTAGTAACAACCCATACCTTCACCTCAATAGAAAAATGTGGAAAGAAAACATATTCCGTATTTCTCGGACTATAAGATGCACCGGACCATAAGACGCACCTAGGTTTTAGAGGAGGAAAATAGAAAAAAAATGTAAGGAAAAAATGTGGTCATGATGCACTGTTATGGGGGAGGGGGTCTGCTGCTGACACTGGTATAGGGGTAAAGTCCCCCAATTCTGTTAATATCCTCCATCCTGGTATATATGGCCTCTCCTTCCTGTTATACGTGGCCCCCATCCCCATCCTGGTATGCATGGCACCCCTCATCCCATCCTGGCATGCATGGAACCCCAATCCACCATCCTGGTATGCATGGCACCCCTCATCCCCATCCTGATATGCATGGCACCCCAATCCACCATCCTGGTATGCATGGTACCCCAATCCCTCATCCTGCTATGCATGGCACCCCTCATTTCCAACCTGGTATGCATGGCACCCCTCTTCCCGTATGCATGGCACCCCTGATCCCCATCCTGGTATGCATGTACTCCTGACCCCCATCCTGGTATGCATGTCACTCCCTGATCCCCATCCTGGTATGCAAGGCACCCCTCATCCTGGTATGTAAGGCACCCCTCATCCTGGCATGCATGGCCCACCTCATCCTGGTATGCATGGCCCCGCTCATCCTGGTATGCATGGCCCCCCTCATCCCTCTTGGCGGTATGCATGGCACTACTCATCCAAGTATGCATGGCCCCCCTCATCCTGGTATGCATGCCCCCTCATCCCTCTTCCTGGTATGCATGGCACACCTTATCCCTCTTGATGGTATGCATGGCACCCCTCATCCCTCTTCCTGGTATGCATGGCACCCCTCATCCTGGTATGCATGGCACCCCTCATCCAATTATGCATGGCCCCCCTCATCCTGGTATGCATGGCACCCATGCATCTCTCATCCTGATATGCATGGCCCCCCTCATCCCTCTTCCTGGTGTGTATGGCACCCCTTATCCCTCTTCCTGGTATGCATGGCCACCCTCATCAATCTTCCTGGCATGTATGCCCCCCCTCATCCCTCTTCCTGCTATGCTTGGTACCCCCATCCCATGCTGCACACAAAAAAAGAAACACTTCTACTCACCTTTTTTCCCTGTGTTCCAGCGCTGTGTCCTGCTCTGCTGCCAGCACTGATCTCACAGTGTAAGCCGCGCATAGCATCACCACCATGCGACCACACATTGTGAGATGCTGTGCCGGAAGAGTCACTGCTCCCCACACTGGGACTATGTGCGAGGGGAGCAGTGACCATTCATTCTCCCTAATAGCGCTCACACAGTACCGCAGCTCGGCTCCTGCTGCGGCCAGCGGTCTGTGTGCCTGCTATTAAAGTGCATGAATATTCACTACAAGCCATGGGAGTGGGTTGTAGTGAATATTCATGGACTTTAATAGCGGGCACACTGACCGCCGGCCCCTGCAGGAGCCGCGCTGCGGTATAGTGTGAGCACTATTGATGAAAATGAATATTCACTGCTCTCCACGCCCATGGGCGTGGGGAGCAGTGAATATTTATTTTCTTTAGTAGCGGGCACACTGTAGGCTGCAGCAGGCGGCTCTTGTCTCTAGTGCCCGCTCCCTTGCCACTGCCGCTCCCTCACACCCCCCACCACCCACAGCCACCATATATAGTCCATATACATTCTGCCAAAATTTTGGAGGAAAAAAGTGCATCTTACAGTCCGAAAAATATGGTATATATGCATAAAAACATCACATAACGTATACAATATGTATTAAAAAAAATCAGCAGACAAGAATTTTCTGTCAGAGATTAATAACGAAACAGTATTACCCTACACATGTTGAGACCATATGGCATGCATGTACCTAAATTGTATATCCAGAATGCCTCTCTGGTAAGTAAAAGTCTCCTAAGATCTCCTCCCTTATTATATTTCTTAACTCTCTCAATACCGTACACTTGTAGGGATGAAATATACCTATGGTGTTGGGAAATGAAATGATATGATATGCATGAGATACATTGCGATTAGCACTATTAGTATTAACTATGTCAGTGATATGTTCAGATATATGGACTTTTAATTTACGTGAAGTACATCCCACATGCATCTTATTGCAAGAAGAACAACCAATGATGTAGACCACGTCTGGAGTATTACTGTTAATATAATCCTTGGTATTCTACTGTTGAGAATTAGGCTGTGTGCCCATGATGCGTTTTATAAGCGTTTCCGCAGCGGCAAAAACGCTGCAGAAGTGCTTAAAAACACTTGGTAGAAGGCCTGCCATGTTCCCTAATGATAATCCGCATGTGCTGTGCACATGCTGCGGAAATTTCCGCTGCGGATTATGATTGCAGAAAAATACTCAGCACTACCAATTATTTTGCGGAAGTGCTGCGTTTTCGCCGCCATTGACTTTCATTAGAACGCATGGATTATGCATCAATGCATATGTACATGCGGAATCCATGCGTTTCAATGTGCGGATGGTACCCGGGTCTAGAGGACAGGACACTCTCCTCCGGACCCGGGTACCATAGAAACTGTAAAAAAAAGAATAAAATAAAAAATAAATGTTATATTTACCTTCTGATGGCCCCCGGTCTCCTTGTCTTCGCTTGAAGGCAGCTTGCAGTGGACTGAAGGACCTGCGCTGACGTCATAGTCATGTGACGGGTCACGTGATGCTGATGTCGGTAGGTCCTTCAGTGCACCACGAGCTGCCAGCAGCCAGGACGGAGGGAAACAAGACTCCAGGGGCCATCAGAAGGTAAGTATAGATTTATTTTTTTATTTTTAACCATTCTTTGGGGTCACACTATATAAATCCATGCCGGTTGCATGGATTTATATAGTGTGACCAAGTTGACAAGCACTTTCCAAGTGATGCTAAAATCGCTTGGAAAGTGCTTGACAACCCCCATGCGGAAATGCATGTGAAGAACGCTTCACATCCGCATGTCCCTGGTAGGAAAAACTCATGTACAATCCGCATGCGTTTTTTCTGCCAAGGAGATGCAGAAACGCTCAGGAAAAAATCCGGAGCATTTCTGCATCGTGGGCACATAGTCTTATTATGATTATGAAAGGTTTTAGTGACATGTACTGCAGAGCAGGTTCTGCAGAAATTACTGCCACGTTTAAAAAATCCTTTATAGGTTAACCAAGTGTCAAATTTTCTTCGATTAGATGAAAAGTAACTTGGATACAACATTTCCAATTGTAGCAGCTCTCTTGGCCACAATAGAGCATCCTGTTTCAAGAAAGGAAAATAAAATAGGATCCTTGTGAAGTGACCGCGGGCAAGGCCGCGCGTTGATATCCATGATCTGGCCCAGCAAGATCCCCACACACAGACTCTACCTTGATAACCGTATCTTTACTTGTATACATTTTTAACACAGCAGAACACAGTAAATGACAACCGTAAATGTTCACAGCAATAACGTGTACTTATAAGCTGACCCTCACTGTCCCTACTCACACGTCACCAGTCCTTTACTCCAGAAGGATGTGTCCCCCGTCGCAGGCCTGTCTGTCTTTGCAGGAAGGCGTCCCAGCCGAAGAAAACAGGAACAGCAGACTTCGCTGAAAGGAAGGAATACTTCGGCCTCTCGCCAGAGGTCCCGCTTACAGTCTCTCTGATCCGGGTAGTAGCTCTTGTGGATTCCCTTATGTGGTTCACACTCCAGTAGCGGGGAGTGTAACAGCTGAATCCTTCAGCAGTGCGGAAGCTGGGGAAAACTCTGAGGATAAGGTGTCAGATAACAGAAATCACGTTGAGAGTATCCTATACGGCACACACGAGGACCTGCACACCGTCCTGGTTCTTTTTTACAGACCACCTCCGACTCCCTGCTCGCTTTTTTTTACTTTGCTCACGTGACTCTCCAGGGAGGGACACAGGAGACTCAGTCTTTTTCTCTGTCATCACATCCTGCGCAGGTGCAACCTCTGGCCACAAGGTGGCAACACCATCCTGCATTATCATTTCTGTCACAGGCTCTATCTCAATTATCACAGAACAGCCAGAGCCTGCCAGCTCACTACACGCCCCCCCCGCTCAAAGGTTGGCAGTTCCTGCCAACGACCGGCTCCAGGGCGGCGATGGCTGTGGATGTTACAGGGGGCGGCTGAGAAGAGGGCCACACATATTGGTCTCTGTAGGACTGTCCTGGAGGTACCCCTGCAGTGGTCCTCGTTGTCCGCCTAACGGGTTGGATCCCCTCTCTCCGATCAGTCACCCCACTCTCTTTCCCAGTCGACATGTCAGTAGAGGAGGTAATCGGTTCAAGTGCGTCAGTCAGACGGACAGGGGTAGGCATGCATTCAATCTCTACATCCCCGGGGTCAGTGTCTCCGACAGTATTAGTGATATCCATCTCTCTAGATATCACAGTAGGGGAGTCAGGCTGGGAGCGACAGCGGCGCAACATATTACGGTGCAAAGTACGGATGCTGCTGCTGTCTTCGCCCTGCACTTGATAGACGGGGCCACCGGGGTACGGCTGTCCAATTACTCTATAGACTTCGGTCTCCCACTTGGGCCGGAGTTTCCCTTGCGGTTTCTTTATACGGACTAGGACCAGTTGACCTATATTGAGTGAGTCCTCTTGTACCAGAAGTGGGTCAGCGTGCACTTGATCCTGGATTTGTCGACCTACTAGCCGGTAGACAGTCTCCATTCTCTGGCGGTGTGTTTGTAGCCAGGAAGGATAGGTACCACAGGTATCTTCTTCTGAGTTAGACAGTTGCAACTCATGGATGTCTTTGCCTGGACGGCCAAAGAGAAGGGTGTATGGGGTGTATCCGGTGACGGAATGGACTTGATTATTATAGGCCCACAGCAGTTCTGGGAGGAATCGAGGCCAGTCGGGCTTTTTGTCTTCAGCCAGTGTCCGGATCAGTTGTAAGAGGGTCCGGTTAAAGCGTTCACACGCGCCATTCCCTTGTGGATGGTAAGGGGTGGTCCTGTACTTCTTGATTCCATACATCCGTTGGAGTTCTTCAATGACTCGCCCTTCGAAACAAGCTCCCTGATCAGAGTGCAGCCGCTCCGGACATCCGTAGACCCGAACGAACTGTTGACAGATGGCCTGTGCAGCTGATTCGGCAGTCTGATCCTTGTTAGCAACAGCTACGGCGAATTTCGTGAAGTGGTCCACCATCATCAGACAGTACTGGTAGCCACTATTCGCCGTTCCGATCAACAGATAGTCCACCATCAACAGCTCGAGGGGCCTCGACGTCCTAATAGTCTGGACGGGTGCACGCTGCTCAGCGGACTTGTGGAATTCACAGGTACGGCATTCTTGACAGACGTTTTCAACCAGCTTACGGAGCCCCGGACAAAAAATGAACTGTTGGGTCCACCGGAGGGTCTTGTCTATGCCGAAGTGGCCGTTCCTCCTGTGAGCTTCGCCCACCATCTCATGGGCCAACTGCACCGGGACGACAATCTGCAAACACTCCTCCAGCATATGGGATAAAAGGGCCCTGCGATACAGGACTCCATCTTTCACGATCAGCCGATCCCATTGGGCAAGCAGAGTCAAGGCTCCGGTCGATAGTCGGGCTCTCACTTCAGAGTGCGGTTTCTCTTGTTTATTCACATACCGTTTCAGTAAGACGTGCTCGGGATCTCGATCTTGAAGCTTGGCCCATTCTTGCTTGGACAGGGGAGATCCCACTATGGCTTCAATCCCTCCTACCGCATACTGGCGGCTATCTTCTATTTGCTTTGCGAGCCAGGCAAAGTCAGGCATCTCATCTTCCTCCAACTCTTCATCCCGGTCCCCTACTTGCGGGGATGATGTCACTCTAGACAGGCTGTCAGCATTCTGATTCTCATTCCCCGCTCTGTATTTAATTTTGTACTGGAATCTAGAGAGCCTGGCCATCCAGTGCTGTTCCATTGCCCCTAGTTTGGCATTCTCTAGGTGGTCGAGAGGATTGTTGTCCGTCATGACCAGCACCTCCGCTCCTGTCAGATAGCCAGCAAATTTCTCCGTCATAGCCCAAGTCAGAGCCAAGAGTTCCAAGCGGAAGGAGCTGTAGTTGACGAGATTCTTTTCGGTGTCACGGAGAGACCTACTGGCTATTACGCGTTCTTTATTATCTTGAACTTGAGAGAGGACCGCCCCTAGACCATGAAGGCTGGCGTCGGTGTGCAACTGGAACGGTAATGTGTAATCTGCATACGCCAGAACAGGGGGTGATGTTAGAGCAGCCTTAAGTGCCTGAAAGGATTTTTCTTGGTCAGGCCCCCAACTGATGCGTCGTCCTCTGGGACTGTTCGCGGTCCCTCGGAGAACCTCATGCAGTGGTTCAGCAAGCCGAGCAAAGTCCTTGACAAACCGACGGTAGTAGCTTGCCAGCCCCAGAAAAGCCCGGACTTCTTTGACGTTAGATGGCAGCGGCACTCTTGAACGGCTGCTATCTTCTCCGGAGAGGGCTGGACACCTTCGGCCGAGATCCGGTGACCCAAGTAGTCGATTTCCTGCTGGAACAGACGGCACTTGCTGGGCTTCAACTTCAAGCCGTGTCCCCTCAAGCGCTGGAACACTTGGCCAAGCTTGTGAAGATGATCCTCAAAGGTGGCGGAGTAAACCACGATGTCGTCAAGGTATATCAGCGTAAACTCAAAGTTGAAGTCTCCCAGACAGCGTTCCATCAGTCTCTGAAAGGTCCCTGGTGCGTTATTCAAGCCGAACGGCATCCGGTCGAACTCATACAGGCCCATGGGAAGGATGAAGGCGGTCTTTTCCCTGTCATTCTCACTCATTGGAACCTGCCAATATCCACTGGCCAGGTCTAGGGACGAAAAATATTTGGCCTTCTTCAGGGCGGTCAGTGACTCTTCGATCTGGGGAAGTGGATATGAGTCCCGGATAGTGCAAGCGTTCAGCCTACGGTAGTCTACGCAAAATCTCAGGGAACCATCTTTCTTTTTGACTATCACCAAGGGTGCAGCCCACGGGCTCTGGCTTTCACGTACCATTCCGGCGTGTAGCATGGATTCTAATAGGCTTTTCACCTCCTGGTATTGTTGAGGTGGTATCTGCCGGTACCTCTCGCGGATGGGGGGGTATCGCCCGTGGGTATCTCGTGCTGGATACTGGTGGTACACCCAAAGTCTGTGTCATGCTTTGCAAAGGAGTCTTGGTGTTCCCGTAGGAGTTCCTCCACTTGAGACACTTCTTGTTTGGTGTATTGAGACGTGTCTAGCTGTACTTTTTCCCTTAGTTTTCGCCCAATGTCTTCATCGTCTACTTGAGCGTTTATGGCTGAGACGGTTACCGTACAGTCGCCTTCTGTAGACGGGGTGAATTTTAGGGGTCCAATGGGATTCACTTCTGTGGGTAGAGCATATACCCGGGCAAGTTGAGTGCCGGCTTCAAGGGCTAGGCCTATGTCTTCGGTGTTGTTTAGCCTGACAGGGACTCTCCCGTTCCTCACGACGGCCAGAGTGCGAGCAACTAGTGGGTTTAGCTTACTCCCACTTGGGGTCCTCGGCTCGATCAACACTTCAACCCCCTCAAGTTGTCGGTGGGTGTTAAGGGGTAAGGAAATGACTGTCTCTTTTTCGGCGGGCAAAGTAATCCGGGTACGGCGTGGCACCGTAATGGCGGCTAGGGGTAGTTGTTCCTCTGCCATCTGTTGAAGTCCAACGGTCCGGATTACGCGCTGGAACGCCAGACGAGTCGGCTTATGTTTGGTGACTTTCTGACAGTATTTGGGTCCTTTTCTTGTCGACAGCATAAGATCCAGGTCTTTCAAGATGTTCATTCCAACTATCACTGGGGTCTCAGAGCCGAAACCCTCCTTGACGATGATGATCCCTCGTTTCCCTAAGTCCTGTCCGCAGGCCTTTGTGTCCATCCAAGCAACTCCGGTCACTGGAATGGGTAGGTTATTAGCCGCAATAATCTTAATGGCGGTGTCTGGATCACAAGCAGTTCTTGGTTTGAGGTAATTTTCGTAAAACTGTTCAGAGATCGTTGTCACTTGTGACCCAGTGTCCATCAGTCCCTGTATGGCAATTCCTTCCAGGACAACTTCAAGTGTCGGGCTACTAGAGGCAAGAGCACTCTGCCGTCGGCTCTGTTTTTCCACACCCCTCTCTTTGGCCTCCCCTGCTGCACGAGCCTCAACTGCAGGGGTGTCTAGTTTAACGGCGGCCATTGTGGTGAGGCCCGGCGTGGTAGCTCTGCTTGTGGATATGGCTTGGGTTCCATTCGCTAGTCTGATCGAAATTCCCTTCGCTGGGGTGACTGAGGGTTTGTTCGTTGGTGCGACGGAGTTTTTTTGCGGAGGGAAGTGTTGAGGACAACGATTTGCCCTATGGCGAGGATCACCGCATGACAAACACTGTCCCACGGGACGGCTAGGCTGTCTTCGCTGGTCTCCCTGTCGGTCTAATGTTAACTGTAATATCTGTTTCTGTAAGTCTGCTACCATCTATTTCAGGTCTTCCGAGTCACTGTTCAGATTTTTAATGTCAGATATGGATCTGCACGCAGCACCTTGAATCCCCACATCCATGACGGGTCCCCTTGAACGTTCTATGGCTTCCTGTTTGACTTCAGCAAAAGTAAGAGTCTGCATCATCTGGATCAAGTCCTGTAACGTGCGGTTAAGATACTGGTCTCTCAGTCCTATTACAAATTGTTCTCTCAGTACCTGGTCACGAGGAGCCATACTAGCTAGTTGTTCCCCTTTTCCACAGGCTTGTTCAAGGAGTACCTGAAGGGCGTTCGCATATTGGGGAATATCCTCCCATTCAAGCTGCGTCCGTCTAAAGAACATGTGTCGCAATGTTCCCGGGTATGTGGTCGGCCCATAGGTGTTCTCCAGCACCCGCACCAAATCATCCACTGTACGCTGGCCCCTGACCGTCTCCAGTCTGACTGTCGTCCATGCCGCCCCTTCTAGCGTCAGTACCGCCATTTCTGCCAAGGTCTTAGGGTCAATATTATACATTTCCCCCAGTATCCGGACTTGCTCCGCCCACTCTGGTACAGGGTAGTTTCGTCCGCCAAATTTCCTGACCTGATTCACAATAGACACCGGCGGGGCTTTCTGACTGTACACGTGGCCTGGGTGGGAATCTTGCTGGTCACAGATCCTGCCGACTACGCCAGATGAAGTGACCGCGGGCAAGGCCGCGCGTTGATATCCATGATCTGGCCCAGCAAGATCCCCACACACAGACTCTACCTTGATAACCGTATCTTTACTTGTATACATGTCTGTCTTTGCAGGAAGGCGTCCCAGCCGAAGAAAACAGGAACAGCAGACTTCGCTGAAAGGAAGGAATACTTCGGCCTCTCGCCAGAGGTCCCGCTTACAGTCTCTCTGATCCGGGTAGTAGCTCTTGTGGATTCCCTTATGTGGTTCACACTCCAGTAGCGGGGAGTGTAACAGCTGAATCCTTCAGCAGTGCGGAAGCTGGGGAAAACTCTGAGGATAAGGTGTCAGATAACAGAAACCACGTTGAGAGTATCCTCTACGGCACACACGAGGACCTGCACACCGTCCTGGTTCTCTTTTACAGACCACCTCCGACTCCCCGTGCGCTTTTTTTTACTTTGCTCACGTGACTCTCCAGGGAGGGACACAGGAGACTCAGTCTTTTTCTCTGTCATCACATCCTGCGCAGGTGCAACCTCTGGCCACAAGGTGGCAACACCATCCTGCGTTATCATTTCTGTCACAGGCTCTATCTCAATTATCACAGAACAGCCAGAGCCTGCCAGCTCACTACACTTGTATAGCATAGATAATAAATTAGAAATGGCCTTTTGTATGCGTCTGAATTGGGGGCTATACTCAATAGACAAAACTGATTTAGTTTTAGTGTTCATACCATTATCATTATTTGGCCTTTTGATCAAATCCTGTCTGTTTTTTTGTACAAATAATACTAGAAGCTCTATCCAAAATCCATGAGGGGAAGTCTCTTTGAAACTGAGACACGATTCTTTCATTTCATTGTTTAAATTTTCCTGATGACTACAATTTCGTTTAATCCTAGTAAATTCCCTTAAGGGGATAGAATAATATGATGGGGGTGGCTGCTATGAGCGTGTAATATTGTGTTACCTTTAACGGGTTTAGTGTGGGTGAAGGTAGAAATAATCTGCCCTGGTGTGCCAATGAGTTGCAAATCCAGAAAGGAAACATTAAATGTAGAATACAAAAACTCATTCTCCCAAAATGCCATCACAAGGTTGGCTAGGGCGGGTGAATACTTTGCCCCCATTGAAACGCCCTTGCATTATAAAAAATAAGATCCATCAAAAGAAAAAAGTTGTGTGCCAAGAGGAAATAGGTAACCTGAATAATATATATGTTTGAAGATCAGTAAAAAAAATTACTGTACTTGGACAAATGAAATTTAAGTTCTTTAATAACAATACTATGGGGCATAGAGGTATATAACGATTTAACATCACAACTAAGCCACGTAAAATTGTTGGACCAAAATTTGTTAAAAAAATGTTCAAGGATGCTACAAGAATCTTTCAAAAAGCCCGGAGTCCTCTAGGCCAATGGCTGGAGAGCAGCATCCAGCCACTCCCCCAAACGCTCCATGACAGACTCTATACACAAAAAGATAGGCCTCATGGGGGGTGGGTTGGTAGCCTTGTGGACTTTTATCAGGGCATGCATTATTGGTAATATGGAAAGTTCTACTATAAGATAACCCACCTGTTTCTGGCTGAGTACCCCCCAATGAAAGACCTTCCCGTATAATTTGATTCGTTTCATTCTGGAAAATAGAAATTGAGTTATGAGGAATTTTCGTATACGTAGTATTGTCACTCGATTTGAGATCTATATGTGTCAGCACTACCACCACTCCCCCCTTGTCAGCCATTTTAATTGTAATCTCTGTCATGTTTCTGAGCTGTTTTAGAGATTTATATTGAGATGAAGACTGATTTGGAGAATGTGGATTAGAATGTATAGAAGAATGTAACTCTCTTTCCATACAGTCCACCCTAGATTGCAATGGATAAAAATAAGTAGAGATGAGCGAACATGTGCGGAAAATGTTCGCCAATTTAAAATTCGGCACAAACATTGCACATTTGGATTCTTGATCAGACACCCAAGCGTTTATATTCAAAATCGGCAAAAATTGGTGAAAGTGCGGGAAATTATCGCGTTTCCACTACAGTATTTTTATCACTTTGGCTAGGTTAGTGGTACTGTGTGGTGAGCGGGGGTATGTGTTTGATGAGGGGAGGTCAGAGTAGCGGTGTGCTATTAATCGAATTAATTTTTTTTCTTAACTTAATGTGTGCAGATTGTGGCAAGCCAATCAGGTGCAGGAACCATCCACAATGTCCAGACACAAGGGCTTCTGTCATTGGCTGCTGAAATCACATGTACCTCTCCATATAAAGAGTGGACATGTTGTTTTTGCGCCACTTTGTTAGTATAACAGCGCAGAGAGGATGCTCCTAATGCTGGTCCTGGATACTAAGAGATTTTAGATAGCTAGGCGGTTTCTTCTAAGTCAGATAGTTTAGATAGATAGAGTGCTGTGTGGCTGGGCAATCGATCTTCCAGCGGATCAATCATTTTTTGCTATTAGTGAGGTTCAGACAGAGACAGCAGAGCATAGAACTCTGTTGTGCACTGATGATATTGTGCTCCATGCACGAGTACACCTTTGAAACTCAATTTTTTTCTGTTCCTACCGTGATACATTAAGCAAGCCACATCTGACCTTGTAAATCTTTTGCGCTGAGATTCAGCTGTATCCAGGGCTCCACAGTAAAAAAATTATTTTTTCTGTTACTACCATGATACATACAGCAGGTCACATATCTCAGCTTGAAATTTTTTGGCCCTTATATTCTACTGTATGCAGAGCTCGTCCACAGTAAAAACTCTAATTTCTTCTGTTACTAACGTGATTGTTGTTATGTTCTGCTACCAAAGCTAAGGAAAGAGAGGAGATCTGTCCCTACTATAAGACTCAGCTGAATCCCTACGATGTAACAGGGAACCTGATCCTGCGATCAGACCTGCTAAAGTCCTAATCTAGTCTGTACGAAGACCTATAGATGTGGGGAGGGAATCCCTACAAGTACTAAGGACTGGGAGGAATATGGGACACCTCCTAACAGAAATAGTAGCAGACAGACGAACAAACAAAATAGATAGAACATAGAGGTCCGTAGACCAAGCAAACTAACAGAGTTAGATACAGAGCACAGGCTAGCTAGAAAGTAGATATACAATGAAGTCCAGCAAAGCCAGAAGGGCGGAGCAGGATTAAATAGGCCAACAAGGTCATGTGACCAGCAAAGGAAAAAAAACCTAACAGCAAGGTTCTAACAGTACCCCCCCTTCTAAGAGGATCCTCCGGATCCCCTAGGACCAGGCTTATCAGGAAATCTCCTGTGAAACGCTCTGATAAGTCTGGACGCGGAAACATCATCTGACCTCACCCAAGAGTTATCCTCGGGTCCGAAACCTTTCCAGGCCACAAGATACTGCAAACTACCTCTATACCGTCTAGAGTCAAGGATGCGAGAAATTTCATATTCATATTTCATATAATATTTCATATTAACAGAGAGACATGAAAGACCGGATTAATTCTCCAGGAGGTAGGAACCTCCAACCTAACAGCAGATTGGTTGACAACCTGAAGCACCTTAAAGGGCCCTACAAACTTGGGACCCAATTTCTTAGAAGGAATCCTCAACCGCAGATTCCTAGAGGACAACCAAACCATGTCACCAACAGCGAACAAAACCTCCTGTCGTTTCCTATCAAAGTAGTCTTTAGATTTTCTGTTGGCCTCCTGAAGATTACCACGCACATCCGTCCAAACTCTTTCCAAATCACCGGAAAAATTCTCCTCCTCAGGCACGGCAGATCCCAACTTGGAGAACGACCCAAACGACGGATGTCTCCCAGAACAACAAAAAAAAGGCGAACAACCAGCAGAAGAAGATGTATGATTGTTCAGAGCAAATTCGGCAAGTGGCAGAAACTCAGACCACCCCTCTTGATTGTCTGCCACAAAACAACGCAAGAACTGCTCAACATCCTGGTTTTTCCTTTCTGTCTGGCCATTAGATTCAGGATGATATCCGGACGAAAACGACAAATGAATTCCCAACCTGTCACAAAAGGCACGCCAAAAACGAGCCACGAACTGAGGACCCCTATCAGAAACAATGTCAGTAGGAACGCCATGAAGTCTGACAATTTCCTTGACAAAGGCCTTAGCGAGAGTTTTAGCGCAGGGCAGTTTGACGAAGGGAACCAAGTGACACATCTTGCTAAAACGGTCCACGATCACCCAGATGACAGTAAAACCCTCAGAGGGGGGAAGGTCAGTTATAAAGTCCATAGCCAAATGTGTCCAAGGAGCACTGGGGACCTCCAAAGGACAAAGCAACCCCGCAGCAGGAGTATGTGAGGACTTAGATCTAGCACATATAGTACATTGGCGCACCCACTTAATGACTTCCTTCTGCCATCCAGGCCACCAAAAACTGCGACCCACCAGTCTCTTGGTCTCAGAGATTCTGGGATGACCTGCCAACCGAGATTCGTGACACTCAACAAACAAATCTCTCCTAAAGGTCTCAGGCACAAACAACCTCCCATGAGGAGTGTTAGATGGGGCATTCTCCTGAGCTTTAAGAATCTCATCTTCCAAAATGGAGTCTAAAGCAGCTATCACAACACCTTCTTGTAAAATGTTTTCCTCTTTCTCAGCACCGACTATGGGAGAAAAACTGCGAGACAAGGCATCCGCCTTAACATTCTTAGTACCAGGGATGTAAGTAACGGAGAAATTAAACCGCGAGAAACACAGTGCCCACCTAGCCTGACGGGCATTCAGGCGCTTGGCAGCATCAAGATATATCAGATTTTTATGATCCGTAAGAACCTGAACGGGAAATTCCGCACCTTCCAAGAAGTGGCGCCAGTGTTCAAATGCGAGTTTAATAGCCAATAATTCCCGATTACCAATATCGTAATTCAGTTCAGTCTCCGAAAATTTTTTTGAAAAAAAGGCACAGGGATGTAATCCATCCCCGTTATCCTGAGACAATACTGCGCCAACCCCCACAGAGGAAGCATCAACCTCAACCAAAAACGGCCTAGTAACATCAGGCTGCATAAGGATGGGAGCAGAGGTGAACCTCTCCTTGAGATACACAAAAGCTTCAATGGCCTCAGAAGACCACTGAACCGCATCAGCACCTTTCCTGGTGAGATCAGTCAGAGGTTTGACAATACTAGAAAAATTTTTTATGAATTTTCTGTAGTAATTGGCGAAACCCAAAAACCTCTGTGTCGATTTCAAACCAATAGGCCTAGGCCATTCCTGCACAGCCTGAACCTTAACCGGATCCATCTCAAAACCTTTGCTGGAGATAATGTAGCCCAAAAAACTAATTCTCTGTACAGCGAACTCACATTTCTCCAGCTTAGCAAAAAGCGAATTGTCCATTAATAACTGTAATACCTCACGCACGCTCCGCCAATGAGACTCCAGATCTGGCGAATAAATCAAAATGTCATCCAAATACACAACCACATTTTTACCGATCAAAGGTCTAAGGATGTCATTAATCAGATTCTGAAAAAATGCAGGAGCATTAGTAAGACCAAAAGGCATAACCAGATTCTCAAAATGACCCACAGGAGTGTTAAAAGCAGTCTTCCATTCATCACCCTCCTTCATGCGCAAAAGATTGTATGCCCCCTTAAGGTCAATTTTAGAGAACCACTTGGCCCCCAATAACTGGTTAAACAGATCAGGAATCAATGGCAGTGGGTAAGGATTGCGTACCGTAATTTTGTTGATCTCACGAAAATCCAGACAAGGACATAAACCGCCGTCCTTTTTTTTTACAAAAAAAAATCCAACCGCCACAGGAGACTTAGAGGGCCTAATGTGACCGGCGGCCAAACTTGTCTGTATGTATTCCTCCAAAGCCTTCCTCTCAGGAATAGTAAGGTTAAATAAACGACTTTTAGGAAGAGTCGCTCCAGGGACAAATTCAATAGAACAATCATAGTCTCTATGGGGAGGCAAAACCTGCGATTCCTTCTCAGAAAAAACTCTCCAAAAATCCTGAATAGGAACAGGCAATTCTCCCCTATCCAAAGCTGCAATACGCCCGTTACAACACTTGTCATAACATTTATGGCTCCAGGATTTAATTTCACTGGTAGACCAATCCAGTACAGGATTGTGAAATTTTAACCAGGGCAAACCCAATATTACTGGAGAAGGCAAGTTATTCAACACTACCAAATCCAATTTCTCATGGTGAACACCATTAATAGTGAGAGGAAATTCACTGACCTTGAGAGTAATATTCTTCAAAGGGGAACCATCCACAGAAACCACAGCAATGGGGGATGACAAAGGTTCAGGTTTTAAATTGAGTTTTTCCACGAATCCCCCATCAATTACATTCAGTGTAGACCCGCAATCAACAAACACCCGAAATTCCATTAATTTTTCCTGAGCAATCGTGGAAGCAGCTAAAAATACACCCTTGGAATTTAAACAGGCAATACGGGCATGACTGACCATTTTTTTTTCTTTCTTCATACGAAGCTCACAGCCTTTAATCAAATGACCAGATTTTCCGCAATAGAAACACAAGCCTTGCGAAAAACGACGGTCTTTTTCTTGAGAGCGAGGTGCCACCGATCCAATCTCCATCGGTTCACCACTGTTAGTACACACATTATCATAACCAGAAACTGACATAGCAGAGGATTTGCTCTCATTAACCCTAGCACGCAGTCTTCTATCCACCCGTATAGCTAATTGCATAGCCTGTTGCAAATCCTCAGGTGTAGGATAAGCAATTAGCAGGTCTTTAACCCTTTCACTGAGCCCAGCAAGAAATAGACTTTTCAGAGCAGAATCGTTCCACCCTGTTTGAGTGGACCAACGACGAAAATGAGTACAATATTTTTCGACATTACCTGATCCTTGTTTTAAACGTCTCAACTCAGTCTCAGCTGATGCCACACGGTCAGGATCATCATATAATAGTCCCAAAGCAGAAAAAAAACTATCCACTGATCTGAAGCATGTATCACTAGGTTGCAAAGAAAAGGCCCACTCCTGAGGCTCTTTGCGCAAAAGTGACATTATGAACCCTACGCGCTGGGATTCATCCCCAGAGGACTTGGGTCTCAAACGAAAATACAATAAGCAAGCATTTTTAAATGAAAAAAATTCTCGATGTTCACCAAAAAATAAATCCGGCAAACATACCTTAGGCTCCAAGAAATATGCTCCAGGACAGTTACTCACGTGCTGACGGAGCTCGGCCACTTCCAGAGAGAGTCCCTGCAGGTGTTTAGCCAAATCCTGAACCGACACCATGATGGAACAAAAAAAAAAAAAAAAAAAATCTTTCCTTAGAGAATTTGCAGGCTGGACTTACTGTTATGTTCTGCTACCAAAGCTAAGGAAAGAGAGGAGATCTGTCCCTACTATAAGACTCAGCTGAATCCCTACGATGTAACAGGGAACCTGATCCTGCGATCAGACCTGCTAAAGTCCTAATCTAGTCTGTACGAAGACCTATAGATGTGGGGAGGGAATCCCTACAAGTACTAAGGACTGGGAGGAATATGGGACACCTCCTAACAGAAATAGTAGCAGACAGACGAACAAACAAAATAGATAGAACATAGAGGTCCGTAGACCAAGCAAACTAACAGAGTTAGATACAGAGCACAGGCTAGCTAGAAAGTAGATATACAATGAAGTCCAGCAAAGCCAGAAGGGCGGAGCAGGATTAAATAGGCCAACAAGGTCATGTGACCAGCAAAGGAAAAAAAACCTAACAGCAAGGTTCTAACAATTGTTACTCAAGGTGTGGGAAAGACTTAGTGCAACACAAAGGGAAGAGGGAAAGGGAGCCCAGACACTAGGGAAAGGGGGGAAGTGGAGACCTCCTAGGCTGATCTAATATCCCCCTGCCTCCACTAACGTCCCTATATTGGTTCTTCACCAATCGCCGCACGCGTTCCTCTCTCTGTCTTTCCCTGGCGTAAGGCCCTGGCAAGGGAAAGGTGGGGGATGAGCGCTAGTCGATCCCTACTGACAACTAAAGACAACAAGGGGGGACAAACAAGGGAAGATAGGTTAGCTTTAGTCGACTTCAGAGAGATAAACACCTGTCCTCATAGCTGCAGAGAGGAAGAAGTAATGTGAGTATCGCCAGCACCTCCCTTTAGCAGACAGCAGGTATTTATACACCCAGGCCAAGGTGTTAATTAGCCAGAGGAAGGTAGCCGCTGGGTCCTAGAACAACAGCCTCTAAGAAGGTGTCTGTAATGCCAAACGTAGAGATCTCTTGCAACCAACTGCAGGACGACTGTCTATCACTTCTGACACACACGTGACAGTGATACAGTGACAGTGATACAGCAGGCCAAGTCCCAGCTTGAAATATTTTGGTGCATATACTCTACTTTATACAGGCTCATCTACAGTAACAACTCTAATTTCTTCTGTTACTAAAGTGATACAGCAGGCCACATCTCAATTTGTAATTTTCTGGCACATATATTATACTGTATCCAGGCCTCATCCACAGTAAAAAATCTATTTTTTTGCAGCAAATAGCGTGCTCCAACCACACTATCTGAGTAATATGAATGCGGAAAAAGCAAGGTCGTGGTGGAAGGGGGAATAGGCTTGGTGTTCAAAGTGTTCGTTGGGTAGGTGGTAATGTTAGTGAAAGCTCTGGTGAACCAGCACCATCACATCCTATCCAAAGACAACTGACAACTTCTGTTACTGGACGGACTACTCCACTCCCTTTCTTTGGCAGCCGCACAGCGGTACGCCTTGTACATGAAGGCCAGAAAGAGCATGTGCTCTAGTGGATGTCAAGCACTGCATCAAGTGGCCTCTCCTCCTCTTCCTCCACCTCAACATCACATACAGTACAGTCCACAGAGGTGGCACCCCAATTACCCTTGTTTCCCCCCCACGTCACAACTCTCCAACCGCCTAACTGACTGTAGGGAACCACAGATGGGTGAGTCTGCAAAGCTGTTCACACATTCTATGTCATATGCATCAGAGGTCTGCTCCAAAGATTCAGAGACTCAAGAGGAGGAAAGCATCTGCACCAATGCCCAAAATTTTTTCTGTTGGATCTGAGGCAGGACAAAGTAGGGTCTGAGCAGAATCCTGACCCTCGTCACCAGACGTTAACCCCTGTGGGGGGATGTGATCCTGATGATACCTGAGGCTCACACAGACTGTACTGTGCTGTCAGGGCAGGAAGCGGAGCAGAGTGACTTTCCGGGCAAGGAGTGGGAGAACAGAGAGGATGATGATGAGGTTGTAGATTCCACTTGGTGTGAACCCAGAGGCACGCAGCTGAGTAGCTCATCTGAGGAGGTGGAGGAGGAAGACGAGGAGGTTACGTTGCGCCCTAAGGCACAGACACGGAGAGAGTGATGCAACCACGACGAGCACTGCATCCTTAGCCACAACTGTGGCTGTGGCCAGCAGCGGTTGCAGGTCTGCAGCTCGCAGGGGTGGCAAGGGTTGCCTTGGATCGGCCGCCCCATCAACCGCATTTTTATGCGTCTTCCTCCTCCGTCACCGTGCCAAGTGTTCTCATGCAGGTCTCCGACTGCAGAGCCTCCACTTGTTTACCCACTCCAGTCAGGCTGAGTGATAGCCCGTCAGCTCTACTGTTTTTGCTTCAACGAGCACACCACATCTTTCTCAATCCACTGTAACAACTTCACCTGCACCTCACTCACGGTCCAGCAGTTTCTCATGTTCACCCTATTTCGCCCTCTCTCAGCACTGCAGTCAGCCCTTGGTCCCGAAGTTGTGGTCACGTAAAAGTGTGTTTCCTCCTACACATGACAAAGCTAAGAGGTTGAACTCCACCATCTCCAATCTGTTGGCCACAGTAATGCTGCCTTTCCGCCTGGTAGATACAGACTGTTTCCAAAAGCTGATGGCCGTTGCAGCCCCCCAGTACCAGTTGCCCAGTCACCATTTCTTCTCTAAGAAAGCTGTGCCTGCACTACACCAGCATGTCGCAGACAACATCACCCGTTCCTTGACAAAATCTATGTCTGCCAGGATGCATTTCACCACAGACATCTTGATGAGTAAGCATGGCCAGGGGCGTTACATCTCACTGACTGGGCACTGTGTGACTCTGGTGGCTGTGGGGGCAGGCGGGGAAGGGGCTGCACCTCAAGTCTTGGAATCCCCAAGGCTTGCGGGACAAACCTGTATTTAACGCTTGCTTCTGCCTCCTCTAGGGCCGCCACCTGCTCTCTCAACCGCTGCCTTAATGAGACACGTGTTCCAACAGTGCAGAGTTAATCCCCACCACTTCCATACTGCGCAGCTAGGGCTCACCGCAATCAAGCTGTGTTAAAATTAATATGCCTTGGAGATCGCAGTAATACAGCTGAAGAGTTGTGGACAGCTATCCAGGCCGAGTTTGAGCAATGGCTGTCTCCACTGAACCAGTGGAGCCAGGGAAGGCCGTGTGTGATAACTGTGCGAACCTTATGGCGGCCCTATGCCAGGACAAGCACACACACGTGCCTTGCATGGCTCATATCCTGAACCAGCAATTTCTCCGCCACTATCCCGGCCTGGATGCACTGCTGCAGAAAGCCCGGAAGCTGTGTGTTAACTTCCGTCATTCGCACCCCCAGAGGTCTTTGTCCATGCCAGTTAACCTGTTGATATACGATGTGCTGACACGATGGAATTAGACTCTGCACATGACGCTGTATCTCATGTCATATAGCCTGGGCCAACGTAATACGTATGTGGTGCAAATCACACTTGCGAAGTGGGTACAGATTAAGGACCTCTGCACCCTTCTGTACAGTTTTGAAATGGCTACGAAGATGGTTAGCGCTGACGATGGTCCCAGAGGAAGAGGAGGAAGCAGAAGAAGATGCAGAAGGGATAACAATGTCTTTAAGTTCCAGACTGTCATCACACAGGCGGGTGCTAAGGGAGGGTGGATTACAGCGATCAAGGGGGGATGGTGATACCAGACAAACTGTTAGTGAAGGTGCAGGAGCCGAGGAACAAATGGAGGAGGAAGAGGTGATGGGAGAGCAACAGTCAGGAGATAAAGAGGATAATCATCCCCTCTCTGTTGTTCGTGATTGGCGGGAGGGGAAGGAGGAAATAAGCATTAGTGTTGCCCAGCCACCAACACGCCTTGGGCTTGGACCTCATGGAAGAGCCCAACATATGATCACCTTCTCGCTGCATCTGCAACATGATCCCTGTATAGTTAGGATTTGAAATAGTGCTGACTACTGGATTGCCACTCTGTTAGATCCACTTTACAAAAGTAAATTTTGCCAGATGCTTCCCACCCTGGAAAGGGACCCGCAAATGCTGGAGTATCGAAACACGCTTTTACACAAACTTAAGAGAGGTTTTCCCCAAGACAGCAGTGAGACACACAGTGCGCATTGCATCTCTAGACTTTCATTCTCAGGAACGTCAATTCATCAATGCAAAAACAGCAGCAGCAGCAGTGTAAGTAGCAGAAGCAATTTCTGTGAGTCCTTTCACACATTTTTTAGACCAGCTCGTGCACCAGCACAACAGTATACAAGTCTAACACTTGGTGAACGACTGGAGAGGATGATGTAGGAGTATCTCGTGATCAGTATCAAAACCATCATGGAGGGTTTGGACCCTTTTACATTTTGGTCGTCAATAATGGAAGTGTGGCTTGAGCTTGTTAGAACCCTCCTGTTTGTTTTTTCCTTCTTGGGTTTTGCGGTCACGTGACCATCTGCCTTTATATTCCAGCTCCGCCCTTCTGGCTGTGCTGGACTTCAGTGTTTGACTGTTTCTCTAGCCTGGTGCTTCGGTGCCTTTCTCTGTCAGTTTGCTTAGTCCTTCTGGGACCTCTAGTATCTTTTGTCAGTTTGTCTTTTTGTGTTCTGCAACAACTTCTCTGTTTAGGAGGTGTCCCATTTTTGTCCCAGTCCTTAGTTCTTTTAGGGACCCATCCCTTAATGCTATAGGTCTTCGTTCAGACTAGCCGAGGACTAAGGCGGGTCTGTTCGCTAGGAACAGGCAGCCCGCTACTTCGTAGGGATTCAGCTTAGTCTTTCTGTAGGGACAGCTTTCCCCTATCTTTCCTTAGTACATGTTGCAGATCATAACAGAGCTCACCTGTCAACCATGGAGGTTTTATCATGCCCGGCAGCCAGCATTCTCTCAGAATGTGTCTTCAGTGTTGCTGGTGGTGTCCTTACCGATAAGCGTAACCGTCTGTCCCCTGAAAATGTAGACTGCCTAACTTTCAAAAAGATGAACAATTCATGGATCTGCAAGGACTTTTGCACCCCAATCGCAGACTAGGCAATGTTTTTAGTGTGCTGCATTGATCTCGCATAATTGCAGTCTGTGATATCTTTGTTGTGGCTTCTGTGCCTGCTGCTGCAGATGTTAACAATAATTTTTGGAAATATGGAAACTCCTGGTTGGGTCTCCATCTGCTGGGTTGGCTGTAGTGGAAGAGGTGTCGGTCCTCATTATACTATTTCTACTCTGGTGAAACAAGAGGGGATTGTAGGGAGAGAAAATAGGAAGCGCAGGCTTCTAAGTGTAGTAGTTAGATTCTAAGGGTATATACTCAGTATAAATCCACTCACCTATTTGGTATCTTGAGGTAAAGCATGTAAATCCAATCAGTGGATCACTCCATTCCTCTTTCCATTCAGTTTGCTGCAGAAATCTGGGAGCTGATGAAAGCACTGGACAGAGCTTTCATAGGCAATACCACTTTGTAAATGTTTTTTCCCAGCGATATGCGCTCCTGAAGGATGATGATGGAACTTGATATTCGGATTCAAAGAATTTTTATTTCAAACTAAAATACAACCGGTTTCGACTTCTTTGAGTCTTCCTCAGGTATAACATCATGCATATAAACAGATCTATCTACACACATTTTATAGCAGTTATCCCTGCTTGTCATTTTGGGTGGAGACTGAAAGATCTGTTTTTCAGACACACCCAGATACTCAGATATGCAGGATTTTGCACTCTGAGGAATCTAACAAAACCCATATACTAAATGACTTTCATACAGTTTAAAAAAAAAAAAAAAAAAAAAAAACTGTATGAAAGTCATTTAGTATATGGGTTTTGTTAGATTCCTCAGAGTGCAAAATCCTGCATATCTGAGTATCTGGGTGTGTCTGAAAAACAGATCTTTCAGTCTCCACCCAAAATGACAAGCAGGGATAACTGCTATAAAATGTGTGTAGATAGATCTGTTTATATGCATGATGTTATACCTGAGGAAGACTCAAAGAAGTCGAAACCGGTTGTATTTTAGTTTGAAATAAAAATTCTTTGAATCCGAATATCAAGTTCCATCATCATCCTTCAGGAGCGCATATCGCTGGGAAAAAACATTTACATTTCTACTCTGGTGAAATTGATGCCACTTTGGTGGTGTCAGCCCCTAATTTTGGAAATGTGAAGACTCCTGATTGAGTCTCCATCTGCTAGGTTGGCTGTAGTGGAAGGGGTGTCAGTGGCCCATTATACTAGTTCTACGCTGGTGAAATTGATGCCACTTGGCTGGTGTCTGCCCCTTATTTTGGGAAATATGGAGACTCCTGATTGGGTCTCCATCTGCTGGGTTTGCTGTAGTGGAAGGGGTGTCAGTCCCGATTTTATTATTTCTACTCTGGTGAAATTGATGCCACTTTAGTGGTGTCTGCCCCTAATTTTTGGAGATGTGGAGACTCGTGGTTGGGTCTCCTTCATGTGTGTTGCCTGTAGCAGAAGGGCTCCCAGACCCGCAGGCCTCCACTTACTTTCAGTCAACTACCTGTGTTACTATCTTTAAATTTTTGCACCAGTGGTAGTCTACGAAACTGATTTTTCTGGCACCTGAGTTTGGCTGAGCAGAAAAGCAGCTTGAGCTGTTGCATGTGGTATCAGGGCTCCCAGCACAGCAGGCCTACACTGATCCCTCACGCACGTTGTCTTAATTTGAAGTTCAATTCAAAGCTGTAAATGGTGGCCCAGACCCTGATACCTCATGCATGGCCCATGGCTGACTGCTGCTGTGCCATTATAAAATTTGTACTGTGGGTCAATTGATGCCACTTTTCCTGGTGTCTGCCCCTAAATTGAGCTGTTTTGGCAGCTTTTGGGTCCCTTTGAAGGCGTTGTGTATGCATTTGTTTTTGCCTCCTATTGATTGCAATGGGATTCGGATATGTTCGTCGAATTGTTCGGAGAACTTCGTGAAGTTCGTCGATCTGAAATTAATCAAACCTTGAGAGGTTCACTCATCTCTAAAAATAAGGGTTTTTTGTATGAAAGTCAATAATCTGGTTCACTGGTGTAGGATGAGTATCATTATGTTGTAGTCCTTGCAAAATGACAACAGATTGCTGTTCCTGAAAATACAGTTCGGAAATTCATTTAAAGTAACAGACGAATTTGCAACCTCAGAGAAAGCATCGTGTGACCAAAAATGTCTTAATTTATTGAGATTTATAAGGTGGAAAAAAGGTCAAAATTATGGTCTGGAACAAAATTAAGTCAGGACCACAAAACTTTCAGTTGATCCTGGGTAAGTGTGACTGATGATAAATTAAGCACATTGACAGGGTCAGTGTTGGCCTAGTCTGGTTTCTGCAACGGATCATCATTACTTTCTGTTTCCTATGCTTTCTGTCTCTGCATTTTTGTCATTTTTTGAACAATTGGTGGACTTAGTGTTGCAATAATAAGAGGGGGTGTAGGAATCATTAGAATCAGTCATGACAGCATCAAAGGATTCAAAATCTGAGTAGATGGAACTAGCATGGGATTTGGAAGCAGATTTATTGTATGAATATTGGCTTTTTAACCCCATTCTGATGCATGATGTAATAATACGTACCAGCGCCTTGGGACTTAATGCCCAGGCAGGTATTATTACGCCTTGGCGATCGCGTCCGCACAGAGCCTGGTGTCAGCTGATTTTGGTTTTATGTGCCAGGAGCAGTCCTGCACTGCTTTCGGCATATTAACCCCCAAAATGCTGCGATTGAAGTTGATCACAGCATTTCCGGGTCAGGCAGAGGTAAGAGCGCCCCTCTTACCCTGGATCGGAGACCCCGTGCTGTGAGCACGGGGTCCCGATCGTTGCCATGGTGACCGATGTTGTCATGACAACATCTGGGACACCAGGCATCAGGAAGTTAGATAGATCGTGCGTACTGCACAATCTATCTAACTTGTGTCTGCTGGGCTGACAGCCTGCATAGCACAGTATGCTACTGCTGCATCGCTATGGAAGCGATCAGCCTGCAAAAAATGAAAGTGCCATAGTGGGACAAAGTGGAAGAATAAAAAAAAAAGTGTCAAAAAGTGAAAAAAAAAAAAAAAAAAATGTAAAAATGTTTAAAAAAGAAAATAATCCAAAAAAATAAATATACTGTACCCATAAATAAATATCATTATGAAACATTATGAAAAAAACAACCAATAAAAGTACACATATTTGGTATCGTCGCGTCCAGAACGACCTGACCTATAAAACTGTCCCACTAATAAACCCCTTTAGTGAACACGGTACCGCTGAAAATGTCATCTTGTCCCGCAAAAAACAAGCCACCATACAGCACCATCAGCTGAAAAATTAAAAAGCTATAGCTCTCAGAATAAAGCGATGCAAAAAAAATATTTTTTCTATAAAAGTTTTTGTGTAAAAGCGGCAAAACATAATAAAAACTATATAAATGTAGTATCGCTGTAAACATACAGACCCGAAGAAAAGAGCTGCCTTATCAATTTTACCACACGAGGAACAGCATGAAAAAAAACAACAATTTTTGAATTGTTGGCTTTTGTTTATTTAGCCTCCCAAAAATCGGAATGGAAAGCGATCAAAAAATGTCATTTGCCGAAAATGATACCAATAAATACGTCAACTTGTCCCGCAAAAAATCACTTATACCGTGTGAGGAGCTGCCCACTTACTAAAGACTATGATACTTTTCCAGCAACGGACCACCATTTTTGTCAATGTTATTATTGTGTTTTATTAGTGATTTACTTGTTATGTTTTATATACAGTAGTTCTGCTAACTTGTCAGTATGTAAGATTCACTTGTAAATGTCCAGCAGTCCACTAATCTGTATCTTAGTATATCTATATCTCAGGAGTATCTAACCATTGTTCCAACAGCCAATAATCTCATTATGTGTGTGTAGATTGTAGACACAGTGGAGCCTTCACCACAGGGAGTCTTACCTGCAGTCTCAGATGAAGGCTTCTAGAATATTCTTCATTGTTTTAGCAAACAGTGAATGTTTAAGGGGGAGGGTGTCTAACCTGGGAGGGGACTGATCCCAGTGAAAGAAAGGACAGACATATTTTAGTCAGAGTTGTGTGGAAGGATTGAAGGAAGAGGATGGAGACCGTGGACTTGGAAGGATGGATGGATAAACATGTTACCATTATGTATTATGTTGTTTGGATTTAAACTTTCTTAAAAGGACTGCTGCTACTGGATACCTGTGCTTTCATCGTTTTATCGGCCGTCTAGAGGATCATGGAGTGTGGCTACAGACTATACTGGCTGGAGATACGAAATCTGTGGGCCAACCAAAAGTTGGGAGACAGTGAGTATGGCCTTATACAAAGCCAGTGGAACTACTGAACCCAGATTGGGAACTTGAGGACTGAGAGAACTGTATTTTGGCCATTTACCTGGAATTGCTTTATTACCATGGCTATGATCAATAAAATATTGTTGCATCGTTAACCTGTCTAGGTGATTACTTACAACCCACAACCTCAGATCTTTACATACCGCACGAGGAACGGCGTAAAAAAACTCTAGGGTTAGCGTTGTGCTAGGGTTAGGGTTGTATTGGGGTTTGGATTTTTTCAAAAGTAAAGAAAAAATGATTACGATATGGCGACAAGTGTTGAACGCAAGTGCTCACTACTTGAGTTTGCATCGGGTATGCACCGAGTTTCGTGGGTGCTCGAGTGACATGCTCGAGTCTCCGCCCCACATGCTTCCCGGCTGTTATACAGCCAAAAAAATCATGAGGGGATTGCCTGCCATGCATGGGCAATCCCTGCATGTTTTTTTGGTTGTCTAACAACCTTGAAACATGCGAGGCGGGGACTCGAGCATGTCACTCTGGCACCCGCGAAACTTGGTGCATACCCGAGTACCCGATGCAAACTCAAGTAGCGAGAGTTTTCGCTCAAGATTAATGACAACTTATTCAATATGATCACCTAATGTTCTCAAATTCTGTTTCGTACATCTGGTTTCAAAATGTTCACTATACCCCTTAATAAAATCCTTGAGGGGTCTAGTTTCCAAAATGGGGTCACTTGTGGGGGGGGGTTTCCACTGTTAAGGCGCATCAGGGCTCTCCAAACGCAACATGGCTTCCGCTCTCGATTCCAGCCAATTTTCCGTTCAAAAAGTCACACAGTGCTCCTTTCCTTCTGAACCCTTTCGTGTTCCCAAACAGTGTTTTTTTCCCCACATATTGGGTATCTGCGTACTTACTAGTGTTGAGTGAGCACTAAAATGCTCGGGTGCTCGAAGCTCGGGCCGAGCTCACCGTGATACTCGGGTGCTCGACCCGAGCAACGAGCCCAATGTTAGTCTATGGGAGACCCGAGCATTTTTGCGGCGGCACCCCCAGCAGTCTGTAGAAAGCCTAAAAAGTGCCCAAAACGAAAGTGACAGTGCTCAAATAACATGGGGACATCATGGGGATCGCCCCATGAAGCATTTCTGATCCTCAGGTCCCTGCTGTCAACAACGTGGTCAGAGGTAATAAGCCACTTTTACGGGCTCACAATAAAACATTCAAAAACGAAACTGAAACTGCTTTCCTGTGAAATATGTTAAGGAACATCCTTTCCAGGGTAAAGACTTGTATATAAGGTAAAATAAATAACCCCCCAAAAAATACTCCTCCAAACCTTGGGCTATGTTCACAAGTAGCATTTTTTATGCGTTTTTGCACTTTTGTATTGCTTTCAACCGTGACAAATTCATTCACCGGGAAATGTCATTTTAACATTTTACAACCTTATCTGGCCATGTGCTGTGTGACACATGCATAAAGTGCTGAAAAGACATGGGAACAGCATGGGGAAGACCCCTGGAAGCATCTCTGACACCCAGGTCACTGTCTAAAAGTGTGCCCATCAGAAGTGATCCTTGCCGCATCAGAAGATGCAGACTTGCAACTATCCCCGTGCAAGTCCTTGTCCCAGGGCAGTGTTCAATTGTACCTCCCCCATTCCTTGCAATGCAAGCGCAAGTATGCAGCCTGCCACCACCCACCCCCAGGCTGCAATACCATACTGCTTGCTTGCACTTGAAATTGGGCCTTTTAGGCATGTGGAGGCGGAATCTGGCCACCACGTCATGGCTGCGTCGGCGGCCTGTTATCCATACTCAGTTCCCAGCCGCCCGGCGGCCGGGTGTCCAAGCTTGGTCCCCAGCCGCCTGGGGGCGGCCAGGTGTTCATAAACGGTCACCAGCCGCCCCTATTTGTCTCGGTGCGCCTTAAACACAAGTGCGCATACCAAAACATTACCTGTGCCCTCCCCAATGCATTTAGTGGGAAGGGCAGCCTAACTACAAACACGTGGACAAGTGAATGTGGCCAGGGATGGTCCATCTCACTGACGCCTTCACACTGGGTTAATATTGTGGAAGCCGGGACACAGTTGGACACTGGGATGCAACACGTCCTCCAGACATAGAGGATTGCGGGTCCTGGGTCAATCAGGCTTCAACACAAAGTTCAGAAGGTAGACAGCAGCAGTGGTCGGCCTCCTACACAACGAGTAAATTATTCATGATCATGAGGCCATCCATCTCCTTAGCTTTCTGTTCCTTGGAATGCAAGCGCATGTCTGTAGTAGCGGCTAGGCCTGAGGTGGTCAGCGTTTTGGCGCATATCCTACCTCCTCCGAGGATTGCTGGATGTTTTCCTGCTACTATCCCAGTTCTATGACTCCCGTTAAAACAAAGCTTCAGGTGATGAATGATGGATGAGATGGTGGCAAAGGAAAAAGAGCAGGAGGAACAGGGACCATTCACATCAATATCAGGCCAGTCAACCACACATGTCTTGTAGGATATGTTTCTGTACCAAAAGGAGCGGTTCGGCTACACAGTTATAGGGCATACAGTGAGTGCAATGCTTACCAAAAATTTCAAGCCACTCCAATGCCCCTTGGAAGTGACATGGAGGTCAGAGGGCCTTAACTAAACCGTTTTTTTCCATTTATAGCAACTGGGTCTCCTGTACACTGTTGGCCTAAGCAGTGAATGGAAGGCTTTCCAAAAATTATGAGGAACTGCAATGCCCCTTGAAACACACATGGATTACAGCGTACTAAAAACCTTCTACCCATTACTGGAGAGTAGGTCTCGCCTATGCATTGAACAGCAAAAGCTGACTAAAATTAGGAGGAAATGCAATGCCCGTTGGAAAAGTCGTGGAGGTTAGGGTTAATTAAAAACATTTCAATGCCCCTTGGAAGAGCTGTGAAGTTCAGAGTAGTTTAACAAGACGGTTTTAATGCCCCTGGGAATAGACGTGGAGTTCAGAGTGGTTTAACACGACTGTTTTAATGCCCCTTGGAAGAGACGTGGAGGTCAGAGTGGTTTAACAAGACTGTTTTAATGCCCCTTGGAAGAGACATGGAGGTCACAGTAGCTTAACAAGACGGTTCTAATGCCCCATGGAAGAGACGTGGAGTTCAGAGTGGTTTAACAAGACGGTTTTAATGTCCCCTTGGAAGAGACGTGGATTTCACAGTAGCTTAACAAGACGGTTTTAATGCCCCTTGGAAGAGACGTGGAGGTCAGAGTGGTTTAACAAGACGGTTTTAATGCCCCTTGGAGGAGACGTGGAGGTCACAGTAGCTTAAAAAGACGGTTTTAATGCCCCTTGGAAGAGATGTGGAGTTCAGAGTGGTTTAACAAGACGGTTTTAATGCCCCTTGGAAGAGACGTGGAGTTCAGAGTGGTTTAAAAAGATAGTTTTAATGCCCCTTGGAAGAGACGTGGAGTTCAGAGTGGTTTAACAAGACGGTTTTAATGCCCCTTGGAAGAGACGTGGAGTTCAGAGTGGTTTAACAAGATGGTTTTAATGCCCCTTGGAAGAGACGTGGAGGTCACAGTAGCTTAACAAGACTGTTTTAATGCCCCTTGGAAGAGACATGGAGATCAGAGTGGTTTAACAAGACTGTTTTAATGTCCCTTGGAAGAGACGTGGAGGTCACAGTAGCTTAAAAAGACGGTTTTAATGCCCCTTGGAAGAGACGTGGAGTTCTGAGTGGTTTAACAAGACGGTTTTAATGCACCTTGGAAGAGACATGGAGGTCACAGTAGCTTAACAAGACGGTTTTAATGCCCCTTGGAAGAGACGTGGAGATCTGAGTGGTTTAACAAGACGGTTTTAATGTCCCTTGGAAGAGACGTTGAGGTCACAGTAGCTTAACAAGATGGTTTTAATGTCCCTTGGAAGAGACGTGGAGTTCAGAGTGGTTTAACAAGACTGTTTTAATGCCCCTTGGAAGAGACATGGCTGTCACAGTAGCTTACCAAGACAGTTTTAATGCCCCTTGGAAGAGACGCGGAGTTCAGAGTGGTTTAACAAGACGGTTTTAATGCCCCTTGGAAGAGACGTGGAGGTCAGAGTAGTTTAACAAGACGGTTTTAATGCCCCTTGCAAGAGACGTGGAGGTCACAGTAGCTTAACAAGACGGTTTTAATGCCTCTTGGAAGGGAAGTGGAGTTCAGAGTGGTTTAACAAGACGGTTTTAATGCCCCTTGGAAGAGACGTGGAGGTCAGAGTGGTTTAACAAGACGGTTTTAATGCCCCTTGGAAGAGACGTAGAGGTCACAGTAGCGTAACAAGACAGTATTAATGCCCCTTACAAGAGCTATGCAGTACAGCATATTAAAAACATTATTCCCATAATTGGGGAGTGGGTCTCCCATACTCTTTGCCTATGCCTTCCAAGCAAAAGCTGCCAAAAATTAGGACGGAGGAACTTGCAATGCTGGCAACATGGACCACGGTCACCCTGGTAGTATAGTGGTGGTGGAGGCTGAGGATAAGGAGAAGAGCAAAAAACAGCCGAAATGCGGAAGCGTATACCCATGTGTGGGTGTGAAGCGGTGCATGGGAATACACCTCCCAAAATAACACAGTGGATTTGACTTTGTTACTCTGCTGTCATTTGGTGGTGATGAGAAGTGTGGCCCAATCCCAATCGCAATCATTGGTTGCTTGTCACCTGAGCTCACACACTAGGGGAGGGTATATAAGGTGGGCACCATCTTAGTTCAGTGAGTACAGTGCAGAGAGAGAAGGAGTTCAGCCAGAGAGGGCTGACAGGGAGCTGTGGCTCGGTCTGGGCCCAGCTCCACAAGGCAGGCCTAGAGTGAAGGCTGGAGCAGAAGAAAGGAACAGAAACAGAAAGGAACAGAAAGGAAAGTAAGAAGGAACAGAACACTAGGAGAGGCCCAGAGACACGAAGGCAGAAGGAACCCTAAGGACCCAGGAGATTGCGGGTGATGGGTTGGCAGAACGGGGTACCGGATCCCAAGTTGGTGGAGGCGACTAATCCTTAACCAAGAACCGGCGGTCGCGATCATTTACTGGTGCGACCCCTCACCACACCTACTAGGAAGGCACACCACATAGGGTCAGGGAAGCGGGCACCCAGCCTCCCAAGAGAAGATCCGAGGCAGCTGGACAGGAGTAGTGTCCCTGGTGGGGTACGGCTGACGAAAGGATAGAAGGGAGTCTGTGCCACACTCCGGAAATACCTGGGGGTTGGCCGAGCCCCCTGCCTGGTGGATGCAGCACGGCTCGGGCGGTCCTACCTGTGCACAAGTGACCTGGATGAGAACTGTGAGTAAAGATCCTGACCTGCAACAGCTTGTCTCTGTGCTTTCTCACCGCATACAGCACTACTAGTGCTGGGACGCCCCGCATCACAACCACCATCATTGCATCCACATTCCCTGCCCTGAGGCTATACTCTTCCCGTGGGGAGTTATTCCATCCTTTGCTGTGCACACCACACCAGCCTCAGCGGCCTGCCTCGCAGCGGCGGTACACCCTGACCGCAATCCACGGGTGGCGTAGTCGGACATTAAACCATAAAAACCCTATAAAAGACTGCCACTGGTTTGACCACCCTGAGCCACGGGACCGGGTCACCGCCTCGGAGACTACAACCCCAGAGACCCGGCTCCGGGTAGCCCACACACGTGCACACACGGCCCAGGGAGCGCGTCACCATCACCAGAACGTCCACTTTCACGTCCCTTGCCACGCGCCTTGGCCATTGTAAAGGAAGTAAAATAGCTTACAGTCGCACTATCAATGGAAAAAGGGTAAGGAAAAGTAGATTAGAACCGTGGAAGAGGAAAACCACATTTCTATTTCTCTGGCCTACTCTTTTAAACAATCTGAAAAATCAGGGAGACACTATTAGTTTTTTTTACGGCAAAAAATGCCAAAAGCAGGATAATACAGATTTTTTACCGTGGAATAGCAAAACCACAGTTATAATTTACTGGTGTATACCAGACTTTTTTTAAATATATATATTTGCGGCTGAACAGTGAGCGACACACTCAAACTGTTTCTTTTTAGATACAAATGGCCCAAAAGCAGGATAATACAGAGGTTTGAACCGTGGAACTGCAAAACCACACTTCTGTTTCTCTAGCCTACACCAGACTATTTTCAACAGATATATTTGTGTCTGAAAAATCAGAGACACACTTTTTTTTTTTTTTTTTTTTTGGGGGGGGGGGGGGGGGGACACACCAAGAGGTTAATAAGACGGGTATTTGTACAGTTTGAAGGAGGAAAAAAAAAAGAGGATTTAGATGAAAAAAAAAAGGATTTTTCCTGGCCCCCGAGACCTGGAGCTAAGTCCAGCAATTTCAGCAACAGGAGCACACAGGACTGTAATGCAGCGTTTGCTGGTATAACCACTGCGTCTCCTATACAGCCTACCTGCCTGCCTGCCTGATATCTGGGATGGATATTAGTCCTGAGAAGGACTGTTTGTTTGATCTGGCAGCCTTTACAGACCCTACCCTAACTATTTCGCAGTATATATCTCTCCCTAAATCAGCAGCACTGTCCCTACACTGTCTGATCCCAGCCGTCTGTGGCCAAGATGGCGGCGCCCGGTTTCAAATACTCAAGGTGACGCTGTGCGGCCATCTAACCAATGTAATGCCCACAACCAACATGGCTGCGGCATTACAGTGACTGGCTGGCAATCCCTGCATGTTCATTGGCTCTGTGAAGAGCGCCAAACATGCAGGGCGGAGACCCGAGCTCCCGCCCGAGTAACCCGGAAATGCTCGGTGCTCGCCGAACATCCCGAGTAGCGTGATACTCGGGCGAGTACCGAGCAGTGTCGAGCATGCTCGCTCAACACTAACCGCTATCTTACGTATGTGAGGTATTAATTATGATAAGGCAATGGCAAAAGTAGTTCGCCAAGTTGGTTAATATGTTTTTTCGTTTATCATTTTAGGTGCTGGTCCATTGTTAGCCTGGATTTTCGGACATTAGTTCGTGAATTGGGGGGCACTGCGGGCCTTTGTAAGGCCGGACGGAAAGCAATGGGGTTTTGGTAGGGAGCAGATTGTTGTCCGCTGGCTGGGTTTTAGGGGGATGGTGTGGAGTCGGTTTTGTCCGAATTCCACAAGGTGGCCCAGTTGGATAGAGCACCTGATATCTTGGTGGTTCATATCGGTGGGAACAATTTGGGAACAAGGCCCGTTAGGGAGTTAATTCGCGACATTCGGTTTGATCTTTTGAGGCTATGGACAACTTTTCCAGGGTTGCTGGCGGTGTGGTCAGACATCGTGCCTAGACAGAAGTGGAGGGCGGCAAGATCTTTAAAAGGAATCAATAGAGCGAGGGTGAAGTTGAATAGGGCCATAGGGGCCTTTGTGTCCAGGAATGGAGGTGTAAGTATTAGACATTTAGATTTAGAGTCCAGAACGGGGGAATTTTTGGATGGCTGATGGTGTTCATTTGAATGCCATCGGAATTGATCTCTGGGCTTTGGCAATACAGGATGTGATCGAAAGGGCGTTGTTGGGGTTGGGGCACTCACGAGCCTGAGGTGTCAGGGCTGTGCGTGGTTGGCGGGGGGTGGGGTTCTTGGAGTTGGTAAGAATTTGTTGATACAAGGAATTTGCGAGAATTCCGGGTAATTTGAAGTTACATGGGGGGTGGTCTGGCAATTTTTGGTCAGGGCTCTGGACGGGGTTTTTACCCTGGGAGCTCCTAGGTGATTAATCTTTCACGTATTGTGGAAGTATGGTGCCCTCGAGCTGGTGGTGCACGGCTGAGGGTAAGATGGCGGTTGGATTTATTTCGTGTTATAAAAGCCAGACCTATTAGCTCCAAGAACCCTCCCCTCTTAATTTATCTGGTATTATTATTATGGTTAATATGTTAATGTTTGTTTGTTAATAAAATGTCCGCTGCGGCCAAATTTATCCAAAGAATCCTGTATTGAAGTGTTTTTATTCGTTGGGGGGTAAGGTGTAGCGTTGGAGAAGGTGGAACCAGTTAAATACGGTAAGAAAGCCGTACTGGCCGTACCCGGTCAAGGAGTGGGCTGGAGTCGGGCGTAGCTAGAGGGAAGCCCCCCATGACTGGGATTGGCCGGGAGGATTTGAGTTCGGAAGATGCGGGGGTTTAGGATTGGGTATTGAAGTATAGGGGCGGGCACCATAAGGATTGAGGTGTGGCTATGGGAAATAGTGTGGGAAGGGCCATTCTTCTGTAGGACTCGGACAGAGAAGTCTCACCCACCCACCCTTTTTTTTTACTGAGTTATTTATAAGTTCTGTAATACAGGGAATAGGGCTAGTTGGTATAGGGCAGTTTATTTTAGATGGGTGGTGAGTATTAGTGACTGTCACAGTGGCTGGATTGGCGGGGGGTGGTGTTCTTGGAGTTGGTACGGATTTGTTGATACAAGGAATTTGCGAGAATTCCGGGTAATTTTAAGTTACATGGGGGGTGGTCTGGAAATTTTTGGTCAGGGCTCTGGACAAGGTTTTTACCCTGGGAGCTCTTAGGTGATTAATCTTTCACGCATTGTGGAAGTATGGTGCCCTCGAGCTGGTGGTGCACGGCTGAGGGTAAGATGGCGGTTGGATTTCTCTCGTGTTATAAAAACCAGACCTATTAGCTCCAAGAACCCTCCCCTCTTAATTTATCTGGTATTATTATTATTGTTAATATGTTAATGTTTGTTTGTTAATAAAATGGCCGCTGTGGCCAAATTTATCCAAAGAATCCTGTATTGAAGTGTTTTTATTCGTGGGGGGGTAAGGTGTAGCATTGGAGAAGGTGGAACCAGTTAAATACGGTAAGAAAGCCGTACTGGCCGTACCCGGTCAAGGAGTGGGCTGGAGTTGGGCGTAGCTAGAGGGAAGCCCCCCATGACTGGGATTGGCCGGGAGGATTTGTGTTCGGAAGATGCTGGCATTTAGGATTGGGTTTTGAAGTATAGGGGCGGGCGCCATAAGGATTGAGGTGTGGCTATGGGGAATAGTGTGGGAAGGGCCATTCTTCTGTAGGTCTCGGACAGAGAAGTCTCGCCCACCCACCCTTTTTTTTACTGAGCTATTTATAAGTTCTGTTATACAGGGAATAGGGCTAGTTGGTATAGGGCAGTTTATTTTAGATGGGTGGTGAGTATTAGTGACTGTCACTGTGGCTGGATTGGCGGGGGGTGGTGTTCTTGGAGTTGGTACGGATTTGTTGATACAAGGAATTTGCGAGAATTCCGGGTAATTGGAAGTTACATGGGGGGTGGTCTGGAAATTTTTGGTCAGGGCTCTGGACAAGGTTTTTACCCTGGGAGCTCTTAGGTGATTAATCTTTCACGTATTGTGGAAGTATGGTGCCCTCGAGCTGGTGGTGCACAGCTGAGGGTAAGATCGCGGTTGGATTTCTTTCGTGTTATAAAAACCAGACCTATTAGCTCCAAGAACCCTCCCCTCTTAATTTATCTGGTATTATTATTATGGTTAATATGTTAATGTTTGTTTGTTAATAAAATAGCTGCTGTGGCCAAATTTATCCAAAGAATCCTGTATTGAAGTGTTTTTATTTGTGGGGGGGGGGGTAAGGTGTAGCATTGGAGAAGGTGGAACCAGTTAAATATGGTAAGAAAGCCGTACTGGCCGTACCCAGTCATGCATTCCCCGGTGTGGGTCAACAGCTGTGACCGGGGTCTGACCTGTAGTAGCACCTGGGCCACCTCCCACGTCCCTCCTCAGACCACAGAGTCGATTAATGTGCCGTGTGTTCGTGGTCCGATCTGGCGAGGCCCCTAGTCACGCCCCTCCAGGCACTCCTCGGTTCATGGCCCAGTGGGACCACTAACCACGCTCACGCCAGTAAGTCCGGGCGTGAGCGTAACACCTCTACTACATAAAAGGCATAATACTCCCACAGGCGGGGTTGCAGAGTACACACAGTGGCTAAAAGGCACAATACTCCCACAGGCGAGGTTGCAGAGTACACACAGCTGCTTAAAGGCACAATACTCCCACAGGCGAGGTTGCAGAGTACACACAGAGGCTAAAAGGCATAGTACTCCCACAGGCGGGGTTGCAGAGTACACGCAGTGGCTTAAAGGCACAGCAATTCCACAGGCGGGAGGTGCAGAGTACACACAGCGGCTTTTGGCACAGTACTTCCGCAGATATGGGTTGCAGAGTACACACAGTGGCTTTTTGGCACAGTTCTCCCATTGAGACAAGTGCAGAGTACACACAGCAGATTTGTGGCAAAGTGCGCTACCTAACACTGTCCCTCACTCCAGCTGCATACTATTCCTACACTAAGCAGGGCAGAATGGCGGCGGAACCCGTGATTCGGCATTTATACAGTCCGGGTCATGTCATGTGCCCGCCAATCACAGCCGGCTGTAAGGGCTCCTGAAGTGCCCACAACCTAAAAGCTTGTTGATTGACTGCGCTACTGCAGCCCTTCAACAAACTTTATTAGGCATCCAAACCTGAACAGGAAACTGGACATATGACTCGCCCCCTGGGCCGTGGGGTACCCGGAACCGGGCTTCTGTACGATGCTGGGGGTAGTATTGGCAACCCGATCCCGTGGCTCAGGGTGGTCAGACCAAACGGTGGCAGTCTATTTATCAGTGTTTTGTGAATGTCCGACTACGCCACCCATGGATTGCGGTCAGGGATAACCGCCGCTGCAAGGCAGACCGCTGAGGCTGGTGTTGGTGTGCAGCACAGGGGTAGGATAACTCCCCACGGGAAGAGTGTAGCCTCAGGGCAGTGTAGGTGGATGCTGGGGGTGATAGTGCAGGCCGCAATAGTAAGAGTTCAGAGTCCGCTTCAAACAGTCCAGGGTCTTTATTGTAGGTATTATTAATGACCCAACAGCGGTACCGCTTAGGAATGGGTCTGGGTGTCTGAGAGCACTCGGGCGAGCCCCACTGGTCAGAGTGAGTGTGTAGGCCTACCGTTCTCTCTATGCTCTTTCTGACTATCCCCCTCTTCGTGGTGTAATAGCCCACGTCCCTGAGCAGGCCGTGTACTTCTCGCCCGTATGGCTTGCAACTTGGTTCATTTTACCTTTGGCCTCTCTTGGCCTTGCTGGTCCCTTCTGTTGTGGCGGAGCCTCCGGGCTTCTTAGGCCAAAGGACATGAAATCCCTTGCGGGTTGGTTCTCTGCTGTGGGACTTAGAGTCTTTACAGCCTCGGACCCCAATGTCCGGTTAGATTAATTCTTTGCCAGGACCAGCTCTCGTCGCCTCTGTCCCTGGCTTGCAGTTCCTCCTCTGCCTCACGGACTCCTCAGCTGCTGCTCACCTGTCCCTTCCTCTAAGGAACCCTTCTGGTCACTTCAGAAGTGGGTTCTGGTCTCTCTAACCCTGCCCCAGTTCCAGCTTTTATAGGACAGCCTGCTCCCCCTACTGGCCTGGGACAGGAGGTGCTGCATGCTAATGGTCCCTAACCAGGGAACCTCCCTCCTGCTCTCAGACACAGCCTTTAATATTTGTGGCATCCAGGCCTGGGGTGACACATTCCCCCCTAGTAAAATTTAGTACTCCGGACTAAACAGGAAACACAAATACAGGGTATAAACAATAACATAACATATATACAAATACATTTTGTCCTTAAAGTCACAGCACTTCCGTGACCGGGTGTCCATATCACCCAACAAGGTGAAGTTTTCCACGGTGTGGGGACCTGTCCCTACAAACCCCAAGTTCCTGGCCTTGGGCGTTTGTACAGGTTTTTCTTCCGTGGCCATCTTCGCAAGAGGGCACCAAGTGCAACTATCTACAAGACAGTTCCGGCCATTCAGCGTCCATGACCTGTCAGTCCAATGAACTAGAAAAATTGGAAAAACAGTATTAATAACCAGGTAACAAACATAAAACATTTGCAATATACAGCATCTAGATCTTCCAGCGAGCTGGTATTTGACCCCTAGTGCTCCGGGTTGACCTGCGTAACCCTCTAACCTGGCTTTCCCCACTAGCATTTAGGGTACAGCTACTAGCTGGGTTTACAGGCAATGCAGGCAGTTGTCTGCGGGTCCTTCGGCTTACCGCAGACATGGCAGGCTCACTGTCAGCAGAGGGTTGACTCTCCTGGGCTGCTGGCATGGGTTCTTCTGCCTCCGGGGCTGCTTGTTCTTCTTGTTCTTCCTGCTCTCCTGTAGGCTCCTGCTGGGTTGGTTGAAGGAAGTGTAAGACGGGTACCACTATTGCGTCGTTTATCCGAGTCCAGGATCGGGGGAACTCTCAGAGAACGGTGTTGACCATTTCTTCCTTGTCCACTGCGGGTTCAAGGTCATCTTGATCTTCTCCTGCACTCTGTAGTTGCTCGGGGCACCTTTTTAGGTGGTCTCTGGAGATGGTGCTAGTGGTTTCTCCTCCATCTTTGGTAATTACACATACCTTCGGGTTGTTGTGGTCGGACTGCAGTACTGTGTACGGGTCTCTCTCCCACTGGTCATCTAGCTTGTGAAGCTTTCTCTTCCGCTTCAGGACCTGCTCGCCAGGTTCCAGGAGACCAGCAGGGGCGTGTTGGTTAAAGAGCCTCTCTTGCTTTTCTCTCGCTTGAGCCAGACTCCTCTACACACTCTCCTGTACCTTCCTGTACTGTAGCCGCCGTTCCGTATCCCAGTCCGCATCTAGGGAGGTGTCCTCGGGTGTCAGGACTCCCATCTCCAGGTCCATAGGCAGCTTACCTGGTCTTGCTCGCATCAGGTAAGCCGGTGTGCAATTTGTAGCATTCACTGGGATATGGTTGTATAAGTCTATCAGGTCTGGCAGCTTCTCCGGCCACAGGCTGCGTTCTTCCAGGGGCAATGTCTTGAGGAGATCAATGATGATATTATTCATTTTCTCACACAGCCCGTTGGTTTGCGGGTGGTAAGGCGTTGTCCGAATCTTCTTACAGCCGTAGAGGTTGCAGAACTCCTGGAAGATTTCTGCCTCGAACGCTGGACCTTGATCTGTTAAGACCTGTTCCGGATACCCGTGTGGACGGCAGAAGTGTTGTTGGAAGGCTCTGGCTGCTGTTTGGGCTGTCAAGTCTTTAACGGGAACCACCACCAGGAACCGGGAATAGTGGTCCACTATTGTCAGGGCATAGATGTAGCCCGACCGGCTTGGAGCCAATTTCACATGGTCCAGAGCTACCAGCTCAAGAGGGTGCCTGGTGACGATGAGCCTCAAGGGTGTCTTCTGGCTGGTACCGTCCTTCCTTCTGAGGTTACATGGGCCGCAGTCCCTGCACCACTTCTCTATGGCCCCTCTCATACTGACCCAAAAGAACCACTCTCTCAGTAGGAACTCCAGCTTCTTCCACCCGAAGTGTCCCGCTCTGTCATGGTAGGCCTCCAGGACCATTGCTGCATCTCGTCTTGGGACCACTACCTGCCAGGTCAGCTCGTGCGTCCGGTGGTTGACAAGCCTTCTGCACAGCTTACCTTCGTAGAGGAATAGCCTGCTTTTCTCCTTCCATAACTGCTTGGCTTCCTCTGGAGCGTCCGGGCCCGGGCTAGCGTCTGCCTGGGTCAACAGGTCTTTCACCAGGCGAACTGCAGGGTCACTATCTTGCGTTTCAGCCCAGCCGTGGTGGGGCAAGGGATTGAACATGACGGTGGTTAGGTCTTTGTCTCTTACCCGGTGGGAATACTGAGTGGCCCCATACCGGTGGAACGCAGGGAGCTCTACTTGCTCCAGCTCTTCCGAGTCTTCTTCTCCTTCGGGTAGGTGGGGCATTCTTGATAGGGTGTCTGCGTTGGTGTTGGTTCTGCCTGCCCGGTATTTGATTGTGAAGTCATAATTTGATAGCCAGGCCATCCACCGCTGTTCCAGGGCACCAAGTCTTGCATTGTCCAGGTGTGTCAACGGGTTGTTGTCCGTGTACACAGTGAACTTTGCGGAGGCCAGGTAATGTTTAAACCGTTCTGTGATGGCCCACACCACTGCCAAGAATTCTAGCTTGAAGGAGCTGTAATTCTCCGGGTTTCTCTCGGTGGGCCTCAGCTTCCGGCTGGCGTACGCGATCACCCTTTCTCTGCCCTGTTGGTTCTGTGACAGTACGGCTCCCAGCCCCACATTACTGGCGTCTGTGTGGAGGATAAAAGGCTGGCCATAATCGGGGTAGGCCAGGATCTCATCCCCCGTGAGGGCCATCTTTAGCTGGCAGAAGGACTGCTCTACCGGCTTGTCCCACTTGAAGGGTGGCTTTTGGCTTCTGGTCTTAGATTGTCCTATCAAGAGGTCCTGCATTGGAGCTGCTATCTTTGTGAAACCGGGGATGAACCTTCGGTAGTAGCCTACCAACCCGAGGAATTGCCTCACTTCTTTGATGTTAGAGGGGCTTGGCCAGTTCTTGATTACTGTAACCTTGTCGGGGTCGGGGGCTACTCCCTCTGCACTCACTACGTGTCCTAGGTACTGTACCTTCGGTTTCAACAGGTGACACTTTGAGGGTTTCACCTTCAGGCCAAAGCCTGCCAGGGCTTCGAACACCTCTGCCAGGTGTTTCAGATGGTCCTCGTAGGTCTTTGAATATACAATCATGTCGTCTAGGTAAAGTAGGACCGTCTCAAAGTTTCGGTGCCCTAGACAGCATTCCATCAGCCTCTGGAAGGTCCCGGGTGCATTGCAGAGCCCGAATGGCATACAGTTGAATTCACTTAATCCCATCGGGGTGGTGAAGGCGGTCTTCTCCTTGTCAGCCTCTGCCACAGGAACCTGCCAGTACCCGCTAGTAAGGTCCAAAGTAGAGAAGAAATTAGCTGATTTTAGTGCGGCCAAAGACTCCTGTATCCTAGGTAATGGGTACGCGTCTTTATGGGTGATACAATTGACCTTTCTATAGACCACGCACATTCTCATGGTACCGTCTTTCTTTTTTACCAAAACTAAGGGAGCTGCCCAGGGGCTACAGCTATCTCTAATGACCCCAGCTTCTTTCATTTCTCTCAGCATGCCCTTTGCGTTCTGATAATGTGCAGGGGGTACAGGCCTGTGTCTCTCTTTTATTGTTTGGTGGCTCCCCGTGGGGATGTGGTGTTCCACTCCCTTTACTCGGCCGAAGTTTAGCGGGTGCTTACTAAAGATTCTCTCGTACTCCTGAACCACCCGGTAGACTCCTTGTTTTTGGTGCAAGGGAGTGGAGTCAGCACCCACGTGGAGTTTCTGGCACCAGTCCTCCTTGGGTTTCTGGGAGCCATTATCCTCCACCGGGGGAGATGGAGGCAAGGGTTCCACGGCCCTGACAGCATTGTGTTCAACAGTATACAATTTGGCTAGTGTAGCGTACCGGGGCAAGTGTACTTCCCTTTCCCGAATGTTTAAGATCCGGACAGGCACCCTTCCATGGCAGACATCAACCACCCCCCGGGTTGTCAAAATGGTTGGCCTGCTGTCTGAGTACACGGGTTCTACCATGGCTTGGTAGTCTCTCCCTCTTAACCCGATTGCAGTCCGACACCAGATCATCATTTCACTTTTGGGAGGCATGGCAATGGGGAACGGGTCGCTCATCCTCACGCTACCGATCTCACCACCAGACAGTTCTACCTGTTGCCGTCTCATCAGGACTCTTATCTCTTTCTGGAGGACCCTCTGTTGGCTGGAGCTCGCATTCATCGCCACCTGCTGCAAAATTACAATTACTTCTGAAAGACAATTTTCAATCACGTTAGTACCCAAGGTTATTTTAGGGTGACTTTCTCGACAGTCAATGTCCACAATGATCACTCCCTGTGCCGGCAGTTCAACTTTACCAATCTTAATGGTCATCTCTCTGAACCCCACCTGTGGCACGGGCTGGCCATTGCTGGCGATGATGCTCAAGTCATCGTCTGGATAACGGGTTATATCAGTGTCACTCCAGTACTGCTTGAAAAGTACATAGGGGATGGTAGTCACTTGGGACCCGGTGTCCAGCAGTGCACTCATGGGGATACCGTCCAGCACTACGGGTAAAACCGGGCGTCCCCCTACGTACTTATCACGCCAATTAGACAGGCCTGGTGACCTTATGCCTGGGGGTTGGCCCTCTGCCCCAGGTCGGACCCATTTAAAGTACAGTACCTGGCTACATGTCCCGGATGGCTGCAACGGCAACAAATCGGCTGTCCATCCTCAGTGTAACGATCGGCGGGCCTCCCTCTGAACGACGGGATCCTCCTCCGTCGACGCCACGGGACATTCTCCAGACTGGAAGCCAGCTTGATTGGTCCTGACGGGTCCATCTGTAACAACTGTACGGTCCTGGTCAATGCAGCAACACTCTTTGTTAGTTCTTGAACCTGATGGTGCAGGTTTGAAGGCGGGGATGGAGTTAGGGCCTGCGCATCAGCCCCCACAAGGTCTGCAGGGTAGGGCGCTGCCCCCTGGTGGTAAGTGATGGCAGGGCGCCGGGAAACTACAGCGCCACCTGGTGCGGGTTCTCGGAGCACCCGGATGGCCCTATCTTTGAACTGTGCAAAAGTCAAATCGGGGTTCTGTAGGGCCATGAGGTGCAGCTGGGTTCTGTCGGCGCTGGACAGCAGACCTTCTATGAACTGGTCAGTCAATAGTTTATTTGTATCCTGCACGCTGCCAGGGTCAGCTTGCTTGATTGCTCCCAAGGCTTCCTGGAAATTTAGGGCATAATCTCTGATGCTATCTTGAGCTCGCTGCTTACATCCATAGAACCGCATTTTGATTTCTGCTGAGGTATGGGTATCAAAGGTGTCCCGTAGACGGGTCAGAACCCCCCTTACAGTCCTTTTCTCCTCAGCTGTCCAAGACTTTACCTCCCGCTGGGCCGCACCAGTTAACTGCCCTATCAGTATGCTTACTTTCTGTTCTTCTGTCAGGGGATAAACTTTGAACAGGCTATACAGCCTTTCTTTAAAGTCGCCCCGGGGATATAGGGCATGGAAAACGGCATCACAGCTGCAGCGGCTACGCTGGTGGTAGAGGGTCCCTCCGCGTCCGACATCTTCCTCCTCCCTAGTTAACCGTGGCCTACCTTCCGGCGATCCTCTTCTGTAGGCCGCGGCTCCGCTCGCGATGCTCACCCTGTGTGACTGCAGATTTATGAATCCCCGCAGCATACACACTGTGCGCTGCGGGGATTCGCCAGTTTCAGAACTGGGACCAAAGCGTATATGTGAGTTAGGGTATATATGAGTTAGGCTATGTTCACACACGTTGTGTTTTGCTGCGTATTTTGCAGCAGATTTCTATGCAAATTTTCAGCTGCGTCTGGCAGTACCAAGCAAAGTATATGAAAAATCAGAATTCTCTGTTCACACATGTTGCTTTTTGTTTGCTGTGTATTTTCTCTCTTGCTTGCATATTTGGAAAATAGAGCACGTTTAAACGGTTCCCGACCGCCCACTGTACATAAACGTCTGCGCTGCCTGGGCTCTGTGCAGCGCGGACGTTTAAAAATGGTGGGTGGTCTCGCAGCGCTCAGGACCCCCAGGGTCCTGCAAGCGCTGCGATTCCGGTGCAGAGCGTTAGCTCTGACAGGGAACATCATCTGGACCTGATTGGATCAGGTCCCAGTGATGTTAACCCTTTGCTGTCTTCTATATGCTGCGATCTATAGTGATCGCGGCATATAGGAGACAGCAGGAGGAGAGGGGGTCGTCTTACTTACCTCTGAAGACCTCAGATTCCTTCCAGGACCTGGGGTTGCTATGGCAGCTGGAGGTCACATGACCGCCTCCAGCTCTGCCATATATGGTGTCCTGTCTGGCTCAGCCTGCAAGCTGAGCCAGACAGGAGACTCTGACTGAAACAGGGAAGATCTCATGTAATGTAATGTAATATATGTCTATTACATTACATGAGATCAGTGATCAGAAAAATAAAAATTAATGTCCCATACAGGGACTAAGTAAAAAAAGTAAAAAAAAAAAGTTTTTAAACTGTTAAAAAAAAAATCACAAAATAAATAAAAATAAATAAATAAAATATTAAACCAATAAATCCGTATATTTTTACAAAACCAAAAAAAGAACACATATTTGGTATCGCCGCGTCCAAAACAACCCGAGCTATAAAACTGTCACACTAATTAACTCCTTCTGTGCACACCGTAATAAAAATAAATAAAAAACGGAGCAAAAAAATATGCTTTTTCATCATATCGCCAAACAAAAAGTGGAAAAAAATGCGATCAAAAAGCAAAATAGAAATAAAAATGGTACCGCTGAAAACGTCATCTTGTTCCGCAAAAAACAAGCCGCCATACAGCTCCATCAGTCGAAAAATAAAAAAGTTATAGTGCTCAGAATAAAGCAATGCAAAAAAAATATTTTTTTCTATAAATTTGTTTTATTGTGTAAAAGCGCCAAAACATAAAAAAAATATACAGTAAGTGTAGTATCGCTGTAAATGTACTGACCCGAAGAATAACACTGCCTGATCACTTTTACCACACGCAGAACGGCATAAAAAAAAACCTCAAAGAACAATTCCTGAATTGGTTTTTGTTAATTTTACCTCCCAAAAAACGGAATAGAAAGCGATCAAAAAATGTCACGTACCCAAAAATGGTACCAATAAAAATGTCAACTCGTCCCGCAAAAAACAAGCCATCACATGACTGTCGGCCGAAATATGGAAAAATTATAGCTCTCAAAATATGGTGATGCAAAAACTAGATTTTGCAAAAAAAAAGCGTCTTTTAGTGTGTGACAGCTGTCAGTCATAAAAACCCGATATAAATCTGGTATCTCTGTAATCGCACCGACCCGAAGAATAAAGTAATCTCATCACTTATACCGCACGAGGAGCGGCGTAAAAAATAAATAAAACCAATTCTTCACCTGCTACTGATTTGTTTATTATGTCTCCGAAAGATCGCATTAAGGCTCTGCTCACATTTATCCTGCGCTCTGCGCTGAGCACTTACACCAGAGTTTCCGTGTAAATCTCTGAAATACGTGATTCAGCCAGAACCCATGACGGAAGATTCCCTGTAATGAGGCAGATATAGACCACTGTGGACGCCGTCTAGCCTGGGATCCCACGGTGTCATTTGTTTTAGGCGTGCATAAAAGTGCGGTTGGCCAGTTTTGTGCACTTCTGAAAAAAAGGACACCGCTAAACAGAGGCCAGACGGAGTCCAGAGTAACTCTGCTGCCTCATTACAGTGAATGGATCCCACAGGGTTTCATCTGAATTATATCACTTGGAAATTTAGATGGAAACCCCGATGTAAGTGCTCAGCCTAGAGCGCCGGATAAATGTTACATAAAATGTTCCCAATAAAAGCTTCAACTCAGTCCTCAAAAAAAGCTAGTCCCCACTCAGGTCTGTCATCTGTTAAAAATATAAGGCACTTCCAAGTTACTGGTAGCAGAAAGGCTCTGGAAAAGCGAAATGGCCCTTGCCCCCCAAAAGAAATTCAGAAAATTTTGTGCTCCCAAATCCAAATGCCTATTCTACAATAATTTGTTCTCCAATTGTCAAATAGCACTCCGTCCCCCCCAGATCTCGCCGTATGGCTGAGCGGTACGATACAGCCACATATGGGGTATTGCCACTTTTAGAAGAAAATTGTGTGACACATTTTGGCACCATTTTTACCCATTGCCCTGTGTGAAAATGTAAAATCTGAGGGTAAAACATTTTTTTGTGGTAAAAATATAATTATGCTTTTTTCACTGCCCAATGGTATAAATTTAAAAATTAAAAAATACTCACTACTTCCCTAGATGAATTCCTTGAGAGGTGTAGTTTACAAAATGGGGTCACTTGTGGGGGTTTCTGCTGTTTCGGCATGTCAGCAACTCTTCAAATGTGACATGGTGTCTGCCACCTATCCCAGCCAACATAGCGCTCCTTTCTCTTCCGAACCCTGCCGTACACCAAAGCAGTGGTTTTCCCCCACATATGGGGTATCAGCGTACTCAGGAGAAATTGCACAACAAATTTCATGGTGCAATTTATCCTATTACCCTTATGATAATGCAAAATTAAGGGATGAATAACGGTTTTGTGGGAAAAATTAGAAAATTTTATTTTTACAGCTCAATATTATAATCTTCTGTGAAGTACCTGGGGGTGCAAGGTGCTCACCACACATCTAGATAAGTTCCCTAAGGGGTCTAGTTTCCAAAATGGTGTCACTTGTGGGGGGTTTCCACTGTTTAGGCACATCAGGGGCTCCCCAAATGCAACATGGCGTCCGCTAATTATTCAAACAAATTTTACATTCAAAAAGTCAAATGGCGCTCCTTCCCTTTCAAACCCTGCCGTGCACCCAAACAGTGGTTTGCCTCCACATATGGGGTATCAGCGTGTTCAGGAGAAATCTCACAACAAATTTCATGGTGCAATTTTTCCTATTACCCTTATGATAATGCAAAATTAAGGGATGAAAAACGTTTTTGTGGGAAAAATGTGAAAATTTTATTTTTACAGCTCAATATTCTAAACTTCTGTGAAGCACCTTGGGGTTCAAGGTGCTCACCACACATCTAGATAAGTTCCCTAAGGGGTCTAGTTTCCAAAATGGTGTCACTTGTGGGGGGTTTCCACTGTTTAGGCACATCAGGAGCTCTCCAAACGCAACATGGCGTCTGCTAATTATTCAGACAAATTTTATATTCAAAAAGTCTAATGGCGCTCCTTCCCTTCCGAACCCTGCAGTGCGCCCAAACAGTGGTTTTCCCTCACATATGGGGTATCAGCACGCTCAAGAGAAATTGCACAAAAAAATTTGGGGTCCATTTTTTCCTGTTACCTCTGTGAAAATAGAAAAAATTGGGTCTAAAGTAACATTTTTGTGAAAAAAGTTAAATGTTCATTGTTTTCTTCCACATTCCAAAAATTCCTGTGAAGCACCTGAAGGGTTAATAAAGTTCTTGAATGTGGTTTTGAGCACCTTGAGGGGTGCAGTTTTTAGAATGGTGTCACTTTTTGGTATTTTCTGTCATAAAGACCCCTCAAAGTGACTTCAAATATGATGTGGTCCCTAAAAAAATGTTTTTGTAAATTTTGTTGGAAAAATGAGAAATCGCTGGACAACTTTTAACCCTTATAGCTCCCTAACAAAAAAAAATTTTGGTTCCAAAATTGTGCTGATGTAAAGTAGACATGTGGGAAATGTTATTTATTAACTATTTTGTGTGACACATCTCTCTGATTTAAGGGCATGAAAATTCAAAGTTAGAAAATTGCTAAATTTTCAAAATTTTCGCCAAATTTCCGATTTTTTCACAAATAAGAGTAAGTTATATCGAAGAAATTTTACCAGTACCATGAAGTACAATATGTCACGAAAAAACAACCTCAGAATCAGGGGAATACGTTCAAGCGTTCCAGAGTAATTACTTCATAAAGTGACAGTGGTCAGAATTGAAAAAATTGGCCCGGTCACGAAGGCAAAAACAGGCTCTGGTGCGAAGTGGTTAAGCGTTTCTGCAGCAGAAACACGCGTATTCGCTGCATATTTTTTCACCCATAGGAAGAAATGGGTGGTCAAAAAGACGCATCAAAATATGCAGCAAATACGCAACAAATACGAGAGTTTTTTACACAGGTGTTTTCCTACCAGAGAAAAGTTAGCAGCAGATTTGCAGCAGAAAAAAACACAACGTGTGTGAACATAGCCTTATACATACCCCTGGCCAGTAGGTGCTGCCTCGCTACATACACTTGTATGGAGCGAGCCCACGCCCCATCTAGTGACACGGGTGGCCAGTGGGCGCGTCCGACTAGAAGGTGCGGCCTTGCTCAATACTTATGGAGAGCGAGTCCGTGCCCACTGGCAGGAGGGAATGTATAACTCTGAAATCCTCAAATCCCTACCGTGCCCAGTGCCTGCGCTGGGGGGCTTCCGAAGTCTGCAGTCACACACAGTGACTGCAATCTTATCGCTTTTGCCTGGACAACCCCTTTAAATCCCTGAGCATTGGCTCATTTCTGATAGAATTTACACTAGTCTAACTCCAGACAGATCAGTAGATGATGGTTGCTGACTTTTTGTGCAATTTAACATAAAAAAAGCCCCTGTACTTATATTTATCTGCCCTATTTAATGACCACATAATATAAGAATCAGTTTCCCTGTGAATATAGCAGAAAATATTACTGCAAACTAAAGTAATGGAAAATGGAATGATCTTTTAAAATGCCACTAGGTGGTGATCTTGTATTATTAGTTGAAAATAGTCTGTATCTCAACTATGCATTATTTACAGTGGTCCTTGAAAGTTTGTGAACTGTTAGGCTATGTGCCCACGATGCAGAAATGCACCGGACTTTTTCCTGAGCGTTTCTGCATCTCCATGGCAGAAAAAAAAGCATGCGGATTGTACATGCGGATTGTACATGCGTTTTTCCTGCCAGGGACATGCGGATGTGAAGCGTTCTTCATATGCATTTCTGCATGCGGGTTGTCAAGCGCTTTTCCAAGCGATTTTAGCATCACTTGGAAAGTGCTTGTCAACTTGGTCACACTATATAAATCCATGCCAACGGCATGGATTTATATACTGTGACCTAAAGAATGGTATAAAATAAAAAATAAATCTATACTTACCTTCTGATGGCCCCGCAGTCTTGCTTCGCTCTGTCCTGGCTGCCGGCAGATCGCGGTGCACTGAAGGACCTGCCGTCACATGACTATGACGTCAGCGCAGGTCCTTCAGTCCACCACGAGCTGCCGGCAAGTGAAGACAAGTAGACCGGGGGCCATCAGAAGGTAAATATAATATTTATTTTTTATTTTATTCTTTTTTTCACAGGTTCTATGGTACACGGGTCCAGAGGAGAGTCTCCTCTCCTCCAGACCCGGGTACCATCCGCACATTGAAACGCATGGAATGCGCATCTACATATGCAGTGATGCGGAATCCAAGCGATTCAATGCAAGTCAATGGTGGCGAAAACGCAGCGCTTCCGCAAAATAATTGGTAGTGCTGTGTTTTTTTCCGCAATGATAATCCGCAGCGGAAATTTCCGCAGCATGTGCACAGCACATGTGGATTATTATTCGGGAATATGGCAGGCCTTCTACCATGCGTTTTTTAAGCGTTTCTGCAGCGTTTTTGCCGCTGTCGAAACGCTTAAAAAATGCATCGTGGGCACACAGCCTTAAGCATGTTTCATATTTTTGCATAAGTTTGACCGAAAACTACAATTTTTATGCAAACCCTAAAAGTAGATAAAGAGAACCAAATCAAACAAATGAGTCAAAAATATTAAATGAAGAAAATACTCCAGCTTTCTCGCACATTCCACAGACATACTGATAGGGAATCTAGATTGTGAGCCCCCATAAAGACATTGCTGTAAAGCGTTGTGGAATAAATGTCACTATATAAGTCAGTAAAATAAATAAGTAAAATTATCCAATTACACTCCTTGCTCTTAAGCAGTAGAGTCCAAACTCTATGGAGTTGCTTTTGTAACGTTTTCCAAGCTGATGATCATCAAGAACTCTTCCTCTGAGGACATCAGAAATCTCCTATGTTAATGCTATGAAACCATTTCACAAATTGGTTTTATGAAGATCAAACTTTGACAGATCCCTTCACGTACTCACACCTGATTGTCACCCCATTAAAATCACAAGACTCTGAAGGTTAAAATTAAAGTATCTGCTAATCCTAAAGGTTCACATACTTTTGCTACTTGTATGTTATATTGGATCAATTTCTTCATTTAACCCCTTCATACCCCAGCCTGTTTTCACCTTCATGACCAAGCCAATTTTTTCAATTCTGACTAGTGTCACTTTATGAGGTAATAACTCAGTACCGTTACAACAGATCCCAGTGATTCTGAGATTCTTTTTTCATGACATATTGTACTTCATGATAGTGGTAAAATTTGTTTGACTTTATTTGTGAAAATATGTGAAATTTGGCGAAAAATTTTAACGTTTCGCAATTTTCAAACTTTACATTTTTATGCTCTGCAAGGTTGCAGCCGGACAGGTCGTGGACAGGAGATATGCGTCCCCAAGGTGCCAAGCCTTGGTGATGTAGGACTTGGAAAGGCAGGCTCCAGCACACATAGTGCTGAGAGATGTTTAATGGGCCCTGATTATAGTGGGATCGGCTGCTCACTTACCTCTAGTCTAGGTCTTGGAAGGTCTGATTTAAGACAGCTGCGCCTGTCTCAGTTTGTCTGTGTGTTTTGCAAGGTGAGGAAGTCTTGCATGTGCTGCTCAGACTCTGCTGAAGGCAAAGCAAAGGACTTCATTTAAAAGGCTAAGGCCGTGCTCCATATGGACTGGTTATTTTGACTTTTTGTTTTGTTACACCTGTGCCTACCTCTAACGTGGCTGAGTGAGTACAAATCCCTACAATTGGTGCTAGAAGGACGGGCATGAATCCCAAGCGGCAGTACAAATCCCTACAGCTCTTATACCAGAGACTTAGAGGTATATCACCCAAAATAGTTAATAAATAATATATACCATGTCTACTTTATATATGTAGCATTTTTAAACATCATTTTTTGTTATGAAGTTAGAAGGGTTAAAAGTTGATCAGCAATTTCTAATTTTTTCAAAAAAATCTTTCTCAAAACCATTTTTAGCGACCTCATCACATTTGAAGTGACTTTGAGGGGCCTGTTTGACAGAAAATACCCAAAAGTGACACCATTGTAAAAACTGCACCCCCTAAAAGTGATCAAAACCACAACCAAGAAGTTTATTAACCCTTCAGGTGCTTCACAGGAATTAAAGCAATGTGGAAGGAATAAATACATTTTACTTTTTTCACAAAAATTGTATTTTAGCCGCAAATTTTTTTATTTTCAAAAGGGTAACAGCAGAAACTGAACCCCAAAATTTGTTGAGGCATTTCCATATGTGATGCAAGACTACTGTTTGGACGCATGGCAAGGCTCATAAGCTACTGTTTGGACGCATGGCAAGGCTCATAAGGGAGGGAGCACTGTTTGACTTTTTGAACACAAAATTTGCTGGAATCGAGAGCGGACACCATGTCGAATTTGAAGAACCCCTAATGTGCCTACACAGTGGAAACCCCCCACAAATGGTAACTAAATCCCTCAATGAACTTATCTAGAGTGTTAAGGATCCGGTTAGTGGAACCTCTGTGCTGCGGTGCAAGGAGGGACCAGAGAGGCGTAACTAGGTATCAACTCAGACTGACCAAGGTCGCACGGTGGCTCAATTGACTCCGTGAACCAGGGAAGCACCGAGCAGAGGGACCAGGTGCTACTCTGGGGCAGACCTTATATGAGAGCTGGTGACTCCCATGGGTCAGAAGGCAGGGACTGACCGGTACAGAAGATGAGCACGGCAGGCAGGCTGATGGGTGATCCAGGTTGACGTGCTGGCAGACACCACGGGTAACTGGCAGGAGCCTCCAGGTAGGCTGGCTGGTGGACTGGAATGGTAGTCAGGCAGGCGGACTGGACTGGTAGTCAGGCAGGCGGACTGGACTGGTAGTCAGGCAGGCGGACTGGACTGGTAGTCAGGCTGGCGGACTGGACTGGTAGTCAGACTAGCAGCGGGAACTGAGGGCTGAAGCAGAGTTTAGAACACAGAGCTACAACCTTGCACGGGCACCTCCATTTTGGAGGAGGTGCCTTTTATAGGAGTTCTCCGGCTATTGGCCGGGGACTCCTTAGGACGACGCGCGCGCCCCCCTTAAGAGGGAGGGAGCGCGCGCGCCCTAAGCACAGTGCCCGGGAAGCTGCACTCGCCGGCAGCAGCAGCAGGAGAGGCGGAAGACGCCAGGCCGGGAGCGCGGCGGTAAGAGGGACGGCGTCTCTGCCTGTCAAGGGGCAGAGACGCCGATACTACAGTACCCCCCCCCCATTACGCCCCCTCTTTTTTAGGCCAGAAAGAAATTTTTTAAGGAGAAGCGGGACGTGGATGTTCTCCCTGGGTTCCCAAGTTCTCTCCTCTGGGCCAAACCCCTTCCAATCCACCGGAAAAAAGTTTTTTCCTCTTACCCTCTTGGTGGCCAGAATGTTCTCTACCTCATAGACGTCCTCAGCGGAGACCAGAGCTGGGGAGGTACTTGGATTGTCGGAAAAAGAATTAAGCACAACTGGTTTGAGAAGAGATACGTGGAAGGAGTTGGGAATCCGTAAGGTGGCCGGGAGTTTTAACTTGTAGGCTACCAGGTTGATTTACTTGAGGACTACAAATGGACCGATGAACCGTGGACCCAACTTATAGGAGGGTATTTTGAGGCGAACATGTTCGGAGGAGAGCCAAACCTTGTCTCCGGACGGAACTTAGGTGGGTCCAGGCGTCTCTTATCAGCATGTTTCTTTATCCGCTAGGAGGATTGAAGAAGTGCGGATCTAGTGTCCTCCCAAATGGTGGAAAATTCACTGACCAGAGACTCTGCGGCAGGGTTGTCCACAGAAGCGGAGACTGGAAACGGAATCCCGGGATGTTGACCATAGACCACAAAGAACGGGGACTTGGAAGAAGATTTGCTCTCATGGTTGTTATAGGAGAACTCGGCCCATGGTAGGAGCTTCACCCAATCGGTAAGGTGAGCGTTGACGAAGTGCCGGAGGAAGCTGGTAAAGATCTAGTTGATACGTTCCACTTGACCATTGGATGGCGGATGGTAAGCTGAGGAGAAATCCAGGGTGACATCCAGCAGCTTACACGTAGCTCTCCAGAAACGCGAAGTAAACTGGACCCCGTGATCAGAAACAATCAGGAGGGGTAGGCCGTGGAGACGAAAGATGTGATGGATGAAATCCTTAGCCAGCACAGATGCAGACGGGAGACCAGGCAGAGGGATGAAGTGAGCCATTTTAAAAAAGTGGTCAGCGACCACCCAAATGACCGTACAACCGGCAGAAACAGGGAGATCAGTAATAAAGTCAATAGCAATGTGTTGCCACGGGGCAGCAGGTACGGGAAGAGGCAGGAGGCGGCCGGATGGAAGATGTCTGGGAACCTTGTTGTGGGTACAGGACGAACAGGCCGTGACGAAGTCTACCACATCCTTGCGCAGGGTAGGCCACCAGTAATGCCGGGTAATGAGCAGGAAGGTCTTCTTCTGGCCAGCATGGCCGGCTAGTTTAGATGAATGACCCCAGTGAAGAACCTTCTTACGATCCGGAACTGCTACAAACGTCTTACCGGGTGGGAGATGAGACAGGTCCAAGGGGGCCACATTCATCACTTTGGAGGGATCAATGATATGCATAGGCTCTTACTCTTGATTGGAAGACAGGAAGGATCAGGACAAGGCGTCGGCCTTAAAGTTCTTGTCCGCCGGGCGGTAATGTAGGTTGAAGTTGAAGTGGGCGAAGAACAAAGACCACCGGGCCTGACGTGGATTGAGTCTTTGGGCATTCAGTAGATATGCCAGGTTTTTGTGGTCAGTATAGATGACCACCGGGTGCAGAGCCCCCTCAAGCAGGTAACTCCACTCCTCCAGCGCCAATTTGATGGCTAGCAATTCTCGGTCTCCTATGGAGTAGTTGTGCTCGCACGAGGAGAAGAGCTTGGAGAAGAAGCCACAGGTTACCATTCTCCCGGATGGAGATTTCTGGATGAGCACCGCTCCGGCTCCGGAAGAGGAAGAATCAACCTCCGGAAAGAACTGTTTGTTGCTATCCGGACGGTGCAGCACCGGGGCAGAAGAGAAGGCTTGTTTTAAGGAGAGGAAGGCCTCCTCAGCTTCGGACGGCCATTCCTTAGGATTTGCTCCCTTTTGGGTGAGCGCTGAGATGGGAGCAGTTCGGGAAGAGAAATGTGGGATGAAAAGACGGTAATAGTTGGCGAAGCCCAGGAATCGCTGAATCGCCTTCAACCTCTCCGGACGGGGCCACTTTAAGACGGTAGAGACCTTCTCAGGATCCATCCGTAGACCGGTCTTAGAGATAATATAGCCCAGGAAAGGAAGAGAGGTCTGCTCGAAGAGGCATTTCTCAAATTTTGCATATAGGTGATTCTGCTTGAGCCTAAGCAGAACCTGACGAACATCCCTCCGGTGTGTGGGAAGATCCGGAGAGAAGACCAAGATGTCGTCCAGGTACAATACCACGCAAGAATATAAGAGGTCACGGAAGATGTCGTTAACTAATTCTTGGAAGAAGGCTGGAGCATTACAGAGACCGAAGGGCATCACACGGTATTCATAGTGGCCGTCCCGGGTATTGAATGCCGTCTTCCAGTCGTCTCCTTGGCGGATCCGGACCAAGTTATACGCCCCACAAAGATCGAGCTTGGTGAAGATCTTCGCACCTTTAATGCGGTCGAACAGCCCAGAGATGAGCGGCAGGGGGTATTTATTTTTGATAGTAATCTGGTTGAGTCCTCTATAATTGATACGGGGGTGTAGTGAATAGTGTTGAGCCACCCCCGTAGTGTTCGAGTTCGGTTCGGTTCGTCGAACACCCGTGTGTTCGCCGAACTGTTCGTCGAACTGTTCGTCGAACACCTTCGAACACCATTAAAACCAATGGCAGGCAAACAAAAACACATAGAAACACATAGAAAACACCTTCAAAGGTGTCCAAAAGCTGACAAACTGCTCAGAAGACACAACTAACACATGGAAAAGTGACAAGTACATATAGTCATGCGAAAAGAAAAGAGGTGGAGGAGTAAAAGGAGGGGGAGACACAGATATAGGCATGTCATGCCCTTCTAAAATCCAAAAAGTGAGAAGCCGACACGGCCAGTCCGTTCCTGCCTGTGCCACCTCTGTGTCGCCGGGTTTGTGCCAGAGCCGCGGTGGACCCTGACGGCCAGCCCCCCTATCCCAATACTGGTGCCTGTCCGCCGGTGGGTCGAGGCCCCCCACGGTGGGGGGGGAGTAACATCTGCAGAAGAAAGACCATCTTCCAGCCAAACTAAGATGTCGACTTCTTTTCGTGGACAATGTGATACGATCCCATTCTTACGGACACGCCCATCGCTACAAATTCTAGATGAGGCACAAAAACAGCAGGTGCTTCAACGGATATCAAGTGCTCCTTCAAGTGGGCTCTCCATCACCTCAATTTCAACATCACAAATACTCCAGTCCTCAGAGGTGTCACCCCAATCGCACTTGCTTCCTCACAGCTCCCAAGTCTCCAGCTGCCCGTCTGAGTATGGGGTAACACAGATGGCTGAGTCTGCCCAGCTGTTTACTCATACTATAGCCTGGGAAACGGAGGTCTGCTCCAGAGCTTCTGTTAATCCAGATGAGGATATAGGCAGTATAGGTACCGTCCCAATTTAGGGTCACCTTGCCGCTGGTGGGACGGCTTGTATACTTTTTTTGATCAAAAATAGTTCACTAAGTACCCTATATTTATTATGCAACTTTGCTTTACATTTATATATAATGATGGTAGGGTATGAGATATATTTTTGTCTTTTGTCTTTTGTAGGTTTTGTTTCTTTTTGCTAGTGTGAACATGCTCCTATTTCTTGCATGTCTACCATCTTAGACCTCAGTTCACATTGCTTGGTTTTTTGTCTTGTTTGCATTCTGTGCAATTTAAGGGTGTGGCATCCCCTTTGTTGAGCTGACTGGTATATATGTAGCTTACCACGGGCCTGGGTGGTCTGGAGTTGGGACCCGGTCCTATTTGTCTACCCTTTTATATGCATTACTTCAACTTTGATATACAGTAAGGTTTTTAATATAGGCAGTATAGGTACCGTCCCAATTTAGGGTCACCTTGCTGCTGGTGGGACGGCTTGTATACTTTTTTTGATCAAAAATAGTTCACTAAGTACCCTATATTTATTATTCAACTTTGCTTTACATTTATATATAATGATGGTAGGGTATGAGATATATTTTTTTCTTTTGTCTTTTGTAGGTTTTGTTTCTTTTTGCTAGTGTGAACATGCTCCTATTTCTTGCATGTCTACCATCTTAGACCTCAGTTCACATTGCTTGGTTTTTTGTCTTGTTTGCATTCTGTGCAATTTAAGGGTGTGGCATCCCCTTTGTTGAGCTGACTGGTATATATGTAGCTTACCACGGGCCTGGGTGGTCTGGAGTTGGGACCCGGTCCTATTTGTCTACCCTTTTATATGCATTACTTCAACTTTGATATACAGTAAGGTTTTTAATATAGGCAGTATAGGTACCGTCCCAATTTAGGGTCACCTTGCCGCTGGTGGGACGGCTTGTATACTTTTTTTGATCAAAAATAGTTCACTAAGTACCCTATATTTATTATGCAACTTTGCTTTACATTTATATATAATGATGGTAGGGTATGAGATATATTTTTCTCTTTTGTCTTTTGCAGGTTTTGTTTCTTTTTGCTAGTGTGAACATGCTCCTATTTCTTGCATGTCTACCATCTTAGACCTCAGTTCACATTGCTTGGTTTTTTGTCTTGTTTGCATTCTGTGCAATTTAAGGGTGTGGCATCCCCTTTGTTGAGCTGACTGGTATATATGTAGCTTACCACGGGCCTGGGTGGTCTGGAGTTGGGACCCGGTCCTATTTGTCTACCCTTTTATATGCATTACTTCAACTTTGATATACAGTAAGGTTTTTAATATAGGCAGTATAGGTACCGTCCCAATTTAGGGTCACCTTGCCGCTGGTGGGACGGCTTGTATAATTTTTTTGATCAAAAATAGTTCACTAAGTACCCTATATTTATTATGCAACTTTGCTTTACATTTATATATAATGATGGTAGGGTATGAGATATATTTTTGTCTTTTGTCTTTTGTAGGTTTTGTTTCTTTTTGCTAGTGTGAACATGCTCCTATTTCTTGCATGTCTACCATCTTAGACCTCAGTTCACATTGCTTGGTTTTTTTTTTTTTTGTTTTTTTTTTTACTCATACTATAGCCTGGGAAACGGAGGTCTGCTCCAGAGCTTCTGTTAATCCAGATGAGGAAATGATTTGATCCGATGCCCAGAATCTTTATAAGTTGGATCCAGGACCAGATGAAGAAGGTTCTGAGCATAATGTAGACCCTTGTTCCCAAACTGTAACTCCTGTTGGTGGAGACAATGATGAAGACGATGATGAGACTCAAATACCTGATTGAGTCCTGGAGCGACAACTTGACTTTTCGGTCAGGGCAGGAAGAGGTTGGCTCTGAGGGCGACGGGTGTGATAACACACAGGGTGATGATGACGAGGTTGGAGATCCCACTTACTGTCAACCCACAGTCAGACAGTCGATGAGGTCAGCAGAGGAGGTGGAGGAGGATGTGACTAGCCCTGGGGATGGGGATGACTCGGTACCCGGGCATTTGCCTGGCCTTGGGGATGTCGCGGTGGTCGGCTCCCTGGCCCGTACCCTGGGGTCTCTCTTTAAAAGGGTGGATAATTGTTAATTTTATAAGAGTTCATGACGCCACCTGTGGTATCTGGTGACAAGCACCAGCGCTGCAGCAGTCCACTGAGGCCGGTGATAAGGCAGCTCGATGGTATAGCTCCCCACAGGTGGAGCTAGGTCTCAGGGCAGCGTATGCAGGGGGAATGCAGGACAGGCGAGACCCAGCTGGGTCAGAGCAAGAACGGGAACGGACACGGTAGTCACTTCAGTACCTTTTACTGGTGGAAATTCAGGCACATCCCTGAGCACTGTAGGGTGAAGGGTGCATATCAGGATCCTCCCCAATGAGCGGGTGTAGGGCCTCCTGTTTCTTGCCTCTGCGTAGTAAGTTTCTGACCTGCCTGGAGCTAGGCCTAACTTTGTCTCTGTCCTGCGCTGGCTGACCTTGTGGTAGGGCCTTCTCTTGGAGTTCACGCTCCCAGTATGCGGGGCCTAAGCGTCTCCTGGCTCTGTTACATATCAGCACCTTAGCGATCCTGGGACTTGTAGTTCTCCAGGGATTCCGGTTATGCCTTACTGGGTCATAGAGATACCGGTAAGCTCGGATCCTGTGTCCGGTAAATGCTTCGGGGTGAGCTGGTTAAGCTCCTCTGCCCCTTATGTACTAACTCGCCACTCGCCTTCGGCCTACTCGGGCCCTCACTAGGCTATACACACTAACGGCAGCTTGCCGCGCTTCACTGAACTTACGGCACCGGCACACCTTAAGCTCTATCTGGGCTCCCTGAATCTAGCAAGCAGGAGCCTCGTGCTCCACTGCTGAACTATTAACTGCGTTCTCTAGACTAGACTGAGCTCCACTGCAGACTGACCTCTCTTAGGCTTCTCTACTGCAGGAACTCTTCAGAGGAACTGAACTGCCTAGCTCCACCTTCTCTATTTATATCCCTAACGGGCTCCCTCTGCTGGTCTGAGGTGGAAGGTGGAGATGTGTGAATGTTTATGGGGGCCTCTTGTGGAGGATTCCATCAATGCACTCTTGTAGGATCTGTGATACCAAGCGCAGCGGGGCATCACAGATGCTATTGACGACGAGGTTAGGTTGCGCCTTCCTGAACAGAGACGGAGTACTGGAAGCACGTCAACAACTGCATCCTCAACCACAACTCTGCCTCTGACCACAAGTCGTAGTGGCTCTTCAGGTCACATGGGCTCTAAGCCTTGCATAGCCTGGGCATTTATTCAGATCGATAAGGATGACCCAACTCGTGTTATCTGTAATATTTGTCAGCAAAAGCTAAGTAGAGGCCAAAAAATACATAGTTTGAGTACTTCATGCATGTACCATCACATGGATATGAAGCATAAGTTGCAGTGGGAAGCTCACTGTGCTACAATGCGGCCTAGCCAGCTGGGCCAACCACCGTCTGCCCCATCTTGTGCATTCGCAGCCTCTTCATCCTCTGTGACTGGGGGGACAGCAGTCACACATGTTTTTGGACGCAGACCTGCCACCTCTTTACCCGCAACAGCCAGTGTGATTGGCAGGTCGTCAGTTCATTGGGAAGTGGAAACACCTGCTAGTGTTGAGCGCTCTCCGACATCGAGAGCACCACCTTTGGATCAAGGCAACCTAACATGTCCGCCTGCATCTTCCTCACAGACCGGCAGTTGCCGGGGACACCCTACTCAACACCGTCTAAGCACAACAGCCAGCCCTCGGTCCCTCAGATGTGGAAAAGTAAAAGACCATTTCCTCCTAGCCATGAGAAAGCTAAGAGGTTGAATTTCACCATCTGCAAGCTGTTGGCTACAGAAATGCTGCCTTTCCACCTGGAGGACACAGAGGATTTTCAAGACCTTATGTCCGTCACAGTGCCCCAGTACCAGATGCCCAGTCGGCACTACTTCTCAAAGAAAGGTGTGCCTGCGCTCCACTAGCATGTCGCACACAACATCACCGCTTCTTTGAGAAACTCTGTGTGTGACAGGGTGCACTTCACCACAGACACTTGGACGAGAAGGCATGGACAGGGGCGTTACATGTCGCTGACTGGGCACTGGGTAACTATGGTGACAGCAGGACAAGGGGCTGCTGTCCAAGTCTTACCGTCCCCACGAGTTGTGTTAATCCTCTTTATCTCGAACTTCCTCCACTGCTTCTGCCTCCTCAACCTCCTCTCGGTCCTCCACCTGCACCCAAAGCCTGTCTGGTAATGCCACCTGCTTTCTAACTGCGCAGAAGGAATCCTGCACACCTCCTTACTATGCTGGCAGCAGGGCTCAACGCATCAGTGTTTACTTTGAAATGTCTGGGAAATGTGAGTCACACAGCTCAGGAGTTTTGGTCAGCTCTGGAGACCCAGTTTCATGAAAGGTTGTCTCCACTGGACCTGCAACCAGGGAAGGCCATGTGCGACAATGCTGCAAACCTGGGTGCGGCACTTCGCCGGGGCAATGTCACACACGTGCCTTGTATGGCTCACGTGTTGAACCTGGTTGTCCAGCAATTTTTAGCCCACTATCCCGGACTAGATGGCCTTCTGCAGAGTGCACGGTCGCTGTGTGCTCACTTCCGCCGTTCGCATCCCGCAGTTCAACGACTTACATCTCTACAGAAGTCGTTGGGCCTGCCAGTTCACCGGCTGAAATGCGATGCGCCGACACGGTGGAATTCAACTCTGCACATGTTGCAGCGACTGTGGCAGCACCGACAAGCCCTGGTGCAATACGTTCTGACGTATAGCCTGGGCCAACGAGATCCAGAGGTGGGGCAAATCACGCTGGAGGAGTGGTCTCAGATCAGGGACCTATGCACCCTTCTGCACAGTCTTGAAATGGCGACGAAGATGTTTAGTGCTGACGATGCCATTATCAGCATGACTATTACGGTGATTTACATGCTGGAGCACATGTTAAACAGAATTCGGAGTCAGGTGGTGGGACAAGAGGAGGTGGAGGAAGTAGAGGAGGAGTCGTATGCGGAAGGGATAACATCTCCAAGGTCCAGACGGTTGGCAGCACCAAGGCGGCAGGCATGGGAGGGTGGGGGAGAGGGATTAACCAGGGCGCATGGTAGCAGCCAAACTGTTGAGGAAGGTGCAGGAGCCGAGGAAGAAGTGGAGGACGAACTGGCAATGGGCATGGAAGACTCATCAGATGAGGGAGACCTTGATCACATTTCTGTTGTGCGAGGTTGGAGGGAGAGGGCAGAGGAAGGAAGCATGATTCTTACCTCGCTACCAACACAACAAGGACTTGGTCCTTCTGGATGCGCAAGACACATGAGTGCCTTCTTGCTGCACTACCTGCAACATGACCCCCGGATTGTCAGAATTCGAAGTAATCCCGACTACTGGGTTGCCACACTCTTAGATCCCCGGTACAAAAGTATATTTGCCGAAATAATTCCTGCCATAAAAAGGTATTGACGAATGCAGGAGTATCTGTTGCAGAATCTTACATGTGCTTTTCCACAAAACACCAGTGGTGCACGTAGTGAATCTCACAGTTCTAACTTGCCAACGGTGGGACTGTCGAGTCTTCATCACTCAAACAGTAACAGTAACACAGTATCTGCTGGTAACAGCAATTTTGTGGAATCGTTTCACCACTTTTTTAGACCATCCTTTGCAAGGCCACATGAGACAAGAAGTCTGACACATAGTCAATGCCTAGAGAGGATGGTACAGGAGAATCTCCAAGTGAACATCGAAGCCATGACTGTGTCACTGGACCCTTGCTCATTTTGGCATTCCAATCTTGAAAAATCGCCGGAGCTCGCCACTCACGCCTTGGAGATCTTGTCATGCCATGCAGCCAGCGTTCTCTCTGAACGTGTGTTCAGCGCTGCTGGTGGTGTGCTGACAGATAAGCGCACGCGGCTGTCCACTGAGAATGTAGACAGACTCACGTTCATAAAGATGATCAAATCATGGATTCGCAAGGACATTTCTACCCCTGTGTCATCCTTGGGAGACTAAAAGCTTGGGGATTTGGTAAAATCACCTCACCAACCGTTTTAAGCAACAGTGGGGCAATTGATGCCACTTAACCCTAGAACGCATGACCATAAAAATCTACACTTTCACATACCTGGGGCCCTTTAGGCCCGTGTGCAAATAACATGGAATAACTCAAACTCAAATGACAAACAACTATATACATGAAGAATACCTAGAGTTTCAAAATTCTAACTAAAGCAATCTTGCAGAAAATAGAAAACAATTAACTGGGCGGGCCTGCAAGGCCACAGGTATGCGTTCTAGGGTTAAGTGGTGTCTGTGCCACAATTTTGGGAGTCCCCTTGCTGTGTCTTACGTGACGTTGGCATCGTCAATTCCAGGTGGGTTGGGTCGCACCCCCCCCCTTTTAACTGTAAGAAACTACATACACTATCGCTTGGGGTAACACAGATGGTTGAGTCTGAAGAGCTGTTTACTCAGAGGTCTGCTCCAAATCTTCAGTGTCTGCTAGTCAGCGTAGAATTTTTAACTGCATCTAGCCTAGGCAATACTTTGGGCGTAGTAGCCCAGCTGCGAAGCAAGCTGCACCGCCTGTGTATCTAATAAGAATTTTGAAAATTAATCTAGCCTAGGCAGACTGTGGGGACCCCCAACTAAACCCAGATGCTCAGCCCCCCTACCGCCCCCCTTTCATGGACAACCCAATAATGTAACTCTTACAACTGGATGGGTAAGGATCGGTCACAGCTTTATTAACTCTTTATACTCATTCCATTAGAAAGGCATTTTATTTCTAAAATAATTCAGCTTGTTGCAGCATGCCCTGGGTCCCCACTCCGGCAAGTTGGCCAACAAGTGTAACTCTCCAACATGTCCTTTCTATTTCCAGGCCACGGAGGATCCAGCGTACTCGTATGCAGGACTCTGACCCCCACCCATCACTCTTAACGCTTGTTCCACTCCGTCCTGGAGTCCTGACAGGAATATGTCCAGTCCAATATCTATTAAGTGAACACCGTCGGGCCGTATGAGGCCTGCTTTATCTCCTTCCAGTTGTCGGTGTCGTATCACTACACCGCCTCTGTCTCTTCTAAATTTTGCCATCCGAATATTTATTACCCGCCTTGTCCATTCGATGGCCGTGATGTCTCGCGCACCTTGCCATACCGCTATCGGCACAATCTCTGACCATACTATAGCTAATTTTGTGAAAAATTCTCTGAAGCGCTCAGTGTCTAGTTTCATTATTGCCATTAGTTATGCGCTCTTGTGATGACCTAGGTCGTTTCCCCCGGCCTGTATAACTAAGATGACCGGACCTCTTGCCTCTCTCCCTACCTTGATTACCTCCATTAGTACCTGTGGCCATAGCAGGCCTCTAATACCTCTCCAGTTGAAATATGTGTTATGAAACTCTAATTTCCTCCCGCCTGGGCGGACTTTCGCCCTTTTTTGTGCCCAATATATATACGAGTGGCCTATCACTCACACTGTTGGCTTAGCGTCACCTGTAAAAGAAACAAACCACGTTAGGATAACAAGTCCGGTCTTATGTATCTCGCCAAACACGTGGATCGCCATCTCCCTATCCTCTGAACTTCCGTTTCTGACAGTCCTGCTCTTGCTGCTTCCGTGGCCGCACCTATGCGGAATGAGTGTGTCCCGTAATCTTTGGGGTGGTTCCCTGCCGATGTTATGCATTTATTAAATATAGCTTGGAACAGGTATCTTGATAATGGCGTTCCATCAATGTGTGATACGAAGAAATTACTTTGTGATCTGATGGTTAGATATGTTTTTACTATTGTTACCCGACTCAGTGTACCGTTTGTGGGTTGTAGAAGTACCCAAGTACCCCTGCCCGCTGGAACCGTTTTCGATTGGTGTATGCGTACACGTATTGCATTATTGGCTATGACTACTTCCTGGTGTAATAAGCGTCCACTGGTGGTAATTTTGGATTGAGGGACTAATTCGCTTATACATAGCGCCCCGAAGAAGGCGATCACAAATGCAGTAGACATTAGTGTTGCTTCAAATTGTGAGTGTCATGTTAATGGTGTTAGGGATAAGATGTGAGAAATCAGTTTTAGTGACACGGGACGGGACGTCTACATTCCTGACTTGGCTGACCCCTTTTCCACCCTTTTATGGATTGTCTGATGATGAATCTTTGTCACATCTCCCAAATTCAGTAGTTGGAAGTGAAATGCTACTCCGGTCAGACACCACTGCGCTGACGCCCCTGATATGCCCCTCATCATTAGCTGGTGGAGAAATTCTATGGTGACTTGTGATCTGGCTTGTTCACATTGGTCAACCCGTCTGCCTGCTACTAGTCATGTCCACTCTTCCCATGCCTTACCGTATGCTTGCCACGTTGACGGGGCAACTGACGCTCTGATTAATGGCATCAACTATTCGCCACTAGATCCCATAGGGAGGGTGGGCAACTGTTGCCCGATGGGTGGGCGTTGTGGAAGAGCTCTGTGAAAATCTGCCAATTGAATTGTTATAAAGCGTTAGCAGCAGCTTTATACCCCTCAGCATAGTGGCTAGCGCGGACCCATACATTGTGTTTTAGGCACAGGAATACTAACCTGCGTAGTAGGCCTAGCACTGGGAGAGACGATGATGCCATCTTATTAATGCAGTGCGCTAGGCTGGTGTTTTGTGTTATGAAGCGTATATTTTTGTTAGCCAGGCGCGCGCCCCATATTTCTATTGCTACCACTATTGGGAAAAATTATTTTCAGGGCTAGATGCAGCTAAAAATTATTATTAATTTCAAAGCTGGTGGAGCTTGGTATAGATGGCCTAATACAATGAGTCCCACACACTGCTAGAAGCCCAAATATTTTTTCAGAGGTAGATGCAGATAAAAATTATTTTTAATTTGCAACCTGATGGAGGTCAGTATAGATGGACTAATAGAGAAAGTCCCACACACTGCTAGAAGGCCAAATATTTTTTCAGAGCTAGATGCAGATAAAAATTATATTCAATTTGCAACCTGATGGAGGTCAGTATAGATGGACTAATAGAGAAAGTCCCACACACTGCTAGAAGGCCAAATATTTTTTCAGAGCTAGATGCAGATAAAAATTATATTCAATTTGCAACCTGATGGAGGTCAGTATAGATGGACTAATAGAACAAGTCCCACACACAGCTAGAAGCCCAAATATTTTTTCAGAGGTAGATGCAGATAAAAATTATATTCAATTTGCAACCTGATGGAGGTCAGTATAGATGGACTAATAGAACAAGTCCCACACACAGCTAGAAGCCCAAATATTTTTTCAGAGGTAGATGCAGATAAAAATTATTTTTAATTTGCAACCTGATGGAGGTCAGTATAGATGGACTAATAGAGAAAGTCCCACACACTGCTAGAAGGCCAAATATTTTTTCAGAGCTAGATGCAGATAAAAATTATATTCAATTTGCAACCTGATGGAGGTCAGTATAGATGGACTAATAGAACAAGTCACACACACAGCTAGAAGCCCAAATATTTTTTCAGAGGTAGATGCAGATAAAAATTATTTTTAATTTGCAACCTGATGGAGGTCAGTATAGATGGACTAATAGAGAAAGTCCCAAACACTGCTAGAAGGCCAAATATTTTTTCAGAGCTAGATGCAGATAAAAATTATATTCAATTTGCAACCTGATGGAGGTCAGTATAGATGGACTAATAGAACAAGTCCCACACACAGCTAGAAGCCCAAATATTTTTTCAGAGGTAGATGTGACGCGCCCCTGGGCCTGTGTCGCGCTGCGTTGCGCACGCGGGAGCTTACCCGGAGCCGGATCTCTTGAGGGTTGTAGTCTCGTGGCGGTGATCCGGTCCGTGCCCAGGGAGTCAGACTAAGTGGCGCTGGATTAGCGGTAGATGTTGTACGACTACGCCACCCGTTGAATGCAGCTAAGGAGCTGCTGCTGCAGGGCAGACCGCTGAGGCCGGTGGTAGGATTGTGCAGCGTGATAGTATCACCCCCAACGGGAGGGGTATGGCCTCAGGGCAGCCGACGTGGATGATGGGGGTAGCAGGAACCACTCGGAGACGGTACGGTGTAGTTCAGGGTCTTTACTGGTGACAAAGATAGACCCTCCCGGAGTACTGGCTAGCGATTGGGGCCTGGTCAGTCCTTGAGCAGATGGGATCTCCCCTGGCCAGGCGGAGTTGTAGGCCTCCCAAACTAACTGTACTCTTCTGGCTACCTTGCTAGAGGCGGGTATAAGTAGCCCACGTCCCTGAGTGTACCGTGTGGTGCTCACCCGTATGGCCGGTGACTCGGGGCCTTCTAGTAGCTTCCGCTCCACGACGGCGGTGCTGGTCCCATGCGTGTGACCGTGCCTTCGGGTTTCTTGGCCAGAGGACCTGGAATCCCCTGCCTGACGGATTCTGCTGCTGGGTAGGAGTTAGTCCCCACAGCCTCGGACTCCGGGTCCGGTAAGAAATCTTCTCAGTCAGGGCGAGCTCTGCAGCTGCCAGCCCCTGACTCCTTGTAACACTGCTCCCACAGAGCTCCTGTTGTTTCTTCCCATAGCTGCTTCTCTTCTCTGTCTCTACTTCTGGCATGGCCCAGGAGCTGGGCCCAGCCGGAGCCACAGCTCCCTGTCAGCCCTCCTAGCTGAACTCTCCCTCTGAACTCCCTAACCCTGCCTCAGCCCCAGGTTTATATAGGGGAAGTTCTTCCCCTCCCAGGACTGGGCAGGAGGTGTGGCATGCATAGGATTCCTGACCAAGAGACCTCCCACCTGCTCTCAGACATAACATTGCTGTTACTGTGGAAACCAGACCCCTGGGGTGCCACATTCCCCCCTAGTGAAATTTAGTACTCCGGGACTAAACATATTTTTAGAAAAACATAACAAGGTATAAACAATAATAATACAATAAGAAAAACACATATAGATGGTTATGGCGTGTCCGCAACCGGGTGCAGTTTTTGAAGAAAAGCAAGGTGTCCATTTCACCAAAACAGGGAGACGTAACCAGGTAGGGGTCTGTCCTGCCCCGAGTCCTTAACAGTCTTTAGTTCATTCCTAGGTTACGCTCCAACCATGTACAAGGATTCCCGGTAAATCCACCAAGGACTCCTATAAATAACTAGAAACACATAATTATTTACAGGATATGGCCGCTCTCAGTCCTCGGCCAGTGGGGATAAGGAATGGCTGCTCACAGTCCTCAGCCTGGTTTAAGATAGGGGCACATGGGGAACAATTCACTAATCCCAACGGGGACCATATTTTAATTAGCAGCAGTCCTTGTACCCTTACGGGTAACTATTTACAGCTCTTTATTCACGCTACTTCCCTTCAGTAGCTATGTCCTCTTTGTGCTCCCTCCTGAGGGTAGTCCTCAGACCCGTCCGGGTCCTCTTGGCTTTCCTCGTATTGGTAGTACTGCAGCTCCTCCTCGGTTAGCTGGGTTAGTATCTCTGCGACAGTCCTCCTCCCAGGTGGCCTGGACTTTACCTCCCTTTGGGCTGCCCCGGTTAATTGGGCCACCAGGATGCTCACTTTTTGCTCCTCTGTGAGGGGGTACACCTGGAAGAGGCTATCCAGCTTTTCTCTAAAGTCATGCAGGGTATGTGACTCCCCTGAGTACTGGGGTAGCCAGGCTGCCCCCGGGATATAGGGCATGGTGAAAGGCATGACCGCAACAGCGGGGGCGCTGGCGGGGGTTGAAGCGGTGAAGCTCTCCTCCGTATCCGACATCCTTCTCCCCCCTAGTGGACCGTGGCCTACCTTGCGATGATCCTCTTCCGTAGGCCGCGGCTCCGCAGTGGATCGTCAGGGTTGAGGACCTTCCGTCGCGCTCCTGTGACGTCGGCGTCTGCTGGGCTCCTTCCAGGACCTTATGCAACGTCCGGACGTGAGGCGGGGCTTCAGTCCTCGCGCGCTTTCGGAGTCCACGCCCCTCTTCTTCCCGCGCGGCGTCTTCAAGATGGCGTCCAACGGCGGGAAAACTCCATGGATGGCGGGAAGAAGGCCGAAGATGGCGCCGGATGGTGGGAAAACTCCACCGATGGCGGGAAGGAAGCGGAAGATGGCGACGGATGGCGGGAATCTTCACCACAGGTAAGTTTGAACAGTCTTTTCAGGCACGCAGTACCCGGTGGTTGCGGGCACGAAATCCTGCCGACTACGCCAAAAGTTGATGCGCCCCTGGGCCTGTGTCACGCTGCGTTGCGCACGCGGGAGCTTACCCGGAGCCGGATCTCTTGAGGGTTGTAGTCTCGTGGCGGTGATCCGGTCCGTGCCCAGGGAGTCAGACTAAGTGGCGCTGGATTAGCGGTAGATGTTGTACGACTACACCACCCGTTGAATGCAGCTAAGGAGCTGCTGCTGCAGGGCAGACCGCTGAGGCCGGTGGTAGGATTGTGCAGCGTGATAGTATCACCCCCAACGGGAGGGGTATGGCCTCAGGGCAGCCGACGTGGATGATGGGGGTAGCAGGAACCACTCGGAGACGGTACGGTGTAGTTCAGGGTCTTTACTGGTGACAAAGATAGACCCTCCCGGAGTACTGGCTAGCGATTGGGGCCTGGTCAGTCCTTGAGCAGATGGGATCTCCCCTGGCCAGGCGGAGTTGTAGGCCTCCCAAACTAACTGTACTCTTCTGGCTACCTTGCTAGAGGCGGGTATAAGTAGCCCACGTCCCTGAGTGTACCGTGTGGTGCTCACCCGTATGGCCGGTGACTCGGGGCCTTCTAGTAGCTTCCGCTCCACGACGGCGGTGCTGGTCCCATGCGTGTGACCGTGCCTTCGGGTTTCTTGGCCAGAGGACCTGGAATCCCCTGCCTGACGGATTCTACTGCTGGGTAGGAGTTAGTCCCCACAGCCTCGGACTCCGGGTCCGGTAAGAAATCTTCTCAGTCAGGGCGAGCTATGCAGCTGCCAGCCCCTGACTCCTTGTAACACTGCTCCCACAGAGCTCCTGTTGTTTCTTCCCATAGCTGCTTCTCTTCTCTGTCTCTACTTCTGGCATGGCCCAGGAGCTGGGCCCAGCCGGAGCCACAGCTCCCTGTCAGCCCTCCTAGCTGAACTCTCCCTCTGAACTCCCTAACCCTGCCTCAGCCCCAGGTTTATATAGGGGAAGTTCTTCCCCTCCCAGGACTGGGCAGGAGGTGTGGCATGCATAGGATTCCTGACTAAGAGACCTCCCACCTGCTCTCAGACATAACATTGCTGTTACTGTGGAAACCAGACCCCTGGGGTGCCACAGATGCAGATAAAAATTATTTTTAATTTGCAACCTGATGGAGGTCAGTATAGATGGACTAATAGAGAAAGTCCCACACACTGCTAGAAGGCCAAATATTTTTTCAGAGCTAGATGCAGATAAAAATTATATTCAATTTGCAACCTGATGGAGGTCAGTATAGATGGACTAATAGAACAAGTCCCACACACAGCTAGAAGCCCAAATATTTTTTCAGAGGTAGATGCAGATAAAAATTATTTTTAATTTGCAACCTGATGGAGGTCAGTATAGATGGACTAATAGAACAAGTCCCACACACAGCTAGAAGCCCAAATATTTTTTCAGAGGTACTGTAGATGCAGATAAAAATTATTTTTAATTTGCAACCTGATGGAGGTCAGTATAGATGGACTAATACAACAAGTCCCACACACAGCTAGAAGCCCAATATTTTTTCAGAGCTAGATGCAGACAAAAAATTATTTTGAATTTGCAACCTGATGGAGGTCAGTATAGATGGACTAATAGAGAAAGTCCCACACACTGCTAGAAGGCCACATATTTTTTCAGAGGTAGATGCAGAAAAAAATATATTCAGTTTGCAACCTGATGGAGGTCTGTATAGATGGATTAATAGAACAAGTCCCACACACAGCTAGAAGCCCAATATTTTTTCAGAGGTAGATGCAGAAAAAAATATATTCAGTTTGCAACCTGATGGAGGTCAGTATAGATGGACTAATACAACAAGTCCCACACACAGCTAGAAGCCCAATATTTTTTCAGAGGTAGATGCAGAAAAAAATATATTCAATTTGCAACCTGATGGAGGTCAGTATAGATGGATTAATAGAACAAGTCCCACACACAGCTAGAAGCCCAAATATTTTTTCAGAGGTAGATGCAGATAAAAATTATTTTTAATTTGCAACCTGATGGAGGTCAGTATAGATGGACTAATAGAGAAAGTCCCACACACTGCTAGAAGGCCAAATATTTTTTCAGAGCTAGATGCAGATAAAAATTATATTCAATTTGCAACCTGATGGAGGTCAGTATAGATGGACTAATAGAACAAGTCCCACACACAGCTAGAAGCCCAAATATTTTTTCAGAGGTACTGTAGATGCAGATAAAAATGATTTTTAATTTGCAACCTGATGGAGGTCAGTATAGATGGACTAATACAAGTCCCACACACAGCTAGAAGCCCAATATTTTTTCAGAGGTAGATGCAGAAAAAAATATATTCAATTTGCAACCTGATGGAGGTCTGTATAGATGGATTAATAGAACAAGTCCCACACACAGCTAGAAGCCCAATATTTTTTCAGAGGTAGATGCAGAAAAAAATATATTCAGTTTGCAACCTGATGGAGGTCAGTATAGATGGACTAATACAACAAGTCCCACACACAGCTAGAAGCCCAATATTTTTTCAGAGCTAGATGCAGAAAAAAATTATATTCAATTTGCAACCTGATGGAGGTCAGTATAGATGGACTAATAGAATGATGCTATGCCCAAAAGATTTTACTTCACTAGGTGCAGTAAAAAAATTGGTATTCTATACACAGGTGGTATATCTTGCAACACAGATAGGCTAACACACTCTGCAACAGGCCAAAAAGGATTAGCTTTGCTAGATTCAGCCAAATGCTGTGAAAAAAACTTGCACAGCACTGGTACAGACCTGCCTGGCAAAAACTGATAGGAACTGATGTAACCTAGTCCTGAAAAGGACTCCAATTACAATTAGTCTTTACTCCCACAACCTATCTATTTAAGAGCACAGACCTGCCTGATAAAAGTCATAGGAAATGCTGTAACCTAGTCCTTAAAAGCACTGCAATCACAACTATTCCCTACTCCCAAGCTATCTGTAGATTTGTGCGAAAATTGGCTTGAAATTAACAAGGTATAGCGCACACAGCAACAGCGGTGCCGTCTAACACGCAGCTGCAGCAGTGAGAAAATGGTGGCGACGGGGAAAATGGCTTGGTCTTATAGGGCAAGGACATGTGACATACACTGCCAATGACACATGCCCTTGCTTGTGTGAAAAAAAGCACTTCGCTCCGTGTGTGCGCTGCTGATAGGCTGACAGATTGCACCTCCCCACTGTAAATGCGGGAAAGAGAAAAAAAAAATGGAGATCTTCATTGTTCCTGCAGAGATCCATCCCCTGCCCCTCCCCCCACCCCGCTGTACACTCAAACTGCGTATTAACATTAATTTTCATCATTACTGAGAAAAAATCCAGTTATGATTTTGGTGCACGAACAGTTATCGAACATAACCTCGAACAGCCGAATTTTTCTCAAATTGTTCGTGTTCGCCGAACGGCTCGAACACCGCCCAAAACAGCTCGAATTTGAGATTGGCGAACAGTTCGAGTAGAACAACGCTCATCTCTAGTATTGAACCGTCTTCCTTTTTTACGAAGAAGAATCCGGCTTCAGCCAGGGAGGTAGATTGCCGGATGAATCCCATAGCCAGATTTTCTTTGATGTACTCCGACATGGCCCGGGTTTCGGCCAATGACAACGGGCAAATACGCCCATGGGGTGGAGTGGCACCGGGTATCAGGTCGATAGACATAGCTGAACTAGAGAGGGTGCAGAGAAGAGCGACCAAGGTTATTAGAGGACTGGGGGGTCTGCAATACCAAGACAGGTTATTACACTTGGGGTTATTTACTGTGGAAAAAAGAAGGCTTAGGGGTGATCTTATTACTATGTACAAGTATATGAGGGGACAGTACAAAGACCTTTCTACTGATCTTTTTACTCTGAGACTTGAGACCGGGACAAGGGGGCATCTTCTTCATCTGGAGGAAAGAAGGTTTAATCATAATAACAGACGGGGATTCTTTACTGTAAGAGCAGTGAGACTATGGAACTCTCTGCCGCATGATGTTGTAATGAGTGATTCACTATTAAAATTTAAGAAGGGCATGGATGCCTTTCTTGAAAAGTATAATATTACAGGTTATATAAACTAGATTCCTTGATAGGGCGTTGATCCAGGGAGCTAGTCTGATTGTCGTATGGAGTCAGGAAGGAATTTTTTTCCCCAATGTGGAGCTTAGTGTTTGCCACATGTTTTTTTTTGCTTTCCTCTGGATCAACATGTTAGGCTATGGGTTGAACTAGATGGACTTAGTCTTCCTTCAACCTTAAAAACTATGATAGGGCAATCATATGGCCTATGAGGTGGCAGTGTCTCTGCTTCCTTCTTGTCGAAGACATGTGCATAGGACCAGTAAGGTGCCGGTAGACCAGGTAAATTAGCCAGAGTAGACGGAGGTTGAACCGGGCGAACTGGGACCAGGCAGGTCTCATGGCAATCCTGCCCCCAACGGAGCACCTCACCGGATTGCCAATTCAGAACGGGTTCATGTCTCTGTAGCCAGGGTAGACCTAGCAAAAGGGAGTGAGAGAGTCCGGAAAGCACATGGAAGGAGATCCTCTCTGAGTGCAGCATTCCCACCTGCAGGGTTACGGGCTCTGTGACGAGCAAGATGGTCACCGGAAGGAGTCTTCCATCCACGGAAGCGACTGCCAATGGTTCAGCCAGAGGTTTGGTAGGAATCTGATACTTTTCTACAAGGGACTGGGAAATGAGATTCCCAGCAGCTCCGGAATCAAGATGTGCGGTTTCAAGGAAGCGGTTCTCTCCACAGGAGATAGAGATGGACAAAGTCAAGAACGGAGAGGATTTACTCTTGCCTAGGACGACCTCTCCGAGTCGTCCTAGACACTGGAGTTTCCCGCCTTCATCGGGCGGCAGGAACGGATCAGGTGCTTCTTACTACCACAGTAGAAACAGCTCCCCTCGGCTCGGTGTGTTTCTTGGCGAGACTTGACCATCTTGGTCTGGTCGATCTGCATGGGTTCGGGCGAGCGTGCACGGGGGGTTGCTGGCTGGGAAGCAGGTTTCTGGAAAACAGGAGCAGGACGAGGAAATCTTCTCTCCCGGGTAGTCTCCTTAGCACGTTCAAGGAAACTGATGTCAATCCGGGTAGCTAGTGACACCAGGTCATCCAGGGTGGTAGGAATGTCCCGGCTGGCTAACTCGTCCTTAATCCGACCGGAAAGACGCTCCCTGAAGGTGGACACCAGGGCCTCATTGCCCCAGGCAAGCTCGGAAGCAAGGGTATGGAACTGTATGGCATACTGGCCCACGGTGAGACTCCCTTTGCGGAGATGGAGCAATGAGGAGGCAGTAGAAATCCTTCGTCTGGGCTCATCGAAGACCCTCCGGAAGGTAATGAGGAAATCCGGAAGATCGGACACCAGGGAATCCCCTCTCTCCCATAGAGGGTTTAGCCATGCCAATGCTTCCCCGGTGAGGTGAGACATGATGAAAGCCACCTTGGCCCGGTCGGAGGGAAACTGATGTGCCAGAAGTTCAAAGTGCAGCGTGCACCTCCAAAACGAGGAGGCTCAGAAAGCCGGGGTCCTAGGCTGGATGCCGTGGTATTGGTATGCCGCGGTGCCGCCGGAGCGGGTGTCGCTCGGATCGAGGCGGGCACAGGTGGAACAGACAGCGTGTCCAGGAGAGAGTTGACAGACCGCAGGTAGGTCAGGATGGTTTCCTTTTGGGATCTCTGATGAGAAACCTCCTGGTATAGGTCAGCAAGCGAAGGAGCCTGGGGGCCACCGGGTTCCATGGCTCGTGCAAACTGTTACAGATCCGGGTGGTGGAACCTCTGTGCTGCGGTGCAAGGAGGGACCAGAGGGGCGTAACTAGGTATCAACTCGGACTGACCAAGGTCACACGGCGGCTCAATCGACTCCGTGAACCAGGGAAGGGCCGAGCAGAGGGACCAGGTGCTACTCTGGGCCTGTCCTTGTATGAGAGCAGGTGACTCCCACGGGTAACTGGCAGGAGCCTCCGGGTAGGCACGGCAGGTAACAGACAGGAGCCTTCAGGTAGGCAGACTGATAGGCACGGCAGGTAACTGGTAGGAGTCTCCAGGTAGGCTGGCTGATAGGCACAGCAGGTAACTGGTACGCTCTCAGGGTAGGCAGGCAAGCCAGGCCCATAGACAGACTGGCGGGTTTGGATCATAGGCAGACTGTCGGGCTGGAGAGTAAACTTGGCTGGCGGAGGCAGGTAGTCAGGCTGGCAGACTGGACTGGTAGGCAGGCGGACAGGACTGGTAGTCAGGCTGGCGGACTGGATTGGTAGTCAGGCTGGCGAACTGGACTGGTAGTCAGGCTGGCGAACTGGACTGGTAGTCAGGCTGGCGGACTGGACTGGTAGTCAGGCTGGCGGACTGGACTGGTAGTCAGGCTAGCAGCGGGACCTGAGGGCTGAAGCAGAGTTTAGGACACAAAGCTACAACCTTGCACGGGCACCTCCATTTTTGAGGAGGTGCCTTTTATATGAGATCCTCCCGCCATTGGTCGGGGACTCCTTAGGACGACACGCGCGGCCCCCTTAAGCGCCCTAAGCACAGTGCCGGGGAAGCTGCGCACGTCGGCAGCAGAAGCAGTAGGAGAGGCGGAAGACCCCGGGCCGGGAGCGCGGCGGTAAGAGGGACGGCGTCTCTGCCTGTCAGGGGGCAGAGACGCCGATACTACAGTGGACAGGTGAATGTGGCCAGGGACGGTACGGAGCCAGTCCACAACTTTTTTTGCTGAGAGTTGTATTTAGCTCGGTGAAAGGACTGGCATAGAGGGAAACCGTATCTACTCCAGCTGTCATTTCTCCATCACCAGGTTCCACCTATTGTCACACACGACCATGCCTGGCTGTATGTTCAGCAGTGAGAGCCACAGATCAGGCTGCTGTGTTACAGTTTTCAACAACTCTGCAGTGCTGGGCGGTTTGTCAATTAAGCATTAAGCATGTTATCTTCAGCACAGCCTGTTGCCGCTTGGCCAAGGCAGTGATGCAGTGCTGTCAGCTTGTGACTGATGTGGTCATTTCGGAGATGGAGGAGGAGGTGCATGAGCTGAACAATGTGATTACATTGAGGATAAATTGGTGACACTGTTTTTTATACTAAAGAAAGATCCTATTGTTTTGTTTTTTTTACGTTGTTTTTTAAGACAAATGCCTTCACCGGGAAATGTCATTTTAACATTTTACAACCTTATCTGGCAATGTGGTGTGTGACACATCATCAGACACATCCTGTTTTATTTATGATGGAGGGACTCTGAAAGTCATAAAGCCTATTTTTATAGGGACATCAGACGGCCCTTACTATTCTTTTTCAGGCCAGCAGTCGGTCCTTGCTATTGTTAGAGAGCTATCAGCCGGCTAAGCTTTGTTGTTCCCATTATTAACAAGTGGGTCTCCTATACTGTTATTGCGTATCCAGTGACTGCAAGGGCTGCCAAAAATTTGGATGCAACCCAATACCCCATTGAAGAGACATAGAGGAGGGACTCAGTAAAAAAAATGTTCCCATTATAAAGGAGCGGGTCTCCTATAATGGCAATGCCCATGCTGTGATTGCAAGGGCTGCCAAAATTTGGGAAAAACCCCACTAAGAATTTAAAGACACATAGAGCAGGGCCACAGTAACGACAAATTCCCATAAGAAAGGAGAGAGTCTGCTATACAGTTATAGGGTATGCATTGAGTCCAACGGCTGACCAATTTTAGGAAAAACCCCACTAAGAATTTAAAGACGCACAGAGCAGGGCCACAGTAACGAGTACGACATGTTCCCATTAGAAAGGAGAGAGTCTGCTATACAGTTATAAGGTATGTAGTGAGTCCAACGGCTGACCAATTTTAGGAATAACCCCACTAAGAATTTAAAGACACAGAGCAGGGCCACAGTAACGAGTACGACATGTTCCCATTAGAAAGGAGAGAGTCTGCTATACAGTTATAGGGTATGCAGTGAGTCCAATGGCTGATCAATTTTAGGAAAAACCCCACTAAGAATTTAACGACACATAGAGCAGGGCCACAGTAGCGACAAATTCCCATAAGAAAGGAGAGAGTCTGCTATACAGTTATAGGGTATGCAGTGAGTCCAACGGCTGACCAATTTTAGGAAAAACTCCACTAAGAATTTAAAGACACAGAGAGCAGGGCCACAGTAACAAGTATGGCATGTTCCCATTAGAGAGGAGAGAGTCCACTATACAGTTATAGGGTATGCAGTGAGTCCAACGGCTGACCAATTTTAGGAAAAACCCCACTAAGAATTTAAAGACACATAGAGCAGGGCCACAGTAACAACAAATTCCCATTAGAAAGGAGAGAGTCTCCCATAGTGTTGGCCTATGCAGTTAATGCAAGGGCTGCCAAAAACATGGAGGAACTTCAATGCCCCTTGGAAGAGACGTGGAGGAGGGCCTCATAAAAAAATGTTCCCATTAGAAAGGAGCGGGCCTCCTATACTTGTAATGCCCGTGCACTAAGTGTATGGGCTGACAAACATTTACCCCTGGGGGTACACATGAACATACTGTATAAACATTTTTTTTAAGGGAGTGAGAGAGTCCGGAAAGCACATGGAAGGAGATTGAGTGCAGAATTCCCACCTGCAGGGTTACGGGCTCTGTGACGAGCAAGATGGTCACCGGAAGGAGTCTTCCATCCACGGAAGCGACTGCCAATGGTTCAGCCAGAGGTTTAGTAGGAATCTGATACTTTTCTACAAGGGACTGGGAAATGAGATTCCCAGCAGCTCCGGAATCAAGATGTGCGGTTTCAAGGAAGCGGTTCTCGCCACAGGAGATAGAGACGGACAAAGTCAAGAACGGAGGGGATTTACTCTTGCCTGGGACGACCTCTCCGAGTGGTCCTAGACACTGGAGTTTCCCGCCTTCACTGGGTAGGAACGGATCAGGTGCTCCTTACTACCACAGTAGAAACAGCTCCCCTCGGCTCGGTGTGTTTCTTGGCGAGACTTGACCATCTTGGTCTGGTCGATCTGCATGGGTTCGGGCGAGCGTGCCCGGGGGGTTGCTGGCTGGGAAGCAGGTTTCTGGAAAACAGGAGCAAGACGAGGAAATCTTCTCTTCCGGGTAGTCTCCTTAGCACGTTCAAGGAAACTGATGTCAATCCGGGTAGCTAGTGACACCAGGTCAACCAGGGTGGTAGGAATGTCCCGGCCGGCTAACTCGTCCTTAATCCGATCGGAAAGACCCTCCCTGAAGGTGGAAACCAGGGTCTCGTTGCCCCAGGCAAGCTCGGAAACAAGGGTATGGAACTGTATGGCATACTGGCCCACGGTGAGACTCCCTTTGCGGAGATGGAGCAATGAGGAGGCAGTAGAAATCCTTCGTCCGGGCTCATCGAAGACCCTCCGGAAGGTAGTGAGGAAAGCTGGAAGATCGGACACCAGGGAATCCCCTCTCTCCCATAGAGGGTTTAGCCATGCCAATGCTTCCCTGGTGAGGTGAGACATGATGAACGCCACCTTGGCCCGGTCGGAGGGAAACTGATGTGCCAGAAGTTCAAAGGGCAGCGTGCACTGGTTCTGAAAACCCCGACATAAGACGGGGTCACCTCTGAAATGAGGAGGCGCAGAAAGCCAGGGTCCTAGGCTGGATGGCGTGGTATTGGTAGGCCGCGGTGCATCATAAACACCCTTTAAAACAATTATGTGGGTGTTGCATCACGGACCACGGTCACCCTGGTGATATGGTGGTGGAGGAGGACAAGAGCAAATAGCCAAAATCAAGAAGCGTATACCCATGTGTGGGTGTGAAAAGGTGCATGGGAATACACCTCCCAAGAAAAGACACTGGATTTGAGTTTAAGTTACGCTGCTATCATTCGGTGGTGTTGAGAAGTCTGGCCCAATCCAGCCCTTGTTCATTTTTATAAGATTCAGCCTGTCAGCATTTTCAGTTGACAGGCGGATGCGCTTATCAGTTATAATTCCACCAGCGGCACTAAAAACCCGCTGTGATAAAACGCTGGAGGCAGGGCAGGCCAGGACCTCCAAGGCATAGAGAGCCAGTTCATTCCACGTATCCAGCTTGGATTCCCAATAATTATAAGTCACAGCGGAATCACGGAGGACGTTGGTACGGTCGGAAAGGTACTTCCTCAGCATCTTCCCAAACTTTGCACTGCTTGTGAGAGTACCCCGCGCCTCAGGGCCTGTGGGATGGGAGGGTCTGAGAAAACTCTCCCAGAACTTTGACAGTGTTCCCCTGCCTCTGCTGGATTGAAGCTGTGTCTCTCTTGCCTGTACTCCTTGGTTGTCCAACGAAGTGTGCCCTCTGCCGCCAGCGTTTTCAGATGGGAATTTTTTTAATAGTTCTGCAACAAGGGCCTTCTGGTAAAGCCTCATTTTTGTAGACCTGTCTGCCTCAGGAATAAGAGATATAAAGTTCTCCTTGTAGCGTGGGTCTAGAAATGTCACCAACCAGTAATGACTGTCACCCAAAATTTTGAGAACGCAAGTGTCATGGGAAAGGCAGCGTAACATAAACTCAGCCATGCGTACCAGACTACGAACAGGCAAGACTTCCGTGTCCTCACCAAGAAGATGACTGACCATGCTCTCATCCTCCTCCCCCTCCTCTCTGTCCTGTGGCCATCCACGCTGAACAGACTGTATGACAGCTGTGCAGGTAGTACCGTCTATAGTGCATGAAACTAGCTCCTGTCCTTCCTCCTCCTCTTCTTCCTCATTGTCACCCAATCCACGTTGGGCTGAGATGAGTCTTGGCTGTGTGTAATTACCCTGTATGGTTCCTTGCTCCATCTCATCGTGCTCCGCCTGCAATGCATCCTCTTTGATAGTGAGCAGAGAGCGTTTCAGAAGACAGAGAAGCGGGATGTTGACGCTAATTATGGCGTCATCGCCGCTCACCATCTTGGTGGAGTCCTCAAAGTTTTGGAGGATGGTACATATGTCTGACATCCATGTCCACTCCTGAGGTCTTATGTGTTGAGTCTGAACTGAATACCGACGGCCTTGTTGATGCTGGTACTCAACAACTGCCCTTTTCCGCTCACAAATCCTTTCCAACATCTGCAGTGTAGAGTTCCAACGCGTGGGGACATCACACACCTGTTTGTGAGCCGAAAGCTGCAAACGCTACGGAAACACTGCAAAGGCGGAAGCTGTAGCTGATTTTCTAAAATGGGCACACAGGCGGCGTACTTTAACAAGCAGATCCAGCAGCTCTGGGTAGAATTTGAGAAACCGCTGAGCCACGAGGTTAAGCACATGGGCCAGGCATGGTACGTGTGTGATCTCGCCTCACCTCAGAGCCGCCACCAGGTTCCGGCCATTGTCACACACGACCATGCCTGGCTGTAGGTTCAGCGCTGTGAGACACAGATCTGACTGCTCTTTCAGAGCTGTCCACAACTCTTCAGCATTGTGCGGTTTTTCACCTAAGCATATTAGCTTCAGCACAGCCTGTTGCCGCTTGGCCGAGGCTGTGCTGCAGTGCTTCCAGCTTGTGACTGATGTGGTCATTTCGGAGATGGAGGCTGAAGGGGAGGAGGAGGCTGAGGAGGATGAGGTGTAGACAATGGAGGCAACCCTGATAGACCTAGGGCCCGCAATCCTTGGCGTCGGGAGGACGTGTTCCGTCCCAAGGTCCGACTGGGTCCCGGCTTCCACTATGTTAACCCAGTGTGCAGTCAGCAAGATGTACTGTCCCTGCCCACAAGCTCTTGTCCACGTGTCCGTGGTTAGGTGGACTTTACCGGTAACTGCGCTGTTGAGGGCGCGGCTAATGTTTTAGGACACGTGCTTGTGTAATGCGGGGACGGCTCACCGGGAGAAATAGTGGCAGCTGGGGACTGAGTACCGAGGGACGGCTGCAGCTATCAGGTTGCGGAATGCTTTAGTCTCCACGAGCCTAAAAGGCAACATTTCGAGCGCAAGCAGTCATGAAATGTGAGAATTTAGTAGTGTGGCCTGTGGGGCGTTGGCTGCATATTTGCGCTTGAGTTCCAAGGAATGGGTTATGGACAACTGAACGCCACGCTGGGACAAGGACATGGATGTGCTTCCTGATGCTGCTACTTGAGAGTGTGCAACGACAGGTGCATGCACCATGGACTGGGGATTGGCTTGCATGCACAAAAACGGAAGAAGCAGTAGTGCCACCCGCAAACACTGTTCATGGACCCTGGGGTTAGGCCCACAAAGTCGGGTGCTTTGCTGCCATGCTCCTTATCATGCTGGTAGTGGTCAGGCTGGTAGTTTTGCCACCCCTGCTTATGCTGGCCTGGCCGGTGGTGCAAATGGCCTTTTTAGGGTTATCGGCAGAGTCTTTAAAAAACAACCATACTCGGGAAGACCTAACAGTTGTACTAGCAACTTCCTTCATGTTGGTGTTACAGGGAACGGTTGCCTGCCTTCTGTCTGCGGCCACCACACTGCTTCTTCCTGCCTGTTGGGGTGCTCTGCCTCCCACGCGATCTCCTTTTGCCCCACTTCAAGTGGACTGGGCGAGAAGCCCGAATCTATAGATGGAAAAGTGAATAGCTCTTCAGAGTGTCCAAGTGTGGGATCACTTGTCTCTGGGTACTCGGCATGGTGGGAGGAAGGAGGATCAGGGTGAGCAATATGCGGTCCAGACTCACGGCTACTGAGACTTGACCGTGTGGAAGACAGGGTGGTGGTGGTTGTGGCTAAGTGTCTGGAAGCATTATCCGCTATACAACCAACAACCTTTTGACACTGCTCTGGGTTCAATAGTGGTGTGCTGCGGTCCCCTAGAAATTGGGACAGGAAGGTCAGGCGAGAAGATGTGGGTGTTTGTTGTGGCACAATTTCGGCTTGCCCACGGCCTTGTCCTCGGCCTTTGCATGCACCATTACCATCACGTCCAGTTCCCCGTCCCTTGCCACGTGCCTTGCCCATTTTAAATGGAGGACAGTATCTGAGTTTGGAGCGAACTTATATGTGATCCGTGTGACGGAGAAAACAGGGTTTTAAATACCTGGCCTGTAGGTAAGCAGTTTGAACAGCAAACTGCTGTGAATTGCTTCACTGACACACTGAAAGAAATTTTTAATGGAGGCCAGAAATGGCAGTATTTTCTGACAACGTATAAGTGATCCGTGTGACGGAGAAAACAGGGTTTTAAATACCAGACCTGTAGGTAAGTAGTTTGAACAGCAAACTGCTGTGAATTGCTTCACTGACACACTAAAGGAAACTTTTAATGGAGGCCAGAAATGGCAGTATTTTCTGACAACGTATATGTGATCCGTTTGATGGAGAAAACACAGTTTTAAATAGCTGGATTTCTAGCGCTGTAATATGGAAAGGACCTGGTTGTATTCTGCAGTGCCAACAAGCAAATGGAGCAGAAAAACAGTGTTCTCTGGATTGCTTTTTAAGCAAATAATGAGGATTAAGATCCAAAGAAAAGTATCCCTGGCCCCTGAGAAATATCTAACAGCAGCAGAAGACAGAATTGGAATGGAGCCTCTTGTGCTATATGCACTGCAGTCTGCTATATACACTGCCTGCCTATACACCCTGCCTGCCTGATATCTCTGCAGATGGATTAGTCCTCAGAAGGACTGTTTGTTTAGATGGATATGTGTAATGTACGGTTTTTCTCTCTACACTACCTAATACACAAGCAAATCTCTCCCTGACGCAGCAGCAGCTCTCCCTACACTGTCTGATCTGGAGTGACTGTGACGAGCATGGCGGCGCCAAGTCTGATATAGACCTGATGACGCTGTGCGGCCAGCTAATCACTGTAATGCCCACAACCAACATGGCTACGGCATTACAGCGCATCGCAGGCAATCCCTGCATGTTCACTGGCTCTCTAAAGAGCGCCAAACATGCAGGGAGGGGACCCGAGTTCCCGCCCGAGCAACCCGGAAATACTCGGCGAGCGCCGAGCATCTCGATCAGTGAGATGCTCGGGCGAGCACCGAGCAGTAGCAAGAATGCTCGCTCATCACTAATTGCCACTATATAGTAACTGAATAATACTACATACAGGGGAGAAATGGCACCACACCATGGCCAGATCACATATTACCACCACATAGTGACTGAATAATACCACATACAAGGAAAAAATACAATCACACCATGACCAGACCACATATTACACCCACATAGTTTACCGATTGGTGGTCGCTTAGTGGCGACAATCACTTTGTGTAAATATATCCCTATACAGAATAATTATTTACATGCAGTAACTCATCGCTGATGACTCGTCTGATTACCAGCCTTTGTATTTTTCATCTCTTCAAACCTTCATGTCGATGTCCTTACGCTGGGACTTGGTCATTGCAGTTTTGCTCCTGAAAATAAAAAATGTCACATGTATGTACACATGTTTCCTGAATTAAAACCTTCCCCTGCACTGCACCGCTGACTACAGACATGCACCCACCATTAATATATAATTAGTTATTATGCAACCTACCATTACAAATGTAATTGTAATCCACCACTGTGACCCCACTAACTCTAAATAGCCACTTTCAGTGGCGTACGGTTCATAGAGGCAGATCACGCTGCCGCTATGGGGCCCGTAACACAGGGGGGCCCCGGAGAAGGAATCCACCTCTGCAAACCTTGTGTGTCTGCCTGCAGAGGATGACTGACTGCTCTGTTTAGAGCAGGAGAGGAGGCCCCGCCCACCAGCCCCTGCCTTCAGCAGAGCAGACAAGTGGCTGCTGCTTAGAATATTGCCCCTGCTCTCCCTGCCCCCCCTTCCCCTGCTGTGTACATTAGAGCCCCCTTGCTCTCCTCCTCCTGCCTTCTGCCCTGCAGTTACAGCAAGACAGCTCTGCAGTCGAGACACAGGAGGAGGGGAGACTGCACCAGAGAGAGGGTAAGTCCATGTGTATTGTAGTGTGTGGGTATAGATGTATGCATGTCTAATATGTTTATATAACCTATAAAGACATGGAGTATAACCCCCAGAAAAAAGTATGGAGTAGTACTAGATAGTATTAAAATTGAAAGCTTTATTAAATACAAATATTAAAATCGAAAAAGTATTGAAAGTTAACAGGTCACTAGGGGTGAAAAACACAAAGACAGGGCGGCCAGTGATTTAGCTGCCTCACTTTGTGCCTTGATCTTGGAATTATTGAATTTCATACTTACCCACAATTTTTTTCACATTCAAAGACAGATTCTTCCTTCAAAAACGCGGCACTGCGATGGGCGCGGCGTGTGCTCCGTCCTACGCTAATCTCTTTCTCGGTTTCTGGGAGAGGGAGATTTTCGGGGATGGAGCCGGCGCCGCCTCCCATGTGCAGTGCTGGTACAGATATATAGATGATGTCTTCATCATCTGGCAGGGTCCCGAGTCTGAGCTTCATGACTTCATTGCCTCTTTAAATCTTAACGATAGGAACATTAGGCTTACTTATAAGTTTGATCACAACAAGATTGACTTTCTGGACATTAAGATCATTGTCCAACAGAATGGCATGGTAGAGACTGATGTTTATCGTAAGGAGACAGCGGTCAACTCATTGTTACATGCAACATCAGCCCATACACCTTCAATAATTCGGGCCATTCCTGTTGGACAATATTTGAGGATGAAACGCATTTGTTCCTCTGACGCAACATTTGAGGCTCAGGCTCGGGACCTTGACCAGAGATTCCGAGATCGTGGGTACAGCACACGTAGTATTAAGAGAGGCTATAAACGTGCTAGGAAAACTCCACGGGATCTTCTCCTAATTAATCCCATAAAACAACCTGAGAGGGATCCCCCCATTAGATTTATATCTACTTATAATAGTCGTTGGCGGGAAATACGAGAGATTCTGTCCAAACATTGGTCCATCCTCAAAACTGAACCTACACTGAACAAAATTTTACCTGATAAACCCTTGATGACGGCTAGGAGGGGCAAGAGTCTAAAGGACTCGCTAGTTAGAAGCCACTATGTCGCTCCCACCCCCACCCTATTTGGGGGTGGGAAACAAAGATGGGGTTGCTTTCCCTGCGGGTCCTGTCTGGCTTGTAGAAACATAGTTCGCACAACATCATTCACTTCTGCAGATGGCCTAAAAAACTTTAAAATTACACAATATATTTCTTGTAGTACCACATATATTGTGTATATGGCCACATGTCCGTGCAATTTGAGCTATGTGGGACTCACATCGAGAGAGTTTCGGATCCGAGTCAGGGAACACATCAGAGACATCTTGGCGGCTCGAGAGGCCCCCGATGTATCACTGCTTAAGACGATCCCGCGACACTTCAGACTGTGCCATAACTGCGACCCCGTATGCCTCCAATTTAGAGGCATTGACCGAGTACACCTCGGGATTAGGGGTGGTAATCACAAACGCATTTTGGCGCAGCTGGAGTGTCGCTGGATAGCTATACTGGACACGATGACCCCTAGGGGTCTAAATGAACAGAACAGTTTTGCTCCCTACCTCTAGTTCCATATGCCCTTCTCCTTCTGTTTTTATTATGTGGATTTTAATTCTTTTGTTCTTTTTTAGCACTTACGTCATCATTTATTTCATTTCTGGAATACCTCTCGGACCTATTTGGGATCAGCCCTTTGTTATTGTATATGGACAAGTCTTTCTTCGCATATATCTGTGAACAACACATACTGGAGGACTCCTCAGACATCTATATTTGCATATTGTTAACCATAACGCTTGCTGAAGGAATGATACTTTCTTGGTAGATTTTGTGTATATTGCAATTAATTGTGAAAACCTTTATTTATGCAATGTTTTATGGTTGATTGTCTTCCTGGTGCGTTGTTACCTGTCCCATGTATGGCTGCCCGTCCTTTCTCCCTTACCCAATATGGTTGCCACCGTGTGACGCATGCGCGAGATTGTCCCCGTCCGACTGCGTCCCTAAGTCTTCCGTACGGCGGAAGTGTGGGCCATTTACGTCAGTGGAACGCATTGTTCCCGCCCACACTTCCGCTGGGAATTAGCCGGAAATGACGCGGCGGAGGGGGCGGAGGTCATCGCGCATGCGCCGTGACTATCGGCGTGTACACCTGTAGGGTAGGGAAGTGGGGTATATAATGATGGCGGTCCACGTGTAAAACCACAGCCCCCCTAGGAAGCTATACGCGAAACGCGCGTCGGGGCCTCAGCGCGGCATACGAGGTTATTTGACACATGGGTGAGCCATCTGTTATGATGTAGATATTATCCATATTTGCTTTGTATGCATGTAAGAAGGGTTGGAATCGTCATTGAACTTACACATTTGTGGATTCCTTGCCACCTGTATTCTGTTGACTGTATACACTGTCATTTGGATTTATTATCTGTGTGCCCCTTACTTTATGGGGCTAGTCACATATGCATGAGAGTACAATCTCTGACTAAGTGTTGCCAGATGACCCCCTGTGCATCTCTGTACACAATTGCCGCCCTGTCTTTGTGTTTTTCACCCCTAGTGACCTGTTAAGTTTCAATACTTTTTCGATTTTAATATTTGTATTTAATAAAGCTTTCAATTTTAATACTATCTAGTACTACTCCATACTTTTTTCTGGGGGTTATACTCCATGTCTTTATAGGTTATGTATTTAAGTAGGAGTACCCTGTATATACAGGACAATGTTTAAGATTTACCATAGAGTTCGGCTCAATTGTATTTATGTCTAATATTTTTGTATAGATGTGTGAAATATGTCCTGTCTAGATTTGTGTACATATGTACAGGGCCGCCATCAGGGCATTACTGCCCTTACTGGCGTATGGACCCAGTGAGCATAGGGGCCCGGACGGGCCCCCCCCTCTGCTCACCAGGCCCCAGCGAACTTGACTTGCGTCTTCGGACACACGTTCACTTTAAATCGATTACCGTGCAGGAAGCTCCCGCAAGGCAATGGTTAACAGCCCCCAGCCAAACACAGGCTGGCAGCTGACATCAGCGTGCACTTCACCGGCGTATGAGGTCACTGCCTATGACTGGCTGGCATCCGCGCCTCAGATGATGAAGAAGAGTTGCCGCTGGAGTGGCGGCAAGGTAAGGAGGAACTTTATTATTTATTTTTTTAAACTTTTTTGTAAAGCGGAGACATGGGGGCAGAATGGTGATGATGAGACACATGGGGGCAGAATGGTGATGATGAGACACATGGGGGCAGAATGGTGATGATGAGACACACGGAGGCAGAATGGTGATGATGAGATACACTGGGTCAGGATGGTAATGAAGAGACACCTGGGGTCAGGATGGTGATGAAGAGTCACCTGGGGTCAGGATGGTGATGAAGAGTCACCTGGGGTCAGGATGGTGATGAAGAGACACCTGGGGTCAGGATGGTGGTGATGAGACACCTGGGGGCAGGATGGTGATGATGAGACACCTGGGGTCAGGATGGTGATGATGAGACACCTGGGGTCAGGATGGTGATGAAGAGACACCTGGGGTCAGGATGGTGATGAAGAGACACCTGGGTGCAGGATGGTGATGATGAGACACCTGGGGGCAGGATGGTGATGATGAGACACATGGGCGTAGAATAGTGATGATGAGACACGCTGAGGCAGCATGGTGATGAGACATATTGGGGCAGGCTGGTGACGATGAGAAACATGGGGGGCAGAAAGGTGACTGAGACACATGGGGGTAGAATAGTAATGATGAGACACGCTGGGGCAGGATGGTGATGAGACATGTTGGGGCAGGCTGGTGATGATGAGACACACGGAGGCAGAATGGTGATGATGAGATACACTGGGTCAGGATGGTGATGAAGAGTCACCTGGGGTCAGGATGGTGATGAAGAGACACCTGGGGTCAGGATGGTGATGAAGAGACACCTGGGGTCAGGATGGTGATGAAGAGACACCTGGGGTCAGGATGGTGGTGATGAGACACCTGGGGGCAGGATGGTGATGATGAGACACCTGGGGGCAGGATGGTGATGATGAGACACCTGGGGGCAGGATGGTGATGATGAGACACCTGGGGGCAGGATGGTGATGATGAGACACCTGGGGGAAGGATGGTAATGAAGAGACACCTGGGGGAAGGATGGTAATGAAGAGACACCTGGGGTCAGGATGGTGAGGAAGAGACACCTGGGGTCAGGATGGTGAGGAAGAGACACCTGGGGTCAGGATGGTGATGATGAGACACCTGGGGGCAGGATGGTGATGATGAGACACATGGGGGTAAAATAGTGATGATGAGACACGCTGGGGCAGCATGGTGATGAGACATGTTGGGGCAGGCTGGTGACGATGAGAAACATGGGGGGCAGAATGGTGACTGAGACACATGGGGGTAGAATAGTAATGATGAGACACGCTGGGTCAGGATGGTGATGAGACATGTTGGGGCAGGCTGGTGACGATGAGACACATGGGGGCAGGATGGTGACGATGAGACCAATGGATGGCAGAATGGTGACTGTGAGACACATGGGGGCAGAATAGTGACAGTCCGCGCCTCAGATGACGAAGAAGAGTCGCCGTTGGAGTGGCGGCAAGGTAAGGAGGAACTTTATATATTTTTTTACTTTTTTGTAAAGCGGAGACATGGGGGAAGAATAGTGATGATGAGACACACGGGGGCAGAATGGTGATGATGAGACACATGGGGACAGAATGATGATGATGAGACACAAGGGAGCAGAATGGTGATGAGACACATGGGGGCAGAATGGTGATGATGAGACACACGGGGGCAGAATAGTGATGATGAGACACACGGGGGCAGAATAGTTATGATGAGACACACGGGGGCAGAATAGTGATGATGAGACACATGGGGGCAGAATGGTGATGATGAGACACACCGGGGCAGGATGGTGATGAGACACACGGGGGCAGGATGTATTTTATTTTTGAGGATACTGTTTTCAGTGAGGGAGGTCCTGTTACTATGCTGAGCGCCAATATGTCACTTTAGTCTTCATCTGGTGTAGTGCAGAAGTTGGGGAAAAATTGGGGAATGAACTCTGCAAACTACTCTAGATAACTGTTATTTTCTGCAGAGATGAGTCCTGGCTGGAAGAAATGATGGCATTCTGCGCTGGATGAAGGAGAAAAGCGAAGATGAAGAACTTCAACTAGAGAGGTCAACGGTGAGTAAGTGTGTTATCTGTACACTGACACCATACACTGCATACTATACAGTACAAAGGGCTCCTGTGTATAATGTCACTAGTGATCACTGTATTACCTGTACACTATATACAGAGCTCCTGTGTATAATGTCACTGGTGAGTCTGTGGCGCCCCTGAGGGTTCAGTCGCCACAGAGGTACTACAACTGGTGGTGCCTCACTCTCTGGTAAGGAAAGGGTACAGCCCGGGACCCCAACACCCGCATCCAACACTACACTGCTCCAGGCCGGCTGGAAGGGCAAGAGGCACTGTGTTCTGCTGAGCCCTGTCCCTGGCTGGAGTGGGGGGGAACCAGAATGAGGGGGAACCAGTAGTGGGTGTGGGTGGAGGACGCAGATCAGGGGAGCACTTCAATAGGAGGTATATATAAAGGGGAGCCATCTAGTTAGTAAGGTCGTTGAGTTTTAGTCAGGGAGTAGTAAGGAGAGGAGAGGAGGGGAGCAGAGTCTCTTCAGGAGCTCTGCTCCATAAGTGGGGCCTAGTAAGAGAGGCCCAGGAGGGGAGCAGAGGAGGAAGGGGTCCCAGGGGTACGGAAGGAGCAGGAAGCCACCCGTACGCTCTAATCTGTCGAGTGACGGAGGGACCAGGCCACAAGAAGGGAACCGGTCCCTGGGCTAGTCGTGTCACTTTAGGTCTCGGCTAGGAAACCGGAGGCTTCTGGCCTTTATGGTACGTTGCTACAGCCTCACCTTAGTCGATGAGTAGGGCCGCAAGTAGGTCCGGGAACTCCAGGTTGCCCAGAGGGACTTCAGAGCACCCTATCGGGACTTTGTATGGGGAAGTGCAGGGCAGGAGGGAGAAGACCCAGTGCGGAAAGTCGGCTGAGGAAAGGAACATATAGAAAGGGGGTCCCGATAAATACTCTCAAATTGCCGGAGGGACTGCTGAACCCCTGCTTGGTGAACGCAGCGCGACACTGGAAGCGGTAACCTGTACAGTGTACCGAGGAATCTAGATAGAACTGTGAGTAAAATCGGATGACTGCACTCCACTGTCTCTGTTGGTTATTGCTGCTGCACCATCGTCCCTGCTATGTTACAACGACCTGCATCCCATCTATCAACCCTGCCCCGGGGGCCCGCTCTGCCTGTGGGGAGCAGAAACATCCCAGCTGCCATCCCATCACCTCCCCACGGAGGTCTGCAGCAGCGCTGGTAACCATTACCAGAAACCACAGGTGGCATCACGAGACAATCTGTTAACAAAACCCCTTTTATAGAGTGACCCAGAGGATGGACCCGGGAGCCGACCGCCGTGACATCCCAAGGAGGTAAAGGCCCGGGTACCGAGTTATCCCCCATATATCCCCCTGGGGCGAGACAAGTCAGTGTTTTATCTGTACACTGACACTACACACTGTATACTATATACGGTGCTCCTGTGTATAATGGCACTTATGGTAATATTAGTATTATGTTTTTTTATTAATGATCAGTATTGTAGTATTCAGTCACTATGTGGTGGTAATGTGTGGTCTAGTCATGGTGTGGCCGTATCATTGTTCCTTGTATGTGATATTATTCGGTCACAATGAGGTGGTAATATCTGGTCATGGTGTGATGGTATTTGTTCCTTATATGTGGTATTATTGGACATTTTTTAAAAATGTATGTGGCACATCCCCATAAAGAAAAAAATATCAAAGAGTATTGGGTATTATAAGAAATGTTTAAAAGGGTAGAGTAGAGTAGGGTCTGGCCAGAACAGTCTACCTTGTCTTGGTAGCAGATTAAAAAATCTTTTGGCCAAAGCTGGTAATTGATATGGTGTTCAATGGGAACTGTTAATGTGTGATTGGTGCAGAACTGTAGTTTTTCCAAGAGTGGATGGTGGGACTGTGGAAGGTTCGAGGGGTGGAGGCAGAGCTGGGAAGGAGTTGCAACGGGGCCCAAAAATTTTACCAGTATGGGGCCCTGAAATTCCTGGTGGCAACCCTGTATATGTGTATGTGATGCAGGTGTATTTATCTGTGGTACATCCATGTATTCGCATGTGTTCATATGTGGCATTTCAGTTCCTGTTTGAGAAGGCCCCGTGTGGTGGAGCTGAAGTGCCACATGTTAACATACAGGTGAATGAATACATTTCATGATGTCTCCGGCGTGGGTTTTTTTGCTTCCTCTGGAGAATCTGTCCCTGTGGACTAGTTGGACAGATGTTTCTCGGTGGCTTCTCCCACCAGCTGCCAGTGACTGACAGGTCTCTCTCTAATCATGCCTCCTGACTCCTGTGCTCTCAGTCTGTCTTCCCCCTGCAACCAGAGGCACGGCCCCAGCAGTTCCGGATCCCTTGCTCTGACAGTACTTACACCCCGGTCTTCCCCCTTACAATCATACTGTTATGGAGACATTGGGTTCATCATGCTGTGGTTGTGGGGAATTTCACTGTTGAGTGGGGGCATCATGCCGTGTGTTAGAGGCATTCTACTGTATGGCGCCAAAAAAGGTGTATTGTAGTGAGTGAAAACAGTAAGGGGCTTAAGAAAGAGCAAAATTACTGTGTATGTGCTGAAGTACATGTTTCTCTCCCTATCTTTAAAAGTTATGAGTCATGCCATTTTGTGACTCTTCTTGTGCACTGTAACCCCGCCTACTCCACCGAGAGGGAAGGGGGGCCCAATTAGGACTTTTGCTATGGGGCCCCATGGTTTCTATGTACGCCCCTGGCCACTTTCCCCACCTAATAAATATATAAATGAATTAGCACCCGTACTCTCTCCCCTCAATTCATTACCAGTCACACTCCTGCATCCTCAATGCCCCCAACTCTGTACCTTCCACACCCTGATTCATTATATTTACATGTCCCCCTCTACCCCAATTCATTATGTCATGTCCTCTCTCTCACCCCGAATTAATCATCATTTACTGTCTCTCCATCCCCAGTCTAAATACTTCATCATTTACTCCCCCCACCCTCAATTTAGCATTATTTGCTCTACCCACACCTTTAATTCATCATTTGCTGTCCCCCATCCCCCACCCTCAATTCATCATTCACTGTCCTCTGTACCCCATCCTCTATTCATCATTCGCTGTCCCCATTCCCCACCCTCAATTCGTCAAATGCTGTTCCCCGTCACCCACCCTCAATTCATTAATTGCTGTCACCTGTCCTCCACCCTCAATTCATCAATTGCTGTTTCACGTCACCCACCCTAAATTCACCATTTGCTCTAACGCACCCACCCATTTTCAATACAGCATAACTTTCTCTCCCCCACACCCATTTAATTCCTTTTATAAAAAAAAATCATACTTACCTCGCAAACGATCTCCTGCAGCTCCACTTCTGGATATATGGACTGTGCCTGATTAAATACACTCTCCACTTGGAGATTCACGGTCTAAAGTGACGTCATGCATTCCATGGACCGGAAGTACACCATCGGATGTGACATTTGCATTCCAAATACCGGAAGTAGCATCAAAAGAATCCATAATTAGCATGCACATGGAAAGAGGGGAGCCTGGCCGTCCGGTGAGCTGAAAAACTGATGGGGGACCTGTCCGCACGGAGAGCAGAAGAAAAGAGAGAGGCCAGGCCCCCATCTTTGCTTCTGCTCACTGGGCCCCATAACCCAGTAAGGGTAGTAATGCCCTGATGTTGGTCCTGGGCCTGTGGCTGCTCTAAGTTTTGTGCATTACTAAACAGCATCCCTGTCCATTACTGCATGCCTTACGCATTTTCTAATTGCTAGGTCTCTTGAAACCAAGTTTATTTTTCATTTAAAAAAATTGGTCACCTGCGGCAGGCAAAGCGGTTTTTAAAAGTGTAAAAGTGTATGGATGACAAGTTCAATCCAGAAAACTTTTTGAACACTTTTTTTTGTGTTATATATATTGTATCACTGAAATGTAACACTAAGCACGTTAAACTGTATTTATGACAATATAGTCAATTTTTTCACTGACGCAGCCTTAAATTTTGCAATGGACTGCAAAGCTCTAAACCCTGCCTAGAGTTTCATGGGTGTGTCAGCTGACAGACAGTCGCCCTGCAGTTGGTTGCAGAAGAGTTTGGCATTGCAGACAGCTTCTTAGATAAGAGGCTGTCTTTAGGACCGAGCGGCTACCTCCCTCCCTATTTGTACCATCTAATCTGCGCCGCAAAGTAATCAAGGAACATCATAACTCTGTGCTTGCTGGGCATCCAGGTGGTAAGGCAACCGCGGACCTCCTCTCTCGTCGTTTTTGGTGTTCAGGGTTGCATCGGGATGATGACTTGAACACGTAGCTGCTTGTAGTGATTCCGCTCGTTCTAAGGTTTCGCATACCCGTCCGTCTGGTACTATTCTTCTGCTACCTATCCCTAGTAGGCCATAGACACACTTGTCCATGGATTTTACTACTGACCTATTGGTTTCTGCAGGCAAAATGGTGGTTTTGGTGGTAGTAGATAGGTTCAGTAAAATGGTTCACTTCATCGCATTACCTGCACTTCCCAATGCCTAGACACATGCTCAGGTGTTCATAAATGAGATTGTGAAGCTTTACGGGGTTCCCTCCAATGTGGTGTCTGATCAGGGGACCCAGTTTGTTTCCAAGTTCTGGAAGGCATTTGTGTCACCCAGGAGGTTAAAGGGGGACTCGGTACCCGGGCCTTTTACCTTGCTTAGGATGTCACGGCAGTCGGCTCCCGGGCCTGTACTCTGGGGTCTCTCTTGAAAAAGAGGTTTTTAGTGTATAGTTTGTTTCGTGACGCCACCTGTGGTTTCCGGTAATGGCTACCGGCGCTGCTGCAGACCTCCGGGGGTGATGAAATGGCAGCTGGGATGTTTCTGCTCCCCACAGGTGGAGCGGGCCCCCGGGGCAGAGTTGATGAAAGGATGCAGGTGAAAGATGGCCAGGTCAGACGGACACTCACACAGGGGATTCGCTTCAGTACCTTTACTGGTGTAATGACAGGTATGGTTCAGGGTACTTGCTAGGAAGGGTGCACTTCAGGACTTCTCCCCAGTGAGCAGGTATAAGGCCTCATGATCCGTGTCTCCCTCTCTCTAAGCTTCTAGCCAGCCTGAAACTTGGCCTAGCTTCTGTGTTGTGTTGCTCTCTCACCTGACTGCTTGGTAGTAGGACCTTTCTTTGGCAACCACTATCCCTGGACGCCGGGGCCTTCGTGGTTCCTAGTCTGGTTATTGCTGGTAGCTTCAGGATGACCAGGGGTCTGAAAGCCTCCTGGTAAGCCGGTTGTCCCTACTGGGTATAGAGGACCCTGTAGGCGCGGACCCGGTATCCGGTTTGTGTCTTGGGGCGAGCCTATGATGCTCCTCTGCCCCCTCAACTCCTCTCTCCCCTCCTTACTGCCTCCGGCCACACTCGGGGCCCTCAATTCAGCAGCAGACGTGCTGCGTCTTCACTGCTCTCAGTGGCAGCACACTCTCTGAACTCTCACTGCCTGGCTCCACCCTCCATATACAGTGCTGGCCAAAAGTATTGGCACCCCTGCAATTCTGTCAGATAATACTCAGTTTCTTCCTGAAAATGATTGCAATTACAAATTCTTTGGTATTATTCTCTTCATTTAATTTGTCTTCAATGAAAAAAACACAAAAAGAATTGTCCTAAAGCCAAATTGGATATAATTCTACACCAAACCTAAAAAAGGGTGGACAAAAGTATTGGCACCCTTTGAAAAATCATGTGATGCTTCTCTAATTAGTGTAATTAACAGCACCTGTAACTTACCTGTGGCACCTAACAGGTGTTGGCAATAACTAAATCACACTTGCAGCCAGTTAACATGGATTAAAGTTGACTCAACCTCTGTCCTGTGTCCTTGTGTGTACCACATTGAGCATGGAGAAAAGAAAGAAGACCAAAGAACTGTCTGAGGACTTGAGAAACCAAATTGTGATGAAGCATGAGCAATCTCAAGGCTACAAGTCCATCTCCAAAGACCTGAATGTTCCTGTGTCTTCCGTGCGCAGTGTCAAGAACTTTAAAGACCATGGCACTGTGGCTAACCTCCCTAGATGTGGACGGAAAAGAAAAATTGACGAGAGATTTCAACGCAAGATTGTGCGGATGGTGGATAAAGAACCTCGACTAACATCCAAACAAGTTCAAGCTGCCCTGCAGTCCGATGGTACAACAGTGTCAACCTGTACTATCCGTCGGCGTCTGAATGAAAAGGGACTGTATGGTAGGATACCCAGGAAGACCCCACTTCTTACCCCGAGACATAAAAAAGCCAGGCTGGAGTTTGCCAAAACTTACCTGAGAAAGCCTAAAACGTTTTGGAAGAATGCTCTCTGGTCAGATGAGACAAAAGTAGAGCTTTTTGGGAAAAAGCATCAACATAGAGTGTACAGGAAAAATAAAAGAGGCATTCAAAGAAAAGAGCACGGTCCCTACAGTCAAACATGACGGAGGCTCCCTGATGTTTTGGGGTTGCTTTGCTGCCTCTGGCACTGGACTGCTTGACCGTGTGCATGGCATTATGAAGTCTGAAGACTACCAACAAATTTTGCAGCATAATGTAGGGCCCAGTGTGAGAAAGCTGGGTCTCCCTCAGAGGTCATGGGTCTTCCAGCAGGACAATGACCCAAAACACACTTCCAAAAGCACTATAAAATGGTTTGAAAGAAAGCACTGGAGACTTCTAAGGTCGCCAGCAATGAGTCCAGACCTGAATCCCATAGAACACCTGTGGAGAGATCTCAAAATGGCAGTTTGGAGAAGGCTCCCTTCAAATATCAGGGACCTGGAGCAGTTTGCCAAAGAAGAGTGGTTTACAATTCCAGCAGAGCATTGTAAGAAACTCATTGATGGTTACCGGAACGGTTTTTCGCAGTTATTTCGGCTAAAGGTTGTGCAACCAAGTATTAGGCTGAGGGTGCCAATACTTTTGTCAGGCCCTTTTTTTGAGTTTTGTGTGAAATGATCAATGATTTGATTTTTGCTTCATTCTCTTTTGTGTTTTTTCCTTGCAAGCAAATTAAATGAAGAGAATAATACCAAAGAATTTGTGATTGCAATCATTTTCAGGAAGAAACGTAGTATTATCTGACAGAATAGCAGGGGTGGCAATACTTTTGGCCAGCACGGTATATATCCCTATCAGGGCTCCCTCTGGTGGTATGAGGTGGAAGGGTGGAGGTGTCTGCATGTAATGAGGGCCTCTTGTGGAGAAGTCCATCCATGCATCCTTTTGGGTTCTATGGTACCTGTGGGTAGCAGGGTGCCACATTCCCCCTAGTACAATTCAGTACTCCTGGACTGAAGCATTTTGTAACAGGTTACAACAATAACAATAATTATAATAGCAATAATAAAGTTACAGTAAGTCCCATAACCCGGTGTCCATTTCACCGAACAAAGCGTAAAATGAGTAACATGAGGGACCCACCTGAAAACCCTCAACGTAGGCCCTGGGCGTGGCTACAGGGCATAAGTGATCCAGGAGTTGGACCATGTCTTCGGCCACGCCAAACGGGTTTTTGTTCAGTGGTCAAATAAGGAGGCATTTTTGATGAGTGCAACTATTTACAAGGACAGTTTTTGGCTGCTCACAGTCCTCAGCCTACAAATCTCTGTACCCTGACTGGTAACTACAGGCACACATTAATTTCAGTTTACACAATAAACAATAGACAATACCCAACTGGGTAACTATTTATACTTTAGGCATTTTGTATTTTAATCCCTAAACCTGGCAGGGATTTAGCCTTGTGTGCTGCGTGTGGACCTTCGTAGCACTGGGGCGATACTGGTGTCTGTACATGCACTCTCTGCTAACCTATCAGGTGTACATGCTGGTAGATTATAAAACTGCCTCAATCTCTCTATGGGACAGGCAAGTGCACTGATTACTGGGCCTTCAGGCTCTGCTTCAACGGGTGATCCTCCTCTGACTGGGGACTCTTCCTGTTCCTGAGCAGGTTCCTCTAGGGAGCCCACAGGTTCTTCTTGTGGTTGATAGAAGTGTATTACTGGTATAATAACTGCTCCATCAAGTTGAGGCCAGTCCGCAGGGAAATCTCCTAGAACTGTGTGAAGCACATCTTCCTTGGGTTCTTCCGGTGCTATAGGAGGTACTTCTTCCTCCGTTGTCTTCAGTAGACCTGGGCACACCTTCAAGTGGTCTCTTGAGACTGTTGCGGTTGTCTTACCTCCATCCTTACAAATCAGGCAGGTTTTACTGTTGTCAAATCTGGAGTTTAACACAGTGTAGGGCTCTCTTTCCCAATGGTCTTCGAGCTTGTGACCTCTTCTTTTCCGCTTTAGCACTCTCTCTCTAGGTGCCAAGGGTTCTGCTGGTGCATGTTTGTTATACTGCTCTTCCTGTCTTTCCCTCACCTTGTTTAGACTGTCTTCGACACAGGCCTGTGCCTTCCTGTACTGCTCTTGCCGACTTGTGTCCCAGTCTTCAGTGGGCGTATCTGCAGCAGGTTCTACCACTCCGAGCTCCAGGTTAATGGGCAATTTTCCAGGTCTTGCTCTCATAAGGTACGCTGGGGTACAATTAGTAGAACTCACGGGTATGTGGTTAAACAGGTCCACTATGTCAGGTAGCTTTTCTGGCCACTGGTTCCTTTCTTCCAAAGGTAGGGTGTTCAACAGGTCTATAACGATGTTGTTCATTTTCTCGCACATACCGTTGGTTTGCGGATGATATGGTGTAGTCCGGATCTTCTTGCATCCATACATGTGACAGAATTCCTTGAATTGCTCAGCTTCGAAAGCAGGGCCTTGATCTGTGAGCACCTTTTCCGGATATCCATGGGGTCTGCAGAAGTAGGCTTGGAACGTTCTTGCTGCAGTTTCTGCTGTCAGGTCCTTGACAGGGGCTACCACCAGGAACCTGGAATAGTGATCCACCATGGTCAGGACATAGGAATAGCCTGATCTGCTGGGTGACAGTTTGACGTGATCCAGAGCGACAATCTCCAGGGGTTGGGTTGTTTTGATGGACTGCAAGGGTGCTTTCTGGCTGCCGTAGTCTTTCCTTCTGAGGCTACAGGGTCCACAATTCTGGCACCACCTTTCTATGGAACTCCGCATTCCAACCCAATAGAACCGGTCCTTCAGCAGGGTTTCCAGCTTCTTCCAGCCAAAGTGACCTGCTTGATCGTGGTAGGCCTCTAACACCATCTGGATATCTGTCCTGGGTACAACAATCTGCCACACCATTTCATGGGTCTTGGGGTTGACATACCTTCTGCACAGCTTCTCTCTGTAGATGAACAGCCGGCTTCTCTCATTCCACAGTTGTTTGGCATCCTTCTGCAGGTGAGAACCTTCTTGGGTTATCAGTCTTTTGATGAGGCTGACAACCGGGTCACTGTCCTGGGTCTCCTTCCAGCTGTGATGAGGTAGAGGGTTTGGCGTCCTACCATGACATCTTCTGGAGGCGTGTTGCTCGTGGACCATTCCATTTCTGTGGAAAGCAGGTAGTTCAATTTCTTCGAGATCATCCACTTCATCCTCGGTGTCCGACTGGTGGGGCATTCTTGACAAGGCATCAGCATTGGTATTCTTGTGACCTGCCCGGTACTTGATTGTGAACTGATAATTTGACAGTCTGCCACCCAACGCTGTTCCATGGCTCCCAACCTGGCTTTCTCCAGGTGTGTCAAGGGATTATTGTCAGTAAAGGCTGTGAATTTAGTTGAGGCTAGGTAATGCTTGAATCTTTCAGTGATAGCCCAGACCAAGGCCAGGAACTCCAGCTTGAAGGAACTGTAATTCTCCGGGTTCCTCTCAGTGGGGCGAAGCTTCCTACTGGCATACGCAATTACCTTTTCTCTGCCATTTTGCTTCTGGGACAACACAGCTCCCAGTCCCTCGTTGCTGGCGTCGGTGTACAATAGGAAAGACTGGCTGTAGTCAGGGTAAGTCAGGATTTGTTCACCAGTTAGGACTTCCTTCACTACTGCAAAGGATTCATCCTGTTCCTTACCCCTCTGGAATGGGGGACTTTTACCTCTCTTGGACTGTCCTACCAGGAGATCTTGTAAAGGTGCTGCCTTTTTGGTGTAAGCCTTTATGAACCTCCTGTAGTACCCGACCAGTCCCAGAAACTGACGTACTTCCTTGATGTTTCTCGGTTCAGGCCACTTCTGGATGGCAGTGACCTTCTCCGGGTCCAGTGCTACTCCCTCTGAGCTGACTACGTGTCCCAGGTACTGAACCTTCTGTTTGAGCAGGTGCCACTTGGAAGGTTTTAGTTTCATCCCTTACTGGGACAATGCTTCAAATACCTCCGCCAGGTGCTTCAGATAGTCTTCGTACGTCCTCGAGTACACGATAACGTCATCCAGGTACAGCAGCACTGTCTCAAAGTTCTGGTGTCCTAAGCAACACTCCATCAGCCTCTGGAACGTCCCGGGGGCGTTGCAGAGCCCAAACGGCATACTGTTGAACTCGCATAATCCCATCGGGGTGGTGAAGGCTGTTTTCTCCCGGTCTTCCTCAGCAACAGAGACTTGCCAGTACCCGCTAGTGAGATCCAATGTAGAGAAGTAATTGGCAGATTTTAGTGCAGCCAGGGATTCCTCTATATGGGGTAAAGGGTATGCATCTTTATGTGTTATTCGATTAATTTGTCTATAATCTACACACATCCTCATGCTACCGTCCTTCTTTCTGACCAGGACCAGGGGAGCTGCCCAGGGGCTACAGCTATCCCTTAACTACCCCTGCCTTTTTCATCTCATGCAACATTTCCTTGGCTTTTTGGTAATGTGCTGGTGGTATGGGTCTGTAACGCTCCTTAATGGGTGGATGGTTACCGGTGGGTATGTGGTGTTGTACCCCTTTAACCCTTCCAAAATCAAGTGGGTGCTTACTAAACACTTGTTCATATTCCTGAACCACTCTGTAAACACCGTGTTTCTGATGGACAGGGGTGGAGTCAGTCCCAACATGGAGCTGCTGACACCAATCCTCCAGCTGAGCTTCGCAGTCATTGTCCTCCACTGTATCTGATGGGGTCAAGGATTCCACTGTGTGTATGGCATCATTATTCACAGTATACAATCTGGCAACAGTGGCGTATCTTGGCAATTTAACTTCCTCCTCCCCACAATTTAGGAGACGTACGGGTACCCTCCCATTGCGTACATCAACTACCCCTCTAGCAGTTAGGAGTGTAGGTCTGTGCTCTGAGCTAATGGGCTCCACTACCGCCTGGTAGTTCTGTCCCTTGAGACGTATTGCTGCCTACACCAAATCAGCATTTCACTCATTGGGGGAATCACAATGGGTATCGGGTCTGTCACCCGTACATTACCAATCTCACCACCTGCTAGCTTTACCTGTTGCTGGTACAGGAGGGTGTGAATTTCCTTCTGGAGCACCTTCCTCTGCCCTGGTTTGGCAGTGTCCCCAATCTGTTGGAGTAAAAACAACACTTCTCCCAAGCAGTTACGACAATGTTTGTACCAAGTATCATATACGGATTGGTATCACCAGGGTTAGATTCTATGACAATTAGTCCTTGGTCCTTTAGTTCCACTCTCCCCACTTCACTGTCACGTCCTTAACCCCGACTAGGTTAAAAGGAAGGCCATTGGAGGCATACACAGAGAGATTTGGGGATGGCGGGTGGAGTTCATCTATGGACCAGTACCTTTTGTAGAGGACATCAGGTATGATGGTTACCTGTGAGCTGGTGTCCAGTAGTGCAGGTGTTGCTATGCCGTCCAGCACGATGGACAGGAAAAGCCTTCCTCCTACAAATCGGTTGTACCAGCTCGATGGGCCTGGTTGATCTACTCCTGGGTGTTTGCCCGTTTAAAGGACAGACCCGTGCGGTGTGGCCTGCCTTGTGGCAACGGTAGCAGATGAGTTCACCTGGAGGGCGAGGTCGATCGTTGGTCCTCCCACGGGGTGGCATTGTCCTCCTTCTCCTCATCCAGGGGACATCCTCAGGACTGTCGGTGAGTAGGATCCTTCCTTCCGGCTCGGGCTCCGTCTGTAGCTGCATGGCACTCAGGACAGTGGTCAGGGTTTTACTTAGCTGACGCACTTCAGAGCGCAGGCTGTCCAGCTCGCTAGAGGGCGCTGTTTGCACTTTTGTCTCAGCCGCTAATGAAGGGGCAGTGAGTGCTGTGGCCATTGGAGTGGCCCCACCCTGGTAACGCTGGATAGCAGTATCTGATGTTTCCAGGGGCTGAAGGCCCTTAATAGCCATGTCCTTCAGGGTGTCAAAGGTGGCATTTGGATGATCTAAGGCCCACCACCGTACAGTTCGGTTCTCCTCCTGGGACCTTAACCCCCGGATGAATTGCTCTATCAGCATTTTGTTCTCATCATGTATGCTGGCTGGACTAACCTGTTTCAGGGCCCGCAGTGCCTCTTGTAGACGCCAGGCATAGTCCCGGATACCGTCCTCAGGTTTCTGGGTACAGTTATAGAACCTCATCCGAAGATCTGTCTCAGTGCGGTTTTCAAAGACAGTTTGCAGTCTCTTAAAGATAATGAATACTGATTCCTGGTCTGTGGCTGGCCAGGTTTCAACTTCCCGCTCTGCGGCACCAGTCAATTGTCCCAGCACAACAGCGGCTCTCTGCTTACCAGTCATTGAGTACATATCCAGTACACCGCATATTTTTCTTTTGAATCCAGACAGGGTGTCTGGTTTGCCGTCATACTGGGGAAGCCATTTTGTTCCAAGGATATACGGCAGGGCCATGGGTATTAACGGAGTCACGACCCCTGCTGGTGGGGCGGCAGCTCCTGCCTGAGCAGCGCCGGGTGCAAGTTGAGCATCAAGAACATTAACTGGTGCTCCGGCGCTTTGCTGGTCGTCGGCCATGGTTGCGCCCCCATAGTAAACCGTAGCCTACCTTCTTTTCCTTTTTCGGGTAGGCCGCAGCGGCGATGTTCACCACAGTTCAAACACAGTTCAAATACGGCACACCGTACCCAGTGGCAACGGGCACGAAATCGTGTTCGTGACGCCAGGAAGAGAGATGTGTCACCCAGGGGGATATAGGGGGACTCGGTACCCGGGCCTTTTACCTTGCTTAGGATGTCACGGCAGTCGGCTCCCGGGCCCGTACTCTGGGGTCTCTCTTGAAAAAGGGTTTTTTAGTGTATAGTTTGTTTCGTGACGCCACCTGTGGTTTCCGGTAATGGTTACCGGCGCTGCTGCAGACCACCGGGGGTGATGAAATGGCAGCTGGGATGTTTCTGCTCCCCACAGGCTGAGCGGGCCCCAGGGCAGAGTTGATGAAAGGATGCCGGTGAAAGATGGTCAGGTCAGGGGGAATGACGGACACTCACACAGGTGATTCGCTTCAGTACCTTTACTGGTGTAACGGCAGGTATGGTCCAGGGTACTTGCTAGGAAGGGTGCACTTCAGGACTCCACAGTGAGCGGGTATAAGGCCTCATGATCCGTGTCTCCCTCTCTCTTAGCTTCTAGCCAGCCTGAAACTTGGCCTAGCTTCTGTGTTGCGTTGCTCTCTCACCTGACCGCTTGGTAGTAGGACCTTTCTTTGGCAACCACTATCCCTGGACGCCGGGGCCTTCGTGGTTCCTAGTCCGGTTATTGATGGTAGCTTCAGGATGACCAAGGGTCTGGAAGCCTCCTGGTAAGTCGGTTGTCCCTACTGGGTATAGAGGACCCTGTAGGGCCGGACCCGGTGTCCGGTTTGTGTCTTGGGGCGAGCCTATGATGCTCCTCTGCCCCCTCAACTCCTCTCTCCTCTCCTTACTGCCTCTGGCCACACTCGGGGCCCTCAATTCAGCAGCAGACGTGCTGCATCTTCACTGCTCTCAGTGGCAGCACACTCTCTGAACTGCCTGGCTCCACCCTCCATATATATATCTCTATCAGGACTCCCTCTGGTGGTATGAGGTGGAAGGGTGGAGGGGTCTGCATGTAATGAGGACCTCTTGTGGAGAAGTCCATCCATGCACCCTTTTGGGTTCTGTGGTACCTGTGAGTAGCAGGGTGCCACACATTCTGTTCTTGGCTGGGGGTGCAGCTGTCCTTTTTCTATGCCTTCCACCCTCAGTCGAATGGTCAGACCGAGTGTGTCAATCAGAACTTGGAGACATACCTCAGGTGTTTCGTCTCCGAAAATCGGGAGGATTGGGCATCCTACTTACCGCTGACAGAATTTGCCATCAATAATCATCATCAAGAATCCACTGGCATGTCACCATTCTTCGGTGCATACGGTTATCATCCACAGTTTGGTACTTTCAGTGGGGGAGGAGCTTCAGGAGTTCCTGAGGAGGAACGGTTTGCTTCGTCGCTCTCCTTGATAAGGCAGGATGTTCTGTGTAATTTAAAGACCATGAGAGACAGGTATAAACTGTGAGGCAGTGACCGGGATCGTATACGAGGGACGTTATATATCCCCCAGAATGTGTACAGAGACCTATTAAATCCATTGGAGTGCATTTCAGTCACAAACTCGCCTGCGGCTGAAATGCAGGAATGAAGGTCAGGTCATCTGGCTAAGGCAGATTAAGTAAAACCCAGCAGGGCCTTCATTTCTTGGATGAGGTTACAGGAAGGCAGTGGGGCGGCTTCCTCCCTCCAACCTGGGTTTTCCAGTGACTCTTGCCACAGGTCCTTTAAAAACCCTGCACTAAGGATTAATATTGGTCTGTGTTGGAACCTGCTAGGAGCATAGCAGGAAAGCTCAGCGGGACTCTGTATAGCTGAACCCACGCCTGGGAATGCTCTGCACCCGTCAGGCACGGAGCGGCCCAGGGCGGCCATTGCCCCCGGCAACCATTGTGTATGGACTTCTGTTAACCCTGCTGCGAACCAGAGGACTTTCTGTTAACCCTTGAGTTGCTGAAATAAAAGCTGTTTATGTTGGTCTTGCTTGGGTCACTGCCTCAGTTACTGCACAGTGTGAACACCGCCGCCTTACAGCTTGGTGGAGAATGCGGGCAATATGACTGAGGCATACCCCCACCAGCAGCTGCATGACCACAATCCGGCCGGGTATGTTTCAGCCTAAACCTGTTGACAAAATGGAGGAGCTATTAAGGCAATTGGTGCACACTCAGCGGCAGCAACAGCAAACCAATGAGCTGATCATGCAGCAGCTCACAGCTCTGCGGGAGACGCCGACGGCACCAGCTCCGGAACGTCGAGAGGCCCGGGACAAGGTTCGCTCCGAGTTGAGGAAGATGGGACAGGAGGACGATGTGGAAGCCTTCCTGACCATTTATGAGCGCACAGCAGAGCGGGAAAACCTACCAGCCGGCCAGTGGGCAGAAGTGGTGGCTCCGTTTTTGGTCGGCGATGCCCAGAAGGCCTACTTTGACCTCAGTCGGGAGGACGCCCAGGACTACCAGAGGCTCAAAGGTGAGATCCTTGCCCGACTGGGGGTCAATACGTATGTGAGGGCTCAGCACGTGTTTTCATGGGCCTATGTGGAGACCCAACCCGCCCGGTCTCAGGCTTATGACCTTTTACAGCTGGTCAAGAAGTGGCTCCAGCCTGAGTCTTTGACACCAGCCCAGATGGTGGAGAGGGTGGTGGTCGACCGTCTGGGGAGTACTCTGCCGGCCGCTATCCAACTTTGAGTGTGGCAAGGGGACCTCGGCACCCTCGACCAGGTGGTCAGCCTGATCGAGCACTACTCGGCCACTCAGGACTTTATACGGGACTCTGCCCCCTTGCGGCTGTCATGCCGATCCCTGCCAACCCAGGAACCGGGAAAGGGGTCGCCTCCCTCTGCTGAGGACAGTCAGCGCCATACCCGTGCTGAAGGGGTACCCCGGAGTGAGAGTGGCAGGAGACCGGTTCCCTCACAAACGGTCATAAGACCGAACAGTACCTCCACCATTAGGTGCTGGCGGTGTCAGGGGCCGGGACATGTGGTTGCTAACTGCCCCCTGACTACGGAACCAATGGACTGCGGGTATAACCGCCGGGTCTCGATGTATGCCCAGACTGTCTGCACTGTGAGCGCCGACCCCCAGACAGTGAACCCCAACTGTGCCCGGTACTGGTTAATGGGTACCCCACGGAGGCCCTCCTAGATTCGGGGAGCCTAGTGACTTTGGTACATGGGTCGCTGGTGGCAGGAGACAACCCCAGTGGATGGACAGTCGGGATTGTGTGTATTCATGGCGACCCAACCGCGGAGGTAGTTTTGTCCACGCCATGTGGAGACATAAAACATGTGGTGGGGGTGGTAAAAATGCTTCCCTATGGGACTGTGTTGGGAAGAGACTTGCCCCTGTTCTGGACTCTGGAAAAACAAAAATCAATCTCCCCTGGTAAAATGTATTACAGGCGCTGTACCTGACGAACCCGAGTCAGGGGTACCTGCCGTAGGGGTGTCCAACCTAGGGACAGAGTGTGACCCCGATAGGTTTCCCCTAGAGGTGCTGGCAGGGGTGGTCGAGGAGACCCCATCGATCCCCGAGCTGGAAGTGTCCCGGGGCACGTTTGAGACAGCTCAGCTACAGGATCCCACTCTGACTCGAGTACGAGAAAGGGTGTTAGAGGTAAATGGCGTAGCTCAACAGCCCAGTGCAGATATTGTATTTCCACGCATGGTAGTCAACGGTGAGTTGCTCTATAGGGTAGACAAAATCAGGGACGAGGTCGTGGAACAGTTAGTGGTACCTCAGTCGTACCATCGGGCGGTTCTGGAGTTGGCACACACACACCTGCTGGGTGAACTTTTAGGGGTTAAAAAGACGCAAGAGCATATCTCGCAGTGGTTCTTTTGGCCGGGGATTTATGCGGAGATCCAAAAGTACTGCGAATCCTTCCCCGAATGTCAGTTGACCACACCCACAGCAAGTTTCCATATCCCATTGGTACCCCTGCCAGTGATAGAGGTACCTTTTGAACGGATTGCAATGGACTTGGTTGGGCCCATTGTAAAATCCGCTCGTGGCCACCAACATATACTGGTGGTCGACTGCCACCCGGTACCTTGAGGCTATACCGCTACACCACACCTCGGCAAAACTGATTGCACGGGAGCTGTTTGCCATGTTCTGTCACCTTGGACTACCTAAAGAGATCCTGACAGATCAAGGGACCCCTTTTATGTCCAAAGTGACAAGGGAACTGTACAAACTGCTAAAAATTAAACAATTGCGCACCTCTGTGTACCACCCACAAACCAACAGACTAGTAGAATGGTTCAATAAAACCCTCAAGTTCATCTTAAAAAAAAGGTGGTTTCTAAGGACGGAAGGGATTGGGACATGTTGCTACCCTATTTGATGTTCGCCGTCCATGAGGTACCCCAGGCTTCCACAGGGTTCTCTCCCTTTGAGCTATTGTACGGCAGACAATATGTTGGATGTAGCCAAAGAGACGTGGGAACAAGAGCTGACTCCACATAGGAGTATAATTGAACACGTGGCTAGTATGCAAGACCGGATCGAGGCGGTCATGTTCATTGTGAAAGAACATCTGTTAGATGCTCCAGCAGCCCAGAGGCACACATATAATAAAAGAGCCAGAGTCAGGTCTTTTAACAAGGGTGCTCGGGTGTTAGTACTAGTACCCACAGCTGAGAGTAAACTCATGGCCAAGTGGTAAGGGCCATATGAGGTTCGAGAAAAGGTGGGGGAGGTGCATCTGTTAGAACCCTCCTGTTTTTTTTTTTTTTCCATCTTGTGTTTTGCAGTCACGTGACCATCTGCCTTTATATTCCAGTTCCGCCCTTTTGGCTGTGCTGGACTTCGGTGTTTGACAGTCTCTCTAGCCAGGTGTCAGTTCGCTTGGTCCTTCTGGGACCTCTAGTACCTTTTTGTCAGTTTGTCTTTTTGTGTTCTGCAAGAATTTCTCTGTTTAGGAGGTGTCCCATTTTTGTCTCAGTCCTTAGTTCTTTTAGGGACCCCTCCCCTTATGCTATAGGTCTTTGTTCAGACTAGCCGAGGACTAAGGTGGGTCTGTTCGCTAGGAACAGGCAGCCCGCTACATCATAGGGATCCAGCTTAGTCTTACTGTAGGGACAGCTTTCCCCTATCTTTCCTTAGTACATGTTGCAGATCATAACAGTATCAGCCGGGTAGGAGGAAACCTGAGCTGCTTTATCATGTAAACCTGCTAAAACTTTGGAAAGATCGAGAGTGTTTAGTTACAGACGTCACTCCGGGCATATCACCAGAGAGTTCTTTACCTTCAGCCAGCGATGCGTCCAGGGGAGAGGTCAGGATAAGTGATGCTCTCACTAAACAGCAGCGACGAGAGGCTCGCTCGCTGGTGCAGCAGAATACCGACGTGTTCTCAGAGCTACCAGGTAAGACTACAGTTCTCCAACATGACATTGTCACCGAACCTGGGGCAAGGGTGCGAATGAGACCGTACAGGGTACCCGAAGCCCGGAGGCAAGCCATCACGGCTGAGGTAAAACAGATGCTCCAGTTAGGCGTCATCGAGGAATCACGGAGTGAGTGGGCTAGCCCCATCGTACTGATTCAGAAAACCAGACGGATCATTACGCTTCTGTAACGATTTCCGAAAACTAAATGAAGTGTCAAAGTTTGACCTTTATCCAATGCCCAGTTTGGATGAGCTGATTGAGGGACTGGGGCAGGCCCAGTATTTTACCACGCTCGATCTCACCAAGGGTTACTGGCAGGTACCTCTCACAAAATCAGCGTAGGAAAAGACCGCCTTCATAACTCCGGAGGGTCTATATCATTATGTGGTCTTACTTTTTGGGTTACATGAGGCCCGCTACATTCCAGAGGTTGGTGGACATAGTGCTCAAGCCTCATCAGGAGTATGCATCCGCATATCTAGATGATATTATCATCTTTAGCACCGACTGGCATATGCATCTATCCCAGTTACAAGCAGTGCTGGATTCTCTTAGAGCCGCGGGGTTAACGGCAAACCCCAAAAAATGTGCAATAGGGTTAGAGGAAGCCCGATATTTGGGGTATGTCATTAGCCGAGGAGTTATCAAGCCCCAAATCAATAAAATTGAGGCCATAAAAAATTGGCCTAAACCGTCAAGTACAAATCAGGTGAGGGCTTTCCTTGGCATCCTTGGGTATCACCGCCGGTTTCTACCTAATTTTGCTGGGAGAACAGCAGCCCTGACCGATCTCTTGAAAGGAAAAAAATCGGTAATGGTTCTGTGGAACCCTCAGGCAGAAGAAGCCTTTCAGTCCATGAAGTTGGCCCTGTGTGGACTACCTGTCCTCATCAGCCCCAACTTTAAGGAAACCTTCATTGTACAGACCGATGCCTCGGAGGTAGGCCTAGGGGCGGTATTGTCACAAAAAGTGAATGGTGAAGAGCACCCGGTCACCTACTTAAGTAGAAAACTTGTCCCGGCAGAGAAAAAGTATAGCGTGGTAGAGAAGGAGTGTTTGGCTATTAAATGGGCCTTGGAATCGCTGCGTTATTATTTACTCGGTCGTCAGTTCCGCTTGGTGACGGACCACTCACCCTTGGTATGGATGAGAAATGCCAAGGAGAGGAATGCGCGAGTCACCAGGTGGTTCTTGTCACTGCAAAATTTCAGTCTCTCTGTAGGCCATCACCCTGGGAAGTTGCAGGCAAACGCGGATGCCCTGTCCCGGGCACCCTGTATGGTGTCAAATGTTCAACCCCACAAGTTTGAACAGAGGGGAGGATATGTGAGGCAGTGACCGGGATTGTATACGAGGGACGTTATATATCCCCCAGAATGTGTACAGAGACCTATTAAATCCATTGGAGTGCATTGCAGTCACAAACTCACTTGTGGCTGCAATGCAGGAATGGAGGTGAGCATTGACCTGGTCAGGCTATCTGGCTAAGGCAGATTAAGTAAAACCCGGCAGGGCCTTCATTTCTTGGAGGAGGTTGCAGGAAGGCAGTGGGGCGGCCTCCTCCCTCCAACCCGGGATTTCCAGTGGCTCTTGCCACAGGTCCTTTAAAAACCCTGCACTAAGGATTAGTGTTGGTCTGTGTTGGGACCTGCTAGGAGCATAGCAGGAAAGCCCACCGGGACTCTGTATAGCTGAGCCCACGCCTGGGAAGGCTCTGCACCTGTCAGGCTCGGAGCGGCCCGGCTCGGCCATTGCCCCCGGCAACCATTGGGTATGGACTTCTGTTAACCCGGTTGCTAACCGGAGGACTTTCTGTTAACCCGTGAGTTGCAGAAATAAAAGCTGTTTATGTTGGACTCGCTTGGGTCACTGCCTCAGTTTCTGCACGGTGTAAACACCGCCGCCTTACAAAATGTATCGCTGACAGAAAACTCTTGCCAGGTCCGGACCTGAATGTGAATAACTGTGTGGTTGTCTACCAGGAATATAAAATTGAAAGTTCCTTCTTGGAAGCTGGAACCTAGGTTTATTGGTCCCTATAAAATAACCGTTGTCATTAACCCAGCAGCGTTTCATCTTGAACTTCCTCAGGCCCTTAAGGTCCACAATGTGTTCCACAGGTCCTTACTCAAAAGGTATGTGGAACCTCTTGAGCCCTCACCTCTACCACCACCTCCAGTAATGGTTAATGGTAATCTGGAGTTCCAGATTTCGAGGATTGTAGATTCTCGTCTCCAACGTCGTTCTCTACAATACTTGGTGCACTGGAAAGGCTATGGTCCAGAGGAGAGAATGGGGGTTTCAGTGTCAGAGGTGAACGCTCCCAGATTGATTTGCTCATTCCTCACCTCTTTTCCTGAGAAACCCGGTCCAGAGTGTCTGGAGGCCACTCATGGAGTTGGGGGGAATACTGTCACGACAGACAGTCGCCCTGCAGTTGGTTGCAGGAGATCTCTACGTTTTGCATTGCAGACAGCTTCTTAGATAAGAGGCTGTCTTTAGAACCAAGTGCCTACCTCCCTCTTGCTAATTAGCTCTCTGGCCTGGGTGTATATATACCTGGTATGACTGAAAGGGAGTCGCCGGCTATATTCATTTCTACTTGTGAGGCTTAGCAGAAGCAGTACTTTGTCCTCTCTGGAGCTTGAGGCCGTGTGCATACTTGGAGTCATCTAAAGCTAAGCAATTTGTTTTTGTTTTCCCTTGTTGTCTATAGTGTTTAGTGGAGGTTGACTAGTGCTCATCTCCTTCCATCCCTAGCTGTAGCCATACGTCAAGGAAAGTAGGGTGAGGCACGCGTGTGGCCATTGCTAAAGAGGCAATATAGGGACGGTAGTTAAGACAGAGTGACGCTAGACCAGACTAGGAGGTCTCCCTTTCCCCCTTTCCCTAGTGTCTGGGCTCCCTTTCCCTTTGACCTCTGTGTTGCACTAAAACCTGGCGTGACATAGAGACTGTATTCAGCCACTCTCCCTGCTCCTGCAATTGTCCCTCCCTAGGCTAATTGCAGAATGTATCTGATACAAACGGCAAAGCACAAGTTTAGCCCTTACAAAGATTGTTAATATAATGTTTCAGCATCTACAACCAGTATCAACACTAGAAGACTCTGATTCGTTAAACTGTGCACACACAGGTCTGGACAACCACTCTCTCCCTCCAATAAGAACTGTCCCGGAGCTGTGCAATGGCGTCAGTGTGCTGAGTGTGGCGGCTCCTCTTCTTTTATAACCCCTGATGAAGTAATGCCGCCAGCCAATCACAGTAATTCCACAACCAAGATGGCATTACAGTGATTAACAGGCAATCCCTGCATGTTTATTGCCTGTCAAACAGACGCTAAACATGAGCAGAGATTTGAGCTTCAGCCAATGCTTGTCGAGTGCTGAGCATATCTGAGCACCCAGATACTCAAGTGATATCCTAGTATCACAGAGCATGTTCTCTCATCCTTAAGAGGCATTGTTACACCAGGGGTTCCATCTGAATCACGTATTTCATAGATTTACACGTAAACCTCGGTGTAAGCTCTCAGCGTAGAGTGCAGGATAAATGAATAAATCAATACTAGATCAAGAATTGGTATTTAATTTTTACTCCCTTCCTCATGCAGTAAAAGTGATTAGACTACTTTATTCTTCAGGTCAGTGCAATTACAGCGAAACCAGATTTATTTTGGTTTTTCATGTTTGGCTGCTATCACACACTAAAAGATGCTTTTTTAGCAAAAATAAGATTTTGCATCTCCATATTTTGAGAGCTATAATTTTTCTATAATTCTGCCAACAGGGTCACATGAGGGCTTGTTTTTTGCAGGACAAGTTGACGTTTTTACTGGTACCCGGGTGTGGATGAGAGGACTCTCATCCAGACCCAGGTACCATTAAAAAAAAAAGAATAAAATAAAAAATATATATATACTTACCTTCTGACGGCCCGCTCAGTGCTCCTGCTTGGTTCCCGGCACTTCGCGGTTGAATAAAGAAGGACCTTCGCTGACGTCAGAGTCATGTGACGGGTCACGTGACGCTGACGTCGGCAGGTCCTTCAGTCTTCACTGCCGGCAGCCGGGACCGAGCGAAGCAGGACACCGGGGGCCATCAGAGGGTAAAGTATATATTTATTTTTTATTTTTTGACATTCACACACTATATAAATCCATGCTGTTTGCATGGATTTATATAGTGTGAAGTTGACAAGCACTTTCCAAGTGATGCTAAAATCGCTTGGAAAGCGCTTGTCAACCCGCATGCGGAAATGAAAGTGAAGACCTCTTCATTTCCGCATGTCCCTGGCAAGAAACCGCATGTACAATCCGCATGCGTTTTTTCCTGCCAGGTAGATGCAGAAATGCTCAGGAAAAAATCCTGAGCATTTCTGCATCGTGTGCACATACCCTAACTTTCATGATCGCTGATCTAATGCACTGCAATGCATCAGCACTGCAATGCATTATACCTGTCAGTGCTGCACCGACAGAAGCATCAAGACCATGCATGATTTAACAGGTTTTCCGTAGCTTGGTGATCCGGATGTCGTCATGACATCAATCGGGCCCTTGCGATAACGTTGCAGGGCGCCGATTAGACAGGAATGGGAGCCCCTTCCTTCTCTCAGCTTCCTAAATGTTGCAATCCATATCAATCACGGAATTTAGAGGTTAAACAGCCAAAGGCCAGTGTGGGCAGTGCTCCTGGCTATGAGAGCCTGGTCTCAGCTAACATGTAAGCTAAGCTCGCGGCGGTGAACGAGCGGGCATTGCTCCTGTGCAGCACACGATTGCCATGACATACCTATATTCATCTGTCGGGAACCCCTATCCGACTATGACTTATAGGTACGTCAAATGTTATGATGGGGTTAAAGGAGTTTTCCACCATTGGCCCACAAAGGTGAAAAAAATTGGAAAACTATATTCACTTTCTGGACCGGTGCCTTTTCTCAGTAATAAGCACATGGCAAATTAAAATATGTAACACATTTACACAACATGAGCATATCACTTTCTCATCATAAACTGAAAACAATATGCCAGTTGACTCAAACTCACATTAGCACAATAATGTATCATGAGATAATTATGTAATTAAAATAAAAAGTGATTGAATTTTGCTAATGGTCTTGATTACCATTAACAATTGATTTTGTATTGTTTTGTGCGCATGTTTTTTTTTTTTTTTTTTAAACAATTGCACAAAAATCAGAACATACAACCTATAGGGCCAACAGATGCCCAAAACTCTGCCCCAACCTCTGGGCTTACAAAATGTACAAAATGAACAGTATAAAAATAAAATAAAAGGAAAATACATATACATAAAAGAAAACAAAAGAAAAAAGAATGGAATAATTACATTAATTTCACCATATATTAGATGGTTGTGAGAAATAATTTATATCCGTAAGTGCTGTGAATGTCGCATGGCTCATATTTACACTATTGCAAGATCGGAGGTGCAAGGTAGGGAGAGGGGCCCAGAATCGTCCCGCGCGTCACCCAAACTCAGAACGGCACACAAAATATCCCGCTTCCTTAACGTTCCCCATGTATAGACAATGGGCTGTTTAACCAAGGTTCCCATATTTTATCTGTTTTCTTCTTTGCCTTGAGTGTGTGTGCCAGAGCCCTTTCATATTGACAGTTCGTGTTCAGTCGGGTCACTATCTCCCCCACCGTAGGGATGCCCACTCCTTTCCATTTAGCCGCGATAGCTGATCTAACTGCGATCAGAATATGTGACAAAATTCCTCTAATTTCCCAGGGGACATCCATTAATCCTATATGAAATATTCCCATACTAGGTGTTATCTCTAGGTGAGTCCCCAGTACATCCCATATCAAACTATCCAATGCCCCCCATAGTGATTGAAGTTTTGGACAAAAACACCACATGTGGCCCAACGAGCCTTCCCCATTGCATCCTCTCCAACATAAAGATGATGATTCAGACCCGAAGTGTACCATCTGTGCCGGGTAGTAGTTCCATCTCATGTGCGTCTTTTTAAGCTGCTCTAGGTGGTTTAAACACGACGAAACTCGCTGGACCTCATCCAAACCATCCTGCCAGTCCTGAGGATCCGTCGAAATTCTTAGATCCCATTCCCAACGAGTCATATACGTCAATTTATCGTCCAGATCTGGGTCGTTTAGAGCCCTATAAAGTATAGAAACCCCCTTAGAACTGGTCTTAGGGTGGAGAAAGTAACCCATAGCTCTTTTATCCTTAGGTAGAATAAAAAAGGGGGATGTCTGTGTAGAGTGGAGTAAATGCCTTATTTGCAAATACTGGTAAAACAAGGGCCGTAGGTCCGGGAATCTCATAACTAGTTTATCAAAAGGAATTATTACATTGTCCTCCAACAGGTCTGCTAGCGATTGAACTCCAGCTGTCACCCAACGTTGAAAGTTAATATATGGAATATGATATTCTAGAGCTCGTAAAGAGATCTCAATCCTGGGGAGTAACAGCAGTTTGGATGCCAAATTCCTCCAACAATGCATAGTAGCCTCCAATGTTGGTAACTCAGCGACCATAGTGCTTCGCTTAACTTCTTCTGTCTCCAATATCAAGCTGGTAGAATGGTTTCGGGCAAGTAAGGACTCTATTTGCAACAAATTTGCGGCCGCTGTCCATGTTCCACCAGTCCCTGATTCCCGTCAAGACCGCCGCTCTATAGTAGGCTATGAGATTGGGCATGCATATCCCTCCCATGTCATATGGATAATACAGAAGTCTGCTAGACACCCTCGGTCTCCTATTGTCCCAAATGTAATTATTAGCCAGTCTTTGAAGGGTATTTAAGATTTTAGAAGGGATTTTAATTGGGATGCACCTAAAATAGTATAAATTTTTGGAAGGACCTTCATTTTAAAAATATTTATCCTGGCTATCCACAATGCAACAACGTTTTGTAATACCGCCAGCTCCTCCCGCACCGTATTTATCAGTCTAGTAAAATTTACTTCCACCAATTGTTTTGAAAGGGTTATGTGTCACCCTGGCCTGGATGCCACAAAATGTAATAAAGCTGTGTCTGAGAGCAGGGGGGAGGTTCTCTAGTCAGGGGAACATTAGCATGCAGTACCTCCTGTCTCAGGCCAGTAGGGGGAGCAGTCTGCCCCTATAAAAGATGGTGCTGGGGGCAGGGTTAGAGAGAACTGGATGACCTGTCTCAGTACTGAGACATGTCCCGGAGCAGAGCAGGGACAAAAAGTTGTATTGCACATAAGAGAAAGTGTGGCAGGAGGAGAGCCACAAGTCAGAGACAAGAGGTGAAGTGAGCCTGTCTTGGCAGATAAAGGACTTAATTTACCAGACTTTGGTGTCTGAGGCTGGGAGGATTCCACATCCTACAGCAGATAACCAGTCCGCAGGGGACTGTATGTTCCTTGGCCTAAGAAACCTGGAGGCTCTGCCACAACAGAAGGGACCAGTAAAGCCGTACCAGGCCGGGAGCAGAAAGGAACCCACGTCGCCGGCCATACAGGCGAGAGTACACGGAAACCTCGGAAACGTAGGCTGTTACCCTATAAGGAGGAGATAGCCAGAAGGAGCACAGAAAGCACGGTAGGCCTACACCCTCATCCTGACCAGGGCCAATTTCCCCATTGCTCTCAGACATCCAGGTCCCCTCCTAGCCGGGACTGTTTATGGGTCAGTTTACCTGTTTTAGTAAAGGCCCTGGACTGCAACCTGTTGTCTGTGTGCTCCTTCGCGCCTCCAGCACTACCGGTACTGGGACTCTCACCACCATCACTCCCACCATCCATTATACTGCCCTGGGGCCGCACTCTTCCCGTGGGGAGTCACACTACCCTAGCTGCACACCTCATCAGCCCCAGCGGTCTGCATGCAGCGGCGGTTCCTAATAACCGCAATCCACGGGTAGCGTAGTCGGACATAATCATCAGTGCATAACGGACTACCACTGGCCTGACCACCCTGAGCCACGGAACCGGGTTGCCACTACTACTCCCATCATTCCCCTACTGCCCGGATCCGAGTGCCCCACGGCCCAGGGGACGAGTCAGCTTTGGCGTAGTCGGCAGGATTGCAACCAACCCGCAACAAACGGGTATTGCGTGCCTGAAAAAGACTTTGCACTTACCTGAAAAGAGGTTTCCCGCCGTCCGGAGCTTTTTGGGAAAAAGCATCAACATAGAGTGTACAGGAAAAATAAAAGAGGCATTCAAAGAAAAGAGCACGGTCCCTACAGTCAAACATGACGGAGGCTCCCTGATGTTTTGGGGTTGCTTTGCTGCCTCTGGCACTGGACTGCTTGACCGTGTGCATGGCATTATGAAGTCTGAAGACTACCAACAAATTTTGCAGCATAATGTAGGGCCCAGTGTGAGAAAGCTGGGTCTCCCTCAGAGGTCATGGGTCTTCCAGCAGGACAATGACCCAAAACACACTTCCAAAAGCACTATAAAATGGTTTGAAAGAAAGCACTGGAGACTTCTAAGGTCGCCAGCAATGAGTCCAGACCTGAATCCCATAGAACACCTGTGGAGAGATCTCAAAATGGCAGTTTGGAGAAGGCTCCCTTCAAATATCAGGGACCTGGAGCAGTTTGCCAAAGAAGAGTGGTTTACAATTCCAGCAGAGCATTGTAAGAAACTCATTGATGGTTACCGGAACGGTTTTTCGCAGTTATTTCGGCTAAAGGTTGTGCAACCAAGTATTAGGCTGAGGGTGCCAATACTTTTGTCAGGCCCTTTTTTTGAGTTTTGTGTGAAATGATCAATGATTTGATTTTTGCTTCATTCTCTTTTGTGTTTTTTCCTTGCAAGCAAATTAAATGAAGAGAATAATACCAAAGAATTTGTGATTGCAATCATTTTCAGGAAGAAACGTAGTATTATCTGACAGAATAGCAGGGGTGGCAATACTTTTGGCCAGCACGGTATATATCCCTATCAGGGCTCCCTCTGGTGGTATGAGGTGGAAGGGTGGAGGTGTCTGCATGTAATGAGGGCCTCTTGTGGAGAAGTCCATCCATGCATCCTTTTGGGTTCTATGGTACCTGTGGGTAGCAGGGTGCCACATTCCCCCTAGTACAATTCAGTACTCCTGGACTGAAGCATTTTGTAACAGGTTACAACAATAACAATAATTATAATAGCAATAATAAAGTTACAGTAAGTCCCATAACCCGGTGTCCATTTCACCGAACAAAGCGTAAAATGAGTAACATGAGGGACCCACCTGAAAACCCTCAACGTAGGCCCTGGGCGTGGCTACAGGGCATAAGTGATCCAGGAGTTGGACCATGTCTTCGGCCACGCCAAACGGGTTTTTGTTCAGTGGTCAAATAAGGAGGCATTTTTGATGAGTGCAACTATTTACAAGGACAGTTTTTGGCTGCTCACAGTCCTCAGCCTACAAATCTCTGTACCCTGACTGGTAACTACAGGCACACATTAATTTCAGTTTACACAATAAACAATAGACAATACCCAACTGGGTAACTATTTATACTTTAGGCATTTTGTATTTTAATCCCTAAACCTGGCAGGGATTTAGCCTTGTGTGCTGCGTGTGGACCTTCGTAGCACTGGGGCGATACTGGTGTCTGTACATGCACTCTCTGCTAACCTATCAGGTGTACATGCTGGTAGATTATAAAACTGCCTCAATCTCTCTATGGGACAGGCAAGTGCACTGATTACTGGGCCTTCAGGCTCTGCTTCAACGGGTGATCCTCCTCTGACTGGGGACTCTTCCTGTTCCTGAGCAGGTTCCTCTAGGGAGCCCACAGGTTCTTCTTGTGGTTGATAGAAGTGTATTACTGGTATAATAACTGCTCCATCAAGTTGAGGCCAGTCCGCAGGGAAATCTCCTAGAACTGTGTGAAGCACATCTTCCTTGGGTTCTTCCGGTGCTATAGGAGGTACTTCTTCCTCCGTTGTCTTCAGTAGACCTGGGCACACCTTCAAGTGGTCTCTTGAGACTGTTGCGGTTGTCTTACCTCCATCCTTACAAATCAGGCAGGTTTTACTGTTGTCAAATCTGGAGTTTAACACAGTGTAGGGCTCTCTTTCCCAATGGTCTTCGAGCTTGTGACCTCTTCTTTTCCGCTTTAGCACTCTCTCTCTAGGTGCCAAGGGTTCTGCTGGTGCATGTTTGTTATACTGCTCTTCCTGTCTTTCCCTCACCTTGTTTAGACTGTCTTCGACACAGGCCTGTGCCTTCCTGTACTGCTCTTGCCGACTTGTGTCCCAGTCTTCAGTGGGCGTATCTGCAGCAGGTTCTACCACTCCGAGCTCCAGGTTAATGGGCAATTTTCCAGGTCTTGCTCTCATAAGGTACGCTGGGGTACAATTAGTAGAACTCACGGGTATGTGGTTAAACAGGTCCACTATGTCAGGTAGCTTTTCTGGCCACTGGTTCCTTTCTTCCAAAGGTAGGGTGTTCAACAGGTCTATAACGATGTTGTTCATTTTCTCGCACATACCGTTGGTTTGCGGATGATATGGTGTAGTCCGGATCTTCTTGCATCCATACATGTGACAGAATTCCTTGAATTGCTCAGCTTCGAAAGCAGGGCCTTGATCTGTGAGCACCTTTTCCGGATATCCATGGGGTCTGCAGAAGTAGGCTTGGAACGTTCTTGCTGCAGTTTCTGCTGTCAGGTCCTTGACAGGGGCTACCACCAGGAACCTGGAATAGTGATCCACCATGGTCAGGACATAGGAATAGCCTGATCTGCTGGGTGACAGTTTGACGTGATCCAGAGCGACAATCTCCAGGGGTTGGGTTGTTTTGATGGACTGCAAGGGTGCTTTCTGGCTGCCGTAGTCTTTCCTTCTGAGGCTACAGGGTCCACAATTCTGGCACCACCTTTCTATGGAACTCCGCATTCCAACCCAATAGAACCGGTCCTTCAGCAGGGTTTCCAGCTTCTTCCAGCCAAAGTGACCTGCTTGATCGTGGTAGGCCTCTAACACCATCTGGATATCTGTCCTGGGTACAACAATCTGCCACACCATTTCATGGGTCTTGGGGTTGACATACCTTCTGCACAGCTTCTCTCTGTAGATGAACAGCCGGCTTCTCTCATTCCACAGTTGTTTGGCATCCTTCTGCAGGTGAGAACCTTCTTGGGTTATCAGTCTTTTGATGAGGCTGACAACCGGGTCACTGTCCTGGGTCTCCTTCCAGCTGTGATGAGGTAGAGGGTTTGGCGTCCTACCATGACATCTTCTGGAGGCGTGTTGCTCGTGGACCATTCCATTTCTGTGGAAAGCAGGTAGTTCAATTTCTTCGAGATCATCCACTTCATCCTCGGTGTCCGACTGGTGGGGCATTCTTGACAAGGCATCAGCATTGGTATTCTTGTGACCTGCCCGGTACTTGATTGTGAACTGATAATTTGACAGTCTGCCACCCAACGCTGTTCCATGGCTCCCAACCTGGCTTTCTCCAGGTGTGTCAAGGGATTATTGTCAGTAAAGGCTGTGAATTTAGTTGAGGCTAGGTAATGCTTGAATCTTTCAGTGATAGCCCAGACCAAGGCCAGGAACTCCAGCTTGAAGGAACTGTAATTCTCCGGGTTCCTCTCAGTGGGGCGAAGCTTCCTACTGGCATACGCAATTACCTTTTCTCTGCCATTTTGCTTCTGGGACAACACAGCTCCCAGTCCCTCGTTGCTGGCGTCGGTGTACAATAGGAAAGACTGGCTGTAGTCAGGGTAAGTCAGGATTTGTTCACCAGTTAGGACTTCCTTCACTACTGCAAAGGATTCATCCTGTTCCTTACCCCTCTGGAATGGGGGACTTTTACCTCTCTTGGACTGTCCTACCAGGAGATCTTGTAAAGGTGCTGCCTTTTTGGTGTAAGCCTTTATGAACCTCCTGTAGTACCCGACCAGTCCCAGAAACTGACGTACTTCCTTGATGTTTCTCGGTTCAGGCCACTTCTGGATGGCAGTGACCTTCTCCGGGTCCAGTGCTACTCCCTCTGAGCTGACTACGTGTCCCAGGTACTGAACCTTCTGTTTGAGCAGGTGCCACTTGGAAGGTTTTAGTTTCATCCCTTACTGGGACAATGCTTCAAATACCTCCGCCAGGTGCTTCAGATAGTCTTCGTACGTCCTCGAGTACACGATAACGTCATCCAGGTACAGCAGCACTGTCTCAAAGTTCTGGTGTCCTAAGCAACACTCCATCAGCCTCTGGAACGTCCCGGGGGCGTTGCAGAGCCCAAACGGCATACTGTTGAACTCGCATAATCCCATCGGGGTGGTGAAGGCTGTTTTCTCCCGGTCTTCCTCAGCAACAGAGACTTGCCAGTACCCGCTAGTGAGATCCAATGTAGAGAAGTAATTGGCAGATTTTAGTGCAGCCAGGGATTCCTCTATATGGGGTAAAGGGTATGCATCTTTATGTGTTATTCGATTAATTTGTCTATAATCTACACACATCCTCATGCTACCGTCCTTCTTTCTGACCAGGACCAGGGGAGCTGCCCAGGGGCTACAGCTATCCCTTAACTACCCCTGCCTTTTTCATCTCATGCAACATTTCCTTGGCTTTTTGGTAATGTGCTGGTGGTATGGGTCTGTAACGCTCCTTAATGGGTGGATGGTTACCGGTGGGTATGTGGTGTTGTACCCCTTTAACCCTTCCAAAATCAAGTGGGTGCTTACTAAACACTTGTTCATATTCCTGAACCACTCTGTAAACACCGTGTTTCTGATGGACAGGGGTGGAGTCAGTCCCAACATGGAGCTGCTGACACCAATCCTCCAGCTGAGCTTCGCAGTCATTGTCCTCCACTGTATCTGATGGGGTCAAGGATTCCACTGTGTGTATGGCATCATTATTCACAGTATACAATCTGGCAACAGTGGCGTATCTTGGCAATTTAACTTCCTCCTCCCCACAATTTAGGAGACGTACGGGTACCCTCCCATTGCGTACATCAACTACCCCTCTAGCAGTTAGGAGTGTAGGTCTGTGCTCTGAGCTAATGGGCTCCACTACCGCCTGGTAGTTCTGTCCCTTGAGACGTATTGCTGCCTACACCAAATCAGCATTTCACTCATTGGGGGAATCACAATGGGTATCGGGTCTGTCACCCGTACATTACCAATCTCACCACCTGCTAGCTTTACCTGTTGCTGGTACAGGAGGGTGTGAATTTCCTTCTGGAGCACCTTCCTCTGCCCTGGTTTGGCAGTGTCCCCAATCTGTTGGAGTAAAAACAACACTTCTCCCAAGCAGTTACGACAATGTTTGTACCAAGTATCATATACGGATTGGTATCACCAGGGTTAGATTCTATGACAATTAGTCCTTGGTCCTTTAGTTCCACTCTCCCCACTTCACTGTCACGTCCTTAACCCCGACTAGGTTAAAAGGAAGGCCATTGGAGGCATACACAGAGAGATTTGGGGATGGCGGGTGGAGTTCATCTATGGACCAGTACCTTTTGTAGAGGACATCAGGTATGATGGTTACCTGTGAGCTGGTGTCCAGTAGTGCAGGTGTTGCTATGCCGTCCAGCACGATGGACAGGAAAAGCCTTCCTCCTACAAATCGGTTGTACCAGCTCGATGGGCCTGGTTGATCTACTCCTGGGTGTTTGCCCGTTTAAAGGACAGACCCGTGCGGTGTGGCCTGCCTTGTGGCAACGGTAGCAGATGAGTTCACCTGGAGGGCGAGGTCGATCGTTGGTCCTCCCACGGGGTGGCATTGTCCTCCTTCTCCTCATCCAGGGGACATCCTCAGGACTGTCGGTGAGTAGGATCCTTCCTTCCGGCTCGGGCTCCGTCTGTAGCTGCATGGCACTCAGGACAGTGGTCAGGGTTTTACTTAGCTGACGCACTTCAGAGCGCAGGCTGTCCAGCTCGCTAGAGGGCGCTGTTTGCACTTTTGTCTCAGCCGCTAATGAAGGGGCAGTGAGTGCTGTGGCCATTGGAGTGGCCCCACCCTGGTAACGCTGGATAGCAGTATCTGATGTTTCCAGGGGCTGAAGGCCCTTAATAGCCATGTCCTTCAGGGTGTCAAAGGTGGCATTTGGATGATCTAAGGCCCACCACCGTACAGTTCGGTTCTCCTCCTGGGACCTTAACCCCCGGATGAATTGCTCTATCAGCATTTTGTTCTCATCATGTATGCTGGCTGGACTAACCTGTTTCAGGGCCCGCAGTGCCTCTTGTAGACGCCAGGCATAGTCCCGGATACCGTCCTCAGGTTTCTGGGTACAGTTATAGAACCTCATCCGAAGATCTGTCTCAGTGCGGTTTTCAAAGACAGTTTGCAGTCTCTTAAAGATAATGAATACTGATTCCTGGTCTGTGGCTGGCCAGGTTTCAACTTCCCGCTCTGCGGCACCAGTCAATTGTCCCAGCACAACAGCGGCTCTCTGCTTACCAGTCATTGAGTACATATCCAGTACACCGCATATTTTTCTTTTGAATCCAGACAGGGTGTCTGGTTTGCCGTCATACTGGGGAAGCCATTTTGTTCCAAGGATATACGGCAGGGCCATGGGTATTAACGGAGTCACGACCCCTGCTGGTGGGGCGGCAGCTCCTGCCTGAGCAGCGCCGGGTGCAAGTTGAGCATCAAGAACATTAACTGGTGCTCCGGCGCTTTGCTGGTCGTCGGCCATGGTTGCGCCCCCATAGTAAACCGTAGCCTACCTTCTTTTCCTTTTTCGGGTAGGCCGCAGCGGCGATGTTCACCACAGTTCAAACACAGTTCAAATACGGCACACCGTACCCAGTGGCAACGGGCACGAAATCGTGTTCGTGACGCCAGGAAGAGAGATGTGTCACCCAGGGGGATATAGGGGGACTCGGTACCCGGGCCTTTTACCTTGCTTAGGATGTCACGGCAGTCGGCTCCCGGGCCCGTACTCTGGGGTCTCTCTTGAAAAAGGGTTTTTTAGTGTATAGTTTGTTTCGTGACGCCACCTGTGGTTTCCGGTAATGGTTACCGGCGCTGCTGCAGACCACCGGGGGTGATGAAATGGCAGCTGGGATGTTTCTGCTCCCCACAGGCTGAGCGGGCCCCAGGGCAGAGTTGATGAAAGGATGCCGGTGAAAGATGGTCAGGTCAGGGGGAATGACGGACACTCACACAGGTGATTCGCTTCAGTACCTTTACTGGTGTAACGGCAGGTATGGTCCAGGGTACTTGCTAGGAAGGGTGCACTTCAGGACTCCACAGTGAGCGGGTATAAGGCCTCATGATCCGTGTCTCCCTCTCTCTTAGCTTCTAGCCAGCCTGAAACTTGGCCTAGCTTCTGTGTTGCGTTGCTCTCTCACCTGACCGCTTGGTAGTAGGACCTTTCTTTGGCAACCACTATCCCTGGACGCCGGGGCCTTCGTGGTTCCTAGTCCGGTTATTGATGGTAGCTTCAGGATGACCAAGGGTCTGGAAGCCTCCTGGTAAGTCGGTTGTCCCTACTGGGTATAGAGGACCCTGTAGGGCCGGACCCGGTGTCCGGTTTGTGTCTTGGGGCGAGCCTATGATGCTCCTCTGCCCCCTCAACTCCTCTCTCCTCTCCTTACTGCCTCTGGCCACACTCGGGGCCCTCAATTCAGCAGCAGACGTGCTGCATCTTCACTGCTCTCAGTGGCAGCACACTCTCTGAACTGCCTGGCTCCACCCTCCATATATATATCTCTATCAGGACTCCCTCTGGTGGTATGAGGTGGAAGGGTGGAGGGGTCTGCATGTAATGAGGACCTCTTGTGGAGAAGTCCATCCATGCACCCTTTTGGGTTCTGTGGTACCTGTGAGTAGCAGGGTGCCACACATTCTGTTCTTGGCTGGGGGTGCAGCTGTCCTTTTTCTATGCCTTCCACCCTCAGTCGAATGGTCAGACCGAGTGTGTCAATCAGAACTTGGAGACATACCTCAGGTGTTTCGTCTCCGAAAATCGGGAGGATTGGGCATCCTACTTACCGCTGACAGAATTTGCCATCAATAATCATCATCAAGAATCCACTGGCATGTCACCATTCTTCGGTGCATACGGTTATCATCCACAGTTTGGTACTTTCAGTGGGGGAGGAGCTTCAGGAGTTCCTGAGGAGGAACGGTTTGCTTCGTCGCTCTCCTTGATAAGGCAGGATGTTCTGTGTAATTTAAAGACCATGAGAGACAGGTATAAACTGTGAGGCAGTGACCGGGATCGTATACGAGGGACGTTATATATCCCCCAGAATGTGTACAGAGACCTATTAAATCCATTGGAGTGCATTTCAGTCACAAACTCGCCTGCGGCTGAAATGCAGGAATGAAGGTCAGGTCATCTGGCTAAGGCAGATTAAGTAAAACCCAGCAGGGCCTTCATTTCTTGGATGAGGTTACAGGAAGGCAGTGGGGCGGCTTCCTCCCTCCAACCTGGGTTTTCCAGTGACTCTTGCCACAGGTCCTTTAAAAACCCTGCACTAAGGATTAATATTGGTCTGTGTTGGAACCTGCTAGGAGCATAGCAGGAAAGCTCAGCGGGACTCTGTATAGCTGAACCCACGCCTGGGAATGCTCTGCACCCGTCAGGCACGGAGCGGCCCAGGGCGGCCATTGCCCCCGGCAACCATTGTGTATGGACTTCTGTTAACCCTGCTGCGAACCAGAGGACTTTCTGTTAACCCTTGAGTTGCTGAAATAAAAGCTGTTTATGTTGGTCTTGCTTGGGTCACTGCCTCAGTTACTGCACAGTGTGAACACCGCCGCCTTACAGCTTGGTGGAGAATGCGGGCAATATGACTGAGGCATACCCCCACCAGCAGCTGCATGACCACAATCCGGCCGGGTATGTTTCAGCCTAAACCTGTTGACAAAATGGAGGAGCTATTAAGGCAATTGGTGCACACTCAGCGGCAGCAACAGCAAACCAATGAGCTGATCATGCAGCAGCTCACAGCTCTGCGGGAGACGCCGACGGCACCAGCTCCGGAACGTCGAGAGGCCCGGGACAAGGTTCGCTCCGAGTTGAGGAAGATGGGACAGGAGGACGATGTGGAAGCCTTCCTGACCATTTATGAGCGCACAGCAGAGCGGGAAAACCTACCAGCCGGCCAGTGGGCAGAAGTGGTGGCTCCGTTTTTGGTCGGCGATGCCCAGAAGGCCTACTTTGACCTCAGTCGGGAGGACGCCCAGGACTACCAGAGGCTCAAAGGTGAGATCCTTGCCCGACTGGGGGTCAATACGTATGTGAGGGCTCAGCACGTGTTTTCATGGGCCTATGTGGAGACCCAACCCGCCCGGTCTCAGGCTTATGACCTTTTACAGCTGGTCAAGAAGTGGCTCCAGCCTGAGTCTTTGACACCAGCCCAGATGGTGGAGAGGGTGGTGGTCGACCGTCTGGGGAGTACTCTGCCGGCCGCTATCCAACTTTGAGTGTGGCAAGGGGACCTCGGCACCCTCGACCAGGTGGTCAGCCTGATCGAGCACTACTCGGCCACTCAGGACTTTATACGGGACTCTGCCCCCTTGCGGCTGTCATGCCGATCCCTGCCAACCCAGGAACCGGGAAAGGGGTCGCCTCCCTCTGCTGAGGACAGTCAGCGCCATACCCGTGCTGAAGGGGTACCCCGGAGTGAGAGTGGCAGGAGACCGGTTCCCTCACAAACGGTCATAAGACCGAACAGTACCTCCACCATTAGGTGCTGGCGGTGTCAGGGGCCGGGACATGTGGTTGCTAACTGCCCCCTGACTACGGAACCAATGGACTGCGGGTATAACCGCCGGGTCTCGATGTATGCCCAGACTGTCTGCACTGTGAGCGCCGACCCCCAGACAGTGAACCCCAACTGTGCCCGGTACTGGTTAATGGGTACCCCACGGAGGCCCTCCTAGATTCGGGGAGCCTAGTGACTTTGGTACATGGGTCGCTGGTGGCAGGAGACAACCCCAGTGGATGGACAGTCGGGATTGTGTGTATTCATGGCGACCCAACCGCGGAGGTAGTTTTGTCCACGCCATGTGGAGACATAAAACATGTGGTGGGGGTGGTAAAAATGCTTCCCTATGGGACTGTGTTGGGAAGAGACTTGCCCCTGTTCTGGACTCTGGAAAAACAAAAATCAATCTCCCCTGGTAAAATGTATTACAGGCGCTGTACCTGACGAACCCGAGTCAGGGGTACCTGCCGTAGGGGTGTCCAACCTAGGGACAGAGTGTGACCCCGATAGGTTTCCCCTAGAGGTGCTGGCAGGGGTGGTCGAGGAGACCCCATCGATCCCCGAGCTGGAAGTGTCCCGGGGCACGTTTGAGACAGCTCAGCTACAGGATCCCACTCTGACTCGAGTACGAGAAAGGGTGTTAGAGGTAAATGGCGTAGCTCAACAGCCCAGTGCAGATATTGTATTTCCACGCATGGTAGTCAACGGTGAGTTGCTCTATAGGGTAGACAAAATCAGGGACGAGGTCGTGGAACAGTTAGTGGTACCTCAGTCGTACCATCGGGCGGTTCTGGAGTTGGCACACACACACCTGCTGGGTGAACTTTTAGGGGTTAAAAAGACGCAAGAGCATATCTCGCAGTGGTTCTTTTGGCCGGGGATTTATGCGGAGATCCAAAAGTACTGCGAATCCTTCCCCGAATGTCAGTTGACCACACCCACAGCAAGTTTCCATATCCCATTGGTACCCCTGCCAGTGATAGAGGTACCTTTTGAACGGATTGCAATGGACTTGGTTGGGCCCATTGTAAAATCCGCTCGTGGCCACCAACATATACTGGTGGTCGACTGCCACCCGGTACCTTGAGGCTATACCGCTACACCACACCTCGGCAAAACTGATTGCACGGGAGCTGTTTGCCATGTTCTGTCACCTTGGACTACCTAAAGAGATCCTGACAGATCAAGGGACCCCTTTTATGTCCAAAGTGACAAGGGAACTGTACAAACTGCTAAAAATTAAACAATTGCGCACCTCTGTGTACCACCCACAAACCAACAGACTAGTAGAATGGTTCAATAAAACCCTCAAGTTCATCTTAAAAAAAAGGTGGTTTCTAAGGACGGAAGGGATTGGGACATGTTGCTACCCTATTTGATGTTCGCCGTCCATGAGGTACCCCAGGCTTCCACAGGGTTCTCTCCCTTTGAGCTATTGTACGGCAGACAATATGTTGGATGTAGCCAAAGAGACGTGGGAACAAGAGCTGACTCCACATAGGAGTATAATTGAACACGTGGCTAGTATGCAAGACCGGATCGAGGCGGTCATGTTCATTGTGAAAGAACATCTGTTAGATGCTCCAGCAGCCCAGAGGCACACATATAATAAAAGAGCCAGAGTCAGGTCTTTTAACAAGGGTGCTCGGGTGTTAGTACTAGTACCCACAGCTGAGAGTAAACTCATGGCCAAGTGGTAAGGGCCATATGAGGTTCGAGAAAAGGTGGGGGAGGTGCATCTGTTAGAACCCTCCTGTTTTTTTTTTTTTTCCATCTTGTGTTTTGCAGTCACGTGACCATCTGCCTTTATATTCCAGTTCCGCCCTTTTGGCTGTGCTGGACTTCGGTGTTTGACAGTCTCTCTAGCCAGGTGTCAGTTCGCTTGGTCCTTCTGGGACCTCTAGTACCTTTTTGTCAGTTTGTCTTTTTGTGTTCTGCAAGAATTTCTCTGTTTAGGAGGTGTCCCATTTTTGTCTCAGTCCTTAGTTCTTTTAGGGACCCCTCCCCTTATGCTATAGGTCTTTGTTCAGACTAGCCGAGGACTAAGGTGGGTCTGTTCGCTAGGAACAGGCAGCCCGCTACATCATAGGGATCCAGCTTAGTCTTACTGTAGGGACAGCTTTCCCCTATCTTTCCTTAGTACATGTTGCAGATCATAACAGTATCAGCCGGGTAGGAGGAAACCTGAGCTGCTTTATCATGTAAACCTGCTAAAACTTTGGAAAGATCGAGAGTGTTTAGTTACAGACGTCACTCCGGGCATATCACCAGAGAGTTCTTTACCTTCAGCCAGCGATGCGTCCAGGGGAGAGGTCAGGATAAGTGATGCTCTCACTAAACAGCAGCGACGAGAGGCTCGCTCGCTGGTGCAGCAGAATACCGACGTGTTCTCAGAGCTACCAGGTAAGACTACAGTTCTCCAACATGACATTGTCACCGAACCTGGGGCAAGGGTGCGAATGAGACCGTACAGGGTACCCGAAGCCCGGAGGCAAGCCATCACGGCTGAGGTAAAACAGATGCTCCAGTTAGGCGTCATCGAGGAATCACGGAGTGAGTGGGCTAGCCCCATCGTACTGATTCAGAAAACCAGACGGATCATTACGCTTCTGTAACGATTTCCGAAAACTAAATGAAGTGTCAAAGTTTGACCTTTATCCAATGCCCAGTTTGGATGAGCTGATTGAGGGACTGGGGCAGGCCCAGTATTTTACCACGCTCGATCTCACCAAGGGTTACTGGCAGGTACCTCTCACAAAATCAGCGTAGGAAAAGACCGCCTTCATAACTCCGGAGGGTCTATATCATTATGTGGTCTTACTTTTTGGGTTACATGAGGCCCGCTACATTCCAGAGGTTGGTGGACATAGTGCTCAAGCCTCATCAGGAGTATGCATCCGCATATCTAGATGATATTATCATCTTTAGCACCGACTGGCATATGCATCTATCCCAGTTACAAGCAGTGCTGGATTCTCTTAGAGCCGCGGGGTTAACGGCAAACCCCAAAAAATGTGCAATAGGGTTAGAGGAAGCCCGATATTTGGGGTATGTCATTAGCCGAGGAGTTATCAAGCCCCAAATCAATAAAATTGAGGCCATAAAAAATTGGCCTAAACCGTCAAGTACAAATCAGGTGAGGGCTTTCCTTGGCATCCTTGGGTATCACCGCCGGTTTCTACCTAATTTTGCTGGGAGAACAGCAGCCCTGACCGATCTCTTGAAAGGAAAAAAATCGGTAATGGTTCTGTGGAACCCTCAGGCAGAAGAAGCCTTTCAGTCCATGAAGTTGGCCCTGTGTGGACTACCTGTCCTCATCAGCCCCAACTTTAAGGAAACCTTCATTGTACAGACCGATGCCTCGGAGGTAGGCCTAGGGGCGGTATTGTCACAAAAAGTGAATGGTGAAGAGCACCCGGTCACCTACTTAAGTAGAAAACTTGTCCCGGCAGAGAAAAAGTATAGCGTGGTAGAGAAGGAGTGTTTGGCTATTAAATGGGCCTTGGAATCGCTGCGTTATTATTTACTCGGTCGTCAGTTCCGCTTGGTGACGGACCACTCACCCTTGGTATGGATGAGAAATGCCAAGGAGAGGAATGCGCGAGTCACCAGGTGGTTCTTGTCACTGCAAAATTTCAGTCTCTCTGTAGGCCATCACCCTGGGAAGTTGCAGGCAAACGCGGATGCCCTGTCCCGGGCACCCTGTATGGTGTCAAATGTTCAACCCCACAAGTTTGAACAGAGGGGAGGATATGTGAGGCAGTGACCGGGATTGTATACGAGGGACGTTATATATCCCCCAGAATGTGTACAGAGACCTATTAAATCCATTGGAGTGCATTGCAGTCACAAACTCACTTGTGGCTGCAATGCAGGAATGGAGGTGAGCATTGACCTGGTCAGGCTATCTGGCTAAGGCAGATTAAGTAAAACCCGGCAGGGCCTTCATTTCTTGGAGGAGGTTGCAGGAAGGCAGTGGGGCGGCCTCCTCCCTCCAACCCGGGATTTCCAGTGGCTCTTGCCACAGGTCCTTTAAAAACCCTGCACTAAGGATTAGTGTTGGTCTGTGTTGGGACCTGCTAGGAGCATAGCAGGAAAGCCCACCGGGACTCTGTATAGCTGAGCCCACGCCTGGGAAGGCTCTGCACCTGTCAGGCTCGGAGCGGCCCGGCTCGGCCATTGCCCCCGGCAACCATTGGGTATGGACTTCTGTTAACCCGGTTGCTAACCGGAGGACTTTCTGTTAACCCGTGAGTTGCAGAAATAAAAGCTGTTTATGTTGGACTCGCTTGGGTCACTGCCTCAGTTTCTGCACGGTGTAAACACCGCCGCCTTACAAAATGTATCGCTGACAGAAAACTCTTGCCAGGTCCGGACCTGAATGTGAATAACTGTGTGGTTGTCTACCAGGAATATAAAATTGAAAGTTCCTTCTTGGAAGCTGGAACCTAGGTTTATTGGTCCCTATAAAATAACCGTTGTCATTAACCCAGCAGCGTTTCATCTTGAACTTCCTCAGGCCCTTAAGGTCCACAATGTGTTCCACAGGTCCTTACTCAAAAGGTATGTGGAACCTCTTGAGCCCTCACCTCTACCACCACCTCCAGTAATGGTTAATGGTAATCTGGAGTTCCAGATTTCGAGGATTGTAGATTCTCGTCTCCAACGTCGTTCTCTACAATACTTGGTGCACTGGAAAGGCTATGGTCCAGAGGAGAGAATGGGGGTTTCAGTGTCAGAGGTGAACGCTCCCAGATTGATTTGCTCATTCCTCACCTCTTTTCCTGAGAAACCCGGTCCAGAGTGTCTGGAGGCCACTCATGGAGTTGGGGGGAATACTGTCACGACAGACAGTCGCCCTGCAGTTGGTTGCAGGAGATCTCTACGTTTTGCATTGCAGACAGCTTCTTAGATAAGAGGCTGTCTTTAGAACCAAGTGCCTACCTCCCTCTTGCTAATTAGCTCTCTGGCCTGGGTGTATATATACCTGGTATGACTGAAAGGGAGTCGCCGGCTATATTCATTTCTACTTGTGAGGCTTAGCAGAAGCAGTACTTTGTCCTCTCTGGAGCTTGAGGCCGTGTGCATACTTGGAGTCATCTAAAGCTAAGCAATTTGTTTTTGTTTTCCCTTGTTGTCTATAGTGTTTAGTGGAGGTTGACTAGTGCTCATCTCCTTCCATCCCTAGCTGTAGCCATACGTCAAGGAAAGTAGGGTGAGGCACGCGTGTGGCCATTGCTAAAGAGGCAATATAGGGACGGTAGTTAAGACAGAGTGACGCTAGACCAGACTAGGAGGTCTCCCTTTCCCCCTTTCCCTAGTGTCTGGGCTCCCTTTCCCTTTGACCTCTGTGTTGCACTAAAACCTGGCGTGACATAGAGACTGTATTCAGCCACTCTCCCTGCTCCTGCAATTGTCCCTCCCTAGGCTAATTGCAGAATGTATCTGATACAAACGGCAAAGCACAAGTTTAGCCCTTACAAAGATTGTTAATATAATGTTTCAGCATCTACAACCAGTATCAACACTAGAAGACTCTGATTCGTTAAACTGTGCACACACAGGTCTGGACAACCACTCTCTCCCTCCAATAAGAACTGTCCCGGAGCTGTGCAATGGCGTCAGTGTGCTGAGTGTGGCGGCTCCTCTTCTTTTATAACCCCTGATGAAGTAATGCCGCCAGCCAATCACAGTAATTCCACAACCAAGATGGCATTACAGTGATTAACAGGCAATCCCTGCATGTTTATTGCCTGTCAAACAGACGCTAAACATGAGCAGAGATTTGAGCTTCAGCCAATGCTTGTCGAGTGCTGAGCATATCTGAGCACCCAGATACTCAAGTGATATCCTAGTATCACAGAGCATGTTCTCTCATCCTTAAGAGGCATTGTTACACCAGGGGTTCCATCTGAATCACGTATTTCATAGATTTACACGTAAACCTCGGTGTAAGCTCTCAGCGTAGAGTGCAGGATAAATGAATAAATCAATACTAGATCAAGAATTGGTATTTAATTTTTACTCCCTTCCTCATGCAGTAAAAGTGATTAGACTACTTTATTCTTCAGGTCAGTGCAATTACAGCGAAACCAGATTTATTTTGGTTTTTCATGTTTGGCTGCTATCACACACTAAAAGATGCTTTTTTAGCAAAAATAAGATTTTGCATCTCCATATTTTGAGAGCTATAATTTTTCTATAATTCTGCCAACAGGGTCACATGAGGGCTTGTTTTTTGCAGGACAAGTTGACGTTTTTACTGGTACCCGGGTGTGGATGAGAGGACTCTCATCCAGACCCAGGTACCATTAAAAAAAAAAGAATAAAATAAAAAATATATATATACTTACCTTCTGACGGCCCGCTCAGTGCTCCTGCTTGGTTCCCGGCACTTCGCGGTTGAATAAAGAAGGACCTTCGCTGACGTCAGAGTCATGTGACGGGTCACGTGACGCTGACGTCGGCAGGTCCTTCAGTCTTCACTGCCGGCAGCCGGGACCGAGCGAAGCAGGACACCGGGGGCCATCAGAGGGTAAAGTATATATTTATTTTTTATTTTTTGACATTCACACACTATATAAATCCATGCTGTTTGCATGGATTTATATAGTGTGAAGTTGACAAGCACTTTCCAAGTGATGCTAAAATCGCTTGGAAAGCGCTTGTCAACCCGCATGCGGAAATGAAAGTGAAGACCTCTTCATTTCCGCATGTCCCTGGCAAGAAACCGCATGTACAATCCGCATGCGTTTTTTCCTGCCAGGTAGATGCAGAAATGCTCAGGAAAAAATCCTGAGCATTTCTGCATCGTGTGCACATACCCTAACTTTCATGATCGCTGATCTAATGCACTGCAATGCATCAGCACTGCAATGCATTATACCTGTCAGTGCTGCACCGACAGAAGCATCAAGACCATGCATGATTTAACAGGTTTTCCGTAGCTTGGTGATCCGGATGTCGTCATGACATCAATCGGGCCCTTGCGATAACGTTGCAGGGCGCCGATTAGACAGGAATGGGAGCCCCTTCCTTCTCTCAGCTTCCTAAATGTTGCAATCCATATCAATCACGGAATTTAGAGGTTAAACAGCCAAAGGCCAGTGTGGGCAATGCTCCTGGCTATGAGAGCCTGGTCTCAGCTAACATGTAAGCTAAGCTCGCGGCGGTGAACGAGCGGGCATTGCTCCTGTGCAGCACACGATTGCCATGACATACCTATATTCATCTGTCGGGAACCCCTATCCGACTATGACTTATAGGTACGTCAAATGTTATGATGGGGTTAAAGGAGTTTTCCACCATTGGCCCACAAAGGTGAAAAAAATTGGAAAACTATATTCACTTTCTGGACCGGTGCCTTTTCTCAGTAATAAGCACATGGCAAATTAAAATATGTAACACATTTACACAACATGAGCATATCACTTTCTCATCATAAACTGAAAACAATATGCCAGTTGACTCAAACTCACATTAGCACAATAATGTATCATGAGATAATTATGTAATTAAAATAAAAAGTGATTGAATTTTGCTAATGGTCTTGATTACCATTAACAATTGATTTTGTATTGTTTTGTGCGCATGTTTTTTTTTTTTTTTTTTAAACAATTGCACAAAAATCAGAACATACAACCTATAGGGCCAACAGATGCCCAAAACTCTGCCCCAACCTCTGGGCTTACAAAATGTACAAAATGAACAGTATAAAAATAAAATAAAAGGAAAATACATATACATAAAAGAAAACAAAAGAAAAAAGAATGGAATAATTACATTAATTTCACCATATATTAGATGGTTGTGAGAAATAATTTATATCCGTAAGTGCTGTGAATGTCGCATGGCTCATATTTACACTATTGCAAGATCGGAGGTGCAAGGTAGGGAGAGGGGCCCAGAATCGTCCCGCGCGTCACCCAAACTCAGAACGGCACACAAAATATCCCGCTTCCTTAACGTTCCCCATGTATAGACAATGGGCTGTTTAACCAAGGTTCCCATATTTTATCTGTTTTCTTCTTTGCCTTGAGTGTGTGTGCCAGTGCCCTTTCATATTGACAGTTCGTGTTCAGTCGGGTCACTATCTCCCCCACCGTAGGGATGCCCACTCCTTTCCATTTAGCCGCGATAGCTGATCTAACTGCGATCAGAATATGTGACAAAATTCCTCTAATTTCCCAGGGGACATCCATTAATCCTATATGAAATATTCCCATACTAGGTGTTATCTCTAGGTGAGTCCCCAGTACATCCCATATCAAACTATCCAATGCCCCCCATAGTGATTGAAGTTTTGGACAAAAACACCACATGTGGCCCAACGAGCCTTCCCCATTGCATCCTCTCCAACATAAAGATGATGATTCAGACCCGAAGTGTACCATCTGTGCCGGGTAGTAGTTCCATCTCATGTGCGTCTTTTTAAGCTGCTCTAGGTGGTTTAAACACGACGAAACTCGCTGGACCTCATCCAAACCATCCTGCCAGTCCTGAGGATCCGTCGAAATTCTTAGATCCCATTCCCAACGAGTCATATACGTCAATTTATCGTCCAGATCTGGGTCGTTTAGAGCCCTATAAAGTATAGAAACCCCCTTAGAACTGGTCTTAGGGTGGAGAAAGTAACCCATAGCTCTTTTATCCTTAGGTAGAATAAAAAAGGGGGATGTCTGTGTAGAGTGGAGTAAATGCCTTATTTGCAAATACTGGTAAAACAAGGGCCGTAGGTCCGGGAATCTCATAACTAGTTTATCAAAAGGAATTATTACATTGTCCTCCAACAGGTCTGCTAGCGATTGAACTCCAGCTGTCACCCAACGTTGAAAGTTAATATATGGAATATGATATTCTAGAGCTCGTAAAGAGATCTCAATCCTGGGGAGTAACAGCAGTTTGGATGCCAAATTCCTCCAACAATGCATAGTAGCCTCCAATGTTGGTAACTCAGCGACCATAGTGCTTCGCTTAACTTCTTCTGTCTCCAATATCAAGCTGGTAGAATGGTTTCGGGCAAGTAAGGACTCTATTTGCAACAAATTTGCGGCCGCTGTCCATGTTCCACCAGTCCCTGATTCCCGTCAAGACCGCCGCTCTATAGTAGGCTATGAGATTGGGCATGCATATCCCTCCCATGTCATATGGATAATACAGAAGTCTGCTAGACACCCTCGGTCTCCTATTGTCCCAAATGTAATTATTAGCCAGTCTTTGAAGGGTATTTAAGATTTTAGAAGGGATTTTAATTGGGATGCACCTAAAATAGTATAAATTTTTGGAAGGACCTTCATTTTAAAAATATTTATCCTGGCTATCCACAATGCAACAACGTTTTGTAATACCGCCAGCTCCTCCCGCACCGTATTTATCAGTCTAGTAAAATTTACTTCCACCAATTGTTTTGAAAGGGTTATGTGTCACCCTGGCCTGGATGCCACAAAATGTAATAAAGCTGTGTCTGAGAGCAGGGGGGAGGTTCTCTAGTCAGGGGAACATTAGCATGCAGTACCTCCTGTCTCAGGCCAGTAGGGGGAGCAGTCTGCCCCTATAAAAGATGGTGCTGGGGGCAGGGTTAGAGAGAACTGGATGACCTGTCTCAGTACTGAGACATGTCCCGGAGCAGAGCAGGGACAAAAAGTTGTATTGCACATAAGAGAAAGTGTGGCAGGAGGAGAGCCACAAGTCAGAGACAAGAGGTGAAGTGAGCCTGTCTTGGCAGATAAAGGACTTAATTTACCAGACTTTGGTGTCTGAGGCTGGGAGGATTCCACATCCTACAGCAGATAACCAGTCCGCAGGGGACTGTATGTTCCTTGGCCTAAGAAACCTGGAGGCTCTGCCACAACAGAAGGGACCAGTAAAGCCGTACCAGGCCGGGAGCAGAAAGGAACCCACGTCGCCGGCCATACAGGCGAGAGTACACGGAAACCTCGGAAACGTAGGCTGTTACCCTATAAGGAGGAGATAGCCAGAAGGAGCACAGAAAGCACGGTAGGCCTACACCCTCATCCTGACCAGGGCCAATTTCCCCATTGCTCTCAGACATCCAGGTCCCCTCCTAGCCGGGACTGTTTATGGGTCAGTTTACCTGTTTTAGTAAAGGCCCTGGACTGCAACCTGTTGTCTGTGTGCTCCTTCGCGCCTCCAGCACTACCGGTACTGGGACTCTCACCACCATCACTCCCACCATCCATTATACTGCCCTGGGGCCGCACTCTTCCCGTGGGGAGTCACACTACCCTAGCTGCACACCTCATCAGCCCCAGCGGTCTGCATGCAGCGGCGGTTCCTAATAACCGCAATCCACGGGTAGCGTAGTCGGACATAATCATCAGTGCATAACGGACTACCACTGGCCTGACCACCCTGAGCCACGGAACCGGGTTGCCACTACTACTCCCATCATTCCCCTACTGCCCGGATCCGAGTGCCCCACGGCCCAGGGGACGAGTCAGCTTTGGCGTAGTCGGCAGGATTGCAACCAACCCGCAACAAACGGGTATTGCGTGCCTGAAAAAGACTTTGCACTTACCTGAAAAGAGGTTTCCCGCCGTCCGGAGCCGTTTCCCGCCATTTTCAGCCGTTTTCCCGCCATCGGACGCCATCTTCAGGACGCCGCTCGGGAAGAAGAGGGGCATGGACGTCCAAACCGCGCAAGACCCGAAGCTCCGCCCCACGCACCGACGCTGCGCAAGGTCCTGGAAGGGAGAGAGAGCGACGCTGACGTCACCAGGACGCGACGCAAGGTCCTCGTCCAGAGCAGCAGCAGCGGAGCCGCGGCCTACAGAAGAGGATCGTCGGAAGGTAGGCCACGCTTAACTAGGGGGGAGGAAGATGTTGGATGCAGAGGCGCCCACTACCACCAACGCAGCTGCAGCAGCGGTGATGCCATTTTCCCTGCCCTACATCCCTGGAGCGGCCTGGCTGCCCAAGTACTCAGGGGAGCCCCATGCCCTAACTGACTTTAAGGAAAGGCTGTACAGTTTATTCCAAGTCTACCCCCTGACAGAGGAACAGAAGGTCAGCATATTAACAGGGCAGTTAACTGGTGCAGCCCAAAGGAGGTAAAATCATGGCCCGCTGAGGAGAAAAGGACCGTAAAGGATATTCTGGCCCGGCTGCGGGGTACCATTGACACACGTACCTCCGCTGAAATTAAAATGAGGTTCTATGGATGTAAGCAGCGGGCACAGGACAGCATCAGAGACTATGCCCTAAATTTGCAGGAAGCCTTGAGGGCCATCCAACAAGCTGACCCTGGCAGCGTGCAGGATACGGATAAGCTACTAACAGAACAGTTTATAGAAGGTCTGCTGTCTAGCGCCCACAGGACCCAGCTGCGCCTCATGTTCTTCCAGAACCCTGACCTGACCTTTGCCCAATTCAAGGACAGGGCTATAAGGGTGCTCCGTGAACCCGCAACAAGTGGCGCTATAAACCCCCGGCACCCTGCTCTCACCTACCACCAGGAGGCGGCGCCCTCGTCTATGGACTCCGTGGGGGCTGACGCACAGGCCCTGAACCAAGCCCCGTCGAAAGATCTGCACCACCAAGTCCAGGAGCTGACCAGGAGCGTCGCGGCGTTGACCAGGACCGTCCAGGCGTTACAAGTGGACCCGTAAAGACCCATCGAGCTGGCTTCAAGTCCGGAGGATGTCCAGTGGCGTCAACAGAGGAGGATCCCGTCGTTCCGAGGGAGGCCCACAGACCGCTACGCAGAGGATGGACAGCCCATTTGCAACCGATGCAATCAGCCCGGACACATTTCCAGGTACTGTAATTTAAACGGGTCCAACCTGGGGCAGAGGGCCAACCCCCAGGCATAAGATCACCAGGCCCTTATAATTGGCGTAATAAGTACGTTGGGGGGCGCCCGGTTTTACCCGTGGTGCTGGATGGTATCCCCATGAGCGCCTTGCTGGATACTGGGTCGCAAGTAACCACTATCCCATATGTACTTTTTAAGCAGTATTGGACTGATGCTGATATCACACGGTATCCAGACAGTAACTTGAGCATCATCGCCAGTAATGGCTTACCCGTGCTGCAGATGAGGTTCAAGGAGATGACCATTAAGATTGGTAAAGTTGAACTGCCGGCACAGGGAGTAATTGTTGTGGACATTGACCGTCGTGAAAGTCACCCTAAAATAACTGTGGGTACTAACGTGATTGAAAATTGTCTTTCAGAGGTAATTGTAATTCTACAACAGGTGGCGGTGAATGCTAGTTCCAGCCAACAGAGAGTCCTCAACAAGGAGATAAAATCCCTGATGAAACGGCAGCAGGTAGAACTGTCTGGTGGTGAGATCGGTAGCGTAAGACTGAGTGACCCATTCCCCATTTCCATGCCTCCCAAAAGTGAAATGATGATCTGGTGTCGGACTGCAATCGGGTTGAGAGGTAGAGACTACCAAGCCATAGTAGAACCCGTGTACTCAGACAGCAGGCCCACCATTTTGACAGCCCGGGGGGTGGTTGATGTCCGTCATGGGAGGGTGCCCGTCCGCATCCTCAACATTGGGGAGAGGGAAGTATACTTACCCAGGTACGCTACACTCGCCAAACTGTTTGTTGTCGAACACAAAGCTATCAGGGCCGTGGAACCCTTGCCTCCATCTCCACAGGCGGAGGGTAATGGCTCCCAGAAACAAAAGAAGGACTGGTGCCAGAAACTCCATGTGGGTACTGACTCCACTCCCCTGCACCAAAAACAAGGAGTCTACCGGGTGGTAGAGGAGTACGAGAGAGTCTTTAGTAAGCACCCGCTAGACTTTGGCAGAGTAAAGGGGATAGAACACCACATCCCCACCGGGAGCCACCCACCAATAAAAGAGAGACACAGGCCTGTACCCCCTGCACATTATCAGAACGCCAAGGGTATGCTGAGAGAAATGAAAGAAGCTGGGGTCATTAGAGATAGTTGTAGCCCCTGGGCAGCCCCCTTGGTTCTGGTAAAAAAGAAAGACGGCACCATGAGAATGTGCGTGGACTATAGACAAATCAACCGTATCACCCACAAAGACGCATATCCGCTGCCTAGAATAGAAGAGTCTTTAGCCGCACTAAAATCAGCTAACTTCTTTTCTACTTTGGACCTTACTAGCGGGTACTGGCAGGTTCCTGTGGCAGAGGCTGACAAGGAGAAGACCGCCTTCACCACCCCGATGGGACTGAGTGAGTTCAACTGTATGCCCTTCGGGCTCTGCAACGCACCAGGGACCTTCCAGCGGCTGATGGAATGCTGTCTAGGGCACCGAAACTTCGAGACAGTCCTCCTTTACCTGGACGACGTGATCGTCTATTCGAAGACCTACGAGGACCACTTAAAGCACCGGCTGAGGTGTTCGAAGCCCTGGCAGGCTATGGCCTGAAGGTGAAACCATCGAAGTGTCAACTGTTGAAACCAAAGGTCCAGTACCTAGGGCACGTGGTAAGCGCAGAAGGAGTGGCCCCCGACCCTGACAAGGTCGCGGCAATCAAGAGCTGGCCAAGCCCCTCAAACATCAAAGAGGTGAGACAGTTCCTCGGGTTGGTAGACTACTACCGAAGGTTCATCACCGGGTTCACTAAGATGGCAGCTCCTATGCAGGACCTCCTGATCGGACAGTCTAAGTCCAGAAGTCAAAAGCCACCCTTCAAGTGGGATAAACCGGAAGAGGAGTCCTTCCGCCAGTTGAAGATGGCCCTCACGGGGGATGAGATCCTGGCCTACCCTGATTATGGCCAGCCTTTTATTCTCCACACAGACGCCAGTAATGTGGGACTGGGAGCTGTACTGTCCCAAAACCAACAGGGCAGAGAAAGGGTGATTGCGTACGCCAGCCGGAAGCTGAGACCCCCCGAGAGGAACCCGGAGAATTACAGCTCCTTAAAGCTAGAATTCTTGGCGGTGGTGTGGGCTGTAACGGAACGCTTCCAGCATTACCTGGCCTCCGCAAAGTTCACTTTGTACATGGACAACAACCCGTTAACACACCTAGACAATGCAAGACTCGGTGCCCTGGAACAGCGGTGGATGGCCCGTCTCTCCAATTATGACTTCGTGATCAAGTACCGGGCAGGCAAAACCAATGCCAACGCTGACGCCCTATCGAGAATGCCTCACTTACCTGAAGGTGACGAAGACCCAGAAGAGCTGGAGGAGGTAGAACTCCCCGCGTTTCACCGGTATGGAGCCGCTCAATACTCCCACCGCGTCAAGGAGGAGGATCTAACAACCGTGATGATCAATCCCCTACCTCACCACAGCTGGGCCGAGACCCAAGATAGTGACCCTGCCATCCGCCTGGTGAAAGATCTGCTGACCCAGGAAGATGCCCGCATAGATCCGGATGCTCCCGAGGAAGCCAAGCAGCTATGGAAAGAGAAGAGCAAGCTGTTCCTCTACGAAGGCAAGCTGTGCAGAAGGATTGTCAACCACCGGACGCACGAGCTGACATGGCAAGTCGTGGTCCCAAGGCTGGATGCAGCTATGGTCCTGGGGGCTTACCATGACAGGGCGGGGCACTTCGGTTGGAAGAAACTGGAGTTCCTGCTAAGAGGACGGTTCTTTTGGGTCGGCATGAGAGGGGCTGTAGAGAAGTGGTGCAGATACTGTGGCCCGTGTCACCTAAGGAGGAAGGACCGTGCCAGCCAGAAGACACCCTTGAGGCCCATTGTCACCACACAGCCTCTTGAGCTGGTAGCTCTGGACCACGTCAAATTGGCTCCAAGCCGGTCAGGATACATCTATGCCCTGACAATCGTGGACCACTATTCCCGTTTTCTAGTGGTGGTCCCGGTAAAGGACTTGACAGCCCAAACAGCGGCCAGAGCCTTCCAGCAATACTTCTGCCGTCCACACGGGTATCCGGAACAGGTCCTGACGGACCAGGGTCCAGCGTTCGAGGCTGAAATCTTCCAAGAGTTCTGCAACCTCTATGGCTGTAAGAAAATTCGGACAACGCCTTACCACCCACAAACCAACGGGATGTGTGAGAAAATGAACAACATAGTCATTGATCTCCTGAAGACGTTGCCCCTGGAGGAACGCAGTCTGTGGCCAGAAAAACTGCCGGACCTGATAGACTTATACAATCATATCCCGGTGAATGCTACCAACTGCACCCCGGCTTACCTGATGTGAGCCAGACCAGGTAAGCTGCCCGTAGACCTGGAGATGGGAGTCCTGACACCTGAGGACACCTCCCCGGATGCGGACTGGGATACCGAAAGGCAACAGCAGTACAAGAAGGTACAGGAGAGTGTGGAGAAGAGCCTGGCCCAGGTGAGAGAGAGGCAAGAAAAACTCTTCAACCAACACGCCCCTGCTGGTCCCCTAGAACCCGGTGAGCAGGTCCTGAAGCGAAAGAGAAGGCTTCACAAGTTGGACGACCAGTGGGAAAGGGAACCCTACACTGTACTGCAGTCTGGTCACGACAACCCGAAGGTGTGCGTGATCACCAAGGACGGAAAAGAAACCACTAGTACCGTTTCCAGAGACCACCTAAAAAGGTGCCCCGAGCAACTCCGTAGTGCAGAAGAGGATCAGAGTGACCTTGAACCCGCAGAGGACAAGGAAGAAATGATCAGCACCGTTCTCGGAGAGTTCCCTCAGTCCTGGACTCGGATAAACGATGCCATAGTGGTACCCATCCTGCATTTCCTGCAACCGGCACAGCAACAACCAACACCAGAGCCGGAAGGTGAAGAGGAGCAAGCGGTTCCCGAGGCAGAAGAGCCTGTATCAGCAGCCCAGGAGAGTCAACCCTCTGCTGACAGTGAGCCTGCCATGCCTGCGGTAAGCCAAAGAACCCGCAGACAGCTGCCTGCCCTACCTGTACACCCAGCTGGTAGCTGTACCCCTAACGCTAGTGGGGAAAGCCAATTCGGTCCACCACCAGACAGTGGGTTAAGGAGATCAACCAGGAGCACAAAGGGGCAGATACCCGCTCGCTGGAAAATATAGAGCGCGCTAAAATTGTAAATAACCCTGTTGCCAAATGTTGAATTGTTTGCCAAGTTACCTGCGTAATTAGTATTTGTGTGTTTCAGTTCCTTACAGTTGCTGTACAGACTCGAAGGTTATGGACTTTTTATAACCGGGACCTTGTATGGACTGCGTTCGGAGCCTAACCAAGGAATGAACTAAGACTGTAAAGGACTTGGGGTAGGACAGACCCCCACCTGGTTAAGGCTCCCCGTTGTATTGGTGATATGGACTCCCGGTCACAGACCACACTGTGACCTTAAGAACTCAAGCTGTGCATCGTCTGTCTGTTAATGTTTTATAGTCATGCATATTGTCTTTGTTTACTGTTTAGTCCCGGAGTACTAAATTGTACTAGGGGGGAATGTGTCACCCTGGCCTGGATGCCACAAAATGTAATAAAGCTGTGTCTGAGAGCAGGGGGGAGGTTCTCTAGTCAGGGGAACATTAGCATGCAGTACCTCCTGTCTCAGGCCAGTAGGGGGAGCAGGCTGCCCCTATAAAAGCTGGTGCTGGGGGCAGGGTTAGGGAGAACTGGATGACCTGTCTCAGTACTGAGACGTGTCCCGGAGCAGAGCAGGGACAGAAAGTTGTATTGCACCTAAGAGGAAGTGTGGCAGGAGGAGAGCCACAAGCCAGAGACAAGAGGCGAAGTGAGCCTGTCTTGGCAGATAAAGGACTTAATTTACCAGACTTTGGTGTCTGAGGCTGGGAGGATTCCACATCCTACAGCAGATAACCAGTCCGCAGGGGACTGTATGTTCCTTGGCCTAAGAAACCTGGAGGCTCTGCCACAACAGAAGGGACCAGTAAAGCCGTACCAGGCCGGGAGCAGAAAGGAACCCACGTCGCAGGCCATACAGGCGAGAGTACACGGAAAGCTCGGAAACGTGGGCTGTTACCCTATAAGGAGGAGATAGCCAGAAGGAGCACAGAAAGCACGGTAGGCCTACACCCTCATCCTGACCAGGGCCAATTTCCCCATTGCTCTCAGACATCCAGGTCCCCTCCACGCGGGACTGTTTATGGGTCAGTTTACCTGTTTTAGTAAAGGCCCTGGACTGCAACCTGTTGTCTGTGTGCTCCTTCGCTCCTCCAGCACTACTGGTACTGGGACTCTCACCACCATCACTCCCACCATCCATTATACTGCCCTGGGGCCGCACTCTTCCCGTGGGGAGTCACACTACCCTAGATGCACACCTCATCAGCCCCAGTGGTCTGCATGCAGCGGCGGTTCCTAATAACCGCAATCCACGGGTGGCGTAGTCGGACATAATCATCAGCGCAAAACGGACTACCACTGGTCTGACCACCCTGAGCCACGGGTTGCCACTACTACTCCCATCGTTCCCCTACTGCCCGGATCCGAGTGCCCCATGGCCCAGGGGGCGAGTCAGTTAACGTGATACCCAAATACGTCATTCCTTCCTGCACCCACTGAAAAGGGTATGCCCCTTCCAGTCTTTGCCTAAGTGACAACGGAAAAAGAATCGGCAGGACAACCGTCTTAGCTGCATTCAGTTTATAATACGAGATGTTTGTAAACGTTTTGAGATCTGACATAATGGCAGAGAAGGACTTGTCCAGATCAGTGCACGGGATAACCACATCATCTGCATATAGATGTCCGTGTCCCGTTTGTTATGGTGAAGGATTCAGAGAGGAAACCAGACGTCAAAACCTTAGCGGAAGGAGTGGAGTACAATGCGTTAATCGCAGACAGAATAGGTCCTTTTAGTCCAAATTTAAGCAAAACACTTTTAAGGTATCCCCAGTGCACCCTATCAAACGCTTTCTCAGCATCTAGCAACAGGAGTTCACTGGGGAGGCCGCTCAACTCTGCCACTTTAATCAGATCCAACATCCTCCTCGTACCATCTTTAGCTTCCCTACCAGCTACAAAACCAACTTGATCCGAGGATATCAGGGAAGGAACAACAGAATTTAGTCTAACAGCCAAGAGCTTGGTAAAGATCTTTACATCACTATTCAAAAGTGCTATTGGTCTAAAATTACCTGAAGAATCCGGGGTCTTTCCAGGCTTAGGCAATGTGATGATCGTAGCCTCCAAATTAGGTACTGCTACCTTTCCCGAGTCTCTCCAGGTATTGTATAACCTGATAAGGTATGGGGTAAGAATATTTTGGAAACCACGATAGTGGGTCTTATGACATTTGGATGAATCAATAACATCTTTCAGTTCTACTTCTGTGAAGGGGGCATTCAATAATTGTAACTGTTCCCGGGAAACCTTCGGGAGCTTCAAATCACTCAAATATTGATCAGTATCTGACTGTTGTGGCTGTGGGGTATCAACATCATCTTTTAAGTTATATAAAGATTTATAGTATGCAGCAAAGACTGCAGCAATGTCCTTCGGACTTCTGGCTATCAACCCTTTCGAGTCCCGTAGATGATCTATTCTGGATTTAGCCGCCCTTTTCTTGACCCGCCTGGCCAAAACGGCTCCCGGCCTATCTCACATGGCGTAGTGACTAAGTTGGAACTTGCGGAGGTTATATTCATATACTGCCAGCAGATCAGAGTGCAGTTTAAATCTGAGCTGATATATGGCCTCAGTGGTAGCCGGGGAGGGGGAGGTTTTATTTAATATTTCTAGCTTTTTCAACTCAGTCAGGAGGTCAGTCCTGTGTTGCTCCCTCTTTCTTTTCAATTGTGACGCTTGTTGTAAGAAGACTCCCCGTATCACCGCTTTGTGCACTGTCCATAAAGTCTCGTCGGAAACTGTGCCATTGTCGTTTAATTCAAAATAAGATGTCAATTCTGCTGTTGCTTTTGTCATTATAGAGTCATTCAATAATAGAGAGGTGTTTAGTCTCCAGTGTGGTGTTGGGTTGAATTGGTGCGCAAGATGTACACGTAGGTAGATCGGTGCGTGGTCAGACCACGTAATCGTTCCAACCTCCGCCGATATTCCTCTATTGAGAGCTCTATTGTCTACTAGGAATAAGTTAATCCTACTATATGACCCATGTCAGAGAGAATGAAAAGTATAGTCCCTTTCACTGGCGTGAGAGTATCTCCAAAAATCGTGCAGACCAAATTCATGGACCAACTTGCCCAATTCTCTCCGAGGGCGACCCGATCTAGATGAGCAGTCTAAAGTACCATCCATTGGCATCTTAAGATCCCCGCATACAATAACCTCCCCTTGTTTAAGTGTTGAAATGGTAGAGAGGACTTTTCACACAAGTGGGAGCTGGGCAGAATTTGGGGCGTATAGTGCTGAAATCGTATGAGGGGTCCCATTCAATGTCCACACCAACACCAAGTATCTACCCATGGGGTCTGTACACATCTGAATGTTCTGGAAGGCCACCGAATTTTTTATCATAATACAGATTCCTGCTGTCTTAGTCTGGGCATTTGCAAAGAATATATGGGGGAATTGTGCCTGATGCAATCTATGATTATCAGCTGCTAATAAATGCGTCTCTTGCAGACACACAATGTCTGCCTTCAATTTCCTCACTTCCCTCCACAACATAGAGTGTTTGGCAGGTGAATTTAACCCTTTCACATTCAGCGAGAGAAATTGTATACTCATAATGTAGCGTCGGCGTCCCTGCCTCCTGCTAGGCAGGGACGCTGTTCCCCTCACCTCTCCGCTCCGTGCCCGGCGTCTTCCTCCTGCTCTGCTGGCAGCATGCGCTCCTTCCCGGCCACTGTGCTTAGGGCGCGCGCGTGCGCTCCCCCTCTCTTAAAGGGGCCGCGCGCGCCGTCCTAAGGAGTCCCCGGCCAATGGCAGGAGGATCTCTCCATATATAAGGCACCTCCTCCAAAATGGAGGTGCCCGAGCAATGTTGTAGCATAGTTCATCACTCTGCTTCAGCCCTCAGGTCCCGTTACCAGTTACCTGCCAGTTTCCTGCCAGTTTCCTGTCTGATACCTGCCTGACTCGTGTCTATCTGCTGTTATTCCTGCGGTCCGACAGTCTGCCTACCAGTCCTGCCAGTCTGTCTATGGATCCGTCTGCCCGCTCACCTGGGAGCGCTCACCTGCTACCTGCCTGCTAGCCTACCTGGAGGCTCTGCCATCACGTGCTGTGACCACCTGCCCGTCCAGAGAATCTTACCCGCTCACCTGGGAGCGCTCACCTGCTACCTGCCCGCTAGCCTACCTGGAGGCTCTGCCGTCACGTGCTGTGACCACCTGCCCATCCAGAGACTCTTGCCCGCTCACCTGGGAGCGTCCACCTTTTACCTGCCTGTTTGCCTACCTGGAGGCTCTGCCATCACTTGCTGTGACCACCCACTTGTCCAGAGACTCTCGCCCGCTCACCTGGGAGCTTCCACCCGCTACCTGCCTGCTAGCCTACCTGGAGGCTTAGCCATCACTTGCCGTGACCACGCGCCTGTCAAGAGACTGCCCCCGTCACTTGCTGTGACCTCCTGCCCTCTTACCCAGAGACTGTCCCCGTCACTGGCCGTGATCTCCTGCCCTCTTACCCAGAGACTGTCCCCGTTACTTGCCGTGATCTCCTGCCCTCTTACCCAGAGACTGTCCCCGTCACCAGCCGTGACTGCCTGCCCTCCTTCCCTGGGTGTCACCTGCTTCCTTACAAGGACTGCCCCTTTGTATAGTTGCTCTGTGGTTCCACCTCCCAGACCCGTTACAGATTGCTCGGGCCATGGAACCCGGTGGCACCCAAGCTCCCTCGCTCTCGGACCTATGTCATGAACTGTCCCGTCAGAGGTCCCAACAGGAGTCCATCCTGAGTCACCTGCGGAATGTCAACTCTCGCCTGGACACTCTGACTGCTCCACCAGCAACCACCGCTAGTGTCATGACTCGCAACCCGGCAGCGCCGCTGCCCACCAATACCATGGTATCCTGCCCCGGACCCCGGCTTTCTGCACCTCCTTGCTTTGGAGGCGACCCCGCTCAAGCTCGGGGCTTCATAAACCAGTGCACCCTGCACTTTGAACTCTTGTCCCACCAGTTTATCTCCTACCGGGCCAAAGTAGCCTTCATCATGTCCCATCTCACGGGGGAGGCACTGGCTTGGCTAAATCCTCTATGGGAGAGAGGAGTCCCCCTGGTGACCGACCTGCCAGCCTTTCTCACGGCTTTCCGGAAAGTCTTCGACGAACCCGGACGGAAGACCTCATCCGCATCATCTCTGCTATGCCTCCATCAAGGAAATCTCACCGTGGGCCAATATGCCATACGGTTCGGTACCCTTGCTTCGGAGCTGGCCTGGGATAACGACGCCCTGTTGTCTGTCTTTTGGGAGGGTCTGTCTGGCCGTATTAAAGATGAACTCGCCGGTCGGGACATTCCTACCACTCTCGACGACTTAATAACTCTTGCCACCCGGATTGACATCCGGTTCCAGGAGCGCGCCAAAGAGGTCACCCGTGAAAGGAGGTTTCCACGTCTAGCCCCTACCTTTCAGAAACCCGTCTCTTCTCCCGCTACTCCCCAGGCGCACTCATCCGAATCTATGCAGGTCGACCAGACCAAGATGGTCAAAACCCGTCAAGAGTTACGCCGAGCTGAGGGGAGCTGCTTCTACTGTGGCAGTAAGGAGCACCGGATCCGTACCTGCCCGGAGAGGTCGGGAAACGCCTGTGTCTAGGATCGCTCAGAGAGGTCGTCCTAGACAAGAATAAACCCTCTCCATCTCTGTTGCTGTCGGTCTCTATCATCTGCGGGGAGAACCGTTATTTTGAACTAGCCCAACTTGACTCTGGAGCTGCCGGAAATCTCATTTCTCAGTCCCTGGTAGAAAAATATCGCATTCCCACCAAACCTCTGGCTGTACCCTTATCTGTCGCTGCCGTGGATGGGGGCCTCTTACCACGTCCCATCCAACTCATCACCGAATCCATTACTCTGCAGGTGGGAATGCTGCACTCTGAGAGCATCTTCTTTCATGTTCTGCCTGGACTCTCTCACGCCCTCTTGCTAGGCCTACCTTGGCTTCAGAGACATGCACCCGTGCTTGATTGCAGACCGGAGAAGTCCTTCGCTGGGGACAGGACTGCCATAAGACTTGTTTAGTTCCCATCCATCCTGTCCGTTCTTCTCCTACCCCTGCTAATCTACCTGGACTTCCGATTCTCTATTGGTCTTATGCGGACGTCTTTAATAAAAAGGAGGCAGAGGCATTACCCCCTCATAGACCATACGACTGCCCAATCGACCTGTTACCCGGCGCTACTCCTCCCCGTGGGCGTATTTACCCTTTGTCCGCTGCTGAGACCCGGTCCATGTCTGAATATATTGAGGAGAATCTGGCCCGGGGATTTATCCGGAAATCTACCTCCCCGGGGGGAGCAGGCTTCTTCTTCGTTAAAAAGAAGGACGGCTCACTCCGTCCCTGAATAGACTATAGAGGCCTTAACCAGATCACGGTGAAGAATAAATACCCCCTTCCGCTCATTCCGGAATTATTTGACCGTCTGAGGGGGGCTAGAATCTTCACCAAGCTGGACCTCCGTGGGGCCTATAACCTGGTCCGTATCCGTCAGGGGGATGAATGGAAGACGACATTCAACACCCGGGACGGCCACTATGTATACCTGGTAATGCCCTTTGGTCTCTGTAACGCTCCCGCCGTCTTTCAAGAGTTGGTCAATGACATCTTCCGGGACCTTCTCTACTCCTGCGTAGTGGTGTACCTGGACGACATCTTGGTCTTCTCTCCGGATCTTCTCACTCACCGGAGGGATGTTCGTCAGGTCCTGCTCAGGCTCAGGCAGAACCACCTCTACGCTAAATATGAGAAGTGCCTCTTTGAGCAGACCTCGCTTCTGTTTTTGGGCTACATAATTTCTCAGACCGGCCTACGAATGGATCCTGAGAAACTGTCTGCCATCGAGAAGTGGCCTCGACCAGAGGGGTTGAAGGCTATTCAGCGGTTCCTGGGCTTCGCCAACTACTACCGCCTCTTCATACCGCACTTCTCTTCCCGGACTGCCCCAATCTCTGCGCTCACCCGTAAGGGTACTAATTAGTGTTGAGCCACCCCCGTAGTGTTCGAGTTCGGTTCATCGTCGAACTGTTCATCGAACACCTTTGAACACCGTTAAAACCAATGGCAGGCAAACAAAAACACATAGAAACACATAGAAAACACCTTCAAAGGTGTCCAAAAGCTGACAAACTGCTCAGAAGACACAACTAACACATGGAAAAGTGACAAGTACATATAGTCATGCGAAAAGAAAAGAGGTGGAGGAGTAAAAGGAGGGGGAGACACAGATATAGGCATGTCATGCCCTTCTAAAATCCAAAAAGTGAGAAGCCGACACGTTCAGTCCGCTCCTGCCCGTGCCACCTCCGTGTCGCCGGGTTTGTGCCAGAGCCGCGGTGAACCCTGACGGCCAGCCCCCCTCTCCCAATACTGGTGCCTGTCCGCTGGTGGGTCGAGCGAGCCCCCCTGTGGTGGAGGCAGCTCTAAGCTTTTTAATTTAAATTGTCTCTCTAATTTGAATGAATACACTTTAAATCCATTTACGAGGATCTATTGGAGGGCAAGTCTCATGCCAGCAGGCGCGTAATTCCAGCTCCAGTAGCGTCCACTAAAGCTGCTGCAGTTAAAAAGCTTTTATAAAGATCGAGCTCGGCTGTCCACCGCAAGGCATCCTACTGCCAGTCCCAGCCCCTATGCCTTGGGGTGCCTCCTGATGCTCTTCACTGAGTATCCCGTGGTCCCGAAGCATTTCCTTTGAAAAAATTAAGTGTCCAAACTACAGGTGGTGTAGCTTGCTTAACAGCCGGGATAATCCGCTGACTAGCAGACACTGCTACTAGGCACAAAGTATTTCCTGGGCTAGATGCAGTTAAAAATTTGTAATTAGATACTCTCGTTGGATGCTGAGAAAGCATTCCATAGAGTCTCCTGGCGCGCCATATATGATTCTCTTAAAAAGCTTAGGGTAGGGGTCTAGGGGACCCTTTTATAGCCAAAATCACGGCCCTGTATCACAATACGTCACCTAGGCTGAAGATAAATGGAACTGTAGCACCCTGAGGGCTCGGTTGCTACAGAGGTATTGCACCTCACCCAGAGGTGTGATATCTCACTCTCAGGTAAGGATGGAGTGTGGATCAGGACACGACACCTGCATGCATTACACCACATTGCCGTGGGGCAGGGCGACCAATATGCCTCTGAGATGGGCACGACAGTCCCTGTCCCTGGCTGGAGTGGGGGGAGGGAACACTGAGGAAGGGGAACCCTGTAGTGCAGGAGCAGGGAGGAAGCAGTTCCTGGGTGCATTGAGAAGGGAGTATAAAAGGTGGGCACCATCTTAGTTCAGTGCAGAGAAGTCTGAGCAGAAGTGGCAGGGAGCAGGGGCTCTGCATGAGCTCTGCTCTGGAGGCGGGCCTAGTAACAGAGGCCCAGGCCTGGAAGAGGGAGAAGGAAGGAAGAGGAGCGGAGAAGGCTCCAGGAACGAGGAATGAAGGGATCCCAGGGGTGCAGACGGGCGAGTCGCCACCGCACGCCCGAATCCACCTGCGTGGAGGGGTCAGGCCAAAGGGGGAGACCGGTCCCCGAAACTAGTGGAGGCAGGAAACGACCCTCAGCTAAAAACCGGAGGCTGTGACATTTTATGTGGCGCAGCCCCTCGCTACACCCGCTAGGAAGGCACCACATAGGGTCAGGGAAACTGGCGCCAAGTTTACCAAGAGGAGGCCCGAGGCAGCCGGACAGAAGGATTGGTAAGAAAGGCCAGACAAAGGACACACAAAGGGGGTCCTGTGAAGCGCTCCAAAGTTATCTGGGAGTTGTCTGAGCCCCTCACCTGGTGAGCACAGTACGACGTGGGCAGCCGTTACCTGCAGACGTGGTCTGGATAATAAGAACTGTGAGTAAAGGCCCTGGACTGCATCACTGACTCCGTGTCGTTACTGCTGCTGCCCTGCACCATCACCCCCATCCTCCGCATACACTGCCCTGAGGCTATACTCCTCCCGTGGGGAGTTATGCTACGCTCTGCTGCACCCACAACACCAGCCTCAGCGGTCTGCCCTGCAGCGGCGGTTCACTCTGACCGCAATCCACGGGTGGCGTAGTCGGACATTTAAACATCAAAACCACATAAATAGTTCCGCCACTGGTTTGACCACCCTGAGCCACGGAACCGGGTCGCCGCCACGAAGACTACAACCACCAGCATCCACCAAAAAGGGTCCGGCTCCGGGTGTCCCAAGGCCCAGGGGGTGCATCAGAACATTTTCATCACCTTTCACAATCACCAATGGGACAAGGCAGGGATGTCCTCTGTCCCCTCTCTTATACATCCTAGTGACGGAGCACCTGCTCTCATCAATTCGCCATAACCCCAATATTAGGTGGATTGAGGTGGGAGGCACCGAGTACAAGTGCTCTCTATTTGCTGATGATGTCCTAGTATATATCACTCAATCACATATATCCATCCATGCTGTTATGGCTGAAATAGATCACTTTGTTACATGGTCAAATTTTAAAATCAATGCAGCGAAGTCTGAGGCCCTCGATGTCTCCCTCCCCAAATCCATATAGGATTCCATCCAGTCCAACTTTCCCTTTGCCTGGCCCTCACAGGGTATCAAATACTTAGGAATTCCTATTCATAGAGACCTCTCCCATCTATGTTATCTTAATTTTGGGCCCTTTATTGAACAACTCCATACAGACCACGGTTGGCAAGTTAGAACTGTAAGATTCACTACGTGAACCACTGGTGTTTTGTGGAAAAGCACATGTACACTGTGTTCCAAATTATTATGCAAAAAGTGTTTAGGAGTGATAAGGGAAGAATTTGTTTGTTTGTCAGTTAAACTCATTGATGGTGATGTGTGTCAGGGCTCTTTATATCACTGTAAGCAATTGCAGACACTTGTGCTAATTAGTTTGGCAGGTGTGTCCAATGAAAGGCAAGACTACTTAAGAAGGCTGTCTCACATTATTAAGCAGCCTACATTTTCTGCCAAAATGGGAAAGAAAAAGGATGTGTCGGCTGCTGAGAAGCAACAAATTGTGGAGTGTTTAGGTCAAGGCATGACTACAATCAACATTGTGCGATGATCAGGATGAAGTGTCTTGGCAATCAAGAAGTATGTAGCTGATTCACAGTACACACGTGTGCGTGTTGATAAGGGCAAATTGAGGACTCTTTCCTACAGGCAATTACGTCAGGTTAAAAGAGCAGCGGCAAAAAAGCCTTGTCATAGCAGCAGACAAGTTTTTGAAGCTGCTGGTGCCTCCAACGTCCCCCGAACAACAAGATGCAGGGTCCTTCAGAGGTTTGCAGCTGTGCATACGCCATCCTGTCGACCTCCTCTATCCACTTCACACAAGCAGAAACGGCTCCAGTGGGCCAAACATTACATGAAGACTGATTTCAAAACTGTTTTGTTCACGGATGAGTGCCGTGCAGCGCTCGATGGTCCAGATGGATGGAGTGGAGGATGGCTGGTTGATGGACACCCCACGCAAACACGGCTACAGCGCCAACAAGGAGGAGGTGGAGTAATGTTTTGTGCTGGAATCATGGGGAGAGAGATTGTCGGCCCCTTTAGGATCCCTGAAGGCGCTAAAGATGAACTCCATAATGTATGTGGATTTTCTCAAACAGCACTTCCTGCCATGATTCAAGAAGAAGAACCGTGTATTTCACAGCAAGATCATTTTTTTGCATGATAATGCACCATCTCATGCTGCACATAAAACATCTGCATCTCTGGCTGATATGGGCATAAAAGGGGACAAACTTATGGTGTGACCCCCATGCTCCCCTGACCTCTAACCCATTCAGAACCTCTGGAGCATCATCAAAAGAAGTGTCTATGATGGCGGGAGGGAGTTCACATCTAAGCAACAGCTCTGGGAGGGTATTCTGTCCTCATGCAAAACAATTGAAGCAGAAACCATCCAAAATCTGACAAATTCAATGGACGAGAGAGTTCAGAAGCTCCTTGCGAACAAGGGGTCCTATGTGAAAATGTAACATCACCTAGAATAAAGTTTTGAGTTGAAAACTGTTTGATTTCAGTTTCTAATAACCTGCTAATGCTTATAATTTCAAAAATGACAATTTTTTTGGTCTTTATTAAAATGAAAAGGTTGATCGAAAAGTTTGGGGTATCTAAGAGTGTGGCAACCCAGTAGTCATGATTACTTCGAATTCTGACAATATGAGGGTCATGTTGCAGGTAGTGCAGCAAGAAGACACTTATGTGTCTTGCGCATCTCGGAGCCACAAAATTATTTTCCGGGCTAGATGCAGCTAAAAATTATTATTAATTTTAAATCTGGTGGAGCTTAGTATAGATGGCCTAATAGGATCAGTGCTGCACACTGCTACAAAGCCCAAATTATTTTCCAGTCAAGATACAGATAAACATGATTAGTAATTTTAAATCTGGGGGAGCTTATTATAGGTGGCCTAATAGAATCAGTGCTGCACACTGCTACAAAGCCCAAATTATTTTCCAGCCAAGATACAGATAAACATGATTAGTAATTTGAAAGCTTAAAACGGTTGGTAGGGTGATTTTAACCAATCATCAAGCTTTTACTCTCCCCAGGATGACACAGGGGTAGCAAAGTCGTTTCGGATCCATGATTTGTTCATCTTTATGAACGTGAGTCTGTCTACATTATCAGTGGAGAGCCGCGTGCGCTTATCTGTCAGCACACCACCAGCAGCGCTGAACACACGTTCAGACAGAACGCTGGCTGCGGGGCATGACAAGATCTCCAAGGCGTAAGTGGCTGGCTCCGGCCATTTATCCAGATTGGAAGCCCAAAAAGAGCAAGGGTCCAGTGACACAGTCATGACTTCAATGTTTACTTGGAGATACTCCTGTACCATCGTCTCTAGGCGTTGACTATGTGTCAGACTTCTTGTCTCCTGTGGCCTTGCAAAGGATGGGCTAAAAAAGTGGTGAAATGATTCCGCAAAATTGATGTTACCAGCAGATACTGTGGTTCTGTTACGGTTTGAGTGCTGAACACTTGACGGTCCCACGGTTGGCAAGTTGCGTGCACCACTGGTGTTTTGTGGAAAAGCACATGTAAGATTCTGCAACAGTCTCTGCTGATACTCCTGCATGCGTGCATCCCTTTCTATGGCAGGAATAATTTCTGCAAATTTACTTTTGTACCGGGGATCTAACAGTGTGGCAACCCAGTAGTCAGGATTATTTCTAATTCTCACAATTCGAGGGTCATGTTGCAGGTAGTGCAGCAAGAAGGCACTCATGTGTGTTGCGCATCCAGGAGCACCAAGTCCCTGTTGTGTTGGTGGCGAGGTAACAATCATGCTTCCTTCCTCTGTCCTCTCCCCCCAACCTCGCACAACAGAAATGTGATCAAGGTCTCCCTCATCTGATGAGTCTTCCATCAGTTCGTCCTCCACTTCTTCCTGGGCTCCTGCACCTTCCTCACTAGTTTGGCTGCTACCATGCGCCCTGGTAAAACCATCTCCCCCACCCTCACATGGCTGCCGCCTTGGTGCTGCCGACCGTCTGGACCTTGCAGATGTTAGCCCTTCCGCATACAACTCCTCCTCCTCTACTTCCTCCACCTCCTCTTGTGCCACCACCTGACTCCGAATTCTGTTTAACATGTGCTCCAGCATGTAAATCACCGGAATAGTCATGCTGATAATGGCATCGTCAGCACTAAACATCTTCGTCGCCATTTCAAAACTGTGCAGAAGGGTGCATAGGTCCCTGATCTGAGACCACTCCTCCAGCGTGATTTGCCCCACCTCTGGATCTCGTTGGCCCAGGCTATACGTCAGAACGTATTGCACCAGGGCTTGTCGGTGCTGCCACAGTCGCTGCAACATGTGCAGAGTTGAATTCCACCGGGTAGGCACATCGCATTTTAGCCGGTGAAGTGGCAGGCCCAACGACTTCTGTAGAGATGTAAGTCGCTGAGCTGCGGGATGCGAACGGCGGAAGTGAGCACACAGCGACCGTGCCCTCTGCAGAAGGCCATCTAGTCTGGGATAGTGGGCTAAAAATTGCTGGACAACCAGGTTCAACACGTGAGCCATACAAGGCACGTGTGTGACATTGCCCCGGCGAAGGGCCGCACCCAGGTTTGCAGCATTGTTGCACACGGCCTTCCCTGGTTTCAGGTCCAGTGGAGACAACCATTCATGAAATTGGTTCTCCAGAGCTGACCACAACTCCTCAGCTGTGTGACTCACATTTCCCAGACATTTCAAAGTAAAAACCGCCTGATGACGTTGAGCCCTACTGCCAGCATAGTAAGGAGGTGTGCAGGATCCCTTCTGCGCAGTTAGAAAGCTTGTGGCATGACCAGACAGGCTTTGGGTGCAGGTGGAAGACCGAGAGGAGGTTGAGGAGGCAGAAGCAGTGGAGGAACTTTGACATAAAGAGGATTGACGCACAACTCGTGGGGACGGCAAGACTTGGACAGCAGCCCCTTGTCCTGCTGTCACCATAGTTACCCAGTGCCCAGTCAGCGACATGTAACGCCCCTGTCCATGCCTACTCGTCCAAGTGTCTGTGGTGAAATGCACCCTGTCACACACAGAGTTTCTCAAAGAAGCGGTGATGTTGTGTGCGACATGCTGGTGGAGCGCAGGCACACCTTTCTTTGAGAAGTAGTGCCGACTGGGCATCTGGTACTGGGGCACTGCGACGGACATAAGGTCTCGAAAATCCTCTGTGTCCACCAGGCGGAAAGGCAGCATTTCTGTAGCCAAGAGCTTGCAGATGGTGAAATTCAACCTCTTAGCTATCTCATGGCTAGGAGGAAATGGTCTTTTACTTGTCCACATCTGAGGGACCGAGGGCTGGCTATTGTGCTTAGACGGGGTTGATAAGGGTGTCCCCGGCAAACTGCCGGTCTGTGAGGAAGATGCAGGCGGACATGTTAGGTTGCCTTGATCCAAAGGTGGTGCTATCGATGTCGGACAGCGCTCAACACCAGCTGGTGTTACCACCTCCAAAGAAAATGATGACCTGCCAATCACGCTGGCTGTTGCGGGTAAAGAGGTGGCAGGTCTGCGCCCCAAAACAGGTGTGACTGCTGTCCCCCCAGTCACAGAGGATGAAGAGGCCGCGGATGCACAAGATATGGCAGACGGTGGTTGGCCCGGCCGGCTAGGCCGCATTGTAGCACACTGAGCTTCCCACTGCAACTTATGCTTCATGTCCATGTGCCGGTTCATGCATGAAGTACTCAAACTATGTATTTTTTGGCCTCTACTTAGCTTTTGCTGACAAATGTTACAGATAACACGAGTTGGGTCATCTTTATCGATCTGAAAAAATGCCCAGGCTATGCAAGGCTTAGCACCCATGCGACCTGAAGAGCCACCACGACTTGTGGTGAGAGGCAGAGTTGTGTTTGAGGATGTTGTTGTTGACGTGCTTCCAGTACTACGTCTCTGTCCAGGAAGGCGCAACCTGACCTCGTCGTCACTAGCATCTTCCTCCACCTCCTCTGCTGACCTCATCTCTTGGCTGACTGTGGGTTGACAGTAAGTGGGATCTCCGACCTCATCATCATCACCCTGTGCGTTATCACACCCGTCATCCTCAGAGCCAACCTGTTCCTGCCCTGACAAAAAACTAAAGTTGTCGCTCCAATCAGGTATTTGAGTCTCATCATCGTCTTCCTCATTGTCTCCACCAACAGGAGTTACAGTTTGGGAATGAGGGTCTACATTATGGTCAGAACCTTCTGCGTCTGGTCCTGGATCCGACTCATAAAGATTCTGGGCATCAGTGCAGATCATTTCCTCGTCTGGATTCACAGAAGCGCTGGAGTCGACCTCTGATTCCCAGGCTATAGTATGAGTAAACAGCTCTGCAGACTCAACCATCTGTTCTACCTCATACTCAGACGGGCAGCTGGAGATTTGGGAGCTGTGAGGAAGCAAGTGCGATTGGGGTGACAACTTTGAGGACTGGAGTATTTGTGATGTTGAAGTTGATGTGGAGGAGAGCCCACTTAAAGGAGCACTTGATATCCGTTGAAGCACCTGCTGTTTTTGTGCCTCATCTGGAATTTGTAGCGATTGGCGTGGCCGTAAGAAAGGGATCTTATCACATTGTCCGCTAAAAGAAGTAGACATTTTAGTTTGGCTGGAAGATGGTCTTTCTTCTGCAGATGTTACTGTTGCTTTAACACCTACCCCACGGACACAACCTTTTTACCCCTTCCCAACACGCCTATTCCCCTTTCCACCAGCAGCAGGCCTTTTTCCACTCATTTTGGTGGTTAACTAATTCACAACTCTGGAGTTGTTTGCACAAAAAAACAATGGATGGGAACCGAGCAGAGCTGAGTGGCCAAACTGTGGTATTAGGCCAAAAATATTGGCTGGGTTAGATGCAGAAAAAAATTATATTCAATTTGCAACCTGATGGAGGTCAGTATAGATGGACTAATAGAACAAGTCCCACACACAGCTAGAAGCCCAAACATTTTTTCAGAGGTAGATGCAGAAAAAATATATATTCAGTTTGCAACCTGATGGAGGTCAGTATAGATGGACTAATAGAGAAAGTCCCACACACTGCTAGAAGGCCAAATATTTTTTCAGAGCTAGATGCAGACAAAAAATTATTTTTAATTTGCAACCTGATGGAGGTCAGTATAGATGGACTAATAGAGAAAGTCCCACACACTGCTAGAAGGCCAAATATTTTTTCAGAGCTAGATGCAGAAAAAAATTATATTCAGTTTGCAACCTGATGGAGGTCAGTATAGATGGACTAATAGAACAAGTCCCACACACAGCTAGAAAGCCAAATATTTTTTCAGAGCTAGATGCAGATAAAAATTATTTTTAATTTGCAACCTGATGGAGGTCAGTAAAGATTGACTAATAGAGAAAGTCCTACACACTGCTAGAAGGCCAAATATTTTTTCAGAGCTAGATGCAGAAAAAAATTATATTCAGTTTGCAACCTGATGGAGGTCAGTATAGATGGACTAATAGAACAAGTCCCACACACAGCTAGAAGCCCAAATATTTTTTCAGAGGTAGATGCAGAAAAAAATTATATTCAGTTTGCAACCTGATGGAGGTCTGTATAGATGGATTAATAGAACAAGTCCCACACACAGCTAGAAGCCCAAATATTTTTTCAGAGGTAGATGCAGAAAAAAATTATATTCAGTTTGCAACCTGATGGAGGTCTGTATAGATGGATTAATAGAACAAGTCCCACACACAGCTAGAAGCCCAATATTTTTTCAGAGGTAGATGCAGAAAAAAAATATATTCAGTTTGCAACCTGATGGAGGTCAGTATAGATGGACTAATAGAGAAAGTCCCACACACTGCTAGAAGGCCAAATATTTTTTCAGAGCGAGATGCAGACAAAAAATTATTTTTAATTTGCAACCTGATGGAGGTCAGTATAGATGGACTAATAGAGAAAGTCCCACACACTGCTAGAAGGCCAAATATTTTTTCAGAGCTAGATGCAGATATAAATTATTTTTAATTTGCAACCTGATGGAGGTCAGTATAGATGGACTAATAGAGAAAGTCCCACACACTGCTAGAAGGCCAAATATTTTTTCAGAGCTAGATGCAGAAAAAAATTATATTCAGTTTGCAACCTGATAGAGGTCAGTATAGATGGACTAATAGAACAAGTCCCACACACAGCTAGAAGCCCAAATATTTTTTCAGAGGTAGATGCAGAAAAAAATTATATTCAGTTTGCAACCTGATGGAGGTCTGTATAGATGGATTAATAGAACAAGTCCCACACACAGCTAGAAACCCAATATTTTTTCAGAGGTAGATGCAGAAAAAAAAAATATTCAGTTTGCAACCTGATGGAGGTCAGTATAGATGGACTAATAGAGAAAGTCCCACACACTGCTAGAAGGCCAAATATTTTTTCAGAGCTAGATGCAGACAAAAAATTATTTTTAATTTGCAACCTGATGGAGGTCAGTATAGATGGACTAATAGAACAAGTCCCACACACAGCTAGAAGCCCAAATATTTTTTCAGAGCTAGATGCAGAAAAAAATTATATTCAGTTTGCAACCTGATGGAGGTCAGTATAGATGGACTAATAGAACAAGTCCCACACACAGCTATAAGGCCAAATATTTTTTCAGAGGTAGATGCAGATAAAAATTATTTTTAATTTGCAGCCTGATGGAGGTCAGTATAGATGGACTAATAGAGAAAGTCCCACACACTGCTAGAAGGCCAAATATTTTTTCAGAGCTAGATGCAGACAAAAAATTATTTTGAATTTGCAACCTGATGGAGGTCAGTATAGATGGACTAATAGAGAAAGTCCCACACACTGCTAGAAGGCCAAATATTTTTTCAGAGGTAGATGCAGACAAAAAATTATTTTTAATTTGCAACCTGATGGAGGTCAGTATAGATGGACTAATAGAGAAAGTCCCACACACTGCTAGAAGGCCAAATATTTTTTCAGAGCTAGATGCAGATATAAATTATTTTTAATTTGCAACCTGATGGAGGTCAGTATAGATGGACTAATAGAGAAAGTCCCACACACTGCTAGAAGGCCAAATATTTTTTCAGAGCTAGATGCAGAAAAAAATTATATTCAGTTTGCAACCTGATAGAGGTCAGTATAGATGGACTAATAGAACAAGTCCCACACACAGCTAGAAGCCCAAATATTTTTTCAGAGGTAGATGCAGAAAAAAATTATATTCAGTTTGCAACCTGATGGAGGTCTGTATAGATGGATTAATAGAACAAGTCCCACACACAGCTAGAAACCCAATATTTTTTCAGAGGTAGATGCAGAAAAAAAAAATATTCAGTTTGCAACCTGATGGAGGTCAGTATAGATGGACTAATAGAGAAAGTCCCACACACTGCTAGAAGGCCAAATATTTTTTCAGAGCTAGATGCAGACAAAAAATTATTTTTAATTTGCAACCTGATGGAGGTCAGTATAGATGGACTAATAGAACAAGTCCCACACACAGCTAGAAGCCCAAATATTTTTTCAGAGCTAGATGCAGAAAAAAATTATATTCAGTTTGCAACCTGATGGAGGTCAGTATAGATGGACTAATAGAACAAGTCCCACACACAGCTATAAGGCCAAATATTTTTTCAGAGGTAGATGCAGATAAAAATTATTTTTAATTTGCAGCCTGATGGAGGTCAGTATAGATGGACTAATAGAGAAAGTCCCACACACTGCTAGAAGGCCAAATATTTTTTCAGAGCTAGATGCAGACAAAAAATTATTTTGAATTTGCAACCTGATGGAGGTCAGTATAGATGGACTAATAGAGAAAGTCCCACACACTGCTAGAAGGCCAAATATTTTTTCAGAGGTAGATGCAGACAAAAAATTATTTTTAATTTGCAACCTGATGGAGGTCAGTATAGATGGACTAATAGAGAAAGTCCCACACACTGCTAGAAGGCCAAATATTTTTTCAGAGCTAGATGCAGATAAAAATTATTTTTAATTTGCAACCTGATGGAGGTCAGTATAGATGGACTAATAGAGAAAGTCCCACACACTGCTAGAAGGCCAAATATTTTTTCAGAGCTAGATGCAGAAAAAAATTATATTCAGTTTGCAACCTGATGGAGGTCAGTATAGATGGACTAATAGAACAAGTCCCACACACAGCTAGAAGCCCAAATATTTTTTCAGAGGTAGATGCAGATAAAAATTATTTTTAATTTGCAACCTGATGGAGGTCAGTATAGATAGACTAATAGAGAAAGTCCCACACACTGCTAGAAGGCCAAATATTTTTTCAGAGCTAGATGCAGACAAAAAATTATTTTGAATTTGCAGCGTGATGGAGGTCAGTATAGATGGACTAATAGAACAAGTCCCACACACTGCTAGAAGGCCAAATATTTTTTCAGAGCTAGATGCAGAAAAAAATTATATTCAGTTTGCAACCTGATGGAGGTCAGTATAGATGGACTAATAGAACAAGTCCCACACACTGCTAGAAGCCCAAATATTTTTTCAGAGCTAGATGCAGAAAAAAATTATATTCAATTTGCAACCTGATGGAGGTCAGTATAGATGGACTAATAGAATGATGCTATGCCCAAAAGATTTTACTTCACTAGGTGCAGTAAAAAAATTGGTATTCTATACACAGGAGGTATATCTTGCAACACAGATAGGCTACTCCACTGACTAACACACTCTGCAATAGGCCAAAAAGGATTAGCTTTGCTAGATTCAGCCAAATGCTGTGAAAAAAACTTGCACAGCACTGGCACAGACCTGCCTGGCAAAAACTGATAGGAACTGACGTAACCTAGTCCTGAAAAGGACTGCAATTACAATTAGTCTTTACTCCCACAATCTATCTATTTAAGAGCACAGACCTGCCTGATAAAAGTCGTAGGAAATGCTGTAACCTAGTCCTTAAAAGGACTGCAATCACAACTATTCCCTACTCCCAAGCTATCTGTAGATTTGTGCGAAAATTGGCTTGAAATTAACAAGGTATAGCGCACACAGCAACAGCGGTGCCGTCTAACACGCAGCTGCAGCAGTGAGAAAATGGTGGCGACGGGGAAAATGGCTTGGTCTTATAGGGCAAGGACATGTGACATACACTGCCAATGACACATGCCCTTGCTTGTGTGAAAAAAAGCACTTCGCTCCATGTGTGCGCTGCTGATAGGCTGACAGATTGCACCTCCCCACTGTAAATGCGGGAAAGAGAAAAAAAAATGAAGATCTTCATTATTCCTGCAGAGATCCATCCCCTTCCCCTCCCCCCACCCTGCTGTACACTCAAACTGCGTATTAACATTAATTTTCATCATTACTGAGAAAAAATCCAGTTATGATTTTGGTGCACGAACAGTTATCGAACATAACCTCGAACAGCCGAATTTTTCTCAAATCGTTCGTGTTCGCTGAACGGCTCGAACACCGCCCAAAACAGCTCGAATTTGAGATTGGCGAACAGCTCGAGTCGAACAACGCTCATCTCTAGCACTAATCCCAGAGAATGGCCACCCGAAGCAGAGCAAGCCTTTCTTTCTGTAACGGGTCTGGGAGGCGGAACCTCTGAGCAACTTATACAAGGGGGCGGTCCTTGTAAGGAAGCGGGTGGCGACCAGGGAAGACAGGCAGGCAGTCACAGCAGGTGACCGGGACAGTCTCTGGGTAAACGGGCAGGAGGTCACGGCAAGTGACCGGGACAGTCTCTGGGTAAACGGGCAGGAGGTCACAGCAAGTGACCGGGACAGTCTCTGGGTAAACGGGCAGGAGGTCACGGCAAGGGACCGGGACAGTCTCTGGGTAAACGGGCAGGAGGTCACAGCAAGTGACCGGGACAGTCTCTGGGTAAACGGGCAGGTACGACCTGTGACGGCTGAGCCTCCAGGTAGGCTAGCAGGCAGATGGCAGATGAGTGCTCCCAGGTGAGCAGGCGAGAGTCTCTGGATAAGCAGGTGGTCACAGCATGTGACGGCGGAGCCTCCAGGTAGGCTAACAGGCAGGTAGCAGATAAGCGCTCCCAGGTGAGCGGGCAAGAGTCTCTGGACTGGCAGGTGGTCACGGCACGTGACGGCGGAGCCTCCAGGTAGGCTAACAGGCAGGTAGCAGATGAGCGCTCCCAGGTGAGCGGGCAAGAGTCTCTGGACTGGCAGGTGGTCACGGCACGTGACGGCGGAGCCTCCTGGTAGGCTAACAGGCAGGTAGCAGATAAGCGCTCCCAGGTGAGCGGGCAAGAGTCTCTGGACTGGCAGGTGGTCACGGCACGTGACGGCGGAGCCTCCAGGTAGGTTAACAGGCAGGTAGCAGATGAGCGCTCCCAGGTGAGCGGGCAAGAGTCTCTGGACTGGCAGGTGGTCACAGCACGTGACGGCGGAGCCTCCAGGTAGGCTAACAGGCAGGAAACTGGCAGGAAACTGGCAGGAAACTGGCAGGTAACTGGCAGGTAACTGGAAACGGGACCTGAGGGCTGAAGCAGAGTAGTGACCAGTGCAACAACATTGCTCGGGCACCTCCATTTTGGAGGAGGTGCCTTATATATGGAGGGATCCTCCGGCCATTGGCCGGGGACTCCTTAGGGCGACGCGCGGCCCCTTTAAGAGAGGGGGAGCGCGCGCGCGCCCTAAGCACAGTGACCGGGGGAGAGCGGGCGCTGCAAGCAGAGCGGGAGGAGGCCGCCGGGCACGGAGCAGAGAGGTGAGGGGAACAGCGTCCCTGCCTAGCAGGAGGCAGGGACGCCGATGCTACAGTACCCCCCCTTTAGGCCCCCCCTTTTTTAGGCCAGACAGAAATTTAGCAAGGATGAGAGGGGCATGGATGTTCTCCCGGGGCTCCCATGTTCTCTCCTCAGGACCAAACCCCTTCCAATCCACTAGAAAAAAGGTCTTTCCTCTTACCCTTTTGGTGGCCAGAATGTTCTCTACCTCAAACTCGTCTTCAGCAGAAACCGGAGCAGGAGGCATACCTGTAGACTTGGAAAAGGAGTTAAGTACCACGGGTTTGAGAAGAGATGCATGGAAGGAGTTAGGGATCCGTAAGTTGGCTGGGAGTTTCAATTTATAGGCCACCGGGTTGATCTGTTTGATAACCTCCAGTGGACCGATGAACCGAGGCCCTAACTTATAGGAAGGAATCTTGAGCCGGACATATTTGGATGAGAGCCAGACTTTATCTCCGGGACGAAATTGTGGGGAATCCAGGCGTTTTTTGTCGGCGTGTCTCTTCATCCGCTCGGACGACTGAAGGAGTGCGGATCGGGCACTCTCCCAAATGGAGGAAAATTTGCTAACGAGAGATTCCGCAGCCGGGTTGTCCACAGAGGTGGAGACAGGAAAAGGGATCCGAGGATGCTGACCGAAGACTACAAAAAACGGAGATTTAGAAGAAGATTCGCTCTCGTGATTGTTGTAAGAGAACTCGGCCCATGGTAGGAGATCCACCCAGTCTGAATGGTGGGCATTAACGAAGTGCCGGAGGTAACTGGTCAAATTCTGATTGATCCGCTCCACTTGACCATTGGACTGTGGGTGGTAAGCGGAGGAGAAGTCCAGGGTGACGTCGAGCAGTTTACATGTGGCTCTCCAGAAGCGTGAGGTGAACTGAACCCCACGATCCGACACGATGTGGAGAGGCAGACCATGGAGACGGAAGATGTGGCGGATAAAGTCTTTAGCTAGCTCGGGAGCAGACGGGAGGCCTGGCAGGGGAATAAAATGAGCCATTTTGGAAATGCGGTCAGCGACCACCCAAATGACCGTACAACCGGCAGAGACGGGGAGATCTGTTATGAAGTCCATAGCTATATGTTGCCACGGGGCAGCAGGCACAGGCAGAGGAAGAAGGCGGCCGGCAGGCAGGTGTCTCGGAACTTTTTTTGCGGGCGCAGGACACACAGGCAGAAACAAAGTCAATTACATCCTTGTGCAGGGTAGGCCACCAGTAGTGCCGGGTAATAAGCTGGAGGGTCTTTTTCTGACCGGCGTGCCCAGCTAGCTTAGACGAGTGACCCCAGTGTAGAATCTTCTCCCGATCGGACTCCGTTACGAACGTCTTACCGGGAGGGAGACGATTTAGGCCCACGGGGGCTACCTGCATTACTCTGGCGGGATCGATGATGTGTTTAGGCTCCTCCTCAAGATCAGACACCAGAAAGGATCGGGACAGGGCGTCAGCTTTGATGTTTTTGTCAGCCGGACGAAAATGAAGAATGAAATCAAAGCGGGCAAAAAACAAAGACCACCGGGCTTGGCGCGGGTTAAGTCTCTGGGCGCTCTGGAGATATGCCAAGTTCTTGTGGTCAGTGTAAATTATTACCGGGTGGAGAGCCCCCTCGAGCAGGTAACGCCACTCCTCCAGTGCCATCTTAATGGCCAACAATTCTCGGTCTCCTATAGAATAATTGCGCTCAGAAGAGGAAAAAAGTTTGGAGAAAAAGCCGCAGGTTACCTTTCTTCCGGAAGAAGATTTTTGGGTAAGTACCGCCCCAGCTCCGGAGGAGGAGGCGTCAACTTCTAGGAAGAATTATTTGTTGCCGTCCGGACGATGCAGCACCGAGGCGGAGAGGAAGGCCTGTTTTAAGGAAAGAAATACCTCCTCTGCTTCGGGCGGCCATTCTCTGGGGTTCGTACCTTTACGGGTGAGAGCAGAGATAGGGGCGGTCCGGGAAGAGAAGTGCGGTATGAACAGGCGGTAATAGTTGGCGAAGCCCAGGAACCGCTGAATAGCCTTCAACCCCTTTGGTCGGGGCCACTTCTGGATGGCAGACAGTTTCTCAGGATCCATTTGTAGACCTGTCTGAGAGATTATGTAGCCCAGAAATGGAAGAGAGGTCTGCTCAAAGATGCACTTCTCATATTTAGCGTAGAGGTGGTTCTGCCTGAGTCTGAGCAGGACCTGACGAACGTCCCTCCGGTGAGTAGGAAGATCCGGAGAGAAGACCAAGATATCGTCCAGGTACACCACCACGCAGGAGTAGAGAAGATCACGGAAGATGTCATTGACCAACTCTTGAAAGACGGCAGGAGCGTTACAGAGACCGAAGGGCATCACAAGGTACTCATAGTGGCCGTCCCGGGTATTGAATGCCGTCTTCCACTCATCCCCCTGACGGATACGGACCAGGTTATACGCCCCACTTAGATCCAGTTTGGTGAAGATTCTAGCCCCCCTCAGACGGTCATATAATTCAGGAATAAGCGGAAGGGGGTATTTATTCTTCACAGTAATCTGGTTTAGGCCTCTATAGTCTATACATGGACGGAGTGAGCCGTCCTTCTTTTTGACAAAGAAGAAGCCTGCTCCCGCCGGGGAGGTAGATTTCCGGATAAATCCCCGGGCCAGGTTCTCCTCAATATATTCAGACATGGACCGGGTTTCAGCAGCGGACAAAGGGTAGATTCGCCCACGGGGAGGAGTAGAGCCGGGCATCAGGTCGATTGGGCAGTCGTATGGTCTATGAGGAGGTAAAGTCTCTGCCTCTTTTTATTGAAGACATCCGCATAAGACCAATAGGGAACCGGAAGACCGGGCAGATTGGCTGGGGTAGGAGAAGGACGGGCAGGACGAACGGGAACTAGACAAGTCTTATGGCAGTCCTGTCCCCAGCGAAGGACCTCTCCAGTCTGCCAGTCAAGCACGGGTGCATGTCTCTGGAGCCAAGGCAGGCCAAGCAATAGTGCGTGAGAGAGTCCAGGCAGAACATGAAAGGAGATGCTCTCAGAATGCAGCATTCCCACCTGTAGAGTCAGAGATTCGGTGATGAGTTGGATGGGATGTGGTAAGAGACCCCCATCCACGGCGGCGACAGATAAAGGTACGGCCAGAGGTTTGGTGGTAATGTGGTATTTTTCTACCAGGGATTGAGAGATGAGATTTCCAGCAGCTCCAGAGTCAAGTTGAGGCAGTTCAAAATAGCGGTTCTCTCCGCAGAAGATAGAAACAGACAGCATCAGGGATGGAGAGGGTTTACTTTTGTCTAGGGCGACCTCTCTGAGCGATCCTAGACACACGTTTCCCGACCTCTCAGGGCAGGAACGGATCCGGTGCTCCTTACTGCCACAGTAGAAACAGCTCCCCTCGGCACGACGTAAGTCTTGACGGGTCTTGACCATCTTGGTCTGGTCGACCTGCATAGGCTCAGGTAAGTGTGCCTGGGGAGTAACAGAGGGAGTGACGGGTCTCTGGAAGGTAGGGACTAGACATGGAATCCTCCTCTCACGGGTGACCTCCCTAGCGCGCTCCTGGAACCGGATGTCAATCCGGGTGACAAGTGTAATCAAGTCGTCGAGAGTGGTAGGAATGTCCCGACCGGCGAGTTCATCTTTAATACGGCCGGACAGACCCTCCCAGAAGACGGACACCAGGGCTTCGGTATCCCAGGCCAGCTCCGAAGCAAGGGTACGGAACCGTATGGCATATTGGCCCACAGTGAGACTCCCTTGACGGAGGCGTAGCAGAGATGAGGCGGATGGGGTCTTCCGTCCGGGTTCATCGAAGACCTTCCGGAAAGCCGTGAGAAAGGCTGGCAGGTCGGACACCAGAGGGTCTCCTCTCTCCCATAGAGGATTTAGCCAAGCCAGTGCCTCTCCCGTGAGATGGGACATGATGAAGGCTACTTTGGCCCGGTCGGAATTAAACTGGTGGGACTGGTGTTCAAAGTGCAGGGTGCCGTGGTTAATGAAGCCCCGAGCTTGAGCGGAGTCGCCTCCGAAGCGAGGAGGTGCAGAAAGCCGGATTCCAGAGCAGGATACTATGGTATTGGTGGGCAGCGGAGCAGCCCGGCTGCGAGTCATGACACTAGCGGTGGTTGCTGGTGGGGCAGTCAAAGTGTCCAGGCGAGTATTGACATTCCGCAGGTGACCCAGGATGGACTCCTGTTGGGACCTCTGTCGGGACAGTTCATGACAAAGGCCCGAGAGCGAGGGAGCTTGGGTGCCACCGGGTTCCATGGCCCGAGCAAACTGTAACGGGTCTGGGAGGCGGAACCTCTGAGCAACTTATACAAGGGGACGGTCCTTGTAAGGAAGCGGGTGGCGACCAGGGAAGACAGGCAGGCAGTCACAGCAGGTGACCGGGACAGTCTCTGGGTAAACGGGCAGGAGGTCACGGCAAGTGACCGGGACAGTCTCTGGGTAAACGGGCAGGAGGTCACAGCAAGTGACCGGGACAGTCTCTGGGTAAACGGGCAGGAGGTCACGGCAAGGGACCGGGACAGTCTCTGGGTAAACGGGCAGGAGGTCACAGCAAGTGACCGGGACAGTCTCTGGGTAAACGGGCAGGTACGACCTGTGACGGCTGAGCCTCCAGGTAGGCTAGCAGGCAGATGGCAGATGAGTGCTCCCAGGTGAGCAGGCGAGAGTCTCTGGATAAGCAGGTGGTCACAGCATGTGACGGCGGAGCCTCCAGGTAGGCTAACAGGCAGGTAGCAGATAAGCGCTCCCAGGTGAGCGGGCAAGAGTCTCTGGACTGGCAGGTGGTCAGGGCACGTGACGGCGGAGCCTCCAGGTAGGCTAACAGGCAGGTAGCAGATGAGCGCTCCCAGGTGAGCGGGCAAGAGTCTCTGGACTGGCAGGTGGTCACGGCACGTGACGGCGGAGCCTCCAGTTAAGCTAACAGGCAGGTAGCAGATGAGCGCTCCCAGGTGAGCGGGCAAGAGTCTCTGGACTGGCAGGTGGTCACAGCACGTGACGGCGGAGCCTCCAGGTAGGCTAACAGGCAGGAATCAGACAGGAAACTGGCAGGTAACTGGCAGGTAACTGGAAACGGGACCTGAGGGCTGAAGCAGAGTAGTGACCAGTGCAACAACATTGCTCGGGCACCTCCATTTTGGAGGAGGTGCCTTATATATGGAGGGATCCTCCGGTCATTGGCCGGGGACTCCTTAGGGAGACGAGCGCGGCCCCTTTAAGAGAGGGGCAGCGCGCGCGCCCTAAGCACAGTGACCGGGGGAGAGCGGGCGCTGCAAGCAGAGCGGGAGGAGGCCGCCGGGCACGGAGCAGGGAGGTGAGGGGAACAGCGTCCCTGCCTAGCAGGAGGCAGGGACGCCGACGCTACACTTTCCTTAAAACAGGCTTTCTCTTCCGCCCCGGTGCTGCATCGCCCGGACAGCAACAAGCAATTCTTCCTGGAAGTTGACGCCTCCTCCTCTGGAGCCGGAGCGGTACTTACCCAAAAATCGTCTTCCGGAAGAATGGTAACTTGCGGCTTCTTCTCCAAACTCTTCTCATCTTCTGAGCGCAACTATTCTATAGGAGACCGAGAGTTATTGGCCATTAAGCTGGCATTGGAGGAGTGGCGTTACCTGCTCAAGGGGGCTCTTCACCCGGTAATAATTTACACGGACCACAAGAACTTGGCTTACCTCCAGAGTGCCCAGAGACTTAACCCGCGCCAAGCCCGGTGGTCCTTGTTTTTTGCTCGCTTTGATTTCGTTCTTCATTTTCGCCCGGCTGACAAAAACATCAAAGCTGACGCCTTGTCCCGATCCTTCCTGGTGTCTGATCTCGAGGAGGAACCTAAACACATCATCGATCCCGCCAGAGTAATGCAGGTGGCTCCCGTGAATCTAAATCGTCTCCCTCCCGGTAAGACGTTCGTAACTGTACCTGATCGGGAGAAGATCCTACACTGGGGTCACTCGTCTAAGCTAGCTGGCCACGCCGGTCAGAAAAAGACCCTCCAGCTTATTACCCGGCACTACTGGTGGCCTACCCTGCACAAGTACGTAATAAACTTTGTTTCTGCCTGTGTGTCCTGCGCCCGCAACAAGGTTCCAAGACACCTGCCAGCCAGTCGCCTTCTTCCTCTTCCAGTACCTGCTGCCCCGTGGCAGCATATAGCTATGGACTTTATTACAGATCTCCCTGTCTCTGCCGGTTGTACGGTCATTTGCGTGGTTGCTGACTGCTTTTCCAAGATGGCTCACTTCATTCCCCTGCCGGGCCTCCTGTCTGCACCCGAGCTGGCTAAAGACTTTATCCGCCACATCTTCAGTCTCCATGGCCTGCCTCTCCACATCGTGTCAGATCGTGGGGTTCAGTTCACCTCACGCTTCTGGAAAGCCACATGTAAGCTGCTAGACGTCACCCTGGACTTCTCCTCCGCTTACCACCCACAGTCCAATGGTCAAGTGGAGCGGATCAATCAGATCCTGACCAGTTACCTCTGGCACTTCGTTAATGCCCACCATTCAGACTGGATGGATCTCCTACCATGGGCCAAATTCTCTTACAATAACCACGAGAGCGAATCGTCCTCCAAATCCCCGTTTTTTGTAGTCTTCGGTCAGCATCCTCGGATCCCATTTCCCGTCTCCACCTCTGTGGACAATCCGGCTGCGGAATCCCTCGTTAGCGAATTTTCCTCCATTTGGGAGAGTACCCGATCTGCACTCCTTCAGTCGTCCGAGCGGATGAAAAAACACGCTGACAAAAGATGCCTGGATCCTCCACAATTCCGTCCTGGAGATAAAGTTTGGCTCTCGTCCAAGTATGTCCGGCTCAAGGTTCCTTCCTACAAGTTAGGGCCTTGGTTCATCGGCCCACTGGAGGTTATCAAACATATCAACCCGGTGGCCTATAAATTGAAACTCCCAGCCAACTTGCGGATCCCTAACTCCTTCCATGTATCTCTCCTCAAACCCGTGGTACTTAACTCTTTTTCCAAGTCTACAGGTACGCCTCCTGCTCCGGTTTCCGCTGAAAACGAGTTTGAGGTAGAGAACATTCTGGCCACCAAAAGGGTAAGAGGAAAGACCTTTTTTCTAGTAGAGTGGAAGGGGTTTGGTCCTGAGGAGAGAATGTGGGAGCCCCGGGAGAACATCCATGCCCCTCTCATCCTTGATAAATTTCTGTCTGGCCTAAAGAAGGGGGGGGCTAAAGGGGGGGGTACTGTAGCGTCGGCGTCCCTGCCTCCTGCTAGGCAGGGACGCTGTTCCCCTCACCTCTCCGCTCCGTGCCCGGCGTCTTCCTCCCGCTCTGCTGGCAGCGCACGCTCCTTCCCGGCCACTGTGCTTAGGGCGCGCGCGCTCCCCCACTCTTAAAGGGGCCGCGCGCGCCGTCCTAAGGAGTCCCCGGCCAATGGCCGGAGGATCTCTCCATATATAAGGCACCTCCTCCAAAATGGAGGTGCCCGAGCAATGTTGTAGCATAGTTCATCACTCTGCTTCAGCCCTCAGGTCCCGTTACCAGTTACCTGCCAGTTTCCTGCCAGTTTCCTGTCTGATACCTGCCTGACTCGTGTCTATCTGCTGTTATTCCTGCGGTCCGACTGTCTGCCTACCAGTCCTGCCAGTCTGTCTATGGATCCGTCTGCCCGCTCACCTGGGAGCGCTCACCTGCTACCTGCCTGCTAGCCTACCTGGAGGCTCTGCCGTCACGTGCTGTGACCACCTGCCTGTCCAGAGAATCTTACCCGCTCACCTGGGAGCGCTCACCTGCTACCTGCCCGCTAGCCTACCTGGAGGCTCTGCCGTCACGTGTTGTGACCACCTGCCCGTCCAGAGACTCTTGCCTGCTCACCTGGGAGCGTCCACCTGTTACCTGCCTGTTTGCCTACCTGGAGGCTCTGCCATCACTTGCTGTGACCACCCGCTTGTCCAGAGACTCTCGCCCGCTCACCTGGGAGCGTCCACCCGCTACCTGCCTGCTAGCCTACCTGGAGGCTTAGCCATCACTTGCCGTGACCACCCGCCTGTCAAGAGACTGCCCCCGTCACTTGCCGTGACCTCCTGCCCTCTTACCCAGAGACTGTCCCCGTCACTGGCCGTGATCTCCTGCCCTCTTACCCAGAGACTGTCCCCGTTACTTGCCGTGATCTCCTGCCCTCTTACCCAGAGACTGTCCCCGTCACTAGCTGTGACTGCCTGCCCGCCTTCCCTGGGTGTCACCCGCTTCCTTACAAGGACTGCCCCTTTGTATAGTTGCTCTGTGGTTCCACCTCCCAGACCCGTTACACATAATTACACATAAAGGAGGAAATTGTTATGAGCCGCATACAAAAATCCAATTTTTCTCTCCCCCCTCCCCCACCCCACCCCCTCCACACCACCCCTCGAGCCATTCACTGAAAAAAGCACGTATGTCCTTAGAACGATCAGCAGTTACGTCAATAGAGGAAATATACCTCAAGTTAAATTGGGAAAAAAAAACAGATAAAAAACAGTAAAAAAAAAGAAAAAACACAGCGGAAAAAAGTCAGCAGAAAAAACCATAGAGAAAACTTCAGTCAAAAAAGTAAATTCTTCAGACATAAATCTGACCACAGGGTCCCGTGAGATTTTCAAATTTCGCTGTCACTCAGCAAGATTTCTCAAAGTCCAGAGGATCACCAACCAGACGGCTTCCGCCGAATAACAGAGAACCGTCAGTCAATAAGCCAAAAGGCACTCAGAGTTCAGAAAAGAACAAAGGGAAAAAAAAGGTCAGCAATCCTCTAACAGCTCCATCTCAGCCAGGATAGCGTCCTTGCCTCTCTTTCAGGTCGATACCCATTCCTGCGCAATTTTCTTGCCTTTAGCAGGTTGTCTAGGAGCATAGGCAATCTTCCAGGATGCCAATTTCTCTTTCGCTTGTTTAGGGGTAAAACACGCTACCATGCCACTGTCACAGAGTATTAGTAGTTTTACTGGGTTGAATCCCCATCTATACCATATGCCGGCCTCTCTCAATGCCCTGCACACATGGGCAAATTCTCTTCTCTTTGCCAGGGTAGCCGCAGAAAGGTCTGGGAAGACCTGCAGATTTTGAAATTCCTCAGGCAACCTGGGGGTTTTCCTTAGTTGGTATAGGAACATGTCCTTCGTAGTGAAGAAATGAATACATGCCAAGGTATCTCTAGGCAGGGTAGGGTCTACGTGTCTGGGCTTTGGTGTTCTATGAATCATATCCACCAGTAATTCATTAGGGGAAACCTCAGGTAATACAGCCACCAAGAAGCGTCGCTTGAACTCAGAGCGATCTTTATCTGGCACTTCTTAAGTGATTCCCCTAAGCCTCACATTGTTACGTCTGGATCTATCTTCTAAGTCATAAACTTTATCAATGACCCAAGACATCTCTTCCCTGAGTGCCTCATTTTCATCTACCATGGCATTGATCGTTCTGGCATATTCTTCCATCTTGTTTTCAATGTGGGAAGGGCGATCCCCAATGGAAGTAATTTCCCCTTTCATCTCCTGCAACATTGCCTGCATATCTTCCCTCATGGAGGAGCGAATTGTAGCCAGAAATTCTTGCATATCTGCCCTTGTCATTGGTGCTGTGGGCTCATTATCCCTGCTGCTGTGTTTCACATTCTCTGCTTTCCCTCCCCCTGAGCTTCTGGAGGAGTGTGAAGAAGTTGCAGGGGAAGCAGGTGCCATCTTACTCACTGTTCTTGTTGTTTGTCCCCTCTGGAAGAAAGCCTCCAATCTCGCCGGGGATCCTCTTTTTTGGGACCTTCCCCTGGTCATCATTGGCCCTGGGTGTTCTGCCGCCACCGGGTGTTAGGTAATAGGCTGTAGGACGATGCTGTGTGCTGCTATGTGCTGGTTTTAATCCTGGCTGGCTGGAGCTATGCAGTTAAGCTGCAGCCACCTTGTCTTGCAGGCCACACCCCCTTTGTGTGCATGTTTTAATGGGTCTAAAGACTCCAAAAAAACCCTGTGCTTTCTGATGCTATAGTTGTTTATCACTCCTTTTGGAGCTTCTGTTTTCTAGTATTTTGTTACTCACCTGTCCCACTTCCAGGGCGGCCATTGCTTGTCCTCTCTTATGGCCATCTCCCTTTCCAATAGTCAATGCCAGGTTTCTGACATAACCCAGTAATCTCTTCTGAGATCATCACCCTTAAGGCCAGCTCTGGTAGAGTTCAGGTGCTCAGTATTAAGTATCTTTGCAACAAGCTTTCATAAATTTGCTAGTACTTCACGTGGTTCAGCTCAAGCCATATCTCTATCATATCCTCAACTGGCCTTAACTTCCATACTACTGTAGCGTGACACTGGGCATTCGTTGTGGACAAGGTGCTCGTATTTTACTTCAGACACGCTACAAGAAAATGGGGGTCCTGGCTTTGTGTGTGAATTTTACCCTTGCATACCCGTGACTTTGGCTGGCCAGGACCAGATATTGTCAAGTTCAATGAGGGAGACCACCACTCAAAAATAGATTGTCTTTTACTGAACAATAACGTAAGGAGGAGTATGTACAGTGGATAGCAGGTGCAAAACTTCGTGGACGTTTCTCTTACATCATATGACCTTTTCATTCACATTCCATTCCTTCCTGAGCTTGCTCTGCTCTATATTAGCCTCTCTCTAGCTTCACCACCCAGCACAACACTTTGGGAGCTTCCCTAGTCTCCATCAACAGCACCACTAACCAGTAAGTGAGAGGTCTATTCCTCAACTTGCTGTTCCGCGTCCTTTTCCCTTTAGGGGAGATACTTATGCCACTATGGCCATCACTTAGTTCCAAGGCATTGGCAGGCACACAGGGCACTCTCTCCTCGTCTTGCTTTCTTTCTCAGCGCTGCTCCATCACTTGACTGTTAGATAGCTCTGTAGCACCTCCCTAGGCTTCCAAACCTCATCTTCAGAGAATCATTTACTCCTTCTAGCATTTTTCCTTCTCTCCTCTCTGAATCACGCTATCCATCGCCTTGGTCTCCACTCACTTTGGGGACACCCAATTCATGCAACTCTGCTGAGTACTCAGATCGAAGGTCTGCTCTAGCTACAAGCTAGGCCCTATCTACTTTCTTGACAGGAAACTCTCTCTGTTCCTTCACATTAGTCCTTCCCACTTTGGGCTTGTCCCAACCGATAACCCTAACTGTCTCTAGTAACTACCTGTGGCTGGGCAGAACATGTCTCTATTACTAGTAACACACTTCACTAAACACACAACACATCACATCAGATTACATTGATGCACATGACTTTAAGGGGAAACATGGCAGAACTTCCATCTTCTTACATTACAACCGGCGTTATTTCCAAGCTCAGTCCAGCTTACTAGGGGTTTTTCATACCTAGCTCTAAGCAAGCAAATTACAAATTTCTTGCAACTGTTCTGTGTTATGCACACTTGGCCACTACAATCAAGGTAATGCATCTAATCAAGGAAGTCTCCAGTTTACATATACTTCACTGCTATCCTGTGGTTAACATTTTTTTCTGTACAAGTCACAATTGCATATATTGCTGCTATAAATCTTTTTCCTGCTAGAAGATACTAGACTACATTACTGTACTTCTGTGTTATTACTGTGATCACTAGTGATGAGTGACCGTGCTAGCAACTGCTCGGTACTCGCCCGAGCATCTCACTGCTCGAGATGCTCAGCGAGTACTTCTGGGATGTTCGGGTGGGAGCTCAAGTCCCCGCCCCGCATGTTTGGCACTGTTTTAACAGCGAATAAACATGCAGGGATTGCCTGCCACTCACTGTAATGCCGCAGCCATGTTGGTTGTGGCATTACAGTGATTGGTTGGCCGCATAGCGTCATTGGGTCTATAACAGACTCGGTGATCCTATGCTCGTCACAGTCTACCCTTCAGACAGGTAGAGTAGAGAGAGCTGCAGCTGAGTGAGGGAGACAATTGGTGAGTTATTTAGTCAGGTATTCCAGAGCAATATACATCTGAACTAACAATCCTTCTAAGGACTAATCCAGCTGCATATACAGTGGGTACGGAAAGTATTCAGACCCCTTTAAATTTTTCACTCTTTGTTTCATTGCAGCCATTTGGTAAATCTAAAAAGTTCATTTTTTTCTCATTAAAGCACACTCTGCACCCCATCTTGACTGAAAAAAAACAGAAATGTAGAAATTTTTGCAAATTTATTAAAAAAGAAAAACTGAAATATCACATGGTCATAAGTATTCCGACCCCTTGCTCAGTATTGAGTAGAAGCATCCTTTTGAGCTAGTACAGCCATGAGTCTTCTTGGGAATGATGCAACAAGTTTTTCACACCTGGATTTGGGGATCCTCTACCATTCTTCCTTGCAGATCCTTTCCAGTTCCGTCAGGTTGGATGGTGAACATTGGTGGACAGCCATTTTCAGGTCTCTCCAGAGATGCTCAATTGAATTTAGGTCAGGGCTCTGGCTAGGCCAGTCACGAATGGTCACAGAGTTGTTCTGAAGCCACTCCTTTGTTATTTTAGCTGTATGCTTAGGGTCATTGTCTTGTTGGAAGGTAAACCTTCGGCCAAGTCTGAGGTCCAGAGCACTCTGGAAGAGGTTTTCATCCAGGATATCTTTGTACTTGGCCACATTCATTTGTCCTTCAATTGCATACAGTCATCCTGTCCATGCAGCTGAAAAACACCCCCATAGCATGATGATTCCACCACCATGTTTCACTGTTGTATAGGGCAGGTGATGAGCAGTGCCTGGTTTTCTCCACACATACCGCTTAGAATTATCACCAAGAAGTTCTATCTTCATCTCATCAGACCAGAGAATCTTATTTCTCATAGTCTGGGAGTCCTTCATGTGTTTTTGAGAAAACTCTATGCAGGCTTTCATATGTCTTGCACTGAGGAGAGGCTTCCATCGGGACACTCTGCCATAAAGGCCCGACTAGTGGAGGGCTGCAGTGATAGTTGACTTTGTGGAACTTTCTCCCATCTCCCTACTGCATCTCTGGAGCTCAGCCACAGTGATCTTTGGGTTCTCCTTTACCTCTCTCAACAAGGCTCTTCTCCCACAATTGCTCAGTTTGGCTGGACGGCCAGGTCTAGGAAGACTTCTGGTGGTCCCAAACCTCTTTAAGGATTATGGAGGCCACTGTGCTCTTAGGAACCTTGAGTAATGCAGAAATTATTTTGTAACCTTGGCCAGATATGTGCCTTGCCACAATTCTGTCTCTGAGCTCCTTGGGCAGTTCCTTTGTGCTCATGATTCTCATTTGGTCTGACATGCACTGTGAGCTGTGAGGTCTTATATAGACAAGTGTGTGCCTTTCCAAATCATGTCCTATCAGTTTAATTAAACACAGCTGGACTCCAATGAAGGAGTAGAACCATCTCAAGGAGGATCACAAGGAAATGGACAGCACGTGACTTAAATATGAATGTCTGAGCAAAGGGTCTGAATACTTATGACCATGTGATATTTCAGTTTTTCTTTTTTAATAATTTTGCAAAAATTTCTACATTTCTATTTTTTTTCAGTCAAGATGGGGTCCAGAGTGTACTTTAATGAGAAAAAAAAATGAACTTTTTAGAATTTACCAAATGGCTGCAATGAAACAGAGTGAAAAATTTAAAGAAGTCTGAATACCTTCCGTACCCACTGTATTACTGGTGATAGCAGGAGTTAGGCAGGCAGAGTTTGTGGACACTGTACACAGCAGAATAGGGTCCATTGCATATTCTGTCTGCTGCTGTTACTGATATCCATAGCCCTAGATATCAGGGCTAATTTGTTTTTTGCTCTTAATCCTGATTGCTTAAAAAGTAATACAGTACACCATATTACTGCTCCATTTGCTTGTTAGCAGAATACACCAGATTTTTTTATTTTATTTGCATTGCTGTATTGTGGAAGCAGAGAAACTTGTCCATCATCAGACGTGATCCGATATTACTGTGGTAATAATCGTGACATTTTTTTGGAGCGTGCCAAATATTACACTCCAGTTAAAGTCTGTAAGTTGTGTGGTGTTCAACCTATTCACACTTAGCCGCTGATCAACACCATATCTCTAACGCCACTGCCTAAAACCGTAGTCATTAGATGGGATCAGATATTACTTTGCTAATAATTCAGAATTTTTTTGGGAGCGTGCCAGATATTACAGTCCATTTAAAGTCTGCCAGTTGTGTATTGTTCAAACCTATTCACACTTGGTCGCTGATCAATATCATACTAATAAACCACTGCCTAAAACCGTGGTCATCAGACGTGATCCTATATTACTGTGGTAATAATTGTGACATTTTTTGGAGCGTGCCAAATATTATACTCCAGTTAAAGTCTGCCAGTTGTGTGTTGTTCAACCTATTTACACTTGGTCGCTGACCAATAGCATATTTGTGAACAATGTTGTCAGAGTTTTATGCCATTTTTACGGACTGACAATAAAACATACAAAAACAAAGTTGTATATACGTCCAAATACATAAAAAAAATAAAAATAAAAGGTATGGACTGTGGAAGAGATTTATGCGACCAGAATGAACACTCATCTTAAGCTGATGATACCACCAAGCAGCACCTCTCCCTATTGTAAATGCATCGAACAGCGGTATCAATAGGGAATAGAATAGAGTGGTATTTTTTTTCTGCAGCACCAGCAGCACGTAGTATAAGGTAATAATACCTGGCTGGATCGGTGTAATACATAATCCATACTGCGATAGCTTACCCGTAAATGAATTTCAGACAAGGCAGGTAATATTCTAGAATATAGAATCTATTTGAATTGTCTTTCCCATTATTAAGGAGTGGGTCTCCTATACTGTTATTACGTATGAAGCAATTTCAAGGGCTACCAAAAATTAGGATGCACTCCAATACACATTTGAAGAGACGTAAAAAAAAACTATAAAAACACAGCAGGATCTTTAGTATAAAACCAGACTTGCCAATGTAACCTCAATGTAATCACATTCTACAGCTCCTGCACCTCCTCCTCCTCTTTCTCCAAAATGACCACATCAGTCACAAGCTGGAAGCCCTGCAGCACTGCCTCAGTCAAACGCCAACAGGCTGTGCTGAAGATAATATGCTAAGGTGACAAATCGCACACTACTGCAGAGTTGTTGAAACCTGTAACAGAGCAGGCAGATCTGTGGCTCTCACCACTGAACATACAGCCAGGCATGGTCGTGTGTGACAATCGCCAGAACTTGGTGGCGGCTCTGAGGCTTGGCAACCTCACACACGTACAATAGCTGGCCCATGTGTTCAACTTAGTAGATCAGCGGTTTCTCAAAATCTACCCAGATCTGCCAGAGCTGCTTGTGAAAGTATGCCCCGTGTATGCCCATTTCAGAAAGTGAGCTACAACTCCGACCACCCTGGCAGTGCTTCAGCAGAGTTTGCAACTTCCGGCTCACAGACTGGTGTGCGATGTCACTACACGTTGGAAATCAATGTTGCAGATGTTGGGAAGGATTTGTGAGCAGCAGAGGGCAGTTGTTGAGTACCAGCTTCAACACGCTCGTTGGAATTCAGGTCAGCCTTCACACATAACAGCTGATAAGTGGGCATGGATGTCTGACAAAACTTTGAGGACTCGACCAAGATGGGGAGCAGCGATGACGCCATAATTAGCATCACCACTCCGATTCTCTGTCTACTGAAACGCTCGTTGCTCACAATTAAAGTGGAGGCATTGCAGGCCGAGCAAGGAACTATACAGGGTGATGCTACACAACCCAGCCTCATCTCATCTCAACGCGGATTGGGTGATAATGAAGAGGAGGAGGATGAGAAGAACATGGACAGTCGTCCTCTTCGTGAGGACAGGGAAGTCTTGGCTGTCTTGTAAGTCTTGATACCCCTCTTTCAGTCTGTGGGAAAGCTGTATGAGTTTCACTTAATGATGACCTTCAGTGGCCTAAACCGTGGCTTTGCTTATGCTCGTTATTTCTCAAAACGCATTGCAGATCAGGCCATTGCCCAACTCTGTAGTCATAAAATTCAAAGCGTAAAGATCTTTGTGTGTCGAAGCACCGAGAAGTGTGAGCTGATGTTGGATGGGCTACCATTGCTTATGGAACAAGCTGCATTAGAGAACTTCCTGGGAGAAATGACAGCCGGAGTAGATACGGTTTCCCTCTATGCCAGTCCTTTCACCGACCTAAAGAATATGGCTGTGGTAAAATACAACGTCACCGAGAAGCAGCCCTGGCTAAGAAAAGTCTGTGTGAAGGTTCCAGGACACTCTATGGCTGCTTTTTTACTGTGGACTGGCTCCAGCAATCTAAAAGACTTAAGATGCAATCTAGCACTTTAGCAAAGCCCAATTCTGTTCTCCCTCTGATATCTAACAAGCAGGTCATGCTGGAGAAGCTTGCACCTACTGGCACTCAGTGTCTTCAGCTCCTTTGTGAGAAACTAATGTTTGGGCTGCCAGTCTACCAAATAAAATTCCTGAGATGGAAATTGTGGATTGCTTTGCTTCTGGTACTGGGTGCTAATACCAAGCCATTCACTGGATATTCTTGGCTGGTTGGAGACAAACGCACAGAAAAGTTCCAGTGTCACGGAACGACAAGGGGATGTCCGGCGGACAGCACAACACACTAATGCAATGGAAGATAGCGAGGGAAGGAGGGCCCTAGCGGTAGGGAACAAGGGAAGGGACACCTCCTGACACCAACCTGTGTCTGTCCCTAAGCTCCCCTATCATACTTAGACTGGTCCTTCCCCCCTGTGTGCGATCATGTGCCTAAGCCCTCGCTGGCCCTGGACTTAACCTGGCTAGTGGGCAGGCCAGGGAGACACTAGTCTCACCACTACAAAAGGACAACACAAGGAAAGTAAGACAAACAATGGGAAGATAACAACATAAAATACACTTATCTCTCCAACAGAAAACTTCACCGCTGCAATAGCAATGAACACCACAGCTTCTCCAGAGACTGGCTCCTTCAAAGAGGTCAGCAAAGAATGAACTATAACCGGCAGTCAGCTGATGGATCATGTGGCTATTTAAAGGGAGGTGGGAGCGGCACCAACCAACAACAGCTGACTGCTAACAAAAAGCTGCCAGCAAGAGACTAACATTAACCCTTGCTGGACCAAAAGGAAAAAAACTACATTTAAATTGCAGCATAACCAGAGATGCCACGAATCTCCAAATTATTTGTGACAACCAGCAAACTAAGTAGATGGTGGCCTCTATAATTGTGAAGGAGTTTGCTCATTGTCTAGGAGACCAACCACCGCTGCTGTCTACCTTGTGAACATTGTGTTGAAGCTTGATTGACCCAGAGCCGCAATCCTCTGCGTTGGGAAGGCGTGTTCTGTCTCATGGTCTGACTTGGTCCCGGCTTCCACAATATTAACCCAGTGTTCCTTCAGTGAGATGTACCGTCCCTGGCCACAAGCACTTGTCTACATGTCTGAGGTTAGGTGGTCCTTCCCAGTAACTGTGTTGGTGAGGGAACGGATAATGTTCTGGGGTCCATGCTTGTATAAGGCAGGGCCGGCACATCGGGAGAAATAGTGGCAGCTGGGGACTGAGTACCGCATGACATCTGCCACCATGAGGTTGCAGAAAGCTTCCGCCTCCATGAGCCTAAAAAGCAGAATTTCTAGTGCAAGCAGTAGCTAGCAGAAATGTGGCAGCTTAGTATTGTGGCCTGTGGGTGGCTGCATATTTGAGCTTGCGTTCCAAGGACTGGGGTAGGGACAACTGAACCCTGAGGGACAAGTGAGGAATATGCCGACTCCAAGTAAAAAAAATCTCCTGGGTCCGCACATTCCTCAAACAAGAATCTGCAAAAACAATTGTGCATGCCCTCATCATCTCCCGCCTTGACTACTGCAACCTCCTGCTCTGTGACCTCCCTTCTCGCACCCCTCCAATCTATCCTAAACTCTGCTGCTTGACTAATCCACCTTTCCCCCCGCTATTCCCCGACCTCTCCTCTCTGTCAATCCCTTCACTTGCTCCCCATTGTCCAGAGACTCCAGTTCAAAACCCTAACCTTGGCACACAAAGCCATCCACAACCTATCTCCTCCATACATCTGTGACCTAGTCTCCTGGTACTTACCTGTACGCAACCTCCGATCCTCACAAGATCTCCTTCTCTACTCCCCTCTTATCTCCTCTTCCCACAGTCGCATACAAGATTTCTCTCATGCATCCCCCCCTCCTACTCTGGAACTCTCTACCCCAACATATCAGGCTCTCGCCTTCCGTGGAAACCTTCAAAAGGAATCTGAAAACCTACCTCTTCCGACAAGCCTACAGCCTGCATTAACCACCACTCTACCATACTGCTGCACGACCAACTCTACTCTCACCTACTGTATTCTCACCCATCCCTTGTAGCAGGGACTGGCTGGCAAATTTTAGCCTGCGGTGCAAACACATAGCACTGGCACACGAGTTGCATCGGACCATCTTTAACTTGCTTACCTCAGGCTGCTGCATAAAACAGCAGAGGTAGGAAGGCTTTAAATAATGGTGGTTGGTGATGTTTTCATATTGAGATCATACACACATTTGCAATTCTATATATATTATTGAGCTCGATCATTTAGAAGGACTAAGAATTAGTATTGTCATTTATGTCACTTTAGATGTAGTTGGTGCAGCATATCACAGTGATATAAGACCATAATAACATTATAAGAAAACTAGTTGTCTCTCAGACACGGAAACTTGGGATAGAATTAAAAACATGGCACGAATCTAGAATACGGGATTCTCTACTATTCAATTGCAGCATCAGACAAGTGAATATATTTGGAAAAATACACAAATACGTATTCAAAGGTAGCACTCTGCAGACGGAATCAATCACACCAATAATGCTTATGTCCAACTGTCTTTATGCCAGGGTCTTTTAGCAGTTTAGTAGACAATGTTTTTGCTATACTTTTGTAACTAAACATATGACGCGCCCCCTGGGCCAGTGCTGTAGTGCGGCGCGCGTGCGCGCGGGGAATACCCGGAGCCGGATCCGATGGGGGTAGTAGTCTTCGTGTGGCGGTGACCCGGTCCGTGCCCAGGGTGGCCAAACTAAGTGGCAGTTACTGGTATGATGGTATTAGTGTCCGACTACGCCACCCGTTGAATGCGGCTATCAAGCCGCCGCTGCAGGGCAGTCCGCTGAGGCCGGTGGTACGGATGTGCAGCGTGGATGGTATAACCCCCAACGGGAGGGGTATGGCCTCAGGGCAGAGGATGAGGTTGATGTTGGGAGTGATGGTGTGGATGTCCCAGCACTAATGGTGCGACAAGGAAGCACGGAGACGCGAGGGTACAGTTCAGGGTCTTTACTGATGGTACAAGGCAAATTCCCCCGGGAGTACTGGCTAGTAGTTGGGGCCTGGTTAGTCTGCGAGTAAGCCGGAGTTCCCCTGGCCAGGTGGAGTTGTAGGCCTTCCCGTTAGTCTGTACCCTTCCTGGCTACCCTGCTTTCGGCGGTTACAAGTAGCCCACGTCCCTGGGTATACCGTGTGGTGCTCACCCGTATGGCTGGTGACCTGGGGCCTCCTGTTAGCCTCCGCTCCGGGATGGCGGTGCTGGTCCCTTCGTTGTGACTGAGCCTCCGGGCTTTTATGGCCAGAGGACCTGGAATCCCCTGCCGGATGGATTCTGATGCTGGGTATATCTTAGTCCCCACAGCCTCGGACTCCTGTGTCCGGTTTTAGTACCTTCTCCCAGGGCGAGCTCTGCACAGCTCCAGCCCCTGGCACTTCTCCTTGGCTCCTACAGAGCTCCTGAGGTCTATCTGTCCCTGTTTCTGCGTGTCCAGACCAGACTCCGTCTCTGTCTGGAACTCCTCTCTCTTAACCCTGCCTCAGCCCCAGTTTATGTAGGGGAAGTTCTTCCCCTCCCAGGACTGGGCAGGAGGTGTGGCATGCTTAGGATTCCTGCCCAGGAGACCTCCCACCTGCTCACAGACGTAATATTGCTATTACTGTGGAAACCAGACCCCTGGGGTGCCACATTCCCCCCTAGTGAAATTTAGTACTCCCGGACTAAACATATTTTTGAAAACATAACAGGGTATAAACAATAACAATTAAATACATGAGATGGTCACGGCGTGTCCGTAACCGGAAAGCAATAAGGGTGTCCATTTCACCAAAGAACAGGGAGCCGTAACCAGGTAGGGGTCTGTCCTGCCCCGAGTCTTTAACAGTCTTTAGTCCATTCCTGGGTTACGCTCCAAACATATTTACAACAGAGTTCCGGTTACTCACTGTCCATAACCTGTCAGTCCATATAAAGAAATCTGTAACTGAAAAACATAATTAGCAACGGCTACAACAAAACAGGTAAACATAAAATAGTTAAAGCAATTAGCCAACTTAGATTCTCCAACGTACGGGCATCTGGCCTCTGGTAACCCTAGTGGACCTACGGAGCTCACTAACTGGTCCTGCACTACAGGGTGTAGGAGGTGTTATGGGCAGGCTGGGCAGCTTTCTGCGCACTCTTTGGCTCACTAGGGGCACGGCAGGCTCACTACTAGCAGAGGGTTGATCCTCCTGTACTGCTGGTGTGGACTCTTCTGCCTCTTGGGCCGGCTGCTCTTCCAGCTCTACTGGTTCTTCTGTAGGCACTTGCGGGGCTGGCTGGAGAAAGGTGAGGACGGGTACCATGACAGCACCGTTCACTTGTGTCCAAGACCGGGGGAAGTCTCCGAGTACAGTCCTGATCATTTCTTCCCTTTCCTCTGCGGGTCGAGGGTTTTCTTGATCTTCTTCTTCAGGGTTTTGCAGCTGCTCGGGACACTTCTTCAGGTGGTCTCTGGAGACAACGGCTGTGGTTTCTCCTCCATCCTTACTGATCATGCAAATCTTTGGGTTCTCATGGCTTGATGGCAGTACGGTGTACGGGTCCTTCTCCCACTGGTCATCCAACTTGTGGAGCCGTGTTTTCCTCTTCAAGACCTGCTCTCCAGGTACCAGGGGAACAGCGGGAGCATACTGATTATAAGCCCTCTCTTGCCTTTCTCTAGCTTGAGACAGACTTCGCTCGACGCTCTCCTGTACTTTCCGATACTGCTGCTGCCGTTCTGTATCCCAGTCTGCCTCTGGCGAGGTGTCCTCGGGCGTCAGGACTCCCATATCCAGGTCGATAGGCAGCTTACCAGGTCTCGCTCTCATTAGGTAAGCCGGGGTACAGTTGGTAGAACCTACAGGGATGTGGTTGTATAGGTCCACCAGATCAGGCAGCTTCTCAGGCCACATACTGCGTTCTTCCAGGGGCAATGTTTTCAGGAGGTCTATCACCACCTGGTTCATCTTCTCGCAGAGTCCATTGGTTTGAGGGTGATAGGGCGTTGTTCTTATCTTCGTGCAGCCATACAGGTTGCAGAACTCCCGGAAGACTTCCGCTTCGAAGGCTGGCCCTTGGTCTGTCAGCACTTGGTCTGGGTACCCGTGTGGACGGCAGAAGTGCTGTTGGAAGGCTCTAGCTGCTGTTTGAGCCGTTAAGTCCTTGACCGGGACCACCACCAGGAACCGGGAGTAATGATCTACGATTGTGAGGGCGTAGACATACCCAGATCTGCTTGGAACCAGTTTCACATGGTCCAGGGCTACCAGTTCCAGTGGCTGTCGGGTGATGATGGGCTGCAAGGGAGTCTTCTGGCTGGCACGGTCCTTCCTTCTTAGGTGGCACGGTCCACAGTCTCTGCACCACCTCTCGATGGCTCCTCTCATGCCTACCCAGTAGAACCGTTCGCGCAATAAGAACTCCAGCTTCTTCCACCCGAAATGTCCTGCTCCGTTGTGGTACGCCTCCAGAATCATAGCCGCGTCTCGTCTGGGGACCACTACCTGCCAGGTCAACTCATGCGTTCGAGAGTTAACCATTCTCCGGCACAACTTCTCCCTGTAGAGGAACAGCCTACTTTTCTCCTTCCACAGTTGCTTAGTCTCCTCTGGGGCGTCTGGGTCCAGACTGGCATCGGCTTGGGTCAGCATTTCCTTCACCAAATGGACTGCGGGATCACTGTCTTGCGTCTCCGCCCAGTTGTAGTGGGGCAAGGGATTGAATGTCACGGAGCGCCTGTCCTTCACACGGTGGGAATACAGGGTAATCCCATGACGGTGGAACGCAGGGAGCTCAACTTCTTCCAGATCTTCTGGATCTTCCCCTACGTCCGGTAAGTTCGGCATTCTAGACAGGGCATCCGCGTTGGCATTGGAGCGTCCTGCCCGGTATTTGATGGTGAATTCAAAGTTGGACAGGCGAGCCATCCATCTCTGTTCCAGAGCACCGAGCCTTGCAGTGTCCAGGTGTGTCAACGGGTTGTTATCCGTGTACACGATGAATTTGGAGGAGGCAAGGTAATGCTTGAAACGTTCGGTCACTGCCCACACTACTGCCAGGAACTCCAGCTTGAATGAGCTATAATTCTCAGGGTTCCTCTCGGTGGGTCGTAGCTTTCGGCTGGCGTAAGCGATTACCCGTTCTTTTCCTTGCTGGATCTGGGACAGCACGGCTCCTAGCCCGATGTTGCTTGCGTCCGTGTGGAGGATAAAGGGCTGGCTGTAGTCTGGATATGCCAGGATTTCATCCCCCGTGAGGGCCATCTTCAGCAGGCAAAAGGACTCCTCTTCCAGCTTTTCCCACCTGAAGGGCGGCTTCTGGTTTTTGGCTTTTCGAGATTGACCTATCAGGAGGTCCTGCATAGGGGCTGCCATTTTGGTGAAACTGGGAATGAATCTTCGGTAGTAGCCTACCAACCCGAGGAACTGCCGCACTTCCTTTATGCTGGAGGGTCTTGGCCAGTCCTTAATCACGGTGATCTTATCAGGGTCAGGAGCCACTCCGTCAGCACTCACCACGTGTCCCAGGTATTGCACCTTTGGTTTCAGGAGGTGACACTTGGAGGGTTTCACCTTTAGGCCGTAGTTTGCCAGAGCTTCGAACACTTCTGCCAGGTGTTTCAGGTGGTCCTCGTAGGTCTTGGAATAGACAATGACATCGTCCAGGTATAACAGGACCGTCTCGAAGTTCCGGTGTCCCAGACAGCATTCCATCAACCGTTGGAAGGTTCCTGGTGCGTTGCAGAGCCCGAACGGCATACAGTTAAATTCGCTGAGACCCATCGGGGTGGTGAATGCGGTCTTCTCCCGGTCTGCCTCTGCTACAGGAACCTGCCAGTACCCGCTAGTGAGATCCAAAGTAGAGAAGAAGTTAGCAGATTTTAATGCAGCTAAGGACTCTTCTATCCTTGGTAACGGGTACGCATCTTTGTGTGTGATACGGTTGACCTTCCTGTAGTCTACACACATTCTCATAGTGTTGTCCTTCTTTTTCACTAAGACTAGTGGAGCTGCCCAGGGGCTACAGCTGTCTCTGATTACCCCAGCCTCCTTCATGTCTCTAAGCATCCCCTTGGCATGTTGATAGTGTGCAGGGGGTACGGGTCGGTATCTCTCCTTTATGGGAGGATGGTCTCCCGTGGGGATGTGGTGTTCTACCCCCTTTACTCGCCCGAAGTCTAACGGGTGTTTACTAAACACTCTCTCGTACTCTTGAACCACCCGATAGACTCCTTGTTTCTGGTGTGAGGGAGTGGAGTCAGTACCCAGATGTAGTTGCTGACACCAGTCCTCCATTGGTTTCTTAGAGCCGTTACCTTCCTCTGGTTGAGATGGAGGCAAGGGTTCCACGGCCTGTACAGAATTCTGGTTTATGGTGAACAATTTAGCTAGCGTGGCATACCGGGGCAGGTGTACTTCTCTCTCACCGATATTTATGATGCGAACGGGCACCCTCCCATGGCGGACATCGACCACCCCCCGTGCTGTCAAAATGGTGGGCCTACTGTCTGAGTAGACGGGTTCTACCATTGCTTGGTAGTCTCTACCTCTTAGACCAATAGCTGCCCGACACCAAATCATCATCTCACTTTTTGGGGGCATGGCAATAGGGAACGGGTCACACATTCTCACGCTACCTATCTCACCACCAGATAGTTCCACCTGTTGCCGCTTCATCAGTGCCCGGATCTCTTTTTGGAGCACACGCTGCTGGCCGGAACTGGCGTTCTTGGCAACCTGCTGTAAAATGAAAATCACCTCTGCAAGACAATTTTCAATCACATTAGTTCCCAAGGTTATTCTAGGGTGACTCTCATGATGGTCTATGTCCACTATTATTAGTCCTTGTGCCGCCAGTTCGACTTTACCGATCTTAATGGTCACTTCTTTGAATCCCACCTGCGGCACGGGCTGACCATTGCTGGCGATGATACTCAGGTCGTCATCTGGGTAGCGGGTTATGTCCGAGTCATTCCAGTACTGCTTGAAGAGCACGTACGGGATGGTGGTGACCTGTGACCCAGTGTCTAGTAGGGCACTCATAGGAATGCCATCCAGTACCACAGGCAAGATTGGACGTCCCCCTACGTATTTATCACGCCAGTTTGATGGGCCTGATGGTCTTATGCCTGGGGGTTGGCCCTCTACCCCAGGTTGTGCCCGTTTAAATGACAGTACCTTGCCACATGTCCGGGTTGATTGCAGCGGCGGCAAATAGGTCGTCCGTCCTCGTTGTATCGATCGCTGGGTCTTCCTCTGGCCGGTGGGGTCCTCCTTGGTCGGCGCCACGGGATGTCCTCCGGTCCGGATGCCAGCTCGATCTTCCCTGCAGTAGAAACCTGTAAAGACTGCACAGTTCGGGTTAGCGCGGCAACGCTTTTAGTTAGCTCTTGGACCTGATGGTGCAGGTCTGTAGCTGGGTCATTGTTTAAAGCCTGCGCATCAGCTCCCACAGGCCCTGCAGACAAGGGCGCCGTCTCCTGGTGATAAGTGATAGCAGGGCGCCTGTGGGTCACAGCGCCACCTGGTGCCAGTTCTCGGAGCACCCGGATGGCTCTGTCCTTGAACTGTGCAAAGTCCAGGTCAGGGTCCTGTAAGGCCATTGCCCGCAACTGGGTTCGGTGGGCATTGCACAGTAGACCCTCAATGAATTGTTCAGTCAACAGCTTATCTTCATTTCCCACGCTGTCAGGGTCTGCCTGCTTAATGGCTCTCAGGGCCTCTTGTAGGTTTAGAGCATAGTCTCTTATACTCTCATGTGCCCGTTGTTTGCACCCATAAAATCTTAGTTTTATTTCGGCTGAGGTGCGGGTGTCAAATGTGTCTTTCAGCCGGGTTAGCATGTCTCTGACAGTCCTCTTCCTCCCAGGTGGCCAGGACTTTACCTCCCTTTGGGCTGCCCCGATTAATTGGGACACCAGGATGCTCACTTTTTGCGCCTCCGTGAGGGGATACACCTGGAAGAGGCTATCCAGCCTTTCTCCGAAGTCATTTAGGGTATGTGACTCCCCTGAGTACTGGGGTAGCCAGGCTGCCCCCGGGATATAGGGCATGGTGAAAGGCATGACCGCAGCAGCGGTGGCGCTGGCGGCGGTTGTGGCGGTGAAGCTCTCCTCCGTATCCGACATCCTCCTCCCCCCTAGTGGACCGTGGCCTACCTTGCGATGATCCTCTTCCGTAGGCCGCGGCTCCGCAGTGGATCGTCAGGGTTGAGGACCTTCCGTCGCGCTCCTGTGACGTCGGCGTCTGCTGGGCTCCTTCCAGGACCTTACGCAACGTCCGGACGTGAGGCGGGGCTTCAGTTCTCGCGGGCTTTCGGAGTCCACGCCCCTCTTCTTCCCATGCGGCGTCCCGAAGATGGCGTCCGAAGGCGGGAAGCAGCTGCGGATGGCGGGAAGAAGGCAGAAGACGGCGGGAAACGGTCCAAGATGGCGTCTGATGGCGGGAATCGGCTACGGATGGCGGGAAACGACTCCGGACGGCGGGAAACTTCACCACAGGTAAGTATAAAAGTCTCTTTTTCAGGCACGCAGTACCCGGTGGTTGCGGGCACGTAATCCTGCCGACTACGTCAAAGTTGACGCGCCCCCTGGGCCAGTGCTGTAGTGCGGCGCGCGTGCGCGCGGGGAATACCCGGAGCCGGGGAATACCCGGAGCCGGATCCGATGGGGGTAGTAGTCTTCGTGTGGCGGTGACCCGGTCCGTGCCCAGGGTGGCCAAACTAAGTGGCAGTTACTGGTATGATGGTATTAGTGTCCGACTACGCCACCCATTGAATGCGGCTATCAAGCCGCCGCTGCAGGGCAGTCCGCTGAGGCCGGTGGTACGGATGTGCAGCGTGGATGGTATAACCCCCAACGGGAGGGGTATGGCCTCAGGGCAGAGGATGAGGTTGATGTTGGGAGTGATGGTGTGGATGTCCCAGCACTAATGGTGCGACAAGGAAGCACGGAGACGCGAGGGTACAGTTCAGGGTCTTTACTGATGGTACAAGGCAAATTCCCCCGGGAGTACTGGCTAGTAGTTGGGGCCTGGTTAGTCTGCGAGTAAGCCGGAGTTCCCATGGCCAGGTGGAGTTGTAGGCCTTCCCGTTAGTCTGTACCCTTCCTGGCTACCCTGCTTTCGGCGGTTACAAGTAGCCCACGTCCCTGGGTATACCGTGTGGTGCTCACCCGTATGGCTGGTGACCTGGGGCCTCCTGTTAGCCTCCGCTCCGGGATGGCGGTGCTGGTCCCTTCGTTGTGACTGAGCCTCCGGGCTTTTATGGCCAGAGGACCTGGAATCCCCTGCCGGATGGATTCTGCTGCTGGGTATATCTTAGTCCCCACAGCCTCGGACTCCTGTGTCCGGTTTTAGTACCTTCTCCCAGGGCGAGCTCTGCACAGCTCCAGCCCCTGGCGCTTCTCCTTGGCTCCTACAGAGCTCCTGAGGTCTATCTGTCCCTGTTTCTGCGTGTCCAGACCAGACTCCGTCTCTGTCTGGAACTCCTCTCTCTTAACCCTGCCTCAGCCCCAGTTTATGTAGGGGAAGTTCTTCCCCTCCCAGGACTGGGCAGGAGGTGTGGCATGCTTAGGATTCCTGCCCAGGAGACCTCCCACCTGCTCACAGACGTAATATTGCTATTACTGTGGAAACCAGACCCCTGGGGTGCCACACATATATCTGGCATAAGGAGAGTCAAACAGAAGCATTGGTGTACTATGTCTGACCATCACAGTCAATGGTTCCTCGGAGCTTCTGAATACTCCATCTGTATTTCTTCAAATGTACATGTTCGGCCAAAGCGAGATGATAATGTATTTTCTATATTATGAACAGACCAGTGGAAATAATGTGCAAAACAGAGAACCCACAGTTTCCATTTCTATTAGTTATACAAAGGATCGGTTTTGTGCATTAATTCCACTTGTCTGTTCCTAAAACAGAAAAAATAAAATGGAATTCCCTAAGGTCTCATTCACAGTCTGTGTTTAAACACATACTTGAAAAAATGGTACCGGTGTCATCAGTGTATGTTTTTACTATCAGAATTTTTCACATATCAATACATTACGAAGCTTCTTCTATCCTTCTCAATGTTAAACCCATACAGCACACAGATGGTATACTGCTGCCATCCGTGTGCTGGTGTGTTTTTCACAGACCCATAGACTTGTATTAGCCCTTTTCAGCTGTGATACCAGAGAAAAAGAGACATCTCTATGCATTTTGCAGGGACGTGCAGTCTGTGAAAAAAGACGGACATGTGAATATCACCAAAGACTATAAGGCGGTACATGCTGTATCAGTAAAAATAAAGGATACAACAGATACGTGCAACACAGACGTCTGAATGAGGCCAAAGGCAGATACAAAAGAGTCTTTACAGGTTTAATAACTATGCCCCAAACATGTCTATAAGATTTTACACTCAAAGGCTGTGTGCCCACAATGCATTTTTTAAGCGTTTCTGCAGCTGCAAAAACGCGGCAGAAACGCTTAAAAAACGCATGGTAGAAGGCCTGCCATGTTCCCCAATGATAATCCTGTGCTGTGCACATGCTGCGGAAATTTCCACTGCGGATTATCATTGTGGAAAAAAACGCAGCACTACCAATTATTTTGCGGAAGTGCTGCGTTTTTGCCGCCATTGACTTGTATTAGACCGCATGGATTACGCATCACTGTATATGTAGATGCACATTCCATGCGTTCTAATGTGCGGCTGGTACCCAGGTCTAGAGAAGAGGAGACTCTCCTCCCGACCCAGGTACCATAGAAACTGTGAAAAAAAGAATAAAATAAAAAATAAATATATACTTACCTTCTGGCGGCCCGCGGTGCGCTCCTCCTCTCATGCCGGCAGTTCGCGATGGACTGAAGGACCTGCACTGATGTCATAGTCATGTGACGGTGAAGCAAGACTGCAGGGGGCCATCAGAGGGTAAGTATATATTTATTTTTTTATTTTTTCCATTTTTTCGGTCACACTATATAAATCCATGCCGGTTGCATGGATTTATATAGTGTGACCAAGTTGTCAAGCACTTTCCAAGTGCTGCTAAAATCGCTTGGAAAGCGCTTGACAACCCGCATGCGGAAATGCATGTGAATAACGCTTCACATCCGCATGTCCCTGGCAGGAAAAACGCGTGTACAATCCGCATGCGTTTTTTCTGCCAGGGAGATGAAGAAACGCTCAGGAAAAATCCTGAGCATTTCTGCATCGTGGGCACATAGCCAAACTGTTCTAACCACATGTATCCTCACACCACAATACACTATTACACACACAGACGAACATCTAAAAACACATACTGTATGTAAACAATTCAGGGTCAGACTGACACTAAAGTGCTGCCTAAGCATACAAACCCACAACAGTCCACATACAATATCATCCCTGCATAATGCGCAGTGAACAAAAAATTGTTTTATTTGGACATTTACCCAGAAACAAAGATAATTAAAAAAAAAGATCATTTAGATTAAGTGCTATGATATCTCCAGCACTCGCATTGAGAATGAATGGAGCAGAGGTGCACATGCTAGAACGCTGCTCCATTCAGAAGGGGCTCTCTACAGCATCATTCTCAGGATTGGTGGGGGTCCTGTGGCACCCCAGGGGTCTGGTTGCCACAGTAATAGAAATATTATGTTTGAGAGCAAGTGGGAGGTTTCTCTGGTCAGGAGCCCTAAGCATGCAACACGGCCCACCCAGACCTGGGAGGGGAGGAATCTGCCCTGATAAACTGGGTCTGGGGCGGGATTAGGAGAGACAGAGCCTGCAGAACAAGCAGAGCAGTCAGAGCCTAGAGTGAAGTCCCAGACAGAGACGCAGTCAGGTCTGGAGGACAGCAGACACAGGGAAAGTGACAACAGGAGCTCTGTAGGAGCAGGAGCGAGTGCCAGAGGCTGGAAGCTAGAAAGCTCGCCTTGGCTGAAGACACTAAACCTGGACACGGAGTCCGAGGCTGTGGGGACATCCAGGTCCAGCAGCAGAATCCAACCGGCAGGGGATTCCATGTCCTCTGGCCATAGAAGCCTGAAGGCACGGTCACAAGCAAGGGACCAGCACCGCCATCGTGAAGCGGAGGCTAACGGAAGGCCCCAAGTCACCCACCATACGGGTGAGCACCACACGGTATACTCAGGGACGTTGGCTACTTATACCCGCATAGAGCAAGGTAGCCAGGAAAGAGTGCAGATAGTCGGGGAGGCCTACAACTCCACCTGGCCAGGGGAGATCCTACTTGCTTACAGACTGACCTGGCCCCTACTGCTAACCAGTACTCCTGGGAGGGTCTGCGTTATACCATCAGTAAAGACCCTGAACTGCACCGCATGTCTCTGTGTTTCATCGCCGCACCAGCACCATCAGTACTGGGACGCTCACACCATCACTCCCATCATCCACACTAGCTGCCCTGAGGCAATACTTCTCCCGTGGGGAGTTATCCCATACTCGGCTGCGCAAACAACATCAGCCTCAGCGGTCTGCAGCGCAGCGGCGGTCCCCACTGACCGCAATCCACGGGTGGCGTAGTCCTGCATTGTTATTACCTAAGACTGCCACTGGTTTGACCGCCCTGGGCACGGACCGGGTCACCGCCACACTGAGACTACAACCCCCAGCGATCCAGAAGAAAAAGACTTTTGTACTTACCTGTGGCGAAGTTTCCCGCCATCCGGAGTCGTTTCCCGCCATCGGACGCCATCTTGGACCGTTTCCCGCCGTCTTCTGCCGTCTTCCCGCCATCCGCAGCTGCTTCCCGCCATCGGACGCCATCTTCAGGACGCCGCACGGGAAGAAGAGGGGCGTGGACGCCGAAAGCGCGAGATATCCGAAGCCCCGCCCCACGCAACGACGCTGCGCAAGGTCCTGGAAGGGAGAAAGAGCGACGCTGACGTCATCGGAGCGTGACGCTAGGTCCTCGACCCCGACGATTGACTGCGGAGCCGCGGCCTACGGAAGAAGAGCATCGCAAGGTAGGCCACGGTCCACTAGGGGGGAAGGAGGATGTCGGACACCGAGGGGAGCTCCACTGCCACAGCCACCGCCAGCGCAACCGCTGCAGCGGTCATGCCATTCACCATGCCCTATATCCCGGGGGCAACCTGGCTACCCCAGTACTCAGGGGAGTCACATACCCTAAGTGACTTTAGGGAAAGACTGGATAGCCTCTTCCAGGTATACCCCCTCACGGAAGAGCAAAAAGTGAGCATCCTGGTGGCCCAGTTAATCGGGGCAGCCCAAAGGGAGGTAAAGTCCTGGTCACCTGGGAAGACGAGGACTGTCAGAGAAATACTAGCCCGGCTGAAAGACACATTTGACACCCGCACCTCAGCCGAAATAAAGCTCAGATTTTATGGGCGCAAACAACGGGCACATGAAAGTATAAGAGACTATGCTCTAAACCTACAAGAGGCTCTGAGAGCCATTAAACAGGCAGACCCTGACAGCGTGGGGAATGAAGACAAGCTGTTGACCGAACAATTTATTGAGGGTCTACTGTGCAATGCCCACCGAACCCAGTTGCGGGCAATGGCCTTACAGGACCCTGACCTGGGCTTTGCACAGTTCAAGGACAGAGACATCCGGGTGCTCCGAGAACCGGCACCAGGTGGCGCTGCGACCCACAGGCGCCCTGCTATCACTTATCACCAGGAGACGGCGCCCTTGTCTGCAGGGCCTGTGGGAGCTGATGCGCAGGCTTTGAACAATGACCCGGCAACAGACCTGCACCATCAGGTCCAAGAGCTGACTAAGAGCGTTGCCGCGCTAACCAGAACTGTGCAGTCTTTACAGGTCTCTTCTCCAGGAAAGATCCAGCTGGCATCCGGACCGGAGGACGTCCCGTGGCACCGACTGAGGAGGACCCCACCGGCCAGAGGAAGACCCAGCGACCGGTACAATGAGGACGGACGACCCATCTGCCACCGCTGCAATCAACCCGGACATATGGCAAGGTACTGTCATTTAAACGGGCACAACCTGGGGTAGAGGGCCAACCCCCAGGCATAAGATCATCAGGCCCATCGAACTGGCGTGACAAATACGTAGGGCGACGTCCGGTCTTGCCTGTGGTACTGGATGGCATTCCTATGAGTGCCCTACTAGACACTGGGTCACAGGTGACTACCATCCCGTACTTGCTCTTCAAGCGGTACTGGAATGACTCGGACATAACCCGCTACCCAGATGACGACCTGAGCATTATCGCCAGCAATGGTCAGCCCGTGCCACAGATAGGATTTAAGGAGGTGACCATCAAGGTCGGTAAAGTTGAACTGCCGGCACAAGGACTGATCATTGTGGACATTGACCGTCGCGAGAGTCACCCAAAAATAACCCTAGGTACTAATGTAATCGAAAACTGTCTTGCAGAGGTGATTCTTATTTTGCAACAGGTTGCCAAGAACACCAGTTCCAGCCAGCAGCGTGTGCTCCAAAAAGAGATCTGGGCACTGATGAAACGGCAACAGGTGGAACTATCTGGTGGTGAGATAGGTAGCGTGAGAATGTGTGACCCGTTCCCTATTGCCATGTCCCCAAAAAGTGAGATGATGATTTGGTGCCGGGTAGCTATTGGTCTAAGAGGTAGAGACTACCAAGCAATGGTAGAACCCGTCTACTCAGACAGTAGGCCCACCATTTTGACAGCACGGGGGGTGGTCGATGTACGCCATGGGAGGGTGCCCGTCCGCATCATAAATATCGGGGAGAGAGAAGTATACCTGCCCCGGTATGCCACGCTAGCCAAATTGTTCACCATCAACCAGAACTCTGTACAGGCCGTGGAACCCTTGCCTCCATCTCAACCAGAGGAAGGTAATGGCTCTAAGAAACCACTGGAGGACTGGTGTCAGCAACTGCATTTGGGTACTGACTCCACTCCCTCACACCAAAAGCAGGGAGTCTATCGGGTGGTTCAGGAGTACGAGAGAGTGTTTAGCAAACACCCGCTAGACTTTGGGCGAGTAAAGGGGGTACAACATCACATCCCAACGGGAGACCATCCTCCCATAAAGGAGAGATATCGACCCGTACCCCCTGCACACTATCAACACGCCAAGGGGATGCTAAAAGACATGAAGGAGGCTGGGGTAATTAGGGTCAGCTGTAGCCCCTGGGCAGCTCCACTAGTCTTAGTGAAAAAGAAAGACAACACCATGAGAATGTGTGTAGACTACAGGAAGGTCAACCGTATCACACACAAAGATGCGTACCCGTTACCAAGGATAGAAGAGTCCTTAGCTGCATTAAAATCTGCTAACTTCTTCTCTACTTTGGACCTCACAAGCGGGTACTGGCAGGTTCCTGTAGCAGAGGCGGACCTGGAGAAGACCGCATTCACCACCCCGATGGGACTCAGCGAATTTAACTGTATGCCGTTCGGGCTCTGCAACGCACCAGGAACCTTCCAACGGTTGATGGAATGCTGTCTGGGACACCGGAACTTCGAGACGGTCCTATTATACCTGGACGATGTCAGCGTCTATTCCAAGACCTATGAGGACCATCTGGAACACCTGGCAGAAGTGTTTGAAGCCCTGGCAAACTATGGCCTAAAGGTAAAACCCTCAAAGTGTCACCTACTGAAGCCAAAGGTACAGTACCTGGGACACATGGTGAGTGCTGACGGAGTGGCTCCCGACCCTGACAAGATCACCGTGATTAAGGACTGGCCAAGCCCATCCAGCATAAAGGAAGTGCGGCAGTTCCTCGGGTTGGTAGGCTACTACCGAAGATTCATTGCCGGTTTTACCAAGGAGGCAGCTCCTATGCAGGACCTCCTGATAGGCCAGTCCAGGAAGGCCAAAAACCAGAAGCCACCCTTCAAATGGGAAAAGCTGGAAGAGGAGTCCTTCCGCCAGCTGAAGATGGTCCTCATGGGGGATGAAATCCTGGCGTACCTTGATTACAGCCAGCCCTTTATCCTCCACACGGACGCAAGCAACATCGGGCTAGGAGCCGTACTGTCCCAGATTCAGCAGGGGAGAGAATGGGTAATTGCTTACGCCAGCCGAAAACTGCGACCCACGGAAAGAAACCCTGAGAATTACAGCTCGTTCAAGCTAGAGTTCCTGGCAGTGGTGTGGGCAGTAACCGAACGTTTCAAGCATTACCTTGCCTCTTCCAGGTTCACCGTGTACACGGACAACAACCCGTTGACACACCTGGACACTGCAAGACTGGGTGCCCTGGAGCAGAGATGGATGGCCCGCCTGTCCAATTTTGAGTTCACGATCAAATACCGGGCAGGACGCTCCAATACCAACGTGGACGCCCTGTCCAGGATGCCAAACCTACCGGACGAAGGGGAGGATCCAGAAGAATTGGAAGAGATCGAACTCCCTGCGTTCCACCGTCATGCGATTACCTAGTATTCCCACCGTGTGAGGGGCCAGCGATCCGCTATGTTCAACCCCTTACCCCACTACAACTGGGCGGAGACGCAAGACAGTGACCCCGCAGTCCGTCTGGTGAAGGAGATGCTGACCCAGGCTGACGCCCGCCTGGACCCAGACGCTCCGGAAGAGACCAAGCAACTGTGGATGGAAAAGAGCAGACTGTTTCTCTACAAGTAGAAGTTGTGCCACAGAATGGTCAATTCCCGGACACACGAACTGGTCTGGCATGTTGTGGTACCGAGACGGGACGCAGCTATGGTGCTGGAGGCCTACCACAATGGGGCAGGGCACTTCGGATGGAAGAAGCTGGAGTTCCTGCTGCGTGAACGGTTCTACTGGATAGGCATGAGAGGAGCCATTGAGAGGTGGTGTAGAGACTGTGGCCCGTGCAATCTAAGAAGAAGGGACCGTGCCAGCCAGAGGACTCCCCTGCAGCCCATCATCACCAGGCAGCCGCTGGAACTGGTCGCTCTGGACCATGTTAAACTGGCTCCAAGCAGAAGCGGGTATGTCTACGCCCTAACCATCGTGGATCACTACTCTCGATTCCTAGTGGTGGTCCCCGTCAAAGACTTAACGGCTCAGACAGCAGCCAGAGCCTTCCAGCTGCACTTCTGCCGCCCACACGGGTACCCGGACCAAGTGCTGATGGACCAAGGACCAGCCTTCGAAGCGGAGGTCTTCCAGGAGTTCTGCAACCTGTATGGCTGCAAGAAGATAAGAACAACGCCCTATCACCCCCAAACCAATGGACTCTGCGAGAAGATGAACCAGGTGGTGATAGATCTGCTAAAAACATTGCCCCTGGAAGAACGCAGTCTGTGGCCTGAGAAACTGCCCGATCTGGTGGACCTGTACAACCACATCCCGGTAGGTTCCACCAACTGTACCCCGGCTTACTTAATGCGAGCAAGACCTGGTAAGCTGCCTGTTGACCTGGATATGGGAGTCCTGATACCCGAGGACATCTCGCCAGAAGCAGACTGGGATACAGAACGGCAGCATCAGTACCGGAAAGTACAAGAGAGCGTCGAGCGAAGTCTATGTCAATCAAGAGAAAGGCAGGAGAGGACTTATAACCAACATGCTCCCGCTGTTCCCCTGGTACCTGGAGAGCAGGTCTTGAAAAGAAAAAGGCGGCTCTATAAGTTGGACGACCAGTGGGAAAAGGACCCGTACACCGTACTGCCCTCAAGCTGCAATAATCCAAAGGTGTACGTCATCAGCAAGGATGGAGGAGAGACCACAGCCACTGTCTCCAGAGACCACCTGAAAAAGTGCCCCGAGAAGTTGCAAAGCACGGATGAAGATTAGGAAGACCCTCAACCCGTAGAGGAAAAGGAGGAAATGATCAGCACCGTACTTGGAGACTTTCCCCGGTCCTGGACACAAGTAAACAACGCTATCGTGGTGCCCGTCCTCACCTTTCTCCAGCCAGCCCCTCAAGTGCCTACAGAAGACCAGGTAGAGCTGCAAGAGCAGCCGGCCCAGGAGGCAGAAGAGTCCACACCAGCAGCGCAGGAGGATCAACCCTCTGCTAGTAGTGAGCCTGCCGTGCCCCTAGTGAGCCAAAGAGTGCGCAGACAGCTGCCCAGCTTACCCATAACACCTCCTACACCATGTAGTGCAGGACCAGTTAGTGAGCTCCGTAGGTCCACTAGAGTCACTAGAGGTCAGATGCCCACTCGCTGGAAAATCTAAACTAATGCACTGTGAATTTATCTGTTTAACTGTTTATGGTTTTTGTTGTTGCCTGTTACTAATTATGTTTCTCAGTTACCCTGCAGATTTATTTGGACTAACAGGTTATGGACACTGGATAACCGGAACAATTCTTGTAGATAGTTGCACCTTGGTGCCTCTTGCGAAGACGGCCGCGGAAGAGAAAACCTGTCTGGCGTGGCCTCCTTGCGGCCCAAAGTAGTTAGCTTCAGCCTTGCAGCCACGGCCAACACAAGGGGTTTGCTTTGGACAGGTCCCCTACTTTGCTTAAAGCTTCACCTTGGGTGATATGGACACCCGGTTGCGGACACGCCGTGACCTTTAAAGAACTAAAGCTTCTTGTAAATATGTTATTGTATTATTGTTATACCCTGTATTTATGTTTCTTTAAAAATGTGTTTAGTCCCGGAGTACTAAAATTTACTAGGGGGGAATGTGGCACCCCAGGGGTCTGGTTGCCACAGTAATAGAAATAATATGTCTGAGAGCAAGTGGGAGGTTTCTCTGGTCAGGAGCCCTAATCATGCAACACCGCCCACCCAGACCTGGGGGGGGAGGAATCTGCCCTGATAAACTGGGTCTGGGGTGGGATTAGGAGAGACAGAGCCTGCAGAACAAGCAGAGCAGTCAGAGCCTAGAGTGAAGTCCCAGACAGAGACGCAGTCAGGTCTGGAGGACAGCAGACACAGGGAAAGTGACAACAGGAGCTCTGTAGGAGCAGGAGCGAGTGCCAGAGGCTGGAAGCTAGAAAGCTCGCCTTGGCTGAAGACACTAAACCTGGACACGGAGTCCGAGGCTGTGGGGACATCCAGGTCCAGCAGCAGAATCCAACCGGCAGGGGATTCCATGTCCTCTGGCCATAGAAGCCCGGAGGCACGGTCACAAGCAAAGGACCAGCACCGCCATCGTGAAGCGGAGGCTAATGGAAGGCCCCAAGTCACCGGCCATACGGTTGAGCACCACACGGTATACTCAGGGACGTGGGCTACTTCTACCCGCATAGAGCAAGTTAGCCAGGAAAGAGTGCAGATAGTCGGGGAGGCCTACAACTCCACCTGGCCAGGGGAGATCCTACTTGCTTACAGACTGACCTGGCCCCTACTGCTAACCAGTACTCCCGGGAGGGTCTGCGTTATACCATCAGTAAAGACCCTGAACTGCACCACACGTCTCTGTGTTTCATCGCCGCATCAGCACCATCAGTACTGGGACGCTCACACCATCACTCCCATCATCCACACTAGCTGCCCTGAGGCAATACTTCTCCCGTGGGGAGTTATCCCATACTCGGCTGCGCAAACAACATCAGCCTCAGCGGTCTGCAGCGCAGTGGCGGTCCCCACTGACTGCAATCCACGGGTGGTGTAGTCGGACATTGTTATTACCTAAGACTGCCACTGGTTTGACCGCCCTGGGCACGGACCGGGTCACCGCCACACTGAGACTACAACCCCCAGCGATCCGGCTCCGGGTATCCCCTGCACCACACAGGCCCAGGGGGCGCGTCAGTCCCAGTTGTCAGTATCTCAGCGATCAGGAAGTTATCTCCTATCTGATAACTTAAAAACTTGGCACAACCTTTTTAATAATGACAGCTATAGCTTCATGGGAGGAGACTGATGCTGGGCCTCTCAGATTACCTCTACATGCTGTTAAAGTTATTTTCCGGGACTAATTTATTTTTTAACTACCTGCCTGTTCTACCTGGCGCCGGCTCAGAACAGTCATGGACCACTCTTCTTCCGTGCTGCTCTGTCATCGGGGCGAGACTGTTGGCATCATGCTGATTGACAGACAGCTTCCCAGTTATGCAGCGGGACGCTCGCTGTCAATCAACCTGACATCGGCAGTCACGCCCTGTCAACAGACCAGAGCAGAAGAGAAGATGCTGCTCTGTCGACATGACATCAGCGGGATCTGCAGAATTGCCGGCAGGAGCGCTCAGTGACCACTCTGTACATGCAGAGATCGGCGCAAGGCACAACAGGCAGGTAGTTAGCAATTACCTTCCTGTTAGTACTTAGGCCCATAATAGAAAAATATTCCTGAATAACCTGTTTAACCAGCTCCACAAACTTCTCATTCATTCAGAGACAGTCCACAAAGCTCCCCAACAGAGTTATAGCTGGGGGTTCAGCTCGAGTGTGGTGGGTGCAAAACATATGAGTGGGCCCCAAACCGGGTAACCCTGATTACAACTATGGTGGCACATCCTAATAGTGCTTATAGCGGAACCTCATCAAATGACCGCACCGTTACTGAAAATAAATTTGTATACGAAGGCCAACACTGATATTACAGCCATGCCTCCATAGCTCACCTACACAGTATAATGGATCCACAGCTCACTTAAACGCAGTATAATGAACCCACAGCCAGCGCTGTGGCGTTGGAGTCAGTGTCCAATTTGGTGGAGTCAGTATAAAATGGACCAACTCCAACTCCTAAAACATATAATAAAGTGAGTACAGCAGTTCAATCCAATTTGTGGGGAATATTTTTTTCATAAGAATTTGGGAAAGTTATGAAATGTCCTATAAATGTCTGTCCTATTCCTGAGCTAAGGGTCTAGACTTTTATCTGAGATGAATCTGTGGTACAGTAAAATTATTACTTAAACATGAGCCATATATGAGGGAGTCGGAGTCATGGAGTCGGTGTCATGGAAATTGAGGAGTTGGGAGTTGGAGGTTTGGCTTATCGACTCCACAGCCCTGCCCACAGCTCACTTATATGCAGTAAAATGGACTCACAGCTTCCTATACGCAGTACAATGGGCCCACAGCTCACTTATACACAGTATAATGGGCCCACAGCTCACTTATACGCAGTGTAATGGGCCCACAGCTCACTTATACGTAGTATAATGGGCCCACAGCTCACTTATACGCAGCATAATGGGCCCACAGCTCACTTATACGCAGCACAATCGACCCGCACCTCACCTATACGCAGCATAATGGACCCACGGCTCACCTATACGCAGCATAATGGACCTGCGGCTCACCTATACACAGAATAATGGACCCACCGCTCACCTATGCGCAGTATAATGGACCCATGGCTCACCTATACGCAGTATAATGGATCCACGGCTTACCTATACGCAGTATAATGGGCCCACAGCTCACCTATACATAGTAAGATGTCCTCACTGCTCACCCAAAGTAGTCCTCACACTGTATAATGGCCACCAAATTACAGTTAGGTCCATATATATATGGACAGAGACAACATTTTTCTAATTTTGGTTCTAGACATTACCACAATGAATTTTAAACAAAACAATTCAGATGTAGTTGAAGTTCAGACTTTCAGCTTTCATTTGAGGGTATCCACATTAAAATTGGATGAAGGGTTTAGGAGTTTAAGCTCCTTAACATGTGCCACCCTGTTTTTAAAGGGACCAAAAGTAATTGGACAATTGACTCCAAGGCTATTTCATGGACAGGTGTGGGCAATCCCTTCGTTCTCAATTAAGCAGATATAAGGCCTGTAGTTGATTTGAGGTGTGGTGCTTGCATTTGGAAGGTTTTACTGTGAAGTAAACATGTGGTCAAAGGAGCTCTCCATGCAGGTGAAACAAGCCATCCTTAAGCTGCAAAAACAGAAAAAACCCATCCGAGAAATTGCTACAATATTAGGAGTGGCAAAATCTACAGTTTGGTACATCCTGAGAAAGAAAGAAAGCACTGGTGAACTCATCAATGCAAAAAGACCTGGCCGCCCACGGAAGACAACAGTGGTGGATGATCGCAGAATAATCTCCATGGTGAAGAGAAGCCCCTTCACAACAGCCAACCAAGTGAACAACACTCTCCAGGAGGTAGGCGTATCAATATCCAAATCTACCATAAAGAGAAGACTGCATGAAAGTAAATACAGAGGGTTCACTGCACGGTGCAAGCCACTTATAAGCATCAAGAATAAAAAGGCTAGGCTGGACTTTGCTAAAAAACATCTAAAAAAGCCAGCACAGTTCTGGAAGAACATACTTTGGACAGATGAAACCAAGATCTACCTCTACCAGAATGATGGAAAGAGAAAAGTATGGCGAAGGCGTGGTACAGCTCATGATCCAAAGCATACCACATCATCTGTAAATCACGGCGGAGGCAGTGTGATGTCTTGGGCATGCCTGGCTGCCAGTGGCACTGGGTCACTAGTGTTTATTGATGATGTGACACAGGACAGAAGCAGCCGAATGAATTCTGATGTATTCAGAGCCATACTGTGTGCTCAGATCCAGCCAAATGCAGCCAAACTGATTGGTCTTCGTTTCATACTACAGATGGACAATGACCCAAAACATAAAGCCAAAGCAACCCAGGAGTTTATTAAAGCAAAGAAGTGGAATATTCTTGAATGGCCAAGTCAGTCACCTGATCTCAACCCAATTGAGCATGCATTTCACTTGTTGAAGACTAAACTTCAGACAGAAAGGCCCACAAACAAACAGCAACTGAAAATCACCACAGTGAAGGCCTGGCAGAGCATCAAAAAGGAGGAAACACAGCGTCTGGTGATGTCCATGAGTTCAAGACTTCAGGCAGTCATTGCCAACAAAGGGTTTTCAACCAAGTACTAGAAATGAACATTTTATTTACAATTATTTAATTTGTCCAATTACTTTTGGTTCCTTTAAAAACAGGGTGGCACATGTTAAGGAACTGAAACTCCTAAACCCTTCATCCAATTTTAATGTGGATACCCTCAAATGAAAGCTGAAAGTCTGAACTTCAACTGCATCTGAATTGTTTTGTTTAAAATTCATTGTGGTAATGTCTAGAACCAAAATTAGAAAAATGTTGTCTCTGTCCAAATATATATGGACCTAACTGTATATAATGGCCCCCTCTGTAGTCCCCACATTTTATGATGGTCCTCATAGTAGTCCCCACATTAGCTCCCATACTGTATGAGGGCCTCCACACTATACGGCCTCGACTTTAGTCCCCAAACTGTTTATTGAACTCCACATTAGCTCCCATATTGTATGAGGGCACCCACATTAGCTCCCATGCTGTATAATGGCCTCCAAACTTTTCCAGATGATTTTATGGTGTGGTATATGGGGTACAAAGATAGTGGGGCAATTCTTCATCAATGGAAACCTCAATGCCACTCAATGTCCTCTTTATGCACTGAAGATGGCACGTTCCCTGAGTTTTTCCAACAAGATGGTGCACCACCACATTATGGGTGTCCGGTCTGAGCATTCCTACATGAACAGTTTCCTGGAAAGTGGATTGGTCATCGTGGGCCAGTTAAATGGGCAACAAGGTCTCCCGATCTGAACCCCTTAGACTTTCATCTTTGGGGTCATCTGAAGGCAATTGTCTACAGTATGTTGTGAAGATACGAGATGTGCAGCATCTGAAACAATGGATACTGGAAGCCTGTGCTAGCATTTCTTCTGCGGTGTTGCTATCAGTGTGTCAAGAGTGGGAGAAGAGGGTTGCATTGACAATCCAACACAATGGGCAGCACTTTGAACAGATTTTATAAGTGGTCATAAACTTGTAAAAAACTCCTGAAAGAATAAAGTTACGTTAAAACCAAGCACACCATTGTTTTTCTTATGAAATTCTCAATAAGTATGATGTGTCACATGACCCTTTTCCCATTGAAAAAAATAAAGTTGGATCCAAAATGGCCGACTTCAAAATGGCCACCATGGTCACCACCCATCTGGAAATTTTTCCCCTTCCCATATACTAATGTGCCACAAACAGGAAGTTGTTATCACCAACCATTCCCATTTATTTTAGGTGTATCCATATAAATGACCCACCCTGTATTATTCTGTTTTTTGATTACGGTTTATGAAACAATGTGATCGGCAGTACCGAATGGGTGTGGTAGGGGCGTGGACATGGGTGTGTGGTTAGGGGGCTTGGACATTCAGGGGGCGTGGCCTAAAAAATTGCCGCGGCGCGCTTTGTCCCTCTTTCCTTCCCAAAAATGTTGGGAGATATGCACATTGCTGCACACCCCTTCCCCCCCAGCCCGTCATGAGATACATTGCTGCAGCCCCAACAGTAATACACATTGGTGCAAATCCCCCCATAAAATACATTTCTACAGACCCTCATACTATTAGCCCTCAATCCGGCCCACCATAGTACATACCCTGACCCCTGTCACTCCACATCTATCTTACCATTTTATTCAGGAGCTCCTTGTGCAGCAGGAAGGGAAGGCCTGAACCATAGTACAGGAAGAGGGAGGCGGAGCCAGCAGTCCTGCTTCGCACAGTTCCTGGAGTGCAGAGAGAGAGACAGCCGAGAATCCCCTCCAACCAGCCGGTCAAGCGCCTAAGCATTACGATTTGCTCGACCCGAATAATGAGCACCCAAGCATATTAATGCTCGCTCATCCCTAGTGATTACCATTAACCTTCTGAAAGATACCAGACTGCAAATACTTCTTGTAAAAGGGGGAAAGTTTTCCCTCCAAAAATATTAATTATTAAAGAGGTACTTTCTCCACCTCTTTTGAGGTCCGATATTATCAATTAATGTCAAACTTGACTATTAACAATTAATGTACAAATATTAGTGATGCCTTAGCATTTTCTGTTCCTTATACTATATACTAACTGAGACAAAACCGTGTATCAATAAAGAATAATTATTACACACAAGTCTACAGTCTATTACACACATATATATTTATACCCAAGCTGGCGATATATATATATATATATATATATATATATATATATATATATACTAGCTTTTACCCGTGGCTTCGCTCGCGTGGAATTTGGTCTGCCACATTAAGTTTCGTGACAGATCATTTTAATAGTAAAAAAAAATAATCTTAATAGTAAAAAAAAATAATCTTATTTAGTTACTCGTACATCCAAAATTTCAGATGTCTAACTTCAAAACTGACAGATTCCATACAATCTTTGAACCCCTATAATATGAAGAGGGAAACTCTTGAGGGTGTAATTAGCAAAATTCCTTTCTTAGTGCTCATTTAAGCTATAATAGAACCTATCTGCAAATTTCAAGATGCTAAGTTCAGTGGTTTCGGCTGTGCGTTGACCGCTAGGTGTGTCAGTCAATCAGGTTTACAATTTTATATAATCTTCGCCTGTATGGTGTGTTTATAAAAAGTAGCCCTATGTCCTTCCCCAAGCTTGAAATTATCCGTATCAAATTTCATCACAAACGGATTACTAAACACTGATTAATAAACAGGACGGACTGAAGTTAATTGCGTTTAATACTGTTTGTGTTAGTAAAGAATTAGTATGTAATTGGAATAATGGACATCTGCAGGTAATTTATCTATGTGTTTTTACTGCAATATACTCCTGTAAACTATGTTATTTGATTTCTTTCGTTCAGCGAAAATATGTAGATTTTGCGATTTAGAAACACGTGAGCAAGCTACGCATCGCTGACCGTGGGAAAAACAGGGCGTGCCTAAATATATCCCCGCTACCTTCAAAGTTTGCCCTTGCGATTTATTGATGGTCATTGAAAATGCAACTTTAAGTGGGAACTGCAAACGTTTGAAATTAAAGGGTAAGTTATTGGGTATTATTGGGATGCGTGGTATAAGAATATTTTCACCCTTAGCTTCTCCAGTTAAAATTGTGGCCTTTACAATGTGCCCGCCTAGTTCAGTGACTCGCAGTCTAGTGCCATTACATAATCTCGGGGCGTCCAAGTTGCACATTAACAAAACGGGTATACCGACCTTTAATTCGAGCATATGAGATGGGACCCCGGATAGCTCCAAAGAGTTAAGAAACTCCACGGGGTAGCTCGTACAGTCTTCAGATGACATGACTGTGTCGATGGAGTTGTAGGTTGTTGCATCGCTGGTTACTTGGTCCAAGATAATTTTATTGATTTTCGCAACTGTTTCATTTCTTGGTGCTAGTATAGTTCTTTCACATAGCCAATTTTCATCGTGGATGTTTTGTAGCAAATTTGGAAAAACTTGAGCAATAAGTGCGTCTTTCGAATCCACAACATGACAAAATTGGTTAGTGAATAGAACCATACCTTCTTCATCAGTTTCGATTCGACCTTCACAGATCTCGAGCAGTTTCTCAGCGTACGCGCCCGACTCTAGATCACTGAATAACTGGACACGCATGTTGGTGGTGAGGTGCAGCTTTTCAACTTTGGTCCATAAATATGAGGATTTCAGACATGCATTAATTTCGTCTGCTGCAGTGCCTCGCTCGATGACAGGCAAAGTTTGCCTAAAGTCCCCAGCCAATAAAACAACCACACCACCCATTATTGTTTGTCTACTGTGTAAGTCTTGTAGACAACGATCAAGAACTTTGATGGCGCGTTTGTGTGACATTGTGCACTCGTCCCACACGATTAGTTTGCACTGTTGCAACAGGAGGCCACGGGCGCAGCTCTTGCTGATATTACACGATGGGGTTTCTTCGTTCACCAGATTAAGAGGTAATTTAAAGACTGAATGTGCCGTCCGTCCACCGCTTAGCAATGTTGCAGCAATTCAAGAGGAAGCCACAGCTAATGCAACGTTATGACCGCTACGAATTTTTGCTAAAACTAAATTAAGCAAGAAAGTTTTTCCTGTACCACCCGGGGCATCAAGGAAAAAAAATCCGCCTTCACCATTCTCAACTCGTCCTACTATTTTGTGATAAATCTCTCTTTGATCAGGTAGCAAACGTGGCTCAGTTTCGCAAACGTGAGCGTCTAACTGGTTGGTATCATAGCTTAGCTCTTTTATCAACTCGTTCGACAGCTCTCCTCTACGCCGCGGTGAGGGTAGACCAAAATCGGACAATTTCTTTCCAGAAATTATTAATATTTTGTCCTCGATAAGCCCCAACGCCTCATTGAAACAGAGATCATCGTTAACGTGATCCATTCTTTCAAATCTGTGCATGATATCCTCTGATAACGCAGTTTTATACTTGTGCCAAAGTTGTAGAGGATTGGATAAACCGCAAGTGCATATCAATATGGCAAACAGCTCTCTTATGTGCGCCGGGGAGCGACATAGCACGGCCTCTTCTAAGGTGGTATCCCAGTGGTTATCATCTTCCAACAACCCCATCTTCTCACACACCTGCCGAAAAGTTGCAAGTTCTTGACCTTCAAATGTTTTTAAATCCGAGAAGTTGGTTGGACCCCTTATTACATTCAGCAGCATACGCAAGCAATAACATTCAAAATTGCTAACGTGCACCGTGTAAATGTGACCTAGAGCGTCTCCTGCCTTCACACCTGGCCAGCCATCGACAGGTGTTCCTTGTAAACGACGTTTCCATTGCTTCCGTGCCACATTCCAAGTATAGTAGCGAGGCACGTCAATGTAAAGTAATGTTTTTGCAAACGTATCACTTTGGCACAACAGGAAAAATGCAGTTAGTGTAGTTTTAGGTGGTGCTTCTAATCTCTCTCTAAAATTATTTTCCGTAAAGTAAACCCTCTCGCCATTGGGTAAATGAATCGCGAGATGAGTGATGGTTGGGTGTCTCTCGTGCAGAGGCAGACCTAAGATCCGCCACGCTGCTTCGTTACTACTAACATATCGGCCGGTTCTAAAGGTCTGCACCTCATCTCTTGGGTCAATGTTAACATTCCCTTGCTGGCGGATGTTAAAAATAGCCTTGTCGCTACCCTTATTAATATATTTACAAATATATTTTATCGCCTGTACCGTATTACAGAACTCTACATTTAAATGAGAATTAAAATTTTTTGATAAGAGTGGAGAATATGGGACCACCCAGCTATTGTCCAACAATATTTCCTGTGTTCCTCTACGGGTTTTTATAATCGTCGTGCGTCCACCATTCTCTGGTGCTCTGCGCCTGTACAAAGGATAACCTTTGTCATTGGTTTGAGTATCTTTTAAAAGCTTCCTCGGATATTTTTTGGTACATTTTCCTTCCTTCATTCATGGCGATGAAGAATTGAATGTACCACATGGCCCGTGAATCATATTCTTTGTCACTGTATCATAGAGCTTTTGATTGGTTTCTGGGTTTGGTATCTCAGCACATATGATTTTGTCAATTTGGTTCGGATGCAATTTTTCCTTTAACCACAGCAGTAAGTGCACATGAGGCAAACCTCGCTTTTGCCACTCGATCGAGTACATGAAGCATTGCATATCACCAAATATGTTACCTTTTGTAAGTAGAGCTACCAACTTCTGTACTTTTATTCTAAATACTCGAGCTGTTAAGTCATGTCTGTCCATTGAATTTTGACCAGCCATAAGCTCTTTGGTGATTTCTGGCCAAGTGGGGTTGCAAGTCATTGTAATAAATAAATCAGGCCTCCCATAATTACGTACGTATGTGAACGCATCTTGTGTGTATTCGTGTAGGTATCTCGGGCTATTTACAAATGATGACGGGAGAATCACCATCTGACCTAAGTTATTTGGATCCAAATCCGCATCATTTCTTATTGCATCTTGCAAGTGAATATAATTTTCTGCGCGCAGTTTTTTTTTATTTAAAGAAATGAACCTTAAGCGCTCACTTTCCATCTTTACATATATGTCGACCAGAAACTGATGAAGTAGGAGCCTACACTTAAGCATCAAATTAAAATCGCTGCGACGGACCATCAAGTGAAAGGCATAAAAATCTTTGCAGGACACCATTTTGCTTGGCATTGCTTATTTGGTAATTGGATTTATCTGAGGAATATCAATGCTGTACCCCTCTTGTCCTTTCCAAAAAATTATTGGGTACTCGAGAGCGTCATAGAATCTATGTGTATCGGGAACCCTAGTGAGCATGACATTGCGCGGCTGCACAACGATGTCCCGAGACATAGTTTGTTCGCTACTAACTATTACAGCAGCTATTTCATTTGTAGTAGGGGCATTGAATCATCTCTCATGTTGACCACGTGGTACACGGTCTGGGTGAATCACTACTTTGAAATGATCGTCATTGATCATTCTGTCTCTAGCCGTTTTAAATTCATGCACCAAAATGTTGTGGTCGTGAAGTACTCGTAATTTTTTAACTATGTTTCTATCTACGCTTTGCACGCACTCAGTACGCCTGTTGATTTGTTCTTCTTCGTCACCTATGAAATAAACTTGTAAAAATTGTGGTTGCGAAATGGACGTAGGAATTAAAGAACCGATACGGTGGTATACTTGTTCTTGTATTGTAAAGGTCGGGCAAAACCCTGGCATTGAGACAATTTGATCTGCTCCCCAAGACGTCATATGAAAGCACATGTTGTGTTTTCTTATATTATTTAGAAAAAGGCGAGATTCATCAGTTTCATTAGAGAAAAGCTCTTTTAAAGGTTGAACTGGCTCGTCTATATAAGGAAGAGCTACTTTCCCGCCCAAACAACACATACCTGCTGCTTCCTCTTTCCACTTAAGAGCTCCGCAATATTTGCAATCTATGGTCATTGCTTTTATTTTTATAAGCTTGTGAGTTTCATAATCAAGAGTCTCGTCATACTCAAATGCAGCTTTATTAAACAATATCCATGTATTTCTTGTAAATGTTTGACGTCGCTGTGCTGCCCTTTCAACAACAGTGTGTCTGCGAGATTCGGCCATTTCATAAGTTTCAGTGGCTCTTTGGGACGCCATGTAAGTCGCTTGCTGCTGACATCGAGCTTGGGACTGTTCTGGAGTTTCAGCAGCCCATTGAGACGCCAGATACTCCGCATGCTGTTCACGTTGGGCTTGGGATTGTTCTTGAGTTTCAGCAGCCCGTTGAGATGCCAAAAACTCCGCATTCCGTTCACGTCGGGCTTGGGATTGTTCTGGAGTCTCTGCAGCTCTATGTGCCGCACAACGCACCGCCTGCTCAAGCCTTCGTTGCTCGGCTTGTGGAGACGTCTCATCACGTCTAATTATTTTCATAGCTCGGGCTTTATTAGAGCTTTGCGAAATGTTATTACGCTTTCGCTGCATTTTTATAAGTACTAATTACAAAATAGATACTTAGTAAAGTTCAACCAAAATACTAAAACAATCTAATTAGTTATATTACGATCGCTGTACAGACGATATCAGTTGTATATGACTGGTCTATGAGGAGCAGCTGTGGCGCGGTTACCCATAGCAACCATTCCCAGTGCTCTGTGGGAGCTGAGAGCAGCCTGCTGGTGCTGTGGGTGACATGCTGCGCTGCACACACACAGGGCTGTGCTGCACACAGGAGGGGAGGACGCCATTTGTGTAGCGCTGCTGCCGGTGCTGTCAGGCTGCAGTGTGTGCATCCTCCATGGAGCCGCGCTCAGGTTACTGCCCCTCCCCGTGTGTGAGTCACTTCCCCTCCGCCCAGGTGAGGCGCTCGGAACTTTCCCGGCTGCAGCAGCTGACGCAGGTGAGAGCATGTTTTATTATACGGTGTTATGTGGAGGGACAATGGCGGCGGGGACCCCCTGTGTGAGGACAATGACAGCCCGGTGCCCCCCGGGCAACCTGCAGGAGGAAGCCTCACACTCCCCCCGGGCTGTGGGCGCGGGCAGGCCGTGCTGGGACGTGTAGTTCCTTAGTAACCTGTTCCTGACTTATGGGCTGTTTTCTGTGTTTTTTTTTTGTTTTTTTTTTTAAGTCTGAGAAAATGTCATAAATTATCCTTCTCCCTTCAGCTGTTTCCAGAGTGTAATGTATCAGGGTGAGCTCATGACTGACAGCTGCCAAAGGTCTAGGAAATGTCAGTCCCTGGGGGTCATGTGTGAACCCCCTGTGCCACACTTGTACCTGGCCACGGTATATGATCACCCCTGTATTCTGACTGTGGACAGGCGGCAACTGTGACCTCACTATACAATGATCCACTATGGGCAAATTATTGTATTATCAATCTCTTCTGACTGCTGTAAATCAGCCATTTAAATATCACCTGTGTATGTGTGTATATAAGAGAGCTCTCAGAGGCCAGATTTTTTTCCGACTTAATTGACATGTATCGTTATATTACGACCAAAATTACATAAAATCATTACAAATTGTAGCCTATATGTTATTCCGATGTATAATCTATATTACTGTAAAGTTTCATGCAAATCCGTCTAGTAGTTTTTTCGTGAAAGAGTAACAAACATACATACTCACAAACTTTCGCATTTATAATATTAGCAGGATATATATATATATTTATAGATATATATTAATTCCAGATATATACTGTATATATATATATATATATATATATATATATATATATATATATAGTACAGACCAAAAGTTTGGATACACCTTCTCATTTAAAGATTTTTCTGTATTTTCATGACTTTGCAAATTGTACATTCACACTGAAGACATCAAAACTATGAATTAACACATGTGGAATTATATACTTAACAAAAAAGTGTGAAACAACTGAAAATATGTCTTATATTCTAGGTTCTTCAAAGTAGCCACCTTTTGCTTTGATGACTGCTTTGCACACTCTTGGCATTCTCTTGATGAGCTTCAAGAGGTAGTCACCGGAAATGGTCTTCCAACAATCTTGAAGGAGTTCCCAGAGATGCTTAGCACTTGTTGGCCCTTTTGCCTTCACTCTGCGGTTCAGCTCACCCCAAACCATCTCGATTGGGTTCAGGTCTGGTGACTGTGGAGGCCAGGTCATCTGGCGTAGCACCCAATCACTCTCCCTCTTGGTCAAATAGCCCTTACACAGCCTGGAGGTGTGTTTGGGGTCATTGTCCTGTTGAAAAATAAATGATGGTCCAACTAAACGCAAACCGGATGGAATAGCATGCCTATGCAAGATGCTGTGGTAGCCATGCTGGTTCAGTATGCCTTCAATTTTGAATAAATCCCCAACAGTGTCACCAGCAAAGCACCATCACACCTCCTCCTCCATGCTTCACGGTGGGAACTAGGCATGTAGAGTCCATCGGTTCACCTTTTCTGCGTCGCACAAAGACATGGTGTTTGGAACCAAAGATCTCAAATTTGGACTCATCAGACCAAAGCACAGATTTACACTGGTTTAATGTCCATTCCTTGTGTTCTTTAGCCCAAATAAGTTTCTTCTGCTTGTTGCTTGTCCTTAGCAGTGGTTTCCTAGCAGCTATTTTACCATGCAGGCCTGCTGCACAAAGTCTCCTCTTAACAATTGTTGAAGAGATGTGTCTGCTGCTAGAACTCTGTGTGGCATTGACCTGGTCTCTAATCTGAGCTGCTGTTAACCTGCGATTTCTGAGGCTGGTGACTCGGATAAACTTATCCTCAGAAGCAGAGGTGACTCTTGGTCTTCTTTTCCTGGGGCGGTCCTCACGTGAGCCAGTTTCTTTGTAGCGCTTGATGGTTTTTGCAACTGCACTTGGGGACACATTCAAAGTTTGCCCAATTTTTCAGACTGACTGACCTTCATTTCTTAAAGTAATGATGGCCACTCGTTTTTCTTTACTTAGCTTCTTTTTTCTTGCCATAATACAATTTCTAACAGTCTTTTCAGTAGGACTATCAGCTGTGTATCCACCTGACTTCTGCACAACACAACTCATGGTCCCAACCCAATTTATAAGGCGAGAAATCCCACTTATTAAACCTGACAGGACACACCTGTGAAGTGAAAGCCATTTCCGGTGATTACCTCTTGAAGCTCATCAAGAGAATGCCAAGAGTGTGCAAAGCAGTCATCAAAGCAAAAGGTGGCTACTTTGAAGAACCTAGAATATAAGACATATTTTCAGTTGTTTCACACTTTTTTGTTAAGTATATAATTCCACATGTGTTAATTCATAGTTTTGATGCCTTCAGTGTGAATGTACAATTTTCAAAGTCATGAAAATACAGAAAAATCTTTAAATGAGAAGGTGTGTCCAAACTTTTGGTCTGTACTGTATATCCATGCAAAAATGGAGGCAGCACACAGAGTAGAATAAAGTGATAAGGTTTAATAACCCATATAGCCATGTGTGCTGAATGGATATCTAAAGGACTGGTATGTACCTGGAGGGGCTGTTTTTCACCGAAGACATCATTTTTGTGCTGTTTCCTATTTTTTGATTTATATATATATATATATATACATATATATATATATATATACACTGCTCAAAAAATAAAGGAACACTTAAACAACAGAATATAACTCCAAGTAAATCAAACTTCTGTGAAATCAAACTGTCCACTTAGGAAGCAACACTGATTGACAATCAATTTCACATGCTGTTGTGCAAATGGAATAGACAATAGATGGAAATTATTGGCAATTATCAAGACACCCTCAATAAAGGAGTGGTTCTGCAGGTGGGGACCACAGACCACATCTCAGTACCAATGCTTTCTGGCTGATGTTTTGGTCACTTTTGAATGTTGGTTGTGCTTTCACACTCGTGGTAGTGACGCGCCCAGGGGATGGGGACAACTCGGCGCCCAGGCCTTGTTGTCGGTTTTTAGGGGATGCCGCAGTGGCCGGCTCCTGTGGCCGTACCCTGGAGTCACTCTTAAAAGCAAGAAGGAATGGGGGAAAGGTGTATGGGATAGGGAAAGTTCGTGACGCCACCCGTGGTGTCTGGTGAGGTTCACCAGCGCTGCTACAGTCCTCTGAGGCCAGTGTTCAGGCAGCTTAGTTGGTGTGGCTCCCCACAGGTGGAGCGGGGCCTCAGGGCAGCGTAGGAGAAGGGGGTGCAGGATAGAGGGGACCCAGCCAGGTCAGAAGAAGAAGAATAGGCACACTCACAACAGTTCACTTCAGTATCTTTACTGGTGGTGTTTCAGGCACGATCCAGGGCATTGTAGGGTGAAGGGTGCATTTCAGGACTCTCCCCAGTGAGCAGGTGTGGGGCCTCCTATTTCTTGCCTTTTCCTGATAAGTTTATGACCTGCCTGGAGCTAGGCCTAACTTGGTCTCTGTCTTGCACCCGCTGACCTGGTGGTAGGGCCTTCAATTGGAGATCACACTCCCTGGTCTCTTGGGCCTCCGTGACTCCTGACCCTGTTATATCAATCAGCTTTTGGTGTTCCTGGGACATATAGTTCACCAGGGGTTCCGGTTGTTTCTCCTGGTCGTAGAGATCCCTGCAGACACGGACCCGGTGTCCGGTATATGGTCTTGGGGTGAGCTGGCTAAGCACCTCTGCCCCCTATGTAGCTCGCTTACTCCACTTGCCTTTGGCTGCACTTGGGACCCTCACTAGGCTTCACACTGGCAGTAGGCCTCGCTACTCTTCACCGCTCTTACGGCGTCGGCACGCCTTAGGCTCACTAACCTGAGCTCCCTGAGTCTGGGTTGGACTGACTGTCCCACTGGCTGCAGCAGACTGGCTGCATACTCCAGGCTGTAGATTCCAGACTGACTCTCTCCCAGACTAGACTGCGTAGCTCCACCTTCCCTATTTATATCCCTAATGGGCTCCCTCTGGTGGTCTGAGGTGGAAGGTGGAGGTGTGTGTATGGTGTGAGATCCTCTTGTGGAGGAATCCATCCATGCACCTCTCTAGGATCTGTGGCACCAATGCGCAGCAGGGCGCCACATTCCCCCCTAGCAAAGCTCAGTACTCCCGGACTGAAGTACTTTTTATAACAACAATACAATAACTGTTCCCTTTATGGGAGGCACTTTGCTTAAACGTTACATATGAAACATTATAAATAATAAATATATATGTGCAATTTAGTAAGCAACACCAAAATTCAAGTCTCTTCCGGTGAGGTTCCCCGACAGGATGTCCATCTCACAGGTTAGAGTACTTGGTAGCTTGAGGGACCTGTTCTAAGCAAACCCTCCACGTAGGCCCTGGGGTGGCTGCAGGGTATGGTGATCCTGAGTTGGACCTCCGCTTGTGCCACACCAGACAGGTTTTTCTTCTGAGGTCACCTAAAGGGGCACTCCAGGGAGTGCAATTATTTACAAGAAGCAGTTTTTGGGCTGCACACAGTCCTCAGCCACAAAGTTCTTTATGTACCCTTACGGGTAACTAGAGGTAACAAGGGAAGTGTCCATATCACTTAAATTGTCCATTGCAAGAAAACACAAAGTAATAAATACATATACATGAAAATACACAACATAATACCCCAGGGGTAACTATTTACACTGTCAGAGTTTCTTTTCGTACTCTCTATATCTGACAGGGGTCTGACCTCGCGTGCTACGTGTCGACCTACGTGGTACTGGGATGCGTGAGGCACTAGTATTTGCACTACCTCCCATTCTGTCAGTTCTAAGTGTTGGGGAACTGCAAGGTTGCCTTAGCCTCTCTATAGGACAGGCAAGTATACCATTGGCTGGGCCTTCTTGCTCTGCTCCAACCGGGGATCCTTCTTCCAGGCTCTACTTGCTGTGGAGGGTCTTCTGGCTGTTGAAAGAAGTGGATCACAGGTATTATTACTGCTCCTCCTAGTTGAGGCCAATCTGCCGGGAAATCTCCTAAGTCAGAATGGAGTACTGCTTCTTTAGGCTCCTCCGGTACGGTGAGAGGTACTTCTTCTTGGGGCTTTAGCAGGTCTGGACACAACTTCAGATGGTCTCTAGATACTGTTGCAGTCGTTATTCCTCCATCTTTGCTAATCAAACAGGTCTTCTTGTTATCAAATCTTGAATTTAACACAGTGTAGGGTTCTCTCTCTCACTGGTCATCAAGTTTGTGGTTTCTCCTTTTCCTCTTTAACACCACTTCTCCTAGTGTGAAGGGTTCTGCGGGCGCACTTTTATTGTAGTGGGCTTCCTGCTTGTCCCTTACCCGAGTGAGACTGTCTTCAACACAGGTCTGTACCCTTCTGTACTGCTCCTGTCTGGTCGTGTCCCAGTCCTCAGTGGACATATCTGCTTCTGGTTCTACTACACCAAGCTCCAGGTCCATGGGCAACTTCCCGGGTCTGGCTCGCATGAGATATGCTGGAGTACAATTGGTGGAACTCACAGGTATGTGGTTGTACAGATCTACCAGATCAGGTAGCAGCTCTGGCCACTGATTTCTCTCCTCTAGTGGTGAGGTCTTCAGCAGGTCGATGACGATGTTATTCATCTTTTCACAGAGACCGTTGGTTTGGGGGTGGTACGGTGTAGTCAGGATCTTTTTACACCAGTACAGATGGCAGAACTCCTTGAACAGTTCGACTTCAAAGGCTGGGCCTTGATCTGTCAGCTCCTGCTCCGGGTATCCATGGGGCCTGCAGAAGTACGCCTGAAACGTCTTCGCCGCAGTTTCTGCCGTCAGGTCCTTGACGGGGGCGACCACCAGGAACCGGGAGTAGTGATCCACCATGGTCAGGGCATAGGAATATCCTGACCTGCTGGGTGACAGCTTGACATGATCCAGGGCCACGATCTCCAAAGGTCGAGTTGTCTTGATGGGTTGCAGGGGTGCCTTCTGGCTGCTGTAGTCCTTTCTTCTGAGGCTACAGGGTCCACAATTCCGGCACCACCTCTCAATGGAACTGCGCATTCCTACCCAATAAAACCCACACTTCAGCAGGGTTTCTAGCTTCTTCCAGCCAAAGTGCCGCGCCTGATCGTGGTAGGCTTCCAAAACCATCTTTATATCAGTCTTGGGCACCACTATCTGCCATACCATCTCATGGGTTTTAGGGTTGACGTACCTCCGGCACAGTTTCTCTCTATAGATGAACAACCGGCTCTTCTCATTCCACAGCTGCTTGGCTTGTAGAGACGCGTCATTCCCTGGGAGGAACCTTCCTGGGTTATCAGCTCCTTAATACGGCTGACAACTGGGTCGCTGTCCTGGGTCTCCTTCCAGCTGTGGTGAGGCAGGGGGTTTAACGTCTTACCGCGATGCCTCCTGGAGGCTTGTTGCTCGTGGACCATTCCATTCCGATGAAAGGCAGGTAGTTCAATCTCCTCCAGGTCATCCACTTCTTCTTCAGTGTCCGACTGGTGAGGCATCCTGGACAGAGCATCGGCGTTGGCGCTCTTGCGGCCCGCCCGGTACTTAATAATGAATTGGTAGTTTGACAGCCAAGCCATCCATCGTTGCTCCATGGCTCCTAACTTGGCTGTTTCTAGATGAGTCAAGGGGTTGTTATCAGTGAAGGCAGTGAATTTACTGGAGGCTAGGTAGTGCTTGAACCGCTCGGTGATGGCCCAGACCAGGGCCAGGAACTCCAACTTAAAGCTGCTATAGTTCTCTGGGTTCCTCTCGGTCGGGCGGAGCTTCCTGCTTGCATAGGCGATCACCTTTTCTCAGCCATTCTGCTTCTGACTTAGTACAGCTCCTAATCCTTCGTTGCTGGCATCAGTGTACAGCAGGAACGGTTGGCTGTAGTCAGGGTAGGCTAGGATCTCTTCGCCTTTTCAGGATCTCCTTCATCACCTCAAAGGATTCAGCTTTCTCCTTACCCCATTGGAACGGGGGGTTTCTGCCTCTGGGGGACTGTCCTACCAGGAGATCTTGCAAAGGCGCCGCTTTCTTGGTATAGTCCTTCACAAACCTCCGGTAATACCCGACTAATCCCAGGACCTGACATACCTCCTTGAGGCTCTTCGGCTCTGGCCATTTCTGGATGGCAGTGACCTTCTCCGGGTCCGGTGATACTCCCTCTGGACTAACGATGTGCCCCAGGTACTGTACCTTTCGCTTGAGCAGGTGGCACTTTGAGGGCTTCAGCTTCATCCCATACTGGGACAGCGACTCAAATACCTCCGCCAGGTGCTTCAAGTGGTCCTCATACATTTTGGAGTACACTTTCACGTCGTCCAGGTATAATAGTACAGTCTGGAAGTTGCGGTGTCCCATGCAGCACTCCATCAATCTCTAGAATGTTCCGGGGGCGTTGCAGAGTCCAAATGGCATACTATTGATCTCGCAGAGTACCATCGGGGTGGTGAAGGCCGTCTTCTCCCGATCCTCCTCAGCAACAGCTACTTGCCAGTACCCACTATTGAGGTCAAGGATGGAGAAGTAATTTGCAGACTTTAAGGCAGCCAGGGATTCCTCTATACGTGGTAAAGGGATGCATCTTTATGTGTAATGCGATTTACTTGTCTGTAATCTACACACATTCTCATGCTTCCGTCCTTTTTCCTGACTAGAACTAGGGGAGCTGCCCAGGGACTACAACTATCCCTTACTACTACCCCTGCCTTCTTCATGTCGTGCAACATCTCCTTCGCCTTCTGGTAGTGTGCTGGTGGTATAGGCCTGTAACGTTCTTTGATGGGTGGATGGTCACCTGTGGGGATATGGTGTTGAACCCCCTTAATCCTCCCAAAGTCAAGTGGTTGCTTACTGAATACCTGCGCGTATTCCTGAACCACCCGGTGTATATGATGGGCAGGAGTGGTGTCTGTCCCAACATGGAGCTGTTGACACCAATCCTCCACCTGGGTTGCCTGGTCATTATCCTCTACTTCATCTGTTGAGGTTAAGGACTCCGCCGTATGTATGGAGTTGTTATTTACTGTGTACAGTTTGGCAACAGTGGCGTAGCATGGTAATCTAACCTCGTCCTCCCCATAGTTAAGAGGCGTACGGGCACCCTCCCATTGCGTACATCCACTACCCCTCTGGCAGTTAAGAGTGTAGGTCTATGCTCGGAGCTAAGGGGCTCTACTACCACCTGGTAGCTCCGTCCTTTGAGACCTATTGCTGCTCTACACCAAATCAGCATTTCACTCATCGGGGGAATCGCAATGGGTACCGGGTTTGTCACCCGTACGTTACCAATTTCACCGCCTGTTAGCTTTACCTGTTGCTGGTACATAAGGGCTCGGATCTCTTTCTGGAGCGCCCTCCTCTGCCCTGGTCTGGCAGTGTCAGCTATCTGTTGGAGCAAGAACAACACTTCTCCCAAACAGTTACTAACAATATTAGTGCCAAGTACCATATACAAGTCTGTATCATCAGGATTAGTCTCTACTACAATTAGTCCCTGGTCCTTCAGTTCCACTCTTCCCACCTTTACTGCCACATCCTTAACCCCTACTAGGTTAAGGGGGAGGCCGTTTGAGGCATAGACGGAAAGATTTGGATCTGGTGGGCGAAGTTCGTCTATGGACCAGAAACTTTTGTAGAGGACATCAGGCATGATGGTTACCTGAGATCCTGTGTCCAGCAGAGCGGGTGTCGCGATGCCGCGCAGCACAATGGACAGGAAAGCTCTTCCTCCCACGAACCTGCGGTACCAGTTTGATGGGCCTGGGGGGTCTACTCCTGGGTGTCGGCCCTCGGCCCCAGGGTTTGCTCGTTTAAAGGACAACTCTGGACGGAGTGACCTGTCTTGTGACAGCGGTGGCAGACAGGGTCCCTCGGTGGGCGGCGTTGGTCGCTGTCCTCCTCCTCCTTCTCATCCAGAGGACATCCTCAGGGCTGTCGGCTAGCAGGATCCTTCCTCCCACCTCGGGCTCCGTCCGCAGCTGCAGGGCACTCAGTACAGTGGTCAGGGTTTTCCTCAACTGACGCACTTCGCAGCGCAGGCTGTCCAGCTCACTAGGGGAGGTTGCTGGAACCTTGGCTTCAGCAGCCACCGGGGAAAAGGTGGACGTTGCAGGCACTGGGGTGGCCCCACCCTGGTAACATTGGATAGCAGTTGTTTCCAGGGGCTGCAGTCCTTTTATAGCCATGTCCTTAAGGGTGTCAAAGGTGGCATATGGATGATCCAGGGACCACCAACGCACAGTCCTGCTCTCCTCTTGGGACCTCAGTCCCCGGATAAACTGTTCCTTCAGCATTTTATTCTCATTATCGATGTTGGTTGGACTAACCTGTTTCAGAGCTCGCAGGGCCCCTTGTAAACACCAGGCATAGTCCCGAACACTGTCCTCCGGTTGTTGAGAGCAGTTGTAGAACCTCATCCGGAGGTCTGTCTCAGTACGATTCTCAAAGACAGTCTGTAACTTTTTAAAGATTGCCGACACTGACTCCTGGTCTGCGGCCAACCAGGTTTCTTCTTCTCGCTCCGCAGCATCGGTCAATTGTCCCAATACAACAGCAGCTCTTTGCTTGCCTGTTATAGAGTACATGTCCAGTATACCGCACATTTTCCTTTTGAATCCAGACAGGGTATCCGGTTTGCCGCTGTACTGGGGGAGCCACTTCGCTCCAGGGATGTACGGTAGGGCCATGGGTATGATGGTTACAAGCCCTGCTGGTGGAGCGGCTGCTTCGGCCTGCTCGGCGCCGAGCGTGGGTTGAACATCAGGGCGGTTAACCGGTACTCCGGCGTTGTGCTGTTCTTCGGACATTCTGGCACCCCCCTAGCGAACCGTGGCCTACCTTCTTTTCTTACGGTAGGCCGTAGCTATGCAGGTGACGGTCTTCTTCAGGACCTTGCGTCGCTTGCGTCCTACGTCAGAGCGCTCACCGGGGCTCCTTCCAGGACCTGGCGCTTCCTGGTTTGACGTTGAGGCATGGGGCGTATCCGGGGCTTCGCGCTTTAGCCGGTATGCCTCTCAGTTTCCTGCGGTTACGCCCTTCTTCCCGCTCGGCGGCACAACAATGGCGGCGATCTTCGCCACAGTTAAATACACATTTCTGATTAAAGGCGCACAGTACCCTGTGGCAACGGGCCCAACACTCCGTCGTTACAGCGGGCACGGAATCCTGTTCGTGACGCCGGGAAGAGATGACGCGCCCAGGGGATGGGGACGACTCGGCGCCCGGACCTTGTTGTCGGTTTTTAGGGGATGCTGCGGTGGCCGGCTCCGGGGGCCGTACCATGGGGTCACTCTTAAAAGCAAGAAGGAATGGGGGAAAGGTGTATGGGATAGGGAAAGTTCGTGACGCCACCCGTGGTGTCTGGTAAGGATCACCAGCGCTGCTACAGTCCTCTGAGGCCGGTGATCAGGCAGCTTAGTTGGTGCGGCTCCCCACAGGTGGAGCGGGGCCTCAGGGCAGCGTAGGAGAAGGGGATGCAGGATAGAGGGGACCCAGCCGGGTCAGAAAAAGAAGAATAGGCACACTCACAACAGTTCACTTCAGTACCTTTACTGGTGGTGTTTCAGGCACGATCCAGGGCACTGTAGGGTGAAGGGTGCATTTCAGGACTCTCCCCAGTGAGCGGGTGTGGGGCCTCCTATTTCTTGCCTTTTCCTGATAAGTTTATGACCTGCCTGGAGCTAGGCCTAACTTGGTCTCTGTCTTGCACCCGCTGACCTGGTGGTAGGGCCTTCTGTTGGAGATCACACTCCCCGGTCTCTTAGGCCTCGGTGACTCCTGACCCTGTTATATCAGTCAGCTTTTGGTGTTCCTGGGACATATAGTTCGCCAGGGGTTCCGGTTGTTTCTGCTGGTCGTAGAGATCCCTGCAGACACGGGCCCGGTGTCCGGTATATGGTCTTGGGGTGAGCTGGCTAAGCACCTCTGCCCCCTATGTAGCTCGCTTACTCCACTTGCCTTTGGCCGCGCTCGGGGCCCTCACTAGGCTTCACACTGGCAGTAGGCCTCGCTACTCTTCACCACTCTTACGTCATCGGCACGCCTTAGGCTCACCAACCTGAGCTCCCTGAGTCTGGGTTGGACTGACTGTCCCACTGGCTGCAGCAGACTGGCTGCATACTCCAGGCTGTAGATTCCAGACTGACTCTCTCCCAAACTAGACTGCCTAGCTCCACCTTCCCTATTTAATCCCTAACGGGCTCCCTCTGGTGGTCTGAGGTGGAAGGTGGAGGTGTGTGTATGCTGTGAGGGCCTCTTGTGGAGGAATCCATCCATGCACTCCTCTAGGATCTGTGGCACCAATGCGCAGCAGGGCGCCACAGTAGCATGAGACAGACTCTACAACCCACAGAAGTTGCTCAGGTAGTGCAGCTCATCCAGGATGGCACATCAATGCGAGCTGTGGCAAGGTTTGCTGTTTCTGTCAGCGTAGTGTCCAGAGGCTGGAGGCACTACCAGGAGATGTGGAGGGGGCAGTAGGAGGGCAACAACCCAGCACCAGGACTGCTACCTCCGCCTTTGTGTAAGTAAGGGGGAACAGGAGGAGCACTGCAAAATGACCTCCAGCCGGCCACAAATGTGCATGTGTCTGCACAAATGGTTAGAAACCGACTCCATGAGAATGGAATGAGGGCCCAACGTCCACAGATGGGGGCTGTGTTCACAGCCCAACACCGTGCAGGATGCTTGGCATTTGCCACAGAACACCAGGATTGGCAAAGTCGCCACTTGCGCCCTGTGCTCTTTACAGATGAAAGTAGGTTCACACTGAGCACATGTGACAGAGTCTGGAGACGCCGTGGAGAGCGATCTGCTGCCTGCAACATCCTTCAGCATGACCGGTTTGGCAATAGGTCAGTAATGGTGTGGGGTGGCATTTCTTTGGAGGGTCGCACAGACCTCCATGTGCTTGCCAAAGGTAGCCTGACTGCCATTAGGTACCGAAATGAAATCCTCAGACCGCTTTGATACCATATGCTGGTGCGGTTGGCCCTGGATTCCTCCTAATGCAGGACAATGCCAGACCTCATGTGGCTGGAGTGTGGCAGCAGTTCCTGCAAGATGAAGGCATTGAAGCTATGGACTGGCCCGGCTGTTCCCCAGACCTGAATCCGATTGAGCACATCTGGGACATTATGTCTCACTCCATCGACCAATGTCACGTTGCACCACAGACTGTCCAGGAGTTGGCTGATGCTTTAGTCCAGGTCTTGGAGGAAATCCCACAGGAGACCATCCGCAACCTCATCAGGAGCATGCCCAGGTGTTGCAGGGAGGTCATACAGGCACGTGGAGGCCACACACATTACTGAGCCTCATTTTGACTTGTTTTAAGGACATTACATCAAAGTTGGATCAGTCTGTAGTGTGTTTTTCCACTTTAATTTTGGGGGTGGCTCCAAATCCAGGCCTCCATTGGTTAATAAATTTGATTTCCATTGCTGATTTTTGTGTGATTTTGTTGTCAGCACATTCAACTTTGTACAGAACAAAGTATTCAATGAGAATATTTCATTCATTCAGATCTAGGATGTGTTATTTGAGTGTTTCCTTTATTTTTTTGAGCAATGTATATACAGTATATATATACAGTATACAGTATATATATATATATATATATATATATATATATATATATATATATATACATACATACACTACCGTTCAAAATTTGGGGTCATTTAGAAATTTCATTATTTTTGAAAGAAAAGCACTTTTTTTTTTCAATGAAGCTAATGTTACAGGTCCGGGTGGTGGAAACTCTGTGCTTCGGTGCAAGGAGGGACCAGAGGGGTGTGACTAAGTGCCTACTTGGACCGACCCACGTCACATGGCGGCTTAGTCGACTCCGTGAACCAGGGAGGGACTGAGCAGGTGAATCAGGTGCCACTCTGGGACCGACCTTGTGTGAGAGCAGGCGACTCCCACGGGTCAGATGACAGGAGTTGACCGGTGCAGCGGATGAGCATGGCAGGAAGGCTACATGAAAGGAGTTGGGAATCCGTAAGGTGACCGGGAGTTTCAGCTTGTAAGCCACGGGATTGATTTGGTTCAGAACCTCAAACGGACCTATGAACCGCTGACCCAACTTATAAGAAGGTATCTTGAGACGGACATATTTGGAGGAAAGCCAGATCTTGTCTCCCGGACGGTATTGCGGCAGATCCAGACGTCTCTTATCAGCATGTTTCTTCATCCGCTCGGAGGACTGAAGAAGTGCAGATCTAGTGTCTTCCCAAATAGCGGAAAATTCGCTGACGAGAGACTCCACTGAAGAGGAGACGGGAAACGGAATCCGGGGGTGTAGACCACAAAAAATGGGGATTTAGTAGAAGACTCCCTCTCATGGTTATAGGAGAACTCGGCCCAGGGCAGGAGCTCAGCCCAATCGCTATGGTGAGCATTGACGAAGTGCCGAAGAAAGCTGGTAAGGATCTGATTGATACGTTCCACTTGACCATTGGACTGAGGATGATAAGCAGATGAGAAATCCAAAGAGACATCCAGCAGCTTGCACGTAGCTCTCCAGAAGCGTGAAGTGAACTGAACTCCGCGATCAGAGACAATGTGGATGGGTAGGCCGTGAAGACGGAAGATGTGATGGAAGAAGTCCTTAGCCAGCACAGATGCAGACGAAAGACCAGGCAGAGGGATGAAGTGGGCCATTTTAGAAAAGCGGTCAGCGACCACCCAAATGACATTACAACCGGCAGAAACAGGGAGATCCGTGATGAAGTCCATTGCAATGTGTTGCCACAGAGCGGAAGGCACGGGAAGAGGAAGGAGACAGCCGGCTGGAATGCGCCTGGGAACCTTGTTACGAACACAAGAGAAACAAGCCGCGACAAAGTCCGCAACATCCTTGCGCAGGGAAGGCCACCAGTAATGTCGGGCGACGAGCAGAAAGGTCTTCCTCTGGCCAGCATGACCGGCTAATTTGGATGAATGGCCCTAGAGTAGAACCTTTTTTCGATCCGGAACCGCTACAAAGGTCTTACCGGGTGGAAGATGAGACAGGTCAAACGGAGCAACAGTCATTACTTTGGAGGGGGCAATGATATGTTGAGGCTCCTCCTCTTGGTCGGAAGACAGGAATGATCGGGATAGAACGTCAGCTTTAATGTTTTTGGTCGCCGGGCGGTAATGCTGAGTGAAGCAGAATCGGATGAAGAATAGCGACCACCTGACCTGACACGGATTTAGTCTTTGGGCGCTCTGCAAATAAGCAAGGTTCTTATGATCAGTGTAGATGACCACCAGGTGCAGAGGCACCTTAAGCAAATAGCGCCACTCCTCCAGCGCTAATTTGATGGACAGCAGCTCTCGATCTCCTGTGGAGTAATTAAGTTCGGACGAGCTTGGAGAAGAATCCGCAGGTCACCATTCGCCCGGACAAGGATTTCTGGGTGAGCACTGCTCCGGCCCCGGACGAAGAAGCATCAACCTCCAGGAAGAACTGCTTGTTGCAATATGGACGGTGTAGCACAGGAGCGGAGGAAAAGGTTTGTTTAAGGCAGATGGAGGCCTTCTCTGCTTCGGAAGTCCATTCCCTGGGATTTGCTCCTTTACAGGTGAGCACAGAAATGGGAGCAGTCCGGAAGGAGAAATGAGGAATGAAAAGGCAGTAATAGTTTGCAAAGCCCAGGAATTGCTGAATCGCCTTCAACCCCTCCGGTCGGGGCCACTTTAAGACGCCAGACACCTTCTCGGGATCCATCCGCAGACCAATCTCGAAAATAATATAGCCCAGGAATGGCAGAGAGGTCCGCTCAAAGAGGCATTTCTCGTATTTAGCTTATAGGCGATTCTTCCAGAGCCTCAGCAGAACCTGACAAACATTCCTCTGGTGTGAGGGCAGATCCGGAGAGAAAACCAAGATATCGTCCAGGTATACCACCACCCAAGAATACAGAAGATCTCGAAAAATGTCATTGACCAGCTCCTGGAAAACGGCTGGAGCATTACAGAGACCAAAGGGCATTACGCGGTACTCGTAGTGTCTGTTCCGGGTGTTGAATGCCGTCTTCCACTCGTCTCCCTGGCAAATCCGGACCAAATTGTACGCCCCCACGAAGATCGAGATTGGTGAAGATCTTCGCGCCTTTAAGGCGGTCAAACAGCTTCGAGATAAGAGGCAGGGGGTACTTATTTTTGATGGTGATCTGGTTAAGGCCCCTGTAATCGATACAGGGACGTAGAGAGCCTTCTTTCTTCTTGACAAAGAAGAATCCTGCTCCAGCCGGAGAGGAGGATTTCTGGATAAATCTCCTAGCAAGATTCTCCTCAATGTACTCAGACATGGCACGGGTCTCGGCCAGCGACAAAGGGTAGATTCGCCCACGGGGAGGAGAAGCACCAGGTACCAGGTCAATAGGGCAATCATACGGTCTATGAGGTGGTAGTGTTTCAGCCTCCTTTTTGTCAAAGACATCCGCATAGGAGCAGTCGGGCGCCGGCAGACCAGGTAGATTAGCCGGAGCAGACGGGGGTCGAGCAGGACGAATCAGAACCAGACAGGACACATGGCATTCCTGACCCCAACGGAGCACTTCACCAGATCTCCAATTCAGGACGGGCTCATGTCTTTGTAACCAGGGAAGACCAAGCAAGAGGGAGTGAGCGAGACCGGACAGCACATGAAAGGAGATCTTGTCCGAGTGCAGCTTTCCCACCTGAAGGGTTACAGGCTCAGTGACAAGCAAGATGGTCTCCGGGAGGAGCTTCCCATCCACAGAGGCAACCGCCAACGGTTCAGCCAGATGTACGGTAGGAATCTGGTAACGCTCCACGACGGCCTGTTGAATGAGATTCCCAGCGGCTCTGGAATCCAGGTGGGCTGTCTCGAAGAAGCGGTTCTCACCACTGGAAATGGAAACAGACAGAGTCAAAGACGGAGAGGGTTTATTCTTGCCTAGGATGACCTCTCCGAGCGGTCCTAGACATTGGAGTTTCCCGGCCTCACCAGGCAGGAACAGATCAGATGCTCTATAATGCCACAGTAGAAGCAACTTCCCTCGGCTCGGTGTGCCTCCAGGCGAGACTTGACAATCTTGGTTTGGTCAATTTACATAGGCTGAGGCGAACATGCCCGGGGAATTGCTGGTTGTGAGGCTGACCTTTGGAATGTTCGAGCGAGACGCGGAAATCTTCTCTCCCGGGTAGTCTCCTTAGCACGTTCCAGAAAACGGATGTAAATCCGAGTAGCTAATAACACCATGTCGTCCAGGGTGGAAGGGATGTCACGACCGGCTAGCTCATCCTTGATCTGTCCGGAAAGGCCCTATCAAAATATGGACACCAGTGCCTCATTCTTCCAGGCAAGTTCAGATGCGAGGGTTCGGAAACATATGGCATACTGGCCCACAGTGAGACTCCCTTGGCGGAGACGGAGAAGTGAGGAGGCAGTAGAAGATTTTCGTCCGGGCTCATCGAAGACTTTCCGGAAGGCAGCGAGGAAAGCCAGAAGGTTGGACACCAGGGGATCCCCTCTTTCCCACAAAGGGTTTAGCCATGCCAATGCCTCACCGGGGAGGTGAGACATGATGAAAGTCACCTTGGCCTGGTCAGAGGTGAACTGGTGAGCCTGGAGTTCAAAGTGCAACGTGCACTGATTTAAGAAGCCCCGACATAGGACGGGGTCACCACCAAAACGTGGAGGCGCAGAAAGCCGGGGTCCAAAGTCTGGTGCCACAGCGCCACTGGGTTGAGGTTCCGCCGGAGCAGGTGTCGCTCGGCTAGAGAAGGAAACAGACGGGGTGGACAGCATGTCCAGGCGGGAGTTGACAGTCCACAGATAGGACTGGATAGTTTCCTGTTGGGATCTCTGACGTTTGACCTCCTGGTACAGGTCAGAGAGCGAAGGAGCCTGGGAGCCACCGGATTCCATGGCCTGTGCAAACTGTTACGGGTCCGGGTGGTGGAACCTCTGTGCTTTGGTGCAAGGAGGGACCAGAGGGGCGTAACTAAGTGCCTACTCGGACCGACCTAGGTCACACGGCGGCTTAGTCGACTCCATGAACCAGGGAGGGACCGGGCAGGTGAACCAGATGCCACTCTGGGACCGACCTTGTGTGAGAGCAGGCGACTCCCACGGGTCAGATGACAGGAGCTGACCGGTACAGCGGATTAGCACGGCAGGTAGGCTGTTGGGTGGTCCAGGTAGATACGCAGGCAGGTACGTCTGATAGCCAGACAGGTGCTCCGGGTAGGCAAGCTGGCGGGCAGGGCAGGTTACTTGGCAGTTGCTCCAGGTTGGCAGGCTGGCGGGCACGGCAGGTAACTGGCAGGTGCTCCAGGTAGGCAGGCTGGCGGACACGGCTAGTTACTTGGCAGGTGCTCTGGGTAGGCAGGCTGGCGGGCATGGCAGGTAACTGGCAGGTGCTCCGGGTAGGCAAGCTGGCGGGCACGGCAGGTAACTGGCAGATGTTCCGGGTAGGCAGGCTGACGAACACGGCAGGCAACTGGCAGGTGCTCCAGGTAAGCAGGCTGGCGGGCACGGCTGTTAGACAGACTGGCGGGCAGAACTGTCAGACAGACTGGCGGGCTGGACTGACAGACAGGCTGGCGGGCAGGACTGACAGGCAGCGGAACCTGAGGGCTGAGGAGAGTGTTAGCCCACAAACAACCTAGCACAGGCACCTCTATTTTGGAGGAGGTGCCTTACATAGGAGAAATCCTCCGGCCATTGGCCAGGGACTCTTTAGGACGGCGCGCACGGCCCCTTCAAGAGGGAGGGAGCGCGCGCCCTAAGCACAGTGCCCGGAAAGCTGCGCGCAGTGTGCACCACCACAGCAGCAGCAGCAGGGGAGCAGGAAGATGCCGGACCGGGACCACGACGGTGAGGGGAACGGTGTCTCTGCCCGGCAGGAGGCAGAGACGCCGATGCTACAGCTAACATTAAATGAATCAGAAATACACTCTATATATTGTTAATGTGGTAAATGAATATTCTAGCTGCAAACGTCTTGTTTTTATTGCAATATCTACATAGGTGTATAGAGGCCCATTTCCAACAACCACCTTTCCAGTATTTTAATGGTACATTGTGTTTGCTAACTGTGTAAGAAGGCTAATGGATGTTTAGAAAAACCTAGAAAACCCTTGAACAAGTATGTTAGCCCAGCTGAAAACGGTTTGGCTGATTTGAAAAGCTATAAAATTGATCTTCCTTTGAGCTTGTTGAAAATCTCGAGCATTACATTTGTTTCTTCTATGAAACTCTCAAAATGGCCAGAAAAAGAGAAATTTCATGTGAAACTCGACAGTCTATTCTTGTTCTTAGAAATGAAGGCTATTCCATGCGAGACATTGCCAAGAAACTGAAGATTTCCTACAACCGTGTGTACTACTCCCTTCAGAGGAGAGCACAAACAGGCTCTAACCAGAGTAGAAAGAGAAGTGGGGGGCCCCGCTGCACAACTGAGCGACAAGTACATTAGAGTCTCCTCAACTAGCAGCTTCATTAAATAGTACACACAAAACGCCAGTGTCAACGTCTACAGTGATGAGGTGACTCCGGGATGCTGGCCTTCAGGGCAAAGTGGCAAAGAAAAAGCCATATCTGAGACTGGCTAATAAAAGGAAAAGATTAATAAGGGCAAAAGAACACAGACATAGGACAGAGCAAGATTGGAAAAAAGTTTTATGGACAGACGAATGAAAGTTTGAGGTGTTTGGATCACACAGAAGAACATTTGTGAGACACAGAACAACTGAAAATATACTGGAAGAGTGCCTGACGCCATCTGTCAAGCATGGTGGAGGTAATGTGATGGTCTGGGGTTGCTTTGGTGCTGGTGTGGCGCCCCTGCGGATTCAGTCGCCACAGAGGTACTGCATCTCACCCAGAGGTGTGGTACCCCACTCTCAGGTAAGGAGGGAGTACTGCCCAGGACCCACCCACCAGCATCCAACACTACACCATTCTAGACCAGCAGGCAGGGGCAATATGCACGTGTACAATGCTGAGCCCTGTCCCTGGTTGGAAGTGGGGGGAACCGAGAGAGGGGGAACCATGTAGTGGGTGTTGGTGGAGGAAGTAGTTCAGGGGAGCACCTTCATTAGGCGTATAAGAAGGGAACCATCTTGAGGGAGACAGGTTAGTCTTAAGAGAGAGTCAGAAGAGAGAGAGAGTGTTGGGAGCAGGAGCTCTGAAGGAGCTCTGCTCAGGAGGAGAGGAGGAAGGAGCGCGCCTAGACTGAGAAGCCCAGGAGAACAGACTGAGAGAGGACGTGAGCAGAGGGAAGGCTCCAGAGAGACTGAGGGGATCCCAGGGGCACGGGAAGTGCAGGAAGCCACCCGTGCGCCCGAATCTACACAGACGTGGAGGGATCAGGCCGCAGAGGGGACCGGCCCCTAAACTAGTGGAGAACAACCAGGCTCAGCTAGGAAACCAGAGGCTACTGTACTTTCAGGGTGCAGCTGCCCACTACCACAATTATATCGCCGAAAAGGTGGCCGCATAGGATTCAGGGGACTGCACGTCGCCCAACAAGATCCGAGGCTACTGCCTTGGGACACTGATTGTGAGGCGCAGGGCAGGAGGGTGAGAGCCAGCACTGGAAGATGTCTGAGGAAGGCACATAGAACGTGGACCCGTTAAGTACTCCTGAAATACCTGAGAGATTGCTGAACCCCTTCCTTGGTGAACGCAGGACGACGTGGGAGGTTACACACTGGCGCTGGAAACGTGGAGTCTTGAACAACTGTGAGTAAACCTTGAAGACTGCACCCCACCGTGTCCTGGAATTATTATCTGTGCCATCACCAGCCCCGCACTACACAGCACAACAGCATCTACCTCATAACATCACTATTTCCTGCCCTGGAGCTAAGCTCTGCCTGCGGAGAGGTGAACCAACTCTGCTGCGTCACCACCAGCTCCAGAGGATCTGCACTGCAGCGGCGGTCCCATATAGCGGCATACCACAGGTGTCGTCATGAACATTAACTTTTACTTTATCTCCTTTAATTGACTGCCCTGGGTCACGAACCGGGTCACAGCCACTGTGACATCCCCAGCACCGACCGGCCCAGCTATCGAGTACCCCACGGCCCAGGGGGTGCTTCACTGGTAAAGTGGGAGATTTGTATAAGGTAAATGGGATTTTGAATAAGGAAGGCTATCACTCCATTTTGCAATGCCATGCTATACCCTGTGGACAACGCTTGATTGGAGCCAATTCATCCTACAACAGGACAATGACCCAAAGCACACCTCCAAATTATGTATGAACTATTTAGGGAAGAAGCAGGCAGCTGGTATTCTATCTGTAATGGAATGGCTAGCGCAGTCATCCTATTGAGCTGTTGTGGGAGCAGCTTGACCGTATGGTACGCAAAAAGTGCCCATCAAGCCAATCCAACTTGTGGGAGAGGCTTCAGGAAGCATGGGGTGAAATTTCTCAAGATTACCTCAGCAAATTAACAGATAGAATGCCAAAGGTCAGCAATGCTGTAATTGCTGCAAAGGGAGCATTCTTTGACGAAAGCTTGATGTTTTAGGAGAAAATTAAGAGACTACTGCAAAATTTTCAGTTTCTCTGATTTTTCTCTTTATAGATATACTAGCTATTGAGTCCGTTCTACGCCCAGGTGGCGAGCATTTTCATTGGTATATGGTCTCCCATGCTGGTATGTGCTGCCCCCATCCTGGTATTTGTGCTGCCCCAATCCTGGTATTTGTGCTCCCTAATCCTGTTCTCCCATCCTGTTATGTGCTGCCCTCACCCCCAATCCTGGAATGCATGGCACCCCTCACAATCAATCCTTGTATGCATGGCACCCCTCACCCCCCAATCCTGGTATGCATGGCACCCCTCACCACTAATCCTGGTATACATGGCACCCCTCACCCCTATCCTGGTATGCATGGCACCCCTCACCCCCAATCCTGGTATGCATGGCACCCCTCACACCTAATCCTGGTATGCATGGCGCATCTCACCATTAATCCTGGTATGCATAGCACCCCTCACCACTAATCCTGGTATGCATGGCACCCCTCACCACTAATCCTGGTATGCATGGCACCCCTCACCACTAATCCTGTTATGCATGGCGCGCCTCATCCCAATCCTGGTATGCATGCCACCCCTCACCCCCAATCCTGGTATGCATGGCACCCCTCACCCCCAATCCTTTATGCATGGCACCCCTCATCCTGCTATGTATGGCTCCCTCATACCCAATCCTGGTATGCATGGTACTCCATCCCTCATCCCTATCCTGATATGTATGGTACCCCTCATCCTGGTATGCATGGTACCCCTCATCCCTATCCTGGTATGCATGGCACCCCATCCCTCATCCTGGTATGCATGCCCCCCCAGATCCCTATCCTGGTATGCATGGTACCCTTCATCCCAATCCTGGTATGCATGGCATCCCTCACCACTAATCCTGATATGCATGGCACCCCTCATCCCTATCCTGGTATGCATGGCACCCCTCACCGCCAATCCTGGTATGCATGGCACCCCTCACCGCCAATCCTGGTATGCATGGCACTCCTCACCTCCAATCCTGGTATGCATGTCACCACTAATCCTGGTATGCATGGCACCCCTCACCCCCAATCCGGGTATGTATGGCACCCCTCACCTCCAATCCTGCTATGCATGGCACCCCTCACCCCAAATGCTGGTATGCATGGCACCCCTCATCCCAATCCTGGCATGCATGGTGCCCCTCATCCTGGTATGCATGGTACCCCATCTGTCATCCCTATCCTGGTATGTATGGTACCCCTCATACTGGTATGCATGGTACCCTTCATCCCTATCCTAGTATGCATGGCCTGGTATGCATGGCCCCCTCAGATCCCTATCCTGGTATGCATGGTAGCGCTCATCCCTATCCTGGTAGGCATGGCACCCCTCATCCTAAATCCTGGTATGCATGGCACCCCTCATCCCCAATCCTGGTATGCATGGCACCCCTCATCCCAAATCCTGGTATACATGGTACCCCTCATCCCCAATCCTGGAAAGCATGGCACCCCTCATCCCCAATCCTGGTATGCATGGTCCCCCTCATCCCCCAATCCTGGTATGCATGGTACTCATCACCCCTCAATCCTGGTATGTATGGTACCCCTCATCCCCCAATCCTGGTATGGTACCCCTCATCCCCCAATCCTGGTATGTGTGCCCCCCTCACACCCCAATCCTGGTATGTGTGGCCCCCTAACCCCCGGTCCTGATATGTGTGGCACCCCTCACCCCCAATCCTGGTATGTGTGGCACTCCTCACCCCCCAATCCTGGTATGTGTGGCACCCCTCACCCCCCAATCCTGGTATGTGTGACCCCCGCATCCCTTTCATGCTGCACACATACAAAAAAAACCACATACTCACCTTTCTTCCCTGTGCTCGGGTGCTGCTGTGTCCTGTTCTGCCGGAGGCCGGGGGAGGAGTGTGGTGCCAGAATACGCGCGTGCCCATACCTCGTTGTCCGGCGCCATTTTGCTGAAGACACACTGCAAATGTGTCTTCAGTAAAATGGCACCGGATAGCGCTATACGCATGCTTCAATTCCGGCGCATTCATCTCCCGGCTACCAGCCGGAAGACACAGCGCGGTCTCCCAGATAGGTGAGTTGTTAGGGGGCCGGAGATCGAGGTATGCGTTCAGTGCTTTCAGACCTCAAATTACTCATGTTTTAACTGAGGAACAGTTCAGAAATCAATATTTTGTGATGTTTAATCACAGCTTTCATGCGTCTTTCCAATAGAAAACTGTTCAGTATGTATCACAAAGATTTCTATCTTCCGTGATGTGAAACCCAGAAGTTTCTCTCCAGCATGTTACAGTATATGCTGAGTGTGTTAATCAGCCATGACAGTGTTGGGTTTTTTGTGAGTGGTTGTAAGAGATTTGTGGGAAGGCCATTCACCATATCTCCACCTCAGGGTTGTGGTTGGGGAAGTTAAATGTCCAGCTACTGAGTTTTTTTCTCTGTTCTGTGTTTGGAGACAAAGAAGTCTCCAGTTGGGTGCTCAAGTGTGAGCTGAGGTGTGTTTTTTTCCACAAAGCCGGAGTCGCAGTGGAAAGGATTTTCTAAGTGTTGTGGACTTTTATTTATGCCAAAGTGGGCCGTTTTGTGTTAATATTTTGCTTTCTGGTTTATGAAGTAATAACCATGGACATTAACCCCAAGTGTTCCTGTGTCTACCTCTGAGAGCAGATGAGTGAATCGCACTACCAAAGTTGGTATTTGGAATGCTGGAAACGTTCCAGGTAAATGTGTAGCTGCTATAGAAAACTGCATGTCATGGATAAAGGCGGCTATAGGAGTGGAACAGCAGTCAGACGAAATGTAGGAGCTGATCAAGCACCTGCTCCTAAGCCAATAGCAGCAGCAGCACCTGCAGCAGCTGCAGCAGCACCGAGAGCAGCAGGCCCAGCAGGGGTTAAATAAACTTCTGATGCGGCAGATGGAACTCCTGGCATGGAATGTCCGCAGCAGAGGAACCACCCCTCCTGCAAGTCAAGGTGACGACACAGACATCCGAAAGGCGGTAAGATGGGTCATGCAGAAGATGATGATGTGGAATCTTTTCTCACAGTTTTCGAGAAGGTGGCAGATCGGGAGAGACTTCCGCCAGAGCAGTGGGCGGAGGTGCTGATGCCATATTTGACAGGCGAAACCTAGAGGTGTATTATGACTTTGGCAGGATGCCAAGGAATATGCCAAGTTGAAGGCCGAAAACCTGGCACGCCTGTGAGTGACTATGTCGGTTAGAGCCCAACGAGTTCACCACTGGGCGTATGCGTGCAACAAACCCCCACACTCGCAGATGGTTGACTTGCATCATCTGGTCCAAAAGTGGTTGCAGCCAGAGTCTTCCACTCCTGACCAGATGGTCGAGCCTGTGGTGATGGACAGATTCATACACTCCCTTAACAGGACTGTACAGACCTGGGTTGCTCAGGGTGACCCCCGGAATGCAGACAACTTGGTTTACCTGGTAGAGGGTACCAGGTTGTTGAGAAATCCCTCGGGAAACGATATTATCACTTTCCAATACTGGAATACCCAAAAGGGGGCGGACTCACCATGGAGTAGGTTTAGAGCCACAAACGGGGGACATCCCAATCCCGCAGAGGGTTCCCAAAAGATGGTTGTTAAGGACGTGGTCTGTTGGTGATGTTGCAATCCTGGAAACGTAGCTGCCTGGTGTCATATGTCCCCTTAACCAAAGGACCGCAGCCTAGGCCAGCGTTGTTGATTTTATGCCTATCCGGCCTGTAGGGGGAATGCAGGCGTGTGCCTTATCAATTAATGGCGTAAGGGTACTTGGACTGTTGGACTCAGGAAGTTTGGTGACCCTGATCAGTGCTACACTTCTACACTAGTTGATCCCTGCCAAATCCATGGGCGCTCACTGCATACATGGTGTTGCCAAGGACTACTCTGTGGCCAGAGTAACCATGGGAACAGGTTGCGGTGCCCAGTCCCATGAGGTCGGGGTAGTCAAGGACTTGATACTTTTGGTCATATTGGGGAGAGACTTTACCTTGTTTTGGGACCTGTGACAAAAGAGGATCGTACTGAGTGTGTGGGACAAAAGCCAGATCAAAAACAAACATGGAGGAGTTTCCCCTGTGTGTCCTAGTCAGTGAGGAAGATGAGACGGTGACTGAGGAGCCCAACCTCTCTGAGTTGGAAGTGTCAATGAACAAGTGAACAATTTTACCTTCTGTAACAAGGTTGCTCAAGAGCCGGGGGCAGACACCAGATTCCCACACTTTGCAGTTAATGGATATCAGGTAACCAAACTGAAGGAAGGTGAGCTAGTGGAGCAGCTGTTGGTGCCAGGACCCTACCGGAGGAGAGTTTTAGACATGGCCCATTCGCATGTTTTGGGGGGACATCTGGGTGTAAAGAATACTCAGGAGAGGATAATACGGATGTTCTATTGGCCCGGATTTTATCGGGAGATCCTAAATTATTGTCGGTCCTGCCCCACCTGCCAGATAACTGCTCGTTCTTCTCACTTCCGCAGTCCCCTAGTCCTGTTACCTGTGATAGAAGTCCCATTTGCGAAGATTTCTATGGGCTTAGTAGGTCCTTTAGTTAAATCTGCACAGGGGCATCAATACATCCTAGTGTTCATGGACTATGCAACCCGGTACCCAGAAGCAGTACCACTAAGGAACTCCTCGGCCAAAAGTATTGCCCGGGAACGTGTTCATATTTTTGCCAGGACGGACATGCTAAAAGAGATCTTGCCAGACCAGGGAACCCCCCTGCATGAGCAAGGTGATGAAGGAGCTGTGTAAGGTCCTCCAGATTGCCCAGCTACAAACCATAGTCTACCATCTGGAGACATATGGCCTAGTAGTGCATTTCAATAAGACCTTAAAGGCCGGCAAGAAGGTCATTGAGAAAGACGGTCGAGACTGGGACTATCTGCTTCCGTTTCTGCTCTTCTCCGTCAGAGAAATTCCTTAAGCCTCTACTGGTTTCTCTCCGTTCAAGTTTCTGTATGATTGACATCCATGGGGCCTCCTAGACATTGCCAAGGAAACCTGGGAAGCTGTGGTCCCGCCAAACCAGAGCGTCATAGAGCACGTCGGCAAGTTGCAGTAGAGAATGGCGAAAGTGATGCCTATCATGAAGGAACATCTTCTCCAAGCACAGGAGGCACAGGCAAGGGTATATAACTAGTGATGAGCGAGCATGTTTGCTACTGCTCGGTGCTCGCCCGAGCATCTCACTGCTCGAGATGCTCGGCGCTCGCCGAGTATTTCCGGGTTGCTCGGGCGGGAACTCGGGTCCCCTCCCTGCATGTTTGGCGCTCTTTAGAGAGCCAATGAACATGCAGGGATTGCCTTCCGTGCACTGTAATGCCGTAGCCATGTTGGTTGTGGGCATTACAGTGATTAGCTGGCCGCACAGCGTTATCAGGTCTATATCAGACCTGGCGCCGCCATGCTCGTCACAGTCACTCCGGATCAGACAGTGTAGGGAGAGCTGCTGCTGCGCCAGGGACAGATTTGATTGTGTATTAGGTAGTGTAGGGAGAAAAACCGTACATTACACATATCTATCTTAACAAATAGTCCTTCTGAGGACTAATCCATCTGCAGAGATATCAGGCAGGCAGTGCATATAGCACAAGAGGCTCCATTCCAATTCTGCCTTCTGCTGCTGTTAGATATTTCTATAAAAAGGCCCAGGTCTCAGGGGCCAAGAATACTTTTCTTTGGATCTTACTCCTCATTAATTGCTTAAAAAGCAATCCAGAGAACACCATTTTTCTGTGCCATTTGCTTGTTGGCACTGCAGAATACAGCCAGGTCCTTTCCATATTAGAGCGCTAGAAATCCAGCTATTTAAAACTGTGTTTTCTCCGTCAAATGGATCACAGCATACGTTGTCAGAAAATACTGCCATTTCTGGCCTCCACTAAAAATTTCCTTTAGTGTGTCATTGAAGCAATTCACCGCAGTTTGCTGTTCAAACTACGTACCAACAGGCCAGGTACTTAAAGCCCTGTTTTCTCCATCACACGGATCACACATACGTTGTCAGAAAATACTGCCATTTCTGGCCTCCACTAAAAATTTCCTTTAGTGTGTCATTGAAGCAATTCACCGCAGTTTGCTGTTCAAACTACGTACCCACAGGCCAGGTACTTAAAACCCTGTTTTCTCCATCACACGGATCACACATACGTTGTCAGAAAATACTGCCATTTCTGGCCTCCACTAAAAATTTCCTTTAGTGTGTCATTGAAGCAATTCACCGCAGTTTGCAGTTCAAACTACATACCCACAGGCCAGGTACTTAAAACACTGTTTTCTCCATCACACGGATCTGACGCACCCCCTGGGCCGTGGGGGATACCCGGAGCCGTGCCTAGTAGACGCTGGGTGTTGTAATCACCGTGACGGCGACTCGGTCCGTGACCCAGGGCGGTCAAACCAGGGTAGTCTAAGTGTATAGTCCGACTACGCCACCTGTGGAATGCGGTTATTAGGAACCGCCGCTGCGGGGCAGTCTGCTGAATCTGGTGGTGTGCGCAGCAGGGTGATGTAACTCCCCACAGGTAGAGTGTAGCTTCAGTGCAGCGTGAGTGGATGATGGGGGTGATAGTGCAGGGAATCAGTAGTGACAATGCGGAGTCTTTGCAATGCAGTCTCAGGGTCTTTACTCACAGTTGTTTCACTCCAAGTTATTACTGCAGGTTTATAACTTCCCGCGTCGTCCTGTGTTTACCAAGTGAGGGGCTCAGTCGACTCCCAGGTAGATCCCGAGCATTTAACAGGACCCCCTTCTGTGTGTCCTCTCTGGCCTCTCTCCTTGTACCTCACACCTAGCGGCACCTTTGTCCAGTGTCCTCGGGCCTTGGTGGGCGACGTGTGTTCCGTCCCCTGGCCCTATGTGGCTACTTTCCTGGTGGCTGGTGTGGGCGGCCTGCTGTACTTGAAGTGCTGCAGCCTCCGGTTCCCAGTTGAGCCCTGAAGTCTCTACTGGTTGGGGGACCCGGTTCCCCTTCTTGGCCTGACCCCCTTACTCTTCTAGTAACGGCGGGCGTACGGGTGGCATGCTGCACGGCCCGTACCACTAGGGTCCCTTCCCTCCTCGTCCTGGAGCCGTCCTGCTCTCTCTCCTTTCCAGGCTCAGGCCTCTTGGCAGGGCCTGCCTATGGAGCAGAGCTCATGCAGAGCCTCTGCCCCCTTCCTGCACCTCAGTCTGTCTGACTGGAACTTTCCCACTGACTACTCCCCTAATCTAAGATAGTTCCTCACTAATATACCTTTTACTACTGTGCTCCCAGTATCTACATCCTCAACCCATCCACTACTTAGTTCCCCCTCTCTAAGTGGTTCCTCCCCACTCCAGCCAGGGATCAGGGACAGTTGTGCTCTCCCGTAGGAGCATTGTCGCCCTGTCCCCCCGGAAATGTGGTGTAGTGAATGTAGTGTTAGGGTCCTGAGCCATACTCCTTCCTTACCTGAGAGTGAGATACCACACCTTTGGGTGAGATGCAATACCTCTGTGGCGACCGAACCCTCAGGGGCGCCACACACCCCCCTGGCAAAACACAGCACGTCCGCGGGCTGGAACATTGTAAAAGACAATTTTAAACAGGCATACAAAATTTTAGGACATGTCCACATATAAGATTACTAACAACACTTCTTCCCTTTATGGGAGGCATATTTCCTTTTAATGTTTCTGGTTACGTTATATAAAACATTATAAAATTCTTTTCACATATATAAAGCAAATAAAACATTTTCAGTAATCTTTGATTAACTGGTTACAGTGCAATTCGCGACCAGGTGTCCATTTTCTTTAAAGTGCAACTTGCAACTGGTAACAGACGAACATGAGGGACCCGTCCCAAACCCTCAATGGAGGCCCTGGGGTGGCTACAGGGCTTAGATGAAGCAGGTGCTGAACCTCGTCTTTGGCCACCTCCAACGGATTTTTGTTCTGAAGTTGTTTGTTGTAGTTCCTTATAAAACCAATATGGGGCACCTCAAGAGGTGCAACTATTTACAAGTAGTGGCTGCTCCCAGTCCTCAGCCGGTTAGTCTTTGAACCCTTTTACGGGTAACAATATACGGGTAAACTGTTAACTTGCAGTGTCCATTCTGCACAGGTACTGGTGGCTGTTAACAGTCTCTAATTAAACTGCTCCCTCCGGGGAAGCTCTGGTCCTCGAGAAGTTGACCCAGCCTGGTCTTCAGTTTCACAGGGGTAGAACTCACTCTCCTCCTCCACTCTGTGAACATTAAGGGCGTACCAGCCCCTGACTCCTCGGTGCCTGGTATATGTCACAATGTCTCCGGGGTAGAGGTCCCGATCAGGGTGACCCGCTCTTAGGTGAGATTACACGTCCCTTCTATTTACAAACAGATCAATGTCTGTGTGCGGGTCCCGGTTGAACCCCCATCCGGCTTTTAAGTCAAACTTGACAACGGTCCCCTCTTCTCTGGGGCCGTGAGCGGCCTCATTGTACTGACGGGCCCGGGTCTTCTCCTGCAGGTTCTGGGCCTCTAATCTCTCCCACCGCTTGCGCCGTGAGCTGCGCTCCTTTTCAAATTGAGCCAGCTGCTGGCAGCAGAACTCTCTACAGCGGGCCGTGGCTGCCCGGGTCTCCTGGGAGAACCCCATTAGATCCTCCCCCGAGTGATCCCACTTGAATTGGGCCTCCTCCTCCGGTACCTGGGAAGCGGCGGCGGCGAGCTCAGGAGCGGGCAGGAGTGAAGGCTGCTGGTCCTCCACCTCCGCGGACCAGTCCCACCGGCGACGTCGGTACACCCACTCAATGGGCGGGGGAGACGGCTCCTGCAGGGGACCCAGAAGCTGTCCGGCATCACTGGTGCCCAGAGGTAGCGGTGTTGAGGTCTGCGGGGCGTGCAGGGTTGGCACGCCCGGGTTTTGCAGGGCTTGCGGCGGGACCTGGAGAGGGCCACTGCTGATGACGCCCGGGGTCAGAGGGAGCGGCTTTGGGCCTGGGCGCGGGCTGGTGGTAGTAGCGCCCGGGGTTGGAGGATTTGGCTGCGGAAGCGGGCCGCCGCTGGTGGCGCCCGGGGCTGGAGGGCTTGGCTGCCAGAGCGGGCCGCCGCTGGTGATGCACGGGGTTGGAGGGCTTGGTGATGGGCCCAGCTGCGGGGGGTAGGAGCGGGCTGGCAGTGGTAGCGCCTAGGAGCAGTGGCTCCACCAGGGGGCCCAGGAACAGGTCGACGCTGGCAGCGCCCGGGACAGGGAGACTCCTCCTACCTGCTCCCGCGGCCGCTCCTGCGTCTCTCGTCACCTCCTGGCGCTGGTCGGGATCCGTGACGGCTGGGACGCTGCCGGGGCTGGGCAGCGTTCTTTGCTGATGGTCCGCCATCCTCTGCTCCATCTCCCGCTTCCATCCGACGATGGCGTCGCGCTGGGCCTTCTCCATCCTCCGGCCCAGGTCTTCCATCCCGGAGCGGAGGAACTCCGAGTCCTCCTGGGCAGCTTAGCCACGAGCTCCTCCAGGGTGTAGGGTGCTTCAGACTGCAGCATGTCGCTGGCTGGGGCTCTGGTGCTGCCGTCCTCCATCTTCCCCACCGGGTGTGATCTGTCTAGACTGATCCAGACCACACCCTGTCTCCCAGTTTTCTTCTCTCTCCTCCCCTGCTGGGGGCGGTCCCAGGGCAATTTGCTGCGGTCCCATGGCAGCCTGCTGTCGGTCACCTTCAGGGTCAGCCCCCCCACCTTGATGGACACACTAGCATACATGACCATTGGTGTTTGGGGCAGACTCCACTGTTGGCGCCATTCTGGGGCCTGGCCCACGATGGGAGGTGGTTTCTTGTAGTCTTCTAGCACGCACATAATGGCGCCCGTTCTTCTGGGGCGGGCACCACATTCAGTACAGTGAAACAGTCTCTAGGCGCGCGATACCCGGTGATAACGGGTTGGTTGCATATCCTGCTGACTACGCCAAAGTTGACGCGCCCCCTGGGCCGTGGGGGATACCCGGAGTCGGGCCTAGTAGACGCTGGGGGTTGCAGTCACCGTGGCGGCGACCCGGTCTGTGACCCAGGGCGGTCAAACCAGGGTAGTCTAAGTGTATAGTCCGACTACGCCACCTGTGGAATGTGGTTATTAGGAACCGCCGCTGAGGGGCAGTCCACTGAAGCTGGTGGTGTGCGCAGCAGGGTGATGTAACTCCCCACAGGTAGAGTGTAGCTTCAGGGCAGCGTGAGTGGATGATGGGGGTGATGGTGCAGGGAATCAGTAGTGACAACGCGGAGTCTTTGCAATGCAGTCTCAGGGTCTTTACTCACAGTTCTTTCACTCCAAGTTGTTACTGCAGGTTTATAACTTCCCGCGTCGTCCTGTGTTTACCAAGTGAGGGGCTCAGTCGACTCTCAGGTAGCTCCGGAGCATTTAACAGGACCCCCTTCTGTGTGTCCTCTCTGGCCTCTCTCCTTGTACCTCACACCTAGCGGCACCTCTGTCCAGTGTCCTCGGGCCTTGGTGGGCGACGTGTGTTCCGTCCCCTGGCCCTATGTGGCTACTTTCCAGGTGGCTGGTGTGGGCGGCCTGCTCTACTTGAAGTGCTGCAGCCTCCAGTTCCCAGTTGAGCCCTGAAGTCTCTGCTGGTTGGGGGACCCAGTTCCCCTTCTTGGCCTGACCCCCTTACTCTTCTAGTAACAGCGAGCGTACGGGTGGCTTGCTGCATGGCCCGTACCCCTAGGGTCCCTTCTCTCCTCGTCCTGGAGCCGTCCTGCTCCCTCTCCTTTCCAGGCTCAGGCCTCTTGGCAGGGCCTGCCTGTGGAGCAGAGCTCATGGGGATCCTCTGCCCCCTGCTTGCACCTCAGTCTGTCTGACCGGAACTCTCCCACTGACTACTCCCCTAATCTAAGATGGTTCCTCACTAATATACCTTTTACTACTGTGCTCCCAGTATCTACATCCTCCACCCATCCACTACTTAGTTCCCCCTCTCTAAGTGGCTCCTCCCCACTCCAGCCAGGGATCAGGGACAAATATGCTCTCCTGTAGGAGCATTGTCGCCCTGTCCCCCCGGAAATGTGGTGTAGTGAATGTAGTGTTAGGGTCCTGAGCCATGCTCCTTCCTTAACTGAGAGTGAGATACCACACCTCTGGGTGAGATACAATAACTCTGTGACGACCGAACCCTCAGGGGCGCCACAGATCACACATACGTTGTCAGAAAATACTGCCATTTCTGGCCTCCACTAAAAATTTCCTTTAGTGTGTCATTAAAGCAATTCACCGCAGTTTGCTGTTCAAACTACGTACCCACAGGCCAGGTACTTAAAACCCTGTTTTCTCCGTCACACGGATCACACATACGTTGTCAGAAAATATTGCCATTTCTAGCCTCCATTAAAAATTTACTTTAGTGTGTCAGTTAAACAATTCACGGCAGTTTGCTGTTCAAACTACTTACCTACAGGCCAGGTGTTTAAAACCCTGTTTTTTCCGTCACACGGATCACATACACCTTGTCAGAAAATACTGCCATTTCTGGCCTCCATTAAAAACTTCCTTTAGTGTGTCATTGAAGCAATTCACCGCAGTTTGCTGTTCAAACTACTTACCTACAGGCCAGGCATTTAAAACCCTGTTTTCTCCGTCACACGGATCACATACACGTTGTCAGAAAATACTGCCATTTCTGGCCTCCATTAAAAATTTCCTTTAGTGTGTCAGTGAAGCAATTCACAGCAGTTTGCTGTTCAAACTACTTACCTACAGGCCAGGTATCTAAAACCCTGTTTTCTCCATCACACGGATCACATACACGTTGTCAGAAAATACTGCCATTTCTGGCCTCCATTAAAAACTTCCTTTAGTGTGTCATTGAAGCAATTCACCACAGTTTGCTGTTCAAACTAATTACCTACAGGCCAGGTATTTAAAACTCTGTTTTCTCCGTCACACGGATCACATATACATTGTCAGAAAATACTGCCATTTCTGGCCTCCACTAAAAATTTCCTTTAGTGTGTCATTGAAGCAATTCACCGCAGTTTGCTGTTCAAACTCTGTACCCACAGGCCAGGTACTTAAAACCCTGTTTTCTCCGTCACAAGGATCACACATACATTGTCAGAAAATACTGCCATTTCTGGCCTCCATTAAAAATTTCCTTTAGTGTGTCATTGAAGCAATTCACCGCAGTTTGCTGTTCAAACTACATACCTACAGGCCAGGTATCTAAAACCCTGCTTTCTCCGTCACACGGATCACATACACGTTGTCAGAAAATACTGCCATTTCTGGCCTCCATTAAAAACTTCCATTAGTGTGTCATTGAAGCAATTCACCGCAGTTTGCTGTTCAAACTACTTACCTACAGGCCAGGTATTTAAAACTCTGTTTTCTCCGTCACACGGATCACATATACATTGTCAGAATATATTGCCATTTCTGGCGTCCATTAAAAATTTCTTTCAGTGTGTCAGTGAAGCAATTCACAGGAGTTTGCTGGTCAAACTACTTACCTACAGGCTAGGTATTTAAAACTCTGTTATCTCCATCAAACGGATCACATATAAGTTCGCTCCAAACTCAGTCATTTGTAGTGAGTGTGGAAGATACTGTCCTCCATTTAAAATGGGCAAGGCATGTGGCAAGGGACTGGGAACTGGACATGATGGTAATGGTGCATGCAGAGGCCGAGGACAAGGCCGTGGGCAAACCAAAATTGTGCCACAACAAACACCCACATCTTCTCGCCTGACCTTCCTGTCCCAATTTCTAGGGGACCGCAGCACACCACTATTGAACCCAGAGCAGTGTCAAAAGTTTGTTTGTTGGATAGCGGATAATGCTCCAAGTCACTTAGCCACCACCACCACCACCCTGTCTTTCACACGGTCAAGTCTCAGTAGCCGTGAGTCTGAACTGCATATTCCTCACCCTGATTGTCCTTCCTCCCACCATGCCGAGTACCCAGAGACAACTGATCCCACACGTGGATACTATGAAGAGCTGTTCACTTTTCCATTTATAGATTCGGGCCTATCGCCCGGTCCACTTGAAGTGGGGCAAGAGGAGATCGCGTGTAGCAATGCCCAAATATTTGAGCAGCCACAGTCACATGAAGGCGATGGTGGGAAAGCATCACAAGAGGTGGACGTTGATGAGACACAATTGCCAGAAAGTCAGGAGGAGGACCAGGGTGTGGAAGTGGAAGACGAGGTGGTGGATGATATAGTAACTGACCCAACCTGGCAGGAGGACATGCAGAGTGAGGACAGCAGCACACAGGGGGAGGGAGGCAGAGAACCCCAACAGGCAGGAAGAAGCAGTGTGGGGCTTCTGACAGAAGGCAGGCAACGTTCCCCGTAACACCAACATGAAGGAAGTTGCCAGTTCAACTGTTAGGTCTTCTCGAGTCTGGTTGTTTTTTAAAGACTCTCTGATAACCCCAAAAAAGGCCATTTGCACCACCTGCCAGGCCAGCATCAGCAGGGGTGGCAAAACGACCAGCCTGACCACCACGGGCATGATCAGGCACATGGCAGCAAAGCAGCCGACTTTGTGGGCCGAACCCCAGGGTCAATGAACAGTGTCTGCGGGTGGCACCATTGCTTCTTCCGCTGTTGTGCATGCAAGCCAGTCCCCTGTCCATGGTGCATGCGAAGACGCCTCCTGCCCTGCACCTGTCGTTGCACACTCTCAAGTAGCAGCATCAGGAAGCACGTCCATGTCCTTGTCCCAGCGCAGCCTTCAGTTGTCCATACCCTAGTCCTTGGAACGCAAGCGCAAATATGCAGCCAACGCCCCACAGGCCACACTACTAAATTCTCACATTTCACGACTGCTTGTGCTTGAAATGTTGCCTTTTATGCTCGTGGAGACGGAAGCATTCCTCAACCTGATGGCGGCGGCCGTCCCTCGGTACTCGGTTCCCAGCCTCACTATTTCTCCCGGTGTGCCATCCCCGCATTACACAAGCACGTGTCCCAAAACATTAGCCGTGCTCTCAACAACGCAGTTACCCGTAAAGTCCACCTAACCACGGACACGTGGACAAGTGCTTTTGGGCAGGGACGGTACATATTGCTGACGGCACACTGGGTTAACATAGTGGAAGCCGGGACCCAGTCAGACCTTGGGACAGAACACGTCCTCCCGACGCCAAGGATTGCGGGCCCTAGGTCAATCAGGGTTGCCCCCATTGTCTACAGCTCCTGCACCTCATCCTCCTCTTCAGCCTCCATCTCTGAAATTACCACATCAGTCACAAGCTGGAAACACTGCAGCACTGCCTCGGCGAAGGGGCAATAGGCTGTGCTGAAGCTAATATGCTTAGGTGAAAAACCGCACAATGCTGAAGAGTTGTGGGCAGCTCTGAAAGAGCAGTCAGATCTGTGGCTCACACCGCTGAACCTACAGCCAGGCATGGTCGTGTGTGACAATGGTTGGAACCTGGTGGCGGCTCTGAGGCGAGCTCACACACGTACCATGCTTGGCCCATGTGCTTAACCTCGGGGTTCAGTGGTTTCTCAAATCCTACCCGGAGCTGCCGGATCTGCTTGTTAAAGTACACCGCCTGTGTGCCCATTTTAGAAAGTCAGCTACAGCTTCCACCGCCCTTTAAGTGTTTCAGCAGCGTTTGCAGCTTCCGGCTCACAGACTGCTGTTTGATGTCCTCACGCGTTGGAACTCTACACTGCAGATGTTGGAAAGGATTTGTGAGCAGAAGAGGGCAGTTGTTAAGTACCAGCATCAACAAGGCCGTCGGTATTCAGTTCAGACTCCACACATAAGACCTCAGGAGTGGACATGGATGTCAGACATATGTACCATCCTCCAAAACTTTGAGGACTCCACCAAGATGGTGAGCGGCGATGACGCCATAATTAGGGTTACCATCCCGCTTCTCTGTCTTCTGAAACTCTCTCTGCTCACAATCAAAGAGGATGCATTGCAGGCGGAGCACGATGAGATGGAGCAAGGAACCATACAAAGTGATTACACACAGCCAAGCCTCATCTCATCCCAACGTGGGTTGGGTGACAATGAGCAAGAGGAGGAGGAGGAAGGACAGGAGATAGTTTCATGCACTATAGATGATACTACCTGCACAGCTGTCATACCGTCTATTCAGCGTGGATGGCCAGAGGACAGAGAGGAGGGGGAGGAGAGCATGGTCAGTCATCCTCTTGGTGAGGACACGGAAGTCTTGCCTGTTAGTAGTCTGGCACGCATGGCTGAGTTTATGTTACACTGCCTCTCCCATGACCCTCGCGTTGTCAAAATTTTGGGTGACAGTCATTACTGGTTGGTGACACTTCTAGACCCACGCTACAAGGAGAACTTTATATCTCTTATTCCTGAGGCGGACAGGTCTACAAAAATGGGACTGTACCAGAAGGCCCTTGTTGGGGAACTATTAAAGAAATTCCCATCTGAAAATGCTGGCAGCAGAGGGCACACTTCTTTGGACAACCAAGGAGTACAGGCGAGAGAGACACAACTTCAATCTAGCAGAGGCAGGGGAACACTGTCAAAGTTCTGGGAGAGTTTTCTCAGACCCTCCCATCCCACAGGGCCTGAGGCGCGGGGTACTCTCACAAGGAGTGCAAAGTTTGGGAAGATGCTGAGGGAGTACCTTGCCGACCGTACCAATGTCCACTGTGATTCCGCTGTGCCTTATAATTATTGGGTATTCAAGCTGGATACGTGGAATGAACTGGCTCTCTATGCCTTGGAGGTCCTGGCCTGCCCTGCCGCCACCGCTTTATCAGAGCGGGTTTTTAGTGCCGCTGGTGGAATTATAACTGATAAGCGCATCCGCCTGTCAACTGAAAATGCTGACAGGCTGAATCTTATAAAAATGAACAAGGGCTGGATTGGGCCAGACTTCTCAACACCACCGAATAATAGCAGCGTAACATAAACTCAAATCCAGTGTCTTTTCTTGGGAGGTGTATTCCCATGCACCTTTTCACACCCACACATGGGTATACGCTTTCTGATTTTGGCTATTTGCTCTTGTCCTCCTCTTTCTCCTCATCCTCCACCACCATATTACCAGGGTGACCGTGGTCCGTGATGCAACACCCACATAATTTTTTTAAAGGGTGTTTATGATGCCTGTAAAAATGTTTTTTATACAGTATGTTCATGTATACCCCCCAGGGGTAAATGTTTGTCAGCCCATACACTTAGTGCATGGGCATTACAAGTATAGGAGGCCTGCTCCTTTCTAATGGGAACATTTTTTTATGAGGCCCTCCTCCACGTCTCTTCCAAGGGTCATTGAAGTGAATCCAAATTTTGGGCAGCCCTTGCATTCACTGCATAGGCCAACACTATGGGAGACTTTCTCCTTTCTAATGGGAATTTGTCGTTACTGTGGCCCTGCTCTATGTGTCTTTAAATTCTTAGTGGGGTTTTTCCTAAAATTGGTCAGCCGTTGGACTCACTGCATACCCTATAATTGTATAGCAGACCCTCTTCTTTCTAATGGGAATTTGTCGTTACTGTGGCCCTGCTCTATCTGCCTTTAAATTCTTAGTGGGGTTTTTCCTAAAATTGGTCAGTCGTTGGACTCACTACATACCCTATAGCTGTATAGCAGACCCTCTCCTTTCTAATGGGAGCATGTTGTACCTTGTTACTGTGGCCCTGCTCTATGTGTCTTTAAATTCTTAGTGGGGTTTTTTGCTAAAATTGGTCAGCCGTTGGACTCACTGCATACTCTATAACTGTATAGCAGACCCTCTCCTTTCTTATGGGAACATGTCGTACTTGTCACTGTGGTCCTGCTCTGTGTGTCTTTAAATTCTTAGTGGGGTTTTTCCTAAAATTGGTCAGCCGTTGGACTCACTGCATATGACGCGCCCCCTGGGCCGTGGGGTACTCGGTGCCGGGCCGGTCGTTGCTAGGGGAGATGTCACATTGGCGGTGACCCGGTCCGTGACCCAGGGCGGTCAGTAAAAAGGGGATATTTACAGGGGATTTATAGTTTTCATATCCTGTTCGTGACGCCAAGTTGACGCGCCCCCTGGGCTGTGGGGTACTCGTTAGCCCAGCCGGTCGTCGCTAGGGGAGATGTCACATTGGCGGTGACTCGGTGCGTGACCCAGGGCGGTCAATAAAAGGGGAATTTGGGAAAGGGGATTATAGTTTTTATATAATATTCGTGACGCCACCTGTGGTATGCGGCTATATGGAGCCGCCGCTGCGGTGCAGAACCTCTGGAGCCGATGATGGCGCAGCAGAGTTGGTTCAGCTTTCCACAGGCAGAGCTTAGCTCCAGGGCAGGAAGTGGTGATTTTATAGATGTTGCTGTGCGGTGTAGTGCAGAGGATGGCGCAGTTAATAATCAGTCCTCAACTTAATGGCGGTTTCCTCTTATCTTTACTTGCGATGGTTAGGCAGACCAGGGCATGGGTACTAGCTGGTAGTAAAGGTCCGGGCGGCTTGGAAGCAAGTTGGGGGATCCACCTAGCCAGGTGGAGTTGTAGGCCTTCCCTTTGTGCTACCTCTTTGGCCCTGCTGCGTATAGCTATGCTGCGGCCCTCGTCGCGGCGTAAAACATCTTTGCTCTCACCTGTATGGCAGGCGCTCGGGCCTTCCTGGAGTGTCGCTCCCATGTGGCGGTGCTGGGCCCTATCGTGCTGCTGAGCCTCCAGGTGTCTGATGGGGCCAGGAGACCTGCAGTCTCCTGCCCTCCGGTTTCTGCTGCTGGGCCTTCGGTGCCCCACAACCTCAGACTCCGGTGTCCAGTTCTTCTGCGCTTCCTCTGGGGTGAACTGCCATGCAGCTCCATTCCCTAGGTCCTTCCTCGTTGACGTCCTGACTTCTGTCTGCTCTCCTCACACTAACTAACCCCGCCTCCAGATCCAGTTGCTTAGGGGAGGAGCTCCCCTTGCTTGTCTGGAGCCAGGAAAGTGTTGCATGCTAGCAAAACCTAATTAGGGGACCCCTGCTTGCTTCCAGGCATGGCATCACCCCCTTGTGAGGGAGGCAATGCCACTGTGGCAACCAGACTCCTGGGGTGCCACACATACCCTATAACTGTATAGCAGACCCTCTCCTTTCTTATGGGAACATGTCGTACTTGTTACTGTGACCCTGCTCTGTGTGTCTTTAAATTCTTAATGGGGTTTTTCCTAAAATTGGTCAGCCGTTGGACTCACTGCATACCCTATAACTGTATAGCAGACCCTCTCCTTTCTAATGGGAATTTGTCGTTACTGTGGCCCTCCTCTATGTGTCTTTAAATTCTTAGTGGGGATTTTCCTAAAATTGGTCAGCCGTTGGACTCACTGCATACCCTATAACTGTATAGCAGACCCTCTCCTTTCTAATGGGAAAATGTCGTACTTGTTACTGTGGCCCTGCTCTGTGTGTCTTTAAATTCTTAGTGGGGTTTTTCCTAAAATTGGTCAGCCGTTGGACTCACTGCATACACTATAACTGTATAGCAGACTCTCTCCTTTCTAAATGGAATTTGTCATTACTGTGGCCCTACTCTATGTGTCTTTAAATTCTTATTGGGTTTTCTCCCAAATTTTTGCAGCCCTTGCAGTCACAGCATGGGCATTACCACCCGCTCCTTTATAATGGGAAGATTTTTTTTACTGAGACCCTCCTCTATGTCTCTTCAAAGGGGTATTGGGCTGCGTCCAAATTTTTGGCAGCCCTTGCAGTCACTGGATACGCAATAACAGTATAGGAGACCCACTTGTTAATAATGGGAGCAACAAAGCATAGCCGGCTGATGGTTCTCTAACAATAGCGAGGGCCGACTGCTGGCCTTTTAAGAATAGTAAGGGCCGTATGATGACCCTATAAAAATAGACTTTATGACTTTCAGAGTCCCTCCATCATAAATAAAACAGAATGTGTCTGATGATGTGTCACACACCACATTGCCAGATAAGGTTGTAAAATGTTAAAATGACATTTCCAGGTGAATGCATTTGTCTTAAAAAATAACGTAAAAAAAAACAAAACATTAGGATCTTTCTTTAGTATAAAAAACAGCCTCGCCAATTTAACCTCAATGTAATCACATTGTTCAGCTCATGCACCTCCTCCTCCATCTCCGAAATGACTACATCAATCACAAGCTGACAGCACTGCAGCACTGCCTTGGCCAAGCGGCAACATACTGTGCTGAAGATAACATGCTTAATGCTTAATTGACAAACCGCCAGCGCTGCAGAGTTGTTGAAAGCTGTAACACAGCAGCCTGATCTGTGGCTCTCACCGCTGAACATACAGCCAGGCATGGTCATGTGTGACAACGGGCGGAACATGGTGACGGAGAAATGACAGCCGGGGTAGATACGGTTTCCCTCTATGCCAGTCCTTTCACTGAGCTAAAGAATATGGCAAAGTTAGCACTATCATGAACTCTCCTGAGGTAGAAGCCAAGGCACACCAGATGATTCTCTGGTGGGACCCTTCAACCCTGCCGAGAAGCAGTCCTTGCTAAGAAAAGTGTGTGGGAAGGTGTGGGGAGAACATACAAAGTCCTTACAGATGTTGTCCTTGCAGGGATTTGAACCCAGGATCCCAGCGCTGCAAGGCTTCAGTGCTAACCACTGATCCAATGTGCTGCCGTTCACCCTCTAATATCTAACAGGCTGGAGAAACTTGCACCTACTGCCACTCTATCTTCAGCTCCTTTGTGAGAAAATGTATTTGGGCAGCCACTCAGTCTACCAAATAAAATTCCTGAGAAGGAAATTGGGATGGCTTCGCTACTGGTACTGGGGGTAGTGCTAATACCATGGCGTTGTACCATAGTTTGCTGGAAATATTCCAGGCTGGTAGGAGGCAAGCAAATTCCCACAGAAAAGTACCAGCAGTAATGTTCAGGCCACATTTCAAGTGCAAGCAGCTTTAGAGGACTTCCTGGGAGAAATGACACGCAGGGTAGATTCGGTTTCCCTCTATGTCAGTCCTTTCACCGAGCTAAATACAACTCTCAGCAAAAAAAGTTGTGGACTGGCTCGGTACCGTCTCTGGCCAATTGTTTGTGGTTAGGTGGTCCTTTCCAGTAAGTGCACTGGGGAGGGCACAGGTAATGTAGTGAGACCAGTGCTTGTGGAAGGCGGAGGTGATACCGGGAAATATAGTGGCGACTGGGGACCGAGTATGGACACCGGGCTGCCGCCGGCATTTGGTTGTGAAAGGCTTCCGCCTCCACGAGCTTAAAAGGCCATATTTCAAGTGCAAAGAGCTGCCCAGAAATCTGGCAGTTTAGTGTTGCGGCCTGTGGGTGGGTGGGTGGCTGGCTGCATACTTGCACTTGCATTCCAAGTAACAGAAAACTAAGCAGATGGTGGCCTCTATCATCATCATGGCCTCACCTCGGCACTATGAACTCTCCTGAAGGAGAAGCCAGGGCCCGCCGGAGGAGTCTCCGGTTCTCTGGTGGGCCCGTCCAACCCTGCCAAAAAGCAGCCCTGGCTAAGAAAAGTGTGGGGGAAGGTTCCTGGACACTCTATGGCTGCTTTTTTTAATGTGGATCGGCCATGCTTATGCATGTTATTTCTCAAAACGCATTACAGATCAGGCCATTGTCCAACTCTGTATTCAAGACATTAAATGCGCAAAGAATGATGTGTGTGTGTCAAAGCACCACCGACAAGTGCGAGTTGATGTTGGACGGGCTGCCATTAATTCTGCAACAAGCTCAATTACAGGACTTCCTGGGAGAAATGACACGCAGGGTAGATACAGTTTCCCTCTATGCCAGTACTTTCACCGAGCTAAATACAACTCTCAGCAAAAAAAGTTGTGGACTGGCTCGGTACCGTCCCTGGCCACATTCACCTGTCCACGTGTTTGTGGTTAGGCGGTCCTTCCCAGTAAGTGCACTGGGGAGGGCACGGGTAATGTTGTGGGACCCATGCTTGTGGAAGGGGGAGACGATACCGGGAAATATAGTGGCGGCTGGGGACCGAGTATTGGCACCCGGACACCGCCGGCATGAGGTTATGAAAAGCTTCCGCCTCCACGAGCCTAAAAGGCCACATTTCAAGTGCAAGCAGCTGTCAAAAATTTGGCAATATAGTATTGCAGCCTGTGGGTGGGTGGCTGCCTGCATACTTGCGCTTGCATTCCAAGGAATGGGGTAGGGACAACTGAAAGCTGCAGTGGGACAAGGATGTGGACGGTGATTGTTGCAAGTCTTCAATGACAGGTGCATGGCGGGAGGCATCTTCGCATGCTCCAATGATCACTTATGATGGGCACACTTTTAGGCAGTGACCTGGGAGTCAGAGATGCTTCCAGAGGTCTTCCCCATGCTGTTACCATGTCTTTTTAGCATTGTATGCATGTGTCTGATGATGTGTCACACACCACATGGCCAGATGAGGTTGTAAAATGTTAAAATGACATTTCCTGGTGAATGCATTTGTCTTGGTTGAAAGCAATGCAGAAGTGCAAAAACGCATCAAAAACGCTACGTGTGAACATAGCCCAAGTTGTGGAGGAGTATTTTTGTTCTTGGTTATTTATTTTGCCTTATATACAAGTCATTACCCTGGAAAGGATGTTCCTTAACATATTTCCCAGGAAAATCTATTTTGGTTTCGTTTTTGTATGTTTTATTGTGAGTCCGTAAAAGTGGCGTAATACTCTGACCACGTTGCTGACAGCAGTGATCTGGGAGTCAGAGATGCTTCCAGGGGTCTTCTCCATGCTGTTCCCATGTCATTTGAGCACTGTTCCCATCGATTTGGGCAATTTTTAGGCCCTTTGCCCTCTACAGACCGCCGGGGGAAGCCGCCTGAAAAATGCTCGAGTTTCCCACAGACTTACATTGGGCTCGTTGCTCGGGTCGAGCACCCGAGTTTTCCAATTTGCTCGACCCGAGCAACGAGTACCCGAGCATTTTAGTGCTCGCTCATCACTATATATAACCAATCAGTGAGGCTGAGGTAGTTTCAGCCTGGGGACCGTGTGCTGGTGCTTATCCGCAAGAGCAAGTTTCTAGCCAAGTGGCAAGGCCCATATGAGGTGGTGGAAAAACTGGGCGATGTTAGTTACAAGGTCCACCAGCCAGAACGAAGGAAGCCACACCAAGTATACCACGTGAACTTGCTCAAGCCGTGGCGAGATCTGGAAGCGCTGGAAGCTCCTTGGCATAATCTCACTATTATGGAGACTCTATCGCCGGCTCAGAAGCAACAGTGTCGAGAACTGCTGCAGCGAAACTGTGACCTGTTCTGAGAGTTGCCAGGTCGTACACAGGTAGTAGAACCGCATGTAAGGGTGAACCTTAAGCCATATATGATTTCTGAAGCACACCATGAGGTAATCTCAACCAAGGTGAAGAGAATACTAGACCTCGGCGTGATAGAGGAGTCAAAAGCGGATGGTCGAGTCCCATCGTCCTTGCGCCAAAGCCTGACGGCGAGTGTCTGTTTTGCAATAACTACTGTAGGCTGAATGAAGTGTCCAAGTTTAACGTGTACCTGATGCCCTTCGTCAATGAACTCATTGAGAGGCTTGGACCTGTGAGGAACATTACCACCCTGGACTTGATGAAGAGCTACTGGCAGATTCCCATGTCCCAGAGTGCCAAGGAGAAGACTGCCTTCTCGTCACCTGATACAATGCACTAGAAAGGCCGCACTTAGAATATTGTGCACAGTTCTGGGCTCCGGTGCTCAGGAAAGACATATTGGAGCTAGAGAGGGTACAAAGGAGGGCGACTAAGGTAATAAAGGGAATGGAGGGACTAGAATACCCGGAGAGGTTGTCAAAATTAGGCCTATTTACGTTGGAAAAGAGAAGGCTTAGGGGAGACCTCATAAACATGTATAAATACATCAGGGGGCAGTACAGAGATCTCTCCCATGACCTGTTTATACCAAGGATGGTGACAAAGACGAGGGGGCACACTATGCGTCTGGAGGAAAGGAGGTTCCTGCACCAGCATAGAAGGGGATTCTTTACGGTCAGAGCCGTGAGACTCTGGAACTCTCTGGGAGAGGAAGTGGTGATGTCCAACTCACTTAAAGAGTTCAAAAGAGGCCTGGACGCCTTTCTTGAGAACAATAAAATTACATCTTATGCTTAGTTAATTAATCCAGGGATTTAATCTGACTGCCAGATTGGTGTCGGGAAGTGAATTTTTCCTCAATGATGTAAATTGGCCTATACCGCATGGTTTTTTGTTGCCTTCCCCTGGATCAATGCTGCGGAATAGCTGCAGTGCACAAGAAATAGGCTGAACTGGATGGAAGCTTGTCTTTTTTCGGCCTTATAAACTATGTAACTATGTAACTAGAATGCCTTTCGGACTGCAGGGGGCCCCAGCTACCTTCCAGAGGGCTATGGATTGGATTTTAGCTCTGCATAAGAAGTATGCCGCAGCCTACCTCAATGACATTGTGGTCTTCAGTCCAGACTGGGGTAGTCATCTACCAAAGGTTCAGGTGATTCTGGATGCTCGGAGAAAAGCGGGGTTTACGCTAAACCCCAAAAAATGTGCCATAGGGAAGGATGAGGCCAAGTACTTAGAGCCAGTTCATGCTACGTGTCCAGCTTGGATACCCAATAATTATAAGGCACAGAGGAATCACGCATGACGTTGGTACGGTCGGCAAGGAACTCCCTCAGAATCTTCTCAAACTTTTCCTTCTTGTGAGAGTACCCCACGACTCAGAGCCTGTGCAAAGGGAGGGTCTGAGAAAACTGTCCCAGAACTTTGATAGTGTTCCCCTGCCTCTGCTGGATTGGATTTGTGTCTCTCTCGCAAGGGAGGGGGAAGCTGTAGCTGACTTTCTAAAATGGGCACACACGCGCCATACTTTGACAAGCAAATCCGGCAGATCTGGGTAAATTTTGAGAAACCGCTGAGGTTAATCACATGGGCCAGGCATGGTACGTGTGTGAGCTAGCCTCGCTTCAGAGCCGCCACCAGGTTCCGGCCATTGTCACACACGACTATGCCTGGCTGTAGGGTCAGTGGTGTCAGCGATAGATCTGCTTGCTCTTTCAGAGCTGTCGACAACTCTTCAGCATTGTGCGGTTTGTCATCTATGCATATTAGCTTCAGCACAGCCTATTGCCACTTGGCCAAGGCAGTGCTTCAGTGCTTCAAGCTTTTGACTGATGTGGTCATTTCAGAGATGAAGGCTGAAGAGGAGGAGGAGGTGCAGGAGCTGTAAAATGTGAGGGCAACTCTGATTGACCCAGGGCCCGCAATCCTTGGAGTCGGGAGGACGTGTTCCGTCCCAAGGTCTGACTGGGTCCCGGCTTCCACTATATTAACCCAGTGTGCCATCAGCGAGATGTACCATCCCTGGCCACAAGCACTTGTCCACGGTTAGGTGGACTTTCCCAGTAACTGCGTTGTTGAGAGCACGGCTAATGTAGTGGGACACGTGCTTGTGTAATACTGGGATGGAACATCGGGAGAAATAGTGGCAGCTGGGGACCGAGTACCTATGCGCGGCTTCCGTCATCAAGTTACGGAAAGCTTCCGTCTCCACGAGCCTAAAAGGCAACATTTCGAGCGCAAGCATTCGCGAAATGTGTGAATTGAGTAGTGTGGCCCGTGGGGTGTTGGCTGCTTATTTGCGCTAGCATTCCAAGGACTGGGGTAGGGACAACTGAACGCTGCGCTGGGACGTGGATGTGGCTGCGGATGGTGCTAGTTGAGTGTGCAATGACAGGTGCAGGGCGGGAGGCATCTTTGCATGCGCCGTGGACTCCTCCTCCTGACTTTCTGGCAATTGTGTCTCATCATCATCCTCCTCCTGCGACAGTAATTGCACTTTCCCAACGTTGCCTTCATGTGACCGTGGCTGCTCAAATATTTGGGCATCATTACACACATTCTCCTCTTCACCCGCTTGAAGCTGGCCAGGCAAGAAGTCCAAATCTATAAGTGGAAAAGTGAACAGCTCTTCTGAGTGTCCAAGTGTGTCCAAGTGTGGGATCAATTGTCTTCGGGCATGGTGGGAGGAAGGAGGATCAGGGTGAGGATTATGAGGTACAGACTCACGGCTAGTGAGACTTGACAGTGTTGAAGACAGGGTGGTGGTGGTGGTGGCAAAGTAATTTTAAGCATTATCTGCTATCCAACCAACACCCTTTTGACACTGCTCTGTGTTCAATAGTGGTGTTCTGCGATCCCCTAGTAATTGGGACAGGAAGGTCAAGTGACAAGATGGGGGTGTTTGTTGTGGCACAATTTCAGCTTGCCCAAGGCCTTGGCCTCGGCCTCTGCATGCACTATCACCATCCACTTCCCCATCCATCCCTTGCCACTCACCTTGCACATTTAAAGTGGAGGACAATATTTTCCACGTTCACTACAAATGGTTGGGTTTGAACCGCAGTTATATGTGATCCGTCTGACGGACAACTACGGTTTTAAATAGCGGGCCTGTAGTTTACTAATATTATTGTTCACAGTGACCCCGTGTGAATAGCTTCACCGACACACTGCAACAAAATGGAAATGGAGGCCAATATTTTCCACGTTTTAGTTCAAATTTCTGGATTTTTATCGCTGTAATATGGAAAAGATCTGGCTGTATTCTGCAGTGCTAACAAGCAAATGGAGCAGAAAAATTGTGTACTCTGGATTGCTTTTTAAATAAATAATCAGGATTAAGATAAAAAAAAAATAGCCATGGCCCCTGATACCTGGGGCTATGTCTACAAATATCTGTAATAACAGCAGTAGACAGAACGTGCAATGGACCCTCTTGTGCTGTATGCGCTGCAGTCTGCCACACACCCTGCCTGCCTGCCTAACTCCTGCTATCACCACAGAATATATGCAGCTGGATTAGTCCTCAGAACTAGTGTTGAGCGAACATGCTCGACACTGCTCGGTACTCGCCCGAGCATCACGCTACTCGGGATGTTTGGCGAGCACCGAGCATTTCCGGGTTACTTGTGCGGGAGCTCGGGTCTCCGCCCTGCATGTTTGGCGCTCTTTACAGAGCCAATGAACATGCAGGGATTGCAGTCACTGTAATGCCGCAGCCATGTTGGTTGTGGGCATTACATTGATTGGCTGGCTGCACAGCATCACCTCGAGTATTTAAAACCGGGCGCCGCCATCTTGGACACAGATGGCTGGAATCAGACAGTGTAGGGACAGATGCTGATTTAGGGAGAGATATATACTGCGAAATAGTTAGTGTAGGGTCTGTAAAGGCTGCCAGATCAAACAAACAGTCCTTCTCAGGACTAATATCCATCCCAGATATCAGGGAGGCAGGCAGGCTGTATAGGAGACGCAGTGGTTATACCAGCAAATGCTGCATTACAGTCCTGTGTGCTCCTGTTGCTGAAATTGCTGGACTTAGCTCCAGGTCTCGGGGGCCAGGAAAAATCCTTTTTTTTTTTTCATCTAAATCCTTTTTTTTTTTCCTCCTTCACACTGTACAAATACCCATCTTATTAACCTTTTGGTGTCTCCCCCCCCCCCAAAAAAGAAAAAGTGAGTCTATGACAGTTCAGACACAAATATATATTTTTTAAAGAGTCTGGTGTAGGCCAGATAAATAGAAGTGTGGTTTTGCAGTTCCACGGTTCAAACCTCTGTATTATCCACTTTTGGGCCATTTTTACCTAAAAAAACCCAGTTTGAGTGTGTCGCTCACTGTTCAGCCGCAAATATATCTATTTAAAAAAGTCTGGTATACACCAGTAAATTATAACTGTGGTTTTGCCGTTCCATGGTAAAAAATCTCTATTATCCAGCTTTTGTATTTTTTCCGTAAAGAAAAACAGTAATAGTGTCTCCTGATTGTTCAGACACCAATATATCTGTTTAAAAGAGTCTAGTATACACCAGTAAATTATAACTGTGTTTTTGCCGTTCCACGGTGAAAAATCTCTATTATCCTGCTTTTGGCATTTTTTGCCGTAAAGAAAAACAGTAATAGTGTTTCCTGATTGTTCAGACACAAATATATCTGTTGAAAATAGTCTGGTGTACGCCCGAGAAATAGAACTGTGGTTTTGCAGTTCCACGGGTCAAATATCTGTATTATCCTGCCTTTGGCATTTTTTGCCATAAAGAAAAACAGTAATAGTGTCTCCTGATTGTTCAGACACAAATATATCTGTTGAAAATAGTCTGGTGTAGGCCAGAGAAATAGAAGTGTGCTTTGCAGTTCCACGGTTCAAACCTCTGTATTATCCACTTTTGGGCCATTTTTACCTAAAAAAAACAGTTTGAGCGTGTGGCTCACTGTTCAGCCGCAAACATATCTATTTAAATAAGTCTTGTATACACCAGTAAATTATCACTGTGGTTTTGCCGTCCCACGGTAAAAAATCTCTATTATCCAGCTTTTGGTATTTTTTCCGTAAAGAAAAACAGTAATAGTTTCTCCCTGATTGTTCAGATTGTTTAAAAGAGTCGGGTGTAGGCCAGAGAAATAGAACTGTGGTTTTCCTCTTCCACGGTTCTAATCTACTTTTTATTACCCTTTTTCCATTGATAGCGTGAGTGTAAGCTATTTTACTTCCTTTACAATGGGCAAGGCGGGTGGCAAGGGACGTGGAACTGCACGTTCTGGTGATGGTGCGTGCAGAGGATGGGGCCATGGCCAAGGTGAAAATGTGCCACAACCAACAGCCACATCTTCTCGCTCCCACTTCTTGACCGAATTACTAGGGAAGCAAAGAACAACACCAGTATTGCGAACTGATCAGTGTGAACAGGTTATTAATTGGATAGCAGACAATACTTCCAGTTACCTGGGCACCACCACCTCCGGTCTGTCTTCCACATGGTCAAATCTTAGTCTCGACCGCATACTCCTCCTCATCCTGATGCTCCTTCCTCCCACCATGCCGAGTGTCGTTAGACAGCAACTGATCCCACACTTGGACACTCTGAAGAGCTGTTCACTGGTCCATTTCCAGATTTGTGCCCCTCTCCTGCTCCGCTTTAAGTGGTGGAAGAGGAGATCCCATGTAGCGATGCCCAAATATTTGAACAGCCACGGCCACAGGAAGTCGACACTGGCAATTTGTCGCAAGAGGTGGACGATGACGAGACACAATTGCCAGGAAGTGAGGAGGAGGATCGTGGTGCGCAAGTGGAAGAGGAGGAGGTGGTGGATGATCTAGTAACTGACCCAACGTGGCAGGAGGACATGCAGAGCGAGGCCAGCAGCACACAGGGTGAGGGAGGCAGAGTACCCCAACAGGCAGGAAGAAGCAGTGAGGTGGCCGCACACAGAAGGCAGGCAACAGTTCCCCGTAACACCAACACGAGGGACATTGCCAGTACAACCTGTAGGTCTTCCAGAGTCTGGAATTTTTTCAAAGACTCTGCTGATAACCCCAAAAAGACCATTTGTACCACCTGCCATGCCAGCATCAGCAGGGGTGACAAAACTACCAGCCTGACCACCACCAGCATGATCAGGCACATGGCAGCAAAGCACCCGACTTTGTGGGGTAAACCCCAGGGTCCACGACCAGTGTCAGCGGGTGTCACCACTGCTTCTTCCGCTGTTGTGCGTGCAATAGAACCCCCTGTTGTGTGTTCAAGGCAATCCCCTGTCCATACTGCATGCAAAGATGCCCCCTCCTCTCAGTCTTCACTTGTTATGGCAGTATCTCAAGAAACAGCATCAACGTCCACGTCCACATCCCACCACAGCGTTCAATTGTCCATATCCCAGACCTTTGACCGAAAGCGGAAATTCGCAGCCAACGCCCCACAGGCCACAGTCCTAAATTCGCACATTTCACGACTGCTTGCATTGGAAATGCTGCCTTTTAGGCTGGTGGAGACGGAATCCTTCCGCAACCTTATGGCGGTGGCTGTCCCTCGGTACTCGGTCCCCAGCCGACACTATTTTGCCCGATGTGCCATCCCCGCACCACACAAGCACATGTCCCAAAACATCTGCCGTGCCCTCAACAGTTACTGGGAGAGTCCACCTGACAACGGACACGTGGACAAGTGCTTGTGGCCAGGGACGGTACATCTCCCTGATGGCACACTGGGTAAACATAGTGGAAGCTGGGACCCAGTCGGACTTTGGGAAGGAACACATCCTCCCCACACCAAGGATTGCGTGCCCTATATCAGTCAGCATTGCCCCCACAGTGTACAGCTCCTGCGCATCATCCTCCTCCTCCTCCTCATGTTCAGCCTCCATCTCAGATATCACCACATCAGTTACAAGCTGGAAGCATTGCAGTACTGCCTCCGCCAAGCGGCAACTGGCTGTGCTGAAACTCATAAGCTTAGGTGAGAAACCTCACACTGCTTGTGAGTTGTGGACAGCTGTGAAAGAGCAGGCAGATCTGTGACTGAGATCGCTGAACCTACATCCAGGCATGGTCGTGTGTGACAATGGCCGTAACCTGGTGGCGGCTCTGAGGCGAGGCGAGATCACACACGTACCATGCCTGGCTCATGTGCTTAAACTCGTGGTTCAGCGGTTTCTTAAATCGTACCCCGAGTTGCCAGATCTGCTCGTCAAAGTACGCCGCCTGTCAGCTCATTTTCGCAAGTCGGCTACAGCTTCCGCCGCCCTTGCTGTGTTGCAGCAGCGTTTGCAGCTTCCGGCACACTGACTGGTGTGTGATGTCCCCACACGTTGGAACTCTACCCTCCACATGTTGCAAAGGATTTGTGAGCAGAAGAGAGCAGTTGTGGAGTACCAGCTGAAACAAGGCCGTCGATATTCAGGTCAGACTCCACACATAAGACCTCAGGAGTGGACCTGGATGTCTGACATATGTACCATCTTGACAAACTTTGAGGAGTCCACCAAGATGGTGAGTGGCGATGACGCCATCATTAGCGTCAGCATTTCACTTGTCTGTCTTTTGCAACGCTCTCTGCAGAGAATTAAAGAGGAGGCATTGCAGCCAGAGTATGATGAGATGGATCAAGAAGCCGTAGCAGTCGATTACACACAGCCAAGCCTCATCTCATCCCAATGTGCATTGGGGAACAATGAGGGAGAGGAGGAGGAGGAGGAGGAGGAGGAGGAAGAACAGGAGCTTGTATCATGCGCTGTAGATGGTCGTACCTGTACAACTGTCATACCGTCGGTTCAGCGTGGGTGGCCTGAGGACAGGGGGGAGGAGGATGAGGAGGAGAGCATGGTCAGTCATCATCTTGGTGAGGACACGGAAGTCTTGCCGTTACCAGTCTGGCACGCATGGCTGACTTTATGTTACGCTGCCTTAACCGTGACCCTCGCGTTGTCAAATGTTGGGTGACAGTCATTACTGGTTGGTGACACTTTTAGACCCCCGCTACAAGGAGAACTTTCACTCTCTTATTCCTGAGGTGGAGAGGTCTACAAAAATGGGGCAGTACCAGAAGGCCCTTGCTGCAGAACTGTTAAAAAAAATCCCATCGAAACATGCTAGCGGCAGAGGTCACAGTTCGTTGCCCAACCAAGGCGTGCATGCGAGAGAGACTCAACTCCAATCCAGCAGAGGCAGGGGAACACTGTCAACGTTCTGGGACAGGTTTCTCAGACCCTCCCTTCGGACAGACCCTGAGGCGCGGGGTACTCTCACAAGGAGTGGAAAGTTTCAAAAGATGGTGAGGGAGTACCTTGCCGACCGTACCAGCGTCCTCCGTGATTCCTCTGTGCCTTTTAATTATTGGGTATCCAAGCTGGACACTTGGAATGAACTCGCTCAGTACGCCTTGGAGGTCCTTGCCTGCCCTGCCGCTAGCGTGTTATCGGAGCGTGTTTTTAGTGCCGCTGGGGGAATTATAACTGATAAGCGCACTCACCTGTCAACTGACAATGCTGAAAAGCTGACCCTTATCAAAATGAACAAGGGCTGGATTGGGCCAGACTTCTCATCACCATCAAATGACAGCAGAGTAACAAAGTCAAATCCAGTGTGTTATTTCGGGAGGTGTATACACATGCACCGCTTCACACCCACACATGGGTATACGCTTCCTCATTTCGGCTGTTTTATGTTCTTCTCCTTATCCTCAGCATCCTCCACCACTATACCACCAGGGTGACCGTGGTCCGTGTTGCCATTATTGAAAGTTCCTCCGTCCTTATTTTTGTCAGCTTTTGCTTGGAAGGCATAAGCAAAGACTGTGGGAGACCCACTCCCCAATAATGGGAATAATATTTTTAAGATGCTGTACTGTATGCCTCTTGTAAGGGGCATTCAAACCGTCTTGTTAAGCTACTGCGACCTCCACCACTTTTCCAAGGGGCATTCAAACCGTCTTGTTAAGCTACTGGGACCTCCACCACTTTTCCAAGGGGCATTAAAACCATCTTGTTAAGCTACTGCGACCTCCACATCTCTTCCGAGGGGCATTAAAAGCATCTTGTTAAGCTACTGGGACCTCCACGTCTCTTCCAAGGGGCACTAAAACCGTCTTGTTAAGCTACTGTGACCTCCACCACTTTTCCAAGGGGCATTAAAACCGTCTTGTTAAGCTACTGCGACCTCCACGTTTCTTCCGAGGGACATTAAACCGTCTTGTTAAGCTACTGGGACCTGCACGTCTCTTCCGAGGGGCATTAAAAGCATCTTGTTAAACCACTCTGAACTCCACAGCTCTTCCAATGTTGTTTTTAATTAACTCTAAACTCCACGACTCTTCGAACGGGCATTGCATTTCCTCCTAATTTTTGGTAGCTTTTGCTTGGAAGGCATAAGCAAAGACTATGGGAGACCCACTCCCCAATAGTGGGAATAATGTTTGTAATATGCTGTACTGCATGGCTCTTGTAAGGGGCATTGCAAGTTTCTCCGTCCTAATTTTTGGCAGCTTTTGCTTGGAAGGCATAAGCAAAGACTATGGGAGACCCACTCCCCAATAATGGGAATAATGTTTTTAAGACGCTGTACTGTATGGCTCTTGTAAGGGTCATTAAAACCGTCTTGTTAAGCTACTGGGACCTCCACGTCTCTTCTGAGGGGCATTAAAAGCGTCTTCTTAAACCACTCTGAACTCCACAGCTCTTCCAAGGGGCATTGAAATGTTGTTTTTAATTAACTCTAAACTCCACGACTCTTTGAATGGGCATTGCATTTCCTCCTCATTTTTGGCAGCTTTTGCTTGGAAGGCATAAGCAAATACTAAGGGAGACCCATTACCCAATAATGGGTAGAAGGTTTTTAGTACCTCCACCACTTTTCCAAGGGGTATTAAAACCGTCTTTTTAAGCTACTGCGACCTCCACGACTCTTCCAACGGGCATTGCATTTCCTCCTAATTTTATTCAGCTTTTGCTTTTCAGTGCATAGGCGAACACTAAGGGAGACCCATTACCCAATAATGGGTAGAAGGTTTTTAGTACGCTGTAATCCACATCTGTTTCAAGGGGCATTGCAGTTCCTCATAATTTTTGGAAAGCCTTCTATTCACTGCTTAGGCCAACAGTGCACAGGAGACCCAGTTGCTATAAATGGAAAAAATGGTTTAGTTAAGGCCCTCTGACCTCCATGTCACTTCCAAGGGGCATTGGAGTGCCTCTAAATTTTTGGTAGGCATTGCACTCACTGCATGCCCTATAACTGTGTAGCTGAACCGCTCCTTTTGGTACAGAAACATATCCTACAAGACATGTGTGGTTGACTGGCCTGATATTGATGTGAATGGTCCCTGTTCCTCCTGCTCTTTCTCCTTTGCCACCACCTCATCCATCATTTATCACCTGAAGCTTTGTTTAATGGGAGTCATAGAACTGGGATAGTAGCAGGAAAGCATCCAGTAATCCTCGGAGGAGTTAGGATATGCGCCAAAACGCTGACCACCTCAGGCCTAGCCGCTACTACATACATGCGCTTGCATTCCAAGAAAACAAAGCAGATGCTAACTTCTATCATCATCATTATGCTCCTCACCTTGGCACTCTCAACTTCCCTGATGGAGAAGCCAGGGCCCACCGGAGGAGTCTGGTTCACTGGTGGGCTCGTCCAATGCTGCCCTAAAGCAGGCCAGGCTAAGAAAAGTGTGTGGGAAGGTGACAGGAGAAATAGGGGCGGCTGAGGACCGTTTATGGACACCCGGCTGCCGGGTGGCTGGGGACTGAGTATGGATACCAGGCCGCCGAAGCAGCCATGAGGTAGTGGCCAGCTACGACCTCCTCCAAACTAAAAGGCCCCATTTCAAGTGCAAGCTAGCAGTATGGCATTGCAGCCTGGGGGTGGGTGGGTGGCAGGCTGCACACTTATGCTTGCATTAAAAGAAAACAAAGCAGATGCTAACTTCTATCATCATCATCATGCTCCTCACCTTGGCACTCTCAACTCCCCTGATGGAGAAGCCAGGGCCCACCGCAGGAGTCTGGTTCTCTGATGGGCTCGTCCAATGCTGCCCTAAAGCAGGCCAGGCTAAGAAAAGTATGTGGGAAGGTGACAGGAGAAATAGGGGCGGCTGGGGACTGAGTATGGACACCAGGCCGCCGAAGCAGCCATGAGGTAGCGGCCAGCTTCAGCCTACTCCAAACTAAAAGGCCCCATTTCAAGTGCAAGCTAGCAGTATGGCATTGCAGCCTGGGGGTGGGTGGGTGGCAGGCTGCACACTTACGCTTGCATTAAAAGAAAACAAAGCAGATGCTAACTTCTATCGTCATCATGCTCCTCACCTTGGCACTCTCAACTCCCCTGATGGAGAAGCCAGGGCCCACCGGAGGAGTCTGGTTCTCTGGTGGGCTCGTCCAATGCTGCCCTAAAGCAGGCCAGGCTAAGAAAAGTGTGGGGGAAGGTGACAGGAGAAATTGGGGCGGCTGGGGACCATTTTTGGACACCCGGCCGCCCCCAGGCGGCTGGGGACCGTGTGTGGACACCCGGCCGCGGGGCGGCTGGGGACTGAGTATGGACACCCGGCCACCCCCTGGCGGCTGGTGACTGAGCGTGGACACCCGGCCGCCGGGCGGCTGGGGACTGAGTATGGATACCTCGCTGCCGAAGCAGCCATGAGGAAGTGGCCAGCTTCGGCCTCCTACAAACTAAAAGGCCACATTTCAAGTGAAAGCTAGCAGTATGGTATTGCAGCCTGCGGGTAGGTGGGTGGTTGGCTGCATATTTGCGCTCGCATTGCAAGGAATGGGGGAGGTACAATTGAACACTGCCCTGGGACAAGAACTTGCATGGGGATAGTTGCAAGTCTGCATCTTCTGATGCGGCAAGGATCACTTCTGATGGGCACACTTTTAGGCAGTGACCAGGGAGTCAGAGATGCTTCCAGGGGTCTTCCCCATGCTGTTCCCATGTCTTTTCAGCACTGTATGCATGTGTCACACAGTTAAAATGACATTTCTAGGTGAATGCATTTGTCACGGTTGAAAGCAATACAAAAGAACAAAAACGCATGAAAAATCCTACTTGTGAACATAGCCCAAGATGTGGAGGAGTATTTTTGTTTTTGGTTATTTATTTTACCTTTTACACAAGTCTTTACCCTGGAAAGGAAATTCCTTAACATATTTCACAGGAAAACCCTTTTAGTTTCGTTTTTGAACATTTTATTGTGAGCCCGTAAAAGTGGCTTAATACCTCTGACCACGTTGTTGACAGCAGTGACCTGGGGTAAGAAATGCTTCCAGGGGCGATCCCCATGCTGCCTCCATGTCTTTTGAGCACTGTCACTATCGTTTTGGGCACTTTTTAGGCTTTCTACAGACTGCCGGGGGTGCCGCCGCAAAAATGCTCGGGTCTCCCATAGACTAACATTGGACTCGTTCCTCGGGTCGAGCACCCGAGTATCACGGTGAGCTCAGCCCGAGCTTCGAGCACCCGAGCATTTTAGTGCTCGCTCAACACTACTCAGAACGACTGTTAGTTCATATCGATATATAGATATGCCGTGGAATACCTATACTAACTATAAACAAGCAAATCTCTCCCTGACTCAGCAGCAGCTCTCCCTAATCTGCCTGTTTCCAGGGTAGACTGTGACGAGCCTAGCGTTACCGGGTCTTGGGTCACAATGGACCCAAGAGACAAGAGACGGGTCCAAGTGTCTCTTGTCAGCGTGTCTCTTCATCCGCTCTGAAGACTTCACCAATGTGACCTTGATATCTTCCCAAATTCTAGAGAAGCACTTGGTGAGAGCTTTGGCCACAAGGAGGTAGTAGCTACAGGGAATGGAATATTGGGGTGAGGACCACAGACAATAAAAAATCGAGACTTAGAGGACTCACCTACATGGTTATTGTAAGACAATTCGGCCCAAGGCAGGAGTTCGACCCAATCACTATGGTGAACATTGACGAAATGCCGCAGGAAACTGGTTAAGATCTGATTGCCCGCTCTACTTTGCAGTTGAATTGAGGATGGTAGGCTGTATAGAATTCCAGGGTTACATTCATTAGCTTACAGAAAGCCCTTCAGATCCGTGAAGTGAACTGGGCCTCTATTAAAAACAATATGGAGAAGTAACCCGTGATGAAGGAAGATACGCTTGATGAACTTCTCAGCAAGCACAGGAGCAGAAGGGAGACCATTCAAAGGAGTAAAGTGTGCCATCTTAGTGAAGCAATCCACAACCACCCAGATGACAGTACATTCAGCGGAGGCCGGAAGATGAGTCATGAAGTCCATCATGATGTGCTGCCCAGGAGCTGACTGTATGAGCTGGAGTAGTAACCAGCCCAGACAAAAGCTGTTTTAGAGTCTTGTTCTGGGCACACGACTGACAGGACGGGCAGGCCATGATGAAATCTGTAATATCTTTGTGAAGAGATGGCCACCAATAATGCTGTGAAATGATAAGAGACATTTTCTTCTGACCGGCATGACCAGCCAATTTAGATGAATGACTCCACTGAAGAACCAGCTTCCTGTCTGATTCTGCGACAAAGGTCCTCTTGGGTGGAACCTGACATAAATCCACCAGAGCGACTGTAAGCATCTTGGAGGGCTCAATGATGCGTTGAGGCTCTTCCTCCGGGTCAGAAGAGAGAAAGTAAGAGGAAGGGCGGGTCGAGGACTAGGGCGGTGTGTTAGTCGGCAGTCCTGCTGGAGAGGAGAAGGATGGGAATTGTGCGGGGACACCGGCACTGCACTTCCTTTGTCTGTACAAAGAAAATCAAGTATATTGTGCCAACTACTGCTCATAAAGAGGGGTAAGGGTCCACTCTTGCACAGGGGCCCAGTAGGGGATTCACCTGTTTCCCTGTGGGCCAGTACGAGCTTGACCCCATGCCATATTACAGCTTGGAAAAGTTGATAGGCTTTTAAACTGGTGATCATTTGGGGTTCTTTCTTCTTGTGCAATTGCCTTATCTGTCCTGACCTCTCACAATATTTCTACAGGGTTCAATAGTTTACTGGTTATATGTGATGTAATCGTTTTAGCACACTTTGTTGATATCATCCAATTAAAGTTTCTGTCAAGTTTCACTGGGCTATTTTCTCTACCACCAAGTAGCAACTTGGTTTGATTCCCTTTCTTGGCATTGTGAGCAACTATCCACTGTGTGTGTAGAGAATGAAAGACTATATGATATTAGACATGTAATTGTCTATAATTAATTCAGCAGACAGAATTAAAAATCTACCAACTGTGAGGCAGTGACTGGGATCGTATACGAGGGATGTTATATATCTCCAGAATGTGTACAGAGACCTATTAAACCCATTAAAGTGCATTGAAGTCACAGACACACCTGCGGCTTCAATGCAGAAATGAAGGTGAGCATTGACCTGGTCAGGCTATCTGGCTAAGGCAAATTAGTAAAACCCAGCAGGGCCTTCATTTCTTGGAGGAGGCTACAGGAAGGCAGTGGGGCGGCCTCCTCCCTCCAACCTAGGTTTTCCAGTGGCTCTTGCCACCGGTCCTTTAAAAACCCTACATTAAGGATTAGTGTTGTTCAGTGTTGGGACCTGCTAGGAGTATAGCAGGAAAGCTCGGCGGGCCTGTGTGTAGCTGAACCCACATCTGGGAAGGCTCTGCACCTGTCAGGCTCTGAGTGGCCCGGCACGGCAACCGTTGTTATGGACTTATGTTAACCTGTCTGCAAAACGGAGGACTTTCTGTTTACCCGTAAGTTGCTGAATAAAAGCTGTTTATGTTGGATTTGCTTGGGTCACTGCCTCAGTTACTGCACAGTGTTAACACCGCCGCCTTCCAGCTTGGTGGAGAATGCGGGCATTGTGACTCAGGCATACCCCACCGGCAGCTGCATGACCACAATCCGGCCTGCCATCTTTCAGCCCCACCCCGTGGACAAAATGGAGGAGCTGTTAAAGCACAGCTGCAGTCTCAGCGGCAACAGCAGGAGCAGCACCAGAGTCTCCAAAGGCAACAGCAGGAGTGGGAGCAGCAGCACGATCAGCAATGGCAGCTACTGTACCAGCAGCAGCAAAAAACAAATGAACTGTTGCTGCAACAGATTGTTGACCTGCGGGAAATGGCCATAACACCGATTCTGGAACGTCGAGAGGCCCGGGACAAGGTTCGCTTAGCTTTGAGGGCGATGGGACCGGAGGATGACGTGGAAGCCTTCCTGTTGTGAGGCAGTGACCGGGATCATATACGAGGGATGTTATATCTCCCCCAGAATGTGTACAGAGACCTATTAAAACCATTTGAGTGCATTGCAGTCACAGACACACCTGCGGCAGCAATGCAGGAATGAAGGTGAACATTGACCTAGTCAGGCTATCTGACTAAGGCAGATTAGTAAAAACCTGGCAGGGCCTTCATTTCTTGGAGGAGGTCACAGGGGCGGCCTCCTCCCTCCAACCCGGGTTTTCCAGTGGCTCTTGCCACAGGTCCTTTAAAAACCTTGCACTAAGGATTAGTGTTGTTCTATGTTGAAACCTGCTAGGAGCACAGCAGGAAAGCTCAGCAGGATTGAGGGTGGCTGAACCCACGCCTGGGAAGGCTCTGCACCTGTCAGGCTCTGAGCAGCCTGGCACAGCCGTTGCCCACGGCAACCGTTGTTTTAAGACTCGTGTTAACCAGGCTGCGAACCAGAGGACTATCCTGTTTACCCGTGAGTTGCTGAATAAAGCTGTTTATGTTGGACTTGCTTGGGTCACTGCCTCAGTTACTGCACGGTGTGAACACCGCCGTCTTACAGCTTAGTGGAGAATGCGGGCATTGTGACTGAGGCATACCCCACCGGCAGCTGCATAACCACTACCCGCCCTGCCACCTTTCAGTTCCACCCCATGGGCATAATGGACGAACTGTATAGGCAGCTGGTACTCACCCAGCAGCAGCAGCAAAAAACAAATGAATTGTTGCTGCAACAAATGGCTGCCTTGCGGGAGATGTCGACGGCACCATCCCCGGAACGTCGAGAGGCCCAGGACAAGGTTCGCTCAGTGTTGAGGAAGATGGGACTGGAGGATGACGTGGAAGCCTTCCTGACCACTTATGAGCGCACAGCGGAGCGGGAAAACCTACCGGCCGGCCAGTAGGCAGAAGTGGTGGCTCCGTTTCTGGTCGGCGATGCCCAAAAGGTCTACTTCGACCTCAGTCGGGAGGACGCCCAGGACTACCAGAAGCTCAAAAGGTGAGATCCTTGCCCAACTGGGGGTCAATACATACGTGAGGTCTCAGCGTGTATTTTCACGGGCCTATGTGAAGACCCGACCCGCCCGGTCTCAGGCTTATGACCTCCTGCAGCTGGTAAAGAGGTGGCTCCAGGCTGAGATTTTGACTCCGGCCCAGATGGTGGAGAGGGTGGTGGTCGACCGGCTGGTGAGGACTCTGCTAGCCGCTATCCAACGTTAGGTGGAGCAACGGGACCCCGACACACTCGACCAGGTGGTCAGCCTGATCGAGCGCTACTCGGCCACTCAGGACTTTATCTGGGACTCTGCCCCCTCGCAGCTGTCACTCTGTTCCCTGCCAACCCAAGAACCGGGAAAGGGGTCGCGTCCCTCTTCTGAGGACAGTCAGCACCGTACCCGTGCTGAAGGGATACCCCAGAATGAGAGTGACAGGAGACCGGTTCCCTCCCAAAGAGTCATAAGACCTAACAGTACCTGCACCATTAGGTGCTGGCGGTGTCAGAGGCCGGGACATGTGGTTGCTAACTGCCCCCTGACTACGGAACCCATGGACTGCGGGTATAACCACTGGGTCTCAATGTATGCCCAGACCGTCTGCACGGCGAGTGCTGACCCCCCGGACAGTGAACTCCAACTGTGCCAGGTACTGGTAAATGGGTACCCCACGGAGGCCCTCCTAGACTCGGGGAGCCTAGTGACTTTGGTACATGGGTCGCTGGTGGCAGGAGACAACCCAGGTGGACGGACAGTCGGGGTAGTGTGTATCCATGGGGACCTCCGAGAGTACCCAACCGCGGAGGTAGTTTTGTCCACGCCATGTGGAGATATAAAACATGTCGTGGGGGTGGTAAAAATTCTTCCCTATGGGACTGTGTTGGGAAGAGACTTGCCCCTGTTCTGGACTCTGTGGAAAAACAAAATCCACTCTCCCCTGGTAAAATGTGTTACAGGCGCTGTACCCGACGAACCCGAGTCAGGGGTACCTGCCGTAGGGGTGTCCAACCTAGGGACAGAGTGTGACCCCGATAGGTTTCCCTTAGAGGTGCTGGTAGGAGAGGTCGAGGACACCTCATCGATCCCCGAACTGGAAGTGTCCCGGGACACGTTTCCGACGGCTCAGCTACAGGATCCCACCCTGACTCAGGCGCGGGAAAGGGTGGTAGAGGTAAATGGCGTAGCTCAACAGCCCGGTGCCGATACTGTCTTTCCATGCATTGTAGTCAATGGTGAGTTGCTCTATAGAATAGACAAAATCATGGACGAGGTAGTGGAACAGTTAGTGGTACCTCAGTCATACCGTCGGGCGGTTTTGGAATTGGCACACACACACTTGCTGGGTGGATACTTAGGGGTTAAAAAGACGCAAGAGCGTATCTTGCAGCGGTTCTTTTGGCCGGGGATTTACTCGAAGGTCCAAAAGTACTGCGAACTCTGCCCAAATGTCAGTTGACCACACTCACCGCAAGTTTCCGTAGCCCATTGGTACCCCTGCCAGTGATAGAGGTCCCTTTTGAACGGATTGCAATGGACTTGGTAGGGCCCATTGTAAAATCCGCCCATGGCCATCAACATATACTGGTAGTCGTCGAGTCTGCCACCCGGTACCTGGAGGCTATACCGCTACATCACACCTCGGCAAAACTGATTGCACGGGAGCTGTTTGCCATGTTCTGTCGCCTTGGACTACCTAAGGAGATCCTGACGGATCAGGGGACTCCTTTTATGTCCAAGGTGACAAGGGAACTGTGCAAACTGCTAAAAATTAAACAATTGCGCACCTCGGTGTACCACCCTCAAACCGACGGGCTAGTATAACGGTTTAATAAAACCCTCTAGTCCATGTTAAAAAAGGTGGTTTCTAAGGACAGAAGGGATTGGGACATGTTACTACCCTATTTGATGTTCGCCATCTGTGAGGTACCCCAGGCTTCCACAGGGTTCTCTCCCTTTGAGTTATTGTACGACAGACACCCTAGGGGTCTGTTGGACGTAGCCAAAGAGACGTGAGGACAAGAGCCGACTCCACATGGGAGAATAATTGAACACGTGGCTAGTACGCAGGACTGGATCGCGGCGGTCATTCCCATCGTGAAAAAACATCTGTTAGATCCCCGTCAGCACGGAGGCGCACATATATTAAAAGAGCCATTGTCAGGTCTTTTATCAAGGGCGATCGGGTGGTAGTACGTGTACCCTCAGCCAGGGGTGCGTCTGGGGGAGAGGTCAGGATAAGTGATGATCTCACTAAACAGCAGCGACGGGAGGCTCGCTCGCTGGTGCAGCAGAATACCGATGTGTTCTCAGAGCTACCGTGTAGGACTGCGGTTCTCCAGCATGACATTGTCACTGAATTTGGCGTAAGGGTACGAATGAGACCATACCAGGTACCCGAAGACCGGAGGCAAGCCGGCACGGCTGAGGTAAAACAAATGCTCCACTTAGGAGTCATCGAGGAATGCGCGAGTCACCAGGCAGTTTCTGTCACTGCAAAATTTCAGTCTCTCTGTAGAAGTCGCAGGCAAAAGCTGATGCCCTGTCCCGGGCACTCTGTATGGTGACAAATGTTCAACCCCACAAGTTTGAACAGAGGGGAGGATATGTGAGGCAGTGACTGGGAAATGTTAAGCACAGTGGATCCTTAAACTTGACACAAGGTTTCCCAAGAGATTTAAAAGGGTTTTCCCTCGAACAACAGTTCATATTAATCAATAGATTTTGGAATAATAATAAGTTCCACTATTTGATGTGTTTAAATAAAATATTCCTGTGCTGAGATAATCTTATACATGTTGTGAGGCAGTGACCGGGATCGTATACGAGGGACGTTATATATCCCCAGAATGTGTACAGAGACCTATTAAATCCATTGGAGTGCATTGCAGTCACAGACACACCTGCGGCTGCAATGCAGGAATGAAGGTGAGCATTGACCTGGTCAGGCTATCTGGCAAAGGCAGATTAGTAAAACCCGGCAGGGCCTTCATTTCTTGGAGGAGGCTACAAGAAGGCAGTGGGGCGGCCTCCTTCCAGTGGCTCTTGCCACAGGTCCTTTAAAAACCCTGCATTATGGATTAGCGTTGTTCAGTGTTGGGACCTGCTAGGAGTATAGCAGGAAAGCTTGGCCGGCCTGTGCTGAACCCACGCCTGGGAAGGCTCTGCACTTGTCAGGCTCTGAGCAGCCCACGCGGCCGTTGCCCATGGCAACAGTTGTTATGGACTTATGTTAATCCGGCTGCGAACCGGAGGACTTTCTGTTTACCTGTAAGTTGCTGAATAAAGCTGTTTATGTTGGACTTGCTTGGGTCACTGCCTCAGTTACTGCACGGTGTGAACACCTCCACCTTACACAACACTAATAGACCTTTTAAGATTTTTTTTTAACAATTGGAATTGTAACTAGTTCTCCTCTCAACTGCTTTTTGCAACACTTGTTTGTTTGTTTTACTAAACCTAATGACAAGGTAAGAAATGTAGTTTTAAAGTACATCTAGAAACACAGCATTTATTCAAAACCTTTGAATATATGTTATATGGATTTATTTTTTTGTGCCCGGTTCTGTATGCTGCTCAATGTTGTGTTGTCTGCTTAACAGACTATAAAATGTTCAGAATAAGTACTCCAATTTCACCTATTTGTTTTTTCCTCTTCATGTGTTATATATGCTAGGTAGAAAGCTCACAGTTCTAAACTGAATGCATTTTGCAACACAGAACGAGTTGCTTGCCATGGAAACAGCATAATCGTTGAACTGCAACCTGTTTATTTATGAAGCATTGTGATGAGTGCAAGGCCATAGAGCTTAAATCGTTCATGAATAAATAATGTATATAAGAAATCATATGTATTTAGTTATCCATGAAATCATGTAAAAAGGTGCACTTAAAAACAACAGTAAATCATTGTGCCTTATCCATATACTGTAAACATTTCAATGCAGCCTAAATTGTCCACATGTGCATACATTCAAGAAAGTACCATAATATTAAAGCAATAAATACTGTAAACAGAACTGTAGTTCAGATACTGCATTTAAAGTGGTTATCTGGGACTATTTTATTTTTTTATTATGGTCTATGAACTAACAGGCAATTAGTTGTAAAGTACCTGCCTGTTCTGCCCACCGCCAATATCTGTCGGATCAAAGTGGTCACAGTCCCCTCCTGCTGGCGATTCTGTGATTCCTCTTTCATAGTTAGTAAAGCCGAATAAAGACTTGCGTCCATCAAGTTCGACCTGTTAGTTCTGTAATTGCTAAAGTTGATCCAGAGGAGGGCAAAAACCCCAAATGATTTAGCCAATCTTCACCTGAGGAAAAATTCCCTCCCGACTCTGAAACCAGCAGTCAGAATAAATCCCTGTATCAACCTACTATTTTATTTTATTTTTAAGTATATGCAGAAATCTGCCTGGTATCTAGAAATGCATCCAGTCCCCGCTTGAACTGGTTTAGTGAATCCGACATTACCGTCTCCTCACTCAGTGAATTCCATATTCTCACTGCTCTTACCGTAAAGAACCCCTTCCTATGCTGGTGCTGAAACCTTTTCTCTTCCAGTCTTAGTGAATGCCCTCTTGTTACCGTAATATCCCTCCTTTTGAACAAATCCCGGCCAAGGTCTCTATACTGTCCCCTAACATATTTGTACACATTTATTATGTCCCCCCTCAACCTTCTCTTTTCCAGGCTGAATAGTCCTAGTTTTGCCAACCTCTCTGGGTATTGCAGTCCCTCCATTCCCTTTATTAATTTTGTTGCCCTCCTTTGTACCTTCTCAAGCTCATTTATATCCTTTCTATATAGTGGGGCCCATAACTGAGCACAGTATTCCAAGTGTGGTCTGACCAGTGCTTTGTACAGTGGAAGAACAATGTTCTCATCCTTTGCATCTATACCTCTTCTGATACATCCCATTACCCTGTTTGCCCTTACAGCAGCGGCCTGACTTTGGGCACTCCAATTTAGTTTGCTATCAATCAAGATGCCCAAGTCCTTCTCCATCTCTGAATTCCCCAATGATTTCCCATTCAGTGAGTACTGGTGACTTCCATTTTTCCTTCCCATATGTATGACCTTACATTTCTCCTCGTTAAACCTCATTTGCCATTTAATGCTCCACCTACCCAGCTTATCCAAATCCCTCTGTAGGTCTGCACTGTCCTCTTTTGTATTAATTGTTTTACATAACTTTGTGTCATCTGCAAATATTGATATTTTACTATTTATCCCGTTGACTATGTCGTTAATAAAGATATTAAATAACATTGGGCCTAGTACAGACCCCTGTGGTACCCCACTAGTGACGCTTACCCAATCTGAGTATATTCCATTTATAACCACCCTCTGCCTTCTATCCTTTAGCCAGTTAGCTACCCACTTGCAGACATTTTCCCCCAGCCCCATCATTCTCATTTTGTATACCAACCTATTATGTGGCACGCTATCGAACGCTTTTGAGAAGTCGAGATACACGACATCCACTGGTTCCCCCTGATCTACTCGAGAGCTAACCTCCTCGTAGAAGTCAATCAGGTTTGTTTGGCAGGAGTGATTCCTCATGAATCCATGTTGGTTCTGTAGCACCCTGAGGATTCGGCTGCTACAGGGGTATTGCACCTCAACCCAGAGGTGTGATATTCCACTCCCGGGTAAGGAAGGAGTGTGGAACTGAGCTCAGATAGACTGCATGCACTACATACATCCCATTCCAGAGGAGCAGGCCGACGGCACTCCCACTTAGAAATGTGCAGGTGCGACCGAGCCTGTTCCTGGCTGGAGTGGGAGGGGGGAGGAACATCCCATGTAGTGTAGGGGCAGATAGGGGGAGCAGTCTGGGTAGTGATAGGAGCTCATTGGGTGCTGGTCACCTGAGCTCACACATAGAGGGTGTATATAAGGTGGGCACCATCAAAGATCAGGGTCAGACGCAGAGAGAGGAAGTCAGATGCAGAGGACAAGCCTGCAGCAAGAGAGAGAAAGAAACAACAGCCCTGGAGAGAGAGTGGAGTGCAGAAAGACCCAGAGGGGGACAAAGAAGTGACCCAAGAACCCAAATAAGAACACCGGGTGAGGAGTCAGCAGAAGGGTACCGGAACCCAAGCTGGTGGGGGCAAAGACATTCCCCAGCCAGAGACCGGAGACCGTGGGCAGTGTCTGTCACGGTCACCCACTACATTCACCCTGAAGGCACACCACATGGAGGGTCAGGGAACCTGAGGCCAAAGGTTGCCCAACAGAAGGCCCGAGGGAGCTGGATTTAGGTGAATCACTGGTGGGGACGGCTGAAGAAAGGACAGAGGGAGAGCTCAGGGCCACGCTCCGGACTTGTTTGGGGGTTGGCTGGATCCAGGACCTGGTGGACGCAGCACGGCTCGGGAGGTCACTTGGAGCTAGAGTGACCAGGAACATCTGCAGTAAGTAAAGACCCTTAACTGCACAACCCGAGTCTGTCATCATTACCGGCTGCACCGCACCACCACAACCCCCATCCTCTGCGCCTGTCCCCTCTGAGGCTATACCCCTCCCGTTGGGGGTTATCCCACCAAGCTGCGCACCCACCATCAGCCTCAGCGGACCCTGCAGCAGCGGCGGCCACAGTGACCGCATCACAACGGGTGGCGTAGTCGACACAACGAACTTTAATAACATCAGTAAGGACTGCCACATAACACTGAGCTTGACGCCCTGGGCACGGGACCGGGTCACAGCCGCTCGGAGACTACAACCCCCCCCATCTGATCCGGTGCCGGGTATTCCCCTCAAAAAGGAATATGTCCCAGGGGGCGCGTCAACTTTGGCGTAGTCGGCAGGATTACGTGCCCGCAACACCCGGGTACTGCGTGCCTGAAGAAAAGTGCAAGTTTACCTCAGAAAGAAGACTCCTGCCGGTTCCGGAGGGTCCACGCCATCGGACTCCATCACCAGTCGTTTCCCGCCGATTGTCCGCCATTTCCAGCTTGTTCCCGCCATCTGCAGAGTTTCCCGCCACTGGGAAGCGATTCCCGCCAAAACCGCAGATTTCCCGCCTTGGAAGAGCAGCGGACGCCATTATGGGCGTGCCAAAGGAGAGCAAGAGGCCACCTCCCATCGTGGGCCGGGACAGAAAATGGCGCCAAAAGTGGAAACCGCCCCCACCAACAGAGACTGTGATGCTGGAGGTGTCTGTCAGCGTGAAAGAACTCCTCCTGGAGCTGACAGTCACCGAGTTGCCCCGGGACCGCCCTCGAAGTGGGAGGAGACGAAAGAAAAGAGCAAAGATGGGTGTCGCTTGGAGCAGTCTAGAACGAGCGCACCCGGAGACAAGGTGTCGAGAGCGAGAGCACCCGGAGTCGAGGAGAGAAAGAGCAGACCCGGGAATGGAGCGGCAGCAGTGCAGCACCGGCCCGCTGGCCAGGAGCCTGCAAAAGGAAGAAGGAGGAGAGCAGAGCAGCACCGACCCGATGGTCAGGAGCCTGCTGGAGTCAACAACCCCGCTAGGCTTAGCGGAGATCCTGGCGCAGCTTCCCCGAGATCGGGAGTGCGCGCGGAGTGCCCTGGAGGGCCTCGCGGGAAGGATGGCCCGAGTGCAGAGGGAGATCCTGGCGGAGTGGGGCCGGGAGATGGCCCAGCAAGCTGGAACCCGTCCACTTAACCCGCTCCCTTGGAAGAAGACATCGACTGCCTCTGCGGATGACGCGGGAGGACCCAAGGCCGGAGACGGCGCAGAAGAGGGAGCGAGACGCATGGCAGCAGGTAAGGGGGATGCCTATACCCCATACCGGAAGACCGCTTACCTGCCCCAGCTCCCCGTCGCAGAGCCCGAAGGTCCCCCGGCCGTACCCGAGACCGCCATGACACCGCCACCGACTAGGCCCCGACCGGAAGCCGCCGTCGCGACCCCGGTGACGTCACGCGTCGTGACCCGGAGCGTGGCGAAGGAGGAGGAGCCTCCGGCCTGGTCGCAGGGCCTAGCGTTTCCGGGCGCCGCATCCCCAGCAGAGCCATCTACCTCCGCGGAGCCTCCGGCCTGGTCGCAAGGCCAGGTAGCCCAGGGCGCCGCCGTCCTAACAGTTCCATTTACCTTCCAGATGCCCCCGGCCTGGCCGCAAGGCCTGGGCAACCTGGGTGCCCCCACCATCGCGCCCGCACCCGCAACACCAAGGGTGCCATATCTGGGAGAGGACCCCTTCAGCCAGCTAACGTGGCCGGACGGGCGGCCTTTCATCTGGCCCAAAGAATTCTTGGAACTGGAGCGACAAAAGAAGTTGGGGCCCTTGTGTGAGCCCCTAATCCCGGCTCCGAAGCCCGTGACTCGGGTCTCGCCTCCACTCGAGGAAGCCCAGTTCGTGTGGGACCCCACGGGAGAAGATTTGATGGGGTTCACCGGAGAGACTCGGGCAGCTGCAGCAGAGCGTACCGAGTGTTGCCGTCAACAGCTGGCAGAGTTCAAGAGAGAGCGGGAGGAGAGGCGGGCCAGAGAGCAATGGGCCCAGACCCGCAGCGCGGAGCAAAAGAGTCGGACCAGAAGGAACCCCCGTGCAGCAGATCGTCCCCGTACCATCGGGACGGTAATAAAGTTTAATGCGCAGCATGGGTGGGGCTTCATAAGGGACCGGAACACCATGGGTGACGTCTTCGTTACTCGACGGGACGTCGAGTCCCACCTGCCAGAGGGTCACAAAGGCCGTGACCTCTACGTCGGTGATGAGGTAACGTTCACCCGGCACAAGTGTGCCAAGGGACCTTATGCCCTCCACGTGCACCGCCTGACGGAGGAGGAGTTGCGGTGTAGGGAGGAGGAGCCAGAAGACCCGGACGGGTTCAAGGCTAGAAGGTACTATGACTGAAATAGTACAAAGGACTGTATATAGTTACCTGTCGGGGTACCCAAGCAACCGTTGCTGCTAAAGTAGTCCCCGTTGGGACCAGTGAACAGTTTAACCCGTGTGTCCCCTACCCAAACCAGGCTGAGGACTGTGAGCAGCCATCCCTTTCCCTTTACCTGGCCGGGGACTGAGAACGGCCAAAATTTCCCTGTACATAGTTGCGCTTCCTAAAGCGCCCCCTACCGGTTTTATATGAGAAACTGTTTTTCAAAAGACTGTCGCACTTTACCTGGTCACGAGTTGCACGGTGACCAGAGGAGGAAGAAAGAAAAAGACGACGAGAAAGTTTTATATATATATGTTTTATGTGTTTTACATGTTTATAAAAATTTGTATGTTTTGGTGTTTTATGTCTTGCAGCCCGAGGGCGTGCTGTGATTTACCAGGGGGGAATGTAGCACCCTGAGGATTCGGCTGCTACAGGGGTATTGCACCTCAACCCAGAGGTGTGATATTCCACTCCCGGGTAAGGAAGGAGTGTGGAACTGAGCTCAGATAGACTGCATGCACTACATACATCCCATTCCAGAGGAGCAGGCCGACGGCACTCCCACTTAGAAATGTGCAGGTGCGACCGAGCCTGTTCCTGGCTGGAGTGGGAGGGGGGAGGAACATCCCATGTAGTGTAGGGGCAGATAGGGGGAGCAGTCTGGGTAGTGATAGGAGCTCATTGGGTGCTGGTCACCTGAGCTCACACATAGAGGGTGTATATAAGGTGGGCACCATCAAAGATCAGGGTCAGACGCAGAGAGAGGAAGTCAGATGCAGAGGACAAGCCTGCAGCAAGAGAGAGAAAGAAACAACAGCCCTGGAGAGAGAGTGGAGTGCAGAAAGACCCAGAGGGGGACAAAGAAGGGACCCAAGAACCCAAATAAGAACACCGGGTGAGGAGTCAGCAGAAGGGTACCGGAACCCAAGCTGGTGGGGGCAAAGACATTCCCCAGCCAGAGACCGGAGACCGTGGGCAGTGTCTGTCACGGTCACCCACTACATTCACCCTGAAGGCACACCACATGGAGGGTCAGGGAACCTGAGGCCAAAGGTTGCCCAACAGAAGGCCCGAGGGAGCTGGATTTAGGTGAATCACTGGTGGGGACGGCTGAAGAAAGGACAGAGGGAGAGCTCAGGGCCACGCTCCGGACTTGTTTGGGGGTTGGCTGGATCCAGGACCTGGTGGACGCAGCACGGCTCGGGAGGTCACTTGGAGCTAGAGTGACCAGGAACATCTGCAGTAAGTAAAGACCCTTAACTGCACAACCCGAGTCTGTCATCATTACCGGCTGCACCGCACCACCACAACCCCCATCCTCTGCGCCTGTCCCCTCTGAGGCTATACCCCTCCCGTTGGGGGTTATCCCACCAAGCTGCGCACCCACCATCAGCCTCAGCGGACCCTGCAGCAGCGGCGGCCACAGTGACCGCATCACAACGGGTGGCGTAGTCGACACAACGAACTTTAATAACATCAGTAAGGACTGCCACATAACACTGAGCTTGACGCCCTGGGCACGGGACCGGGTCACAGCCGCTCGGAGACTACAACCCCCCCCATCTGATCCGGTGCCGGGTATTCCCCTCAAAAAGGAATATGTCCCAGGGGGCGCGTCAGTTCGGGATTAAAAGATTATTAGCATCAAGATGCTCCGTAATTGCCTCTTTAATGAAGCTTTCAAAAATTTTGCCCACAACGGACGTCAGACTCACCGGCCGATAGTTTCCGGCGTCACTTTTCGCTCCCTTTTTGAATATTGGCACTACATTCGCCTGTCGCCAATCAAGTGGCACAGACCCAGTCTCAACAGAGTCCTTAAATATAAGATATAAGGGTCTGTCTATCACATTACTTAGTTCCCTTAGTACCCGTGGGTGTATGCCATCAGGTCCTGGTGATTTGGTTATTTTAATGTTACTGAGGCGTTTCTGTACCCCAGCTTGGGTTAGATTTGTCATACTTAGTGGAGGATTAAGTTTGTCACTTCTCATTTCGCCTGTTAGTTCTTTTTCCTTTGTGAAAGTTGACGAAAAAAATTTATTTAATAGATTAGCTTTATCCTCATCTTTCTCTATGATTTTGCCTTCATCACTTTTTATCCAATATTATTCGATTTAATCCTTTTACTATTTATATACGTAAAGAACAGTTTGGGATTTGATCTACTTTCCCTAGCAATACGTCTCTCTGTTTCCTCCTTTGCTATTTTTATTTGTTTTTTGCAGGTTCTCGTTTTTTCCTTGTAACACATTAGTGCCTCCTTGCTGTTTTCCTGTTTTAATCTCTTGAATGCCTCTTTTTTGCTATTTAACGCCCCTTTTACGTTCTTGTTCAACCATATTGGTTTCCTCTTATTTCTGGCCCTTTTATTCCCATACGGTATATACCTCTCGCACTGAGTATTCAGAATTCTTTTGAAGGTTTCCCATTTACTATTCGTATTTCCTTGATTAAGAACTTTGTCCCAGTCTATAAGTTGAAGGTTTTCTTTCAGCTGATCAAACTTCGCCCTCCTAAAGTTTAATGTTTTAGTTGTTCCCTTATTGATAACCCTACTGAAGGGCATTTTGAAATTGATAATATTATGATCACTATTACCTAGGTGCCCCCCTATCTGTACCTCAGTTATTCTATCAGGCCTATTAGTCAATATTAAGTCCAACACGGCCTTCCCTCTCGTTGGTTCCTGCACTAGTTGGGAGAGATAATTATCCTTGATATTTGTCAAGAACCTTTTTCCTTTCTGCGATCTACAGGTTTCTGTTTCCCAGTCAATATCCGGGTAGTTGAAGTCCCCCATTACAATCACCTCATTATGTTTTGCTACTTTGTCTATTTGTCCTAATAGCAGTTTCTCATTCTCCTCTGTTATATTGGGTGGCTTATAGCAGACCCCCAGTAATATTTTATTATTATTTTTTGCCCCCTCTATCTCTACCCACATGGACTCGACCCCCTCTTCTCCCTCTCCTATATCTTCCCTTAGTCTGGGCTTTAGACGTGACTTTACATATAAGCAGACTCCTCCGCCCTTCCCCTGTTTCCGGTCCCTTCTAAATAAACTATAATCTGTTAAATTTACCGCCCAGTCGTAGCTATCGTCTAGCCAAGTCTCTGTTATACCTACGATGTCATACCTCTCCTCCGATATAAGCGCCTGCAGCTCATCCGCCTTATTGGTCAGGCTTCTTGCGTTGGTCAGCATGCAAGATAAAACTTTGGGGTTATTTAGCATCCTATTCTTCTCTAACGATCTAACTGTACTATCCCCACCCCCCTCTCCACCCTCATTATATTCACTTCTCCCCTTCCCCCTTGCTTGCCTCACATCCCACCTATTTCCTTGGTTTCCCCCCCCGTCTCTAGTTTAAAAACTCCTCCAACCTATTAGCCATCTTCTTCCCCAGCACCGCTGCACCCTCCCCATTGAGGTGCAGCCCGTCCCTACGGTAGAGCCTTTAGCCGACAGCGAAGTCGGCCCAGTTCTCCACGTCGACAGGTCAGTTGCTTCTCTTCTGCTCTGTTCTGTTGATGGGACGAGATTGCCGATGCTATGCTGATACCAAGGAAGCCAGCTGTCAATCAGCATGATGTCACAGCCATGCCCCATCGACAGAGCAGCCCGAAAGAGGAAGATCTGCTCTGTTAACCTGAAGCAGAAGAATCACTGGCAGGACTACATTTTAACTTTATGATCACAAATATATCTATTAAAGCAATATTACTTTAATAAAATGAGAAATCAACCATCACATTTTGATGACTTTGTGACTTATGCTATTTACTGCTCCTGCACATTTACATATTTGACATCAAGTCATTGCTATCTCTAATATAATATTTTTTCCAAGTCAGCAACTCAGTCACCCTTATGTTAATTATCTCTCTATATATAGTACATAAATTAGTTGGCTGCAACACACAACTAAGCCTTCCCAGGGTGGTTAAAATGTAAATGTGACAGTTGTAAACCATGTATCATAAGTCTAACTGACATAAAAATGGCAGAATCTCACAATAATATAGTAATCATTACAAAATGATACGATGTTGTTTAAACATATTTCTTACATGGACTCCCATATGACTGATCATAGCCTTTTTCTGCTGTTAGGATTTCTCTACAGCTGTGGCTTTTTAGAAGAAAGCAGATGACGATTTGTATGTACAGTATGCCCTTTGGAGTCATTTCAAAGAATCAGGCCATGTGACCGCTAGTGAGCCCTAGAAAAGAGGTGGCTCAGACATAGCTCGCCCTAACCCCCTTGCAGCTAATATCTGTAAAATTACTTATTTTCTCTAGAGGAACTGCAATAATAATATTTACTATCACTTTAAGAGGCACAATACCCTTAATAGTTATGACATTTGAATGAGCCATGAAATATTCATATAAATTCGCACAAGGTGGTAGTGTTGCAGAACTTTAAAAAGTTAGTTTCTTGCCGTGACACCACAGTACAGTCGAGGGTCAGGAAGCTGCTCGGACCCAACCTTTTTTTTTCCCCTTGTGTGGAGAAGAATATGTGACCCAAACAATTTTAAGCTGAGATGTAGTCTGCTTTATATATGACGCGCCCCCTGGGCCTGTGCTGTGCAGGGGGATACCCGGAGCCGGATCGCTGGGGGTTGTAGTCCTCCGTGGCGGTGACCCGGTCCGTGCCCAGGGCGCTCAAACCAGTGGCAGTCTATTGGTGTTATAATAAGTGTCCGACTACGCCACCCGTGGATTGCGGTCAGTGGGGACCGCCGCTGTGCTGCCGACCGCTGAGGTTGATGTAGTTTGCGCAGCCGAGTATGGAATAACTCCCCACGGGAGAAGTATTGCCTCAGGGCAGCTAGTGTGGATGATGGGAGTGATGGTGTGAGCGTCCCAGTAGTAATGGTGCTGGTGCGGCGATGAAACACAGAGACGTGTGGTGCAGTTCAGGGTCTTTACTGATGGTATAAAGCAGACCCTCCCAGGAGTACTGGTTAGCAGTAGGGGCCTGGTCAGTCTGTGAGCAAGCAGGATCTCCCCTGGCCAGGTGGAGTTGTAGGCCTCCCCGACTATCTGCACTCTTTCCTGGCTACCTTGCTCTATGCGGGTAGAAGTAGCCCACGTCCCTGAGTATACCGTGTGGTGCTCACCCGTATGGCCGGTGACTTGGGGCCTTCCGTTAGCCTCCGCTTCACGATGGCGGTGCTGGTCCCTTGCTTGTGACCGTGCCTTCGGGTTTCTAAGGCCAGAGGACATGGAATCCCCTGCCGGTTGGATTCTGCTGCTGGACCTGGATGTCCCCACAGCCTCGGACTCCGTGTCCGGGTTTAGTGTCTTCAGCCAAGGCGAGCTTTCTAGCTTCCAGCCTCTGGCACTCACTCCTGCTCCTACAGAGCTCCTAGTTCTTCCTTTCCCTGTGTCTGGAACTGTACTAATCCCGCCCCAGACCCAGTTTATAAGGGCAGATTCCTCCCCTCCCAGGTCTGGGTGGGCCGTGTTGCATGCTTAGGGCTCCTGACCAGAGAAACCTCCCACTTGCTTTCAGACATAATATCTCTATTACTGTGGTAACCAGACCCCTGGGGTGCCACATATACACATGTTAAGTTTTCACTAGAGTATAACTATTGTAAAGGAGACCAAAACCACTTCCACTGCAGCTAACCCAGCACATGGAGACCCAATCAGGAGTGTTCACTAGAGATGAGCGGTGTTCGACTCGAACTGTTCGCCAATCTCAAATTCAAGGTGTTTTGAGCGGTGTTCGAGCCGTTCGGCGAACACGAACGATTTGAAAAAGATCCGGATGTTCGAGGTTATGTTCGATAACTGTTCGTGCACCAAAATCATAACTGGATTTTTTCACAGTAATGCTGATAATCAATGTTGATACGCAGTTTGAGTGTACAGCGGGGCGGGGGGAGGGGCAGGGGATGGATCTCTGCAGAAATAATGAAGATCTCCATTTTTTTTTCTCTTTCCCGCATTTACAGTGGGGAGGTGCAATCTGTCAGCCTATCAGCAGCGCACACACGGAGCGAACTGCTTTTTTTCACACAAGAAAGGGCATGTGTCATTGGCTGTGTATGTCACATGTCCTTGCCCTATAAGACCCAGCCATTTTCCCCGTCGCCACCATTTTCTCACTGCTGTAGCTGCGTGTTAGGCCGCACCGCTGTTGCTGTGTGCGCTAAACTTTTAGTGTTAATTTCAAGCCAATTTTCTCAGAAATATACAGATAGCTTGGGAGTAGGGAATAGTTGTGATTGCAGTCCTTTTGAGGACTAGGTTCCAGCATATCCTACGACTTTTAGCAGGCATCATTCTATTAGTCCATCTATACTAAGCTCCACCAGCTTTCAAATTACTAATAATTTTTAGCTGCATCTTGCCTGGAAAATAATTCTGGGCATAGTAGTAGTGTGTGGTACTCATTCTATTAGGCCATCTATACTAAGCTCCACCAGCTTGCAAATTACAAATAATTTTTATCTGCATCTAGCTCGGAAAATAATTTTGGCTTGTAGCAGTGTGTGGGACTCATTCTATTAGTCCATCTATACTAAGCTCCACCAGCTTGCAAATTACAAATAATTTTTATCTGCATCTAGCTCGGAAAATAATTTTGGGCTTGTAGCAGTGTTTGGGACTTATTCTATTTGTCCATCTATACTAAGCTCCACCAGCTTGCAAAGTACAAATAATTTTCAGCTGCATCTAGCTTGTAAAATAATTTTGGGCATAGTAGCAGTGTTTGGTACTCATTCTATTAGGCCATCTATACTAAGCTCCACCAGCTTGCAAATTACAAATAATTTTAATCTGCATCTAGCTCGGAAAATAATTTTGGGCTTGTAGCAGTGTGTGGGACTCATTCTATTAGTCCATCTATACTAAGCTCCACCAGATTGCAAATTACAAATAATTTTTATCTGCATCTAGCTCGGAAAATAATTTTGGTCTTGTAGCAGTGTTTGGGACTTATTCTATTTGTCCATCTATACTAAGCTCCCCCAGCTTGCAAATTACAAATAATTTTCAGCTGCATCTAACTCGTAAAATAATTTTGGGCATAGTAGCAGTGTTTGGTACTCATTCTACTAGGCCATCTATACTAAGCTCCACCAGCTTGCAAATTACAAATAATTTTTAGCTGCATCTTGTCTGGAAAATAATTTTGGGCATAGCACCAGTGTGTGGTACTCATTCTATTAGGCCATCTATACTAAGCTCCACCAGCTTTCAAATTACTAATAATTTTAAGCTGCATCTTGTCTGGAAAATAATTTTGGGCATAGCACCAGTGTGTGGTACCCATTCTATTAGGCCATCTATACTAAGCTCCACCAGCTTGCAAATTACAAATAATTTTTAGCTGCATCTTGTCTGGAAAATAATTTTGGGCATAGTAGCAGTGTGTGGTACTCATTCTATTAGGCCATCTATACTAAGCTCCACCAGATTTCAAATTACTATTAATTTTTAGCTGCATCTTGTCTGGAAAATAATTTTGGGCATATTAGCAGTGTGTGGTACTCATTCTATTAGGCCATCTATACTAAGCTCCACCAGCTTGCAAATTACAAATAATTTTTAGCTGCATCTTGTCTGGAAAATAATTTTGAGCATAATGGCAGTGTGTGGTACTCATTCTATTAGGCCATCTATACTAAGCTCCACCAGCTTTCAAATTACTAATAATTTTTAGCTGCATCTTGTCTGTAAAATAATTTTGGGCATAGTAGCAGTGTGTGGTACTCATTCTGTTAGGTCATCTATACTACGCTCCACCAGCTTGCAAATTACAAATAATTTTTAGCTGCATCTTGTCTGAAAAATAATTTTGGGCATATTAGCAGTGTGTGGTACTCATTCTATTAGGCCATCTATACTAAGCTGCACCAGCTTGCAAATTACTAATAATTTTTAGCTGCATCTTGTCTGGGAAATAATATTGGGTATAGTAGCAGTGTGTGGTACTCATTCTATTAGGCCATCTATACTAAGCTCCACCAGCTTGCAAATTACAATTAATTTTTAGCTGCATCTAGCTCGGAAAATAATTTTGGGCATAGTAGCAGTGTGTGGTACTCATTCTATTAGGCCATCTATGCTAAGCTCTACCAGCTTGCAAATTACAAATAATTTTTAGCTGCATCTTGTCTGGAAAATAATTTTGGGCATAGTAGCAGTGTGTGGTACTCATTCTATTAGGCCATCTATACTAAGCTCCACCAGATTTCAAATTACTAATAATTTTTAGCTGCATCTTGTCTGGAAAATAATTTTGGGCATATTAGCAGTGTGTGGTACTCATTCTATTAGGCCATCTATACTAAGCTCCACCAGCTTGCAAATTACAAATAATTTTTAGCTGCGTCTTCTCTGGAAAATAATTTTGGGCATAGCAGCAGTGTGTGGTACTCATTCTATTAGGCCATCTATACTACGATCCACCAGCTTGCAAATTACAAATAATTTTTAGCTGCATCTTGTCTGGAAAATAATTTTGGGCATAGTAGCAGTGTGTGGCACCCATTCTATTAGGCCATCTATACTAAGCTCCACCAGCTTGCAAATTACAAATAATTTTTAGCTGCATCTTGTCTGGAAAATAATTTTGGGCATAGTAGCAGTGTGTGGTACTCATTCTATTAGGCCATCTATACTAAGCTCCACCAGCTTGCAAATTACAAACAATTTTTAGCTGTGTCTAGCTCGGAAAATAATTTTGGGCATAGTAGCAGTGTGTGTTACTCATTCTATTAGGCCATCTATACTAAGCTCCACCAGCTTGCAAATTACAAATAATTTTTAGCTGCATCTTGTCTGGAAAATGATTTTGGGCATAGTAGCAGTGTGTGGTACTCATTCTATTAGGCCATCTATACTAAGCTCCACCAGCTTTCAAATTGCTAATAATTTTAAGCTGCATCTTGCCTGGAAAATAATTTTGGGTATAGTAGTAGTGTGTGGTACTCATTGTATTAGGCCATCTATACCAAGCTCCACCAGCTTTGAAATTAATAATAATTTTTACCTGCATCTAGCCCGGAAAAGAATTTTTCTTCCCAATAGTGGTAGCAATAGAAATATGGGGCGCGCGCCTGGCTAACAAAAATATATGCCTCATAACAGAAAACACCAGCCTAGCGCACTGCATTAATAAGATGGCATCATCGTCTCTCCCAGTGCTAGGCCTACTACGCCGGCTAGCATTCCTGTGCCTAAAACACAATGTATGGGTCCGCGCTAGCCACGATGCTGAGGGTTCTAAAGCTGCTGCTAACGCTTTATCACAATTCAATTGGCAGATTTTCACAGAGCTCCTCCCCAACGCACACCCATGGGGCGGGCAGCAGTTGCCCACCCTCCCTATGGGATCTAGTGGCGAATAGTTGATGCCATTAATCAGAACGTCAGTTGCCCCGTCGACGTGGCAAGCATACGGTAAGGCATGGGAAGAGTGGACACGACTAGTAGCAGGCAGACGGGTTGACCAATGTGAACAAGCCAGATTACAAGTCACCATGGAATTTCTCCACCATCCAATGATGAGGGGCATATCAGGTGCGTCAGCGCAGCGGTGTCTGACCGGAGTAGCATTTCACTTCCAACTACTGAATTGACAATCCATAAAAGGGTGAAAAAGGGGTCAGTCAAGTCAGGAGTGTAGACGTCCCATCCCGTGTCACTAAAACTGATTTCTCACATCATATCCCTAACACCATTAACATGACTCTCACAATTTGAAGCAACACTACTGTCTACTGCATTTGCGATCGCCTTCTTCGGGGCGCTATGCATAAGCGAATTAGTCCCTCAATCCAAAATTACCACCAGAGGAGGCTTATTACACCAGGACGTAGTCATAGCCAATAATGCAATACATCTACGCATACGCCAATCGAAAACGGTTCCAGCGGGCAGGGGCACTTGGGTACTTCTACAACCTACAAACGGTACACTGAGACGGGTAACAATAGTAAAAACATATATAACCATAAGATCACAAAGTAATTTCTTCCTATTACACATTGATGGAATGCCATTATCAAGATACCAGTTCCAAGCTATATTTAATAAATGCATAACATCGACAGGGAACCACCCCAAAGATTATGGGACACACTCATTTCGCATAGGCGCGGCCACGGAAGCAGCAAGAGCAGGACTGTCAGAAACGGAAGTTCAGAGGATAGGGAGATGGCGATCCATGTGTTTGGCGAGATACATAAGACCAGACTTGTTATCCTAACGTGGTTTGTTTCTTTTACAGGTGACGCTAAGCCAACATTGTGGGTGATAGGCCACTTGTATATATATTGGGCAGAAAAAAGGGCGAAAGTCCGCCCAGGCAGGAGGAAATTAGAGTTTCATAACACATATTTCAACTGGAGAGGTATTAGAGGCCTGCTATGGCCACAGGTACTAATGGAGGTAATCAAGGTAGGGAGAGAGGCAAGAGGTCCGGTCATCTTAGTTATACAGGCCGGGGGAAACGACCTAGGTCATCACAAGAGCGCATAACTAATGGCAATAATGAAACTAGACACTGAGCGCTTCAGAGAATTTTTCACAAAACTAACTATAATATGGTCAGAGATTGTGCCAATAGCGGTATGGCAAGGTGCGCGAGACATCACGGCCATCGAACGGACAAGGCGGGTAATAAATATTCCGATGGCAAAATTTAGAAGAGACAGAGGCGGTGTAGTGATACGACACCGACAACTGGAAGGAGATAAAGCAGGTCTCATACGGCCCGACGGTGTTCACTCAATGGATATTGGACTGGACATATTCCTGTCAGGACTCCAGGACAGAGTGGAACAAGCGTTAAGAGTGATGGATGGGGGTCAGAGTCCTGCATACGAGTACGCAGGATCCTCCGTGGCCTGGAAATAGAAAGGACATGTTGGAGAGTTCCACTTGTTGGCCAACTTGCCGGTGTGGAGACCCAGGGCATGCTGCAACAAGCTAAATTATTTTAGAAATAAAATGCCTTTCTAATGGAATGAGTATAAAGAGTTAATAAAGCTGTGACCGATCCTCACCCATCCAGTTGTAAGAGTTACATTATTGTATTGTCAAGGAAAGGGGGGCGGTAGGGGGGCTGAGCGTCTGGGTTTGGTTGGGGGTTCCCACAGTCTGCCTAGGCTAGATGCATTTAAAAATTCTTATTAGATACACAGGCGGTGCAGCTTGCTTCGCAGCTGGGCTACTACGCCCAAAGTATTGCCTAGGCTAGATGCAGTTAAAAATTCTACGCTGACTAGCAGACACTGAAGCTTTGGAGCAGACCTCTGAGTAAACAGCTCTTCAGACTCAACCATCTGTGTTACCCCAAGCCATAGTGTACGTCGTTTCTTACAGTTAAAAGGGGGGGGGGCGACCCAACCCACCTGGAATTGATGATGCCAACGTCACGTAAAACACAGCAAGGGGACTCCAAAAAGAGTTTCCATTTTTTCCAAAAATTGTGGCACAGACACCGCTTAAGTGGCATCAATTGCCCCAGAGTTGCTTAAAACGGTTGGTGAGGTGATTTTACCAAATCCTCAAGCTTTTAGTCTCCCCAGGATGACACCGGGGTAGAAAAGTCCTTGCGGATCCATGATTTGTTCATCTTTATGAACGCAAGTCTGTCTACATTCTCAGTGGACAGCCGCGTGCGCTTATCTGTCAGCACACCACCAGCAGCGCTGAACACACGTTCAGAGAGAACGCTGGCTGCAGGGCATGACAAGATCTCCAAGGCGTGAGTGGCGAGCACTGGACATTTTTCCAGATTGGAATCCCAAAATGAGCAAGGGTCCAATGACACAGTCATGGCTTCGATGTTCACTTGGAGATACTCCTGTACCATCCTCTCTAGGCGTTGACTATGTGTCAGACTTCTTGTCTCCTGTGGCCTTGCAAAGGATGGTCTAAAAAAGTGGTGAAACGATTCCACAAAATTGCTGTTACCAGCAGATATTGTGTTACTGTTACGGTTTGAGTGATGAATAGTGTTGAGCGAACATGCTCGACACTGCTCGGTACTCGCCCGAGCATCACGCTACTCGGGATGTTCGGCGAGCACCGAGCATTTCCGGGTTACTCGGGCGGGAGCTCGGGTCTCCGCCCTGCATGTTTGCCGCTCTTTACAGAGCCAATGAACATGCAGGGATTGCCAGCCAGTCACTGTAATGCCGCAGCCATGTTGTTTGTGGGCATTAGAGTGATTGGCTGGCCGCACAGCGTCAGCTCGAGTATTTAAAACCGGGCGCCGCCATCTTGGACACAGTCGCTCCGGATCAGACAGTGTAGGGACAGCGCTGCTGATTTAGGGAGAGATATATCCTGCAAAATAGTTAGTGTAGGGTCTGTAAAGGCTGCCAGATCAAACAAACAGTCCTTCTCAGGACTAATATCCATCCCAGGTATATCAGGCAGGCAGGCTGTATAGGAGACGCAATGGTTATACCAGCAAACGCTGCATTACCGTCCTGTGTGCTGCTCCTGTTGCTGAAATTGCTGGACTTAGCTCCAGGTCCCGGGGGCCAGGAAAAATCCTTTTTTTTAATCTAAATCCTCTTTTTTTTTCCTCCTTCACAATGTACAAATACCCATCTTATTAACCTTTTGGTGTCCCCCCCCAAAAAACAAAAAAAAGTGTGCCTCTGATTTTTCAGACACAAATATATCTGTTGAAAATAGTCTGGTGTAGGCTAGAGAAATAGAAGTGTGGTTTTGCAGTTCTATGGGCCATTTGTATCTAAAAAAAAACAGTTTGAGTGTGTCGCTCACTGTTCAGCCGCAAATATATATATTTAAAAAAGTGTGGTATACACCAGTAAATTATTACTGTGGTTTTGATGTTCCACGGTAAACATCTCTATTATCCTGTTTTTGGCATTTTTTGCTGTATAAAAATAATAATAGTGTCTCCCTGATTTTTCAGACACAAATATATCTGTTGAAAATAGTCTGGTGTAGGCCAGAGAGACAGAAGTGTGCTTTTGCTGTTCCACGGTAAAAAATCTCTATTATCTTGCTTTTTGCATTTTTTGCTGTAAAAAAAAAATAATAGTGTCTCCCTGATTTTTCAGACACAAATATATCTGTTGAAAATAGTCTGGTGTAGGCCCGAGAAATACAAGTGTGGTTTTGCAGTTCCACGGTACAAACCTCTGTATTATCCACTTTTGGGCTATTTGTATCTAAAAAAAACAGTTTGAGTGTGTCGCTCACTGTTCAGCCGCAAATATATATATATATTTTAAAAAGCCTGGTATATACCAGTAAATTATAACTGTGGTTTTGCTGTTCCACAGTAAAAAAATCTCTATTATCCTGCTTTTGGCATTTTTTGCCGTAAAAAATAAATAGTGTCTCCTGATTGTTCAGACACAAATATATCTGTTGAAAATAGTCTGGTGTAGGCCCGAGAAATACAAGTGTGGTTTTGCAGTTTCACGGTTCAAACCTCTGTATTATCCACTTTTGGGCCATTTGTATCTAAAAAAAACAATTTGAGTGTGTCGCTCACTGTTCAGCCGCAAATATATATATATTCAAAAAAGTCTGGTATACACCAGTAAATTATAACTGTGGTTTTGCTGTTCCACGGTAAAACATCTCTATTATCCTGCTTTTGGTATTTTTTGCCGTAAAAAATAAATAGTGTCTCCTGATTGTTCAGACACAAATATATCTGTTGAAAATAGTCTGGTGTAGGCCCGAGAAATACAAGTGTGGTTTTGCAGTTCCACGGTTCAAACCTCTGTATTATCCACTTTTGGGCCATTTGTATCTAAAAAAAACAATTTGAGTGTGTCGCTCACTGTTCAGCCGCAAATATATATATATTCAAAAAAGTCTGGTATACACCAGTAAATTATAACTGTGGTTTTGCTGTTCCACGGTAAAACATCTCTATTATCCTGCTTTTGGTATTTTTTGCCGTAAAAAATAAATAGTGTCTCCTGATTGTTCAGACACAAATATATCTGTTGAAAATAGTCTGGTGTAGGCCCGAGAAATACAAGTGTGGTTTTGCAGTTCCACGGTTCAAACCTCTGTATTATCCACTTTTGGGCCATTTGTATCTAAAAAAAACAATTTGAGTGTGTCGCTCACTGTTCAGCCACAAATATATATATATTCAAAAAAGTCTGGTATACACCAGTAAATTATAACTGTGGTTTTGCTGTTCCACGGTAAAACATCTCTATTATCCTGCTTTTGGCATTTTTTGCCGTAAAAAATAAATAGTGTCTCCTGACTGTTCAGACACAAATATATCTGTTGAAAATAGTCTGGTGTAGGCCCGAGAAATACAAGTGTGGCTTTGCAGTTTCACGGTTCAAACCTCTGTATTATCCACTTTTGGGCCATTTGTATCTAAAAAAAACAGTTTGAGTGTGTCGCTCACTGTTCAGCCGCAAATATCTCTATTTAAAAAAGTGTGGTATACCCCAGTAAACAATAACTGTGGTTTTGCCATCCCACGGTAAAAAATCTCTATTATTCAGGTTTTGTTAGTTTTTTCCGTAAAGAAAAACAGTAGTGTCTCCTGACTGTTGTGACACAAAAATATATCTGTTGAAAATAGTCTTGTGTAGGCCCGACATCCCAGTGTGGTTTCGCAGTTCCACGGGTCAAATTGCTGTACTATCCAGTTTTGGGCCTTTGGTATCTAAAAAAAAATCAGTTTGAGTGTGTCGCTCACTGTTCAGCTGCAAATATCTCTATTTAAAAAAGAGTGGTATACCCCAGTAAACAATAACTGTGTTTTTTCTCTTCCACGGTTCTAATCTACTCTTTATTACCCTTTTTCCATTGATAGTGCAAGTGTAAGCTATTTTACTTCATTTACAATGGGCAAGGCGCGTGGCAAGGGACGTGGAAGTGGACGTTCTGGTGATGGTTCGTGCAGAGGACGGGGCCGTGGCCAAGGTGAAAATGTGCCACAACCAACAGCCACATCTTCTCGCTCCCACTTCTTGACCGAATTACTAGGGAAGCACAGAACAACACCAGTATTGAGAACTGATCAGTGTGAACAGGTTATTAATTGGATAGCAGACAATACTTCCAGTTACCTCGGCACCACCACCTCCGGTCTGTCTTCCACACGGTCAACTCTTAGTAGCCGTGAGTCTCGACCGCATACTCCTCCTCACCCTGATGCTCCTTCCTCCCACCATGCCGAGTGTCGTCAGACAGCAAGTGATCCCACACTTGGACACTCTGAAGAGCTGTTCACTGGTCCATTTCCATATTTGGGCCCCGAGCCTGATACGCTTGAAGTGGTGGAAGAGGAGATCCCATGTTGCGATGCCCAAATATTTGAACAGCCACGGCCACAGGAAGTCGACGTTGGCAATCTGTCACAAGAGGTGGACGATGACGAGACACAATTGCCAGGAAGTGAGGAGGAGGATCGTGGTGCGCAAGTGGAAGAGGAGGAGGTGGTGGATGATCTAGTAACTGACCCAACGTGGAAGGAGGACATGCAGAGTGAGGCCAGCAGCACACAGGGGGAGGGAGGCAGAGTACCCCAACAGGCAGGAAGAAGCAATGTGGTGGCCGCAGACAGAAGGCAGGCAACCGTTCCCCGTAACACCAACACGAGGGATGTTGCCAGTACAAGCGGTAGGTCTTCCAGAGTCTGGAATTTTTTTAAAGACTCTGCTGATAACCCCAAAAAGGCCATATGTTCCACCTGCCATGCCAGCATCAGCAGGGGTGAAAATACCAGCCTGACCACCACTAGCATGATCAGGCACATGGCAGCAAAGCACCCGACTTTCTGGGGCGAAACCCAGGGTCCACGACCAGTGTCAGCGGGTGTCACTACTGCTTCTTCCACTGTTGTGCGTGCAATAGAACCCCCTGTTGTGTGTGCAAGGCAATCCCCTGTCCATACTGCATGTAAAGATGCCCCCTCCTCTCAGTCTTCACTTGTTATGGCAGTTTCTCAAGAAACAGCATCAACGTCCACGTCCACGTCCCACCGCAGCGTTCAATTGTCCATATCCCAGACCTTTGAACGAAAGCGGAAATTCGCAGCTAACGCCCCACAGGCCACAGTCCTAAATTCGCACATTTCACGACTGCTTGCATTGGAAATGCTGCCTTTTAGGCTGGTGGAGACGGAATCCTTCCGCAATATTATGGCGGTGGCCGTCCCTCGGTACTCGGTCCCCAGCCGACACTATTTTGCCCGGTGTGCCATCCCCGCACTACACAAGCACGTGTCCCAAAGCATCTGCCGTGCCCTCAACAACGCAGTTACTGGGAGAGTCCACCTGACAACGGACACGTGGACAAGTGCTTGTGGCCAGGGACGGTACATCTCTCTGACGGCGCACTGGGTAAACATAGCGGAAGCCGGGACCCAGTCGGACCTTGGGACGGAACACATCCTCCCCACACAGAGGATTGCGGGCCCTATGTCAGTCAGAGTTGCCCCCACAGTGTACAGCTCCTGCGCATCCTCCTCCTCCTCATGTTCAGCCTCCATCTCAGATATCACCACATCAGTTAAAGCTGGAAGCACTGCAGTACTGCCTCCGCCAAGCGGCAACAGGCTGTGCTGAAACTCATAAGCTTAGGTGATAAACCTCACACTGCTTGTGAGTTGTGGACAGCTGTGAAAGAGCAGGCAGATCTGTGGCTGAGACCGCTGAACCTACATCCCGGCATGGTCGTGTGTGACAATGGCCGTAACCTGGTGGCGGCTCTGAGGCGAGGTGAGATCACACACGTACCATGCCTGGCTCATGTGCTTAACCTCGTGGTTCAGCGGTTTCTTAAATTGTACCCCGAGTTGCCCGATCTGCTGTGAAAGTACGCCGCCTGTCAGCTCATTTTCGCAAGTCGGCTACAGCTTCCGCCGCCCTTGCTGTGTTGCAGCAGCGTTTGCAGCTTCCGGCACACCGACTGGTGTGTGATGTCCCCACACGTTGGAACTCTACCCTCCACATGTTGCAAAGGATTTGTGAGCAGAAGAGAGCAGTTGTGGAGTAGCAGCTGCAACAAGGCCGTCGATATTCAGGTCAGACTCCACACATAAGACCTCAGGAGTGGACCTGGATGTCTGACATATGTACCATCCTGACAAACTTTGAGGAGGCAACCAAGATGGTGAGTGGCGATGACGCCATCATTAGTGTCAGCATCCCACTTGTCTGTCTTTTGCAACGCTCTCTGCAGAGAATTAAAGAGGAGGCACTGCAGCCAGAGTATGATGAGATGGATCAAGAAGCCGTAGCGGGCGATTACACACAGCCCAGCCTCATCTCATCCCAACGTGCATTGGGGGACAATGAGGGAGAGGAGGAGGAGGAAGAACAGGAGCTGCTATCATGCATTGTAGACGGTAGTACCTGTACAAGTGTCATACCGTCGGTTCAGCGTGGGTGGCCTGAGGACAGGGGGGAGGAGGAAGAGGAGGAGGAGGAGGAGAGCATGGTCAGTCGTCATCTTGGTGAGGACACGGAAATCTTGCCCGTTACCAGTCTGGCACGCATGGCTGACTTTATGTAACGCTGCCTTAACCGTGACCCTCGCGTTGTCAAAATGTTGGGTGACAGTCATTACTGGTTGGTGACACTTGTAGACCCCCGCTACAAGGAGAACTTTCACTCTCTTATTCCTGAGGTGGAGAGGTCTACAAAAATGGGGCAATACCAGAAGGCCCTTGCTGCAGAACTCTTAAAAAAATTCCCATCTGAACACGCTAGCGGAAGAGGTCACAGTTCGTTGCCCAACCAAGGCGTACAGGCGAGAGAGATGCAACTCCAATCCAGCAGAGGCAGGGGAACACTGTCAACGTTCTGGGACAGTTTTCTGACACCCGCCCAGCTTACAGGCCCTGAGGTGCGGGGTACTCTCACAAGGAGTGGAAAGTTTCAAAAGATGGTGAGGGAGTACCTTGCCGATCGTACCAGCGTCCTCCGTGATTCCTCTGTGCCTTTTAATTATTGGGTATCCAAGCTGGACACTTGGAATGAACTCGCTCTGTACGCCTTGGAGGTCCTGGCCTGCCCTGCCGCTAGCGTGTTAGCGGAGCGTGTTTTTAGTGCCGCTGGGGGAATTATAACTGATAAGCGCACTCGCCTGTCAACTGACAATGCTGACAAGCTGACTCTTCTCAAAATGAACAAGGGCTGGATTGGGCCAGACTTCTCATCACCACCAAATGACAGCAGAGTAACATAAAGTCAAATCCACTGTGTTATTTCGGGAGGTGTATTCACATGCACCGCTTCACACCCACACATGGGTATACGCTTCCTCGTTTCGGCTGTTTAATCTTCTTCTCCTTATCCTCAGCCTCCACCACCACTATACCACCAGGGTGCCAGCATTGCAAGTTCCTCTGTCCTAATTTTTGGCAGCTTTTGCTGGGAAAGCATAAGCAAATACCATGGGACACCCACTCCCCAATAATGGGACTTATGTTTATAATATGCTGTACTGCATGGCTCTTGTAAGGGGCATTGCAAGTTGCTCCGTCCTAATTTTTGGCAGCTTTTGCTGGGAAAGCATAAGCAAATACTATGGGAGACCCACTCCCCAATAATGGGACTTATGTTTGTAATATGCTGTACTGCATGGCTCTTGTAAGGGGCATTGCAAGTTGCTCCGTCCTAATTTTTGGCAGCTTTTGCTGGGAAAGCATAAGCAAATACCATGGGACACCCACTCCCCAATAATGGGACTTATGTTTATAATATGCTGTACTGCATGGCTCTTGTAAGGGGCATTGCAAGTTGCTCCGTCCTAATTTTTGGCAGCTTTTGCTGGGAAAGCATAAGCAAATACTATGGGAGACCCACTCCCCAATAATGGGACTTATGTTTGTAATATGCTGTACTGCATGGCTCTTGTAAGGGGCATTGCAAGTTGCTCCGTCCTAATTTTTGGCAGCTTTTGCTGGGAAAGCATAAGCAAATACTATGGGAGACCCACTCCCCAATAATGGGACTTATGTTTGTAATATGCTGTACTGCATGGCTCTTGTAAGGGGCATTGCAAGTTGCTCCGTCCTAATTTTTGGCAGCTTTTGCTGGGAAAGCATAAGCAAATACTATGGGAGACCCACTCCCCAATAATGGGACTTATGTTTGTAATATGCTATACTGCATGGCTCTTGTAAGGGCCATTGCAAGTTGCTCCGTCCTAATTTTTGGCAGCTTTTGCTTGCAAGGCATAAGAAAATACTATGGGACACCCACTCCCCAATAATGGAACTTATGTTTGTAATATGCTGTACTGCATGGCTCTTGAAAGGGGCATTGCAAGTTGCTCCGTCCTAATTTTTGGCAGCTTTTGCTTGCAAGGCATAAGCAAATACTATGGGACACCCACTCCCCAATAATCGGACTTATGTTTGTAATATGCTGTACTGCATGGCTCTTGTAAGGGGCATTGCAAGTTGGTCCGTCCTAATTTTTGGCAGCTTTTGCTGGGAAAGCATAAGCAAATACTATGGGAGACCCACTCCCCAATAATGGGACTTATGTTTGTAATATGCTGTACTGCATGGCTCTTGTAAGGGGCATTGCAAGTTGCTCCATCCTAATTTTTGGCAGCTTTTGCTGGGAAAGCATAAGCAAATACTATGGGAGACCCACTCCCCAATAATGGGACTTATGTTTGTAATATGCTGTACTGCATGGCTCTTGTAAGGGGCATTGCAAGTTGCTCCGTCCTAATTTTTGGCAGCTTTTGCTTGCAAGGCATAAGCAAATACTATGGGAGACCCACTCCCCAATAATGGGACTTATGTTTGTAATATGCTTTACTGCATGGCTCTTGTAAGGGGCATTGCAAGTTGCTCCGTCCTAATTTTTGGCAGCTTTTGCTTGCAAGGCATAAGCAAATACTATGGGACACCCACTCCCCAATAATGGGACTTATGTTTGTAATATGCTGTACTGCATGTGGCACGCCCCCTGGGCCGTGTGTACACGTGTGTGGGATGCCCGGTGCCGGGACTCTGGGGTCTGTAGTCTCCGTGGCGGTGACCCGGTCCCGTGGCTCAGGCTGGTCAAACCAGTGGCAGTCTTTCTTAGGTTTTGAGGTTATTTGTCCGACTGTGCCACCCGTGGATTGCGGTCAGGGAGTACCACCGCTGCGAGGCAGACCGCTGAGGCTGGTGTTGTGTGCGCAGCATAGAATGGGATAACTCCCCTCGGGAGGAGTATAGCCTCAGGGCAGTGATTGTGGATGATGGGGGTGATGGTGCACGAGCGCAGCAGGAACGATTCAGAGTCTTTGCAGTGCAGTTCAGAGTCTTTACTGATGATTATAAGGTAGACCCTCCCGGGAGTACTGACTAGCATAAGAGGCCTGGTCAGTCTGTGAGCAAGCAGGAGTTCCCCTGGCCAGGTGGAGTTTTAGGCCTCCCCGTCTGCCTGCACTCTTCCTGGCTACCTTGCTGTAAGCGGGTAGAAGTAGCCCACGTCCCTGAGTGTACCGTGTAGTGCTCACCCGTATGGCTGGTGACTTGGGGCCTTCTGTTAGCCTCCGCTCCACGACGGCGGTGCTGGTCCCTTGCTTGTGACTGAGCCTCCGGGCTTCTATGGCCAGAGGACCTGAAATCCCCTGCCGGCTGGTTTCTGCTGCAGGATATATAAGTCCTCACAGCTTCGGACTCCTGTGTCCGGTTCCTATTGTCTTCTGCCAGGGCGAGCTCTGCTCAGCTTCCAGCCCCTGGTCTTTAGCTCCTAGCTCCTACAGAGCTCCTTGCTGTTACTTTCCCTTGCTCTCACTCTGACTCTGACTGTTCTCTGACTCACTCAACCCCGCCCCAGATCCAGTTTATAAGGGCAGAATTCTCCCCTCCCAGGACTGGGGCAGGAGGATGTTGCATGTTTAAGGGATCCTGACCAGGAAACCTCCCACTTGCTCTCCGACGTAATATCTCTATTACTGTGGTGACCAGACCCCTGGGGTGCCACACATGGCTCTTGTAAGGGGCATTGCAGTTCCTCATAATTTTTGGAAAGCCTTCCATTCACTGCTTAGGCCAACAGTGCACGGGAGGCCCAGTTGCTATAAATCGAAAAAAAGGTTTAGTTAACGCCCTCTGACCTCCATGTCATTTCCAAGGGGCATTGGAGTGCCTCGAAATTTTTGGTAGGCATTGCACTCACTGTATGCCCTATAACTGTGTAGCCGAATCGCTCCTTTTGTTACAGAAACATATCCTACAAGACATATCTGGTTGACTGGCCTGATATTGATGTGAATGGTCCCTGTTCCTCCTGCTCTTTCTCCTTTGCCACCACCTCATCCATCATTTATCACCTGAAGCTTTGTTTTAACGGGAGTCATAGAACTGGGATAGTAGCAGGAAAACATCCAGCAATCCTCGGAGGAGGTAGGATATGCGCCAAAACACGGACCATCTCATGCCTAGCCGCTACTACATACATGCGCTTGCATTCCAAGAAAACAAAGCAGATGCTAACTTCTATCATCATCATCATGCTCCTCACCTAGGCACTCTCAACTCCCCTGATGGAGAAGCCAGGGCCCACCGGAGGAGTCTGGTTCTCTGGTGGGCTCGTCCAATGCTGCCCTAAAGCAGGCCAGGCTAAGAAAAGTGTTGGGGAAGGTGACAGGAGAAATCAGGGCGGCTGGGGACCGAGTATGGACACCTGGCCGCCACCTGGCGGCTGGGGACCGAGCGTGGACACCCGGCCGCCAGGCGGATGGGGACAGAGTATGGATACCTCGCTGCCGAAGCGGCCTTGAGGTAGTGGCCAGCTTTGGCCTCCTCCAAACTAAAAGGCCCCATTTCAAGTGAAAGCTAGCAGTATGGTATTGCAGGCTGCCGGTGGGTGGGTGATTGGCTCCATATTTTCGCTTGCATTGCAAGGAATGGGGGAGGTACAATTGAACACTGCCCTGGGACAAGGACTTGCACGGGGATAGTTGCAAGTCTGCATCTTCTGATGCGGCAAGGATCATTTCTGATGGGCACACTTTTAGACAGTGACCTGGGGGTCAGAGATGCTTCCAGGGGTCTTCCCCATGCTGATCCCTTGTCTTTTCAGCACTGCATGCATGTGTCACACAGCACATGGCCAGATAAGGTTGTAAAATGTTAAAATGACATTTCCCGGTGAACACATTTGTCACGGTTGAAAGCAATACAAAAGTGCAAAAACGCATGAAAAATGCTACTTGTGAACATAGCCCAAGGTGTGGAGGAGTATTTTTGTTTTTGGTTATTTATTTTACCTTATACACAAGTTTTTACCCTGGAAAGGAAATTCCTTAACATATTTCACAGGAAAACCGTTTCAGTTTCGTTTTTGAACGTTTTATTGTGAGCCCGCAAAAGTGGCTTAATACCTCTGACCACGTTGTTGACAGCAGTGACCTGGGGGTCAGAAATGCTTCCAGGGGCGATCCCCATGCTGCCCCCATGTCTTTTGAGCACTGTCACTATCGTTTTGGGCACTTTTAAGGCTTTCTACAGACTGCCGGGGGTGCTGCCGCAAAAATGCTCGGGTCTCTTATAGACTAACATTGGGCTCGTTGCTCGGGTCGAGCACCCGAGAATCACGGTAAGCTCGGCCCGAGCTTCGAGCACCCGAGCATTTTAGTGATCGCTCAACACTATCAGTCGTCATCTTGGTGAGGACACGGAAGTCTTGCCCGTTACCAGTCTGGCACCCATGGCTGACTTTATGTTACGCTGCCTTAACCGTGACCCTCGCATTGTCAAAATGTTGGGTGACAGTCATTACTGGTTGATGACACTTTTAGACCACCTCTACAAGGAGAACTTTCACTCTCTTATTCCTGAGTTGGAGAGGTCTACAAAAATGGGGCAGTACCAGAAGGCCCTTGCTGCAGAACTATTAAAAAAATTCCCATCTGAACATGGTAGCGGCAGAGGTCACAGTTCGCTGCCCAACTAAGGCATACAGGCGAGAGAGACGCAACTCCAATCCAGCAGAGGCAGGGGAACACTGTCAATGTTCTAGGACAGTTTTCTGAGACCTGCCCAGCTTACAGGCCCTGAGGCGCAGGGTACTCTCACAAGGAGTGGAAAGTTTCAAAAGATGGTGAGGGAGTACCAGCGTCCTCCGTGATTCCTCTGTGCCTTTTAATTATTGGGTATCCAAGCTGCACACTTGGAATGAACTCACTCTGTATGCCTTGGAGGTCCTGGCCTGCCCTGCCGCTAGCGTGTTATCGGAGCGTGTTTTTAGTGCCGCTGGGGGAATTATAACTGATAAGCGCACTCGCCTGTCAACTGACAATGCTGACAAGCTGACCCTTATCAAAATGAACAAGGGCTGGATTGGGCCAGACTTCTCATCACCACCAAATGACAGCAGAGTAGCATAAAGTCAAATCCACTGTGTTATTTCGGGAGGTGTATTCCCATGCATCGCTTCACACCCACACATGGGTATACGCTTCCTCATTTCGGCTGTTTTTTTCCCTTCTCCTTATCCTCAGCCTCCACGACCACTATACCACCAGGGTGACCGTGGTCCATGTTGCCAACATTGCAAGTTCCTCTGTCCTAATTTTTGGCAGCTTTTGCTTGGAAGGCATAGGCAAAGACTATGGGAGACCCACTCCCCAATAATGGGAATAATGTTTTTAATATGCTGTACTGCATGGCTCTTGTAAGGGACATTGCAAGTTCCCCCTTCCTAATTTTTGGCAGCTTTTGCTGGGAAGGCATAGGCAAAGACTATGGGAGACCCACTCCCCAATAATGGGAATAATGTTTTTAATATGCTGTACTGCATGGCTCTTGTAAGGGGCATTAAAATCGTCTTGTTAAGCTACTGTGACCTCCACGTCTCTTCCAAGGGTCGTTAATATTGTCTTTTTATTCCACTGCGACCTCCACCACTCTTCCAAGGGGCATTAAAAGTGTCTTGTTAAGCTACTGTGACCTCCACGTCTCTTCCACAGGGAGTTGATATTGTCTTTTTATTCCACTGTAACCTCCACCACTCTTCCAAGGGGCATTGATATTGTCTTTTTATTCCACTGCGACCTCCACCACTCTTCCAAGGGGCATTAAAACCGTCTTGTTAAACCACTCTGGACTCCACAGCTCTTCCAAGGGGCATTGACATGTTGTTTTTAATTACCTCTAACCTCCACGACTCTTGCATCGGGCATTGCATTTCCTCCTAATTTTTGTCAGCTTTTGCTTTTCAATGCATAGGCGAACACTAAGGGAGACCCACTCCCCAATAATGGGTAGAAGGTTTTTAATACGCTGTAATCCACATCTGTTTCAAGGGGCATTGCAGTGCCTAATAATTTTTGGAAAGCCTTCCATTCCCTGCTTAGGCCAACAGTGTACAGGAGACCCAGTTGCTATAAATGTAAAAAACGGTTTAGTTAAGGCCCTCTGACCTCCATGTCACTTCCAAGGGGCATTGGAGTGCCTCGAAATTTTTGGTAGGCATTGCATTCACTGTATGCCTTATAACTGTGTAGCTGAACCGCTCCTTTTGGTACAGAAACATATCCTACAAGACATGTGTGGTTGGCTGGCCTGATATTGATGTGAATGGTCCCTGTTCCTCCTGCTCTTTCTCCTTTGCCACCACCTCATCCATCATTCATCACCTGAAGCTTTGTTTTAACGGGAGTCATAGAACTGGGATAGTAGCAGGAAAACATCCAGCAATCCTCGAAGGAGGTAGAATATGCGCCAAAACGCTGACCACCTCAGGCCTAGCTGCTACTACATACATGCACTTGCATTCCAAGGAACAGAAAGCTAAGGAGGTGGATGGCCTCATGATCATGAATAATTTACTCGTTGTGTAGTAGGCCGACCACTGCTGCGGTCTACCTTCTGAACTTTGTGTTGAAGCCTGATTGACCCAGGACCCGCAATCCTCTATGTCTGGAGGACGTGTTGCATCCCAGTGTCCAACTGTGTCCCGGCTTCCACAATATTAACCCAGTGTGAAGGCGTCAGTGGGATGGACCATTCCTGGCCACATTCACTTGTCCACGTGTTTGTGGTTAGGCTGTCCTTCCCACTAAATGCACTGGGGAGGGCACAGGTAATGTTTTGGTATGCGCGCTTGTGTATAAGGCGCACCGGGACAAATAGGGGCAGCTCGGGACCGTTTATGGACACCCGGCCACCCCCACGCGGCTGGGGACTGAGTATGAATACCAGGCTACCGACGCAGCCATGACGTGGTGGCCAGATTCCACCTCCACATGCCTAAAAGGCCCAATTTCAAGTGCAAGCACGCTAGCAGTATGGTATTGCAGCCTGGGGGTGGGTGGGTGGCAGGCTGCATACTTGCGCTTGTATTGCAAGTTATGGGGGAGGTACAATTGAACACTGCCCTGGGACAAGGACTTGCACGGGGATAGTTGCAAGTCTGCATCTTCTGATGCGGCAAGGATCACTTCTGATGGGCACACTTTTAAGCAGTGACCTGGGTGTCAGAGATGCTTCCAGGGGTCTTCCCCATGCTGTTACCATGTCTTTTTAGCACTGTATGCATGTGTCACACAGCACATGGCCAGATAAGGTTGTAAAATGTTAAAATGACATTTCCCAGTGAATGCATTTGTCACGGTTGAAAGCAATACAAACGTGCAAAAACGCATAAAAAATGCTACTTGTGAACATAGCCCAAGGTGTGGAGGAGTATTTTTGTTTTTGGTTATTTATTTTACCTTATACACAAGTCTTTACCCTGGAAAGGATGTTCCTTAACCCCTTTCCGACCTGGTCAGTAATAGTACGCACCAGGTCGGGAAGGCCGGTTCAGCGGGGGCTCCGGCGGTGAGCCCGCACTGAAGCGAGCACATGTCAGCTGATTATTGGAATCGCAATCCACCCGCGGCTGTTAACATGTTAAATCTCTGACAGTGGCATTTAACTCGCGCTTCCGGGAGTCCTAAGCCCCGCCCATCAGTGACCCCGTCACGAGATCGCGGGTCACCAATGGGTGGGCATGACAACTCAGGGTCTGCAGCAGACGCCTGTGGTTGTCATGTCTCAATTGCTATGAGCGCCACCTAGTGGTCAGCGCTCATAGCAAGTGAGCATTTCTCCTGCATACTAGCGATCTGCTCATCGCTTGTATGCAGTAGAAGCAATCAGACAACTGCTGCTTCTAGTCTCCTCTGGAGACTATAGAAGCAAGCAGAAAGTGTAAAAAAAAAAGTTTAAAAAAAAATATATATATATAAAAGTTTAAGTCACCCCCCTTTCGCCCCATTCAAAATAAAATATATATATATAAAAAAACAACCACATACACATATTTGGTATCAGCGCGTTCAGAATCGCCCGATCTACCAATATAAAAGAAGAATTAATACAATCAGTAAACGGCGTAACGAGAAAAAAATTTTAAACGCCAGAATTAAGTTTTCTTGGTCGCTACAACTTTGAAATAAAATGCAATAACGGGCGATCAAAACATCGGATCTACCCCAAAATGGTATCAATAAAAACGTCAGCCCGGCACGCAAAAAATAAGCCTTCACCTGGCCCCAGATCTCGAAAAATGGAGAAGCTAAGGGTCTCGGAAAATGGCGTCATTTTTTTTGTTTTTTTTAGCAAGCTTTGGATTTTTTTTTCACCACTTAAATAAAAAAGAACCTATACATGTTTGGTGTCTATGAACTCGTAACGACCTGGAAAATAATGATGGCAGGTCAGTTTTAGCAATCTGTGAACGTGGTAAAAAAAGGACCCAAAAAACAACTGTGGAATTGCATTTTTTTTGCAGTTTCACTGCACTTGGAATTTTTTTCCCATTTTCCAGCACATGATATGGCAAAACCAGTGATGGTGTTTAAAAGTACAACTCGTCCCGCAAAAAATAAGCCCTCACATGGCCATATTGAACGAAAATTAAAAAAGTTCTGGCTCTGGGAAGAAGGGGAGCAAAAAAGGAAAACACAAAAACAGAAAGACCCATGGTCGTTAAGGGGTTAACATATTTCACAGGAAAGCACTTTCACTTTCGTTTTTGAACGTTTTATTGTGAGCCTGTAAAAGTGGCTTAATACCTCTGACCACTTTGTTGACAGCAGTGACCTGGGGGTCAGAAATGCTTCCAGGGGCGATCCCCATGCTGTCCCCATGTCATTTGAGCACTGTCACTATCGTTTTGGGCACTTTTAAGGCTTTCTACAGACTGCCGGGGGAGCCGCGGCAAAAATGTTCGGGTCTCCCATAAACTAACATTGGGCTCGTTGCTCGGGTCGAGCACCCGAGTATCACAGTGAGCTCGGCCCGAGCTTCGAGCACCCGAGCATTTTAGTGCTCACTCAACACTAGTGATGAAAACTCGACAGTCCCACGGTTTGCAAGTTAGAACTGAGATTCACTACGTGCACCACTGGTGTTTTGTGGAAAAGCACATGTAAGATTCTGCAACAGCCTCTTCTGATACTCCTGCATGCGTGAATCCCTTTCTATGGCAGGAATTATTTTGGCAAATTTACTTTTGTACCCGGGATCTAAGAGTGTGGCAACCCAGTAGTCGGGATTACTTCGAATTCTGACAATCCAAGGGTCATGTTGCAGGTAGTGCAGCAAGAAGGCACTCATGTGTCTTGCGCATCCAGGAGGACCAAGTCCTTGTTGTGTTGGTAGCGAGGTAAGAATCATGCTTCCTTCCTCTGCCCTCTCCCCCCCAACCTCACTCAACAGAAATGTGATCAAGGTCTCCCTCATCTGATGAGTCTTACATGCCCATCACCAGTTCATCCTCCACTTCTTCCTCGGCTCCTGCACCTTCCTCAACAGTTTGGCTGCTACCATGCGCCCTGGTTAATCCCTCTCCCTCACCCTCCCATGCCTGCCGCCTTGGTGCTGCCGACCGTCTGGACCTTGGAGATGTTATCCCTTCCGCATACGACTCCTCCTCTACTTCCTCCACCTCCTCTTCTCCCACCACCTGACTCTGAATTCTGTTTAACGTGTGCTCCAGCATGTAAATCACCGGAATAGTCATGTTGATAATGGCATAGTCAGCACTAAACATCTTCGTCGCCATTTCAAATCTGTGCAGAAGGGTGTGTGGCGCCCCTGAGGGTTCAGTCGCCACGGAGGTACTGCATCTCACCCAGAGGTGTGGTATCTCACCCTCAGGTAAGGAAGGAGTACGGCTCGGGACCCTAACACCTGCATCCAACACATACCCGCAGTGGGGATAGGGCGAGATTGCTCCTAAGGGAGAGCACAGACCCAGGTCCCTAGCTGGCGGTAGGGTCCTATGTAGTGGGTGTGGGTGGAGAAAGCAGCTTAGGGGAGCACATGACAGGGAGAGTATAAATAGGAAGCCATCATAGAAAGAGCAGGCCAGTCAGAGGAGGAGAAGTGACAGGAGCAGATGCTCTGCATGAGCTCTGCTCCGGAGGGGGGCCTAGCCTGGGAGGCCCAGGACTGAAGGAGAGAAGAGAGGAGTGGGAGCAGGAAGGCTCCAGGAACCGAAGGGACCCTAGGGGTACAGGCCGTGCAGAAGGCCACCCGTACGTCCGCTGCTACCAGGAGGTAGAGGGGTCAGGCCAGATAAGGGGAACCGGTCCCTCAACTAGCGGAGAAACAGCAAGGCTCAACTAGAAACCGAAGGCTGCAGCATTTCATGTACTGCAGGCCAAAGTCCACACCAGTCTCACTAAGAAAGTAGCCACATAGGACCCAGGGGACGGAACACACGTCGCCCGCCAAGGCCCGAGGATACCGGATAGAAGTGTCACTGGGTGTGAGGTGCAGGGAGAAGGCCAGAGAAAGGACACACAGAAGGGGGTTCTGCTAAGTACTCCGGAGCTATCTGGGGGTGGACGGAGCCCCTCACTGAGTACACACAGCACGACGGGGGAGATTGCTCTGGTACCTGTAATCGGGACTGCAACAACTGTGAGTAAAGATCTTGGGACTGCATCACACGGACTCTTTGTTCATTACTGATTCCCTGCACTACAACCACCATCATCCACCCACACTGCCCTGAAGCTACACTCTTCCTGTGGGGAGTAATAATACCATTGCTGCAAAACCACCAACTTCAGAGGACTGTTCCGCAGCGGCGGCCCCTTTGGCCGCACTCCACAGGTGGCGTAGTCGGACATTATAAAACCCATATATACAAATTACCCTTGGATTGACCGCCCTGGGTCATGGACCGGGTCCCCGCCACAGTGACTACAGCCCCCAGCGTCTACCGGCCCAGCTCCGGTTACCCCACGGCCCAGGGGGCACGTCAACTTCATAGGTCCCTGATCTGAGACCACTCCTGCAGTGTGATTTGCCCCACCTCTGGATCTCTTTGGCCCAGGCTATACCTCAGAACGTATTGCACCAGGGCTTGTCGGTGCTGCCACAGTCGCTGCAACATGTGCAGAGTTGAATTCCACCGTGTCGGTACATCGCATTTCAGCCGGTGAACTGGCAGGCCCAACGACTTCTGTAGAGATGTAAGTCGTTGAGCTGCGGGATGCGAATGGCGGAAGTGAGCACACAGTGACCGTGCCCTCTGCAGAAAGCCATCTAGTCCGGGATAGTGGGCTAACACGTGAGCCATACAAGGCACGTGTGTGACATTGCCCCGGCCCAGGTTTGCAGCATTGTCGCACACGGCCTTCCCTGGTTGCAGGTCCAGTGGAGACAACCATTCATGAAACTGGGTCTCCAGAGCTGACCACAACTCCTCAGCTGTGTGACTCACATTTCCCAGACATTTCAAAGTAAACACCGCCTGATGCCGTTGAGCCCTGCTGCCAGCATAGTAAGGAGGTGTGCAGGATTTCTTCTGCGCAGTTAGAAAGCGGGTGGCATTACCAGACAGGCTTTGGGTGCAGGTGGAGGACCGAGAGGAGGTTGAGGAGGCAGAAGCAGTGGAGGAACTTCTAGATAAAGAGGATTGACGTACAACTCGTGGGGACGGCAAGACTTGGACAGCAGTCCCTTGTCCTGCTGTCACCATAGTTACCCAGTGCCCAGTCAGCGACATGTAACGCCCCTGTCCATGCCTACTCGTCCAAGTGTCTGTGGTGAAATGCACCCTGTCACACACAGAGTTTCTCAAAGAAGCGGTGATGTTGTGTGCGACATGCTGGTGGAGCGCAGGCACACCTCTCTTTGAGAAGTAGTGCCGACTGGGCATCTGGTACTGGGGCACTGCGACGGACATAAGGTCTCGAAAATCCTCTGTGTCCACCAGGCGGAAAGGCAGCATTTCTGTAGCCAACAGCTTGCAGATGGTGAAATTCAACCTCTTAGCTTTGTCATGGCTAGGAGAAAATGGTCTTTTACTTGTCCACATCTGAGGGACCGAGGGCTGGCTGTTGTGCTTAGACGGGGTTGAGTAGGGTGTCTCCGGCAAACTGCCGGTCTGTGAGGAAGTTGCAGGCGGAAAAGTTAGGTTGCCTTGATCCAAAGGTGGTGCTCTCGATGTTGGAGAGCGCTCAACACCAGCTGGTGTTTCCACTTCCAAATGAAATGATGACCTGCCAATCACACTGGCTGTTGCGGGTAAAGAGGTGGCAGGTCTGCGTCCAAAGACATGTGTGACTGCTGTCCCCCCAGTCACAGAGGATGAAGAGGCCGCGGATGCACAAGATGGGGCAGACGGTGGTTGGCCCGGCCCGCTAGGCCGCATTGTAGCACAGTGAGCTTCCCACTGCAACTTATGCTTCATATCCATGTGACGGTTCATGCATGAAGTACTCAAACTATGGATTTTTTGGCCTCTACTTAGCTTTTGGTGACAAATATTACAGATAACACGAGTTGGATCATCCTTATCGATCTGAAAAAATGCCCAGACTATGCAAGGCTTAGAGCCCATGCGACCTGAAGAGCCACTACGACTTGTGGTCAGAGGCAGAGTTGTGGTTGAGGATGCAGTTGTTGACGTGCTTCCAGTACTCTGTCTCTGTCCAGGAACGCGCAACCTAACCTCGTCGTCAATAGCATCTGTGACGCCCCGCTGCGCTTGGTATCACAGATCCTAGAAGTGTGCATTGATGGAATCCTCCACAAGAGGCCCCCATAAACATTCACACATCTCCACCTTCCACATCAGACCAGCAGAGGGAGCCCGTTAGGGATATAAATAGGGAAGGTGGAGCTAGGCAGTTCAGTTCCTCTGAAGAGTTCCTACAGTAGAGAAGCCTAAGAGAGGTCAGTCTGCATTGGAGCTCAGTCTAGTCTAGAGAACTCAGTTAATAGTTCAGCAGCGGAGCACGAGGCTCCTGCTAGCTAGATTCAGGGAGCCCAGTTAGAGCTTAAGGTGTGCCGGCACCATAAGATCGGCAAGCTGCCGTTAGTGTGTATAGCCTAGTGAGGGCCCGAGTAGGCCGAAGGCGAGTGGAGAGTTAGTACATAGGTGGCAGAGGAGCTTAACCAGCTCACCCCGGAGCATGGACCAGAAACCGGATCCGAGCTTACCAGGATCTCTATGACCCAGTAAGGCATAACTGGAATCCCTGGAGAACTACAAGTCCCAGGATCGCTAAGGTGCTGATACGTAACAGAGCCAGGAGACGCTTAGGCCCCGCATACTGGGAGCGTGAACTCCAAGACAAGGCCCTACCACAAGGTCAGCCAGCGCAGGATAGAGACAAAGTTAGGCCTAGCTCCAGGCAGGTCAGAAACTTACTACGCAGAGGCAAGAAACAGGAGGCCCTACACCCGCTAATTGGGGAGGATCCTGATATGCACCCTTCACCCTACAGTGCTCCGGGATGTGCCTGAATTTCCACCAGTAAAAGGTACTGAAGTGACTACCGTGTCCGTTCCCGTTCTTGCTCTGACCCAGCTGGGTCTCGCCTGTCCTGCATTCCCCCAACATACGCTGCCCTGAGGCCTAGCTCCACCTGTGGGGAGCTATACCATCGAGCTGTCTTATCACCGGCCTCAGTGGACTGCTGCAGCGCTGGTGCTTCTCACCAGATACCACAGGTGGCGTTACGAACTGTTATAAAATTAACAATTATCCACCATTTTAAAGAGTGACCCCAGGGTACGGGCCCGGGAGCCGACCACCGCGACATTCCCAAGGCCAGGCAAAGGCCCGGGTACTGAGTCATCCCCATCCCCTGGGCTAGTCACATCCTCCTCCACCTCCTCTGCTAACCTCATCGACTGGCTGACTGTGGGTTGACAGTAAGTGGGATCTCCAACCTCGTCATCATCACCCTGTGTGTTCTCACACCCGTCGTCCTCAGAGCCAACCTCTTCCTGCCCTGACCGAAAAGTCAAGTTGTCGCTCCAATCAGGTTTTTGAGTCTCATCATCGTCTTCATCATTGTCTCCACCAACAGGAGTTACAGTTTGGGAACGAGGGTCTACATTATGCTCAGAACCTTCTTCATCTGGTCCTGGATCCGGCTCATAAAGATTCTGGGCATCAGTGCAGATCATTTCCTCGTCTGGATTAACAGAAGCTCTGGAGCAGACCTCCATTTCCCAGGCTATAGTATGAGTAAACAGCTGTGCCCACTCAACCATCTGTGTTACCCCAAACTCAGACGGGCAGCTGGAGACTTGGGAGCTGTGAGGAAGCAAGTGCGATTGGGGTGACACCTCTGAGGACTGGAGTATTTGTGATGTTGAAGTTGAGGTGGAGGAGAGCCCACTTGAAGGAGCACTTGATATCCGTTGAAGCACCTGCTGTTTTTGTGCCTCATCTGGAATTTGTAGCGATGGGCATGTCCGTAAGAAAGGGATCGTATCACATTATCCACGAAAAGAAGTAGACATCTTAGTATGGCTGGAAGATGGTCTTTCTTCTGCAGATGTTACTCCCCCCCACCACAGGGGGGCTCGACCCACCAGCGGACAGGCACCAGTATTGGGAGAGGGGGGCTGGCCGTCAGGGTCCACCGCGGCTCTGGCACAAACCCGGCGACACGGAGGTCGCACGGGCAGGAACGGACTGGCCGTGTCGGCTTCGCACTCCAGTGTAGTCCCTCTGCCCGCTCGCGCCCGTAACCTCAAAGGGATGCGTAAGCGGCTTTTCTTCCCAGGGCTGTTCCCCGCCCAGCAGGAACGTGGGGGAGCTCAGGTCGGCCTTCCACTGTACTCCCTTACCTCCCTCGCCCTCTTTCCTTCTTCCGTTCTCCATCTAACCCCTCGGCTCTGTGGTGTCCGCTCTCCCTCCTGCTCTCTCCTTCTCACAGGTGGACTACCGTGTGTATTCACACTGTGGTGAATCTTTTGGGCCCAGGCATAAGAAGTTGTCGAGGTAATGGATAATATGTGCCCCCTTAGAAACGTCCATAACAACCCATTCGAGGAAGCAACTAAATGCCTCAAATAGTGAGCAGGATCTGGACCAACCCATGGGCAAACTGCGATCTATATAGTTTGCTCCTTCCCAGAAGCAGCCCAATAGGTGCACACTATTCAGAGGCACAGGTAGTAAGTAACCGGAACGCCGCATCAACTTCTGTTTTGGCCATTAGGGTGACCCTTCCCAACTTCTTGATCTGCCTGATTGCCTTGTCAAAGGATGTACAGTATATACTACTGTACTTGGTTCCGCATCGATGTTGTCGTTTACTGACCTGCCCCTTGGATATGACAAATGGTGGATTAGTCCGAATGTATTGAGTTCCGTTTTTGGCACAACTCACAACGGGGATACCACTACGTCTTGTAAGGAAAGTGTTCTGAATGGAACCGCCATTCTACCTAAAGATATTTATTTTTTTAATTTTCTTGTCACGACGTCTGGGTGTTGGTAGGCTGATTTTAGATTTTTACTCCAGCCTTTCTGTGTCTCCCCCTCCTTTTACTCCTCCACCTCTTTTCTTTGTGCATGACTATACTGTATGTACTTGTCACTTTTCCATGTGTTAGTTGTGTCTTCTGAGCAGTTTGTCAGCTTTTGGACACCTTTGAAGTGTTTTCTAAGTGTTTTCTATGTGTTTCTATGTGTTTTTGTTTGCCTGCCATTGTTTTTAACGGTGTTCGACGAACAGTTCGACGAACAGTTCGGCGAACATACGGGTGTTTGACGAACCGAACCGAACTCGAACACTACGGGGGTGGCTCAACACTAGTGTTCACATTTCCCTAAATTAGGGCTTAATACCACCAAAGTGGCATCAATTTCAGTACAGTAGAAGTACACTGCTCAAAAAAATAAAGGGAACACTCTAATAACACATCCTAGATCTGAATGAATGAAATATTCTCATTGAATACTTTGTTCTGTACAAAGTTGAATGTGCTGCCAACAAAATCACACAAAAATCATCAATGGAAATCAAATTTATTAACCAATGGAGGCCTGGATTTGGAGTCACTCCCAAAATTAAAGTGGAAAAACACACTGCAGCCTGATCCAACTTTGATGTAATGTCCTTAAAATAAGTCAAAATAAGGCTCAGTATTGTGTGTGTGGCCTCCACATGCCTGTATGACCTCCCTACAACGCCTGGGCATGCTTCTGATGAGGTTGTGGATGGTCTCCTGTGGGATCTACTCCCTGACCTGGACTAAAGCATCCGCCAACTCCTGGACAGTCTGTGGTGCAACTTTACGTTGGTGAATGGAGCAAGACATGATGTCCCAGATGTGTTCAATCGGATTCAGGTCTGGGGAACGGGTAGGCCAGTCCATAGCTTCAATGCCTTCATATTGCAGGAACTGCTGACACACTCCAGCCACATGAGGTCTGGCATTGTTCTGCTTTAGGAGGAACCCAGGGCCAACCGCACCAGCATATGGTCTCACAAGGGGTCTGAAGATCTCACCTCGGTACCTAATGGCAGTCAGGCTTCCTCTGGCGAGCACATGGAGGGCTGTGCGGCCCTCCAAAGAAATGCCACCCCACACTAATACTGACCCGCTGCCAAACCGGTAATGCTGAAGGATGTTGCAGGCAGCAGATCGCTCTCCTGACTCTGTCACGTCTGTCACATGTGCTCAGTGTGACCCTGCTTTCATCTGTGAAGAACACAGGGTGCCAGTGGTGACTTTGCCAATCGCGGTATTCTGTGGCAAATGCCAAGCATCCGGCATGGTGTTGGGTTATGAGCACAACCCCCATCTGTGGACGTCAGGCCCTCATACCACACTCATGGAGTCGGTTTCTAACCGTTTGTGCAGACACATGCACATTTGTGGCCTGCTGGGGGTCATTTTGCAGGGCTCTGGCAGCGCTCCTCCTGTTCCTCCTTGCACAAAGGAGAAGGTAGCGGTCCTGCTGCTGGGTTGTTGCCCTCCTACAGCCCCTTCCATGTCTCCTGGCGTACTGGCCTGTCTCCTGGTAGTGCCTCCAGCCTCTGGACACTATGCTGACAGACACAGCAAACCTTCTTGCCACAGCTCGCATTGATGTGCCATCCTGGAAGAGCTGCACTACCTGATCAACTTCTATGGGTTGTAGAGTCCGTCTCATGCTACCACGAGTGTGAAAGCACAACCAACATTGAAAAGTCACCAAAACATCAGCCAGAAAGCATTGGAACTGAGATGTAGTCTGTTGTCCCCACCTGCAGAACCACTCCTTTATTGAGTGTGTCTTGATAATTGCCAATAATTTCCATCTATTGTCTATTCCATTTGCACAACAGCATGTGAAATTGATTGTCAATCAGTGTTGCTTCCTAAGTGGACAGTTTGATTTCACAGAAGTTTGATTTACTTGGAGTTATATTCTGTTGTTTAAATGTTCACATTATTTTTTTGAGCAGTGTAGTATAATTAGGACCGACACTTCTTCCCCTACAGCCAACCCAGTAGATGGAGACCCAATCAGGACTGTTCCCATTTGAAAACATTTGGGCTTAAAACCACCAAAAAAATAAATTTCACTATAGTATAAGTAGTATAATGGGGACCGACACCTCTTCCACTACAGCCAACCCAATGGATTGAGAGACCAAATCTGTATTCTCCACATTTCCAAAAATTAGGGCCCAAAACCTGCAGCCGCAGCAAGAGCAGGCACACAAGCCATATCACAGACTGCAATTCCGCAAGATCAATGCCGCACACTAAAAACTACAACATCGCCTACTCTGTACAGTCGGCAATTGGGGTGCAAAAGTCCTTTGAGATCCATGACTTGTTCATCTTGATGAAAGTTAGGCAGTCAACACTTTCATGGGACAGCCGGGAGCGCTTATCCATCAGGACATCACCAGCAGCGCTGGACACACGTTCTGAGAGAATGCTGGCTGCCGGGCATAAAACCTCCAAGGCGTGACAGGTGAGCTCAGGCCATTCATCCATTTTTGAAGACCAAAATGTAAAAGGGTCAAAATCCTCACTGATGGTATTCGTATTGAGCTCTAGATAGTCCTCCACCATCATCTACAGTCATTCTCCATGTGTCAGACTTGTACTCTGTTGTGCTGGTGCACGAGCTGGTCTAAAAAATGTGTGAAAGGACTCACAGAAATTGCTTCTGCCACTTACTCTGTTGCTGCTTTTGCTAATGTTTTGACGTTGACGAACTGAGGTGCCTGATGTTGAAAGACTACAGCTGCGATGCACACTGTGTGCCTCACTCCTATCTTGGGGAAAAGCTCTATTAAGGTTGCTTAAAAGCTTGTTTCGATACTCCAATATTAGCGTGTCCCTTTCCAGAGCGGGAAGCATCTGGCAAAATTTACTCTGATAACATGGATCTAACAGAGTGGCAAACCAATAGTCAGCATTATTTCAAATCCTAACTATACTGGGATCGTGTTGCAAAAAGTGCAGCAAGAAGGCACTCATATGTCGGGCTCTTCCAGGTGGTCCATAGCCAGACTCTATTGTTGACTGTGTAACACTGATGCATGTTTCCTTCGTCCCCTCCTGCCAACCACGTTCAACAGAGAGGGGATGATTATCCTCTTCATCTTCTGACTGTTGCTCGCCCATCACCTCTTCCTCCTCCATTTGTTCCTAGGCTCTTGCACCTTCACTAAAAGTATGTTTGGTACAACCAAACCCCCTTGAACACAGGAAGCCACCATCACTTGGCATCCGCCTGTGTGACGACAGTCTGGAACTTTGAGACATTCTTATCCCTTCCACATCCTCCTCTTTTTCTGGGACAACCACCTCCTGTCGCACGCCATTTCAAAGCTGTGCAGAAGGGTGCAGAGGTCCTTAATCTGTTCCCACTCCATAAACGTGATATGCCCCATGTCTGTACTGCATTGGCTTAGGCTATGCGACATGACATACTGCGTCAGGGCCCGTTGCTACAACATGTGTACAGTGGAATTCCACCTCGTCGGCACATCGCATATCAACATGTTAACTGGCATGGACAAAGACCTCAGCATTGATGCAAGTCGATGACATGAGGAATGCGAAAAGCGGAAGTGAGCACACAGCTTTCGTACTTTGTGAAGCAGGTCATCCAGGCCGGGATAGTGGCGGAGAAATCTCTGTACCACCTGGTTGAGTACGTGAACCATGCAAGGCATGTGTGTGAGTTCGCCTCGGCGTAGAGCCGCCAACAGGTTCGCACTGTTATCGCACATGGCCTTCCCTGGCTCCTGGCAGCCTGGAGAGCTGTCCACAACACTTCAGCGGTATGACTGCGATCTCCAAGGCATATTAATTTGAAGACTGCCTGATTGCGATGAGCCCTGGCTGCGCAATACAGAAGTGGTGTGAATTCGCTCTGCACTGTTGGAATGCTAATCTCATTAAGGCAGAGGTTGAGTGCGCAGGTGGAGGCCCTAAAGGAGGTGGAGGACGCAGAAGCAGTGTAGGAACTGTGAAATACAGAGGTTTGTTCTGCAAGCCTTGGGGATTCCAAGATATGTGGAGCAGCCCCTTCCTCGCCTGTCCCCACAGCCACCAGAGTCACCCAGTGACCAGTCAGCCAGCGAGATGTAACGCCCTTAGCCATGCTTACTCATCCAGGTGTCTGTGGTGAAATGCACTCTGGCAGATATAGATTTAGTCAAGGAATGGGTGATGTTATCTGCAAAATGCTGGTGTATTGCAGACACAGCTTTCTTAGAGAAGTAATGGCGACTGGGCAACTGGTACTGGGGGACTGTGACGGCCATCAGCTTTCGGAAACCATTTGCATCCACCAGGCAGAAAGGCAGCATTTACAAGGCCAACAGATTTTAGATGGTGGAGTGCAACCTCTTAGCTTTGTCATGTGTAGGTTGAAACAATCTTTTACGTGACCATACCTGAGGGACCGAGTGCTAGCTGCAGTGCTGAGAGAGGGCGGAGTATGGTGAAACGGACAAACTGCTGGACTGTGAGTGAGGTGCAGGCACATTGGATTGAGAAACGTGTGGTGTGCTCGGTGAACCAAACACAGCAGGCATGTCTGCTTCCGTTACATCTGACGGGCTCTCACTCAGCCTGACTGGAGCGGGTAGAGAACCAGATTTTTGCGGTGGGAAACCTGAGTGCCAATTCATGGCATGGTAACAGAGGAGGAGGAAGAAGCAGCAGATGCAGTTGATGGGGTAGCTGATGGTGGTTGAGGTCCGTTGGCCAGCATTTTAGCGCAGTGAGATTCCCAGCGTAACTCATGTTGTGTGCACATGTGAAGGTTCATGCATGTAGCAGTAAAATTGTTGTACTTTTTCCCTCTACTGAGTTTTTTCTTGCAAATGTGTGCAGATAACTTGAGTTGGCTCATCCTTTGCGGTCTCAAAAAAGACCCAGGCTAGGCAACCCTTGCCACCCATGCGAGCTGCTGATGTGGCACCCAGGGGATAGGGAGTACTCGGCGCGCGGGCCTTAATGCCTGGTCTTGGGGGATGTCGCAGTGGTCGGCTCCCAGGCCCGTACCCTGGGGTCTCTCTTAAAAAGGGGAAAATTAAATGTCAAAGTTCGTGATGCCACCTGTGGTGTCTGGTGAGGATCACCAGCGCTGCGGCAGTGCACTGAGGCCAGTGTTACGGCAGCTTTGATGGCGTAGCTCCCCACAGGTGGAGCTAGGACTCAGGGCAGTGATGTTTGACGAGGTGCACGATATGGCGATGACCCAGCCGGGTCCAAGGAAGAACAGGGGACACACACACACGGTTTGCTTCTGTACCTTTTACTGTTGGAAATGCAGGTACCGTCCGGAGCACTGTAGGGTGAGGGGTGCACTGCAGGACTCTCCCCAGTGAGCAGGTGTAGGGCCTCCTGTTTCTTCGCCGCTTAGTGTTAGTCTCTGGCCTGCCTGGAGCTAGGCCTAACTTAGTCTCTGTTCTGCACCGGCTGATCCTGTGGTAGGGCCTTCTGTTGGAGTACACACTCCCTGGTATATGGGGCCTCGGTAACTCCTGACCCTGGTATAACAGTCAGCGTTTGGTATTCCTGGGACATGTAGTTCGCCAGGGGTTCTGGTTGTCTTCTGCAGGGTGTAAAGAATCCCTGCAGACTCGGACCCGGTGTCTGGTATATGGTTTCTGGGGTGAGCTGGTAAAGCTCCTCTGCCCCCAATGCTACTCACTCCTCTAGCCTTCAGCCTACTCGTGCCCAACTAGGCTATACACACTGGCAGTTAGCTGGCTGCCTCTTCTGCTGCTCTCTGAGCGTCAGCAACGCTCCTAGCTCACTTAACTCGAGCTGCTTGAGCCTGGCTGAGCTCCACTGCAGACTGACCTGTTTCTTTGTGTCTCACTCTGCAGAAACTGGCTGTGGACTCCAGACTGTTTTGTCTCCACTCACTTCCTGAGGAGAACTAACTCACAGACTGACTCTGCCTAACTCCACCCTCCGTATTTATATCCCTATCCGGGCTCCCTCTGGTGGTCTGAGGTAGGGTGGAGGTGTGTGTATGCTCTGAGGGCCTCTTGTGGAGAAATCCTGAAATGCACCCCTCCAGGATCTGTGGCTCCATGCGCAGCAGGGCGTCACATTCCCCCCTAGTTGAACTCAGCACTCCCGGGCTGAAGCACATTTTGTAACAACAACAATAACAAGCTTCCCTTTATGGGAGGTTAGGACACTTGAACGTTGCATAACCAGAACATGGATAAATATACATATATAGTTCAATAAACAGTAGGCAATGAGCAACCAGAAAGTCCAAGTCTCTTCCGGAGAGGTTGCTCAAAGGGGCACTCAGGGAGTGCAAATATGTACAATGCAACCTCTTTGGGCTGCACATAGTCCTCAGCCACAGAGTTCTTAGATACCCAAGCGGGTAATGGGAAGCAAATAAGTAAAGTGTCCGTTTCACTTGGATTGTCCATTAGAGGGGCAAAATATATGTTAAAGGCATGTAAAGGCAATAAATACATAGCAATACATACACAGGATAATGTAATAATATACAGCATTATACAATACAATACAATACCCCAGGGGTAACTATCTACATCTGTCGGGGTTTAACTATTTTACTTAGTGTACCTGACAGGAAGTTGACCTTTCGTGCTACGTGTAGATCTGCGTAGTGCGGTGGTCTGTGTAGTGTCAGTGTTTCTCTCAGCTACCCTGTTAGTTCTACTAGCGATGGTATTGAAAAACTGCCTTAACCTCGCTACTGGGCTGGCAAGTTCACCATTGGCTGGGCCTTCTTGCTCCGCTTCTGCCGGGGATCCTTCTTCCGGGGATTCTTACTGAGCAGGCTCTTCTGCGGCACTAGGCTCTTCTGCAGCACTTACAGGTTCAACTTGCTGTGGAGGGTCTTCTGGCTGTTGGAAGAATTGGAGTACTGGAATTATGACTGCTCCTCCGATTTGAGGCCAATCTGTCGGGAAGTCTCCTAAATCAGTATGTATTACTGCTTCATCAGGTTCCTCCGGGAAAATGAGAGGCACTTCTTGGGGTTTTAGCAGATCTGGACACAACTTCAGGTGGTCCCTAGATACTGTTGCAGTTGTTCTTCCTCCATCTTTGCTGATCAGACACGTCTTCCTGTTGTCAAACCTTGAATTCAACACAGTGTAGGGTTCTCTCTCCCACTGGTCATCAAGCTTGTGGTTCCTCCGCTTCCTTTTCAATACCACTTCTCCTGGTGTAAAGGGTTCTGCTGGTGCACTTCTGTTGTATTATGCTTCTTGTTTATCCCTCACCCGAGTGAGACTGTCTTCGACACAGGCTTGTACTCTTCTGTACTGCTCCTGTCTGGTCGTGTCCCAGTCCTCAGTGGTCACATCAGCTTCAGGTTCTACAACACCAAGCTCCAGGTCCATGGGCAACTTTCCTGGTCTTGCCCGCATGAGATATGCCGGAGTGCAATTGGTGGAACTTACTGGTATGTGATTATACAAATCCACTAGGTCAGGTAGTAGGTCTGGCCACTGGTTTCTCTCTTCTAGTGGTATGGTCTTCAGTAGATCGATGATGATGTTATTCATCTTTTCACAGAGACCGTTAGTTTGGAGGTGGTACGGTGTAGTCCTGATCTTTTTACACCCGTACAGATGGCAGAACTCTTTAAACAATTCAGCCTCAAAGGCCGGGCCTTGGTCAGTCAGTACCTGCTCAGGGTATCCATGGGGTCTGCAGAAGTACACTTGGAACGTCTTTGCTGCTGTCTCTGCTGTCAGGTCTTTGACAGGGGCGACCACCAGGAACCTGGAGTAGTGATCCACCATGATCAGGGCATAGGTATATCCTGACCGGCTGGGTGACAACTTGACATGGTCCAGGGCCACGATCTCCAGGGGTCGAGTCGTCTTGATGGGTTGCAGGGGTGCCTTCTGGCTGCTGTAGTCTTTTCTTCTGAGGCTACAGGGTCCACAGTCTCTGCACCACCTCTCAATGGAGCTGCGCATTCCCACCCAGTAGAATCGACACTTCAACAGGGTCTCTAGCTTTTTCCAGCCAAAGTGCCCCGCCTGATCGTGGTAGGCCTCCAACACCATCTGGATGTCCGTCTTAGGGACCACTATCTGCCACACCATCTCATGGGCTTTTGGATTAACGTACCTCCGGCACAGCTTCTCACGGTAGATAAACAACCGGCTTCTCTCATTCCACAGTTGTTTTGCTTGGAGAGACGGATCCTTCTCCAGGGAGGAACCTTCTTGGGTTATCAGCTCCTTGATACGGCTGACAACCGGGTCACTGTCCTGGGTCTCCTTCCAGCTGTGGTGAGGCAAAGGGTTTAACATCTTACCACGCTGCCTCCTGGAGGCTCGTTGCTCGTGGATCATCCCATTCCAATGAAAGGCAGGTAGCTCAATCTCCTCCAGGTCATCCACTTCTTCTTCTGTGTCTGACTGGTGAGGCATCCTGGACAGGGCATCGGCGTTGGCGTTCTTGCGGCCAGCCCGGTACTTAATTGTGAACTGGTAGTTTGACAGCCGAGCCATCCATCGTTGCTCCATGGCTCCCAGCTTGGCTGTTTCAAGATGAGTTAAGGGGTTATTGTCAGTGTAGGCAGTGAACTTGCTGGAGGCTAGGTAGTGCTTGAACCTTTCTGTGATGGCCCAGACCAAGGCCAGGAACTCTAACTTAAAGCTGCTATAGTTCTCTGGGTTCCTCTCAGTTGGGCGAAGCTTCCTGCTTGCATACGCGATGACTTTCTCCTGGCCATTCTGCTTCTGGCTTAGGACAGCTCCCAATCCTTCATTGCTGGCATCAGTATACAGCAGGAACGGTTGGCTGTAGTCAGGGTAGGCTAGGATCTCATCACCTGTCAGGATCTCCTTCATTTATTGAAATTATTCAGCCTGTTCTTTACCCCAGTGGAACGGGGGATTTCTGCCCTTGGGGGACTGTCCTACCAGGAGGTCATGCAGAGGTGCTGCTTTCTTAGTGTAATCTTTTACAAACCTCCGGTAGTATCCTACTAGTGCCAGGAACTGACCACCTCTTTGAGGTTCTTCGGCTCCAGCCATTTCTGGATGGCAGTGACTTTCTCCGGGTCTGGTGCTACTCCCTCTGGACTAACAATGTGCCCCAGGTACTGTACCTTTTTCTTGAGCAGGTGGCACTTTGAGGGCTTCAACTTCATCCCATACCGGGACAGTGACTCAAATACCTCCGCCAGGTGCTTCAAGTGGTCCTCATACGTTTTGGAGTACACAATCACATCATCTAGGTATAGTAACACAGTCTCGAAGTTGCGGTGTCCCAGGCAGCACTCCATCAATCTCTGGAACGTTCCGGGGGCATTGCAGAGTCCAAACGGAATACTGTTGAACTCGCAGAGTCCCATCGGGGTGGTGAAGGCCGTCTTCTCCTGATCCTCCTCAGCCACAGCTACTTGCCAGTACCCACTAGTGAGGTCAAGGGTGGAAAAGTAATTTGCAGACTTTAAGGCAGCCAGGGATTCCTCAATACGGGGTAAAGGGTATGCATCTTTATGTGTAATGCGATTTACTTGTCTGTAATCTACACACATTCTCATGCTTCCATCCTTCTTCCTGGCTAGGACTAGGGGAGCTGCCCAGGGACTACAACTATCCCTTACTACCCCTGCCTTCTTCATGTCATGCAACATCTCCTTGGCTTTCTGGTAGTGTGCTGGAGGTATAGGCCTGTACCGTTCCTTGATGGGGGGATGGTTGCCTGTGGGGATGTGATGTTGTACCCCCTTAATCCTCCCAAAGTCAAGTGGGTGGTTGCTGAATGCCTGCTTGTATTCCTGAACCACCCGCTGTACTCCCTGTTTCTGGTGGGCTGGAGTGGTGTCTGTCCCAACATGGATCTGCTGACACCAATCCTCCACCTGGGTTGGAGGGTCATTATCCTCCACTTGGTCTGGGGAGGTTAAGGACTCCGCCGTGTGAATAGAGTTATTATTTACAGTGTAAAGTTTGGCAACAGTGGCATAACGTGGTAATCTGACCTTGTCTTCCCCATAGTTGAGAAGACGGACGGGCACCCTCCCATTGCGTACATCTACTACCCCCCTGGCAGTTAAGAGTGTAGGTCTGTGCTCTGAGCTAAGAGTTTCTACTACCGCCTGGTAGCTCTGTCCTTTAAGACCTATTGCTGCTCTACACCAGATAAGCATTTCGCTCATTGGGGGAATCACAATGGGTATCGGGTCTGTTACCCGCACGCTACCAATCTCACCACTTGTCAGCTTCACTTGCTGCTGGTACATCAGGGCTCGGATCTCCTTCTGCATCGCTCTCTTCTGCCCTGGTCTGGCAATGTCAGAGAGCTGTTGGAGTAAAAACACAACCTCCTCCAAACAGTTACCAACAATGTAGGTGCCTAGTACCACATTCAGTCCATTTTCCTCATTGACAGTCTTAACTACAATGAGTCCCTGGTCCTTTAACTCCACTCTCCCCACTTTTACTGCTACATTCTTAACCCCAGGTAGGTCAAGAGGGAGGCCGTTAGAGGCATATACTGAAAAGTCTGGGTTTGGGAGTTGGAGACTGTCCATGGACCAGTATTTGCTATAGAGGATATCAGGTATGATTGTTACCTGGGATCCGGTGTCCAGCAGGGCAGGTATCGCAATGCCGTCCAGTATGATGGATAGGAAAGGTCTTCCTTCCACGAACCTGCGGTGCCAGTCTGAGGGGCCTGCTGAGTCTATTCCTGGGTGTTGGCCCTCGGACCCAGGGTTTGCTTGTTTAAAGGACACTGGTGCACTGTGTGACCTGCCTTCTGGCAGCGGTGGAAGACGAAGTCTTGGTGAGGATGGCGCTGGTTGTTGGTCCTTCCTGGGGGCGGCATTGTCCTCCTCTGGAGTAGCGATGTCCTCCTCCGGGGTGGCGACTTCCTCCTCCTCCTCCGGTTCATCCAGGGGACATCCTCAGGGCAGTCGGCTACCAGGATCTTTCCCTCCGTCTCTGGCTCCGTCCGTAGCTGCAGGGTACTCATCACAGTGGCCAGGTTTTTGGTCAGCTGGCGCACTTCTGAGCGCAGACAGTCCTGCTCAGTAGGGGGCGCTGCCTGCACTTTGGCTTCAGCAGCCAGCGGGGAAAAGGTGGGTGCTGCTGGCGTTGGAGTGGCCCCACCCTGGTAACGTTGGATTGCAGTATCTGCTGTCTCCAGGGGTTGCAGTCCCTTTATAGCCATATCCTTAAGGGTGTCAAAGGTAGCATCTGGATGATCCAAGGACCACCAACGCACAGTCCTGCTCTCCGTTTGGGACCTCAGCCCCCGGACAAATTGTTCTTTTAGCATTTTACTCTCATTAGTTATGCTAATTGGACTTACCTGTTTTAGAGCTCGCAGGGCCCCTTGTAAACGGCAGGCATGGTCCCAAACGCTGTCCTCCGGTTTCTGAGAGCATTGGTAGAACCTCATCCGGAGGTCTGCTTCAGTGCAGTCCTCAAAGGCAGTCTGTAACTTTTTAAAAATTGCGGACACTGATTCCTGGTCTGCGGCCGACCAAGTCTCTACTTCTCTCTCTGCAGCACCAGTCAATTGTCCCACAAAAACTGCAGCTCTTTGTTTGCCCATCATAGAATATATGTCCAGGATGCTGCATATTTTGCGCTTGAATCCAGACAGGGTGTCTGACTTGCCGCTGTACTGGGGGAGCCACTTTGCTCCAGGCATGTATGGTAAAGTTAATGGTACGATAAGGGCAACAGGCCCTGCTCCGTCTTGCGCGGCGGCGGCCGCGGGTGTATCATCGGGGCTGTCAGCCTGGGCCGCGACGTCGGGTTGTTGCTGCAACATCTTGGCACCCCCCTAGTGAACCGTGGCCTACCTTCCTTCTGTAGGCCGCTGCTCCGCAGGTGACGGTCCTCTGTAGGACCTTGCGTCGCTTATGTTCCACGTCAGAGCGTTCACTGGGGCTTCCTGCCAGGACCTGACGCTGCTTCAGTGCGTGGGGCATGTCCTCGACTTTGCGCGCTTCCAGCGGTTACGCCTATCTTCTTCCCGCGCAGCGACCGGAAAGATGGCGGCCAGTGGCGGGAAATTCCAGAAAATGGTGGGAAAAGCTTCACCACTGTGAGTTTTACAGTTTCTTAAGGCGCACAGTACCCGGTGGCAACGGGCACGCAATCCTGTTCGTGACGCCAGAGATGTGGCGCCCAAGGGATGGGGACTACTCGGCGCCCGGGCCTTAATGCCTGGTCTTGGGGGATGTCGCGGTGGTCGGCTCCTGGGCCCGTACCCTGGGGTCTCTCTTAAAAGGGGAAAATGAAATGTCAAAGTTCGTGACGCCACCTGTGGTGTCTGGTGAGGATCACCAGCGCTGCGGCAGTCCACTGAGTCCGGTGTTACGGCAGCTTTGATGGTGTAGCTCCCCACAGGTGGAGCTAGGCCTCAGGGCAGTGATGTTTGACGAGGTGCACGATATGGCGGTGACCCAGCCGGGTCCAATGAAGAATAGGGGACACACACACACGGTTTGCTTCTGTACCTTTTACTGGTGGAAATGCAGGTACCGTCCGGCGCACTGTAAGGTGAGGGGTGCACTGCAGGACTCTCCCCAGTGAGCAGGTGTAGGGCCTCCTGTTTCTTCACCACTTAGTGTTAGTCTCTGGCCTGCCTGGAGCTAGGCCTAACTTAGTCTCTGTTCTGCATCGGCTGATCCTGTGGTAGGGCCTTCTGTTGGAGTACACACTCCCTGGTATATGGGGCCTCGGTAACTCCTGACCCTGGTATAACAGTCAGCGTTTGGTATTCCTGGGACATGTAGTTCGCCAGGGGTTTTGGTTGTCTTCTGCTGGGTGTAAAGAATCCCTCCAGACTCGGACCCTGTGTACGGTATATGGTTTCTGGGGTGAGCTGGTAAAGCTCCTCTGTCCCCAATGCTACTCACTTCTCTAGCCTTCAGCCTACTCGGGCCCTCACTAGGCTATACACACTGGCAGTTAGCTCTCTGCCTCTTCTGCTGCTCTCTGAAAAATTTTGGTCATCGGTGCAGATGCTTTCCTCCTCTTCTTGACTCTGTGAATGTTTGGAATACACTTCTGATGCCCATGGTATAGAATGGGTGAACAGTTCTACAGACTCGCACATCTGTGGTTCGCTACAGTCAGTTGGGCACTTGAACAGTTGTGACATGGGGGGAAGCAAGGGTAATTGAGGTGCCACCTCTGTGGACTGTACTGTGTGTGATGTTGAGGTGGAGGAAGAAGACGAGAGGCCACTTGAAGCAGCGCTTGTCATCTACTGGAGCACCTGCTCTTTCTGGCCCTTATCAACAAGGCGTATCGCCGTGCGGCTGCCAAAGAAAGGGAATGGAGTGTAACGGGTCTGGGAGGCGGAACCTCTGAGCTACTATACAAGGGGGCGGTCCTTGTAAGGGAGCGGGTGGCGACCAGGGTAGACGGGCAGGCAGTCACAGCAGGTGACTGGGACAGTCTCTGAATGAACGGACAGGAGGTCACGGCAAGTGACCGGGGCAGTCTCTGGATGAACGGGCAGGAGGTCACGGCAAGTGACCGGGGCAGTCTCTGGATGAACGGGCAGGAGATCACGGCAAGTGACCGGGGCAGTCTCTGGATGAACGGGCAGGAGGTCATGGCAAGTGACCGGGGCAGTCTCTGGGTAAAGGATTGGTACGACCTGTGGCGGCAGATGATAGACGTGAGCTCCCAGGTGAGCAGGCGAGAGTCTCTGGATAATCGGGTGGTCACAGCATGTGACGGCGGAGCCTCCAGGAAGACCAACAGACAGGTAGCAGATGAGCGCTCCCAGGTGAGCGGGCAGGAGTCTCTGGACAGGCGGGTGGTCACAGCACGTGACGGCAGAGCCTCCTGGTAGGCTAGCAGACAGGCAGCAGATGAGCGCTCCCAGGTGAGCGGGCAAGCTGGTCCTTAGACAGACTGACAGGAGTTGGAAGGCAGACCGTCGGACCTCAGGCAAGCAGGCAGGTAGAAGATGTGCGCTCCCAGGTGAGCGGGCAAGCTGGTCCTTAGACAGACTGACAGAAGTTGGAAGGCAGACCGTTGGACCTCAGGCTAGCAGGCAGGTAGCAGGATATCAGGCAGGAATTAGACAGAAGACTGGCAGGAATCTGGCAGGTATCTGGCATTTAACTGGCAACGGGACCTGAGGGCTGAAGCAGAGTAGTGAACAGTGCTACAACAATGCTCGGGCACCTCCATTTTGGAGGAGGTGCCTTTTATATGGGAGGTCCTCCGGCAATTGGCCGGGGACTCCTTAGGACGGCGCGCGCGGTCCCTTTAAGAGCGGGGGAGCGCGCGCGCGCCCTAAGCACACTGCCGGGGAAGGAGCGCGTGCCGGAAGCAGCGGGGAGAGAAGCGCTGGAGGACGCCGCGCCAGGAGCGGGGAGGTGAGAGGGACGGCGTCTCTGCCTAGAACGGGGCAGAGACGCCGATGCTACATGGAGTAGCCCGTCCAGTAGCAGAAGTTGTCAGTTGTCTTTGGATAGGACATGACGGTGTTGGTTCATTAGTGCTTTCACTAACATTACCACCTACCCCACCTATACCTTGAACACCAAGCCTATTCCCCCTTCCACCATGGCCTCTCTTTTTCTCACTCATGTTGCTCAGATACTGTAGTAGGAGCACACTATTAGCAAAACAAAATTAGATTTTTTCTTCTGCAACAACTCTGCACACCTGAATTTCAGGTAAGATATGGCTTTCTGTATAACGTTACTAACCAAACAAAGTATTTTTTTTTTACTGTGGATGACACCTATATAACATAGGAGATATTCTCCAAACTATTTCAAACTGAGATGTCCCTGCTGTATAACGTTAGGAACAGAAAAAAATAGATTTTTTGACTCTGCACGAGCTCTGAATACAGCTGAATTTCACCGCCACTAAAAGGACTAGGTGGCTTATATCAGAGTGTAACACGTTTGTGACAGAAAAACATATTTTTTGGACTTTGTCTAACAAAAGAAAAAATCAATTTTTTTACTCTGAAAACAGCTGAAGTTCACCGCCACTACTAACGTAGTAGCTGACATATAGCAGAGTGTATGACGTTTCCTACACAAAAAAATCGTTTGTGGACTCTGCCTAGCAAGACAAAAAAAACATTTTTTTACTTTGATAACAGCTGAGGTTCACCGCCACTAAAATAGTAGGTGGCTTATTCCAGAGTGTAACATGTTTGTGACGCAAAAAAATCTTTGGTAGACTGTGGCTAGCAACAGAAAAAAATCTATTTTTTTTACTGTGCATAAAGCTGAAATTCACCCACCAAAAAAATTACAAACTGAGCTAACACAGCTTGCACTATCACATTAGCAAATGAAAAAAAAAATTTGTGCTCTGCAAAACTCGCTGGAATTGACAGCAGACGCCATGTCACGTTTGGAGAGCCCCTGATGTACCTAAACAGTGGAAACCCCCCACAAGTGACACCATTTTGGAAACTAGACCCCTTAAGTAACTTATTTAAATGTTGGTTGTGCTTTCACACTCGTGGTAGCATGAGATGGACTCTACAACCCATAGAAGTTGCTCAGATAGTGCAGCTCATCCAGGATGGCACATCAATGCGAGCTGTGGCAAGAAGGTTTGCTGTGTCTGTCAGCATAGTGTCCAGAGGCTGGAGGCACTACCAGGAGACAGGCCAGTACGCCAGGAGACATGGAAGGGGCTGTAGGAGGGCAACAACCCAGCAGCAGGACCGCTACCTTCGCCTTTGTGCAAGGAGGAACAGGAGGAGCACTGCCAGAGCCCTGCAAAATGACCTCCAGCAGGCCACAAATGTGCATGTGTCTGCACAAACGGTTAGAAACCGACTCCATGAGGGTGGTATGAGGGCCCGACGTCCACACATGGGTGTTGTGCTCACAGCCCAGCACCGTGCAGGACGCTTGGCATTTGCCACACAACACCAGGATTGGCAAAGTCGCCACTGGCGCCCTGTGCTCTTCACAGATGAAATCAAGTTCACACTGAGCACATGTGACAGACGTGACAGAGTCAGGAGACGCCGTGGAGAGTGATCTGCTGCCTGCAACATCCTTCAGCATGACCGGTTTGGCAGTGGGTCAGTAATGGTGTGGGGTAGCATTTCTTTGGAGGGCCGCACAGCCCTCCATGTGCTCATCAGAGGTAGCCTGACTGCCATTAGGTACCGAGATGAGATCCTCAGACCCCTTGTGAGAGCATATGCTGGTGCGGTTGGAAGTGGGTTCCTCCTAATGCAGGACAATGCCAGACCTCATGTGACTAGAGTGTGTCAGCAGTTCCTGCAAGATGAAGGCATTGAAGCTATGGACTGGCCTGCCTGTTCCCCAGACCTGAATCCGATTGAACACATCTGGGACATCATGTCTCGCTCCATCCACCAATGTCACATTGCACCACAGACTGTCCAGGAGTTGGCGGATGCTTTTGTCCAGGTCTGGGAGGAGATCCCACAGGAGACCATCTGCAACCTCATCAGGAGCATGCCCAGGCGTTGTAGAGAGGTCATACAGGCACGTGGAGGCCACACACAATACTGAGCCTCATTTTGATTTGTTTTAAGGACATTACATTAAAGTTGGATCAGCATGCAGTGTGTTTTTCCTCTTTAATTTTGGAGGTGACTCCAAATCCAGGCCTCCATTGGTTAATAAATTTGATTTCCACTGATGATTTTTGTGTGATTTTGTTGTCAGCACATTCAACTTTGTAAAGAACAAAGTATTCAATGAGAATATTTCATTCATTCAGATCTAGTATGTGTTATTTGAGTGTTCCCTTTATTTTTTTGAGCAGTGAATAAACAGACATCACACAATGATATCTGCACACACAGACACACTGTGACACATACGTCACTCACCATCCCCCGACTCAACTCCAGTCGTCCATCTCCTCTCCGGTGGTAAGTAGCAGTGCAGGGAGCACACTGCGTGAAGTCACACTAGCAGACATGGCCGCAGACAGGGTCGTGTCTCTTAGCTGTGACGCGGCCAGGCCAGCACAAGCAGACAGGGAAGTTAACAGGTGCAGTGCTGGCCCGGCCGAAGAAGCAGGGGCACTGTGCAGCTGCTGGGGGAGCGGTCCGGGGGCCCCCGCCTCTGCTTGCCGGTGTGTGCCGCATTTGCACCGCACATATTATAATGAAGGCAATCTGGCCATGGGCCCCCCTGGAGTTCCAGGCCCCAGTCGGTAGCCCAGATTGCCCTCATTATAATCCGCCTATGGGTGGGTCTCCCATACTGTTTTCCTATGCAGTGAATGCAACGGCTGCCAAAAATTTGAAGGCACTCCAATGCCCCTTGCAAGAGACGTAGAGGAGGTGATATGGTACATATAGTGGTGAATCAAATAGTGATGGAGGATGAGGAGAAGGAGGAGGACAAGAGCAAATAGACAAAATCAGGAAGCGTATACCCATGTCTGGGTGTGAAGAGGTGCATGGGAATAGACCTCCCAAAAAAAAGACCCTGGATTTGAGTTTGCTACACTGCTATCATTCGGTGGTGTTGAGAAGTCTGGCCCAATCCAGCTCTTGTTCATTTTTATAAGAGTAGGCCTGTCAGCATTTTCAGTTGACAGGGGGATGCACTTATCAGTTATAATTCCACCAGCGGCACTAAAACCCGCTCTGACAAAACAGGGCAGGCCAGAACCTCCAAGGAGTAGAGAGTCAGTTCATGCCACGTGTCCAGCTTAGATACCCAATAATTATAAGGCACAGAGGAATCACAGAGGACGTTGGTATGGTTGGCAAGGTACGCCCTCAGCATCTTCCGATACTTTTCTCTCCTTGTGAGAGTACCCCGCGCATCAGTGCCTGTGCGATGGGAGGGTCACGGGAAAGGCAGCGTAAGATAAACTCTGCCGTATGTGCCAGACTGCTAACAGGCAAGACTTCCGTGTCCTCACCAAGAGGACGACTGACCATGCTCTCCTCCTCATCTTCCTCCTCCTCCTCCATGTCCTCAGGCTATCCATGCTGAACAGATGGTATGACAGTTGTGCAGGTGGTACCGTCTATAGTGCAGAAAACTAGCTCCTGTTCTTCCTCCTCCTCCTCTTCCTCATTGTCACCCAATCTACATTGGGATGAGATGAGGCTGGGCTGTGTGGAATCGCCCTGTATGGTTCCTTGCTCCATCTTATCGTGCTCCGCCTGCAATGCATCCTCTTTAATTGTGAGCAGAGAGTGTTTCAGAAGACGAGAAGCGGGATGGTGACACTAATTACGGGGTCATCGCCGCTCGCCATCTTGTTGGACTCCTCAAAGTTTTGAAGGATGGTACAGATGTCTGACATCCATGTCCACTCCTGAGGTCTTATTTGTGGAGTCTGACCTGAATACCGACGGCCGTGTTGATGGTGGTAGTCAACAACTGCCCACTCTTGCTCACAAATCCTTCCCAGCATCTGCAATGTAGAGTTCCAACACGTGGGGACAGCTGGAAGCTGCAAAAGCTGCTGAAGCACGGCAAGGGCAGTGGAAGCTGTAGGTGACTTTCTAAAATAGCCACACATGCCGAGTACTTTGACAAGCAGATCCAGCAGATCTGGGTAGGTTATGAGAAACCGCTGAACCACGAGATTAAGCACATGGGCCAGGCATGGTATGTGTGTGAGCTCACCTCGCTTCAGAGCCGCCACCAGGTTTCGACCATTGTCACACACGACCTTGCCTGGCTGTAGGTTCAGCGGTGTCAGACACAAATCTGCCTGCTCTTTCAGAGCTGTCCACAACTCTTCAGCATTGTGGGGTTTGACACTGAAGCATATTAGCTTCAGCACAGCCTGTTGCCGCATGACCGAGGCAGTGCTGCAGTGCTTCCAGCTTCTGACTGATGTGGTCATTTTGGAGATGGAGGGTGAAGAGGAGGAGAAGGAGATGCAGGAGCTGTAGAATGTGGGGCCAACCCTGATTGACCCAAGGCCCTCAATTCTCGGAGTCGGGAGGACGTTTTCCATTCCATGGTCCGCCTGGGTCCCGGATTCCACTATATTAACCCAGTATGCCATCAGTGAGATGTACCGTCCCTGCCCACAAGCACTTGCATGTGGTTAGGAGGACTTTCCCAGTAACTGCATTGTTGAGGGCACGGCTAATGTTGTGGGACACGTGCTTGTGTATTGCGGGGACGGCACACCGAGAGACGGCTGCCACCATCAGGTTGCGGAAAGCTTCCATCTCCACAAGCCTAAAAGACAACATTTTGAGCGCTAGCATTCGCAAAATGTGTGAATTTAGTAGTGTGGCCTGTACGGCATTGGCTGCATATTTGTGAATGCGTTCCAAGGACTGGGGTAGGGACAACTGAACTCTGCGCTGGGACAAGGACGTGGACATGCTTGCCGATGGTGCTAGTTGAGAGTGTGCAATGACAGGTGCAGTGCGGGAGGCATCTTCGCGTGCGCCATGGACAGGGGATTGGCGTGCAAGCACAACAGCAGAGGAAGCAATGGTGTCTCCCGCAGACACTGTTTCTGGACCCTGGGGTTTGGCCCACTTAGTCGGGTGCTATGCTGGTGGTGGTCAGGCTGCTAGTTTTGCTACCCCTGCTGATGCTGGCCTGGCAGGTGGTGCAAATGGCCTTTTTGGGATTATCTGCAGAGTTTTTAAAAAAGAACCAGACTCTGGAAGACCTAACAGTTGTACTGGCAACTTCTGTCATGTTAGTGTTACGGGGAACGCTTCCCCACCTTTTGTCTGCGGCCACCACACTGCTTCTTCCTGACTGTTGTGGTGCTATGCCTCCCTCCCCCTTTGTGCTGCTGTCCTCCCTCTGCATGTCCCCCTGCCAGGTTGGGTCAGTTACTATACCATCCAGCACCTCGTCATCCACTTCCGCATCCTGATCTTCCTCCTGACTTTCTGGCAATTGTGTCTCATAATCATCCCCCTCTTGCGACAGTTATTGCATTTTCCCACCGTCTCCTTCATGTTACTGTGGCTGCTCAAATATTTGGGCATCGCTACATGCGTTCTCCTCTTGCCTCGTTTGAAGCTGGCCGGGCGAGAGGCCCGAATCTATAAATGGAACAGCTCTTCGGAGTGTCCAAGTGTGGGATCAGTTGTCTCCGGGCACTCGGCATGGTGGAAGGAAGGAGGATCAGGGTGAGGAATATGCGGTCCAGACTCACGACTACTGAGTCTTGACTGTATGGAAGACAGGGTGGTGGTGGCAAAGTGACTGGAAGCATTATCTGCTATCCAACCAACACCCTTTTGACACTGCTCTGTGTTCAATAGTGGTGTTCTGCGATCCCCTAGTAATTGGCACAGGAAGGTCAAGTGACGAGATGGGGGTGTTTTTTGTGGCACAATTTCAGCTTGCCCACGGCCTCTGCCTCTGCATGCACCATCACACTCACGTCCAATTCCCTGTCCCTTGCCATGCGCCTTGCCCATTTTAAATGGAGGACAATATTTTACATGTTCACTACAAATGGCTGGATTTGAACCGCAGGTACAGTATGTGTGATACGTCTGACGAACAAATATGGTTTTAAATAGTGGGCCTGTAGTTTACTTATACTATTCTTCACAGCGACCTTGTGTGAATAGCTTCACTGACACACTGCAACAAAATGTAAATAGAGGCCAGAAATGGCTAATTTTGGAGCTCAGTTAAATGTGATACGTCTGACGGACAACCACGATTTTAAATAGCAGGCCTGTAGGTTACTATTCTTCACAGCGACCTCGTTTGAATAGCTTCACTGACACACTGCAACAAAATATAAATGGAGGCCAGAAATTGCTGAATTTGGAACGCAGCTTTATGTGATACGTCTGACGGACAACCACGATTTTAAATAGCGGGCCCATAGTTTACTATTCTTCACAGCGACCTCGTGTGAATAGCTTCACTGACACACTGCAACAAAATGTAAATGGAGGCCAATATTTTCCACGTTCACTACAAATTTCTAGATTTTTATCGCTGTAATATGGAAAAGATCTGGCTGTATTCTGCAATGCTAATAAGCAAATGGAGCAGAAAAATGGTGTACTCTGGGTTGGTTTTTAAGCAAATAATCAGGATTAAGATAAAAAAAAATAGCCCTGGCCCCTGATACCTGGGGCTATGTCTACAAATACAGGTGCATTGTAGAGACAGAGACGCCTTCCCCCTTACCGCCGCGCTCCGGGCCCAGCGTCCTCCGGCCCTCCTGCTGCGGCTGCTGCCGGCGCGCGCAGCTTCCCGAGCCGCCCTAAGGAGTCCTCGGCCCATGGCCAGAGGACCTCTCATATAAAAGGCACCTCCTCCAAAATGGAGGTGCCCGTGCAAGGTTGTAGCTCTGTGTTCTAAACTCTGCTTCAGCCCTCCAGTCCTGCTGCTAGCCTGACTACCAGTCCAGTCCGCCAGCCTGACTATCAGTCCAGTCCGCCAGCCTGACTACCAGTCCAGTCCGCCAGCCTGTCTACCAGTCCAGTCCGCCAGCCTGTCTACCTGTGTCCGCCAGCCAAGTAAAGAACACTCTCCAGCCCGACGGTCTGCCTACGGTCCTAACCCGCCAGTCTGTCTATAGGCCAGGCTTGCCTGCCTACCCGGAGAACGTACCAGTTACCTGCCGTGCCTACCAGTCAGCCTACCTGGAGGCTCCTGCCAGTTACCCGTGGTGTCTGCCAGTCCGCCTTCCCAGATCACCCATCAGCCTGCCTGCCGTGCTCATCTGCTGTACCAGTCAGTCCCTGCCTTCTGACCCGTGGGAGTCACCGGCTCTCATACAAGGACTGGTCCAGAGGAACACATGGTCCCTCTGCTCGGTCCTTCCCTGGTTCACAGAGTCGATTGAGCCGGCGTGCGACCTTGGTCAGTCCGAGTTGATACCTAGTTATGCCCCTCTGGTCCCTCCTTGCACCGCAGCACAGAGGTTCCACCACCCGGATCCGTAACATGCATCTCACTAAATTAGAATATCATCAGTAAATTTGAATACTTTATAACAACAGCTTGAAAAATTATTTTCAAATCTGAAATGTTGGTCTACTGAAATGTATGTTCAGTAAATGCACTCAATACTTGGTCGGGGCTCCTTTTGCATCAATTACTGCATCAATGCGGCGTGGCATGGAGGCAATCAGCCTGTGGCACTGCTGAGGTGTTATGGAAGCCCAGGTTGCTTTGATAGCAGCCTTCAGCTCTGGGACTTTGATTTCCAAATGAAATGCAAACTTTGCTTTGCGTTTACTTAGTGTCAATGACTGCCTTCTGGACATCTGTCAAGTCAGCAGTCTTCCCCATGATTGTGGAGCCTACTGAAACAGACTAAGGGACCTCTTAAGCGCTTAGGAAGCCTTTGCAGGTGTTTCTTGTTAATTACTTTAATTTACTGAGATAATGACTTTTGTGCTTTTGACGCGCCCCCTGGGCCGTGGGGATACCCGAAGCCGGGCCTTGTAAATGCTGGGGGTTGTAGTCACCTTGGCGGCGACCCGGTCCGTGACCCAGGGCGGTCAAATCAGGGTAGTCTATGTGTATCTGTTTTAAATAGTCCGACTACGCCACCTGTGGAATGCGGTTATTGGGAACCGCCGCTGCGGAGCAGTCCACTGAAGCTGATGGTATGTGCAGCAAGGTGATGTAACTCCCCACAGGAAGAGTGGAGCTTCAGGGCAGAGTGTAAGGATGATGGTGGTGATAGAGCCGGGGTCAGTAGTGATAACACGGAGTCGTTGCAGTGCAGTCCCAGGTCTTTTACTCATGGTTAAAGCAGTTCCAGTTACAGGGCCAGTGTAAGAGCCCACGGCGTCCTGTGCTCGCGCAGTAAGGGGCTCGGTCGACCCTCAGGTATCTCTGGAGCATTTAGCAGGACCCCCTTCTGTGTGTCCTCTCTGGCCTCTCTCCTTGTACCTCACACCTAGCGGCACCTCTGTCCAGTGTCCTCAGGCCTTGGCGGGCGACGTGTGTTCAGTCCCCTGGCTCTATGCGGCTACCTTCCTGGTGGCTGGTGTGGACAGCCTGCTGTACTTGAAGTGCTGCAGCCTCCGGTTCCCAGTTGAGTCCTGTAGTCTCTTCTGGCTGGGGGACCCGTTTGCCCTTCTGTGGCCTGACCCCCCTACCTCCTGGCAGCGGCAGGCATACGGGTGGCTTACTGCATGGCCCATACCCCTGGGGTCCCTTCTCTTCTACTCCTGGAGCCTCTCCTGCTCCCCTTCTCCCTCCCTCAGGCTCAGGCCTCCTGACTAGGCCCACCTCTGGAGCAGAGCTCCTACTGAGCCCCTGCTCCTGCACTCTAAGACTCCTTTCACTGTCTCCACAGACTGTCTCTCTGATCTAAGATGGCTCCTTACTTTTATATCTCCTACTCAGTGCTCCCAGGATATAAGTCCTCCACCCATCCACTACTTAGTTCCCCCTCTCTAGGTGATTCCTCCCCACTCCAGCCAGGGATCAGGGACTGTGCTCTCCCGTAGGAGCAATCTTGCCCTGTCCCCCGGAAATGTGGTGTAGTGGATGTAGTGTTAGGGTCCTGAGCCATACTCCTTCCTTACCTGAGAGTGAGATACCACACCTCTGGATGAGATGCAATACCTCTGTGGCGACCGAACCCTCAGGGGCGCCACACACCCCCCTGGTAAAACACAGCACATCCGCGGGCTGGAACAGAGCAAAAGACAGATATATTTCAAAGACATACAAAAACTTTTAGGATGCATCCGCATATAAGATTGTAAACAACACTTCTTCCCTTTATGGGAGGCGTAGTTCTTTCAACGTTGCTAGATAACATTATAAGTGCACTTTTACTAACACTTCCCTTCACATATAAAACATCATACAACTTTTCTCTAGTATAAGCACATTGTTGTATGTAATAAACATTTTTCTTTGTAAACATTCTTCATATCAACACATTTTCAAGTAAAACATTTGTTAACTCGTCACAGTGATGTCTGCAACCAGGTGTCCATTTTTCAATAAGGTGCAAACTTGCAAACACGAATATGAGGGACCCGTCTCAAACCCTCAACGGAGGCCCTGGGGTGGCTGCAGGGCTTAGACGATCCAGATGCTGGACCTCGTCTTCGGCCACCTCCAACGGGTTTTTGTTCTGAGGTCACTCGTTGCAGTTCTTATAAAACCAATAAGAGGCACCTCAAAAGGTGCAACTATTTACCAGAAGTGGCTGCTCCCAGTCCTCAGCCGGTCAGTTTTTGGACCCGTTCTGGGTAGCTTAAGTGCACACAAGGAAACTTCTGATTACACCCTTCCGGGCAACTGAGTGAACATTAACTTTTTGCAGTGTCCCTGCATGCCCTGACGGGTAACTTATTTGCATACAAAGTTCTGTTCCTCTTACAGTACTTAGTAAGGCTGCCCCCTGCGGGGAGGCGCTGGTCCATCGCTTGCTGACCCAGCCGGATCTTCAGCTTGGTGGAACTTTGTCTCCACCCGGTGGACATGTAGGGCCTACCAGCCCCTGACTCCTCGGTGCCTGGTGTAGGACACGGTGTCCCCGGGATACAGGTCTCGATCTGGGTGTCCCTCTGGCAGGCGGGATTCCACGTCTCTTCTATTCACAAAAAGATCCGTGTCTGTCAGCGGGTCCCAGACGAACCCCCATCCTGCGTCCAGGTTGAATTTTACAACGGTCCCGGTAATTCTGGGACCACGAGCCACTTGCTTGTCATGGCGGGCCCGGCCTTCTCTTCCATATTCCTAGCCTCGAGTTGCTCCCACTGCTCACGCCGCTGTTTCTGCTCTTTTTCAAACTTGATCAGTTGTTGGTAGCAAAACTCCCTGCGACGTACTGTGGCTGCCCTGGTCTCCTGGGAGAACCTCATTAGATCCTCCCCCGAGTGATCCCACTCAAATTGGGCCTCATCCTCCGGTACCTGTGAGACGGCGGCGGCGGGCTGTGGAGCGGGCAGGAGTGAAGGCCGCTGGTCTTCCACCTCCGCGGACCAGTCCCAGGGGAAGCGCCCATACACCCATTCGGGTGTCGGAGGGGGCGGCTCCTGCAGAGGACCTAGGAGCGGGCCGGCGTCGCTGGTGCCTGAAGCTGGTTCCGGGATCTGGAGGGCACTTAGAACTCGCGTGCCCTGGTACATGCATGGTGGGCACGTGACGGTCTCACCCTGGTTTAAAGGCCCTGGCTCTGGCGTCGGGAATGGGACAGCTTCGGTGACGCCTGGGATCTGCGAGTCCACCAGGGGGCCCGGGAGCAGGTCGACGCTTACAGCGTCTGGCACAGGGGAACTTCTCCTACCTGCTCTTGCGGCCGCTCCTGCGTCAGACGCGGTCTCCTTATCTCGATCCCGGTCCTCGGAGGCTGGGGCGCCGCCGGTGCTGGGCAGCATCGCTGGCTGCCGGGCCACCATCCTTTGCTCCATCTCCCTCTTCCAATCCGCGATGGCGTCTCGTTGCGCCCTGGCCATCCTCTGGCCCAGATCTTCCATGCCGGCTCGGAGGAATTCTGTATCCTCCCGGGGGAGCTTGGCCACCAGCTCCTCCAGGGTATAAGGTGCTTCGGTCAGCAGCATGTCGCCGGCAGGGTTTCCGGAGCTGCCACGGTCCATCTCCTTTCCCGGGTGCGGCCTGCCTGGACTGGTCCAGCCCACACCCTGTCTCCCAGTTTTCTTGCCTCCCCTCCCCTTTCGGGGGTGGTTCCAGGGCAGTCTGCTGTCGGTTACCTCCAAGGGCAGCCCCCCCACGTCGATGGACACATCCGCGTACATGATCACTGCTGGTTGGGGCGGGCCCCGCTTTTGGCGCCATTCTGGGACCTGGCCCACGATGGGAGGTGGCCTTTGATTGTTGTTTGGCTGGCACATAATGGCGCCCATTCTTCAGGGGTGGACGCCACATTCAGTAGAAAACACAGTCTTTTAGGCACACAATACCCAATGGTAACGGGTGGGTTACGAATCCTACCGACTACGCCAAAGTTGACGCGCCCCTTGGGCCGTGGGGATACCCTGAGCCGGGCCTTGTAAATGCTGGGGGTTGTAGTCACCTTGGCGGTGACCCGGTCCGTGACCCAGGGCGGTCAAATCAGGGTAGTCTATGTGTATCTGTTTTAAATAGTCCGACTACGCCACCTGTGGAATGCGGTTATTGGGAACCGCCGCTGCGGAGCAGTCCACTGAAGCTGATGGTATGTGCAGCAAGGTGATGTAACTCCCCACAGGAAGAGTGGAGCTTCAGGGCAGAGTGTAAGGATGATGGTGGTGATAGTGCCGGAGTCAGTAGTGATAACACGGAGTCGTTGCAGTGCAGTCCCAGGTCTTTTACTCATGGTTAAAGCAGTTCCAGTTACACGGCCAGTGTAAGTGCCCACGGCGTCCTGTGCTCACTCAGTAAGGGGCTCGGTCGACCCTCAGGTATCTCTGGAGCATTTAGCAGGACCCCCTTCTGTGTGTCCTCTCTGGCCTCTCTCCTTGTACCTCACACCTAGCGGCACCTCTGTCCAGTGTCCTCGTCCCCTGGCCCTATGCGGCTACCTTCCTGGTGGCTGGTGTGGATGGCCTGCTGTACTTGAAGTGCTGCAGCCTCCGGTTCCCAGTTGAGTCCTGTAGTCTCTGCTGGCTGGGGGACCCGTTTGCCCTTCTGTGGCCTGACCCCCCTACCTCCTGGCAGCGGTGGGCATACGGGTGGCTTACTGCACGGCCCGTACCCCTGGGGTCCCTTCTCTTCTACTCCTGGAGCCTCTCCTGCTCCCCTTCTCCCTCCTTCAGGTTCAGGCCTCCTGACTAGGCCCGCCTCTGGAGCAGAGCTCCTACTGAGCCCCTGCTCCTGCACTCTAAGACTACTTTCACTGTCTCCACAGACTGTCTCTCTGATCTAAGATTGCTCCTTACTTTTATATCTCCTACTCAGTGCTCCCAGGATCTATGTCCTCCACCCATCCACTACTTAGTTCCCCCTCTCTAGGTGATTCCTCCCACTCCAGCCAGGAGCAATCTCGCCCTGTCCCCCGGAAATGTGGTGTAGTGGATGTAGTGTTAGGGTCCTGAGCCATACTCCTTCCTTACCTGAGAGTGAGATACCACACCTCTGGATGAGATGCAATACCTCTGTGGCGACCGAACCCTCAGGGGCGCCACATTTTCATTGTCGGTATGCCATAATCATCAACATTAACAGAAATAAACACTTAAAATAGATCACTCTGTTTGTAATGACTCTAAGCATGTATTAAAACAAAGAAAAGGTGATCTCGATAAACTCATTTTAAAGGAGGAGGCCAGATGGATATACCATTTAGGTACCCTAAGTCCCTCGGGTCTTAATTGAGGGTTTCTCATATAATTGCTTTTCTGTACGTTTTTCTTCCTTTGTCCTGTGTTTTGGTATTTTCATTATTGTATTCTAATATAGTATTGTAATTTGAATGACTAATGAAATAAAATATAGAGTACTTACATATGCTATTAATTAGCATATGTGATATATTTTCTAAGTTATTGTTAGGGTGATTATAAATAATTTTATCATCTATATATAGCCGATATAACTCTTATGTACCATGCTCTATCATGTTATAGATATATGCAATATGAATTGTCTTTGATTGTTGGGTATATTGATTAAAGACTCACCATATTATCCATAATTCTGCTCTTAGTGTCTCGTAATATATATATATGGGATGCGTTAAAATTAGAAGAAAAAATTGTAAATTAATATCTACTGGTCCTCTTATATAAGAAATTTTTCTACTATTGGTACCTCGAATAGTTGTAAATTGGAGGTACCAATTACTATACCAATAGTAATTTGTGATCATTGGTTGCTATGGTGATAATTATACTTGAGTGCAGATTTTTAGGACCTTACAGGTATGTGGTTTGATTGGTCCATATGACCATAAGTATGCACCAGCAGAAAGGACCTTCCAACAGGAGTGTTGTGTCTGGTCCATGTGATTGCAAGTATGCACTAGCAGAAAGGACCTTCCTGTTAGAGCGTCATGATTGGTCCATGTGACCAGTCATGTTATCCTTGATGCGATATTGGAGTTTAAGTTGATTGGTAAGGAGTTTTCTTAGTTACCCTAGAAACCGATGCTTACAGGTCATTGGATGATAATGGTCTGTTTGGACTGTGTGATTCGCGATAAGTGTCAGTGCTCTTTACTGGTGATTACTAAAGGGTGGTTTGGATCAGTGATTGGTTTGTTTATGTACACAGGCTATACATACAAGGCATTTTTGGCCGGCCGCCATTAGTGTTTGTGTCCCTTCCCCTGATGATGCCATGTAAAAAGTGAAACATGTAGGGGGGACTTATTGTAATAGTTTGCCCTGTTTTGCTTATAAACTATGGCACCTGGGATGCCATTGATTTAGGAACAGCAGCAAGTTTTGCTTAACATAAAGTGTCAAATTAGCAAACTGGGGGCAAAGCAATTTTAAAAGGTTTATTTCTACACCCTTCTTTATGTATACTTAATAAAAGTTACGTTTTAGGTCCTGCTAGTGAGGGATATTTAGTGGGGGTTGTCCCCTTTTGGTAAGACATTTAAAGTATGTGCACACGATCAGGAAATGGCAGTGCTTTGGACGTAGCGTATTTTCGATGCGTCCAAAGCAATGAGTCCGATCCCGCAGGTAAATCCGCATTTGTTCATTTACACACATGCAAATTTACCGCATCCTATACATTGTATTGGGGAAATTTCTGTTGCAGAGACCAGCGTCTTCACAACAGAAATTGACATGCTGCACAGCGGGTGAGTTTACGCAGCAGCAAATAGAAGCACAGTGGGCATGGGATTTCTATAAATCCTATTCACTGTGCTTGTACTGTACAGGGGTGGATTAAGAGTAGCAAGGGCCCCGGGCAGTTTAGACGGCATGGGCCCCCCCACACACACACACACCTGATGTATCACATGACTTGTCACATGATCCCCCTTTGATAGATCATGTGATAGTTAGAAATTAATTCTGCACAATATTAACGTATTAATTATAATTATTTTTTTATATTAATTGTATGACTTAATATTGAGCACAATTAAGTATGCGGACATCCCCCTATGTATGTAGGGTCTCATACTGTATAATATGAGCTTTCACATAATCCTCCTATACACAGCAGGAGGCCGCACGGCGCCCCCCCAGATACAGCCGGAGGCCACACGGCGCCCCCCCAGATACAGCCGGAGGACGCACGGTGCCCCCCCCCAGATACAGCCGGAGGACGCACGGTGCCCCCCCCCAGATACAGCCGGAGGACGCTCGGTGCTCCCCCCCCCCAGATACATACATGCATAGGCTGCGTGCCCACTGTGCGTTTTTTCAAGCGTTTTTGCCACGGAATTTCCGCAGCGAAAACGCTGAAAAAACGCTTGGTAATACGTGCCCCATGTTCCCCAATGATAATCCGCATGTGCTGTGCACATGCTGCGGAAATTTCCAATGCGGATTATCATTGCGGAAAAAAACGCAGCATGTCCATTAATTTTGCGGACACGCAGCGTAATTGCCGCCATTGACTTGCATTGAATCGCTTAATATCCGCATGACTACATGTGCACACGCGGATATGAAGCGTTTCAATGTGCGGATGGTACCCGGGTTTTGAGAAGAGGAGGCTCTCATCCAGGCCCGGGTACCATAGAACCTGTAAAAATAGAATTTAAAATAAAAAAAATAAAGATTATACTCACCTTCTGATGGCCCCTGGTCTCCTCAGTGATACGTCCGGTCTGTTGTATGCGTTGCGGTGGTGTGAAAGGACCTGCCATGACGTCATTTAGTCATGTCACAGGTCACACGACAGCTGATATCGGCTGTCGCATGACCTGTCACATGACTAAATGACGTCATGAAAGGTCCTTTCACACCACCGTGAGCCGCCCAACACACCGGACGCATCGCTGAGGAGACCGGGGGCCATCGGAAGGTAAGTATAATCTTTACTTTTTACCATTCTTATTCTTTTTTTTAACTATTACTTGGTCACACTATATATGTCGGTTGCATGGATTTATATAGTGGGACCAAGTTGTCAAGCACTTTCCAAGTGATGCTAAAATCGCATGGAAAAGTGCTTGATAACCCGCATGCGGAAATGCATGCAAAAACGCTTGACAAACGCTTCTACCTGGCGGGAAAAACACATGTAAAATCTGCATGCGTTTTTCCTGCCAGGGAGAAGCGGAAAAAATATGCAGCATTTCTGCATCGTGGGGACTTAGCCATAAACACATTTGAAACACAAAAATACATATAAACAGACATATCACACAATGATATCTGCACACACTGACACATCACTCACCGTCCCCCTGCTCGGCTCCAGTCGTCCAGCTCCTCTATGGTGGCAAGAAGCAGTGCAGGGCACACTGCATGACGTCACGCTAGCAGACACTGCCACGCACAGGGCCGTGTCTTCTAGCTGTGATGCGGCCAGGCCAGCACACGTGCGCACGCACAATATGCAGATATGCGCACACATGCACACGGTACGCAGATATGCGCACAGATACATGCATACGTACATATCTTATAAACACATAAAACTGTCCTGTCCAGCAGCTCCTCAGGCATGTCTCAGTGCAGGGCCGCCGGCATGTCACAGACATGGCCCTGGACCATCAGAGGGGCCCACTCGCCGTTGGGGCCTGGGCTGCTTCTACAGCATCTGTGTAGGACCTCTGGCGCTGCTTGATTGCCGGCACTTCACCTGACATGGCCATGCGGTTGTGTCTGGTAGTAATGGCGCGGCAGGGGCAATACACAAGCATAATTATAGGCGCAGTGTCGCCCCTGCCGTGTCATTAATACCAGACACAGCCGCCCAGCTCACGGCCATGTCAGGTGAAGTGCCAGCGGTCCTGCACAGGGGAAGCAGCACGGGCCACGACAGCGAGTGAGCCCCTCTTATGGTCCACAAATACATAGATATAGATACATATACACACACGCACATACATACATATATATATATATACAGTGCCTACAAGTAGTATTCAACCCCCTGCAGATTTAGCTGGTTGACACATGCGGAATTAACTTGGCATTGTGACATTTGTACTGTAGATCAGCCTGGAAGTGGGAAATGCACTGCAGCAAATTTTGTTTTTGTTTTTGTTTTTTTTTGTTTTTTTAAAACGTTAAAAGTTAATTCAGAGTGTCATTTATTATTCAACCCCTCAACCCACAAGAATTCTGTTTGGTCCCCCTAAAGTATTAAGAAGTAGTTCAGGCACCAAGAATAATGAGCTTCACATGTGTGGATTAAAGATCTCTTTTGCCAGCCTTTTCTGACTATTTAAGACCCTCCCCAAACTTGTGAACAGCACTCAGACATGGTCAACATGGGAAAGACAAAGGAGCATTCCAAGGCCATCAGAGACAAGATCGTGGAGGGTCACAAGGCTGGCAAGGGGTACAAAACCCTTTCCAAGGAGTTGGGCCTACCTGTCTCCACTGTTGGGAGCATCATCCGTAAGTGGAAGGCTTATGGAACTACTGTTAGCCTTCCACGGCCTGGACAGCCTTTGAAAGTGTCCTCCCGTGCCGAGGCCAGGCTTGTCCGAGGAGTCAAGGCTAACCCAAGGACAACAAGGAAGGAGCTCCGGGAAGATCTCATGGCAGTGGGGACATTGGTTTCAGTCAATACCATAAGTAACGTACTCCACCGCAATGGTCTCCGTTCCAGACGAGCCCGTAAGGTACCTTTACTTTCAAAGCGTCATGTCAAGGCTCGTCTACAGTTTGCTCATGATCACTTGGAGGACTCTGAGACAGACTGGTTCAAGGTTCTATGGTCTGATGAGACCAAGATCGAGATCTTTGGTGCCAACCACACACGTGACGTTTGGAGACTGGATGGCACTGCATACGACCCCAAGAATACCATCCCTACAGTCAAGCATGGTGGTGGCAGCATCATGCTGTGGGGCTGTTTCTCTGCCAAGGGGCCTGGCCATCTGGTCCGCATCCATGGGAAGATGGATAGCACGGCCTAACTGGAGATTTTGGCCAAGAACCTCCGCTCCTTCATCAAGGATCTTAAGATGGGTCGTAATTTCATCTTCCAACAAGACAACGACGCAAAGCACACAGCCAAGAAAACCAAGGCCTGGTTCAAGAGGGAAAAAGTCAAGGTGTTGGAGTGGCCTAGTCAGTCTCCTGACCTTAACCCAATTGAAAACTTGTGGAAGGAGCTCAAGAATAAAGTCCACATGAGACACCCAAAGAACCTAGATAACTTGGAGAAGATCTGCATGGAGGAGTGGGCCAAGATAACTCCACAGACCTGTGCCGGCCTGATCAGGTCTTATAAAAGACGATTATTAGCTGTAATTGCAAACAAGGGTTATTCCACAAAATATTAAACATAGGGGTTGAATAATAATTGACCCACACTTTTATGTTTAAAAATTAATAAAATTCAACTGAGCAACATAACTTTTTGGTTTGTAAGATTTATGCTTCTGTTCATAAAACCTACTCTCGTTTGCAGTTTGAAGGCTCTAACTTATTTGCATCTTATCAAACCAGCTAAATCTGCAGGGGGTTGAATACTACTTGTAGGCACTGTATATATATATATAACACACACACACTGCACATGGACTTAACCTTTCTGTACATGATGCAGGTTCTTCCATCTTCTCTGTGGGGCAGCCTCCCCTCCTCTTGAGGCCCGACTGCAGAGCTCTGGTGTAATTGCAGGGCAGGAGGGGGAGAGCGGAGAGGTAACATTCAGTCCCGGGTAGGGGGCAGGGAGAGCAGTGGCCATGCTGTAAGCTGGCTCTGTGCTCTGCTGGAGGCCGGAGCAGGTGGGCGGAGCCTCCTCTCCTGCACTTACACAGTCAGCAGCTGGTGAGTCATCCTCGCAGCGTCGCCGGACACAGCAGGGCAGATTCCATCTTCCGACTCCCGGGCCCAACTGTCACACATTATAATGAGGTCAATCCGGCCACAGGCCCCTGGGAGCCCCGGGCCCCATGGCAGACCAGGGCCCCGGGCGGTAGCCCGGATTGACCTCATTATAATCCGCCTATGGTACTGTACAATGCAGCGGTTTGGAAGCAGCGCAGGTGAGCTGCGTCCAAACCTCGGCCATTATGGATCGTGGCCACGTACCCTAAAGCTCTGAGCACACAGTGTGTCTTTGATGCATATTTTCCGAGCAGAATTGGCCCCAAAAACACAAGGGAATCCTTATGCAAGCAATGTCTATGACAATTTTGAAGATCAGTGCACATGCTCAGTATTTTTCCTGTCCGGATTTCATGTGTGTTTAAATCTGCAGCATGTCAATGTCCATAGTGAATGCACTGCCAAAAACGCAGGGTAAAAACATGCAGAATTTCCGCAGCATTTTTGCTGCCAAGAGGTGCAGAAAAGCTGCAGACATTCGTACGCACATACCACTATGTGTGCATGTTAAGTATTTGATTGCAGAAATGTCTGCAAAGTTTCTGCATCTCTTGGCAGCACAAACACTGTGGCATAACCTCTTGTTTTTGGTGCGTTTTTGCATGCATTTCTTGCATGCGTTTTTTTAAGCGTTTTTTGTAAAGAAATGAATGCCTTTTGGAGCTAAAAAAAAAAAAAGATATTTGAAAAAAGATACATGGGACATCACTTTAACCCTTGGATTAACATCGGGCCTGGGGTGAGTATATTGGGTTAATTTAAATGATTAAAGAATGTGTCTGTTTTATTTCAAATAAAGTGTTTTATTCTCGGTGTGTCTGTTTATTTAACCCTCTAGTTACAGGTTTAGTAATAAGGGTGTCTGGCTGACACCTCTTCATTACTAAAACTAGGGCTTGGAGTCAGCGACATCTGATCCCATTACCCCTAATCCCATTACTCCTAATGCAGCACTTGTTTTGTCAGTACATGCAGATCCACCACATGTAATGACATTTCAGTTAGTCAAAATCTGCAGCGGAGACGCTACAGAAATTGACATGCTGCAGGTGAGTTTATGAAATAAAATAATGAATTAAATTAAAAAAATGGAGTGGGCTCCTGCGTAATTTTCATAATGAGCAGAGGGAAAGCCGACCACTGGGTGCTGATATTACTAGCCGGGCAAGGGACCATTAGCCAAAAATGTTTCCTAGCTATTAATAACAGCCCACAGATATTTGCTTAGCGTTTACTGGATAGATTACAGGGGGACCCACAAAAAAATTTATGTAGAGTCCCCCTATAAAATCTAACCAGGAAAGGCTAAACAGACAGCTTTGAGCTGATATTAATAGCCAGGGAAGGGGCCATGGATATTAGCCCCTCTGAGGCTAATAATATCAGCCCTCAGTGGCCCCAGAAATGGTGCATCCATAAGATGTGCCAAATCTGGCACTAAGCCTTGGCTCTTCCCACTTGACCTGGTGCGGTGGCAAGTGGGGTAATAGGGTTGGGGTTCTTGTCAGCCTTGTATTGGCAGCTGACATGAAGCCCAAATTAGTAATGGAGAGGCGTCTATAACACGCCCCCATTATTAACTCCATGGTAAAGGTTTTTAAATAAACACACGGCCTAAAAAAATTCTTTTAAATGGTTTTAATCATTTATTTAAAAATAAAATCACCGTTATACTCACCTAATACCTAATCTGCTGAAGCCATTGTCATTTGTAAAAAAACTAAAAATAAATTACAACCATATCCCTTACCTGTCAGACATGATGACATGTTCCAGGGTGTCCCACGAAGATCTAGGTCACTTCTAGAGCAGTCACATCAGAAATCACTAATGTGACTGTTCTAGAGGAAAGCAGGCTATACACTGCCACAGTAGTTTAAACACTCTTATTTCAATGTATAGTGCTGAGCTGCCGGGACAGAGGCCACATGAGTTCATCAGCTGATGAGCTCCGGTGACCTCACTTACTGCACCGATGCTGCTTGAGAAAATTCTCACTTAGCGTTGCAATAAGTGATGTCACCGGAGCTCATCAGTTGATTAGTGATGAGCGAGCACTAAAATGCTCAGGTGCTAGTTGATTGGGTCGAGCAAATCGTAGTTCTCGACCCGAGTAACGAGCCCAATGGGAAACTCAAGCATTTTTCCGTCAGCCCCCCACCGAAGGTCTGGAGGGAGCCTAAAAATTAGTCAAATCAATAGAAACAGTGCTAAAATGACATGGAAACAGCATGGGGAAGACCCCTGGAAGCATGTCTGAATCCCAGGTGACTGCTAAAACATTAAAAAGAATGAGCAAAAATGGATTTTCCTGGAAAAATTTTTAAAAAACATTCTTTCCAGGGTAAAGACTTACAGGTGCTTCTCACAAAATTAAAATATCATCAAAAATGTATTTCAGTTCTTCAATACAAAAAGTGAAACTCATATGTCAGTCATTATCTCAGTAAATTAGAATAATTAACAAAAAACACCTGCAAAGGCTTGCTACGCGTTTAAAAAGGTCCCTTAGTCTATTTCAGTAGGCTCTACAATCATGGGGAAGACTGTTGGCTTGACAGATGTCAAGAAGGCAGTCACTGACACACTCCACAAGGAGGGTAAGCCACAAAAGGTCATTGCTAAAGAAGCTGGCTGTTCGCAAAGTGTTGTATACAGCATATTAATGGACATTTGAGTGGAAAGAAAAAGTGTGGCAGAAAAAGGTGCCCAAGCAACCGGGATAACTGCAGCCTTGAAAGGATTGTTAAGAAGAGACCATTCAAAAATTTGGGGGAGATTCACAAGGAGTGGACTGCTGCTGAAGTCATTGCTTCAAGAGCCACCACACACACACATATCCAGCACATGGGCTACAAGTGTCACATTCATTGTGTCAAGCCACTCATGACCAATAGACACTGCCTGAAGCGTCTTACCTGGGCCAAGGAGAAAAAGATCTGGACTGATGCTCAGTGGTCCAAGGTGTTGTTTACAGATGAAAGTAAATTTTGCATTTCATTTGGAAATCAAGGTTCCAGAGTCTGGAGGAAGGGTGGAGAGGCACACAATCCAAGCTGCTTGAGGTCTAGTGTGAAGTTTCCACAATCAGTGATGATTTAGGGAGCCATGTCATCTGCTGGTGTAGGTCCACTGTGTTTTATCAAGACCAAAGTCAGCACAGCCATCTACCAGGAAATTTTAGAGCACTTCATGCTTCCTTCTGCCCACAAACTTTTTGGAGATGGAAATTTCTTTCTCCAGCCGAACTTGGCACCTGTCCACATTGCTAAAAGTACCAATTCCTGGCTTAAAAACAACAGTATCAATGTGCTTGATTGGCCAGCGAACTCGCCTGACCTTAACCCCTTAGAGAATCTATGGGGTATTGTCAAGAGGATGATGAGACACCAGACCCAACAATGCAGACGAGCTGAAGGCTGCTATCAAACCAACCTGGGGTTCCATAACACCTCAACAGTGCCACAGGCTGGTCGCCTCCATGCCACGCCGCATTAATGCAGTAATAAAAGCAAAAGGAGCCCGGACCAAGTATTGAGTGTATTTACTGAACATACATTTCAGTAGGCCAACATTTCGGATTTTAAAATCATTTTTCAAGCTGTTGTTATAAAGTACTCAAATTTACTGAGATAATGACTTTTGTGTTTTCATTGGCTGTAAGCCATAATCATCAACATTAACAGAAATAAACACTTGAAATAGATCACTCTGTAATGACTCTATATAATATAGGAGTTTACCTTTTTGTACACACCTTGGGCTATGTTCATACGTAGTGTTTTTGATGCGTCTTTGCACTTTTGCATTTCTTTCAACTGTGAAATATACATTCACCAGTAAATGTAATTTTAACATTTTACTACGTTATCTAGCCATGTGGAGTGTGTACTTGATCAGACACATCCAGAATGAACACTCATTCTGAGCTGATATTAACATCTAGCACTTGTCCCTCTTTTAAAAGCAATATATAAACTTGGCACTCATGTGACTCCAAAAAATTTTTTGAGATTTTTTAATGAAAACGTGGTACAAAATTACAGATGTTTCGGGCATAGAAGACCTTCATCGGTGTACTACAGAAAAGAAAAATAAATAAGCAAACAAAACCAAGGAAATATATTGCAGTCGGACAAAAATTATATACAGTCGTGTATAAGAGATATTGTATAATTCATGACGATGAAACCAAAAACAAACATTGGGAGGAAATAGGGAGGGGAGGGACAAATACAAAAATAGAGTGAACTACATACCATGAAGCTGTGACCAACAGTATGTGGGAATATAATCCCCAAATAGTGCAGTAGCTGGAAGAAAAGTATAGAAATATACAGTACATATATGTGAGAAGGTGGGTAGGGGATATTAAATACTGCCCATAAAGGAGAAGTAGTAAAGAAGCATACCTGGATACCAAAAGTTGAACAGGTAAGAATAGGGCGTGCTGGAACGCGGTATCTACCACTTGTTCAGTATGGACGCTATCCCCAGGTGTCCCTTGTGGGGAATTTATAGTTTGGGGGAGGTGCCAGGTATGTAAGAAACATGAAATCATTGGTGGCAGTGTGAAAACCGCGGTGATTGGCACAGGACCTGTGGTCCGGAAATGACGTTGGCAGGTCCTGGAAGGTGCCGTCGGTCACATGACCGGAAGTGACGCTGGTATGCGTTTTTTCTAAAGTACCTATTTTAAAAGCAGCTAACAGCGTTATCAATAGGGAATAGATTTTTTTTTTTCAGCATGCAGTATAATACAATAATCCCTGACTAGATGCCTGGAATTCGCTATCCTAACTGCTATAGGTCACCCATATACGAATCTTAGATAAGAGAGGTAATATAGTACAATAAAAATTAGAGTTTAACCGGCTCCAAAGAGGTTTTTATGGTACGTTGCATCACCAAACTGTGAAGGAACGCAAGCATCCCTGTCTGCTTTCATCAATTTCTAATTACAGATCACCGTTCAAGATTATGAATCAGTCAACGAATACATGGAAAAGGTCTATCAATTTATGGATTGTTATAGGGATGTATGAGACTGGAATAAACACTCATTTCCAGCTGATAATACCATCGAGCACCTGTCCCTATTCTAAAAGCAGCTAACAGCGTTATCAATAGGGAATAGATTTTTTCTTTTCAAGACGGAGTATAATACAATAATCCCTGACAAGATGCCTGTAAGACGCTATCTCAACTGCTATAGGTCACCCGTATACAAATCTCAGATAAGAGAGGTAATATTGTACAATAAAAAATAGATTTTAATCGGCCCCAAAAAGTTTTTTTAGGACGTGGCAGCAGCAAACTGTGAAGGGATGCAAGTATTTCTGTCTGCTTTCATGAATTTACGAGTAAAGATCACTGTGAAAAAATATGAATCGGTCAATGAGTGCATGAAAAGTATCAATTAAGTAATGCACTGTGGAAGAGATATATTAGACAACAATGAACAACACTCATCTCCAGCTGATGATAGCTGCATTTACAATAGGGACGGGTGCAAGGTAACAACGGTATCAATAGGGAATATGATAGATTTTTAATAATTTTTTTTGCAGCAGTACACAGTATAAGGCAATAATACCTGGCTGGATTAGTGTAATACGCTATCCATACTGCGATAGCTCACCCATAAACGAATTTCAGATAAGAGAGGTAATATTGTAGAATATAGAATCGATTTGAATTGGCCTTCCCATTATTAAGGAGTGGGTCTCCTATTCTGTTAATGCATATATGTTATAATACCCCCGGTGGCAATAAAAACCATCTCTGACAAAATGCTAGCGCAAGAGTAGAGAGACAGTTCATGCCACGCGTCCAGCTTGGATACCCAATAGTTGTAAGGCACAGAGGAATCACAGAGGAAGCTGATACGGTCGCCAAGGTACCCCTTCAGCATCTTCCAAAACTTTCCCCTCCTTGTCAGAGCAACCTGCGCATCAGGGCCTGGGCGCTGGGAGGGTCTGATAAAACTGTTCCAGACCTTTGACAACATTGCCCTGCCTCTGCTGCATCTGCTTTGTTTCTCCCTAGCCTGCACTCTTTTGTTGTTCAAGAAACTGTGACATCTGCCATCAACATTGTCAGATGGGATTTTTTAAAATAATTGTTCAACAAGGGCCATCTGGTACTGCAACATACAACATAGGAGTGGGTCTCCTATACTGTTAGTGCGTATGTAGCAAATAGTGTTGAGCCACCCCTGTAGTGTTCGAGTTCGGTTTGGTTCGTCGAACACCCATATGTTCGCCGAGCTGTTCGTCGAACACCTTCGAACACCGTTAAAACCAATGGCAGGCAAACAAAAACACATAGAAACACATAGAAAACACATAGAAAACACTTCAAAGGTGTCCAAAAGCTGACAAACTGCTCAGAAGACACAACTAACACATGGAAAAGTGACAAGTACATATAGTCATGCGAAAAGAAAAGAGGTGGAGGAGTAAAAGGAGGGGGAGACACAGATATAGGCATGTCATGCCCTTCTAAAATCAAGAAAGGCTGGAGTAAAAATCTAAAATCAGCCTACCAACACCCAGACTTCATGACAAGAAAATTAAAAAAAGAAATATCTTTAGGTAGAATGGCGGTTCCATTCAGAACACTTTCCTTACAAGACGTAGTGGTATCCCCGTTGTGAGTTGTGCCAAAAACGGAACCCAATACATTCGGACTAATCCACCATTTGTCATATCCAAGGAGCAGGTCAGTAAACGACAACATCGACACGGAACCAAGTACAGTAGTATATACTGTACATCCTTTGACAAGGCAATCAGGCGGATCAAGAAGTTGGGAAGGGTCACCCTAATGGCCAAAACAGACATTGACGCGGCGTTCCGGTTACTTACTACCTGTGCCTCCGAATAGTGTCCACCTATTGGGCTGCTTCTGGGAAGGAGCATACTATATAGATCGCAGTTTGCCCATGGGGTGGTCCAGATCCTGCTCACTATTTGAGGCGTATAGTTGCTTCCTCGAATGGGTTGTAATGGACGTTTCTAAGGGGGCACATATTATCCATTACCTCGACAACTTCTTATTAGTGTTGAGCCACCCCCGTAGTGTTCGGGTTCGGTTCGGTTCGTCGAACACCGGGATGTTCGAGGAACTGTTCGTCGAACTGTTCGTCGAACACCTTAGAACACCGTCGAACACCGTTAAAACCAATGGCAGGCAAACAAAAACACATAGGAACACATAGAAAACACCTTCAAAGGTGTCCAAAAGCTGACAAACTGCTCAGAAGACGCTTTCTTTAAAAAAGCCGGCCGGCAATTCAGCAGCGGCATACACCGGTACCCGACAATTTAGACATGAAGGAATAGAGCATCACACATAGATTAGATAGATAGAAACATGTCAGTCACATATATATGAAGTACAGTGACAGTGTTGCTTACTGTACTTGTCATTTAGTGTAAAGGATTCATTAAAAAATATAATAGTGTTTTCGTGCACCGTCTCTTTAAAAAAGCCGGCCGGCAATTCAGCAGCGGTACCCGACAATTTATAACAGACAGAATAGAGCTTCACACATAGATTAGATAGATAGAAACATGTCAGTCACATATATATGAAGTACTGTGACAGTGTTGCTTACTGTACTTGTCATTTACTGCAAAGGATTTATTAAAAAAAATAATAGTGTTTTCATGCACCGTCTCTTTAAAAAAGCCGGCCGGCAATTCAGCATCTGTACCCGACAATTTATAACAGACAGAATAGAGCTTCACACATAGATTAGATAGATAGATAGAAACATGTCAGTCACATATATAATAAGTACAGTGACAGTGTTGGTTACTGTACTTGTCATTTAGTATTAAAATAAAGGATTTATTATTAAAAAAATTGGCGTGGGGTCCCCCGTAATTTTAGTCTCTAGCGGAGGTTAAGCAGACAGCTGGGGCAGATGTTTGAAGCCTGGGAAGGGGGTAATACCCATGGAGCTTCCCAGGCTACTAATATCAGCCCCCAGCTGAATACCTAGCCTTTACTAGCTATTAAAATGGAGGACCCCCCCCAAAAAAATGACGTGGGGTCCCCCCTAATTTAATAGCTAGCAAAGGCTAGGCAGACAGCTGGGGGCTGATATTAATAGCCCAGGAAGGGAGCCATGAATATTGGCCCCCTCCCAGGCTAGAAACACCAGCCGTCAGCCGCCCCAGAAATGGCGCATCCATAGGATGCGCCAATTCTGGCACTTAGCCTCGCTCTTCCACGCTGCCCTGGTGCGGTGGCAGGGGGTAATAGGGTTGGGGTTGATGTCAGCTTATAATGCCAGCTGACATCAAGCCCAGGTTAGTAATGGAGAGGCGTCTATAAGACACCCCCATTACTAACCCCATAGTCAAAGTTAAAAAAAAAACACAAACACCCAGAATAAAGTCCTTTAATTGAAATAAAGACACAATTCTTTATTGTTCTAAATTAAACCATACTTACCATCACGCCCATTCCAGCTGAAGCCAACGATCTCCTGCAATAAAAGAAAAATAATAAAGCAACCTCATCCTTACCTTTCCATGGTTCCCAGGACAGCTTCAGCTCTGCAACATCGAGATGACAGGCTGGACCGCAGCAGAACGCTGCCATCCAGCCTGTCATCCCGCAGACACTGAGAAGCGCAGGCATGCTTGCGCTCCTCAGTGTCTGACTGTGACGGCATCCAGATGATCCGACAATGAACTCGGCTCACCTCATGTACGTCACTGACAGCGTGGGAAAATTCTCCTGCACTCAGCGCTTCAGCGTGAGAATTTTCCCACGCTGTCAGTGACGTGCATGAGGTGAGCCGAGTTCATTGGACATGACCTCGGCTCATCTTTATGCCGTCACAGAGAGACACTGAGGAGCGCAAGCATGCCTGCGCTTCTCAGTGTCTGCGGGATGACAGGCTGGATGGCAGCGTTCTGCTGCGGTCCAGCCTGTCATCTCGATGTAGCAGAGCTGAAGCTGTCGTGGGAACCATGGAAAGGTAAGGATGATGTTGCTTTATTATTTTACTTTTATTGCAGGAGATCATTGGCTTCAGCTGGAATGGGCGTGGCGGTAAGTATGGTTTAATTTAGAACAATAAAGAATTGTGTGTTTATTTCAATTAAAGGACTTTTTTCTGGGTGTTTGTGTTTTTTTTAAATACTTTACTAGAAATTCATGGTGGTCATGTCTAATATTGGCGTGACCCCATGAATTTCGGGCTTAGGGCCAGCTGATAATGCCAAGCTGGCCTTAACCCCTTTATTACCCAGTGAGCCACCGCACCAGGGCCCTGGATGAGTTGGGTACAGCGCCAGAAGATGGCGCTTCTATGAACGCGCCATTTTCCGGGGCGGCTGCGGACTGCAATTTGCAGCGGGTGGGGCCCAGAAAGCTTGGGCCTCCCTGCGCTGCAGATTCCAGCCCCCAGCTGCCTAGTTGTACCTGGCTGGACACAAAAATAGGGCGAAGCTCCACGTATTTTTTTTTTAAACTCATGAAATTCATGGAATAATTAAGAAAAAAAGGGCTTCCCTATATTGTTGTGTCCGGCTAGGTACAAATAGGCAGCTGGTGGTTGGGAGCAGCCCGTTCCTGCCTGCTGTACCTGACTGGACACAAATATAGGACGAAGCCCCACATCAATTTTTTTTTCATTATTTCATGAATTTCCTGAAATAATTTAAAAAAAATTGACATGGGGCTTTGCCCTATATTTGTGTCCAGTCAGGTACAGCAGGCAGGAACGGGCTGCCCCCACCACCAGCTGCCTATTTGTACCTGGCCAGACACAACAATATAGGGAAGCCCTTTTTTAAAAAAATTATTTCATGAAATAATTAAAAAAAAATTGACTTGGGGCTTCGCACTATATTTGTGTCCAGCCAGGTACAGCAGGCAGGGACGGGCTGCCCCCAACCACCAGCTGCCTATTTGTACCTGGTTGGACACAACAATGTAGGGAAGCCCTTTTTTTCTTAATTATTCCATGAATTTCATGAAATAATTTAAAAAAAAAATGCGTGGGGCTTCGCCCTATTTTTGTGCCCAGCCAGGTACAACTAGGCAGCTGGGAGCTGGAATCCGCAGCGCAGGGAGGCCCAAGCTTTCTGGGCCCCACCCGCTGCAAATTGCAGTCCGCAGCCGCCCCAGAAAATGGCGCGTTCATAGAAGCGCCATCTTCTGGCGCTGTACCCAACTCATCCAGGGCCCTGGTACGGTGGCTCACTGGGTAATAAAGGGGTTAAGGCCAGCTTGGCATTATCAGCTGGCCCTAAGCCCGAAATTCATGGGGTCACGCCAATATTAGACATGACCACCATGAATTTCTAGTAAAGTATTTAAAAAAACACAAACACCCAGAATAAAGTCCTTTAATTGAAATAAACACACAATTCTTTATTGTTCTAAATTAAACCATACTTACCGTCACGCCCATTCCAGCTGAAGCCAATGTCTTCTGCAATAAAAGTAAAATAATTAAGCAACCTCATCCTTACCTTTCCATGGTTCCCACGACAGCTTCAGCTCTGCTACATCGAGATGACAGGCTGGACCGCAGCAGAAAGCTGCCATCCAGCCTGTCATCCCGCGGACACTCAGAAGCGCAGGCATGCTTGCGCTCCTCAGTGTCTCGCTGTGACGGCATAAAGATGAGACAAGCTCATGTCCAATGAACTCGGCGCACCTCATGCACGTCACTGACAGCGTGGGAGAATTCTCCTGCACTCAGCACTTCAGCGTGAAAATTCTCCCACGCTGTCAGTGACGTACATGAAGTCAGCTGAGTTCATTGGACATGAATGAGCTCACCTCATGCACGTCACTGACAGCGTGGGAAAATTCTCACGCTGAAGCGCTGAGTGCAGGAGAATTTTCCCACGCTGTCAGTGACGTGCATGAGGTGAGCTCATTCATGTCCAATGATCTCAGCTCACCTCATGCACGTCACTGACAGCGTGGGAAAATTCTCCTGCACTCAGCGCTACAGCGTGAGAATTCTCCCACGCTGTCAGTGACGTGCATGAGGTGAGCTCATTCATGTCCAATGAACTCAGCTGACCTCATGCACGTCATTGACAGCGTGGGAGAATTCTCACGCTGAAGTGCTGAGTGCAGGAGAATTCTCGCACGCTGTCAGTGACGTGCATGAGGTGAGCCGAGTTCATTGTCGGCTCATCTGGATGCCGTCACAGCCAGACACTGCAGAGCGCAAGCATGCCTGCGCTTCTCAGTGTCTGCGGGATGACAGGCTGGATGGCAGCGTTCTGCTGCGGTCCAGCCTGTTATCTCGATGTAGCAGAGCTGAAGCTGTCGTGGGAACCATGGAAAGGTAAGGATGAGGTTGCTTTATTATTTTTCTTTTATTGCAGGAGATCGTTGGCTTCAGCTGGAATGGGCGTGACGGTAAGTATGGTTTAATTTAGAACAATAAAGGAATGTGTCTTTATTTCAATTAAAGGACTTTATTCTGGGTGTTTGTGTTTTCTTTTAACTTTGACTATGGGGTTAGTAATGGGGGTGTCTTATAGACGCCTCTCCATTACTAACCTGGGCTTGATGTCAGCTGGCATTATAAGCTGACATCAACCCCAACCCTATTGCCCCCTGCCACCGCACCAGGGCAGCGTGGAAGAGCGAGGCTAAGTGCCAGAATTATTTCTGGGGCGGCTGACGGCTGGTGTTTCTAGCCTGGGAGGGGGCCAATATTCATGGCTCCCTTCCTGGGCTATTAATATCAGCCCCCAGCTGTCTGCCTAGCCTTTGCTAGCTATTAAATTAGGGGGGACCCCACGTCATTTTTTTGGGGGGTCCCCCATTTTGATAGCTAGTAAAGGCTAGGTATTCCGCTGGGGGCTGATATTAGCAGCCTGGGAAGTTCCGTGGGTATTACCCCCTTCCCAGGCTTCAAACATCTGCACCAGCCGTCTGCTTAACCTCCGCTAGAGACTAAAATTACGGGGAACCCCACGCCAATTTTTTTAATAATAAATCCTTTATTTTAATACTAAATGACAAGTACAGTAACCAACACTGTCACTGTACTTATTATATATGTGACTGACATGTTTCTATCTATCTAATCTATGTGTGAAGCTCTATTCTGTCTGTTATAAATTGTCGGGTACAGATGCTGAATTGCCGGCCGGCTTTTTTAAAGAGACTGTGCATGAAAACACTATTATTTTTTTTAATAAATCCTTTGCAGTAAATGACAAGTACAGTAAGCAACAATGTCACAGTACTTCATATATATGTGACTGACATGTTTCTATCTACCTAATCTATGTGTGATTCTCTATTCTTTCTGTTATAAATTGTCGGGTACAGATGCTGAATTGCCGGCCGGCTTTTTTAAAGAGACGGTGCATGAAAACACTATTATTTTTTTTAATAAATCCTTTGCAGTAAATGACAAGTACAGTAAGCAACACTGTCACAGTACTTCATATATATGTGACTGACATGTTTCTATCTATCTAATCTATGTGTGAAGCTCTATTCTGTGTGTTATAAATTGTCGGGTACCGCTGCTGAATTGCGGGCCGGCTTTTTTAAAGAGACGGTGCACGAAAACACTATTATATTTTTTAATAAATCCTTTACACTAAATGACAAGTACAGTAAGCAACACTGTCACTGTACTTCGTATATATGTGGCTGACATGTTTCTATCTATCTAATCTATGTGTGATTCTCTATTCCTTCTATTCTAAATTGTCGGGTACAGATGCTGAATTGCCAGCCGGCTTTTTTAAAGAGACGGTGCATGAAAACACTATTATTTTTTTTGATAAATCCTTTACACTAAATGACAAGTACAGTAAGCAACACTGTCACTGTACTTCATATATATGTGACTGACATGTTTCTATCTATCTAATCTATGTGTGAAGCTCTATTCTTTCGGTTCTAAATTGTCGGGTACCGGTGTATGCCGCTGCTGAATTGCCGGCTTTTCATGTTTCACTGTGAGCACTGTTCCCATCGATTTGGGCAATCACTGTAATGCCACAACCACCATGGCTGTGGCATTACAGTGAGTAGCAGACAATCCCTGCATGATTGGTGCTCTAAATAGCGCCAGACATGCAGGACACGCTTTTGGTGCACGAACAGTTATCGAACATAACCTCGAACAGCCGAATTTTTTGCAAATCGTTCGGGTTTGTCGAACAACTCGAACACCGCCCAAAACAGCTCGAATTTGAGATTGGCGAACAGTTCTAGTCGAACACCGCTCATCTCTACTTCTTATGCCTGGGCCCAAAAGATTCGCCACAGTGTGAATACGTGCGGTAGTCCACCTGTGAGAAGGAGAGAGCTGGAGTGAGAGCGGACACCATAGAGCCGAGGGGTTAGATGGAGAACGGAAGAAGAGAAGAGGTCGAGGGAGGTAAGGGAGTACAGTGGAAGGCCAACCTGAGCTCCCTCACGTTCCTGCTGGGCGGGAAACAACCCTGGTAAGAAAAGCCGCTTGCGCATCCCTTTGAGGTTACGGGCGCGAGCGGGCGGAGGGACTACGCTGGAGTGCGAAGCCGACACGCCCAGTCTGTTCCTGCTCGTGCGACCTCCGTGTCGCCGGGTTTGTGCCAGAGCCGCGGTGGACCCTGACGGCCAGCCCCCCTCTCCCAATACTGGTGCCTGTCCGCTGGTGGGTCGAGCACCCCCGCGGTGGTGGAGGAGTAACATCAGCAGAAGAAAGACCATCTTCCAGCCAAACTAAGATGTCTACTTCTTTTCGTGGACAATGTGATATGATCCCTTTCTTACAGACACGCCCATCGCTACAAATTCCAGATGAGGCACAAAAACAGCAGGTGCTTCAACGGATATCAAGTGCTCCTTCAAGTGGGCTCTCCTCCACCTCAACTTCAACATCACAAATACACCAGTCCTCAGAGGTGTCACCCCAATCGCACTTGCTTCCTCACAGCTCCCAAGTCTCCAGCTGCCCGTCTGAGTATGGGGTAACACAGATGGTTGAGTCTGCACAGCTGTTTACTCATACTATAGCCTGGGAAACGGAGGTCTGCTCCAGAGCTTCTGTTAATCCAGACGAGGAAATGATCTGCACTGATGCCCAGAATCTTTATGAGTCGGATCCAGGACCAGATGAAGAAGGTTCTGAGCATAATGTAGACCCTCGTTCCCAAACTGTAACTCCTGTTGGTGGAGACAATGATGAAGACGATGATGAGACTCACATACCTGATTGGAGCGACAACTTGACTTTTCGGTCAGGGCAGGAAGAGGTTGGCTCTGAGGACGACGGGTTTGAGAACACACAGGGTGATGATAACGAGGTTGGAGATCCCACTTACTGTCAACCCACAGTCAGCCAGTCGATGAGGTCAGCAGAGGAGGTGGAGAAGGATGTGACTAGCCCAGGGGATGGGGATGACTCGGTACCTGGGCCTTTGCCTGGCCTTGGAAATGTCGCGGTGGTCGGCTCCCGGGCCCGTACCCTGGGGTCACTCTTTAAAATGGTGGATAATTGTTAATTTTATAACCGTTCGTAACGCCACCTGTGGTATCTGGTGAGAAGCACCAGCGCTGCAGCAGTCCACTGAGGCCGGTGATAAGACAGCTCGATGGTATAGCTCCCCACAGGTGGAGCTAGGCCTCAGGGCAGCGTATGCAGGGGGAATGCAGGAAAGGCGAGACCCAGCTGGGTCAGAGCAAGAACGGGAACGGACACGGTAGTCACTTCAGTACCTTTTACTGGTGGAAATTCAGGCACATCCCGGAGCACTGTAGGGTAAAGGGTGCATATCAGGATCCTCCCCAATGAGCGGGTGTAGGGCCTCCTGTTTCTTGCCTCTGCATAGTAAGTTTCTGACCTGCCTGGAGCTAGGCCTAACTTTTTCTCTGTCCTGCGCTGGCTGATCTTGTGGTAGGGCCTTGTCTTGGAGTTCACGCTCCCAGTATGCGGGGCCTAAGCGTCTCCTGGCTCTGTTACGTATCAGCACCTTAGCGATCCTGGGACTTGTAGTTCTCCAGGGATTCCGGTTATGCCTTACTGGGTCATAGAGATCCCGGTAAGCTCGGATCCGGTGTCCGTTAAATGCTTCAGGGTGAGCTGGTTAAGCTCCTCTGTCCCCTATGTACTAACTCTCCACTCGCCTTTGGCCTACTCGGGGCCTCACTAGGCTATACACACGAACGGCAGCTTGCCGCGCTTCACCGATCTTATGGCGCCGGCACACCTTAAGCTCTAACTGGACTCCCTGAATCTAGCTAGCAGGAGCCTCGTGCTCCACTGCTGAACTATTAACTGAGTTCTCTAGACTAGACTGAGCTCTACTGCAGACTGACCTCTCTTAGGCTTCTCTACTGCAGGAACTCTTCAGAGGAACTGAACTGCCTAGCTCCACCTTCCCTATTTATATCCCTAACGGGCTCCCTCTGCTGGTCTGAGGTGGAAGGTGGAGATGTGTGAATGTTTATGGGGGCCTCTTGTGGAGGATTCCATCAATGCACTCTTCTAGGATCTGTGATGCCAAGCGCAGCTGGGTGTCACAGATGCTATTGATGACGAGGTTAGGTTGCGCCTTCCTGGACAGAGACGGAGTACTGGAAGCACGTCATCAACTGCATCCTCAACCACAACTCTGCCTCTGACCAAAAGTCATGGTGGCTCTTCAGGTCGCATGGGCTCTAAGCCTTGCATAGCCTGGGCATTTTTTCAGATCGATAAGGATGGCCCAACTCGTGTTATCTGTAATATTTGTCACCAAAAGCTAAGTAGAGGCCAAAAAATCCGTAGTTTGAGTACTTCATGCATGAACCGTCACATGGATATGAAGCATAAGTTGCAGTGGGAAGCTCACTGTGCTACAATGCGGCCTAGCGGGCCGGGCCAACCACCATCTGCCCCATCTTGTGCATCCACGGCCTCTTCATCCTCTGTGACTGGGGGGACAGCATTCACACATGTTTTTGGACGCAGATCTGCCACCTCTTTACCCTCAACAGCCAGTGTGATTGGCAGGTCATCATTTCATTTGGAAGTGGAAACACCAGCTGGTGTTGAGCGCTCTCCGACATCAAGAGCACCACCTTTGGATCAAGGCAACCTAACTTTTCCACCTGCATCTTCCTCACAGACCGGCAGTTTGCCGGGGACACCCTTCTCAACCTCGTCTAAGCACAACAGCCAGCCCTCGGTCCCTCAGATGTGGACAAGTAAAAGACTATTTCCTCCTAGCCATGACAAAGCTAAGAGGTTGAATTTCACCATCTGCAAGCTGTTGGCTACAGAAATGCTGCCTTTCCGCCTGGTGGACACAGAGGATTTTCGAGACCTTATGTCCGTCGCAGTGCCCCAGTACCAGATGCCCAGTCGGCACTACTTCTCAAAGAAAGGTGTGCCTGCGCTCCACCAGCATGTCGCACACAACATCACCGCTTCTTTGAGAAACTCTGTGTGTGATAGGGTGCATTTCACCACAGACACTTGGACGAGTAGGCATGGACAGGGGCGTTACATGTCGCTGACTGGGCACTGGGTAACTATGGTGACAGCAGGACAAGGGGCTGCTGTCCAAGTCTTGCCGTCCCCACGATTTGTGCGTCAATCCTCTTTATCTAGAAGTTCCTCCACTGCTTCTGCCTCCTCAACCTCCTCTCGGTCCTCCACCTGCACCCAAAGCCTGTCTGGTAATGCCACCCGCTTCCTAACTGCGCAGAAGGAATCCTGCACACCTCCTTACTATGCTGGCAGCAGGGCTCAACAGCATCAGGCGGTGTTTACTTTGAAATGTCTGGGAAATGTGAGTCACACAGCTGAGGAGTTGTGGTCAGCTCTGGAGACCCAGTTTCATGAATGGGTGTCTCCACTGGACCTGCAACCAGGGAAGGCCGTGTGCGACAATGCTGCAAACCAGGGTGCGGCCCTTCGCCGGGGCAATGTCACACACGTGCCTTGCATGGCTCACGTGTTGAACCTGGTTGTCCAGCAATTTTTAGCCCACTATCTAGGACTAGATGGCTTTCTGCAGAGGGCACGGTCGCTGTGTGCTCACTTCCGCCGTTCGCATCCCGCAGCTCAACGCCTTGCATCTCTACAGAAGTCGTTGGGCCTGCCAGTTCACCAGCTGAAATGCGATATGCCGACACGGTGGAATTCAACTCTGCACATGTTGCAGCGACTGTGGCAGCACCGACAAGCCCTGGTGCAATACGTTTTGACGTATAGCCTGGGCCAACGAGATCCAGAGGTGGGGCAAATCACGCTGCAGGAGTGGTGTCAGATCAGGGACCTATGCACCCTTCTGCACAGTTTTGAAATGCCGACGAAGATGTTTAGTGCTGACGATGCCATTGTCAGCTTGACAATTCCGGTGACTTACATGCTGGAGCACACGTTAAACAGAATTCAGAGTCAGGTGGTGGGACAAGAGGAGGTGGAGGAAGTAGAGGAGGAGTCATATGCGGAAGGGATAACATCTCCAAGGTCCAGACGGTCGGCAGCACCAAGGCGGCAGGCATGGGAGGGTGGGGGAGAGGGATTAACGAGGGCGCATGGTAGCAGCCAAACTGTTGAGGAAGGTGCAGGAGCTGAGGAAGAAGTGGAGGACGAACTGGCGATGGGCATGGAAGACTCATCAGATGAGGGAAACCTTGATCACATTTCTGTTGTGCGAGGTTGGGGGGAGAGGGCAGAGGAAGGAAGCATGATTCTTACCTCGCTACCAACACAACAAGGACTTGGTCCTCCTGGATGCGCAAGACACATGAGTGCCTTCTTGCTGCACTACCTGCAACATGACCCTCGGATTGTCAGAATTCGAAGTAATCCCGACTACTGGGTTGCCACACTCTTAGATCCCCGGTACAAAAGTAAATTTGCCGAAATAATTCCTGCCATAGAAAGGGATTCACGCATGCAGGAGTATCAGCAGAGGCTATTGCAGAATCTTACATGTGCTTTTCCACAAAACACCAGTGGTGCACGTAGTGAATCTCACAGTTCTAACTTGCCAATGTGGGACTGTCGAGTCTTCATCACTCGTTTCACCACTTTTTTAGACCATCCTTTGCAAGGCCACAGGAGACAAGAAGTCTGACACATAGTCAACGCCTAGAGAGGATGGTACAGGAGTATCTCCAAGTGAACATCGAAGCCATGACTGTGTTACTGGACCCTTGCTCATTTTGGGCTTCTAATCTGGAAAAATGTCCGGAGCTCGCCACTCACGCCTTGGAGATCTTGTCATGCCCTGCAGCCAGCGTTCTCTCTGAACGTGTGTTCAGCGCTGCTGGTGGTGTGCTGACAGATAAGCGCACGCGGCTGTCCACTGAGAATGTAGACGGACTCACGTTCATAAAGATGAACAAATCATGGATCCGCAAGGACTTTTCTACCCCTGTGTCATCCTGGGGAGACTAAAAGCTTGAGGATTTGGTAAAATCACCTCACCAACCATTTTAAGCAACTCTGGGGCAATTGATGCCACTTAAGTGGTGTCTGTGCCACAATTTTTGGAAAAAATGGAGACTTTTTTTGGAGTCCCCTTGCTGTGTTTTACGTGACGTTGGCATCGTCAATTCCAGGTGGGTTGGGTCACTCCCCCCCCCCCTTTTAACCGTAAGAAACTACATACACTATGGCTTGGGGTAACACAGATGGTTGAGTCTGAAGAGCTGTCTACTCAGAGGTCTCGTCCAAAGCTTCAGTGTCTGCTAGTAAGCGTAGTAGCCCAGCTCTGAAGCAAGCTACACCGCCTGTGTATCTAATAAGAATTTTTAACTGCATCTAGCCTAGGCAGACTGTGGGGACCCCCAACCAAACCCAGATGCTCAGCCCCCCTACCGCCCCCCTTTCCTTGACAATACAATAATGTAACTCTTACAACTGGATGGGTGAGGATCGGTCACAGCTTTATTAACTCTTTATACTCATTCCATTAGAAAGGCGTTTTATTTCTAAAATAATTCAGCTTGTTGCAGCATGCCCTGTGTCTCCACACTGGCAAGTTGGCCAACAAGTGTAACTCTCCAACATGTCCTTTCTATTTCCAGGCCACGGAGGATCCTGCGTACTCGTATGCAGGACTCTGACCCCCATCCATCACTCTTAATGCTTGTTCCACTCCGTCCTTGAGTCCTGACAGGAATTTGTCCCGTCCAATATCCATTAAGTGAACACCATCGGGCCGTATGAGGCCTGCTTTATCTCCTTCCAGTTGTCGGTGTCATATCACTACACCGCCTCTGTCTCTTCTAAATTTTGCCATCCAATTATTTATTACCCGCTTTGTCCGTTCGATGGCCGTGATGTCTCGCGCAGCTTGCCATACCGCTATCGGCACAATCTCTGACCATACTATAGTTAGTTTTGTGAAAAATTCTCTGAAGCGCTCAGTGTCTAGTTTCATTATTGCCATTAGTTATGCACTCTTGTGATAACCTAGGTCGTTTCCCCCCGCCTGTATAGTTAAGATGACCGGACCTCTTGCCTCTCTCCCTACCTTGATTACCTCCATTAGTACCTGTGGCCATTGCAGGCCTCTAATACCTCTCCAGTTGAAATATGTGTTATGAAACTCTAATTTCCTCCCGCCTGGGCGGACTTTCGCCCTTTTTTCTGCCCAATATATATACAAGTGGCCTATCACCCACACTGTTGGCTTAGCGTCACCTGTAAAAGAAACAAACCACGTTAGGATAACAAGTCCGGTCTTATGTATCTCGCCAAACACGTGGATCGCCATCTCCCTATCCTCTGAACTTCCGTTTCTGACAGTCCTGCTCTTGCTGCTTCCGTGGCCGCGCCTATGCGGAATGAGTGTGTCCCATAATCTTTGGGGTGGTTCCCAGCCGATGTTAGGCATTTATTAAATATAGCTTGGAACTGGTATCTTGATAATGGCGTTCCATCAACGTGTGATAGGTAGAAATTACTTTGTGATCTGATGGTTATATATGTTTTTACTATTGTTACCCGACTCAGTGTACCGTTTGTGGGTTGTAGAAGTACCCAAGTGCCCCTGCCCGCTGGAACCGTTTTCGATTTGCGTATGCGTAGACGTATTGCATTATTGGCTATGACTACGTCCTGGTGTAATAAGCCTCCACTGGTGGTAATTTTGGATTGAGGGACTAATTCGCTTATGCATAGTGCCCCGAAGAAGGCAATCGCAAATGCAGTAGACAGTAGTGTTGCTTCAAATTGTGAGTGTCATGTTAATGGTGTTAGGGATATGATGTGAGAAATCAGTTTTAGTGACACGGGACGGGACGTCTACACTCCTGACTTGGCTGACCCCTTTTCCACCCTTTTATGGATTGTCTGATGATGAATCTCTTTGTCACATCTCCCCAATTTAGTAGTTGGAAGTGAAATGCTACTCCGGTCAGACACTGCTGCGCTGACGCCCCTGATATGCCCCTCATCATTAGCTGGTGGAAAAATTCTATGGTGACTTGTAATCTGGATTGCTCACATTGGTCAACCCGTCTGCCTGCTACTAGTCGTGTCCACTCTTCCCATGCCTTACCGTATGCTTGCCCCGTCGACGGGGCAACTGACGCTCTGATTAATGGCATCAACTATTCGCCACTAGATCCCATAGGTAGGGTGGGCAACTGTTGCCCGATGGGTGGGCGTTGGGGAGGAGCTCTGTGAAAATCTGCCAATTGAATTGTGATAAAGCGTTAGAAGCAGCGTTAGACCCCTCAGCATCGTGGCTAGCGCGAACCCATACATTGAGTTTTAGGCACAGGAATGCTAGCCGGCGTAGTAGGCCTAGCACTGGGAGAGACGATGATGCCATCTTATTAATGCAGTGCGCTAGGCTGGTGTTTTTGTTATGAAGCGTATATTTTTGTTAGCCAGGCGCGCACCCCATATTTCTATTGCTACCACTATTGGGAAGAAAAATTATTTTCCGGGCTAGATGCAGCTAAAAATTATTATTAATTTCAAAGCTGGTGGAGCTTGGTATAGATGGCCTAATACAATGAGTACCACACACTGCTACTGTGCCCAAAATTATTTTCCGGGCTAGATGCAGCTAAAAATTATTATTAATTTCAAAGCTGGTGGAGCGTGGTATAGATGGCCTAATACAATGAGTACAACACACTGCTACTATGCCCAAAATTATTTTCCAGGCAAGATGCAGCTAAAAATTATTAGTAATTTGAAAGCTGGTGGAGGCTTAGTATAGATGGCCTAATAGAATGAGTACCACACATTGCTAATATGCCCAAAATTATTTTACAGGCAAGATACAGCTAAAAAGTATTAGCAATTTGAAAGCTGGTGGAGCTTAGTATAGATGGCCTAATAGAATGAGTACCACACACTGCTAATATGCCAAAAATTATTTTACAGGCAAGATGCAGCTAAAAATTATTAGTAATTTGAAAGCTGTTGGAGCTTAGTATAGATGGCCTAATTGAATGAGTACCACACACTGCTACTATGCCCAAAATTATTTTACAGGCAAGATGCAGCTAAAAATTATTAGCAATTTGAAAGCTGGTGGAGCTTAGTATAGATGGCCTAATAGAATGAGTATCACACACTGCTAATATGCCAAAAATTATTTTACAGGCAAGATGCAGCTAAAAATTATTAGTAATTTGAAAGCTGGTGGAGCTTAGTATAGATGGCCTAATAGAATGAGTACCACACACTGCTACTATGCCCAAAATTATTTTACAGGCAAGATGCAGCTAAAAATTATTAGTAATTTGAAAGCTGGTGGAGCTTAGTATAGATGGCCTAATAGAATGAGTACCAAACACTGCTACTATGCCCAAAATTATTTTACAGGCAAGATGCAGCTAAAAATTATTAGTAATTTGAAAGCTGGTGGAGCTTAGTATAGATGGCCTAATAGAATGAGTACCACACACTGCTAATATGCCCAAAAGGTTTTACTTTGCTAGGTGCAGTAAAAAATGTGTATTACATACACAGGTGGTGTAGCTTGCAACACAGATAGGCTACTCCACTGACTAACACACACTGCAAGAGGCCCAAAAGGATTTGCTTAGCTAGATTTAGCAAAATGCTGTGAAAAACACTTGCACAGCACTAAAACAGACCTGCCTGGCAAAAAGTGATAGGAACTGATGTAACCTAGCCCTCAAAAGGGCTGCAATTACAACTAGTCACTACTCCCAACCCAGCTGTCTATTTAAGAGCACAGACCTGCCTGCTAAAAGTCGTAGGAAATGCTGTAACCTAGCCCTCAAAAGGGCTGCAATTAGAATGAGTCCCTACTCCCAAGCTATCTGTCTATTTCAGATAAAATTTGCTTGCAATTCACACAGTTATACTGTATAGCGCGCACACAGCAGCAGCGGTGCCGTCTAACACTCAGCTGCAGCAGTGAGAAAATGGTGGCGACGGGGAAAATGGCTGGGCCTTATAGGGCAAGGACATGTGACATACACAGCCAATGACACATGCCCTTGCTTGTGTGAAAAAAAGCACTTTGCTCCGTGTGTTTTCTGCTGATAGGCTGACAGACTGCACCTCCCCACTGTAAATGTGGGAAAGAGAAAAAAAAATGGAGATCTTCATTATTTCTGCAGAGATCCATCCCACGCCCCTCCCCCCGCCCCGCTGTACACTCAAACTGTGTATTAACATTGATTATCAGCATTACTGTGAAAACATCCAGTTACGATTTTGGTGCACGAACAGTTATCGAACATAACCTCGAACAGCCGCATTTTTTTCAAATCGTTCAGGTTCGTCGAACGGCTCGAACAACGCCCAAAACAGCTCGAATTTGAGATTGGCGAATAGTTCGATTCGAATACCACTCATCTCTAGTAGCAAATTCAAAGGCTGCCAAAAATTAGGACGTGCTCCAATACCAATTTGAAGAGACGTAGTGGAGGGCCTCAGTTAAAAATGTATTTTCCATTATTAAGCAGTGGATCTCCTGTACTATTATTACGTATGCAGCAAGTTCAAGGACTGACAGAAATTAGGACACTCTCCAATACCCCTTTGAAGAGACATAGTGGAGGGCTTCATTAAAAAAAAATTCCCATTATAATGGAGTGGTTCTTCTATACTGTTATTGCGTATGCAGTGACTGCAAGGGCTGACAAAAATTAGGACGCACTCCAATACCCCTTTATTAAGGAGCAGGTCTCCTATACTGGTAATTCCCATGCTCTAAGTGCATGGGCTGAAAAACATTTACCCCTGGAAGGTATACATGAAAATACTGTATAACATACAGAATGTTAGTGGTAGGCCTCTAAAAATATTTCCTACGGACATCATAAACACCCTTAAAAAATGATGTGGGTGTTGCATGACAGTTACCCAGTTGATATGGTGGGGGAGGATGAGGAGAAGGAGGAGGGTGACATAAAATAGACAAAATCCGGAAGCATATACCAATGTCTGGGTGTGAAGAGGTGCATGGGAATAGACCCCCCCAAAAAAACCACTGGATTATGTTTGGATTATGTGGATTATGATTTATGTTCCACTGCTATAATTCAGTGGTGTTGAGAAGTCTTGCCCAATCCAGCCCTTGTTTATTTTTATACAAGTCAGCCTGTCAGCATTTTCAGTTGACAGCCGGATGCGCCTATCAGTTATAATACTCCCCTCGGCACTAAAAACCCGCTCTGACAAAACGCTAGCAGCAGGGCAGGCCAGAATTTCCAAGGCATAGAGAGCCAGTTCATGCCACATGTCCAGCTTGGATACCGAATAGTTATAAGGCTCAGAGGAATCACGGAGGACGTTGATACAGTCAGAAAGGTACTCCTTCAGCATCTATGAAAACTTTTCCCTCCTTGTTAGAATATCCCGGGCATCAGAGTCTGGGAGCTGGGAGGGTCTGAGAAAACTGTCCTAGTCTAGACCTTTGACAGCCTTCCCCTGCCTCGGCTTCATTGTATTTGTGTCTCACTCGCCTGTACTCCTTGGTTGTCCAACAAACTGTGACCTCTGCCACCAGCATTTTAAGATGGGAATTTTTTTAATAATTCTTCAACATGGGCATTCTGGTACTGCAACATTTTATTAGACCTCTCTGCCACGGGAAGGAGAGAAAGAAAGTTCTCCTTGTAGTGTGGGTCTAGAAGTGTGACCAACCAGTAATTAGTGTTGGCTGAAATGCATACAATGTGAGGGTCAAGGGAAAGGCAGCGGAACATAAAGTCTTCCATGTGTGCCAGACTGCCAACACTTCCCTGTCATGATTAAGAGGACGACTGTACATGCTCTCCTCCTCCTGTTCCCTCTCCTCGTTATTCCTCTCCTCAGGCCATTCACACTGAAAAGACGGTGTGAATGTTGTGTGGGTAGTACCATCTGTAGTACAAGAAACCAGCTCCTGTTCCTCGTCCTCTTCCTCCTTCTCCTCATTATCACTCAATTCACGTTGAGCTGGACTGTGTATCATCACCCTGTATAGTTCCTTGCTCCATCTCCTCGTGCTCCACCTGCAATGCCTTCTCTTTAATTGTGAGCAACGAGTGTTTCAGTAGATAGAGAAGCGGGAAGGTGACAATAATTATGGCGTCATCGCTGCTCACCATCTTGGTGGAGTTCTTAAAGTTTTGGAGGACAGCACAGATGTCAGACATCCATGCCCACTCATCAGCTCTTATGTGCGGAGGCTGACCTGAATACCGATAGGCGTGTTGAAGATGGTACTCAACAACTGCCCTCTGCTGCTCACAAATCCTTCCCAACATATGCAAGATTGAGTTCTGTGTGGTGACATGACACATCAGTCGGTGAGCTGGAAGCTGCAAACGCTGCTGAAGCAAGGCGAGGGCGGCAGAAGCTGTAGCTGACTTTCTGAAATGGGCACACATGCGGGGTACTTTCACAAGCAGCTCAGTGGTGACAGCCACAGATCTGCCTGCTGTGTTACAGCTTTCAACAACTCTACAGCGGTGTGCGGTTTGTCACCTAAGCATATTTACTTCAGCACAGGCTGTTGCCGCTTGGCCAAGGCAGTGGTGCAGTGCTTCCATTTTGCAACTGATGTGGTCATTTCGGAGGTGGAAGCTGAAGAGGAGGAGGATGAGGTTTAAGAGCTGTAGAATGTGGGGGCAACCCTGACTGACCCAGGGCCCGCAATCCTCAGCGTAAGGACGTGTTCCGTCCCAGGGTCTGACTGGGTCTTGGCTTCCACAATATTAAACCAGTGTGCTGTCAGTGAGATATACCATCCCTGGCCATAAGCACTTGTCCACGTGTCCGTGGTAAGGTGGACCTTCCCAGTAGCTGCATTGGTGAGGGCACGGCTAATGATCTGAGACACGTGATTGTGTAAGGCAGGGAGAGCACCTCGGGAGAAACAGTGGCGCCTGGGGATCGAGTACCGAGGGATGGCCGCCGCCATAAGATTGCTCAAAGATTCAGTCTCCACGAGCCTAAAAGACAACATTTCAAGTGCAAGCAGTCGACAAATGTGTCAGCTTAGTATTGTGGACTGTGGGTGGTTGGCTGCATATTTGCGCTTGCGTTCAAAGGACTGGGGTAGGGACAACTGAACGCTGCTGGACATAGACGTGGTTGCTGATGGTGGTTGCAAGCGTGCAACGACAGGTGCAGGCTGGAAGGCATCTTCGCCTGAGCCATGGACAGGGAATTGGTGTGCACACACAACAGCGGAACCGGAAGTGGTGTCACCCGCAGACACTGTTTCTGGACCCTGGTGTTCGGCCCACCTAGTCGGGTGCTATGCTGGTGGTGGTCAGGCTGGTAGTTTTGCTGCCCCTGCTGATGCTGGCATGGCAGATGTTTCAAATGACCTTTTTGGTTTAACTGGACAGTCTTTAAAAAAGAGTCAGACTCTGGAAGACCTAATACTTGGGCTGGCAACTTCCCTCGTGTTCTTGGGAACAATGGACAACCCACTGCTTGTTCCTGCCTGTTGTGGTGCTACGCCTCCCTCCCCCTCTGCACTACTGTCCTCGTTATGCATGTAACCTTGCCAGATTGGGTCAGTGACTTCATAGTCAACTATCTTTTCTTCCACGTATGCACCCTGGGCCTTCTCCTGATTTGCTGGCAATTGTGTCTCATCATCATCATCCACCTCTTGCAACAATAATTGTAATTTCCCAACGTCTCCTTCATGTGACCGTGGCTGCTCAAATATTTGGGCATAGCCCAGAAGGTAGGGTGACATGATGCAGTTGCTTGTTGTGCTCCCTCAGCAGGCACAATTTCAGCTTGCCCACGGCCTTGGCCTCTGCGTGCACCATCACTATCACGTCCACTTCCCCGTTCCTTCCCATGCACCTTGCCATTTTAAATGGAGTAGAATATTTGTCACATTCCCAAAAATGTCAGGATTATCACCACAGAAATATAGGATCATGTCTGATGACTACGGTTTTAGGCAGTGGCCTAATAGATATGGCATTGGTCAGTGACCAAGTGTGAATAGGTTTAAACACACAACTGACAGACTTTAAATGGAGTAGAATATTTGTCACGTTCCCAAAAAACGTCAGGATTATTATTGCAGAAATATTTGACCACCTGAGATGATGGACAAGTTTCTCTGCTTCTACAATACAGCAATGCTATTAAAATCAACCAAATCTGGCTGTATGCTGCTAACAAGCAAATGGAGCAGTAAAAATGGTGTATTATATTGCTTTTCAACAAAATAATCAGGATTAAGAGCAAAAAGATTATTAGTCCTGATATCTAGGGTTATGGATATGAGTAACAGCAGCAGAAAGAACGTGGAATGGACCCTATTCTGTTGTATACGCACTTCACAAACTCTGCCTGCCTAACTCCTGCTATCACCAGCATTGATATGCATCAGAATTAGTCCTTAGTAGGGCCGTTAGAGTAGATTTGTAATGCTATGGAATACCTCACTAAAACAACCGCTAATTCTCTCCCTCACTCAGCAGCACCTCTCCCTACTCTGTCTGCTTGATCGGTTGTAATAAGCATAGGATCCCGGGTCTTATATAGACCCGATGACGCTATGAGGCTAGCCAATCACTGTAATGCCACAACCAACATGGCTGCGGCATAAAAGTGAATGGCAGACAATCCCCGCATGTTAATTTGCTGTCTAAACAGCGGGGCGGGGACTCGAGCTCTCGCCCGAGCATTTGAAAATTCTTCACCGAGCATCCCGAGCACTGAGATGCTCAGGTGAGTCCCTAATAGTGGCGTGCATGCTCGCTCATTGCTACATCTGATAATCAGCTAATGAACTCATCTGACCTCTGTCTCGGCAGCTCATCGCTATACACTGTTGGGAGCAATCACACTCCTGTCACTGTATAGAATGCTGCTGGGTGATCGGATCGCCGTTGGACACTCGGGATTGCGGCGGATAGGTGAGTATAATTTGTTTTCATTTGTAATATCTATTTTTTTTTACACTGTGAGCACAGGTGCCGGCTGATGAGAGACTACTTCTCCCATTAGCGGCACCTGAGCTCGCTGTTTACAGTGAGAGAAGGCGCCGGCTGTTGGGGGTAGTAGTCTCATGAGTGGGAGCCTATGACCCGTGGTAAGCTTTTTACCGCTCTGACCCGCGGTAACGATGTTACCGCCGATCAGAGCCCCGCACTTTCACACAGATAACAGCGTGGGAAACCAGGGATGTTTGGGTTCGGCCAACTTATGTCGATTTTGAGGAAAATGCTTGGAAACCAAAAAACTAATCTGCATGTGCAGTGTTCGTTCTGAGTTTGAAATTAACTAACATTTTACGAACATGTTCGCTCATCTTTTCTTGTAATCATGTCAGATTTAAATACTTTTAGGGAATTCTGATTTACCAAAGAAATATTGCTTGACCTTGTTCCAGACTCTTAAAAGGAACCTGTCATGTGCTAGCTAGTATATAAACTGCCCCCATTGCCTTTAGTAATGCAATGTGCCTCACTAACACGCTTTTTTCATTAAAATTGGTGCAGCTATAATGAGTTTATAACATTTTATATACTTATAATCATACCTGGTCATTCAGTCATAGGAGTGTGATCCTCACATTCAATCAGGGCTGGCTCCGCCCACATATTTGAATTTTGCTTCTGGCAAGCGCTGAAGTTCCGGGGCACTTGCGCAGTATGACACAGCCGGCAGTAAAGCTTTGCAGTGCTGGGAGCCACACATGCGCTCTGAGGCACGGGTCCCCATGCATGCGCAGTGAGGCTGTGTAGTTACTAGCTTCACTGCACATGCGAATGACGAGCTGCTCCCGCATGTGCACAGAAGTTCCCAGCTTCACTGTGTGCAGCCGGAGCCACTCGTCATAGCGCATGTGCAGTGAAGCTGGTAACTATACAGCCTCACTGCGCATGCACGGGGACCCGCCCGTCAGAGCACATGCACAGCTCCCAGCGCTGCAAAGCTTTACTGCCGGCTGTGTCATATTGTGCAAGCGTCCCATAACTTCAGCACTCTCCGGCAGCAAAATTCAAATACGTGAGCAGCGCCAGCCCTGACTGATGTGGCGCCACCCATGACAGAATGTGATGATCGCCCCCCTATTACTAAACGAGCAGGTATGATTATAAATATACTAGCTATTGAGCTCATTCTATGCCCCGGTGGCGAGCATTTTTATTGGTATATGGTCTCCTATGCTGGTATATGCTGCCCCCATTCTGGTATTTGTGCTGCCCCCATTCTGGTATTTGTGCTGCCCCCATCCTGGTGTTTGTGCTCCCCAATCCTGTTACTCCATCCTGTTATGTGCTGCCCTCATCCCTATCCTAGTATGCATGGCACCCCTCACCACTAATCCTGGTATGCATGGCACCCCTCATCCCTAATGCTGGTATGCATAGCACCCCTCATCTCCAATCCTGGTATGCATGGCACCCCTCACCCCAATCCTTGTATGCATGGCACCCCTCACCCCCAATCCTGGAATGCATGGCACCCCTCATCCCCAATCCTGGTATGCATGGCACCCCTCATCCCCAATCCTGGCATGCATGGCACCCCTCATCCCCAAACCTGGCATGCATGGCGCCCCTCATCCTGGTATGCATGGCTCCATCATACCCAATCCTGGTATGCATGGTACCCCATCCCTCATCCCTTTCCTGATATGTATGGTAAAGCAAGGAAAAAGAGAGCACCAGATATCCAGCGGATCTTCATTAAAATATAGCTTTTTTTGGAAACGTATAAAAGCAGCCATGTCACAAGGACAAAACACGGAATACTAATCCACAGAGCACAACATTTCAGTCTTATACTACTAGTCAGACCCATAACATTAAATCCTTTATAAATTGCAATACTTACAATGTGATTTATCTGGCTGAATGTTTTTTTGTGCAAACTACAATATGTTGGCTGCACTACGGGGCCACTGAAAAAACGCATTAGCAGGCATCTATCTTATGCCAGCAACTTAAAAATTGTTAATTGTTCATCCTTATCAAGACACTTTCAGCGTGCACACAATGGTGATGTGTCAGGCTTCAAATTCAAAGCCATAGAGAAAGTATATAAACCTTATAGAGGAGGGGAACACAAAAGGAAATTGCTCAATAGAGAATCCTTTTGGATTTTTAGATTAGCCACCAGAATACCGCAAGGTCTGAATATCAGACAAGATTTAATACTACAATACACATAATTCAATGGGTTGGAAATTTATCTCTACAATTTGTAGCCCCCAGGTAACTACTCCTGGAGCAATTTTGTCCCCCAGCCCTTCTCTATCAGGAAATAATTATATCTCAGATACCTGGCCAACATTAAGAGGTTTCTATGGCTGTGGTCACACACGCTGTTTTTCATGCGTCTATGTCCAGAAAAGCACAACATTTCAGTCTTTTTTTACATAGAGATAATATATTAACCATTTAGAGGAGGGGAACACAAAGGGAAAATTCTCAATAGAGAATCCTTTTTGGATTTTTAGACTAGTTACCAAAATATTATAAGGTTTGAACATCAGATAAGATTTAATACTATAATACACATAATTAATCGGTTGGAAATCTATCTTTTGAGTCTCTTTATGTCATTCTATATTTATAATAACTAAGAATATTGAATAAAAACTCGAGATGGAAATATATTTTTCTAACCAAATAAATTCCCATATATTTGCAGGTTAATTCATCAAATTTACTGAATATAAACAATTGTTTCCTATAAAACAAGTTATTTAAACTAATCCCTATCTGGTATAAACAATAATTCAGTAGAAACTAAACAATTGATCTTCCAAAAAAAAGTTTTTGTTTTTTTTTCTTTTTTCACACAGGATATCTCTCTCATATTCTCTTTTGTTATTTGTTTGTTTCATGATTTATATATACACTTTGCTTACTACCATGCTCTGTGGATTAGTATTCCGTGTTTTGTCCTTGTGACATGGCTGCTTTTATACGTTTCCAATAAAAGCTATATTTTAATGAAGATCCGCTGGATATCTGGTGCTCTCTTTTTCCTTGCTCTATTTTCCAAGTGATTGCCTGGAACCAAGGCTATTCCGCTGTCGGATCACCTCCAACACAGAGCCTCCAGCTGTCTACTAACGGGTGAGCTGATATTTTTTCCCTCTCCCTCTTCCCTGCTATTTTGCCAAGACTACTGTGGTATGTATGGTACCCCTCATCCTGGTATGCATGGTTACCTCATCCCAAATCCTGGCATGCATGGTGCCCCTCTTCCTGGTATGCATGGCTCCCTCATACCCAGTCCTGGTATGCATGTTACCCCTCATCCCTATCTGGGTATGCATGTCACCCCGTCGCTCATCCTGATATACATGGTACCCCTCATCCCTATTCTGGTATACATGGCCCCTCATCCGAATCCTGGTATGCATAGCCCCCCTCATCCTCCAATCCTGGTATGCATGGCACCCAACCCCTCATCCTGGTATGCATGGCTCCCTCATCCCCAATCCTGGTATGTATGGTACCCCTCATCCTGGTATATATGGCACCCCTCATCCCAATTCTGGTATGTATGGCACCCCTCATCCTCCAATCCTGGTATGCATGGCACCCAACCCCTCATCCTGGTATGCATGGCTCCCTCATCCCCAATCCTGGTATGTATGGCCCCTCATCCCTATCCTGGTATGCATGGCACCCCTCACCTCCAATCCTGGTATGCATGGCACCCCTCATCCCCCAATCGTGGTATGCATGGTACTCCTCATCCCCAAATCCTGGTATGCATGGTCCCCTCATCCCTCAATCCTGGTATGTATGGTGCCCCTAATCCCCCAATCCTGGTATGCGTGGCCCCCTCATCCCCCAATCCTGGTATGTGTGGCCCCCTCATCCCCCAATCCTGGTATGTGTGGCCCCTTCATTCCCCAATCCTGGTATGTGTGGCCCTCTCATTCCCCAATCCTGGTATGCGTGGCCCCTCATCCCTTTCACGCTGCACACATACAAAAAAAAAACCATTTATACTCTCCTTTCTTCCCTGTGCTCCAGCGCTGTGGTGTCCTGTTCTGCCGGAGGCCGGGGGAGGAGTGTGGCGCCGGAGTACGCACGTGCCCATACCGCGCTGTCCAGCGCCATTTTGCTGAAGACACACTGCAAATGTGTCTTCAGTAAAATGGCGCCGGATAGCGCTATGCGCATGCGCCGACTCCGATGCCTTCACTCCTGCCCCGGTCTCCGGCAACGCTTCTCCCGATCAGGTAAGTATGTAAGTATGGCGCTGGAGATCGCGGTATGTGTTCAGTGTCTACGCATACCGCGATCTCCGATGCCATACACTCCTCTTACCTGTAACGGCTCCATGCTTTATTCTCTCTGGAGCAAGACTGCACGTCGCGCATGCGCAGTCTATTGAGGCTTCAGACAGTGGGACGCTTACAGGGTTATATTATACATAAAAAGTTATAAACTCATTAGAATTGCACCAATTTTAATTTGAAAAGCTTGTTAGTGATGCACATCACATTGTTAGTGATCATAACGCAATGGGGGCAGTTTACATAGTAGCTAGGACATGACGGGTTCCCTTTAACTATTACATATATTGCAGAGATGCTACAAAAATTATGTCTTGTTCTGAAGGATCTGACATGTTCGTAGAATACATGAACAACACATTATAACAAGAACCATGTAATGCTTTATTTTCAATTTTGGTGTCTCAGCAGGGGAATTGAATACTTTCTTGCAGGTTCTTCCACAAGGCTGGTCTCTAGGGGTCTTGTAATCAACAACTAGGCTCATAAAAATATTGTACAGAGAATACAACCTCTTTGATCAAGGCTAAAATGTTGCAGGACTTTTCCTGTACAAGTTAAATATATCAGTTTGTTTTCTGCTACAATAATAATAGATATCTTATTCTGAGGTTTCATATACTTCGTTTATTTCCTATTTTATTTAGGAATTGGATTCAATTTAGCTAGCTAAAGTAAGTAAAAAATGTATAACAGAGAAAAAGCCACGATATCAGATCAAACAAAAGCATATTGTAAGTGACACATGAACAACACAGCAGAATTTCACTGCACTTTGCTTAGTTGAACCACACAGGAGATGGCATCTGTTCTATTTTTAAAGGTCTGTTAGTGCCAGCACATTGCAAGAAAATGTGCCTAGGTGATTTACTGTAAGTACAAATACAAACTCTGCTGGACAAGACAGAATGCCCATAGCATACTTAATTCATGCCTTTGGTCCAATCTACTGACCTGGAAGTCCATGGGGTTGGGACTCGAGGTATAAGCTAAAGAAAGGACTATAAAACCTGGCTGTTCAGGTAGTGTGTCTCTGTTTGCTGATATGCGTCAAGTTTGTGCAGTAGCAGATAAAACATCTAGTTCATCATGTCATATGTACTCTAATTGTTGCTGTTGCATTGGCTACTTTGTTGCAGTCCCATTGCTGGCACAAGCAGGGAGCCTTGGCTCTGCAGAGAATTTATAATGATGCCTCCATGATGCTTTACTGTGGTTATGGTGTTCTTTTGGTGATGCACAGTATTGGCTTTGCACCAAACACATCTTTTGGAATTATGGAAAAAAGTTTAACCTTGGAATATTGAAAATAATATGTTTTCCCACATGATTTTAGAAGACTTAATAATTATAATAATAATTTTATTTATATAACGCCAACACATTCCGCAGCACTTTGCAATTAAGTGGAGACACATACAGACAATAAAGACATTACTGAGTAACACATAGTTCAATAGTTGCAGGAGGAGTGAGGACCCTGCTCTTGAGCTTACAATCTATGAGGAACTGTGGGGTACACAATAGGCAAAAAGTGCTTGTCCTGTATCGTCAATCCATCATTATAATAAATAGGGGTTTCCAAATAAAGCTGATGTAGGTTTTGGCAAATCATCACTGAGCTGAATGTTTTTCTTTTTAAGGAATGGCTTCCATCTTGCCACCATACCCCACAGGCCAGACATAAGAAGAATATGGGAGATTGTTGTCACACCTAGTACACAACCAGCACTTGCCAGAAATTCCGGCAGGTCCTTTAATGTTCTTTTAATTTCCTTCTTGACTTACCATCAGTTTTTTGAAGGACATTGAATTCTAGGTAATATCACTGCAGTACCAAAAGACAATTCTTGATGATCTTCCTCACAGTGTTCTATGGTATATCTAATGCCTTGGAAAAAATGTGTACCCTTGTACTTAATGTGAGTTTAAACATTTAGATAGTTCTGAACAAAAAAAAAATCCCAATTATAAGATGGTTTTCACACTTATGCAACCACATTATTTTAGTTTTGTTATTTTTATTCCCCCCTCAAAATGATTTCAGTTAATTCTCTATAAATGTGTACAGATTACAGGTGACATTAAAGGTGGTAAAAGTTCTGAAATTATTCAACTTTGTATTATTTTTTTCATTACAAAAACTTAATATTTTAACATGGGTGTGTAGACTTTTTATACCCACCATATATGTAAGAATACACACATTAGTATATAACACATCAATATATAATACACACATACATCAATATATAACACACATATTACTTTGGTATGATTTTTTACATGATAAAAAGCTGGCATTTTATCCGGAGTGTGCAGGCTGTTTAAACACACTGTATATAACAATACACATAACAGCATATAACACACACATCAATATTGTCACGAATAGCAATAGGATTGCAAGGAATAGCGGGCTCCTATCCTGTCCCTCAAGCTAGGGGAACCCTAGGCTATCCCTGTTACCCCAGATGGTAGAGATGCCAGGGTCTTGTACCTTGCTATGCTCCTATTAAAACACTTATCTGTTTCCTTCCCACCCAAGAAGGTTTGAGACAGAAGCATATGTTATAAAACAAACCAGACAGATAGGGGTAAATAGACAGGGATAAAAAGAAACTACAATCATACATATACACTCACAGGACAGAGTGGAAATCAGGGGAGGTACAGGAGGAACAAACCAATTTGGAGAGGATAGTGAGAAAAACACACAAACCAACTCCATGCAGCAATTTCCTGATTCAACTCCAAACCAGGTAGTGGTTAACTATCACCGGCAAGTTCAGAAGCAAGAAGGAAGGTCCTTATACCTGCAAGGAGTAACGAACGTAGAATAGTTTATACAAACCAAGACAGAGAACTCCAGGTGTCCAACTAAGCAGCTTAACCCTTGCAGTGCCAGAACACAGAAAGCCAGAACTGCTAATAGGATAGTGAAGCCGTTCTAATTATCGAAGGTGTATGTGTCACCAGATGCTGCGATCGTCTGACCTCACTCTATCATGGTATCCATATGACAGTACTCCCCACCCCCTTAGAGGGAAAACCAGACCCTCAGAATCCGGTTTATCAGGATGTGAGGTGTGAAAGGCCCGAACCAACCTGTTCGCATGAACACCAGATGCTGGTACCCACATTCTTTCCTCTGGACTGTAACCTTTCCAATACATTAAATCCTGAAGCTGAACCAAGTAAGAATCAAATATCTTAGCTACTGGGAATTACATTTTCCCATTAACAATGACTGGAGAAGGTGGAGACCGTTCTGGAGAAGCAATATATTTTTTAAGAAGAGATCTGTGAAACACATTATGGATCTTGAAAGTGGGTGGGAAAGCAAGGAGAAACCCTACAGGATTCACGACCGCAACTATTTTATAAGGGCCGATGACCTTGGGTCCCAGATTCCGAGAACGAACTTTCAACTTAATGCTCTTTGAGGACAACCACACCAAATCACCAACACACAGGTATGGACTCATCAAACGTTTCCATTCTCAGCCATACTCTTCTTTTTGGACCCCATCCTCCTCAAATTATTCAGAACACCTCGCCACAACAATGTAATAGATGAAGAGAACCATTTCTTTTCAGGTACTCCTGAAGAACGATTCCTATTGAAGGTTCAAAATTAAGGATGAAAACCATATGCTCCGAAAAACTGAGACTTGGTTATTCACAGCGAACTCAGCTAGAGTTAAATAAGAAACCCAATCCTCCAGATTTTCAGACACAAAGCACATAAGATATGTCTCAAGATTCTGGTTTACTCGTTCAGTTTGCCCATTAGATTGTGGATTAAAAGGCGGACGAGAATGAGAGATAAATCCTTAAATGAGCACAAAATGCCTTCCAAAACTTTGATATGAATTGAACCCCCCGATCAGAATCAATATCAGAGGAAATCCCATGCAATTTGATGATTTCCTTAATCTGTGCCAAAATTTTGGCATTAGGTAGTGCGGGTAACACAATGAAATGAGCCATCTTGCTGAATCTATCCACTACCACTAGTATTACAGTGTTACCTGCCGACACAGGTAGATAAGTGATGAAATCAACAAACAGATAAGTCCATGGTCTACAGGGAATAACCTAAGGTTGAAGAACCCCGGAAAGACGAGTTTGAGGGGTCTTAGAACGTGCACAAGTACTGCTCGCATAGACATAATCCTGAATAATCCTGGTGCAACCCTAAGGGCTCATACCCATATGTGTGAAAAAAAAATTCCGATATCTGGACCGAAAAATCGGACGAGTGTCATGCAAGTGTCATGCGATTTTCATGAGAGGACAATGCGATTTTTCACACCTAGCATTCGTATGACATCCGTATGCAGTGCGTTTTTTTTCTCACTCCGATTTTAGCTGAGAAAAAAATTGCAGATGAGCTGTAACTCATAGATTAACATTGGTCAGAGCGCAATCCGATTTTTTTATTGTATTTCACTCGTCCATTTTTCTCTCAAATGAGTATGAGCTTTAATCACCAGCAACAACGAGTGAGTTGATCCATGGTGGCTCTACTCCCAGGATGTCCAGCCAGGACCGAATCATGATGTTCATTCAAAATTCTGAGACGGAGGTTCACAGGGACAAACAGTTTACCTTAAGGACATGCAGCAGGGGCGTCCCCCTGGGCTTCTTTGAGCTCCTTCTCAAGATCAGAACATATAAAAGCAATGACTTACCCTTTCTGTAAAATGGGAACTGGCTCACCACTACTTCCTGTCCCCTGAAAAACAACGGGACAAAGCATCTGCTTTAATGTTTTTATCTCAAAAAAGCTAAATCTAGTGAAAAATAAAGACAATCTTGCCTGTCTAGGTGAAAGACGTTTAGCAGATTCCAGATATAATAAATTTTTTTGATCAGTGATCAAAAAACCATGTTGACCATGACTGGATGGGCTGCCCCGTCTAAGAAATGACACCATTCCTCAAAGGCCAACTTTATTGCCAAGAGTTCCCTATTACCAATGTCATAATTCTTTTCGGCAGGCAACAATCTTTTAGAGAAATATGCAAATAGATGCAATTTAACTGGAGATGAACCCTGTAAGAATACAGCCCCAACCCCCGCCTCTGACGCCTCCACCTCCACAATGAACGGTTGTGTAACGTCAGGCTGTGTAAGAATCGGAGCAGAAACAAAAAATTTTTCAAGGTAGCAAATGCTTCACAGGTTGGTTTAGACCCTTTGGAAAAGTCTGTTCTTTCCTGGTCATGTTTGTAAGCGGTTTGGCTACTACCGAAAGGACCTTGATGAACTAAGGAGTCCCCGGCCAATAACCGAGGGCCCTCCATAATATAAGGCACCTCCTCCAAAATGGAGGTGCCCAAGCAAAAGTTGTTGCACAGTGTTTCTTACCTCTGCTTCAGCCCTCAGGTCCCGCTGCTGGCCTGACTACCAGTCCTGCCCGCCAGCCTGTTACCTGCCTATTACCTGCCTGTTACCTGCCGTGCCTGCCAGCCTGCTCACCTGGGAGCACTTACCTGTTACCTGCCTGTTACCTGCCGTGCCTGCCAGCCCGCTCACCTGGGAGCACTTGCCTGTTACCTGCCATGCCTGCCAGCCCGCTCACCTGGGTGCACTTGCCTGTTACCTGCCTGTTATCCGCTTGTTACCTGCCGTGCCTACCCGGAGGCTCCTGCCGTCACTTGCCGTGACCGCCTGCCAGCCTACCTAGAGACTCCTGCCGTCACTTGCCGTGTCTACCTGATGGCCTACCTGGAGGCTTCTGCTCGCCAGCCTGCCTGCTGTGCCCATCTGAAATTCTGGTCAGTGAATGCCATCTGTACCGTGGGAGTCACCTGCTCTCTTACAAGGTCGTCCCCAGAGTAGCACCTGGTCCCTCTGCTCGGTCCCTCCCTGGTCACGGAGTCGTTAGCCGCCGTACGACCAGGGTCGGTCCGGGTTGATACTTAGTTACGCCCATCTGGGTCCCTCCTTGCACCGCAGCACAGAGGTTCCACCACCCGGATCCGTAACAGTTTGCTCGGGCCATGGAACCCGGTGGCCCCCAGACCCCCGCAATCTCCGACCTGCACCAGGAGGTCTTACATCTGAGGACTCAACAGGAGTCGGTCCTGTCCTTCCTGCGGTCTGTTAACTCTCGCCTAGGCGCATTGTCCGATCCGTCTGTGTCCGTCTCTGGTCAAGCAGCGCCTGCTTCCGCGGCACCACAACCTAGTCCTATTATGGCATCTGGCTATGGACCCCAGCTCTCGGCACCTCCATGTTTTGCTGGCAACCCCGCCTTAGCTCGAGGTTTCATAAACCAGTGCACCCTGCACTTTGAACTCTTGGCACATCAGTTCATCTCCGACCGGGCCAAGGTGGCATTCATCATGTCCCATCTCACTGGGGAAGCACTGGCATGGCTAAATCCCGTGTGGGAGAGAGGGGATCCCCTGGTGTCCGACCTATCGTCTTTCCTCGCTGCTTTCCGGAAAGTCTTCGATGAACCAGGACGAAAATCCTCTTCAGCCTCCTCTCTGCTACGTCTCCGCCAAGAGAGTCTCACCGTGGGCCAATATGCCATACGGTTCCGTACCCTCACTTCTGAGCTTGCCTGGGACAGCGAGGCTCTGGTGTCCGTCTTCTGGGAGGGTCTTTCCAGTCGGATTAAGGACGAGTTAGCCGGTCTGGACATTCCTACCACCTTGGATGTCCTGGTGTCACTAGCTACCCGGATTGACATCCGTTTCCAAGAATGTACCAAAGACACTACTCGGGAGAGAAAGTTTCCTCGCCTTGCTCCTACTTTCCAGAGACCTGCCTCTCAACCAGTCACTCCCCGGGCGCACTCGCCCGAACCTATGCAGATCGACCAGACCAAGATGGTCAAATCTCGCCAAGAGTCACGCCGAGCCGAGGGGAGCTGTTTCTATTGTGGCAGTAAGGAGCACTTCATCAGTTCCTGCCCGGAGAAGCCGGGAAACTCCAGTGTCTAGGACCGCTCGGCGAGGTCATCCTAGGCAAAAGTAAGCCCTCTCTGTCCCTGACTTTGTCTGCCTCTATCTCCGGGGGAGAGAACCGTTACTTTGAAATTGCTCACCTGGATTCTGGAGCTCTTGGAAACCTCATTTCCCAGTCCCTGGTAGAGAAATATCGGATTCCCACCAAACCTCTGGCTGAACCATTGGCAGTCGCCTCCGTGGATGGAAGACTCCTTCTGGTAACCATCCTGCTCGTAACAGAACCTTTAACTCTGCAGGTGGGAATGCTACACTCTAAGAAGATCTCCTTCCATGTGCTGTCCGGTCTTTCTCACCCCCTATTGCTAGGTTTACCCTGGCTTCAGAGACATGAACCCGTGCTGAACTGGCAATCCGGTGAAGTACTCCGTTGGGGGCAGGATTGCCATAAGACCTGCCTGGTTCCAGTTCGCCCGGCTCGTCCTCCACCTACCCCGGCTAATTTACTCGGTCTACCGGCACATTACTGGTCCTATGCAGATGTCTTCAGTAAAAAGGAAGCTGAGACACTGCCACCGCATAGGCCATATGATTGCCCAATCGACCTGGTACCTGGTGCCACTCCACCCCGTTGGCGCATTTACCCATTGTCGTCGGCCGAGACCCGGGCCATGTCGGAGTACATCGAGGAGAATCTGGCCAGGGGATTCATCCGGAAATCTACCTCTCCGGCTGGAGCCATATTCTTCTTCGTCAAGAAGAAAGATGGTTCATTACGCCCCTGTATTGATTATAGAGGACTCAACCAAATCACGGTCAAAAACAAATACCCCCTGCCGCTCATCTCCGAGTTGTTTGACCGTCTTAGGGGAGATAGGATCTTTACCAAGCTAGATCTACGTGGGACGTATAACCTGGTCCGGATCCGTCAAGGAGACGAGTGGAAGACGGCATTCAATACCCGAGACGGTCACTATGAATACCGTGTGATGCCCTTCGGTCTCTGCAGTGCTCCCGCCGTCTTCCAAGAATTAGTCAACGACATCTTCCGCGACCTTCTATATTCTTGCGTGGTGGGGTACCTGGACGACATCTTGGTCTTCTCTCCGGATCTTCCCACACACTGGAGGGATGTTCGTCAGGTCCTGCTTAGGCTCAGGCAGAATCACCTCTATGTAAAATTTGAGAAGTGCCTCTTCGAGCAGACTTCTCTTCCATTCCTGGGCTATGTTATCTCCCAGACAGGTTTCCGAATGGATCCCGAGAAGCTCTCTGCTGTCCTAAAGTGGCCCCGTCCGGAGGGGTTGAAGGCGATTCAGCGATTCCTGGGCTTTGCCAACTACTATCGCCTCTTCATCCCGCAATTCTCTTCCCGGACTGCTCCCATTTCTGCGCTCACCCATAAGGGAGAAAATCCAAGGAATGGCCGCCCGAAGCTGAGGAGGCCTTCCTTTCTTTAAAGCAAGCCTTCTCCTCTGCCCCTGTGCTGCACCGCCCGGACTGCAACAAACAGTTCTTCCTGGAGGTTGATGCTTCCTCCTCCGGAGCCGGAGCGGTGCTCACCCAAAGATCTTCATCTGGGAGAATGGTAACCTGCGGCTTCTTCTCCAAACTCTTCTCCTCGTCTGAGCTCAACTACTCCATTGGAGACCAAGAACTGTTAGCCGTTAAATTGGCGCTGGAGGAGTGCCGTTACCTGCTTGAAGGGGCTCTATACCCGGTGATCATCTATACAGATCACAAAAACCTGGCATATCTCCAGAATGCCCAAAGTCTCAATCCGCGTCAGGCCCGGTGGTCTTTGTTCTTCGCCCGCTTCGACTTTATCCTACATTTCCGCCCAGCGGACAAAAATGTTAAAGACGACACCTTGTCCCGATCCTTCCTGTCCTCCGATCAAGAGGAGGAGCCTATGCACATCATCGACCCCCCCAAAGTGATGAATGTGGCCCCCTTGGATCTGACTCGTTGTTATGCACACGCCCGGACTGACTGGCGTGTGCGGGAGAAGTGGTTCCACTGGACCATGAACCGGAGAGTGCCTGGAGGGGCGTGACTAAGTATCTGGCCGATCCGACCAAGATGGCACGACGGCATACGACGCCAGTGCACCAGGGAGAAACCAGGCAGAGGGACCAGGTGCTACTCCAGGTCAAACTTCGGACACGGGGGTTGACCCACACAGGGATTACTGGAACAGGCAGGTTAGGCTGGCACAGACTGGTGGATATAAGCGAACACGGCAGGTATGCAGACGGGTGGATACAGGCGAATATGCAGGCAGGGAGGTACTGGCCGAAAGGACGGGCTGGAGCACAGAGAGGACAAGACCCAGTACAGACTGGGTCACAGAAACAGAACCGCAGATGCGGTAGCCAAACACAGCAGAGAGGGAACGCCCGAAGCGGTGGGCAAGAGCAGAGCAGGACGGGACTGCCGGAGCAGCGAGCACAAGCAGAGCAGGACAGGACTGCCGGAGCAGCGAGCAGATGCAGAGCAGGACGGGGCTGCCGGAGCAGCAAGCAGAAGCAGAGCAGGACAGGACTGCCGGAGCAGCGAGCAGATGCAGAGCAAAAACCGCAGGAGCGGCAAGCAAGGCAAGAGCAGAGTGGAAACCGCAAGAGCGGTAAACAAGGCAGGAGCAGAGCGGAAACCGCAGAGTGGTAAACAAGGCCGGAGCAGAGCGGAAACCGCAGAGCGGCTAAGAAGGCCGCAGCAGAGCGGAAACCGCAGAGCGGCAAACAAGGCAGGAGCAGAGCGGAAACCACAGAGCGGTAAACAAGGCAGGAGCAGAGCGGAAACCGCAGAGTGGTAAACAAGGCAGGAGCAGAGCGGAAACCGCAGAGCAGTAAACAAGGCAGGAGCAGAGCGGAAACCGCAGGAGCGGCAAGCAAGGCAAGAGCAGAGCAGAAACCGCAAGAGCGGCAAGCTAAGCAGGAGCAGAGCGGAAACCGCAGAGCGGCTAAGAAGGCAGGAGCAGAGCGGAAACCGCAGAGCGGCAAACAAGGCAGGAGCAGAGCGGAAACCGCAGAGCGGCGAACAAGGCAGGAGCAGAGCGGAAACCGCAGAGCAGCAGACAAGGCAGGAGCAGAGCGGAAACCGCAGAGCGGCAGACAAGGCAGGGGGATAGGACTCTGTTCACAAAGAACAGACGGAGAAGGAAAGGCAGAACCAGAAGCACACACAGTACTTACAAAGAAGTAGCGAGCGTACACTAAATTCACAACAGAGGTACAGAGACGACGAGAAGGAATTTAGGAGCAAGTTCAGACTCTGCAGAAGACGCAGAAAACAGACAAAGAGGGAAAAGGGAGAAAAGTCAAAAGTAGAAACGAGGCACAGACAACGAGGAACCGAGGAACGGGAACAAATACAGCAAGGCTGGGACACAAACAGGACTCTGTTCAGACGGGAACAGATACCGCAAGGCACAGACAACTGGAAACAGAGAAACGGGAACAAATACAGCAAGGCTGGGACACAAACAGGACTCTGTTCAGATGGGAACAGATACCGCAAGGCACAGACAGGCAGATCTAGGAATACAGCCCCTAGAAGGCGAAAGAACAGGCTAGAAGCGTGTTCACAAGAACAGACCACAGTTCAGACACAGAACTGGAGAACAGGCAGGAAAACAGGATAGGACCTGGCACGTCAGAGACAAAAAGCCGACTGACAGGACACAATGCTCAGGCGCCATCTTGAGGAAGAAGGTGGTATAAATACCCAAAGATGGACAGCAATAGGCTGAAGGTGCAACAGGGGCGTGTCCGCAGCAGGTACAAGAAACAGGAAGTTCAGCGGGCGTCGCCCTATGCAGCCAAAACAGACAAACAGACAGCAAGGAGGGAAGCCAGAGAGACATTCTGGACTGGAGATCAAGTGCGTGCTCTTGCACAGTGGGAGATGGACCACCACGCAAGGACGCCGCCAGGTATGTTACACTCGTCTTCCACCCGGTAAGACGTTTGTAGGGGTACCAGATCATAAGAAGGTTCTTCACTGGGGTCATTCATCTAAACTAGCCGGCCATGCTGGCCAAAAGAAGACCTTCCTGCTCATTACCCGGCCTTACTGGTGGCCTACCCTGTGCAAGGATGTGGTAGACTTCGTCTCGGCCTGTTCGTCCTGTGCCCGCAACAAAGTTCCCAGACATCTTCCAGACCGTCGCCTCCTGCCTCTTCCCATACCTGCTGCCCCGTGGCAGCACATTGCCATGGACTTTATCACTGATCTCCCGGTTTCTGCCGACTGTACTGTCATTTGGGTGGTCGCAGACCGCTTTTCTAAAATGGCCCACTTCATTCCTATGCCTGGTCTCCCGTCTGCATCGGAGCTGGCCAAGGATTTCTTCCGTTATATCTTCCGTCTCTATGGCCTAACCCTCCACATTGTGTCGGATCGAGGGGTTCAGTTCACCTCATGTTTCTGGAGAGCCTACTGTAAGCTACTGGATGTCACCCTGGATTTCTCCTCCGCCTACCATCCACAGTCCAATTGCCAAGTGGAGCGTATCAACCAAATCCTTACCAGCTACCTCCGGCCCTTTTTAACGCTCACCATACCGATTGGGTGGAGCTCCTACCATGGGCCGAGTTCTCCTACAACAACCATGAGAGCGAATCTACTTCTAAATCCCTTTTCTTCGTGGTCTAGGGTCAACTTCCCCGGATTCCGTTTCCCATCTCCGCCTCGGTGGACAACCCTGCCGCGGAGGCTCTTGTCAGCGAATTCTCCACCATTTGGGAGAATACTAGGTCCGCACTTCTTCAGTCCTCCAAGCGGATGAAGAAACATGCTGACAAAAGACATCTGGATCCGCCTCAATTCCGCCCGGGAGATAAAGTCTGGCTCTCTTCCAAACATGTCCAACTCAAAATACCCTCCTATAAGTTAGGGCCTCGGTTCATCGGTCCATTTGAAGTTCTCAAACAAATCAACCCAGTGGCCTACAAGTTAAAACTCCCGGCCACCTTACGGATTCGCAGCTCCTTCCATGTATCTCTCCTCAAACCAGCTGTGTTTAACTCTTTTTCCAACAATCCAGGTACTCCCCCCTGCTCCGGTTGCCGCTGAGGATGTTTTTGAGGTAGAGAACATTCTGGCCAGTAAGAGGGTAAGAGGAAAGACCCTTTTTCTAGTGAATTGGAAGGGGTTTGGCCCAGAGGAGAGAACTTGGGAACCCAGGGAGAACATTCATGCCCCGCTTCTTCTTGAAAAATTCCTTTCTAGCCTAAAAAAGAGGGGGCGTAAAGGGGGGGGTACTGTAGCATCGGCGTCTCTGCCCCCTGCCAGGCAGAGACGCTGTCCCACTCACCTCCTCGCTCCCCGCGCTCCCCGCTCTGCGTTCTCCAGCGCTCCTCTTCCTGCTGCCGGCTCGCGCGCAGCTCCCCGGGCACTGTGCCTAGGGCGCGCGTGCACGCGCTCCCTCTCTCTTAAAGGGGCCGCGCGCTCCATCCTAAGGAGTCCCCGGCCAATAGCCCAGGGCCCTACCATATATAAGGCACCTCCTCCAAAATGGACGTGCCCGAGCAAAAGTTGTTGCACAGTGTTTCTTACCTCTGCTTCAGCCCTCAGGTCCCGCTGCTAACCTGACTACCAGTCCTGCCCGCCAGCCTGTTACCTGCCTATTACCTGCCGTGCCTGCCAGCCTGCTCACCTGGGAGCACTTGCCTGTTACCTGCCTGTTAACTGCCTTGCCTGCCAGCCCGCTCACCTGGGAGCATCTGCCTGTTACCTGCCTGTTACCCACTTGTTACCTGCCGTGCCTACCCGGAGGCTCCTGCCGTCACTTGCCGTGACCACCTGCCAGCCTACCTAGAGACTCCTGCCGTCACTTGCCGTGTCTACCTGATAGCCTACCTGGAGGCTTCTGCTCGCCAGCCTGCCTGCTGTGCCCATCTGCAATTCCGGTCAGTCCCTGCCATCTGTACCGTGGGAGTCACCTGCTCTCTTACAAGGTCGTCCCCAGAGTAGCACCTGGTCCCTCTGCTCGGTCCCTCCCTGGTCACGGAGTCGTTAGCTGCCGTACGACCAGGGTCGGTCTGGGTTGATACTTAGTTACGCCCCTCTGGGTCCCTCCTTGCACCGCAGCACAGAGGTTCCACCACCCGGATCCGTAACATACAAAGTGCTGAAGCAGGGCGGGAGCATTGCTCAACCCAAATGGTATAACAAGGTTTTTGTAGTGTCCCTCTGGTGTATTAAAAACAGTGTTTCACTCATTCCCCTACTTAATATGGATGAGATTATAGGCCCCCCTAAGGTCCAGTTTGGAAAACAACTCAGCCCCGATGATCTGACTAAAGAGATCTGGAATGAGAGGGAGAGAGTATGGATCCTGAACAGTGATCCAATTTAGTTCCCGGAAATCCAAGCAGGGGCACACCCACCACCCCGCCCCATCTTTTTTCTTGCCCAAAAAAAATCCTACTGCCACTGAAGATGAAGAGGGTCTGATATGTCCCTTAGCCAGGCTCTCTATAATATAATATTTCATGGCCTGCCGCTCAGGACCTGAAATATTATACAACCTTCTCTTAGACAACTTAGCCCCAGAAAACAAATTGACTGAGCAGTCATAAGGATGGTGAGGTGGTAGTTCTTGACACCCTTGTTCCAAAAACACATCCTCGTATTCAGACAAATGCTAGGGTAGAGACTTGGTAGTTACCATGGATAAACTGTGCTCATGCAGTTATTCGGAGCAAAACTCCTCCGTAGGCCAGTCTCACAGTGTTCTATGGTATATCTAATGCCTTGGAAAAAATGTGTGCCCTTGTACTTAATGTGAGTTTAAACATTTAGATAGTTCTGAACAAAAAAAAATCCCAATTATAAGATGGTTTTCGCACTTATGCAACCACATTATTTTAGTTTTGTTATTTTTATTCCCCCCTCAAAATGATTTCAGTTAATTCTCTATAAATGTGTACAGATTACAGGTGACATTAAAGGTGGTAAAAGTTCTGAAATTATTCAACTTTGTATTATTTTTTTCATTACAAAAACTTAATATTTTAACATGGGTGTGTAGACTTTTTATACCTACTGTATATGTAAGAATACACACATCAGTATATAACACATCAATATATAAGACACACATACATCAATATATAACACACATATTACTTTGGTATGATTTTTACATGATAAAAACCTGGCATTTTATCTGGAGTGTGCAGGCTGTTTAAACACACTGTATATAACAATACACACAACAGCATATAACACACACATCAATATTGTCACGAATAGCAATAGGATTGCAAGGTGTGCCCTGTCAGGTTTAATAAGTGGGACTTCTTGCCTTATAAATGGGGCTGGGACCATCAGTTGTGTTGTGCAGAAGTCAGGTGGATATCCACACAGCTGATAGTCCTACTGAATAGACTGTTAGAATTTGTATTATGGCAAGAAAAAAGCAGCTAAGTAAAGAAAAATGAGTGACCATCATTACTTTAAAAAATTAAGGTCAGTCAGTCCGAAAAATTGGGAAAACTTTGAAAGTGTCCGCAAGTGCAGTTGCAAAAACCATCAAGTGCTACAAAGAAACTGGCTCACATGAGGACTGCCCCAGGAAAGGAAGACCAAGAGTCACCTCTGCTTGTGAGGATAAGTTTATCCGAGTCGCCAGCCTCAGAAATCGCAGGTTAACAGCAGCTCAGATTAGAGACCAGGTCAATGCCACACAGAGTTCTAGCAGCAGACACATCTCTACAACAACTGTTAAGAGGAGACTTTGTGCAGCAGGCCTTCATGGTAAAATAGCTGCTAGGAAACCACTGCTAAGGACAGGCAACAAGCAGAAGAGACTTGTTTGCGCTAAAGAACACAAGGAATGGACATTAGACCAGTGGAAATCTGTGCTTTGGTCTGGTAAGTCCAAATTTGAGATCTTTGGTTCCAACCACCGTGTCTTTGTGCGACGCAGAAAAGGTGATCGGATGGACTCTACATGCCTGGTTCCCACCGTGAAGCATGGAGGAGGAGGTGTGATGGTGTGGGGGTGCTTTGCTGGTGTCACTGTTGGGGATTTATTCAAAATTGAAGGCATACTGAACCAGCATGGCTACCACAGCATCTTGCAGCAGCATGCTATTCCATCCGGTTTGCGTTTAGTTGGACCATCATTTATTTCTCAACAGGACAATGACCCCAAACACAGCTTCAGGCTGTGTAAGGGCTATTTGACCAAGAAGGAGAGTGATGGGGTGCTACGCCAGATGACCTGGCCTCCACAGTCATCAGACCTGAACCCAATCGAGATGGTTTGGGGTGAGCTGGACCGCAGAGTGAAGGCAAAAGGGCCAACAAGTGCTAAGCATCTCTGGGAACTCCTTCAAGATTGTTGGAAGACCATTTCCGGTGACTACCTCTTGAAGCTCATCATGAGAATGCCAAGAGTGTGCAAAGCAGTCATCAAAGCAAAAGGTGGCTACTTTGAAGAACCTAGAATATAAGACATATTTTCAGTTGTTTCACACTTTTTTGTTAAGTATATAATTCCACATGTGTTAATTCATAGTTTTGATGCCTTCAGTGTGAATGTACAATTTTCATAGTCTTGAAAATACAGAAAAATCTTTAAATGAGAAGGTGTGTCCAAACTTTTGGTCTGTACTGTACATCAGTATATAACACACAAAAGTACATCCCACACACCTGCACATCAGTTTTTAAAACACAGAAACACATCAGTATATAGTTTCATAGTTTTAAGATTAAAAGAAGACAAACGTCTATTGCCTTCATTTAAAAATGCAAAAAGAAACAAAGGGGCACTTTGTTACACGCACGTCGCTAGGTTCAGATAGGGCAAGACGGGTTTCATGTATTCGTTCCTGGGGAAACCGTTAGTCAGGGCGACCATAGGCTGCAGCTTCTCTCAGGCACACAATAGATTCAGTTGCTGACCAGACACATCTGACAAGAGTCTTTTTCAACAGTTTAATAGTGGAATTTAATCTGAAGCACGGCCAGTGCAATTCAGGGATATTACAGCAACAATCTTCATTACAGTACAGTCTAATAGAGAGTAACGTCAGTCTCTTCAGTAGCATAATTCAGCACAGATTAGATCTCTTTGCAGCACACTTCTATGCATACACAACCACAGGCTTTTCCTTCACAAGGACACAATAGTACACAGCATTCTTTATCCTGCATGGAGATGGAGGGGGGGAGGGTCTGATGAGGGAGATGATCCCTATGACAGGATTCCTTCCAGTCCTTATCTTTCTGCCTGATAATACTCTGCACTGTTAGCTCGGGGAGTCTAACTGACCTGTGTTTAGCTTCCCTCCTGACCTGAATAATGTTCCCTTGCCTTCTGTGAGATGCAGATTATACACCACCTTTCTCTTCGGCTCTAGCCAGACAGTAAACAACCTCCCCACAATCCCCCTGGGGCTCTGCTTAAACACTCCCTGTCTCCTGTGACTATGTTCACCCCTCTAGTTGCTGGGTGCTTTTGAAGCAACAGCACTACTTCTGCATGTCACAACTTGCTGGTGCAATAACTTCACAAACCAATGAACAAATTAGGCACAACTATAAATACAGTGTTGTTGGGACAATAAACACCTCCAACTGGGTATTGGCTGCTGCACTGTGCGGCTGTTTCCCTCTGCAGCCCAATGTTAAATTTTTGGGATTTAATTTAATGTCACTAGCAATTTGTTGCTCTCTAGATAATTTTGCTAGCTTAATTTATTTTTTTACATTTCTTATTTAGGTCTTTATACTCCTGAAATGCTATTTCTGTATTCTCGGCCTTCAAGATTTTGCATGCCCTTTGTTTTTCTCTTATTAAACTTTGTACTGTTTTATTTATCCATAATGGTTTCTTTTTATTGCTGCACATTTTATTACCAGAGGATATACATTTTCTACAGGATTATAGTAGTATTTCTTTAAACATGCCCCACTTATGTTCGGTATCCCCAGTTACCATGACATGGTCCCAGTCTACACAATTAAGTTCTTCCCTTAATTTGTTGAAATCGGCTTTCTTAAAGTTCCAGGTTTTTGCATTTCCTTTTTGACATGTTTTATTGAATATTACATTGAAACTTACCATATTATGGTCACTATTTCCCAAATGCTCCCGGACCTGTAGATCTGAAATGGTATCTGGTCTATTTGACAGCACCAGATTCAGCAGATCGTCAGGCAATTAACAAATCTGAACATAAAGGGTGCATCCACCGGATGTACAACCCTCCCACCACAATTTTGCCACCAACTCCAAGAACCCCCTCACCTCCGCCACAATGAGCATTACCTGACTCCTCATAATGAGTCACCTCATCAAAAGAAGTACCAGCTCCATTCCTTCTTGAGGTTTGAAGGTCCATAAATCAATCCTAAATGCATTCATGTGCACCCCATCGCATCGCCAAAAATTCCCCTCACCGGACTACAAATTCATGTGCCTCACTACAACCCCTCTGTTCATTGAAACAAAAATTTCCTACTGCCCTGTTCACTTTTATTCTGGTCTTATGGTCCCGTCCACAGACTGGGCAGCGCAAGAAGTGATATCAGACCACAATAGCTTCATTTTAGGATAAACTGTCCATAAATGCAAAAAATCGTGGCGAATGTTCCTAATAAAATCCTTACAAGGGCAAGTACCCAGATAATTCCCCCCCCCACATGCAACATAAGCACATTGCGGAGCATTCTAACCATTCAAAAACTGTGAAAATCCGGCAACACCTGAGGCCAAGTCATGCCTCGAAACCCAATCCTTCTCACTACAAGTTTGTTCCTCGGAAAACCGAACTAACACCTGTTTTTGCGCACATCAGCTCTCAGCGCCCCCCAATATACAAAGGAGTGCCCCAAAATCCACACTAGCCATGCTCCTCCTATGGGGAAAAAGAGAGGAGAGGGGAGAGGGGAAAGGAAGAGGGGAGGTGAAAAACAAAACAATTTGATCTGTATACATGAATATTAATTTTTAATTCTTAATCAAAAAACAAATGCCTCCCGTTCGACCCCGACCCTACTCTACCCCTTCCTCATGCCAAATAAAATCGCACACAAAGTTTAAATTAAGGCCCCACCTACATATTTTTTTAATCACCTCAGCAGGATTTCCCCATTTTTCGGCCTCATTTGCGGCTACGAGTTGGAAGGAATGAGAGGAGAACCTCTCCGCCTTCAACCACAAAGATTCCAAGTACTTCCTAAAAACTGCCACAAACTGATACTGAGACAGAAAAGACCTGCCTTTGTGCTTTAAGAATGGGCCCGAATGATCCAGTCCTAAAGCTAAGTTTCTTTTAAAACACTCCACCAGACACATTGGGGACACCTTCAATTCCTCCAAGATAATCCTTTTTTCTCTTCCAGTTTGATCTGCTTTGGACCAACGCACTTAAAATTCGACTGAATCAATTAAGGCAACCGCATCCTGAACCAATACCCCTCCCCTTTTAATCAAGGATTTAGATACCAATTCCCCTATTCTCATGGCCCCAAAAATAACTAGCAAAAAGCCAGCTGATACAACGTCTCCTCAATTTGAGAGCTGCACACTTGTATGAGCCAGACCACAATTTCTCCAGAAGCTCAAATGAAACTGGTCTGAGTATCTGTCCTAGTGAGCCTCTTCCTAAAACCCTTCAGTGTCTGACTCACAAAGAGATGATTTGTGATATCCAACAAACCCCTAAACTTACAACCAAATGCTATCCCTGCCATAAAACTATTAATTTTTTAAATAGACCATCTTTCCGAGCCAACTGACTTAACCAAGAAAGCAATGCACCTACAAAGTCCTCTTCTCACCCCACCTCTCAGATTTCACGCATCCAGGCCTCCCACTCCCTCCAAGCCACTATGTACGCTAGCCATGTACTAGAGGAAATGAAGTAAACCAAAATCACCAGAAATATACTAAAATGAAAGTGTTTATTAGTACAAAATTAAAACAATTCTAAAATACATATTGAGGGCCAAAAGATGGAATGCAAGATAAGGTGGGCAAGCAAGGGCCCAAATACCAGATAACAGTGAGTATACAGCCCCACAGATGGCCACAGATTAGATTTAAATAGTAGTTAAATGTTTGATGACTTGTAACAGAATAACAACATTATGGCATATATAGGAAAATATAGTAAAACAAGTGTTCAATAGTACCAAGGATGAAATTCTATACGAAAGCTAAGGCTAAGAGATCTATATATAAATAAAGTGCCAGTGCAAGGAAATAGGAACAATTTTTAGTCTCTCTGTTCCCAGGTCCCCTTAGTATAAAACAATACAAATAATTTAGTATATATCCATTCAAATGCCCTCATATACTGTAGTAAACAAGCCATGGCAGCCAAAGTAAGTAATTGCATTATACATAGCTCACTAAAATAGCTTACATGTTAATGAGGGGATAGACTCGCTTGCCACCAGAAAGACCCAACGTGCGTTTCGCTTTTGCTTTCACTGGATTTTTTTAAGCTGGCCGGCATTACAAGTCTCTATGAAAAGCCACAATTTTTTTTCTCAGTAACCTGCTCAACACCCTCACAGTATCAATAGTGATATCCAAAAAATTAATACAGATACAGGGAACTTTTGTCTTTTTTTGTGCAAAAGGAACTCCAAAATTACGAATTACCCATTTCATAGATCTCAACAATGACTGTCAAATCGGGGAATCGGGCTACCCAATGAATAAAAAATCATTGAGGTAGTGAATAACCAATATTATCCTGGATACATTGCATACAACCTATTCCAAAGCTGAACTAAATACTTCAAAATAAGCACAAGAAATTGAGTACCTCATGGGAAGACATCTATCTACTAGTGATGAACGAGCACTAGAATGCTTGAATCCTCGGTACTCGAATCGAGCAGGTCGGATGCTCTGACGAGCTTGACTCTAGTAACAAGTATAATGGAAGTCAAGCATTTTTCCAGAAGACCCTAACAAGAGGGCTCGGGGGGGCAGGAAAATTGCTGGAATGGATGGAAACAGTGCTCAAATTGAATAAGAACAGCATGGGGAACACACCTGGACGCATCTCTGACACCCAGGTCACAGCTGGGAACAATGTTGTCAGAGTATTACTCCACTTTACGGACTGACAAAAAAACATACAAAACCGAAGATAAAATGGATTTTACAGGAACAAAAATGTTAGGAAACATTCTTTCCTGCATAATGACGTATATAAAGAGAAGTAAAAAAAAACGCCTCTTCCACCCCTTAATAGCTGGACCATCTTTCACTGTATTTCCCCATCGCCTATGCCTATGACTTACATGGTAGAGGGGGAAATAAAACTACACCCACCGGTAAATGTATTTTTAACATTTTACTACCGTATGTGGGCATGTAGTGTGTGTGACATGGTCAGACACATCCTGTTTAATTTATAAAGGAGGGACTCTGAAACTCACAAAGCCTATGTGGACAATGCAAGAACTGCCAAAAATTTGGAGGAACAGGGACTCTGATACTCCCTGTATTAGATATAATGGAGGGCCTCATATAAATTCTGTTAAAATTGTTAGGAAGTGGGACTCCTAGACTCTTAAAGACTATGAATTAACTGCAAGGGTGGCCAAAAATAGAGGAAGGGACTGCAATACACCCAGGAAGACACATAGGGGAAGGCCTTACAAAACATTTTTTTTAAATTTTTAAGGAGTGGGAATTATAAAGCTTATGCACTAAGTGCAAGGGCTGCCAAAAATTAGAAAGAGGGATAACAATACACATTGGAAGACACATAGAGGAGGGCCTCAGAAAACATATTTTTTCACATTTATAAGGAGTGGGAGAAGTGCAGGAGCTGAAACACATTTACCCCTGGGGGTGTATATATATATATATATATATATATATATATATATATATATACTGTGTTCCAAATTATTATGCAAATAATATTTTCTCAGGTTTTCCCAAATTACCTATATCAATTGCAGTCATTGTAATTTTCCAGTCAAACAGTCAAATAACTATTAGAGTACAATTGAGAGATTTTTGTACAAACTGCCTATGATAACAGTATATTTGTAAAAAAATAAAACACTCAAACTGCACTCAAAATGCATGTTCCAAATTATTATGCACTGCAGAGTTTTCAACCTTTTCATTTTAATAAAGAACAAAAAAATGGTCACTTTTGAAATTATAAGCATTAGCAGGTTATTAAAAACATAAATAAAACAGTTTTCAACTCAAAACTTTATTCTAGGTGATGTAACATTTTCACATAGGACCCCTTGTTCGAAAGGAGCTTCTGAACTCTCTCATTCATTGAATTTGTCAGGTTTTGGATGGTTTCTGCTTCAATTGTTTTGCATGAGGACAGAATACCCTCCCAGAGCTGTTGCTTAGATGTGAACTGCCTCCCGCCATCATAGACACTCCTTTTGATGATGCTCCAGAGGTTCTCAATGGGGTTGAGGTCAGGGGAGCATGGGGGCCACACCATAAGTTTGTCCCCTTTTATGCCCACAGCAGCCAGAGATGCAGATGTGTTATGTACAGCATGAGACGGGGCATTATCATGCATGAAATGATCTCGATGGTCCAGATGGATGGAGTAGAGGATGGCTGGTTGATGGACACCCCATGCAAACACGGCTACGGCGCCAACAAGGAGGAGGTGGAGTAATGTTTTGGGCTGGAATCATGGGGAGAGAGATTGTCGGCCCTTTTAGGATCCCTGAAGGGGTAAAGATGAACTCCATAATGTATGTTGAGTTTCTCAAACAGCACTTCCTTCCATGGTTCAAGAAGAAGAACCGTGCATTCCGCAGCAAGATCATTTTCATGCATGATAATGCCCCGTCTCATGCTGCACATAACACATCTGCATCTCTGGCTGCTATGGGCATAAAAGGGGACAAACTTATGGTGCGGCACCCATGCTCCCCTGACCTCAACCCCATTGAGAACCTCTGGAGCATCATCAAAAGGAGTGTCTATGATGGCGGGAGGCAGTTCACATCTAAGCAACAGCTCTGGGAGGGTATTCTGTCCTCATGCAAAACAATTAAAGCAGAAACCATCCAAAACCTGACAAATTCAATGGACGAGAGAGTTCAGAAGCTCCTTTCGAACAAGGGGTCCTATGTGCAAATGTATCATCACCTAGAATAAAGTTTTGAGTTGAAAACTGTTTGATTTCAGTTTGTAATAACCTGCTAATGCTTATAATTTCAAAAATGACCATTTTTTTGTTCTTTATTAAAATGAAAAGGTTGAAAACTATGCTGTGCATAATAATTTGGAACATGCATTTTGAGTGCAGTTTGAGTTTTTTATTTTTTTAAAAATATACTGTTATCATGGGCAGTTTGTACAAAAACCTTTCAATTGTACTCTAATAGTTATTGGACTGGAAAATTACAATGACTGCAATTCTTTTAGGTAATTTGGGAAAATCTGAGAAAATATTATTTGCATAATAATTTGGAACACAGTGTATATATACTAGATGGTGGCCCGATTCTAACGCATCGGGTATTCTAGAATATGTATGTGGCCGACCGGGCGCGACTAATCAGCGAAGCAGTGTTTAAATTAGTTGTGCACTACTTTAAATTAACCCCCCAATGTATCTCCCCGGGGCACCTAATGAATTTTGCAATTACGTCATGTTGTCAATACTGCTTGTGACAACATCGCTGACCACGCACACCCAGCAAGTAATTCCCCCGGCTGCAGCCGGCTCTTGCTTCCGCTTACATCACGACTATTTGCGGCTGCAGCTAGGGGTCTCCTGTTCCGCGTACCACGGTGAATGACGGGCTGTGGGCGGGGTTATCCCCCATAGTGGCACACCCAGCATCCACCGCTCGCTCTGTCAATGAATGCCCGTGCAGTGGATGCCGGGAGTGACGGGATGGGGGATAACACCGCCCACAGCCCATCACTCACCGTGGAACGCGAAACAGGAGACCCCTTGGCTGCAGCCACAAATAGTCGTGACATAAGTGGAAGCAAGAGCCAGCTGCAGCCGGGGGTCACATGCTGCATGTGCGCGGTGACTCAAGTATAAGCTGAGACCCCTAATTTTACACCAAAAAACTGGGAAAATTTATTGACTTGAGTATAAGCCTAGGGTGGGAAATGCAGCAGCTACTGTTAAATTTCCATATCCTGGTATGTATGGCTCCCTCATCCCCTAAGTGTGGTTTGGAAGGCTCCGTCATTCCCCTAATCTTGGTTTGTATGGCCCCCTTATCTTGACTTGTAAGGCCCCCTAATCCTGGCTTGTATGGCCCCCTCATCCTGGTTTTGTATGACCTCCTCATTCCTCCATCCCCACAGCACAGTTAAAACAATAAACACTTATACTCAGCTTCTTTCCTTACCTCTGCTCAAGCTCTGTCTGTCCTGTCTACAGCAGCTCCTGGCAGGATCTGAGGCACAGCACGCACTCTCAGATACTGCCCTGAGTTGCTGCTGTCTGTAGATTCGCTCCTCTCCACGCCAGGACTAAGTGCGTGGAGAGGCACAAATCTGCATTAACTTTAGTAGCCGATGCTGCTATGAAGATTTAAGAATAATGCAATGAATACACAGGATTTTCTGGGTAAACTAATACTTTATCATTAAATATTATTGCTTATAGAACTTAATACAACTGAACGAAATTATTAAACAGATGATCAAAATATATAAACTATTCCATGAATATCTAACTATATTTTTAAATAAATCATCGGACAAAAGAAGTACGACCCTATAATATATTTCTTAACCATATCAGCCCAAAATATTTTTGTACACTACATTTTTTGTGAATACTTTTTGACTATCTCTAAGCAACTTTCCTTGTAAAGGGGTATCCAAAACTTGCACCTTGCCGTTGGATCTCATTTTAACTCTTGACAATGCAACATAGAGTTGTCCATGACAAAAAATGGGCTCCGGTAAATATATGCCAACACGGTGTACAGTTTGACCTTGTGACTTGTTTATTGTCATGGCAAATGCTGGTTTTACTGGAAACTGTCGACGCCGAAGCCTAAATGGAAGACCGGTGTCCGAAGGACATAAATCAATGCGTGGAATGAACACTTCCTCTCCTTTTGCAGATCCAATGATCACTCTTGATTGAATTATGTGGGAATGGAGTCCAGTAACAATAAGGCGAGTTCCATTACATAGACCATTTCTTGTATTTAGATTCCGCAGCAACATTACGATTGTTCCAACTTTAAGTTGTAGTCTGTGGGATGGCATTTCTGATGGCGTAACACTATTTAAAAATTCAACTGGATAATGCTCTCGTTCATCTTCATTGTCTACATCCACCGAATCATCACTTTTGTACAATTTATACTCTCCAGGCATTCTATCCATCACACGGGAATTTAGCAGAACTACGTCATTGTTCTTGTGACAGAGAATTGCATAGGAAGAGGCCCTCTCAACACTGCTTTGTTCACATCAATTTCAACACGTTGTCCAAAAACATCACTTACGATGCAGTCAGTGCACAACATGTCTTCTGGTATTTCAATAATGTCTTCTCCAAGGTTATATTCATTGCTAAGTTCACCATTACCAAGTTTAAGAAGCCAGTTGCTGTACTCTGGGTGAGAAGATCGCATGTTGTTAATTAGTTGGAGTTTATTAAACTGTATCCAAAGGTCAGACATTTTTAAGCTGGACTCGATAATATTGACGCGCCCCCTGGGCTGTGGGGTACTCGGCAGCCGGGCCTCTGGTTGCTGGGGGATATCATGGTAGCTGGCCCGGTCCGTGACCCAGGGCGGTCAGTAAAAAGGGGGGATACTTTATAGGAGATTTGAGAAAGTGTTCGTGACGCCACCTGTGGAATGCGGCTAAGGGGTGCCGCCGCTGCGGAGCAGTCCTCTGGAGCTGTTGTTACGGCAGCAGGGATGGTGTGGCTCTCCACAGGTAGAGCTAGCTCCAGGGCAGCGTGGGGTGTAATGGATGGTGGTGCAGGGGAGAGATGGCAGGACGGTCCCGGAGGAAAGATGGACACTCACACGGGGGTAAGCTTCAGTACCTTTACTGGTGATGTTGCAGGCACGGTTCAGGGTACTCCAGGCGAAGGGCACACTTTTGGACTCTCCCCAGTGAGCGGGTATAGGGCCTCCTGATCCGTTGCTTTATTTTCTAAGCTTCTGACCTGCCTGGAGCTAGGCCTAGCTTGGTTACTGTCGCTCTTTTGCACCTGCTGACCTTGTGGTAGGGTCTTCTCTCTGGAGATCACTCTCCCTGGACTCTGGGGCCTCCGTGACTCCTAGCCCTGGTACTGTAATCAGCATTTGGTGAACCTGGGACCTGTAGTCCTCAAGGGGTTTTGGTGGTTCCTACTGGATATAAGGAGTCCCTGTAGGCGCAGACCTGGTGTCCAGTATATATATCGGGGTGAGCCTGGTATGCTCCTCTGCCCCCTCACTACTTCTTCCTTCTCCTCTCTGCCTTCGGCCCACTCAAGGCTCTCACTAGGCTTTCACTTGTGCTGTAGGCCTTGGCTCGCCTAAGCACGGCAGCCAGCTTGCTGCCTCTTCACTGCTCTCTGAGCATCAGCACGCTCTCTGCTCAACTCTGAGCTCTGTCCCTCTCTGTGTCTGAGAGACTAACTAACTTCTGACTCCAACTGAGGTGCCTGGCTCCATCCTCCCTTTATATATCCCTAACGGGCTCCCTCTGCTGGTCTGAGGTGGTAGGGTGGAGGTGTGTGAATGTGTGAGGGCCTCTTGTGGAGAAGTCCATCCATGCACCCTTCTGGGTTCTGTGGCACCAATGCACAGCAGGGCACCACAATATTTGTTCTTGTTCCATTTGGTATAACTGGAAGGCATTGCCTAAAATCTCCGCCAATTACAAAAACTTTACCTCCAAAAGGAATTTCATTTTTTTCAGCAACATTTGTAGTCATAACTTCACGCAGAAGTCTGTCAATTAAGCTCAAAGCATATTTGGGTGCCATGGTGCACTCATTAAGTATCAAAAGATTTGCACTGTTTAACTGTCTTCCTGCAAATGTGTCTTGTTTTATTGTGGAAACTGAGATTTCATTGACTGGAACTGATATCCCAAAGAGTGAATGCATAGTGCGACCTCCTCGTAAAAGGTTTGCTGCAATATCTGTTGTAGCCGATGGCAATACGACTTTTCCCAACCCTCTAACGTGATGCATTAAAACTTCATAGAGGTATGTTTTACCGCTGCCTCCTGGACCGTCAATAAAGAAACATTTTGGCCTTGGATCTGCTTGGTTTTCTACAGCGCTCACAATAGTGTCATATGCAATCCGCTGTTGTTCATTTAAAGAGTTTTTCTTCTCTGTTGCCAACAATAATTCATAAGCTTCGTCATACTCTGGAATTTGTGAAACTTGACTTGCAGGCTGTGGCAAATTAAAGTCTGAAAACGTTTATCCATGCAGTAGTAGGACATTTTGGACATCTTGCATGGCATAAGATTCGCAATTTTGACAATTTCCACTTCTGTTGTGAAGACGCAAGCAGTAACCCTCAATTATATGTTCTTTGAAATTTGTCCAAAGTTGAGCCGGATTTGGAGGCGGTCCAAATACACAAATGTAGGCAAACAATTCGCAAAGTTTCTTAGGCATATGTAGGGCAACTGCGTCTTCTAAAGTAAGTGTCCACACAGTATCATCCAATAGAAGTCCTAAAGCCAAAGCTGCAGCTTTAAATGTATTGTGCAATACTCCGTTAACTGTTTTCAAATCGTCGTAACTTCTAACTCCTTTGACATGCAGTAGTAACAGCCGAAGGCAATATCTTTCTTGATCCTTGACGCTAACAGTATACATGCGTACAATTATTCTGCTAAGTCCTCGTTGTCTTGGATTCCAAGTTTTATTCCAAATGTAATGCTCTGGAATCTCTCGATACAAATACTGCCTTGCGTTTTCGTCATGTTGGCTCAGCAAAAACCATTCCATTAATGTGGACGTCATGCTTAAAGTTTTTGAGACATCTTCGACTTGAGCATTTTCAAAGAAATAAAGCTGCTGTTGATTTGGTAAATGAATAGCTAAATGTATAATGGCATGGGACTGTGAATGCATTGGAAACGCAAATATCCTCCAAGCAGCTTCTGGAGCACTCACATATCTTGAATCAACAAAACTTAATGATTCATCGTGATTGACTGTTTTCTGTTGTATTTCAATGTTAGCTTTGTCATGCCCCTTGTAGATGTACTTGAAAAGATATTTTACACTTTTTATTGAAGCGCAGATTTCAACATTGATGTGACAGTTATAGCGTTTTAATAAGTACGGGTTGTATGGGACTATCCATGAGTTATTTATAATTTTTTTGTTGTGTACAATGTTATCAATGTGTTGGCGCCAGTAGGATGGGTAGCCATCCAAGTCGTTAACAGTGTGCTGTTTTAACTGCTTTGGAAACCCTTTTGTACACTTTCCGCTTTGCATGCATGGACTTTTTGGATTTGCTACACCGCATGGGCCATGAACCATATGACAGACTACAATACTATACAATTCAGGATACTTTTCTTGGTTTGGAATTTCAGCCCACACTATGTTGTCAATTTCTTCCTCCGCGTCTAAGATAATTAGTAAATGCGCATGTGGAAGACCTCATTTCTGAAACTCTATGACGTGTACCATTGCTACGACTGTTCCAAAAAGCCCATTTTTGATGTCTTTAAAAAGGTTGCTGAGTTTTAGTCGAAATACGCGTGCAACTAAGTCCGGCCTGTGTTCAACTTGCTGCCATGGTTCTAGATTTTTGGTAATTTCCGGCCATTTAGGATTGCAGGTCATTGTTACAAAAATGTCAGGTCTTCCATACTTTGTTACTATTGCCATTGCATCTTGATAACGCTGTTGCATGTTGCGGTGGCTACCTTTAAACAACGACGGGAGAATTACTGTTTTTCCAATTGGAATTCCCTTTTGAATTGATTGTTTTTGCAAATGTTCTTGAACAACTCAGTAGTCTTCAACTTTAAGTTGTTTTTGGTTCATTCGTATGAAATTTAGATGATTAGCTTCAATTTTAACATATGCGTCGACTATGTACTGTTGTGTCAGTTTCCCACCGTTTAAAATAGGATTGAAGCGATTTCGGACAGACAGAAGAAAACTGTAGTACTGCAGTTGTGTAATTCTTCTTGAAGTTCCTTGCTGGTGTAGGTTTTCATGCCACCCTTGATCACCTCTTGGAAAGAATAGTGGATACAGAAGAGCATCAAGGTTGCTGTGCAAAATGCTAATTTGTTGTGTTATAGGAACGAAAGGGTTGTTTGGGTCTGGCTTAAGATGGACTAATATATCCGTTTGAAAAGGAGGCTCTCCATCATCGTTTTAAAAACAACTGCGACCTCACTTACACGTGGTTTGTTGTAACATCGGGCATCTTGTTTACGTTCTTGTTTAATGGCCATCATAATAGAAGGCACTTCAGTCCCATTTTGTATAGCCCTCTGTTCCTCCTCAGTTTCGACGTCTTTTAGCATGCGATAAGCGGCAGCAAATGGGCTGATTTTTTGTAAATGTGCGGCAATTAGGTTCATCAGTTCAGCATTACACTTTTCATTTTCTTTCATGTTCATCCTTTGTTCTGTAGCCTTTTGGTGGTTGTCCTATTCTGGGTGAAGTGTTCCAGTGTGGTGGTAGATCTGGCCGTGAATTTTAAAACAATATGGTCCGAATGCAGGGGGCGGTGCAATGTTGGCACCAAATGAAGCAAATGCATGAGAACTGTTGATACTGCTGATATTTTCCATAAAATTTCTACTGTGTTCATGCGTTCCTTTCATCAACCTCTCAAACAGATCTGAGTAGTGATGTCTCGGTAGCATAACTTTTCCTTTTTGGCAGCATTGTGTAAACTGATTGTTAGATGGTTTTTCATCAATGAAATTCAGAGAGTCACATTTAGAACAAACTGCTTTCATATTCCCACAGTAGTGTTGAATAATTATAGTTTCATTGTCTGTTACGTAACATGCAAGTTGTTGAATATTCTGCTGGGTTTGCCTTAGTTGGTAGAGCATTAGTTTTTTATAAATTTGGCAATCGTGTTGCTGTCTGTTTGCCCTGGATTCTGGAGATTCATTCAGCCGACATTGTCTATGGGATTCCGCATCGTGTTCCTGCCTAGCGGCAGTGTGTTGCGGTGTCTCCGTTCCCGACGTTGTCTGTGAGATTCCGCAACCTGGGCTTGTCTGGCGGCAGTGTGTTGTGGTGTCTCCTGTTGCCGACGTTTTCTGTGAGATTCCGCATTCTGGGCTTGTGTGGCAGCAGTTTGTTGTGGTGTCTGTTGGTCTCGACGTCGTCGTTTCCTTGCTGCTTCTGCTGCTTTTCTGTCATCCTCAGTGGCGTATTTTTTCCTTACGACCCATTGGAAGATAGGAAGCGTAAATCGTGATAACGTGCAGTAAAGAAGTATCTGTTCAGCACGCTGTGACTGGCAGAATGTGTTTAGTAAACGTGACTGAACTATGTCGCACTGTGACTGACAGAACGAATTCCTTAAACGTGACAGAAGTACATCACACACTGTGACTGATAAAACATGTTCAGTACGTCATGGGTAGTTGGTGAGTCACATGGCCACATGGGTGGAGTCAGCCCTGCTATTTACCGATGGTGGCGTACTTATTTTAAATCCGGCGCCAATTGGCCGGAGAGCGTTGTTTAAATTTGGCTCCAATATCGCTGATTCAGCAACCCGTGTTAGTGAGGACCGGGGAGCGGCGCTGCCTGTGCGGGTACTTCCGCTGCGAGCTAGTGCCGGTCATCTCCCGGCTGCGAGCAGCAGAAGTATCCCGACCGGCGGCGGCGCTCCCCGATCCTCCCTTCACACTTGCCGTCTGGAGATCTGCGGCCCTAGCCGCTGATCTCCCGACGGTAGCTGCATGGAGGTCAGCTGGCCGTGACCAATCAGAGAAGCGGGATTTTAAATTTCGCGCCAATATTGCTGATTGGTCGCGGCCGGGTGGCCGCGACCAATCAGCAGGGTGGTGTTGAAATTTGGCGCCAATATAAGCAAGTTGAATTAGTGAGGACCGGGGAGCGGTGCTGCCGGTGCGTGTACTTCTGCTGCGAGCAGCAGAAGTATCCCGACAGGCGGCGCCGCTCCCCGGTCCTCCCTTCACACTTGCCGTCGGGAGATCAGCGGCACCGCCGTTCGGGGTACTTATGCTGCGAGCAGCCGGGAGATGACCGGCTAGCACCGCTGATCTCCCGGCTGCTTCGCTGCTGATCTCCCGATGGTGGCCTGCATGTTCCAAATCCGGCACCAATTTGGGGCCGGGCTGCGCCAGAGAAGCGGGATTTTAAATTTCGCGCCAATATCGCTGATTGGTCAGCGATAGTGAAGCTCAATGGTTATTTCAAGCCTCCTGGACTAACTAACTCAAGTCAAAAGATCCATCGAGTCTCCCTCTGAATGATTTACAGGTGCTGCTCACTAAATTATAATATCATCAAAAAGATCATTTATTTCAGTTCTTCAATACAAAAAGTGAAACTCATACATTATATAGTCATTACAAACAGAGTGATCTATTTCAAGTGTTTATTTCTGTTAATGATGATTATGGCTTACAGCCAATGAAAACACAAAATTCATTATCTCAGTAAATTAAAATAATTAATAAAAAAACACCCGCAAAGGCTTCCTAAGGGTTTAAAAAGGTCTCTTAGTCGGTTTCAGTAAGCTCCACGATCATGGGGAAGACTGCTGACTTGACAGACGTCCAGAAGGCAGTCATTGACACACTCCACAAGGTCCCAGAGTTCCAATTTTCATTTGGAAATCAAGGTCCCAGAGTCTGGAGGAAGAGTGAACAGGCACACAATCTAAGCTGCTTGAGGTCTAGTGTAGAATTTCCACAATCAGTGATGGTTTGGGGAGCTAAGTCATCTGCTGGTGTACGTCCATTGTGTTTTATCAAGATTAAAGTCAGGACAGCCATCTACCCGGACATTTTAGAACACTTCATGCTTCCCTCTGCCAAAAAACTTTTTGGAGATGGAAATTTCATTCTCCAGCAGGACTTGGCATCTGTCCACATTGCCAAAAGTACCAATACCTGGTTTAAAAACAACAGTATCACTGTGCTTGACTGGCCAGCAAACTCGCCTGACCTTAACTCCATAGAGAATCTATGGGGTTTTTGTCAAGAGGAAGATGAGACACCAGGCCAACAATGCAGATGAGCTGAAGGCTGCTATCAAAGCAACTTGGGCTTCCATAACACTATAGCAGTGCCACAGGCTGATCGCCTCCATGCCAAGTAACACTGATGCAGTAATTAATGCAAAAGGAGCCCCGACCAAGTATTGAGTGCATTTACTAAACATGCATTTCAGTAGGCCAACATTTCAGAATTTAAAAACATTTTTCAAGCTGTTGTCATAAAGTATTCTAAGTTACTGAGATAATGACTTTTGTGTGCTATAAGCCACAATCATCAACATTAATAGAAATAAACACTTGAAATAGATCACTCTGTTTGTAATGACTCTATATAATATATGAGTTTCACTTTTTGTATTGAAGAACTGAAATAAATTAACTTTTTGATGATATTCTAATTTAGTGAGATGCACCTGTACATATCACAGTCAGCCATGCGAAATGATGGAGAGATTACTTCAATAGTTCTGAACGAGATAGCAACTAGATCCCCACCATATACCAGACTGACATGCCGGGCAAGAGGTGTATTCCTTTTGTTTCTTATGTTGCCTAAGTGTGTAAGGGGGTGACGGGAACAGTCATGCGCCTCTTCCCTCCTTGTGCACAATGCATTATACTCTGTTTATTATATGTATATGAACATGCATGTGACTACTGTCGGACGTGTAGCTGTAGTGTGACGCACTACGCCTTCCCTGGGCTATGGGGTTACTCGGAGCCGGGTCAGTGTAGGGGGTTTGCGGGGATGCAGTCGTGGCCTCGACCCGTTCCGTGCCCAGGGCTGTCACATAAAAAAGATTGGGCTTTCAAGGATGAGTGGTATTTCGACTACGCCACCTGCGGTTCCTGGTGACGGCCACCAGCGCTGCGTCAGTCCTCTGAGGCCGGTGTTCTAGCAGCTCAGTTAGTACTACTCCCCGCAGGCGGAGTAGGCCTCAGGGCAGAGGGTAGGAGGACTATGTGAAAGTATGGTGGGTGCAATGCCGCGCAGGAATAAATAAGCTGAGGCGGTGTATGAAGTCATCCGGGTCTTTACTCACTTCAGATGAACTTTCAGCTGCAAAGCTTCTCTCTGCTACACACGGCGTGCTGCAGCCACCAGGAAGGGGGTTCAGCACTTCCCAGGTACAGTAGATAAGGAGCACCTGTTGAGACCCCTCTGGTGTGTGTTCCTCTCCTTGGTAAGTTCTCCCACTGACTCTCCTCCTGACTGTGTGTGGTACGAACGTGGTGTGAGGCCGGGTCCCACTGGATAAGCGCAGTGTGAGAGATACAGGTGGCGACTCTGCTCCGTCCGTATCCCCCTGGGATCCACTAAGCCTCCGGGCTTTTCTGACTGAGACGTGAAGTCACAAAGTCAGATGTTGGGGGGCCGGTTACCCCTTTTGTAGCAGGAATCCCTCTGGCTAGGCCAGAGTAAAGAATACAGGTGGTGACTCCGCTCAGTCTGTATCCCCCTGGGATCCTTTTGCCTGTGGAGCCTATCTCCTCTGCTCCCCTCCAAGGCCTTCTTAGGACAGGACCTTGACCGAGTAGAGATAGTGGTTAACTCTGACCCACTCCTCGTCTCAAGGCCAGAGTACGAGGACCGCGAACCTTCAGTCAGCTACAGCCTCTTGCTGGACCCTGACAGAAGACCCTCAATCAAAGACCTTGAACCTAAGATGGCCGTAGATTAAATATGAATCAATAAGTGCCTCCTAAAAGTGTGTCCTCCACCCTCACCCACTACATGGTTCCCCCTATCTTTGGTTCCCCCCATCTCCTCTATCCCGGGCCGGGGCAGCACCCTGGTGCATTTAGACCCCCTACAGGACAGGAGTGGTGTAGTGTTGAGTGGTGAAGTGGGGTCCTGTGAGATGCTCCAACCTTACCTGGAAGAGGAGATACCAAACCTCAATCTGAGGTGCAGTACCCCTGTGGCGACTGAACCCTCAGGGGCGCCACAGTAGGGTGAGTTTAGGTTTAGATAGGTAAGACTGGGGTAGTGCAGAGGTGGGCACTTTAACTATTTCCTACCTTAACTCTATCCTATCTTAAAGAATTAGGAGTTGCTCAGTGTGGGAGGAGCAGGACAGTGGTGACTAGGGGAGTTCCTGTTTTGGGAGTTAGTTGCAGCACCAGGGGAACAAGAGGAGACTGTCGGTCAAGCAGCAGAGAACAGTCAGCCTGTAAATCTGACACAGGCTTTCCGATAGCGTTCGGGACCTACGGTCCAGAAGACGTAGCCGTGAGACTTCTGTGACATGCAGAAGTAGTGCTGTTGCTTCCAAAGCATCCAGCAACTGTTACAAATAACGCAAGCACAGGAGACAAGAAGTGTTGTGCTTCAGAAGCATCCAGCAACTAGAGGGGTTAACACAGTCACAGGAGACAGGGAGTGTTTTAGCAGAGCCCCAGGGGGATTGTGGGGAACTTGTTATTGTAGTCTGGCTGAAGCCGAAGAGAAAGGTGGTGTGTTATCTGGATCTGACAGAAGGCAACTGAACAGGATTCAGATCAGGAGAGAAACTAAACACAGGTCAGATAAACTCCCTGAACTAACAGTGCAGAGTATTATCGGGCAGGAAGATAAGGACTTGAAGGAATTGTGTCACTGCGATCATCTCCTTTATCAAACCCTCCACCCCCTCCATTTCCATGCAGGATAAAGAATGCTGTGTACTATTGTGTCCTTATGAAGTAAAAGCCTGTGGTTGTATATACATAGAAGTGTGCTGCTAAGAGATCTAATCTGTGCTGAATTATGCTACTGAAGGGACTGTAATATTGTGTCTTGTGAAGAAACTACTGTATTGTTACTGGAGCCGATTGCTCAAGAAACTCAGACTGTACTGTAATGAAGATTATTGCTGTAATATCCCTGAATTGCACTGGCGGTGCTTCAGATTAAATTCCACTGTTAAACTGTTGAAAAAGACTCTTGTCAGATGTGTCTGGTCAGCAATTGAATCTATCGTGTGCCTGTGAGAAGCTGCAGTCGATGGTCGCCCTGAGTAACGGTTCCCCCAGGATTCCAAAGAATTCATGAAACCCGTCTTGCCTTATCTGAACCTAGCGGCGTGCGTGTAACACTTCCTCCAAAACCTCCCAGAGCGGTGGATCAGACGGACGGGGAATAGTTCAGAGAAGGCTGTGTGGGACTCACAAGGCTCCAGTGTCTGAGCTATCTCAAGGCTCAAAGCGGCCAGCTAAGAAATGGGATAGCTCAGGACTTACAGACAAACGGATGGTAAACAAGAACATGTGCTGTGTAAAGAACTGTAACTCTGCCAATGTGACTATTCTTCCATGTATGCTCTGCTATGTTAAAGTGAAAGCTGAAAGTAAAATTTTTTACAAAAAGGAGTGGATGTCCTTTAGAGTGCAAATGGCGGTCCCTGAAGGAAATGGATTGCAAAAGGGACAGAACTACAAGCAAACTCTAAGTGGCATGCATCACAATTACCACATGAGAAGTTTGGGACTCTTGTCTTTGTTTGGGAGCCGGGGTGAAGGAGTATAACATTCCCTCGCCATCACAGCCACCCTAGGTCCCTTACAAGTGCTCACTAATTCTAACCCTCAATTGTCCCTTTTTCTTACCTACGTAATAAAGCGAACACCTGCATGTATAAATATATACTACCCCAGGGGTCCTATAATTTGCAAAATCTGTTTCTGTATGTCCTCCCCATCACTGTACTAGTAAATTCCTTTGAGGGAATTATGTATTTGCAGAAACTAAATGCCCCACACCTGAAAGTACCCACTTCCATGTGGTGCAACCAAGTACCTGCTTTTCTTGGGGGTATATAAACTATGAACCACATGGTCTCCAATAGATTTTCCTCTTCTGATTGTTACCGATAGTGGGATTTATGAGGTAACAAATATTCGAGTCACTCCTCAGAATGCCCTAGTGTCCTCTTAGTATATTTATGACCTGTTTGGTCATTGAGAGTGCCAATCAAGCGGGTAATAGTTTCCTCATTCTTTCTAGGTTTAGGCACAAGTAGGGAAGTTCTTTCTTTAAAAAAAGAGCCTGACTGTGGAACTTTTCCTCCTCTTACTTCTTACTCTCATCTTTCTTTCACATATCCAAGTTAAATTTATCCAATGGAGGGAAGGAGAATATTTCCATGTTCTCATACTTCCATATCTTATCCTTCACCTCCTTTTTTTAAATGGGTTCTGAGGGGACCTTCAAAACAAATGTAAACTTCCTCTTTTGCCCCATCATCCAGCACTATCCTATGCTTATCTCTTTCAGTTTGCACTGACACAGGAACCAAATCATTGGCAGCTCGCTTAGGGATACCCGGCTGGGCGACATCCCGGGATCTGGATCCACAAGGCATCATCTGAGAAGACCCTTGAGCCCCAGTACCAGGGGGCACTGCAAATGCAGTATCTATCGTTGCACAGGCAGTTCTACCGACAGGAACATCGCTGGGAAGGACCGTCACCATTTTGTTGTAGCCTGAAACACTGGAGGCAGCAGGCCCGGTCTCAGGAATGGCTGATGGCCCGCCCACCACCGCAGGTCCCAGCCACCTGGATGGATTCCTCCCATGTTGAGACCTGCGGCTTGTAGTAGTAGAGGGCAGGTCTCAATGAGAAGAGTCCTCGGTGAGGCTCCTGCGGCACTGCCGAGGCCTAGAAGCCACGTCAAGGGAAAGGCATTTGTGTGCCCTCACCCTGTGTGCCCTTTCATAGTACTGCCAGCTCTGGTCTCTAGTTAGTTGATTAATTGTTTAACAAAGTAAATTGGGCTTAAATCTTAGCAAATTCTTCCCCATATATTCAGATGTGACCTAGGGGAAACACGTGCTGAGTGAATGTGTGCTAGTGTGCAATATCGTTGAAGTGCACACTGTGAGAAGGTCACTGTTAAAATACTGGAGGGCAGATATGTGTTGTGGCGCCCAGCTGCGCTTGGTACCACAGATCCTAGAAGGGTGTATTGATGGAATCCTCCACAAGAGGCCCCCATAAACATTCACACATCTTCACCTTCCACCTCAGACCAGCAGAGGGAGCCTGTTAGGGATATAAATAGGGAAGGTGGAGCCAGGCAGACAGTGATTCAGCAGTTCCTGCAGAGTGAGACACAGAAACAGGTCAGTCTGCAGTGGGGCTCAGTCTAGTTTGGAGAGGTCAGCCTGCAGTGGAGCCTAGTCCAGATGCAGTAGTAGCTCAGTTAGAGCTCAAGGTGTGCCGGCGCCATAAGATCGGTGAAGAGCGGCAAGCTGCTGTTAGTGTGAGTAGCCTGGTGAGGGCCCGAGCATGGCCGAAGGCAAGTGGAAAGTGAGCAGCAGTGGGGACAGAGGAGCTTACCCAGCTCACCCCGAAACACATACCGGACACCGGGTCCGATCTTACCGGGATCTCTACGAACCAGTAAGGCATAACCGGAATCCCTGGAGAACTACAGGTCCCAGGTTCACCAGAGAGCTGATACGTAACAGAGCCACGAGACACATAGGCCCCGTAAGCTGGGAGCGTGCACACCAAGAGAAGGCCCTACCACAACGTCAGCCGGTGCAGGACAGAGATAAAGTTAGGCCTAGCTTCAGGCAGGTCAGAAACTTACTACGCAAAGGCAAGTAACAGGAGGCCCTACACCCGCTCATTGGGGAGGATCCTGATATGCACCCTTCAACCTATAGTGCTCCGGGACGTGCCTGAATTTCCATCAGTAAAAGGTACTGAAGTGACTATCGTGTCTGTCCCTGTTCTTGCTCTGACCCGGCTGGGTCTCGCCTGTCCTGCATCCCCCTCTCCGTACACTGCCCTGAGGCCTAGCTCCACCTGTGGGGAGCTATACCATCGAGCTGCCTTATCACCGGCCTCAGTGGACTGCCGCAGCGCTGGTGATTCTCACCAGAAACCACAGGTAGCGTCACGAACTTTCATAGAGTTAACAAATAATCCCCTTTTAAAAGCTGACCCCAGGGTACGAGCCCGGGAGCCGACCACCGCGGTACCGAGTCGTCCCCATCCCTCTGGGCGAGTCATGTGTCACTAAGGATGTTAGTCTCAGCGATATGAACCTAGAATTATGCTCCCGAATATTATGTGCTAAGAGGGGTTAATCCGCCATAAAAGGACTTGGTTTTTGTGAACATCTAAAGAGTTGGGTGTGGTCTAGAAGGTAAATGTGAAACCTTTGGACTCATTCAGTGATCGGTGGGTCTGGAGATGAGATCTCCAGAGCTGTGCTGGTGTTAATGAGAGCTGAACCTTGTTTATTTTTCCCTGAGTGTGCAAACCCCGCAGGAACACAGACTTTACTGTATGCTATTTTGTTTTTTCCTGCTATGCCAGAAGGGCCAGGTATGTTTACCTAATTTTGGACTTAGTTATGCAGTATGTTTTTAATAAACCAGTTGAAAACTTAAGCGGAAAGCGTTCCTGTGACTACCCCTTTGAGCAGTCGAATGAGTAGTTCTACTACAACACTAATACATTTTTCTCCGGCCCTGTCGAACTGCCAGTCAAATATGGCAGTTCGACAGAGCAGATGAAAAAGTAAGCCGTGCAAGATATTCAAACATGCTTATTGTTCAACTAACAAACAAAGCAGCAAACTGCAACGCTAAGTATGCGAACATGAAATATATGAAATTTGAATAGCATTACTGCTCTAGAAAATAGAAATAAATGAGAAATATAACCGCATAAATTGGCCAATTCATGTGTACCTGGTAGCCACGATAAGACGTTTTTCGTCATACCAGAAACCTACCAATGTGAACTCCTCTCTTAGAGACATAAGCCTGCTTGAGTATGGGAAGGAAAGATCCTGCTTCAATTAAAACCGCCTGTGGCCTAGAAAGGAGCTCACATTGGTAGGTTCCTGGTATGATGAGAAACACCTTAACGTGGCTAATAGGTACACATGATTTGGCCAATTTATGCGCTAAGATTTCTCTTTTATTTCTATTTTCTAGGGCAGTAATGCTATTCAAATTTCATATATTTCATGTTTGCATACTTAGTGTTGCAGTTTGCTACTTTGTTTGTTAGTTGAACAATAAACATGTTTGAAGATCTTGCATGGCTTACTTTTTCTCATGCTCTGTCGAACTTTACTACACTACTTTGTTTGTTAGTTATATATGCAGGTAGCTGCTCCTGGTAAGCACCTGTATACACCTATTTCTTATTTTGGAAGTGCCAGACAGTTTTTTTTGTTTCTATGTTTATTGTTCAGTTGCACTGCATTAGGGCTCATACTCATCTGCGAGAAAAACGTACGAGTGCAACCCAATAAAAAAACGGATTGCACTCGGACCAATGTTAATCAATGAGTGACATCTCATCTGCGATTTTCTTCTCAGCTGAAATCGGGCTGAGAAAAAAAATCACAGCATGCTGGGATTTGACACGTATCTCGGATAAGACTTGCCAATGAAAGTCAATGGATGCGTGAAAAAAAAATCGCACAGCACTCGGACCATGCGAGTGCCGTCCGATTTTCACGCACCCGTCTCTTTAAAAGCCGGCAATTCATCAACCGCATACAGTTACAATACATCGGTACGCGACAATTTAAAACAGAAAGAGCAACACACATAGAATAGATAGATAGAATATGTCAGTCACATACATAATTAGTACAATGACTGTGTAGGTTGCTGTACTTGTCATTTATTATTAAATTAAAGAATTTATTTTTAAAAAAATTGGGATGTGGTCCCCCGTAATTTTATAGTCTAGCAGAGGTTAAGCAGACAGCTGGGACAGATGTTTGAAGCCTAGGAAGGGGGTAATACCCATGGAGCTTCCCAAGCTACTAATATCAGCCCCCAGCTGAATACTTAGCCTTTACTGGCTATTAAAATGGGGGCCCCGCCCCCCAAAAGAATGACCTGGGGTCACCCTATTTTAACAGCTAGCAAAGGCTAGGCAGACAGCTGGGGGCTGATATTAATAGCCTAGGAAGGGGCCCCTCCGAGGCTAGAAACAGGAGCCCTCAGCCGCCCCAGAAATGGCGCATCAATAGGATGTACCAATTCTGGCACTTAGCCTCGCTCGGCCCATTGCCCTGTGGTGGTGACAGTGTTGTGTTATAGGGTTGTGGCTATAAAATTACAGGGGACCCCACACCAATTTTTTTTACATAAATTCTTTAATTTAACAATAAATTACATGCACAGAATATATATCACTCACATATTTATATATATGTGTAAATAAATCAGATTTTGTGTATGTTTGTATCAATCTGTGTGTATATATATATATATATGTATATAGATAGATATATATAATAGAGAGAGAGTAAAAATATCTATATATAATATATACTGTGTGTATATATATTGTGGCAAGACGACTCGCTCAGCTCTCCTGGAGGCAGACTCAGGACACACGTTCTCAGGTTTCCTTTCTGCTGGTTTATTATCAGCCATAAACTCATGCAGGCTTCACAGAAAAACAAACATGACCCCTCTGGGTTAAACGGAAAAAAAAAAAAACAAAGTATAACTCAGTCCATAGATGAGCGGGTTCCGCCCGCTCTCGGTAGCATAAACTGCACTGCTAAAGTCCATGTGAAAAGCTCTGCAGCTTCCACAATACAGTCTGGAGACTTCCCTCTCCAGACCACACTCCAGAGAAAAAAAAAGGGACTGAGCTTTTACACATTGCTCAGCCACACCCTGAGGGGAGGTAGGGGGAATGGCGTCCCGCCCTCTTTGCCATTCCCATAAAAACGCTCACCCTTTAACAGAGTAAGCCTACCAGCATATAACACGCTGGCAGAAAAATAAAGTAGGTCTTAGTTCACACAGGAGAGCATCCTGAGTGACACATACCTCCCCTCACATATAAAACCAGTGACACTGTCACATATTCCCCCCCTCTGCCCAAAGCCGGGGGTTTGGGCACCTTCTGACACCAGGCAGGGAATCCTAGAGAGGGCATCTGCATTCCCATGTAACTTCCCGGGCCTATGCTCCACGTGAAAGTTAAACTCTTGAAGTCCTAGGAACCATCTAGTTACCCTGGCATTTTTACCCCTCTTCTCCCTCAACCATCTCAACGGGGCATGGTCTGATACTAATCTAAACTTTCGGCCTAGTAGGTAATATTTCAGTGTATCTACGGCCCATTTTATGGCTAAACACTCTTTCTCTACTATGGCGTAGTTCTTCTCGCAGGAGGACAGCTTTCGGCTTAGATAGAGAATGGGATGTTCTTCCCCATTTATCTCTTGGGAGAGTACAGCCCCTAGACCAACCTCTGAAGCGTCCGTCTGGACCACAAATTCTTTCTTGAAGTCGGGTGCGACCAGGACCGGCTGCTTGCACAATGTTAGCTTCAACTGTTGAAACATTTCTTCCGTCCATTTCACCATAGTTGATTTGGTGCCTTTTAGAAGATCCGTTAGTGGCGCGGCAATCATGGCGAAATTCGGGATAAACCGCCGGTAGTATCCTACCATTCCTAGGAATGCTCTCACCTGCTTCTTCGAGAGTGGCTGTGGCCAGGTTTGAATTGCCTCCACTTTCTTGATTTGCGGCTTTATTTCACCTCTCCCAACAACATAGCCCAGGTACTTGGCCTCCTCCTTCCCGATGGCACACTTTCTTGGATTTATGGTAAATCCTGCCTTCCTTAGCGCGTCCAGAACGGCCTGTAGTTTAGGTAGGTGACTAGCCCAGTCTGGGCTAAAGACCACAATGTCGTCGAGGTAGGCTGCGGCATATTTCTTATGTGGGGCTAGGATCCGATCCATAGCCCTCTGGAAACTGGCTGGGGCCCCCTGTAGTCCGAACGGCATCCGCGTGTATTGAAAACACCCATCAGGTGTTGAGAAAGCCGTCTTCTCCTTAGCCATCTGGGACATGGGGATCTGCCAGTAGCCCTTCGTCAGGTCGAAAGTGGTGATGTACCTCACCGGTCCAAGCCTCTCGATGAGTTCGTCGACGCGGGGCATCGGGTACGCGTCACACTTGGATACCTCATTCAGCCAGCGGTAGTCATTACAAAACCTCCACTCTCCATTGGGTTTCGGCACGAGGACGATTGGGCTCGACCACCCACTCTTTGACTCCTCTATTACTCCGAGGTCTAACATCCTCTTCACCTCGGCCGAGATCACCTCCCGGCGTGCTTCCGGAATCCAATACGGCTTCAGATTCACTCGTACGTGCGGCTCTGTCAGCACATCATGCTCTACCACTTGAGTATGCCCCGGCAACTCTGAGAACAGCTCCCGATTCCGTTGTAGTAATTCTCGACACTGTTGCTTCTGGGCCGATGATAGAGTCTCTGCAATAGTGACCTCCTCCACCTTGCCTTCTGGTGCGGCTCCCAGGCAAGGAGTTTCCACAGGTTCACGGTCCCGCCACGGCTTGAGCAAATTTACATGATATATTTGATGCGGCTTTCTTCGGCCAGGCTGGTGGACTTTATAATTAACCTCGCTGACTTTCTCCACCACCTCGTATGGACCTTGCCACTTGGCGAGGAACTTGCTCTCGATGGTAGGGATCAGCACCAAAACACGGTCCCCGGGCTGGAACTGTCTTAGTCTCGCCGACCGGTTATAGACCCTCGCCTGGGCTTCCTGTGCCTGGAGGAGATGTTCCTTCACGATGGGCATCACCTTTGACATTCTCTCCTGTAACTGGGCGACATGTTCGATGATACTCCGGTGTGGTGTGACTTCAGCCTCCCAAGTTTCCTTGGCGATGTCTAGGAGACCTCTTGGATGCCGCCCATATAGGAGCTCAAATAGAGAGAAGCCAGTGGAGGCTTGAGGAACTTCTCTGACCGAGAAAAACAGAAATGGGAGCAGGTAGTCCCAGTCTCGCCCATCCTTTTCAACGACCTTCTTGAGCATCGCCTTTAAGGTCTTGTTGAAGCGTTCCACTAGGCCGTCCATCTGTGGATGATAAACCGAGGTCCGAAGCTGAGTTATCTGAAGGACTCTGCAAAGCTCCTTCATCACCTTGCTCATGAAGGGGGTTCCTTGGTCTGTCAGAATATCTTTTGGTAGACCTGTCCGAGCAAAAATATGGACCAGCTCTCGGGCTATACTTTTACTGGACATGTTCCTTAAGGGAACCGCTTCCGGATACCGAGTCGCATAGTCCATGATGACCAGGATATATTGGTGGCCTGGAGCTGATTTAACTAAGGGGCCCACGAGGTCCATGGCAATCCTCTCAAAGGGAACCTCTATCACAGGTAGTGGGACTAAGGGGTTACGGAAGTGGGAGGAGGGAGCGGTTATTTGGCAGGTGGGGCAGGACCTACAATAGTTTTGAACTTCTCCATAACACCCTGGCCAATAAAACCTTCTCAATATCCTCTCCTGAGTTTTCTCGACCCCTAAGTGTCCCCCCAGAACATGTGAATGGGCCATATCTAGCACCCGTCGTCTGTACGGCCCCGGCACTAACAGCTGTTCCACTATCTCACCGCCCCTCAGTTTGGCCACCCGATATAGCAACTCCCCCTGCACTGCAAAGTGGGGGAATCTGGTGTCGGCCCCCGGCTCTTGGGCAACCCCATTACATACAGTAACCTGGTCGAACGCCCCTTTTAAGGTCAGGTCTCGAACTGGAGCAGTCCCTAAGTTCTCTTTGGACACATCTAGCGCAGGGAGGTCGGCCTCCTCGGTCACCGTCTCACCCTCATCACCGATAAGGACGCACAGGGGGAACTCCTCCATCTGAGTCTTCATCGGGGGTTCTTCTTCAAGGACCTAGCTTTTCCCCATACTACTTAGTCCAGTTCCCTTCCCCCACAAGTCCCAGAAGAAGGAAAAATCGCGGCCCAATATGACGGGATGTATCAGGTCCTTTACTACCCCGACTTCATGGGACTGGGCACCACAGTCTGTCCACACTGTTACTGTGGCCACGGGATAGTCCTTGGCGTCACCATGGATGCACCGAACGCCCAGGGTTTTGGAAGGGATCAACTGGTGGGGAAGGGATGCTCTGATCAAGGTCACCAGACTCCCGGAGTCCTACAGCCCAAGCACTTTTACTCCATTAATGGACACTGCACACGCCTGCGGCCCCTCGCCGGGTTGACAGTCCATGCTACAGACTGGATAGGCATAATAGGAGACCCGTCTGCCTAGGCTGCAGTCCATGGGCTCAGGGAATATTTGACACCTAGCGGCTACATGCCCAGGGTTGTGACACCGCCAGCAAACTATATCTTTACCAACAGTTCTAAAGGCACCTTCAGTAGGAGTGGGACGTCCCCCAGTGGTGGCTCTAGACCCCTTCCGTTGTGAACACGCCCCCTTTTGGGTATCCCAGTAGGGAGAAGTGACTGCATCCGGTTTCCCAAGAGATCTCTCGACTACCTGGTACCTCTCTACCAGGCCGATGAAGTCATCTGCGTTCTGGGGATCACCCTGGGCAACCCAGGTCTGTACTGGCTTGGGAAGGGAATGCATGAACCTGTCAATCACCACCCGCTCAACCATCTGGGCCGGAGTGGAGGACTCTGGTTGTAGCCATTTCTGAACAAGATGCAGGAGGTCAAACATCTGCGAGCGAGGGGGTTTGTTGCTAGCATACGCCCAGTGATGAACTCGCTGGGCTCTTACCGCCATATTTACTCCTAGACGTGCTAAGATCTCTGTCTTTAGTTTGGCATATTCCTTAGCATCTTGCAGCTCCAAGTCAAAATACGCCTTCTGGGGTTCACCCGATAAATATGGCGCCAGAACCTCTGCCCACTGTGCTGGAGGAAGTCTCTCACGATCAGCCACCCTCTCAAAAACAGTCAGAAATGCTTCTACATCATTCCCAGGGGTCATCTTCTGAATGGCCCGCCTTACCGCCTTCCTGACGTGAGAATAATCAGTCGGCCCTGGGGGTGGGGCGGCTGCCCTGCTCTGGATGGCGTCCGCCAAAAGCTGTATCTGCTGTTGCGCCTCCTGCTGGTGCTGCTGCGCCTCCTGCTGGTGTTGCTGCTGTGACTTTTGCTGCCACTGGATCTGCTGAAGCAACAGTTTGGTCGTCTCCTGGTGCTGCTCCTGCATGTGACGCGCCCCTGGGCCTGCTGTGTCGCGCAGCGTCTCGCGCACGGGGCTTACCCGGAACCGGATCAGATGAGGGTTGTAGTCTCCGAGTGGCGGGGACCCGGTCCGTGCCCAGGGAGTCGAACTCAGTGTGTGGCAGTCTTGATAGATGTTATTTGAGTGTCGACTACGCCACCCGTTGATTTGCAGCTATGGAGCTGCCGCTGCAGGGCAGACCGCTGAGGCCGGTGTAGAATTGTGCAGCGTGATAGTATAACCCCCAACGGGAGGGGTATGGCCTCAGGGCAGCCGACGTGGAAGATGGGGGTAGCAGGAACCACTCAGAGACGGTGCGGTGTAATTCAGGGTCTTTACTGGTAACAACGATAGACCCTCCCGGAGTACTTGCTAGCGAACGGGGCCTGGTCAGTCCTTGAGCAGATGGGATCTCCCCTGGCCAGGCGGAGTTGTAGGCCTCCCAAACTGACTGTACTCCTCTGGCTACCTTGCTAGAAGCGGATATAAGTAGCCCACGTCCCTGAGTGTACCGTGTGGTGCTCACCCGTATGGCCGGTGACTCGGGGCCTTCTATGGCTTCTGCTCCACGATGGCGCTGCTGGTCCCACGCGTGTGACCGTGCCTTCGGGTTTCTGGGCCTGGGGACCTGAAATCCCCTGCCGGTCGGCTTCTGCTGCTGGGTAAGAGTTAGTCCCCACAGCCTCGGACGCCGGGTCCGGTAAGAAAGCTTCTCAGTCAGGGCGAGCTCTGCAGCTGCCAGCCCCGGACTCGTAGTAGTATTGCTCCCACTGAGCTTCTGCTGTTTCTTCCTATGACTGTTTCTCGTCTCTACTTCTTCTCTACTCCTCACCCTGCCTCAGCCCCGGGTTTATATAGGGGAAGTTCTTCCCCTCCCAAGACTGGGCAGGAGGTGTGGCATGCACAGGATCCCTGACCAAAGGACCTCCCACCTGCTCTCAGACATAACATTACATTACTGTGGGAAACCAGACCCCTGGGGTGCCACACATGCTCCGCTGGGCCTGCTGCATACTCTCCTGGTGCTGCTGCTGCATGCTCCGCTGGGCCTGCTGCATACTCTCCTGGTGCTGCTGCTGCATGCTCTGCTGGGCCTGCAGTTGTTGCTGCTGCATGCTGTGCTGGGCTTGGACCAGATGCTTAACGAGCTCCTCCATGCTGCTGGACTTCCCTGGCTGGCTGGCGGCCTTCACCCAGGACATCCACCGGTCTTTGTAGCAGGTACACGTGTTCCTGGAATCCTGCACGCACTCTCACACCAACTGTGGCAAGACGACTCGCTCGGCTCTCCTGGAGGCAGACTCAGGACACGCGTTCTCAGGTTTCCTTTCTGCTGGTTTATTATCAGCCATAAACTCATGCAGGTTTCACAGGAAAACAAACATGACCCCTCTGGGTTAAACGGAAAAAAAACAAAACAAAGTATAACTCAGTCCATAGATGAGCGGGTTCCGCCCGATCTCGGTAGCATAAACTGCACTGCTAAAGTCCATGTGAAAAGCTCTGCAGCTTCCACAATACAGTCTGGAGACTTCCCTCTCCAGACCACACTCCAGAGAAAAAAAAAAGGGACTGAGCTTTTACACATTGCTCAGTCACACCCTGAGGGGAGGTAGGGGGAATGGTGTCCCGCCCTTCTTGCCATTCCCATAAAACCGCACACCCTTTAACAGAGTAAGCCTACCAGCATATAACACGCTGGCAGAAAAATAAAGTAGGTCTTAGTTCACACAGGAGAGCATCCTGAGTGACACATACCTCCCCTCACATATAAAACCAGTGACACTGTCACAATATATATATATATATATATATATATATATATATATATATTTATATATATATATGTGGCACCCCAGGGGTCTGGTTTCCACAGTAATGTAATGTTATGTCTGAGAGCAGGTGGGAGGTCCTTTGGTCAGGGATCCTGTGCATGCCACACCTCCTGCCCAGTCTTGGGAGGGGAAGAACTTCCCCTATATAAACCCGGGGCTGAAGCAGGGTTAGCAGTCAAGGAGAGTAGAGACAAGAAACAGCAGAAGCAATACTACTACGAGTCAGGGGCTGGCAGCTGCAGAGCTCGCCCTGACTGAGAAGCTTTCTTACCGGACCCGGCGTCCGAGGCTGTGGGGACTAACTCTTACCCAGCAGCAGAAGCCGACCGGCAGGGGATTTCAGGTCCTCAGGCCCAGAAACCCGAAGGCACGGTCACACGCGTGGGACCAGCACCGCCATCGTGGAGCGGAAGCCATTAGAAGGCCCCGAGTCACCGGCCATACGGGTGAGCACCACACGGTACACTCAGGGACGTGGGCTACTTATATCCGCTTCTAGCAAGGTAGCCAGAGGAGTACAGTCAGTTTGGGAGGCCTACAACTCCGCCTGGCCAGGGGAGATCCCATCTGCTCAAGGACTGACCAGGCCCCGTTCACTAGCAAGTACTCCGGGAGGGTCTATCGTTGTTACCAGTAAAGACCCTGAATTACACCGCACCGTCTCTGAGTGGTTCCTGCTACCCCCATCATCCACATCTGCTGCCCTGAGGCCATAACCTTCCCGTTGGGGGTTATACCATCTACGCTGCACCATCCATCCACCGGCCTCAGCGGACTGTCCTGCAGCGGCAGCTCCATAGCTGCATTCAACGGGTGGCGTAGTCGTCCTGCATCTACCGCTGTTACATCGCCGCTCAGTTTGACTCCCTGGGCACGGACCGGGTCACCGCCACGAGACTACAACCCTCAAGAGATCTGGCTCCGGGTAAGCTCCCGCGTGCGCAACGCAGCGCGACACAGGCCCAGGGGCGCTTCATATACATATACATATGTAGTGAATAATATTGCCATATAAAACCGTGTAAAAGCCCTAGACAATTCCCTTATGTAAAAGCCCATGTTAAAATCGCATTGCATACGGATGTCACATGGATGTCATACGGATGCTAGGTGAGAAAATCACATAGCAATCGCATGGCATTCGTATGACACTCGTCCGTTTTTTTTTGTCCAGATATCGTAAAAAAAAAATTTCACACATATGGGTATGAGCCCTTATTGTCACGCCGGAGCAAGGAAATGCCTGGCGTGCGGAGCAAATGAGGGAAAGTAAAGGATGCCTTAGTGATAGGGAAAGGAGAGAAGGGACATGCCTAAGCACTCACCTGAGACCAGGGGCTGGCTGGCAATAATAATAATAATAATATTTATTTTTATGTAGCGCTAACATATTCTGCAGTGCTTTACATACATTATTGTTGCTGTCCCCATTGGGGCTCACAATCTAGATTCCCTATCAGTATGTCTTTGGAGTGTGGGGGGAAACCAGAGAACCTGGAGGAAACCCATGCAAACATGGGGAGAACATACAAACTCCTTGCAGATGTTGTCCTTGGTGGGATTTGAGCCCAGGACCCTGGTGCTGCAGGGCTGCAGTGCTAACCACTGCACCACTGTGCCACCCTGTGGCAAACTTTGGTCTGGGTGCAAGCACACAACACTGGCCCAGGGGCAGCTCAATTCTTAGTTTATTAACAAGTGACATTAAGGCCTGGGCTACACTTACTTTTTTGTAGCACTAGTGATTGATCCTAACTATTAAGTGTCAGCTGCAGTGCACCCAATTCCATACAACTCAATGTGTTTTGGACTGGAGCTGTAGCTAAATGGTTAAAATCAATCAGTAGTGCTCCAAAAAAGTCACCGTGTAGCTGAGGCATTAATGACAGTGACAGGTGATTGCTGTTGAACGCTTGTGTGGAGCTGAAACGTTCATACAGGTTCTGAAGAAAAGAATCAAGATTCCACATGCACCACAAGGAGTATAGTGCCGATAATTATTTGGATATTACAGCAACAAAACTAGCGCCTCATCGGAAACGGGGACAATATAAATGCTTCTTTTATACCTCATTTTTACTGAAAAATGTTATACAGGGCTGGTTAGGCAAGAATTTATTCATAAATAAGTGAATGCTGCTGAGTTGGAGAGTATGGGGGACCTGACAGGTTCCCTTTAAGCCAGAGCTGTCAGGTAAAAAGGAGGGTGGAAGGAAAATAAGCAGATGGGATGGTATATTTAAATATTTAGCCCTGCTGTGAAGCACCGAGCGCCTGTACTTGGTTTGAACAGTCATTCTTTTCTGACAGTCCCTTTAAAAGTGCCAATATTTTTGGAAAAGTTCCAGGGACACTTTTTTAGTATGGGAGAGTGTTGCAGTTTGTGACATTTTTTACCTACTTTGGTAACTACACTACGAGGTTTGACTTCAGACTCAAGGGGTTGCAGGGTTAGAGCGGCCTCCATATCTACTCTTAGACCACTTAGGCCTCATTCACACGTCCATGTTTAAACATGTATCTGAAAGAATGGTACCAGTGTCATCAGTTTTAGATCAATGTCATCAGTGTTTGGGTCCGTTTGTCAGTTTTCACCATCAGTGTCATCAGTGATAACTAAATTAAAAAGCTTTTTCTATGCTTTGCAATGTTAAATATAGACAGCACATAGATTGTACACTGATGCCATCCGTGTGCTATATGTCTTTTTCATGGACCCATATGTGGCGCCCTGCAACGACAGGTGTCACAAATATCTGTGAACTCTGATGGTGTGAGGATCCAGCTCTTCAGCATTTTTACACACATACATGTAATTAGTGTAAGGGCTATTGTGAAGTCTGGGCGTTGCAGCCCCTGCAGGAGAACTACTAAGCCCTGGAGAAGCAACCCTGACCCCTGGGATTGAGTGGTGCTGGAGATCAAGGAGGCCAGCCAGCGCCTTTGCTGTGGTCGGGACAACAGTGAAATCTGTGCAGCCGCGTGGGACATAGTATCCTGTGCGGTGCAAAAAGTGCCCAACTGCCAGACAACGTCAGTTAGGGATCAGACGAGGGATGTCTATGGAGATTCAGAGGTGGGAAGAGAGCTGAGGTATTTTCCTGTTAAACCTGAAGTGCCGTGGATGTCAAGGTCCAGGCTGAGAGTAGAAGTTTTAGTGTATGTGTTACACGCACGCCGCCTGAGTTCAGATAGTGGCGAGACCGGTTACATGAATTTGTTGGAATCCTGGGGGAACCATTACTTAGGGCGACCATAGGCTGCAGCTTCTCTCAGGTACACGATAGATTCAGTTGCTGACCAGACACATCTGACAAGAGTCTTCATAAATGGTAGAACAGTAACATTTAATGAGGCACAGCCAGTGCAATGCAAATGTCTCTTTGAGCAACAGGCTCCAGTAATAACAGTACTGTCTCCTTTGCAGCACAGCAGTACACACTCTATTATCCGGTAGCACAGTACAGAACAGTTTTAATGCATACACAACCACAGGTTTTTCCTTCACAAGGACTCAATAGTACATAGCATTCTTTATCCTGCATGGAGATGGAAGGAGGAAGGGTGTGATGAGGAAGATGATCTCTATAACAGGCTTCCTTCCAGTCCTTATATTCCTGGCCGATAATACTCCACGCTGTTAGCTCAGGGAGTCTAACTGACCTTTGTTTAGCTTCCCTCCTGACCTGAATTCTGTTCCCTTGCCTACTGTGAGATACAGATCATAAGCCACCTTTCTCTTCGGCTCCGGCCAGACAGTAAACAACTTCACCAGAATCCCCCTGGGGCTCTGCTAAAACACTCCCCTCCTCCTGTGTCAACCCCTCTAGTTGCTGGATGCTTCTGGAGCACAACACTTCTTGTCTCATGTGCTTGTGTTACTTCTAATACTTGCTGAATGCTTTTAAAGAAACAGCACTACTTCTGCATGTCACATACGTATAGTGCTATATACAACAGGAGTGAGGAGAGTTGCTACACGTTGCCAGAAAAGAACTGGGTTCATCACACCATGAGGGGCTGTTGGCTCAGTGTAATGAATAACTGTGGAGAGCTGTAATCAACACCATCATCAACTGCTCAAGTAAAAGTGAGTTTTTTTCTTCCTGTTGCACCTGAAGTCTGGACATTGATTATTGAAATGGGCTGAACTTGCATCCCTTCCACAACTTTCCCTTTTTTCCCTTGAGAAAGGCCTGCCGGCCGGCGAGACCTACGTGTCAGTTGGCCGCCATTACGCCCCAGCTTGGTGAAGGACAACCCAGACAGAAAACTGGAGTCACGAACAGGATCGCAGCCTGCTGTGTCATCTGCCTGAAGACCTGCCTGAATGGTGACAAAGAGGCTAGTGAGAGACTGCAACAAAAGGACAGTGAGTAGTATTAACCCCGGGTTAGCTGTAAAAGGAGGTGACAGCCATGTCATGTAATAACGTACCCGCAGGGGAGGAAAGAGCACATTACTGAGCTGGAGCTGCTAGCTCCCATGGTAGTGATACCACCGCCTCCATCTTGATGCTCACCATGCTATATATCCCTGGACAAGGAGAAAACGCATTCACAATGCCAATGGGACTTTTTGAATACAACTTTATGCCGTTCGGACTGTGCAATGCACCGGGAACTTTTCAAAGGTTAATGGAGTGCTGCATGGGGCATAAAATCTTTGAAACAGTCTTCTTGTACCTGAATGATATACAGGTGCTTACAAAATTAGATTATCATCAAAAAGTTAATTTATTTCCGTTCTTCAATACTAAAAGTGAAACTCATATATTATATAGAGTCGTTACAAACAGATTGATCTATTTCAAGTGTTTATTTCTGTTAATGTTGATGATTATGGCTTACAGCCTTTAGCACATTATACGGACACATGACCTACACATTATACATATACACGTTATATGGACACATGACCTAATCATATACACATTATACAAAGACATAATCTGTATATATACTCATTATATATATACTTTAAACAGACATGTTAGCACATTATACCTATATACATGACTATATATATATATATATACATATATATACAGTACAGACCAAAAGTTTGGACACACCTTCTCATTAAAAGATTTTTCTGTATTTTCATGACTATGAAAATTGTACATTCGCACTGAAGGCATCAAAACTATGAATTAACACATGTGGAATTATATACTTAACAAAAAAGTGTGAAACAACTGAAAATATGTCTTATATTCTAGGTTCTTCAAAGTAGCTACCCTTTGCTTTGATGACTGTTTTGCACACTCTTGGCATTCTCTTGATGAGCTTCAAGAGGTAGTCACCGGAAATGGTTTTCACTTCACAGTTGTGCCCTGTCAGGTTTAATAAGTGGAATTTCTTGCCTTATAAATGGGGTTGGGACCATCTGTTGTGTTGTGCAGAAGTCTGGTGGATACACTGCTGATAGTCCAACTGAATAGACTGTTAGAATTTGTATTATGGCAAGAAAAAAGCAGCTAAGTAAAGAAAAACGAGTGGCCATCATTACTTTAAGAAATGAAGGTCAGTCAGTCCGAAAAATTGGGAAAACTTTGAAAGTGTCCCCAAGTGCAGTTGCAAAAACCATCAAGCGCTACAAAGAAAGTGGCTCACATGAGGACCGCCCCAGGAAAGGAATACCAAGAGTCACCTCTGCTTCTGAGGATAAGTTTATCTGAGTCACCAGCCTCAGAAATCGCAGGTTAACAGCAGCTCAGATTAGAGACCAGGTCAATGCCACACAGAGTTCAAGCAGCAGACACATCTCTTCAACAACTGTTAAGAGGAGACTTTGTGCAGCAGGCCTTCATGGTAAAATAGCTTCTAGGAAACCACTGCTAAGGACAGGCAACAAGCAGAAGAGACTTGTTTGGGCTAAAGAACACAAGGAATGGACATTAGACCAGTGGAAATCTGTGCTTTGGTCTGATGAGTCCAAATTTGAGATCTTTGGTTCCAACCACTGTGTCTTTGTGCGACGCAGAAAAGGTGAACGGATGGATTCTACATGCCTGGTTCCCACCGTGAAGCATGGAGGAGGAGGTGTGATGGTGTGGGGGTGCTTTGCTGGTGACACTGTTGGGGATTTATTCAAAATTGAAGGCATACTGAGCCAGCATGACTACCACAGCATCTTGCAGCGGCATGCTATTCCATCCGGTTTGCGTTTAATTGGACCATCATTTATTTTTCAACAGGACAATGACCCCAAACATACCTCCAGGCTGTGTAAGGGCTATGTGACCAAGGAGGAGAGTGATGGGGAGCTACGCCAGATGACCTGGCCTCCACAGTCACCAGATCTGAACCCAATCGAGATGGTTTGGGGTGAGCTGGACCGCAGAGTGAAGGCAAAAGGGCCAACAAGTGCTAAGCATCTCTTGGAACTCGCCATTTTCCTGTACATCACAGGTCTAGTAAGATGGCCGTGCACACCTGAAACCTGCGCAGGATGCACTGCTTTGCCACTCACAGCCCAACACTGGCCCCAGCCCCAGTACCGTCCAGGCACAGGTCCTGGCCCCAGTCTCTCTGCCTCACCTCTGCTGACACCACCGCCGCTACCACCATTGCGTTCCTGGAGGGCCCTGCGATCCCACTTCACCACCACCGCAGGTAACGTTTGGACCATAAGACGCACCCCCATTTTCCTCCCAAATATTGGGAAAAAAAGTGGGTCTTATGGTCTGAAAAACACGGTAGTGAGAATGCACCTGTATGTGTGTGTGTGCATATACAGTGCCTACAAGTAGTATTCAACCCCCTGCAGATTTAGCTGGTTTGATAAGATGCAAATAAGTTAGAGCCTTCAAACTGCAAACGAGAGTAGGTTTTATGAACAGAAGCATAAATCTTACAAACCAAAAAGTTATGTTGCTCAGTTTAATTTTATTAAATTTTAAACATAAAAGTGTGGGTCAATTATTATACAACCCCTATGTTTAATATTTTGTGGAATAACCCTTGTTTGCAATTACAGCTAATAATCGTCTTTTATAAGACCTGATCAGGCCGGCACAGGTCTGTGGAGTTATCTTGGCCCACTCCTCCATGCAGATCTTCTCCAAGTTATCTAGGTTCTTTGGGTGTCTCATGTGGACTTTATTCTTGAGCTCCTTCCACAAGTTTTCAATTGGGTTAAGGTCAGGAGACTGACTAGGCCACTCCAACACCTTGACTTTTTCCCTCTTGAACCAGGCCTTGGTTTTCTTGGCTGTGTGCTTTGGGTCGTTGTCTTGTTGGAAGATGAAATTACGACCCATCTTAAGATCCTTGATGGAGGAGCGGAGGTTCTTGGCCAAAATCTCCAGGTAGGCCGTGCTATCCATCTTCCCATGGATGCGGACCAGATGGCCAAGCCCCTTGGCTGAGAAACAGCCCCACAGCATGATGCTGCCACCACCATGCTTGACTGTAGGGATGGTATTCTTGGGGTCGTATGCAGTGCCATCCAGTCTCCAAACGTCACGTGTGTGGTTGGCACCAAAGATCTCGATCTTGGTCTCATCAGACCATAGAACCTTGAACCAGTCTGTCTCAGAGTCCTCCAAGTTGATCATGAGCAAACTGTAGACGAGCCTTGACATGACGCTTTGATAGTAAAGGTACCTTACGGGCTCGTCTGGAACGGAGATCATTGCGGTGGAGTACGTTACTTATGGTATTGACTGAAACCAATGTCCCCACTGCCATGAGATCTTCCCGGAGCTCCTTCCTTGTTGTCCTTGGGTTAGCCTTGACTCTTCAGACAAGCCTGGCCTCGGCACGGGAGGACACTTTCAAAGGCTGTCCAGGCCGTGGAAGGCTAACAGTAGTTCCATAAGCCTTCCACTTACGGATGATGCTCCCAACAGTGGAGACAGGTAGGCCCAACTCCTTGGAAAGGGTTTTGTACCCCTTGCCAGCCTTGTGACCCTCCACGATCTTGTCTGATGGCCTTGGAATGCTCCTTTGTCTTTCCCATGTTGACCATGTCTGAGTGCTGTTCACAAGTTTGGGGAGGGTCTTAAATAGTCAGAAAAGGCTGGCAAAAGAGATCTTTAATCCACACATGTGAAGCTCATTATTCTTGGTGCCTGAACTACTTCTTAATACTTTAGGGGGACCAAACAGAATTCTTGTGGTTTGAGGGGTTGAATAATAAATGACACTCTGAATTAACTTAACGTTTTTTAAAAAAAATAAAAAATAAAAAAATTTGCTGCAGTGCATTTCCCACTTCCAGGCTGATCTACAGTACAAATGTCACAATGCCAAGTTAATTCCGCATGTGTCAACCAGCTAAATCTGCAGGGGGTTGAATACTTCTTGTAGGCACTGTATGTGTGTATGCATATGTGTGTGTGTGAATATGTGTCTGCATATGTTAGTGTATATATGTGTGTGTGTGCATATATGTTTATGCATATGTGTGTGTGTGTGTACATATATGTGGCTAATGGTCGCGTAGTCGATGGGAGGTATGTATTACAGAGATGGCTAGTCTCTGTGATGTAGCCCGGAATGTTTCTCTAGTGCACATAAGCACTAAGAGGATCATTTGGTGTACCTGGAAGCCAAGTTACGAGTAGCTAGGAGAGAATGGGCGGGTCCAGCTACCAACATTCCTCACCTCTGGGTGTGGTTAAGAGCCTATATAATGGAGGCTGTTGTTTGGCACATGATCTGTGTTTGGAGGGAGAAGGCCTTCTGTGTGTGTTGTCTCCAGACTGAGCTGTGTGCTGGATACGTACCAACCTGTGTGACCATAGGTCTGGTTTACCAAAGACTTTGCTTAAAGGGCTCTTTACTTTGTTTTTGCCTGCCCTAAAAGCTGTTTGTTTGCATTTTACTTTCTGACCGGTTTATGAAGCCAATAAACCGCTATGAACATTTAAAGGAACATGCATCCTGTTTGCCTCACACCGCACCTGAGTGAGTACAATCCCTACAATTGGTGTTAGACGTGCGGGCAGCGTTCCCAGCAGAGACTTGTGACTGCTACAGGAAGGAATGTATGTCCTGGGTCAAGTCTGTCTCAAGCTAGCAAGCATAACCAGACAAAATGGAGTACCTGCTGAAACACTTGGTCCAGTCGCAGCAGCAGCAGGTGACCAACAGGCTGTTGTTACAGCAGATCCAGCAGCACCAGCAGAAACAACGGCAGCAAATGCAGTTTCTGGCAACCGCCATCCAGGTCATGACGAGTGCCCCAACCCCAAGTCCGGCTGATGACACCCACGTCCGGAAGGCGGTAGAACAGGCCTTGCAGAAAATGACCCGGGGGGATGACGTTGAGGCCTTCCTGACCCTGTTTGAAAGGGTCGCCGAGAGGGAGAAACTTCCGCCAAAGCAGTGGGCAAAGGTACTGGCGCCATACTTGATGGGAGAGCCCCAGAAGGCATACTGTGATTTAGCTTTGCAGGACGCCAAAAAGAATGGCAAGATAAAAACTGAGATTCTCGTCCACTTGGTGGTGACAATGACTATCAGGGCGCGGCGGGTTCACCGCTGGGCGTATCACCGGGACAAACCACCTCGCTCCCAAATGTTTGACTTGTTGCACCTGGTCCAGAAGTGGCTGCAGCCAGAGTCCTCTATGGCTGCGCAGATGGTATAACGGGTGGTGATGGACCGGTTTGTGCACTCTCTACCTAGGCCCATACAGATTTGGGTTGCCCTCTGATCCCCAGAATCTAGATGAACTGGTCAGACTGGTCGAGAGATACCAGGGGGTTGAAGGTTCTTTGGGAAGGCAGCCCATTCCATACTGGGGGACCCAGCATGGGGCACAGGCCCCAGAGTGGGTGGGACGTCCAAGCTCCAAAGGGGCTGGGGAGGTGGTGCCCAGGGTCAATAAAGGTGATGTCATTTGCTGGAGGTGCCACGGCCCAGGCCATATAGCCGCCTGTTGTCCCCTGACCCCCGAGCCCATGGATTGCAGCATAGGACGCCATTGTTCATATTGTACGTATCCGGCCTGCGAGGGGCCTCAAGCATGTCCCGTGAAGGTGAACGGGTGGGAGGTAATGGCATTGTTAAACTCCGGGAGTCTGGTGACCATTGAAAGGGCCACCCTTCCTCTCCAACTGATCCCGGGGAAAAAGGTTGGCGTAGGGTGCATCCAGGGTGATGCTGAGGACTACCCCATGGCCACAGTGGACATTGAAATGGCCCACGGTACTGAGTCCCACGAGGTCGGCGTCGTTCAGGACTTGTTGCACCTAATTATTATAGGCTGGGACTTTTGTTTATTTTGGGATCTGTTCCGGGTTCGGTGGCTAAGATGGGAAACCAGTTAACCCTGATGAGGTATCACCACACCCAGAGTCAGACAGGTTTCCCTTTTGTATATAGCAAAAGCGGGGCACTCGGGGTGAAGTTTCAAACAATTTTAATGAGCCAGCAAACAGAGAGTGTTATACAGCAGATGTTTCGGTTAAAAAACCTTCATCAGTACACTCTATAGAAATGAAACCAAAGGAACAATACATCAATATAACATGTGTAAAACAGTGCCAAAATAATAGCCAAAGAAAGGGGGAAGAGAAGCAAAAAAGGAAGTGGGGGGGGGGATGCAATGCAATCACTATCCGACAAAAAATATATATATGGCGCTCAAACCTGAGCTTAATAAATGAGAACAACAAGATACATCCATCACCGCAAATCAACTTGGTCTTTTCCCTAAAAGTACCTATCGTCCCCCTAGAGGGAGTCCTGCCATGGAAACTTTTATTAACTTTATTGACAAATCATTCCAGGATCTATGTTGTAACGGGGCCGGGTGGTGGAACCTCTGTGCCCTGGAACAAGGAGGGACTCCGAGGGGCAGGTGTTAGTCTGGGGACGACCTTGTAATTGAGCAGGTGGCTCCCACGGGTCAGATAGCGGGGACTGACCGGTGTAGCGGATGGACACAACAGGAGGGTAGCAGTCTCTGGGTGAGCAGGCGGGTGGTCACGGCAAGTGACGGCAGAACGGGTAAGAGTCTCTTGGCAGGCAGGCAGGTGGTCACGGCAAGTGACGGCAGAGCAGGTAAGAGTCTCTTGGCTGGCAGGCAGGTGGTCACGGGAAGTGACGGCAGAATGGGTAAGAGTCTCTTGGCAGGCAGGCAGGTGGTCACGGAAAGTGACGGCAGAGCAGGTAACAGTCTCTTGGCTGGCAGGCAGGTGGTCACAGGAAGTGATGACAGAACGGGTAAGAGTCTCTTGGCAGGCAGGCAGGTGGTCACGGAAAGTGACGGCAGAGCAGGTAAGAATCTCTTGGATGGCAGGCAGGTAGTCACGGTAAGTGACAGCAGAGCCTCCAGGTAGGCTAGCAGGCGGGCAGCAGGTGAGCGCTCCCAGGTAAGCGGGCTAGCAAGTACGGCAGGTAGCAGGCAGGTAACTGGCAGGTGCTTCCTGGTCCGTAGGTAGACTTGCCCATAGACAGACTGGTGGATGCTTGAGACCGACTGTCGGGCTGAAGAGCAGACAAGCAGGCAGACTGGATTGGTAGTCAGGCTGGCAACGGGACCTGAGGGCTGAAGCAGAGGTGAGTATGCTTTGCAACAACTTTTGCTCGGGCACCTCCATTTTGGAGGAGGTGCCTTATATATGGGAGGTCCTCCGGCTATTGGTCGGGGACTCCTTAGAACGGCGCGCGCGGTCCCTTTAAGAGAGGGGGAGCGCGCGCCCTAAGCACAGTGCCCGGGAAGGAGCACGCGCCGGCAGCAGCGAGGGAAGGAGCGCTGGAGGACGCCGCGCCCAGAACAGGAAGGTGAGAGGGACGGCGTCTCTGCCTAGCAGGGGGCAGAGAGGCCGATCCTACACACAGTACAGACCAAAAGTTTGAACACACCTTCTCATTTAAAGATTTTTCTGTATTTTCATGACTTTGAAAATTGTACATTCACACTGAAGGCATCAAAACTATGAATTAACACATGTGGAATTATATAGTTAACAAAAAAGTGTGAAACGACTGAAAATATATCCTATGTTCTAGGTTCTTCAAAGTAGCCACCTTTTGCTTTGATGACTGCTTTGCACACTCTTGGCATTCTTTTGATGAGCTTCAAGAGGTAGTCACCGGAAATGGTTTTCACTTCACAGGTGTGCCCTGTCAGGTTTAATAAGTGGGATTTCTTGCCTTATAAATGGGGTTGGGACCATCAGTTGTGTTGTGCAGAAGTCTGGTGGATACACAACTGATAGTCCTACTGAATAGACTATTAGAATTTGTATTATGGCAAGAAAAAAGCCGCTAAGTAAAGAAAAATGAGTGGTCATCATTACTTTAAGAAATTTAGGTCAGTCAGTCCGAAAAATTGGGCAAACTTTGAATGTGTCCGCAAGTGCAGTTGCAAAAACCATCAAGCGCTACAAAGAAACTGGCTCACATGAGGACCGCCCCAGGAAAGGAAGACCAAGAGTCACCTCTGCTTCTGAGGATATGTTTATCTGAGTCACCAGCCTCAGAAATCACAGGTTAACAGCAGCTCAGATTAGAGACCAGGTCAATGCCACACAGAGTTCTAGCAGCAGACACATCTCTACAAGAACTGTTAAGAAGAGACTTTGTGCAGCAGGCCTTCATGGTAAAATAGCTGCTAGGAAACCACTGCTAAGGACAGGCAACAAGCAGAAGAGACTTGTTTTGGCTAAAGAACACAAGGAATGGACATTAGACCAATGGAAATCTGTGCTTTGGTCTGATGAGTCCAAATTTGAGATCTTTGATTCCAACCACCATGTCTTTGTACGACGCAGAAAAGGTGAACAGATGGAGTCTACACGCCTGGTTCCCACCGTGAAGGATGGAGGAGGAGGTGTGATGGTGTGGGGGTGCTTTGCTGGTGACAGTGTTGGGGATTTATTCAAAATTGAGGCATACTGAATCATTTATTTTTCAACAGGACAATGACCCCAAACACGCCTCCAGGCTGTGTAAGGGCTATTTGACCAGGAATGAGAGTGATGGGGTGATACGCCAGATGACCTGGCCTCCACAGTCACCAGACCTGAACCCTATCGAGATTGTTTGGGGTGAGCTGGACCGCAGAGTGAAGGCAAAAGGGCCAACAAGTGCTAAGCATCTCTTGGAACTCCTTCAAGATTGTTGGAAGACCATTTCCAGTGACTACCTCTTGAAGCTCATCAAGAGAATGCCAAGAGTGTGCAAAGCAATCATCAAAGCGAAAGGTGGCTACTTTGAAGAACCTAGAATAGAAGACATATTTTCTGTTGTTTCACACTTTTTTGTTAAGCATATAATTCCACATGTGTTAATTCATAGTTTTGATGCCTTCAGTGTGAATGTACAATTTTCAAAGTCATGAAATTACAGAAAAATCTTTAAATGAGAAGGTGTGTCCAAACTTTTGGTCTGTACTGTATGTGGCAACATTAGGAGGGTTAAACTACATTCAGAATCTAATTTTACCTCCCTTGACCAACAAGCCCTCAGATCTTTAAAAGAGGATAAATCAATTATTATAAAACCCGCCGATAAAGGTGGAGCCATAGTGGTGATAGATCGGTGTGACTATGAGAAGGAGGTTAGGAGACAACTTGGGGACACAGCAATATATACAAGGCTTGCACATGATCCTACAAGTGAATTTGGCTCCCAGATCTGTGATATTTTGGAGAGATACACTAGGGATGGTACGATTGATCAGAAAACCAAAGATTTTCTCACTAATAAACATCTCATGATCCCGTTGTTTTATATCTTGCCTAAGATTCATAAGTCATTAGTCAATCCTCCAGTCCGACCAATTGTGGCATCTATGGAATCGATATTCTCTCCATCATCTAAATTCATCGAAAAAATACTTACCCCCATCATTAAAAAAATCCCTTCCTTCCTGTTGGATACTGGTGACTTTCTCCGGCACATCTATGATTTACAATGCATTCCAACAGATGCGATTTTGGTCACTTTGGATGTAAAAGACCTCTATACGTCTATCCCACATATGAAGGGTATAAGAGCTATGGAGGATCTACTAGAACACTCCCAGATTGAGCCACGAGTGAGGGGACTATGTATTGAACTCTTAACTATGATTCTCACAAAAAATTACTTCATGTTTTGTGATTCCTTCTTTTTGCAGAATCGGGGTACAGCCATGGGCTCCAATGTGGTCCCCCATATGCTAATTGCTTTATGGCTTCCTTTGAAGAACAGTTGGTATACCCAAACAGGCTATTTTGGGACCATGCCATCCTGTGGAAGCGCTATATAGACGATATCTTTTGCATATGGGGGGGCTCATTGGAGTCCTTAGAATCTTTTTTTGGTACCCTTGACTCAAGTTGGCCCGAACTACGGTTTGTCATGTCACATAATACCAAGCAAATGAATTTTTTGGACACCCTAGTCATTCAAGATGACAGGGGTTACCTACATACGGACCTCTACCAAAAACCTACTGACCGAAATGGTCTGCTACATTACACTAGCCTCCATCCACCGGCAATGACAAGATCTATTCCCAGATCCCAGTTTAAGAGAGTACAATGAATTGTAAAAAATCCTGAGTTATGTGCTAACAGACTCAATGAAATGCAGTCTAAATTTAAAGAATGGGGTTATCCTGATAAGGTACTACAAGAATCTTTGAGACCTACCACCTCTACACGCCTTCCGGTCACCGACAGGATCCCCTTCATACATACATATCACCCTTTTTCCTACATCATACACGGTTGCATCCGCAAACACTGGAGCATTCTGAGCACCGCATACCCTCACATTAAGGAATTTTCACAACCTTTCCTCCCATGCTTTAAAATAGCTCCTAACCTTAGGGATAGTTTGGTACATGCCGATTTTGGTTCCATAACCACTCGGAGACAGAAGGTTTTGCAGACACAAAAAACTGGGACTTTCCCATGTCTACAATGTAGACAATGCAATAATGTACAAAGGGGCAATCAGATACTTCACACGTACACGGGAAAGAAATATCTGATCAAGGACTTTTCCACGTGTGATACCTCTTACGTGGTTTATCTTATAAAATGTCCGTGTGGTCTTCTATATGTGGGGGAAACCACACAATCCGTGAAGGAAACATAAATCCACAATTAGATGCAAAAACACCCTGTTACCAGTTCCTCACCACTTTGTCTCATTGGGACATAATATATCACAGTTAAAATTCCAAGTGATTGAACATGTGCCCCCATTGAGATGGGGAGGGGATCGGATCCGGTTCCTCAAATACCAGGAAGCCTTTTGGATTCATGAATTGCAGTCTTTGGCACCAAAAGGCTTGAATAGGGAATATGATCTGCTGTCATTTATTTGAATTTAATATTATGTTCTCTTTATTGCTGTATCATATTATCAGCCCAAATTGTATTGATCCAAGGGATATTGATATGTTTTTTTCTTCTGTAGACCCAGCACTAATATCCCACTGTTTTCCCCTGTGGATCATCATATTCTATCCCTGTTGGTCCCATCCTGGATCATCCCATTTACCCTCTCCCACTCTGTTCCGCATCTTATTTTCATTTCCTATGTGTGGAACGCACTCTTCCGCTCTCCTGGAACTCACCATGAGGTCATATATGACCTGTTTCTAATCTACCTAGCAAATGAATATGTCACTTCTGCCACGCTCGGATTTTCTGATTGGCCGTGGCTCTTTCACATTCATTCAATGTATGTATAAAACACTTCCGGGTGCCTACCCATCAGGCGCAGCACACTGACAAGCGGTGGATACCGCGTCGGTACGCCATAGTATAGGAAGTCTGCTATCTGTCACATGGTATGTTTTGACTTCTATTTTACTGGGGCTGTCTCCTGGTACGGTGTTTACTCATATTACTGATCTTTCTTCACAGCCTGACATTTCTCTGATAAGATATCGCTATATCTCCACTACATAGCCTTGCAGGTATGGTCCTCCTTCTCTCAGATCTTTTTCCTTCCCTTTACCCTCCTTCATTAATATGCATTATATCAGAATGTATCTTGTTGTTCTCATTTCTTAAGCTCAGGTTTGAGCGCCATATATATATATTTTTGTCGGATAGGGATTGCATTGCATCCTTTTTTGCTTCTCTTCCCCCTTTCTTTGTCTATTATTTTGGAACTGTTTTACACATGTTATATTGATGTATTGTTCCTTTGGTTTCTTTTCTATAGAGTGTACTGATGAAGGTTTTTTAACCGAAACGTCTGCTGTATAACACTCTCTGTTTGCTGGCTCATTAAAATTGTTTGAAACTTCACCTCGAGTGCCGGGCTTTTGCTATATACAGTATATTACTGGCGTTGGACCCTGCCCGCGCACCGTGCATAGATAGTGCAGTGATTAACTACTATATTGATATAGGTTTCCCTTTTGTGTCCTTGGGGGGGATGAGGAGGTAGAGTCCCCTGAGTCTGATATTCCGGAGTTAGGGGTGACCAGTAAGAATTTAGGGTCTGCCCAACATAGGAACTTAACTCTGAAGGAAGCCTCCAATAATGTCACCGTCATAAATGGGGTTGCACAGGAGCCGGGGGCTGACACAAGGTTTCCCTATTTTATGATGAGTGGGGAGTTGTTGTACCGGGTCAAGAAAGTGAGAGAAGAGCTGGTGGAACAGTTAATTGTGCCAGGTCCCAGTAGATGCAAGGTGTTGGACATGTCCCCCTAAGATATACGAATGGGCCATCTAGGGGTGGAAAAACGCAGGAACGGATTATGCAGAAGTTCTATTGGCCTGGGTGTCACTGGGAAATATTAAAGTATTGCAGATGCTGCCCTACATGCCAGTTAACCGCCCCCACCTCTCACTTTCAAAGTCCCCTCGTGCGATTGCCCATTATTGAAGTGCCGTTCGAGAGAATTGCCATGGACTTGGTCGGTCCCCTGGTTAAATCTGCTCGTGGGCATCAATATATCTTGGTCATCCTGGACTATGTCACACGCTATACAGAATAAATTCCCCTGAGAAACTCCTCCTCAAAGAGTATAGCTCGCGATTTGGTCCACGTTTTCTCCTGGACTGGTTTACCAAAGGAGATCCTGACCGACCAGGGAACACCTTTTATGAGTAAGATGATGAGGGAGTTATGCAAGGTCCTGCAAATCTCCCAACTGAAAACTTCAGTGTACCATCCTCAGACAAATGGCCTTGTGGAAAGGTTTAATAAAAGGCCATAAAAAAGGATGGTAGAGACTGGGACTGTCTCCTACTGTATCTGTTATTCTCCATCCGAGAGGTTTCACAGGCATCTACAGGGTTCTCGCCATTCAAACTGCTGTATGGCCGACATCCGCGAGGTCTCCTGGATATAGCCAAGGAAACCTGGGAAGCTAAAGTCACGCCCCACAGAAGCGTCATCGAGCATGTTGCACTGATGCAGCAGAGGATTGTAAAAGGACATCTCCTCCAGGCATAAGAAGCTCAGGCCAGGGTCTACAACCAGACAGGCAGAGTGAGGCAATTCAATCCAGGAGACCGAGTCCTCGTGCTAATTCCTACGGTGGAGACTAAGTTCTTGGCCAAATGGCAAAGGGCCGTATGAGGTGATAGAGATGCTTGGTGATGTGAACTACAAGGTTCATCAACCGGGACAACGTAAGCCATACCAGATATACCATGACAACCTCATCAAGCAGTGGCAAGACAGGGAGGCTGTGGAAGCTATATGCTTGCTGGGCAAGCCAGAAGGAGACGTGGGAGGAGTCGCAATAGCGGAAACTCTAACGAAGGCCCAAAAACATCAGTGTTGGAAGTTGCTGCGGAAGAACAGGGATCCGTTCTCAGAATTGCCGGGCTGCACAAGGGTCATAGAACACAAGGTTCTGACGGAGCAACATGTATGGGTGAACTTGAAGCCCTATCGGATACCTGAGGTCCGACGAGAGGTGATCTCCAAAGAGGTGGCTTGTATGTTGAAACTCGGGGTCATTGAGGAATACAAGAGCGGTTGGTCGAGCCCGAATGTCCTGATCCCAAAGCCCGATGGTGAATGGAGGTTCTGCAACGACTATCGGAAGTTAAATGAGGTCTCCAAGTTCGACGCATATCCCATGTCACGTGTCGATGAGCTGATTGAGAGACTTGGGCCAGCAAGGTACATAACCACCTTGGATTTGACGAAGGGGAAATTGGCAGATCCCCATGTCACAGGGAGCCAAGAAGAAGACTTTGTTTTTTACTCCTGAGGGATGCTTCCAGTATGTCCAGATGCTGTTTGGACTGCAGGTGGCCCCTGCAACCCTCCATAGAGCCATGGATCGAATCCTTGCACCTCATAAGCAATACGCTGCGGCATACCTGGACGATATTGTTATCTTCAGCCCGGACTGGGAGAGTCATCTGGAAAAGGTCCATGCGGTGTTTGATGCTCTAATGCAGTGGTCGGCAAACTTTTTTGCACCAGGGACCGGCTTTAAGCAAGACCAGTTTTCAATGGCCCGGTGGGGGTGGGGGCGGGGCTTTGGTCATATGTGGGTGGGGTTATGGAGGGGTGGAGCTTAGTGCATACTTATCATATAATTATGACATTTATAATGAGAATGTGATTCAACTTACCATAGGTTCAGAATGAGTGGGAGCACCAGGCTTGTTTCCCTGGATCAGTGGGAGCACTGGGCTTGTTTTCCTGCAACAAGATGGTCCCATCTAGGTCCCATCTGATGATGATGACCACTACTGCTGCTACTGGACACAGCCACTGCTGCTATGAATTTTCACTGTTATTTGCTTTTTTCACTTTAACCAGAAAATCTGCTGCTGGGCCGCACGACACCAGAACACAGCTACAGGAGTCATAAGGGTGGGACACCTGACGTCATATCTAGCTGCCCATTAGCATCCAGAGCCCCTCCCCCTCCAACTCGCAGCTAGCAGGAGGGGAAGGAGCGCTGGACACACATGACCTGCTTGTCCCTGCTCCTGCCTGAGCACATTCTGCGAGTAGGGCCGCATGGCTAATTATCTATTCACTGCCAGTCCCTCCTCCTCTTTTCTTATAGGCTACTGATCACATGCTGGCTTTCTCCCTGCTGATCCTCTACAACTGTCGCAGACCGGCTGAAAAACCCCAACGGCCCGGTCCTGGTCCGCGGACCGGCGGTTGGGGACCTCTGCTCTAATGAATGTGGGGTTTTCAATAAACCTGAAGAAATGTGCCATGGGGAAAGAAGAAGCTAAATACCTGGGTTATGTAGTTCTGCAAAGGGATAAAGCAGGGGTGCAATAGTGCTGTTAACAAAACAACTAATAGTATAAAAGTAGTAGTACGCTCATCTTGTTGCGTTGTGAAATGCACAAGTCATATGTTTGGTATTGGCTGCAGGAGACACCAAACCTCAGGGGTCGAGTTGCAATAAAGGATGGATACGAGAGTGTGTCAACATTTCCACGCTCCTCTGTGTTCAAAAATGATTCATCATGCAGTTCCTATTTTGTAGATTTATTCATGTCAAAGCTAAAATCAGACGAGTTTCATGGACGTCCCGTCCACTTCATCAAGTGTATAGCTTATGCAGGTGTTGTAGCATCGGCGTCTCTGCCTTCTTCCAGGCAGAGACGCCGTCCCTCTCATCTCCTCGCTCCCCGCTCTCCTTCTCAGCCTGCTGTCTGCGCGCGCAGTCCCCCAGGCACTGTGCTTAGGGCGCGCGCGTGCTCCCCCCCTCTTAAAGGGGCCACGTGCGCCGTCCTAAGGAGTCCCCGGCCAATAGCCGAGGGTCCTCCCATATATAGGGCACCTCCTCCAAAATAGAGGTGCCCGAGCAAAGTTGTTGCACAGTTTCTGATCTCTGCCTCAGCCCTCATGTCCCGCTGCTAGCCTGACTCCTCGTCCTGCCTGCCAGCCTGTTATCTGCCCGTTACCTGCCGAGCCTGCCAGCCTGCTCACCTGGAGTGCTCACCTGTTACCTGCCTGTTACCTGCCCTGTCTGCCAGTCCGCTCACCTGGGAGCATCCGCCTGTTACCTGCCCTGTCTGTCTGTCTGTCCGCTCACCTGGGAACATCCGTCTGTTACCTGCAGAGTCCGTCTGCCCGCTCACCTGGGAGCGCTCACCTGTTACCTGCTGTGTCTGTCATACCGCTCACCTGGGAGCACCTGCCTGTTACCTGCTGTGTTCGTCAGCCCGCTCACCTGGGAGCGCCCACCTGTTACCTGCCTGTTACCTGCCTTGTCGGTCTGCCCGCTCACCTGGCAGCGCCCGCCTGTTTCCTGCCAGCCTGCCTGGAGGCTCTGCCGTCACTTGCTGTGACCACCTGCCTGGTAAACCTAGAGACTACTACCTGCTCTGCTGTCACGTACCGTGACCACCTGTCAGCTACCAGAGACTTCTGCCTGCTTGCCGTGTCCATCCGTCATACCGGTCAGTCCCAGCCATCTGACCCATGGGAGCCACCTGCTCTCTTACAAGGTCGTCCCCAGAGTAGCACCTGGTCCCTCAGCCCGGATCCTCCCTGGTCACGGCGTCGTTTGCTGCCGTCCGACCAGGGTCGGTTCGGGTTGATACTTAGTCACGCCCCTCTGGGTCCCTCCTTGCACCTCGGCACAGAGGTTCCACCACCCGGACCCATAACAGTTTGCTCGGGCCATGGAACCCGGTGGCACCCAAGCTCCCTCGCTCTCTGACCTATACCACGAAGTCTCCCGTCAGAGATCCCAACAGGAATCCATCCTGAACCACCTGCGGAGTGTCAACTCCCGCCTGGACACACTGACTGCTCCACCAGTAACCACCGCTAGTCGCACGACTCGCACTTCGGCAGCGCCGCTGCCCACCAATACCATGGCATCCTGCCCCGGACCCCGGCTTTCTGCACCTCCTCGTTTCGGAGGCGATCCCGCTCTAGCTCGGGGCTTCATAAACCAGTGCACCCTGCACTTTGAACTCTTGCCTCATCAGTTTATCTCCAACCGGGCCAAAGTGGCATTCATCATGTCCCATCTCACTGGGGAGGCACTGGCATGGCTTAACCCCCTGTGGGAGAAAGGGGACCCCCTGGTGTCAAACCTGTCGTCTTTCCTCACTGCTTTCCAGAGAGTCTTCGATGAACCGGGATGTAAGACCTCATCAGCCTCCTCTCTGCTACGTCTCCGCCAAGGGAGTCTCACCGTGGGCCAATATGCCATACGGTTCCGCACCCTCGCTTCTGAGCTTGCCTGGGATAACGAGGCCCTGGTGTCTGTCTTCTGGGAGGGCCTTTCCGGTCGGATTAAAGACGAGCTCGCCGGTCGGGACATTCTTACCACCCTGGATGACCTGGTGTCGCTGGCTACCCGGATTAACATCCGGTTTCAAGAGCGCACCAAAGAGACCACCCGTGAGAGAAGGTTTCCCCGCCTTGCTCCTACTTTCCAGAGACCTGTCTCCTCTTCTGTCACTCCGCGGGCGCACTCACCCGAGCCCATGCAGATCGACCAGACCAAGATGGTCAAATCTCGCCAAGAGTCACGCCGAGCCGAGGGAAGCTGCTTCTATTGTGGCAGTAAGGAGCACCTGATCCGTTCCTGCCCGGAGAGGCCGGGAAACTCCAGTGTCTAGGAACGCTCGGAGAGGTCGCCCTAGACAAAAGTAAGCCCTCTCCATCCCTGATTTTGTCTGTCTCTATCTCCTGGGGCGAGAACCGTCACTTTGAACTCGCCCACCTGGATTCTGGAGCCGCTGGAAACCTCATTTCCCAGTCCCTGGTTGAGAAATACCGGATTCCCACCAAGTCTCTGGCTGAACCATTGTCAGTCGCCTCCGTGGATGGAAGACTCCTTCTGGTGACCATCCTGCTCGTCACGGAACCCATAACCCTGCAGGTGGGAATGCTGCACTCTGAGGTAATCTCCTTCCATGTGCTACCCGGACTCTCCCACTCCCTATTGCTAGGCCTACCTTGGCTCCAGACACATGAACCCGTGTTGAACTGGCAATCCGGTGAAGTACTCTGGTGGGGTCCGGCCTGCCATAAGACCTGCCTGGTTCCGGTACGTCCGGTTCGCCCACCACCTACCCCAGCTAATTTACCCGGTCTTCCGGCTCCTTACTGGCCCTATGCTGACGTCTTCGATAAAAAGGAAGCAGAGACATTGCCTCCTCATAGGCCATATGATTGCCCGATCGACCTGGTACCTGGTGCCACTCCACCCCGTGGGCGTATTTATCCGTTGTCTGCGGCTGAAACCCGGACCATGTCTGAGTACATAGAGGAGAATCTGGCTGGGGGATTCATCCGGAAGTCTACTTCCCCGGCTGGAGCCGGATTCTTCTTTGTCCAAAAAAAGGATGTCTCACTACGCCCCTGTATTGACTATAGAGGACTCAATCAGATCACGGTTAAAAATAAATACTCCCTGCCGCTCATCTCTGAGTTATTTGATTGCCTTAAAGGCGCCAGGATCTTTTCCAAGCTGGATCTACGTGGAGCGTATAACCTGGTCTGTATCCGTCAAGGAGACGAGTGGAAAACGGCATTTAATACCCGGGACGGACACTATGAGTACCGTGTGATGCCCTTCGGCCTCTGCAATGCTCCCGCCGTCTTCCAAGAACTGGTCAACGACATCTTCCGTGACCTTCTTTACTCCTGCGTGGTGGTATACCTGGACGACATCTTGGTCTTCTCTCCGGATCTTCCCACACACCGAAGGGATGTTCGTCAGGTCCTGCTTAGGCTCAGGCAGAACCACCTCAATGCTAAATACGAGAAGTGCCTTTTGAGCAGACCTCTCTTCCATTTCTGGGCTATGTTATCTCCCAGACAGGCTTGCGTATGGATCCCGAGAAGCTCTCTGTTGTCCTAAAGTAGCCCCGTCCGGAGGGGTTGAAAGCGATACAGCGATTCCTGGGCTTCGCTAATTACTATCGTCTCTTCATTCCACACTTCTCGTCTCGGACTGCTCCCATATCTGCGCTCACCCGTAAGGGAGCAAATCCCAAGGTATGGCCACCCGAAGCTGAGGAGGCCTTCCTTTCCCTGAAGCAAGCCTTCTCCTCTGCCCCTGTGTTGCACCGTCCGGACTGCAACAAACAGTTCTACCTGGAGGTTGATGCTTCCTCCTCTGGAGCTGGAGCGGTGCTCACCCAAAAGTCTTCATCCGGGAGAATGGTAACCTGCGGCTTTTTCTCCAAAATCTTCTCCTCCTCTGAGCGAAATTACTCCATAGGAGACCGAGAATTGCTAGCCGTCAAATTGGCGCTGGAGGAGTGGCGCTATCTGCTTGAAGGGACTCTATACCCGGTGATCATCTACACAGATCACAAAAATCTGGCATATCTCCAAAATGCCCAGAGACTTAATCCACGTCAGGCCCGGTGGTCTTTGTTTTTTGCCCGCTTCGATTTCATCCTTCATTTCCGCCCGGCGGACAAGAATGTCAAAGCTGATGCCTTGTCCCGATCCTTCCTGTCCTCCGATCAAGAGGAGGAGCCTATGCACATTATCGATCCCTCCAAGGTGATGAATGTGGCCCCCTTGGATTTGACTCGTCTTCCACCCGGCAAGACGTTCGTAGCGGTTCCTGACCGTGAGAAGGTTCTTCGCTGGGGTCATTCTTCTAAACTAGCTGGCTATGCCGGCCAAAAGAATACCTTCCTGCTCATTTTCCGGCATTACTGATGGTCTACCCTGCGTAAGGATGTGGTAGACTTCATCTCTGCCTGTTCATCTTGTGGCCGCAACAAAGTTCCCAGACACTTACCAGCCGGTCATCTCCTGCCGCTTCCCATACCTGTTGCCCCGCTGCAACACATCGCTATGGACTTCATTACCGATCTCCCTGTTTCTGCCGGGTGTACTGTCATTTGGGTGGTCGCGGATCGCTTTTCTAAATGGCCTACTTCATTCACCTGCCTGGTCTCCCATCTGCACCTGAGCTGGCTAAGGACTTTATCCGCCATATCTTCCGTCTCCATGGCTTACCCCTCCACATCGTGTCGGATCGAGGGGTTCAGTTCACCTCACGCTTCTGGAGAGCCACATGTAAACTGCTGGATGTCACCCTGGATTTCTCCTCTGCTTACCACCCTCAGTCCAATGGTCAAGTGGAGCGGATCAATCAGATCCTTACCAGCTACCTTTGGCACTTTGTTAATGCCCACCATTCTGATTGGGTGGACCTCCTTCCTTGGGCTGAATTCTCTTATAATAACCACGAGAGCGAATCCTCTTCCAAGTCCCCGTTCTTTATTGTCTATGGCCAACAACCCCAATTCCGTTTCCCATCTCTGCTTCTGTGGACAACCCTGCCGCGGAGTCTCTTGTCAGCGAGTTTTCTACCATTTGGGAGAGTACTAGGTCCGCACTTCTTCAGTCCTCCGAGCGGATGAAGAGATATGCTTATAAGAGATGTCTGGATCCGCTTCAATTCCGTCCGGGAGACAAGGTTTGGGTCTCCTCCAAACATGTGCGGCTCAAGATACCCTCCTACAAGTTAGGTCCTCGCTTCATCGGCCCTTTCGAAATCCTCAAGCAAATTAATCCAGTGGCCTACAAGTTAAAACTCCCGGCCACCTTACGGATTCCCAACTCCTTCCACGTATCTCTCCTCAAACCCGTTGCCTTTAACTCTTTTTCCAACAATCCAGGTACTTCTCCTGCTCCGGTTTCCGCTGAGGACGTCTTTGAGGTAGAGAGTATTCTGACCACTAAGAGGGTAAGAGGGAGAACTTTTTTTCTGGTGGATTGGAAGGGGTTTGGCCCTGAGGAGAGAGCTTGGGAACCCAGGGAGAACATCCACGCCCCGCTTCTCCTTGAAAAATTCCTTTCTGGCCTAAAAAAGGGGGGGGCGTAAAGGGGGTGGGGTACTGTAGCATCAGCGTCTCTGCCTTCTTCCAGGCAGAGACGCCGTCCCTCTCACCTCCTCGCTCCCCGCTCTCCTTCCCAGCCTGCTGTCGGCACGTGCAGCCCTGTAGCTTCGGCGTCTCTGCCTCCTGCCGGGCAGAGACGCCGTCCCTCTCACTACGCTCCCCGCTCTCCTTCTCAGCCTGCTCTCTGCGCGCGCAGTCCCCCAGGGCACTGTGCTTAGGGCGCGCGCGCGCTCCCCCCCTCTTAAAGGGGCCGCGCGCGCCGTCCTAAGGAGTCCCCGGCCAATAGCCGAGGGTCCTCCCATATATAGGGCACCTCCTCCAAAATGGATGGAGGTGCCCGAGCTAAGTTGTTGCACAGTTTCTGATCTCTGCTTCAGCCCTCAGATCCCGCTGCTAGCCTGACTCCTCGTCCTGCCTGCCAGCCTGTTATCTGCCCGTTACCTGCCGAGCCTGCCAGCCTGCTCACCTGGAGCGCTCACCTGTTACCTGCCTGTTACCTGCCCTGTCTGCCAGTCCGCTCACCTGGGAGCATCCGCCTGTTACCTGCCCTGTCTGTCTGTCCGCTCACCTGGGAGCATCCGTCTGTTACCTGCAGAGTCCATCTGCCCGCTCACCTGGGAGCGCTCACCTGTTACCTGCTGTGTCTGTCATACCGCTCACCTGCGAGCACCCGCCTGTTACCTGCTGTGTCCGTCAGCCCGCTCACCTGGGAGCGCCCACCTGTTACCTGCCTGTTTCCTGCCTTGTCGGTCTGCCCGCTCACCTGGGAGCGCCCGCCTGTTTCCTGCCAGCCTGCCTGGAGGCTCTGCCGTCACTTGCTGTGACCACCTGCCTGGTAAACCTAGAGACTACTACCTGCTCTGCTGTCACGTACCGTGACCACCTGTCAGCTACCAGAGACTTCTGCCTGCTTGCCGTGTCCATCCGTCATACCGGTCAGTCCCAGCCATCTGACCCGTGGGAGCCACCTGCTCTCTTACAAGGTCGTCCCGAGAGTAGCACCTGGTCCCTCAGCCCGGATCCTCCCTGGTCACGGTGTCGTTTGCTGCCGTCCGACCAGGGTCGGTTCGGGTTGATACTTAGTCACGCCCCTCTGGGTCCCTCCTTGCACCTCGGCACAGAGGTTCCACCACCCGGACCCATAACAGTTTGCTCGGGCCATGGAACCCGGTGGCACCCAAGCTCCCTCGCTCTCTGACCTATACCACGAAGTCTCCCGGACCCGTAACAGGTGTTACAAAGGGGGAACGTATATATACATAGAAAATGAAAAATCTGGCACCAAAATGCTAAATGATCCAGTACTCAAAGAAATTTTACCGAATAAACCCTCTATTATATACACAAGAGCCCCAACTCTTTGGAATATTTTAGCTCCCAGCCGAATACATTCCGCCCAGACCACGATCTATGATGAAATGAATAAAAAGAAAAAAGCCATCACCAAATGTGGCAAAAGGAACTGTATGTGCTGCTTAAACATCATACATGGAGCCAACACCTTTGTCTCATCATCAACAAGTGAGAGTTTTAAAATTAATAGCACCATGTCCTGTGATACCGATTTTGTAATACAGCTGATAGAATGTCCTTGTACTAAACAGTATGTAGGTAAAACTACACAACCTTTCCACAAGAGATTGAATTCTCACAGGCACAATGTAGTCACAGGTTTTCTTAAACATGGGTTATCCCGCCATATAGCTCACCATCATAATAAAGATTTCAGAAGCCTGAAAATTATGCCCATAGAGCATATTCCATGCACCACCCCCAACAGAATCCAAAATCATCTCCAATAGAAAAGAGATATATTGGACACCTTAAAGCCGCGGGGTTTAAATGAGGTATTAGAGGTTTTCATTTAAATGTACTCCCATAGAATCTTAACATCCCATATAACCTGACAGGTGGTCACACTGTAGTGCCTCATTTTGTCGTTCTTCTTTCATCCATTTTTTCTTTTCCTTTGCCGGGAGTCCGCTCCTACTCCACAACCTCAAATGGAACATTTGGTGTGTCTATGTGCTGAGCGGTTCCCTCAGATACAGCTGCAGCACACTAATGCCTTTCGGTGGTCTTTTAAACACAGGACAGATTTAGATAACGCTCATCCACAACATATTTTATTCTGTACAAATTTATCTATGGTTTATTTTATCTTATTTTTACATTTATCCCACTTCACTAACTGATATTTATTAATCACCAACCAGTTATGGGGGACTAAAATATGGGTATAGCTAATATCATGTAATTTATTCTATTGATCTCTCCAAATTTTTACCATGGACCAAATTATAGATATGGTCCATGGTCTCAATACATTTGTTGGTACATATTTTTTAGATATCCTCATATAATTTATATCCAATTCTGTAAAAAGACTAGAAAATTTCTATTCAAGACATAGCAGTGTTCCTATAGTCTAGGTAGGGGGTTAAACCACGGTTAGCATCTGCATGTGGTACAGCCCAGTAATTCACCGTGGACTCTCTAGATTGTATGCATGTTTGCACTAATTCCCCTGTCATATTTATTAATATGGATTTTTAATTATATGAGCCCCTATTTTCTTTGCCAATTTTTTGAAGCTTCAAGTTTTTAATATGTAAACGGCTGCTGTGATTTTGGCACCACTTTTTTCATCTTCTATGTGTATATATACGTTCACCCTTTGTAACACCTGCATAAGCTATACACTTGATGAAGTGGACGGGACGTCCAGAAAACATGTCTGATTTAAGCTTAGACATGAATAAATCTACAAAATAAGTGTGGCACCCCAGGGGTCTGGTTGCCACAGTAATATAAATATTATGTCTGAGAGCAAGTGGGAGGTTTCTCTGGTCAGGAGCCCTAAGCATGCAACACTGCCCGCCCAGACCTGGGAGGGGAGGAATCTGCCCTTATAAACTGGATCTGGGGCGGGATTAGAAGAGTCAGAGCTTGGAGAGGGAAAGATACAGCAGGAGCTCTGTAGGAGCAGGAGTGAGAGCCAGAGGCTGGAAGCTAGATAGCTCGCCTTGCTGAAGACACTAAACCCGGACACGGAGTCCGAGGCTGTGGGGACATCCAGGTCCAGCAGCAGAATCCAACCGGCAGGGGATTCCAGGTCCTCTGGCCTTAGAAGCCCGGAGGCTCAGTCACAAGAAAGGGACCAGCGCCGCCATCCAGGAGCGGAGGCTAACAGAAGGCCCCAAGTCACCAGCCATACGGGTGAGCACCACACGGTATACTCAGGGACGTGGGCTACTTGTAACCGCTTACAGCAAGGTAGCCAGGAAAGAGTGCAGATAGACGGGGAGGCCTACAACTCCACCTGGCCAGGGGAGATCCTGCTTGCTCACAGACTGACCAGGCCTCTACTGCTAACCAGTACTCCCGGGAGGGTTTGCTTTATACCATCAGTAAAGACCCTGAACTGCACCACACGACTCTGTGTTTCATCGCCGCACCAGCACCATTAGTACTGGGATGCTCACACCATCACTCCCATCATCTACACTAGCTGCCCTGAGGCAATACTTCTCCCATACTTATCCCATACTTGGCAGCGCTTACAACATCAGCCTCGGCGGTCCCCACTGACCGCAATCCACGGGTGGCGTAGTCGGACATTTGTTATTACACTAAGACTGCCACTGGTTTGACCACCCTGAGCCACGAACCGGGTCGCTGCCACACTGAGACTACCACCCCCAGCATCCCACCAGAGGCCCGGTTCCGGGTTCCCCATGCGGCCCAGGGGGCGAGTCAACTTTGGCGTAGTCGGCAGGATTTCGTGCCCGCAACCACCGGGTACTGCGTGCCTGAAAAAGACTTTTGTACTTACCTGTGGCGAAGTTTCCCGCCGTCCGGAGTCGTTTCCCGCCATCGGACGCCATCTTGGGTCGTTTCCCGCCATCTTCTGCCGTCTTCCCGCCATCCGCAGCCGCTTCCCGCCATCGGACGCCATCTTCGGGACGCCACACGGGAAGAAGAGGGGTGTGGACGCCGAAAGCACGCGAGATCTGAAGCTCCGCCCCACGCACTGATGCTGCGCAAGGTCCTGGAAGGGAGGAAGAGCGACGCTGACGTCATTGGAGCGCGACGCCAGGTCCTCTACACCGACGATTGACTGCGGAGCCGCGGCCTACGGAAGAAGAGCATCGCAAGGTAGGCCACGGTCCACTAGGGGGGTAGAAAGATGTCGGATACCGAGGGGAGCTCCACCGCCACACCGGCCGCCAGCGCAACCGCTGCAGCGGTCATGCCATTCACCATGCCCTATATCCCGGGGGCAACCTGGCTATCCCAGTGCTCAGGGGAGTCACATACCCTAAGTGACTTTAGGGAAAGATTGGATAGCCTCTTCCAGGTATACCCCCTCACGGAAGAGCAAAAAGTAAGCATCCTGGTGGCCCAGTTAATCGGGGATGCCCAAAGAGAGGTAAAGTCCTGGTCACCTGGGAAGAAGAGGACTGTCAGAGAAATACTAGCCCGGCTGAAAGACACATTTGATACCAGAACCTCAGCCGAATTAAAGCTCAGATTTTACGGGTGCAAACAACGGGCACATGAAAGTATAAGAGACTATGCTCTAAACCTACAAGAGGCCCTGAGAGCCGTTAAGCAGGCAGACCCTGACAGCGTGGGAAATGAAGACAAGCTGTTGACCGAACAATTTATTGAGGGTCTACTGTGCAATGCCCACCGAACCCAGTTGCGGACAATGGCCTTACAGGACCCTGACCTGGACTTTGCACAGTTCAAGGACAGAGCCATCCGGGTGCTCCGAGAACCGGCACCAGGTGGCGCTGTGACCCACAGGCGCCCTGCAATCACTTATCACCAGGACGCGGCGCCCTTGTCTGCAGGGCCCGTGGGAGCTGATGCGCAGGCTTTGAACAATAATCCGGCTACAGACCTGCACCATCAGGTCCAAGAGCTGACTAAGAGCGTTGCCGCGCTAACCAGACCTGTGCAGTCTTTACAGGTCTCTTCTCCAGGAAAGATCCAGCTTACATCCGGACTGGAGGACGTCCCGTGGCGCCGACTGAGGAGGACCCCACCGGCCAGAGGGAGAACCAGCGACAGGTACAACGAGGACGGACGACCCATCTTCCGCCGCTGCAATCAACCCGGACATATGGCAAGGTACTGTCATTTAAACCGGCACAACCTGGGGTAGAGGGCCAACCCCCAGGCCTAAGATCATCAGGCCCATCGAACTGGCGTGACAAGTACGTAGGGGGACGTTCGGTCTTGCCTGTGGTACTGGACGGCATTCCTATGAGTACCCTACTGGACACCGGGTCACAGGTCACCACCATCCCGTACGTGCTCTTCAAGCGGTACTGGAATGACTCGGACATAACCCGCTACCCAGATGATGACCTGAGCATTATCACCAGCAATGGTCAGCCCGTGCCACAGATAGGATTTAAAGAAGTGACCATCAAGGTCGGTAAAGTTGAACTGCCGGCACAAGGACTGATCATTGTGGACATTGACCGTCGCGAGAGTCACCCAAAAATAACCCTAGGTACTAACGTAATTGAAAACTGTCTTGTAGAGGTGATTCTTATTTTGCAGCATGTTGCCAAGAACGCCAGTTCCAGTCAGCAGCGTGTGCTCCATTAAGAGATCCGGGCACTAATGAAGCGGCAACAAGTGGAACTATCTGGTGGTGAGATAGATAGCGTGAGAATGTGTGACCCGTTCCCTATTGCCATGCCCCCAAAAAGTGAGATGATGATTTGGTGCCGGGCAGCTATTGGTCTAAGAGGTAGAGACTACCAAGCAATGGTAGAACCCGTCTACTCAGACAGTAGGCCCACCATTTTGACAGCACGGGGGGTGGTCGATGTACGTCATGGGAGGGTGCCCGTCCGCATCATAAATATCGGGGAGAGAGAAGTATACCTGCCCCGGTATGCCACGCTAGCCAAATTGTTCACCATCAACCAGAACTCTGTACAGGCCGTGGAACCCTTGTCTCCATCTCAACCAGAGGAAGGTAACGGCTCTAAGAAACCAATGGAGGACTGGTGTCAGCAACTGCATTTGGGTACTGACTCCACTCCCTCACACCAAAAACCGGGTGGTTCAGGAGTACGAGAGAGTGTTTAGCAAACACCCGCTAGACTTTGGGTGAGTGAAGGGGTGGAACATCACATCCCAACGGGAGACCATCCTCCCATAAAGGAGAGATACCGACCCGTACCCCCTGCACACTATCAGCACGCCAAGGGGATGTTAAAGGACATGAAGGAGGCTGGGGTAATTAGGGACAGCTGTAGCCCCTGGGCAGCTCCACTAGTCTTAGTGAAAAAGAAAGACAACACCATGAGAATGTGTGTAGACTACAGGAAGGTCAACCGTATCACACACAAAGATGCGTACCCGTTACCAAGGATAGAAGAGTCCTTAGCTGCATTAAAATCTGCTAACTTCTTCTCTACTTTGGACCTCACTAGCGAGTACTGGCAGGTTCCTGTAGCAGAGGCGGACCGGGAGAAGACCGCATTCACCACCCCGATGGGTCTCAGCGAATTTAACTGTATGCCGTTCGGGCTCTGCAACGCACCAGGAACCTTCCAACGGTTGATGGAATGCTGTCTGGGACACCGGAATTTCGAGACGGTCCTGTTATACCTGGACGATGTCATCGTTTATTCTAAGACTTACGAGGACCACCTGAAACACCTGGCAGAAGTGTTTGACGCCCTGGCAAGCTACGGCCTAAAGGTGAAACCCTCCAAGTGTCACCTCCTGAAACCAAAGGTGCAATACCTGGGACACGTGGTGAGTGCTGACGGAGGGGCTCCCGACCCCGATAAGATCACCGTGATTAAAGACTGGCCAAGACCCTCCAGCATAAAGGAAGTGCGGCAGTTCCTCGGGTTGGTAGGCTACTACCGAAGATTCATTCCCGGTTTCACCAAAATGTCAGCCCCTATGCAGGACGTCCTGATAAGTCAATCTCGGAAAGCTAAAAACCAGAAGCCGCCCTTCAGGTGGGAAAAGCTGGAAGAAGAGTCCTTCTGCCAGCTGAAGATGGCCCTCACGGGGGATGAAATCCTGGTTTACCCTGATTACAGCCAGCCCTTTATCCTCTACACGGACGCAAGCAACATCGGGCTAGGAGCCGTACTGTCCCAGATCCAGCAGGGGAAAGAATGGGTAATCGCTTACGCCAGCCGAAAGCTACGGCCCACGGAGGAACCCTGAGAATTATAGCTCATTCAAGCTGGAGTTCCTGGCAGTGTTGTGGGCAGTGATCGAACGTTTCAAGCATTACCTTGCCTCTTCCAAGTTCACCGTGTACACGGATAACAACCCGTTGACACACCTGGACACTGCAAGGCTCGGTGCCCTGGAGCAGAGATGGATGGCCCGCCTGTCCAACTAAGAATTCACCATCAAATACCGGGCGGGACGCTCAAATGCCAACGTGGATGCCCTGTCTAGAATGCCAAACTTACCGGACGTAGGGGAAGATCCAGAAGATCTAGAAGAAGTCGAGCTCCCTGCTGTTAGAACCTTGTTCTTAGTTTTTTTCCTTTGCTGGTCACATGACCTTGTTGGCCTATTTAATCCTGCTCCGCCCTTCTAGCTTTGCTGGACTTCATTGTTTAACTACTTTCTAGCTAGCCTGTGCCCTCTATCTAACTCTGTTAGTTTGCTTGGTCTACGGACCTCTATGTTCTATATATTTTGTTTGTTCATCTGTCTGCTACTATTTCTGTTAGGAGGTGTCCCATTTTCCTCCCAGTCCTTAGTACTTGTAGGGATTCCTTCCCCACATCTATAGGTCTCCGTACAGACTAGCTTAGGACTTTAGCAGGTCTGATCGCAGGATCAGGTCCCCTGTTACATCGTAGGGATTAAGCTGAGTTCTATCGTAGGGACAGATCTCCTCTCTTTCCTTAGCTCTGGTAGCAGAACATAACAGTAAGTCCAGCCCAGCAAATGCTCTAAGGAAAGATTTTTTTTTCTGTTCCATCATGGTGTCGGTTCTGGATTTGGCTAAACACCTGCAGGGACTCTCTTTGGAGGTGACTGAGCTCCGTCAGCACGTGAGTAACTGTCCTGGAGCACATTTCTTGGAGCCTAAGGTACGTTTGCCGGATTTATTTTTTGGTGAACACCGAGAATTTTTTTCATTTAAAAATGCTTGCTTATTGTATTTTTGTTTGAGACCCAAGTCCTCTGGGGATGATTCCCAGTGCATAGGGTTTATAATGTCACTTTTGCGCAAAGAGCCTCAGGAGTGGGCCTTTTCTTTGCAACCTAGTGATACATGCTTCAGATCAGTGGATAGTTTTTTTTCTGCTTTGGGACTATTATATGATGATCCTGACCGTGTCGCATCAGCTGAGACTGAGTTAAGACATTTGAGACAGGGATCAGGTAATGTGGAAAAATATTGTACTCATTTCCGTCGATGGTCTACTCAAACAGGGTGGAACGATTCTGCTCTGAAAAGTCTATTTCTTGCTGGGCTCAGTGAAAGGGTTAAAGACCTGCTAATTGCTTATCCTACACCTGAAGATTTGCAACAGGCTATGCAATTAGCTATACGGGTGGATAGGAGACTGCGTGCAAGGGTTAATGAGAGCAAATCCTCTGCTATGTCAGTTTCTGGTTATGAGAATGTGTGTACTAACAGTGGTGAATCGATGGAGATTGGAGCGATGGCACCTCGCTCTCAAGAAAAAGATCGCAGATTTTCTGAAGGCTTGTGTTTCTATTGCGGAAAATCTGGTCATTTGATTAAAGACTGTGAGCTTCGTATCAAGAAAGAAAAAAAAATGGTCAGTCATGCCCGTATTGCCTGTTTAAATTCCAAGGGTGTATTTTTAGCTGCTTCCACGATTGCTCAGGAAAAATTAATGGAATTTCGGGTGTTTGTTGATTGTGGGTCTACTCTGAATGTAATTGATGGGGGATTCTTGGAAAGACTCAATTTAAAACCCCAACCTTTATCATCCCCCATTGCTGTGGTCTCTGTGGATGGTTCCCCTCTGAAGAATATTACTCTCAAGGTCTGTGAATTTCCTCTCACTATTAATGGTGTTCACCATGAGAAATTGGATTTGGTAGTGTTGAATAACTTGCCTTCTCCAGTAATATTGGGATTGCCCTGGTTAAAATTTCACAATCCTGTACTGGATTGGTCTACCAGTGAAATTAAATCCTGGAGCCATAAATGTTATCACAAGTGTTGTAATGGGCGTATTGCAGCTTTGGATAGGGGAGAATTGCCTGTTCCTATTCAGGATTTTTGGAGAGTTTTTTCTGAGAAGGAATCGCAGGTTTTGCCTCCCCATAGAGACTATGATTGTTCTATTGAATTTGTCCCTGGAGCGACTCTTCCTAAAAGTCGTTTATTTAACCTTACTATTCCTGAGAGAAAGGCTTTGGAGGAATACATACAGACAAGTTTGGCCGCCGGTCACATTACGCCCTCTAAGTCTCCTGTGGCGGTTGGATTTTTTTTTGTAAAAAAAAAGGACGGCGGTTTACGTCCTTGTCTGGATTTTCGTGAGATTAACAAAATTACTGTACGCAATCCTTACCCACTGCCATTGATTCCTGATCTGTTTAACCAGTTAATGGGGGCCAAGTGGTTCTCTAAAATTGACCTTAAGGGGGCATACAATCTGTTGCGCATGAAGGAGGGTGACGAATGGAAGACTGCTTTTAACACTCCTGTGGGTCATTTTGAGAATCTGGTTATGCCTTTTGGTCTTACTAATGCTCCTGCATTTTTTCAGAATCTTATTAATGACATCCTTAGACCTTTGATCGGCCAAAATGTGGTTGTGTATTTGGATGACATTTTGATTTATTCGCCGGATCTGGAGTCTCATTGGCGGAGCGTACGTGAGGTATTACAGTTGTTAATGGACAATTCGCTTTTTGCTAAGCTGGAGAAATGTGAGATCGCTGTACAGAGAATTAGTTTTTTGGGCTACATTATCTCCAGCGAAGGTTTTGAGATGGACCCGGTTAAAGTTCAAGCTGTACAGGAATGGCCTAGGCCTATTGGTTTGAAATCGATACAGAGGTTTTTGGGTTTCGCCAATTATTACAGAAAATTCATAAAAAAAATTTCTAGTATTGTCAAACCTCTGACCGATCTCACCAGGAAAGGTGCTGATGCAGTTCAGTGGTCTTCTGAGGCCATTGAAGCTTTTGTGTATCTCAAGGAGAGGTCCACCTCTGCTCCCATCCTTATGCAGCCTGATGTGACTAAGCCGTTTTTGGTTGAGGTTGATGCTTCCTCTGTGGGGGTTGGCGCAGTATTGTCTCAGGATAACGGGGATGGATTACATCCCTGTGCCTTTTTTTTCAAAAAAAATTTCGGAGACTGAACTGAATTACGATATTGGTAATCGGGAATTATTGGCTATTAAACTCGCATTTGAACACTGGCGCCACTTCTTGGAAGGTGCGGAATTTCCCGTTCAGGTTCTTACGGATCATAAAAATCTGATATATCTTGATGCTGCCAAGCGCCTGAATGCCCGTCAGGCTAGGTGGGCACTGTTTTTCTCGCGGTTTAATTTCTCCGTTACTTACATCCCTGGTACTAAGAATGTTAAGGCGGATGCCTTGTCTCGCAGTTTTTCTCCCATAGTCGGTGCTGAGAAAGAGGAGAACATTTTACAAGAAGGTGTTGTGATAGCTGCTTTGGACTCCGTTTTGGAAGATGAGATTCTTAAAGCACAGGAGAATGCCCCATCTAACACTCCTCATGGGAGGTTGTTTGTGCCTGGGACCTTTAGGAGAGATTTGTTTGTTGAGTGTCATGAATCTCGGTTGGCAGGTCATCCCGGAATCTCTGAGACCAAGAGACTGGTGGGTCGCAGTTTTTGGTGGCCTGGATGGCAGAAGGAAGTCATTAAGTGGGTGCGCCAATGTACTATTTGTGCTAGATCTAAGTCCTCACATACTCCTGCTGCGGGGTTGCTTTGTCCTTTGGAGGTTCCCAGTGCTCCTTGGACACATTTGGCTATGGACTTTATAACTGACCTTCCCCCCTCTGAGGGTTTTACTGTCATCTGGGTGGTCGTGGACCGTTTTAGCAAGATGTGTCACTTGGTTCCCTTCGTCAAACTGCCCTGCGCTAAAACTCTCGCTAAGGCCTTTGTCAAGGAAATTGTCAGACTTCATGGCGTTCCTACTGACATTGTTTCTGATAGAGGTCCTCAGTTCGTGGCTCGTTTTTGGCGTGCCTTTTGTGACAGGTTGGGAGTTCATTTGTCGTTCTCGTCCGGATATCATCCTGAATCTAATGGCCAGACAGAAAGGAAAAACCAGGATGTTGAGCAGTTCTTGCGTTGTTTTGTGGCAGACAATCAAGAGGGGTGGTCTGAGTTTCTGCCACTTGCTGAATTTGCTCTGAACAATCATACGTCTTCTTCTGCTGGTTGTTCGCCTTTTTTTTGTTGTTCTGGGAGACATCCGTCGTTTGGGTCGTTCTCCAAGTTGGGATCTGCCGTGCCTGAGGAGGAGAATTTTTCCGGTGATTTGGAGAGAGTTTGGACGGATGTGCGTGGTAATCTTCAGGAGGCCAACAGAAAATCTAAAGACTACTTTGATAGGAAACGACAGAAGGTTTTGTTCGCTGTTGGTGACATGGTTTGGTTGTCCTCTAGGAATCTGCGGTTGAGGATTCCTTCTAAGAAATTGGGTCCCAAGTTTGTAGGGCCCTTTAAGGTGCTTCAGGTTGTCAACCAATCTGCTGTTAGGTTGGAGGTTCCTACCTCCTGGAGAATTAATCCGGTATTTCATGTCTCTCTGTTGAAAAAAGCTGTTGTATCGGATTGTGACGCCTCTGCCTCTGTTCCTCCGGTGGTGGAGGACGGGGAATATGAAATTTCTCGCATCCTTAACTCTAGACAGTATAGAGGTAGTTTGCAGTATCTTGTGGCCTGGAAAGGTTTCGGACCCGAGGATAACTCTTGGGTGAGGTCGGATGATGTTTCCACGTCCAGACTTATCAGAGCATTTCACAGGAGATTTCCTGATAAGCCTGGTCCTAGGGGATCCGGAGGATCCTCTTAGAAGGGGGGGTACTGTTAGAACCTTGTTCTTAGTTTTTTTCCTTTGCATGGTTACATGACCTTGCTGGCCTATTTAATCCTGCTCCGCCCTTCTGGCTTTGCTGGACTTCATTGTTTAACTACTTTCTAGCTAGCCTGTGCCCTCTATCTAACTCTGTTAGTTTGCTTGGTCTATGGACCTCTATGTTCTATATATTTTGTTTGTTCATCTGTCTACTATTTCTGTTAGGAGGTGTCCCATTTTCCTCCCAGTCCTTAGTACTTGTAGGGATTCCTTCCCCACATCTATAGGTCTCCGTACAGACTAGCTTAGGACTTTAGCAGGTCTGATCGCAGGATCAGGTCCCCTGTTACATCGTAGGGATTAAGCTGAGTTCTATCGTAGGGACAGATCTCCTCTCTTTCCTTAGCTCTGGTAGCAGAACATAACACCTGCGTTCCACCGCTATGGGATTACCCTGTATTCCCACCGTGTGAAGGAAAGGCGCTCTTTGACGTTCAATCCCTTGCCCCACTACAGCTGGGCGGAAACGCAAGACAGTGATCCCGCAGTCCGTCTGGTGAAGGAAATGCTGACACAGGCCGATGCCCGTCTTGACCCAGACGCTCCGGAGGAGACCAAGCAACTGTGGAAGGAGAAAAGTAAACTGTTCCTCTACAGGGAGAAGCTGTGCCGGAGAATGGTTAACTCTCGAACACATGAGTTGACCTGGCAGGTAGTGGTCCCAAGACGAGACGCGGCTATGGTTCTGGAGGCATACCACAACGGAGCAGGACATTTTGGATGGAAGAAGCTGGAGTACTTGTTGCGTGAACGGTTCTACTGGGTAGGCATGAGAGGAGCCATCGAGAGGTGGTGCAGAGACTGTGGCCCGTGCAACCTAAGAAGAAAGGACCGTGCCAGCCAGAAGACTCCCCTGCAGCCCATCATCACCAGACAGCCACTGGAACTGGTAGCCCTGGACCATGTGAAACTGGCTCCGAGCAGATCTGGGTATGTCTACGCCCTCACAATCGTAGATCACTACTCCCGGTTCCTGGTGGTGGTTCCCGTCAAGGACTTAACGGCTCAAACAGCAGCTAGAGCCTTCCAGCAGCACTTCTGCCGTCCACACGGGTACCCGGAGCAAGTGTTGACAGACCAAGGACCAGCCTTCGAAGCAGAGGTCTTCCAGGAGTTCTGCAACCTGTATGGCTGCAAGAAGATAAGAACAACACAACAACACCCTATCACCCGCAGACCAACGGACTCTGCGAAAAGATGAACCAGTTGGTAATAGATCTGCTAAAAACATTGCCCCTGGAAGAACGCAGCCTGTGGCCTGAGAAACTGCCCGATCTGGTGGACCTGTACAACCACATCCCGGTAGGTTCCACCAACTGTACCCCGGCTTACCTAATGAGAGCAAGACCTGGTAAGCTGCCTATTGACCAGGATATGGGAGTCCTGACACCTGAGGACACCTCGCCAGAGGCAGACTGGGATACAGAACGGCAGCAGCAGTTCCGGAAAGTACAGGAGAGCATCGAGCGAAGTCTCTGTCAATCAAGATATAGGCAGGAGTGGACTTATAACCAACATGCTCCCGCTGTTCCCCTGGTACCTGGAGAGCAGGTCTTGAAAAGAAAAAGGCGGCTCCATAAGTTGGACGACCAGTGGGAAAAGGACCCGTACACCGTACTGCCCTCAAGCCACAATAATCCAAAGGTGTACGTCATCAGCAAGGATGGAGGAGAGACCACAGCCACTGTCTCCAGAGACCACTTGAAAAAGTGCCCTGAGAAGTTGCAAAGCTCGGATGAAGATCAGGAAGACCCTCAACCCATAGAGGAAAATGAGGAAATGATCAGCACCGTACTCGGAGACTTTCCCCGGTCCTGGACACAAGTAAACAACGCTATCGTGGTGCCCGTCCTCACCTTTCTCCAGCCAGCCCCTCAAGTGCCTACAGAAGACCAGGTAGAGCTGGAAGAGCAGCCGGCCCAGGAGGCAGAAGAGTCCACACCAGCAGCGCAGGAGGATCAACCCTCTGCTAGTAGTGAGCCTGCCGTGCCCCTAGTGAGCCAAAGAGTGCGCAGACAGCTGCCCAGCTTACCCATAACACCTCCTACACCCTGTAGTGCAGGACCAGTTAGTGAGCTCCGTAGGTCCACTAGAGTCACTAGAGGTCAGATGCCCGCTCGCTGGGAAATATAAAGTAATGCACTGTAAATTTACCTGTTTCTTGAAAATGTTTACGGTTTTTGTTGTTGCCTGTTATTAATTATGTTTCTCAGTTACCCTGCAGATTTATTTGGACTAACAGGTTATGGACGCTGGATAACCGGAACAATCTTGTAGATAGTTGCACACTGTGCCTCTTGCGAAGATGGCCGCAGAAGAGAAAACCTGTCTGGTGTGGCCTCCTTGCGGCCCAAAGTAGCTAGCTTCAGCCTTGCAGCCCGCCCAAGGCCAACGCAAGGGGTTTGCTTCGGACAGGTCCCCTACTTCGCTTAAAGCTTCACCTTGGGTGATATGGACACCCGCTTGCGGACACGCAGTGACCTTTAAAGAACTAAAGCTTCTTGTAAATATGTTATTGTATTATCGTTTATACCCTTGTATTTATGTTTCTTTAAAAATGTGTTTAGTCCCGGAGTACTAAAATTTACTAGGGGGGAATGTGGCACCCCAGGGGTCTGGTTGCCACAGTAATAGAAATATTATGTCTGAGAGCAAGTGGGAGGTTTCTCTGGTCAGGAGCCCTAAGCATGCAACACTGCCTGCCCAGACCTGGGAGGGGAAGAATCTGCCCTTATAAACTGGGTCTGGGGCGGGATTAGAAGAGTCAGAGCTTGGAGAGGGAAAGATACAGCAGGAGCTCTGTAGGAGCAGGAGTGAGAGCCAGAGGCTGGAAGCTAGATAGCTCGCCTTGGCTGAAGACACTAAACCCAGACACGGAGTCCAAAGCTGTGGGGACATCCAGGTCCAGCAGCAGAATCCAACCAGCAGGGGATTCCAGGTCCTCTGGCCTTAGAAGCCCGGAGGCTCAGTCACAAGAAAGGGACCAGCGCCGCCATCCAGGAGTGGAGGCTAACAGAAGGCCCCAAGTCACCAGCCATACGGGTGAGCACCACACGGTATACTCAGGGACGTGGGCTACTTGTAACCGCTTACAGCAAGGTAGCCAGGAAAGAGTGCAGATAGACAGGGAGGCCTACAACTCCACCTGGCCAGGGGAGATCCTGCTTGCTCACAGACTGACCAGGTCTCTACTGCTAACCAGTACTCCCGGGAGGGTCTGCTTTATACCATCAGTAAAGACCCTGAACTGCACCACACGACTCTGTGTTTCATCGCCGCACCAGCACTATTAGTACTGGGACGCTCACACCATCACTCCCATCATCCACACTAGCTGCCCTGAGGCAATACTTCTCCCGTGGGGAGTTATCCCATACTTGGCTGCACTTACAACATCAGCCTCAGCGGTCTGCAGCGCAGCGGCGGTCCCCACTGATCGCAATCCACGGGTGGCGTAGTCGGACATTTGTTATTACACTAAGACTGCCACTGGTTTGACCACCCTGAGCCACGGACCGGGTCGCCGCCACACTGAGACTACCACCCCCAGCATCCCACCAGAGGCCCGGTTCCGGGTTCCCCACGCGGCCCAGGGGGCGAGTCATAAGACCTGGATGATACATCATTTTTGAACACGGAGGAGCGCGGAAATATTGACACACTCTCGTATCGATCCTTTACTGGGTTATGTAGTTGGCAGAGGCAAGATCAAACCCCAAATCAGTAAAGTGGAGGCAATCCAAACCTGGCTGAGACCACTGTCCAAAAACCAGGTTAGAGCCTTCCTGGGGATCGTGGGATACTACAGGAGATTCATCTCAAACTTAGCCATGATGGCCGAACCCCTGACTGACCTCCTTAAGGGGACGAAATCGGCAATGGCCAAATGGTCCGAAAAGGCGGAGACGGCCTTTCAAGAGATGAAAGTGGCTCTGTGTAGGCAACCGGTCCTGGTTGCCCCTGACTTCAATAAAGAGTTTATACTCCAGACAGATGCCTCAGATGTCTGTTTAGAAGCATTCCTTTCCCAGGAGAAACATGGGCAGGAGCACCCTCTCCTCTACCTGAGTAGAAAGTTGTCCTCCTGCGAGAAAAATTATTCAGTCATAGAGAAGGAGTGCTTGGCCATAAAGTGGGCGGTGGACACGTTATGGTACTATCTGTTAGGTCGAAAATTTAGATTAATATCCGACCATGCCCCACTCAGATGGATGAGGGAAACAAAGGGAAGAAATGCCAGGGTCACCCACTGGTTTTTAGCCCTACAGGACTTCAACTTCCATGTAGAACATAGAGCAGGGAAGCTACATGGTAATGCTCTCTCGAGAATCCCCTGTCTGGTAGTAGAAGGTACCAAGCCCCACGGCTTTAGGCATAGGGGAGAGGTATGTAAGGTGGCTAATGGTCGCGTAGTCGATGGGAGTTATGTATCACAGAGATGGCTGGTCTCTGTGATATAGCTAGGAGTGTTTCTCTAGTGCACATAAGCACTAAGAGGATCGTTTGGTGCACCTGGGAGCCGGGTTAAGAATAGCTAGGAGAGAATGGGTGGGTCCAGCTATCCACATACGTCTGGGTGTGGTTAAGAGCCTATATAATGGAGGCTGTTGTTTGGCACATGATCTGTGTTTGGAGGGAGAAGGCCTCCTGTGTGTGTTGTCTCCAGACTGAGCTGTGTGCTGGATACGTACCAACCTGTGTGACCACAGGTACGGTTCACCAAAGACTTTGCTTAAAGGACTCTTTACTTTGTTTTTGCCTGCCCTAAAGGCTGTTTGCATTTTACTTTCTGACCGGTTTATGAAGCCAATAAACCGTTATGAACATTTAATGTAACATGACTCCTGTTTGCCTCACACCACACCTGAGTAAGTACAATCCCTACAATGTATGTGTGTGCATATATGCAGTGGTGTACCACCAATGGCAGCAGGCCACGCTACTGCTATGGGACCCATGAGCCGAGGGGGGGCCCACAGAGGGCCTTCACTGCAGGGGTTCCTGCCTCCGACTGTTATACCCACACTGCCCGGCCACCCACCCGCACAGAATGATGGGGGTGGAAGCGTCTGCTGACGCTCCCTCCTCCGTCATCATTGTTCGTGCTGGTGGCCATAGGGGGGGCCCAGTGCGAGCAATGATGATGGAGGAGGGAGCATCAGAAGATGTTTCCACCCCCATCATTCTTCCTTAATGTATGACGTCATTACAGGGCGCTCGCTGCTCTGAGATGTCCGGCGCTTTGAGATGTCCACCACACGCTGAGGAGACTGGAGCATCAGCTGGAACCAGGAGAGGTGAGTATTGTATTTATTTTTTTAAAATTAGTGACCGGTGGCCATAATACAGTATGGGTGGTGTATTATACTGTGTGGAGGATCATGGGGGTTCATTATGCTGTATGAAGCACCATGGGGGGTGCATTATACTGTATGGAGGACCATGGGGGGTACATTATTTTGTATGGAGGACCATGGGGGTGCATTATATTGTATGGAGGACCATGAGGGGTGCATTATACTGTATGGAGGACCATGGGGGTGCATTATACTATATGGAGGACCATGGAGGGTGCATTATACTGTATGGAGGACCATGAGGGGTGCATTATACTGTATGGAGGACCATGGGGGGGGTGCATTATGATGTATGGAGGCCCATGGGGGTGTGCATTATGCTGTATGGAGGACCATGGGGGGTGCATTATGCTGTATGGAGGACCATGGGGGTGCATTATGCTGTATGGAGGACCATGGGGGTGCATTATGCTGTACGGAGGACCATGGGGGTGCATTATGCTGTACGGAGGACTATGGGGGTGCATTATGCTGCAGGGAGGACCATGGGGGTGCATTATGCTGCATGGAGGACCATGGGGGTGCATTATACTGCATGGAGGATGATGGGGGTGCATTATACTGTGTGGAGGATCGTGGTGGGTGAATTATATTGTGTGGAGGACCATGTGGGGTGCATTATACTTGTATAGAGGACCATGGGGAGTGCATTATATTCTATGGAGGATCATGGGCAGTGAATTATACTATATGGAGGATTATGGGGGGTGAATTATACTATATGGAAGGCTATGTGGGGCCATTATAATATGTGGGGGTCCATTATACTGTATGCAAGCAATTACACAGTGTGACGGTTTGTGTGGGGTCCTTCATACCGTGTGGGGGCCATTATACTGTTTGGAGGGCTAGTGTAGGCCATTATACTGTATGTAGACGCCCATTATACTGCATGGAGGACTGTGTGGGGGTCACAGTTGGGGGGATCATACTGTGTTGTTGTAACACAGGTACTTTAGATGCAGTGACACAGAAACACAGAGCAGCCAGTACAGGGTTAATAAACAAGGGGGATTTACTTTAACAGAGTCAATCTCCACGCAGGGAGTAACAAGGAAAATATAGGGACAACAAGGGAAGTAGCAGGTAATATGCTATATCTGACAATCCACAGTTGGGCTAGAGTCGACACGGTTGTAATCGGCAGTTTTTACACTTAACTGACTCTTGCTCCTCACAAGGCAGTTGCCGGCTGGTGCCGGTGTTGCTTTCTTCCGAGTTCCCCGTCTAAACAATGCTCCGTCTTCTGGCGGCAGCGGGCGGTCTACGGTTTGACCCGCTGAGCCCCTAGTCCATAACAGTGCACCTCACTTGCTCGGCTCCAGAGATCCTGCGTCTCTTCTCCCTTTAGTTGAGCTTGACTCCCACTGTCTACTGCCGCTTTTCCCGCGCAAAAACTCCTTTTCCACCCTCTTCCTAGACACCAGCTCAGCTCCCCGGTCACCTGACTCCTCAACTCTCTCCCTGGACACACCCCCAGCTTCCCAGTCACCTGACTCCTGTCTCGCAGTATGTCTTCCCCCTTGCAACAAGAGGTATGGCCCTGGCAGTTCCGGATCCCTTGTTCTGAAAGTACTTACACCCCAGTCTTCCCCCTTACATTGTGGTCAACCATACTTTGTCTTGGGAGTTGAGGTGGGATACAGTAGGGTCATTATACTGTGCATGTAGAGGCTAATGTGGAGGAATTCACCATGTTGGTATCATACTGTGTTTGGGGGGCACTTTTGTTTGCATAATACTTTATGGGAGCAATGATAGAGAAATCTAGGACTTCTACAGGAGGAAAATTACTATGTAAAAGCTCAATTAGAATTTCTGCTGTGGGGCCCCATGATTTCTATGTATGCCCCTGCTGGGCACTGCAGTGTAGTGACAGCTGCCAGAGACAGGAGGGAATAGAAACAAACAATGGTCTCCCTATAGCAGCAGGTCAGTGGGGAGAAGATCTGTCCTCTTTTCTACTGAGATGAGAGCTAACAAGGGCCGCACAGGCATCTGGGACTGCTTGCCAGCAGTAAAAGATGTCATAAACTGAATCAGCCTATTACCACAGACGAGCAGTCTCCCTGCCTGTGCAGCCATTACTAGCAATCATTAAAAAAGCAGTGGTTATAGTAGCACTTATACATTTAGCCCACCTCTCTTGACTCTGCCAGCCCGCAGTTACTGCGCTGATGACAGTGATCTTCTCAGGGGCTCAAATCTTCCTCTTTGGCCCAGATGTCATCTCTCTGCTGCCCAGAATCTGAGTGCCTATCGGCCATATTCTCCTTTTTTTGTCACACTTTCTAAAACGCAATGTAGAGAAAACTGAACTCATCATCTTTCCTCCATTTTACTCAACCTTCCTACTAGATCTATGATCACAATAAATTACATCACGCTGTCTCCTGTATCATAAGTCCTCTGCCTGGGTGAAATTCCTTGACTCCGACCTGTCATTCACATCACCCATCTAAGCCCTTACCTCCTCCTGCCACCTCCACCTCTAAAATATTTACAGAATTCATCTGTTCCTCAACCCTGCATCTATTAAAATGTTACTGCATGTCCTCATCATCTCCTGCCTCAATCATGGCAATATCTTTCTTCATGATCTTCCAAACTAACACTCTCGCACCTCCCAAGTCTATCCTTAAATCCACTATATGATTAATCCACCTCACCCTTGCAACTCCTTTATCTCAGTGTTTTATATACTGATGTATGTTACACACTGATTGATTTGATGTGTGTGTTATATACTGGTGTGGGTGTTTTATATTCTGGTGTGTTAAATGCTGATGTGTTCTACATACTGATTTGTGTGCTACATACAGTACTGATGTGTGTAGTATATACTGATGTATATGTTATATTCTGATTTATGTGTGAGATATACTAAAGTGTGTTATGTACTCATATAAAAATTCCTTGTAATGCTCTGGTTCCAGCTGAAGGTGGTACCAGAGTGTTTACTGCGCTCTGAGACATGAATGGGTAAAATTTTACTAATGGTATGGGCATTTTGACCTGTTGTAAGCAGAGTTAAGTGAACATGTTCGGAAAACGTACTTTTTTTTTCAAATTCGGTGCGAACATTGCACATTCAGATTCATGATCGGACCCCCGAGAATTTTTATTCAAAATCGGCAAAATTCGGCCAAAGGGCGATAAATGGTCGCGTTTACACTACTGTATTTTTTAGGACTTTGGCTAGGATTGTGGTGCTGTATGATGAGGTGGGGGACGTGTTTGATGAGGGGAAGGAGTATGGAGAGGTTAGAGGAGCGACGGACTGTTATTCTTATCTTTATTTTATTTTTCTTAATGTGTGGAGATTACGGCAAGCCAATCAAGGCGCAGGAACCATCCACAACGTCCAGACAAAAGGGCTTGTGTCATTGGTTACCAAAGTCACATGTCCCTCTCCATATAAAGAACAGACATATTGTTTTGGCGCCATTTTGCTAGTGTAAAAAGCGCAGAGAGGCTGCTCCTGCTGCTGCTACTGGATAGTGAGAGAGTGAGATAGTTGTTATGCTCACGCCCAGACTGTTTGGCGTGAGCGTGGTTTGTGATCCCACTGGGCCACGAACCGAGGAGTGTCTGGAGGGGCGTGAATAGGGGCCTCGCCATATTCAACAGCAGATGCACGGCAGCTTAACGACTCCACGATCCGAGAAGGGACAAGGGAGGTGGCCGGCCCAGGTGCTACTCCAGGGCAGACCTCGGTCACACAACTGTTGACCCACACCAGGTTATGCAGGAATGAGCAGGTTCGGCTGGTGTGTAGATAAGCACCGGCAGGTGCGGTAGGTTCAACGGGAATGCACATAGGCAAGTACTGGCAGGCACGGCTGATATACAGACAGGCAGGCAGGTACTGGCGGGCATACAGACAGACGGGTAGACAGACTGGATAGAGACCAGTACAGACTCGAATACAGGAGCAGAGGCGCAGGTGCGGACGGGAAGCGGAGCAGAGCAGGGCAGAGCAGAGCCACTGGTGCGTACAGGAAGCGGATCAGGGCAGAGCAGAGCCGCAGATGCGAATGGTAAGCGGAGAAGGGCAGAGCAGAGCCGCAGGTGCGGACGGGAAGCAAAACAGGGCAGAGCCGCAGGTGTGAAAGGGAAGCGGAGCAGAGCAAGGCAGAGCTGCAGGAGCAGCTAGGCAGGAATGCCGCAAGAGCGGCCAGACAGGGCTCTGTTCACATGGCACAGACATGGTCAGGAAACCGCAAGAAGATAGCTAGAACACAAAAGGTAGATATAGGGGCAGGGAAACAGGACAAGCAGAGCCAGACACACACAAGGTACTTGCTATGAAGTAGCGAGTGAACACACTCACAAGCTGAAGTACAGAGGCAACAGGTAGAAGATAGGTGCTGGTACAGACACTGCAGGATATGAGTAAGGTACTGGAACAGACAGGAGGTAAAGGGAAGGATCGGACATAGAGGCAAACAGGTAACGGGCTAGGACACAGTTCAGACAGGAACTGACACAGGAACGAGGTACAGGTAACAGGCCTGGGTACACAGCCCTCAGGGTGGCAGAACAGAATAGATACAGGACACAGGTACAGGCCTGGGTATTCAGCCTCTAGGGTGGCAGAAACAGGTAAGATACAGGACAGCACCTGGCAACTCAGTAATTGCACAGAACACACTGAAAGATAATGTTGCTCAGGCTCCTCCCAATGGGTGGAGGTGGTTTAAGTATCCAGTGCCTTACAGCAATAGGCTGGGGACCGATTAGGAATGCGCACACTGTTCCTTTAAGACTAAGGAAGTGATGCCGCCACTGCCCTAAACAAGCAGCCAAGACACATGCACACAGCAAAGAGAGGAACACAGTGCGTGGTCTGGATTGATGGGTAAGTCAGCAGTCTTGCATGGTGGGAGATAGGAAGCTATACCAGCACGCCGCCAAGGATGTTACAATAGTTAGCTAAGTGGTTGCTTGTAAGTCAGATAGTTTATATAGATAGATACCTGTGTGGCTGTGAAATCGACCTTCCAGCAGATTCATCGTTTTTGCTATTAGTGTGATCCAGACAGAGACACCAGGCCACATTTCAGCATTGAACTCTGTTGTGCTGATATTATGCTCCATGCAGGAACAAAATCTAAGCGTGTAATTGTTTTGCGCTGAGATTCTTCTGTATCCAGGGCTCTACAGTAAAAAATCTTTTTTTTTTTGTTACTACCGTGCTACATAATGCAGGCCACATCTGAGGTTGTAATTCTTTTGCGTTGAGATTCTTCAGTATCCAGAGCTCCACATTAAAAAATTTAATTTTTTGTTGCTAATAGCAAGCTCCAGCCACACTATCTGAGCAAATAAATACTGATTGATAATTTAGTGACAGGTGACTTACTAGTCTGGGCATAGGTTTGTTAAATAGCTGTTTAAAAGAGGGGAAGGGTACATCCAATATGAGTGAGAAAAAGCAAGGTCGCGATGGAAGGGGGAATAGGCTTGGTGTATGTGGGGTAGGTGGTAATGTTAGTCAAAGCTCTACTGAACAAACAGCGCCAAGTTCTATCCAAAGACATGTGACAACTTCTGTTACTGGACGGGCTACTCCACTCCCTTTCTTTGGCAGCCACACAGTGGTACGCCTTGTAGATGAGGCCCAGAAATAGCATGTGCTCCAGTGGATGGCAAGCGCTGCATCAAGCGGCCTCTCCTTCTCTTCCTCCACCTCAACATCACATACAGTACAGTCCACAGAGATGGCACCCCAATTACCCTTGTTTACCCCCCGCATCACAACTCTCCAATCTTCTAACTGACTTTAGGGAACCACAGATGGGCAAGTCTGCAGAGCTGTTCACACATTCTAAGCCATGGGCATCAGAGGTCTGCTCCAAAGATTCACAGACTCAAGAGGAGAAAAGCATCTGCACCGATGCCCAACATTTTTTTCTTTTGGATCTGGGACAGGACAAAGTAGGGTCCGAGCATAATTCTGACCCTCGTCACCAGACTTTAACCCTGGGAGAAAGTGAGCCTGATAAGACTCAGATACCTGAGGCACACGAGGACTGTACTGTGCTGTCAGGGCAGGAAGAGGACCAGGGTGACTTTCAGGGCAAGGAGTGGGAGAACAGAGTGGATGATGAAGAGGTTGTAGATCCCACTTGGTGTGAACCTAGAGGCACGCATCCTCAGCGACAACTGTGGCTGTGGCCAGCAGCGGTCGTGGGTCTGCAGTTTGCAGGGACGGCAAGGGTTGTCAAGTCTGGGCCTTTTTTGAGACCCCAAAGGATGACCCAACTCATGTTATGTGCCAGTTTTGAAAAAAAACGACTCAGTTAAGGCAAAACTTGCAAGAATTTGACTACTACATGCATGAACCGGCACATATCCGATCAACATGCGTTAATCTGGGAATCTCACTGCGATAAAATGCAGACTAGCGGGCCTAACCACCACCCGCCCCATTAACCTCATCTGCTGCTTTTTCCTCCTCCATCACTGTGCCAAGTGTTATCAGACAGGTCTCCGGCCGCAGAACTTCCACTTGTTTACCCGCTCCAGTCGTGGTGAGTGAGAGCCCATCAGCTGTAACGGAAGTAGACATGCCTGCTGTTTTTATTTCACCCAGCACACCACATCTTTCTCATTCCACCATAACATCTTCTCCTGCACTTCACTCACAGTCCAGCAGTTTGTCGTGTTCACCCTATTCCACCCTTTCTCTGCACAGCAGTCAGCCCTTGGTCCTGCAGTTGTGGTCACGTAAAAGATTGTTTCATTCTACACATGACAAAGCTAAGAGGTTGAACTCCACCATCTCTTCTGTTGGCCACGGAGATGCTGCCTTTCCACCTGGTGGATACTGAGGGTATCCGAATGCTGATGGCAGTCCCCCAGTACCAGTTGCCCAGTCGCCATTACTTCTCTAAGAAAACTGTGCCTGCGCTACACCAGCATGTCACAGACAATATCACCCCTTCCTTGACTAAATCTATGTCTGCCAGGGTGCATTTCACCACAGACACCTGGACGAGTAAACATGGCCAAGAACGTTACATCTCGCTGACTGGGCACTAGGTAACCCTGGTGGCTGTGGGGGCAGGTGGGGAAGGGGCTGACACACAAGTCTTGGAATACCCAAGGCTTCCGGGACAAACCTCTGTATCTAACACTACTTCCACTGCTTTTGCCTCCTCCCGTTCCGCTAGGGCCTCCACCTGCGCCTTAATGAGACTCGCACTCCCCGACCTCATACTGTGCAACTAGGGCTCACTGCAATAAGGCAGTGTTAAAATTAATATGCGTTGGAGATCGCAGTCATACAGCGAAAGAATTGTGGACAGCTATCCAGGCCGAGTTTGTGCAATGGCTGTCTCTTCTGAACCTGGAGCCAGGGAACAGCGTTCTCAATAACGGTGTGAACCTGTTGGCAGCCCTGCGCCAGGGCAACCTCACACACTTGCCTTGCATGGCTCACCTTCTCAACCTGGTGGTACAGCAATTTTCTCCCTCACTATCCTGGCCTGGATGCGCTGCAGCAGAAAGCACGGTCGCTGTGGGCTCACTTCCACTATTCCCACCCTGCAGGTCATTGACTTACATCGATGCAGAGGTCTTTGGCCATTCCGGTTAACCGGTTGATGTGCGGTGTGCCGACACGGTGGAATTCCACTCCGCACATGTTGCAGCAACTGTGTCAGCAGCGACGAGCCCTGACTCAGTATCTCATGTAGTATAGCCTGGGTCAATGCAGTACAGACGTGGTACAAATCACATTTGCGGTGTGGTCACAGATTAAGAACCTCTGCTCTCTTCTACACAGTTTTGAAATGTCTGCTAAGATGGTTAGCGGTGACGATGCCATCATCAGCATCACTATTCCGGTCATCTACGTGCTGGAGCACACTTTGAATAGTCTGCGGGAGGAGGTGGTGGTTCCAGTGGAAGAGGAGGAAGCAGAGGAGGATGTGGAAGGGATAACAATGTCTCTAAGTTCTATACTGTCGTCATACAGGCGGGTGCTGAGGGAGGATGGATCACACCTATCGAGAAGGGCTGGTGGTACCAGACAAACTGTTAGTGAAGTTGCAGGAGCCGTGGAACAAATGGAGGAGGACGAGGAGATTTAGACAACCTTAAGGGTGGTTTTCCCCAAGACAGCAGTGAGGCACACAGTGTGCCTCACAGTTCTAGACTTCCAACCCCACGAACGTCAATTCGTCAATGCAAAAACATTAGCAGCAGCAGTGTAAGTGGCAGAAGCAATTTCTGGGAGTCTTTTCACACATTTTTTTAGACCAGCTAGTGCACCAGCACAACAGAGTACAAGTCTGACACATAGTGAACGACTGGAAAGGATAGTGCAGGAGTATCTTGAGTTCAATATCAATACAATCGGGGAGGGTTTGGACCCTTTTACATTTTGGTTTTCAAAAATGGAAGACTGGCCTGAGCTCGCCTGTCATGCCTTGGAGATTTTATCATGCCCGGCCGCCAGATTCTCTTAGAACGTGTCTTCAGCACTGCTGGTGGTGTCCTGAGGGATAAGCACATCTGGCTGTCCCCTGAAAGTGTAGACTGCCTAACTTTCATCAAGATGAACAAGTCATGGATCTCCAAAGACTTTTGCACCCCAATCACATACTGTGCAGACTAGGCGGTGGTGTTGTTTCTAGTGTGCTGCATTGATCTCTCGTTATTGCAGTCTGTGACATCTTTGTTGTGGCTTCTGTGCCTGCTGTTGCTGCTGCTGTTACCAATAATTTTTTGACATGTGGAGACTCCTGGTTGGAACTCCATCTAGTGTGTTTCCTGTAGTGGAAGGGGTGTCGGTCCCCATTATACTATTTCTACTCTGGTGAAATTGATTCCACTTTGTTGGTGTCTGCCTTACATTGGTGTTGGTGTTTTTTGGTGTCTGTTCCTTACATTTTTCTAGCAATAGTATTCTAAAAAATAGTATTCTAAAAAATTTATATTTGTGCCTTAGTGTGACTGCGCAGAAAAGCTGCTTGAGCTGTTGCATGTGGTATCAGGGCTCCCAGCACAGCAGGTCTACACCGATCCCTCGCCCACCTTCTCTTAATTTGAAGTTCAATTCAAAGCTGTAAATGCTGGCCCAGACCCTGAAACCTCATGCTTGGCCCATGGCTGACTGCTGCTGTGCCATTACAAAATGTCGACTGTGGATCAATTGATCAGTCAGCTACCTGTGTTACTATCCTTGAATTTTTCTACCAATAGTAGTGTATGAAACTGATGTTTGTGCCACCTGAGTGTGGCTGAGTAGAAAAACAGCTTGAGCTGTTGCATGTGGAATCAGGGCTCCCAGCACAGCAGACGTACCCCGATCCCTCACCCACCTCGTCTTAATTTTAAGTTAAATTTAAAGCTGTAAATGCTGGGCCAGACCGTGATACCACATGCATGGCCCATTGCTGACTGCTGCTGTGCCATTATAAAATTTGTACTGTGAGTCAATTGATGCCACTTTTCCTGTTTTCTGACCCTAGTTTAAGCTGTTTTGGCAGCTTTTGGGCCCCTTTGAAGGTGTTGTGTATGGGTTTGGTTTTGCCTCCTATTGAATGCAATGGGATTCGGATATGTTTGACGAACCATTCGACGAACATCGGGAAGTTTGCCGAGCATAACCAAACCGAATCTTGAAAGGTTCGCTCATCTCTTGTTGTAAGCACTGGGGTGGAGTAACTATTTCCATCAGAGGCAGAGAATTTGCATCAGGGAGACAGCTGAAGTCCATTGAGAGGGTTGAAACATATTGTAGTTTCTCTGCTACTCCTGGCAAAGCCTAGTTTACACAGTTACAGTTGTGCTCAAAAGTTTACATACCCCTGCAGAATTTTTCCTGTCTTGACCTTGTTTCAGAGAATATGAATGAATACAAAAAAACTTTTTCTCCACTCATGGTTATTGGTTGGGTGCAGCCATTTATTGTGAAACTACTGTGTTTTCTCTTTTTAAATCTAAATGTCAACCAAAAATATCCAAATGACCATGATCAAAAGTTCACATACCCCAGTTCTTAATACCGTATATTGCCCCCTTTAACATCAATGACAGCTTGAAGTTATTTGTGGTAGTTGTGGATGAGGCTCTTTATTTTCTCAGATGGTAAAGATTCACAATCCAGAAACGTCAGTGGCTGGATGAAAGATGCAAGAGTCTGTCTGGATCCCAGAAACTCACTCAGCTTTTATGCGCACACACTGATTACAAACAAACAGGTCAGAGGTGAGGATGTTACCTTTAGTAGCCATTCAAACCCATTTGTGTCAAATTCTGTGCATGTTATCAGGCCAAAATCACCAGGGTATGTGAACTTTTGATCAGGGTTATTTGGATGTTTTTGGTTGACATTAATATTTAAAAAGAGAAAACAGTAGTTTTACAATAAATGGCTTAACCCAACCAATAACCATGAGTGGAGAAAAAGGTTTTTAAGTTATCATTCATATTCTCTGAAACAAGGCCAAGAAAAGAAAAATTCTGCCGGGGTATGTAAACTTTTGAGCACAACTGTACATAGGTTGAAAAAAGACCTAGGTCCATCATTTTCAACTTTTCTCCCCCAATTGTACATTTTGTCTAATTTAACTGTAACCCACGATGTTATGTGTATCGAGGAAATCATTCAGCCCTTTTTTTAAAAGCTTTCATGGTATCTTCCATTGCTACCTCTTGTGGTAGAGCATTCCACAGTCTGACTGCTCTAACCGTAAAGAGCCCTTTCCAATTTAGCTGCTTTAATCGCCTTTCTTCCACCCGTAATGAGTGCCCCTTTGTCCTTAGTATGGTCCTTAGAAGGAATAAGTCATGTGCCAGTGCTTTGTACTGACCACACATATACATGTAAATGAGATCTCCTTTGAGGCTTCTTTTTTCTATGCCAAACAAGCCCAACGTTTCCAACCTCTCATCAAATGAGAGTCCTTCCATCCTTTGTAATAATCTAGCTGCCCACCTTTGAACTTCTGAATATCCTTTTTAAAATGTGGAGCACAAAACTGGATCCCATATTCTAGCTGTGGCCTCACAAGTAACAATACATTGGGATCTCAGGATTTTATCTCTCTTTTTTATTCACCCTAAAATCTTGTTAGCTTTTGCGGCTGCTGCTTGACTTTGAGTATTGCTGCTCAACTTACTTGTAACCAGAATACCCAAGTCCTTCTCTTGTTTTGTAGTCCCATGGACACTCCCATGCAGCAATAGGATTACTCCGTACTAGGAGCTTTACTCTACATTTATCTAAATTAAACCTTATCTGCCAAGTGTTTGCCCATTCAGACATGTTATTCAGATCGTTTTTCAATATTGTAATGTCAAGGTCAGAGTTTAATATCCTACATAGTTTGGTGTCATCAGCAAAGACTGACACTTTACTCTCAATCCCATCCACAAGATCATTAATAAAGAGGTTAAAAAGATTCGGTCCTAGCACAGATCCTATTTAGAGAACGTACCATTTATGATGACGCTTTGTTTCTTGTTATTTAGCCAATTCCTTGTCCATCTGCACATAGTTCCCCCAAATCCTTGCCTCTGTAGCTGCAATATAAGGCTGTTATGTGGTACAGTATCAAATGTCTTTGGAAAGTCCAGATAAATCACACATACCGCATTACCAACATCCAGATTTGCACTTACCTCCTCATAAAAACCCAACATGTTGATTAGACACGATCTACCTTTCATGAATCCATGCTGGTTGTCATTTATTATATTATTCTATGTGATATAACTCTGCAGGTCATCCCTTATGATGCCCTCAAAATCTTTGCACACTGCTGATGTCAGACTTACTGGACGGTAGTTACCTGGATCCACCTTCTTACCTTTCTAAATTATCGGTACCACATATGCTATCCTCCAATCCTGTGGCACTACCCCTGTTACCAGAGAGTCTAAGAATATCAGGTACAGCGGTCTGTCAATTATTGAGCTGAATTCCCTCAGTATCCGTGGATGAATGTCATGTGGCCCGGGGGATTTATCAATGTTTAATTTGCTCAGACGCAGGCGTACTTCTTAAGTTAAACTAGTTTGAGGGGCTTGCTAATGAGACTTCAGGTGGAAAGGCTTGTGCAAGGGCCATAAACATAGGTTAGTTTGATAAGAACTACCTACTAATATTATACAACCTCAATTCCAAAAAATTGAGGAGATTGTGTAAAATGATAAGAAAACAAGAATACAAAGATTTGAAAATCTCTTATAGCCATATTTTACTCACACCAAAACATAGAGCATGTATCAGAAATTGAAATCTAGACATTTTTCTATATAATTTAAAAAATAACTTGTTTAGAAATTGCCAGCAGCAATACATCTCAAAAATGTTGGCAGAGAGTTAACAAAAGGCTGGAAAAGTAAGTGGTTAATAAAAAACAGCTAGAGGGTAATGTTTCAACTAAGTCACAAAACTTTGTGTGAAAAGAGAATGTTAGAGAGGCAAAGTGTCTAAAAAAGAAAGATGGTCAGAAGTTCATCAATTTGTGAACAACTGCATTTAAAACTTGTGAAACAATTTCAGAAAAATGTTCTTTAATATACTGTAAAATAGAAAAGACTTTGAATATCCCACAATTTCTAGTACAAAATATCATCAAAAGATTCAAGATGTTGCTCTTGTCTGTACATATAGAATCAATTCTATTGTGCCAAAAACTGCTCATATAGGGTGGAGGGAGGCTCACTCATGCATAAGGGTCCACCAGCTGATCCATCAGTTCACCAGTGGAACAGTCCAAGCCTAGTTTGCTGCTATAGCTGTAGTTAGTGTTCTTTAAGTGATCTGCCCATTTCCTATTCCATGTATCCAACTAGTTTTTTGCACTACTGATACACTTGGAATTTAGGGACTGGCTTTTAGGCCATTGATGCTGTTTTATTCTGCAAAGAATAAAGTGATTAATATCAACAAAGCTTATAGTAAAAATAACAGTGCACAACTATATTTCTTTTAGCACTTGAAATCAATACGCCATGTTATATTGGCTTTACTGTCAAAATGTATAACTAAGCATTACTCAAGTCTTTTAGTCTTTATTCAGAAGTCTGAGACATTTACATTCCTTACAAGCAAAAAAATTCATAATCACATCATAGAACTAATAAAAAAAACACAAACTACACATTAAATATGCACGAAGCACATCCCACACACATTTTTCCAAATAACATATCACATTTCGCTTCACATCTCAATAACCTGCCTTTGTAGTTTGCCATTTTTAATAGTGTATAACATGTAGGTATAGTTCTATGTTCAAACAATTAATCTTATTCATCATTAAAGTGCATTCGTTTCTGGATCTTGAGGATGGTACATTATTAGGTTTTGTGCTTTCTTTGCAATTATATATTTGAATTACTGTATTTCAAGCCAAATTCTGTAAGTCTGTTAGCTGAATAAAATTGCTATATTTTCCCTACCTCGTCATTCATTTTGTTAAAATTGAAAGCGTCACTGACAGATCTCAAAGAAAATTGTGAATCGTACAAGATAACTCAAGGTAAAAAGGTAATTTGAATATAGAAAACTGACATAAAGATGGTTGTAACTATATTAACTTTAGTCAAAAATGACAATATTCTGAATACCAGGCATATTCTTGCATAGAAATGGGAACTATGTGATAGGTATTTTATTATTTGTTCCCACCACAACAGCATCTTAAAATAAGCATAACCTTCCTGCTATTATTGGTATTCTGCAATGTTTAGTTACACGTGGTACAAACTTACATAGCAGGTACTGTATGTATACAGGACTCTACATCACCAGGGTTGGGGACCAACTCAGATGTGTGTCACCCCTCTCTGCGCTGAACTCCTTTGTACACATCTCGAACCTCTTCCTAGAGTGTCCTCCCTTATTATGTATTTATCTATTGGTTCTGAGGTGTGGTCGCTATATGTTTTGGGGTGTGATGAAGGGGATCAAATGTACTATTTAAAATACAATGACTTATGGTGGGTGGTGCATATGTAAAGTGAGCTAGAGCGGTAGTTATGACCGAGCTGCTGTCCGGTTACGCTCTGGCACTTTACAGGAAAACAGTGTCCCATCCCCAATGTGCTGTCAGGAGTGGGGTGCATCACACTCACTTGTAGATCGTAGGCCTCCACTGTTTCCAGGCCTCCATCCTAGGGAGCCACCACAAACAATTATTTCTTCCTTTCCAAGCACAACACATCTTCACCCCTACCATTTGTTCCTCCTTTAGCATCCCTTCACCCACTGGCTCTGTTAGCCCCAGGGATCTCCCTTCCCATTCAGCAGTGCACCCGGAATCCATTACCTTCCATCTCGTTGGGCCCCCTGTTCATCTTCCCTTTTCCGCCAAAGGATACGATGTGCCCAGGAGCCCCTATGTCAGACTTTAGGCTCCGGGCACAACAAGAGAGGATGCTCGGATTCCAGTAAGGCGACCCACTGCTTTGAATGGTAGATACATGCTGACCGTAGCAACCCATAGGATTTGAACTTGGACTTGTCACTGTATTTGTTTATCTCCCTTACTATTAAGAAGTGCTACCTTTTATTAACACTAGTTTCCACCCACTGGGCAAGTTATTATTATTAACTGTGTCCTATCCTGTAGACTAAACCTATTGTTCTTATCCTATGTCCTATACCAGGGGTCTCAAACTCAGCTGGGCATATGGGCCGCACACGGAAAAACATTTAATTTGGGGGGCCGCATTATTTGCATGACAAAGTGACCTTTTTAGTGATAACATTTTATTTTCTATACACCTTTTGAACTGGTCCTCATCTTGCAGACATGGTCTCCCCTCCTGGTCCCCCATATTGCAGACATGGTCTCCCCTCCAGGTCCCCCATATTGCAGACATGGTCTCCCCTCCAGGTCCCCCATATTGCAGACATGGTCTCCCCTCCAGGTCCCCCATATTGCAGACATGGTCTCCCCTCCAGGTCCCCCATATTGCAGACATGGTCTCCCCTCCAGGTCCCCCATATTGCAGACATGGTCTCGCCTCCAGGTCCCCCATATTGCAGACATGGTCTCCCATCCAGGTCCCCCATATTGCAGACATGGTCTCCCATCCAGGTCCCCCATATTGCAGACATGGTCTCCCATCTAGGTCCCCCATATTGCAGACATGGTCTCCCCTCCAGGTCCTCATCTTGCAGACATGGTCTCCCCTCCTGGTCCCCCATATTGCAGACATGGTCTCCCCTCCAGGTCCCCCATATTGCAGACATGGTCTCCCCTCCAGGTCCCCCATATTGCAGACATGGTCTCCCCTCCAGGTCCCCCATATTGCAGACATGGTCTCCCCTCCAGGTCCCCCATATTGCAGACATGGTCTCCCCTCCAGGTCCCCCATATTGCAGACATGGTCTCGCCTCCAGGTCCCCCATATTGCAGACATGGTCTCCCATCCAGGTCCCCCATATTGCAGACATGGTCTCCCATCCAGGTCCCCCATATTGCAGACATGGTCTCCCATCTAGGTCCCCCATATTGCAGACATGGTCTCCCCTCCAGGTCCCCCATATTGCAGACATGGTCCCCCATCCAGGACCCCATATTGCAGACTTGGTCCCCCATCCAGGTCCCCCATATTGCAGACATGGTCTCCCATCCAGGTCCCCCATATTGCAGACATGGTCTCCCATCCAGGTCCCCCATATTGCAGACATGGTCTCCCATCCAGGTCCCCAATATTGCAGACATGGTCTCCCATCCAGGTCCCCCATATTGCAGACATGGCTCCCATCCAGGTCCCCCATATTGCAGACATGGTCTCCCATCCAGGTCCCCCATATTGCGGACATGGTCTCCCATCCAGGTCCCCCATATTGCAGACATGGTCTCCCATCCAGGTCCCTCATATTGCAGACATGGTCTCCCATCCAAGTCCCCCATATTGCAGACATGGTCTCCCATCCAGGTCCACCATATTGCAGACATGGTCTCCCATCCAGGTCCCCCATATTGCAGACATGGTCTCCCATCCATGTCCCCCATATTGCAGACATGGTCTCCCATCCAGGTCCCCCATATTGCAGACATGGTCCCCCATCCAGGTCCCCTATATTGCAGACATGGTCCCCATCCAGGTCCCCCATATTGCAGACATGGTCCCCCATATTGCAGACATGGTCCCCCATCCAGGTTCCCCATATTGCAGACATGGTCCCCCATCCTTGTCCTTATCTTGCAGACATGTCCCCCATCCAGGTCCCCATGTTGCAGACATGTCCTCCATCCAGGTCCCCCCCCATACTGCGCACAGGGCCTCGTCCCCCCATACTGCGCACAGGGTCCCTGTCCCCCCATACTGCGCACAGGGACCCCATCCCCCCATACTGCGCACAGGGTCCCCATCCCCCCATACTGCGCACAGGGTCCCCGTCCCCACATACTGTGCACAGGGTCCCCGTCCCCCCATACTGCGCACAGGGTCCCCGTCCCCCCATACTGTGCACAGGGTCCCCATCCCCCCATACTGCGCTCAGGGTCCCCGTTCCCCCCCATACTGCACTCAGGGTCCCCGTTCCCCCTCATACTGTGCACAGGGTCCCCGTCCCCCCATACTGCGCACAGGGTCCCCGTCCCCCATACTGCGCTCAGTGTGCCCACCCCCCCATACTGCGCTCAGGGTGCCCGTCCCCCCCCATACTGCGCTCAGGGTCCCCGTCCCCCCCATACTGCGCTCAGGGTCCCCGTTCCCCCCCATACTGCGCTCAGGGTCTCCGTCCCCCCCATACTGCGCACAGGGTCCCCGTCCCCCATACTGCGCTCAGTGTGCCCACCCCCCCATACTGCGCTCAGGGTGCCCGTCCCCCCCCATACTGCGCTCAGGGTCCCCGTCCCCCCCATACTGCGCTCAGGGTCCCCGTTCCCCCCCATACTGCGCTCAGGGTCTCCGTCCCCCCCATACTGCGCTCAGGGTCAGCGTCCCCCCCCATACTGCGCTCAGGGTCCCCGCCCCCCCCACATACTGCGCTCAGGGTCCCCGTCCCCCCCATACTGCGCTCAGGGTCCCCGTCCCTCCCATACTGCGCTCAGGGTCCCCGTCCCCCCCATACTGCGCTCAGGGTCCTCGTCCCCCCATACTGCGCTCAAGGTCCCCGTCCCCCCATACTGCGCACAGTGCTTTCCCCCATACTGAGCACAGGTCCCCTGTAGTGTATTTCACATGACAGAGAAAAAAAAAAAAAAGATTCTCACCTGTCCTCCGTTCCCTCGGCGTCCTTTCTGCACCTGTGGCAGGCACAGACCCCATAATGATCGCGGCTCTCTCCAGCAGCCGCCGTCATCAGCGCTGTAATGCAGTGTATTGCCGCGCAGAGACCGGCTCTCTGCACAGCAATACCAGTGCCAGCCGCCGGCCTATCAGAGGCCAGCAGCTGACATCTGCGCATGGCAGTGACGTCATACGCTGGGACGCCAATGTCAGCTGCAGGCCTCTCATAGGCCGGCGGCTGACACTGGTATTGACGCGCAGAGACCTGGTCTCTGCGCGGCAATACACTGCATTACAGCGCTGATGTCGGCGGCTGCTGGAGAGAGCCGCGATAGTTACGGGGTCTATGTGCCTGCGGGCCGCAAGAAGCAGCCGGAGGGGCCGCATGCGGCCCGCGGGCTGCGTGTTTGAGACCCCTGTTCTATACCGTTGCTAAACCACTTACTATATAAACAGTACTCATCTTATCCCTAATCTAATCCTGTGCTTACCCTGCACTATGCACTACTCACGTTATATATTAACACTAGTGTTGAGCGAGTATGTTCTATTAACCCTTTCGCTGAGTATGCTCGGGCCGAGCTCCGAGTATTTACAGCTGCTCGGTGATAAGGTTAAATCGCTCCCGTGTGCATGATTTGCAACTGTTTGACAGCTTTATTACATGTGAGGAATGTGTAAGAAATAGACATTCCTCACATGTAATAAAGCTGTCAAACAGTTGCAAATCATGCACACGGGAGCGATTCAAATACTGTAAATACTCTGAGCTCGGCCCGAGCATACTCGACGAAAGGGTTAATAGAACATACTCGCTCAACACTAATTAACACTTTACATTAATTACACGATGTACAGTACAGACCAAAAGTTTGGACACATCTCTTCATTTAAAGCTTTTTCTGTATTTTCATAACTATGAAAATTGTACATTCACACTGAAGGCATCAAAACTATGAATTAACACATGTGGAATTATATACTTAACAAAAAAGTGTGAAGCAACTGAAAATATGTCTTATATTCTAGGTTCTTCAAAGTAGCCACCTTTTGCTTTGATGACTGCTTTGCACACTCTTGGCATTCTCTTGATGAGCTTCAAGAGATAGTCACCGGAAATGGTCTTCCAACAATCTTGAACGAGTTCCCAGAGATGCTTAGCACTTGTTGGCCCTTTTGCCTTCACTCTGCGGTCCAGCTCACCCCAAGCCATCTCGATTGGGTTCAGGTCTGGTGACTGTGGAGGCCAGGTCATCTGGTGTAGCACCCCATCACTCATCCTCTTGGTCAAATAGCCCTTACACAGCCTGGAGGTGTGTTTTGGGGTCACTGTCCTGTTGAAAAATAAATGATGGTCCAACTAAACGCAAACCGGATGGAATAGCATGCCACTGCAAGATGCTGTGGTAGCCATGCTGGTTCAGTATGCCTTCAATTTTGAAGAAATCCCCAACAGTGTCACCAGCAAAGCACCCCCACACCATCACACCTCCTCCTCCATGCTTCACGGTGGGAACGAGGCATGTAGAGTCCATCCGTTCACCTTTTCTGAGTCGTACAAAGACACGGTGGTTGAAACCAAAGATCTCAAATTTGGACTCATCAGACCAAAGCCCAGATTTCCACTGGTCTAATGTCCATTCCTTGTGTTCTTTAGCCCAAACAAGTCTCTTCTGCTTGTTGCCTGTCCTTAGCAGTGGTTTCCTAGCAGCTATTTTACCATGAAGGCCTTCTGCACAAAGTCTCCTCTTAACAGTTGTTAAACCTACAAAAGACAAAAATATATCTCATACCCTACCATCATTATATATAAATGTAAAGCAAAGTTGCATAATAAATATAGGGTACTTAGTGAACTATTTTTGATCAAAAAAAGTATACAAGCCGTCCCACCAGCGGCAAGGTGACCCTAAATTGGGACGATACCTATACTGTCTATATTAAAAACCTTACTGTATATCAAAGTTGAAGTAATGCATATAAAAGGGTAGACAAATAGGACCGGGTCCCAACTCCAGACCACCTAGGCCCGTGGTAAGCTACATATATACTAATCAGCTCAACAAAGGGGATGCCACACCCTTAAATTGCACAGAATGCAAACAAGACAAAAAAACAAGCAATGTGAACTGAGGTCTAAGATGGTAGACATGCAAGAAATAGGAGCATGTTCACACTAGCAAAAAGAAGCAAAACCTACAAAAGACAAAAATATATCTCATACCCTACCATCATTATATATAAATGTAAAGCAAAGTTGCATAATAAATATAGGGTACTTAGTGAACTATTTTTGATCAAAAAAAGTATACAAGCCGTCCCACCAGCGGCAAGGTGACCCTAAATTGGGACGGTACCTATACTGTCTATATTAAAAACCTTACTGTATATCAAAGTTGAAGTAATGCATATAAAAGGGTAGACAAATAGGACCGGGTCCCAACTCCAGACCACCTAGGCCCGTGGTAAGCTACATATATACTAATCAGCTCAACAAAGGGGATGCCACACCCTTAAATTGCACAGAATGCAAACAAGACAAAAAAACAAGCAATGTGAACTGAGGTCTAAGATGGTAGACATGCAAGAAATAGGAGCATGTTCACACTAGCAAAAAGAAGCAAAACCTACAAAAGACAAAAATATATCTCATACCCTACCATCATTATATATAAATGTAAAGCAAAGTTGCATAATAAATATAGGGTACTTAGTGAACTATTTTTGATCAAAAAAAGTATACAAGCCGTCCCACCAGCGGCAAGGTGACCCTAAATTGGGACGGTACCTATACTGTCTATATTAAAAACCTTACTGTATATCAAAGTTGAAGTAGCTTACCACGGGCCTAGGTGGTCTGGAGTTGGGACCCGGTCCTATTTGTCTACCCTTTTATATGCATTACTTCAACTTTGATATACAGTAAGGTTTTTAATATAGACAGTATAGGTACCGTCCCAATTTAGGGTCACCTTGCCGCTGGTGGGACGGCTTGTATACTTTTTTTGATCAAAAATAGTTCACTAAGTACCCTATATTTATTATGCAACTTTGCTTTACATTTATATATAATGATGGTAGGGTATGAGATATATTTTTGTCTTTTGTAGGTTTTGCTTCTTTTTGCTAGTGTGAACATGCTCCTATTTCTTGCATGTCTACCATCTTAGACCTCAGTTCACATTGCTTGTTTTCTTAACAGTTGTTGAAGAGATGTGTCTGCTGCTAGAACTCTGTGTGGCATTGACCTGGTCTCTAATCTGAGCTGCTGTTAACCTATGATTTCTGAGGCTGGTGACTCGGATAAACTTATCCTCAGAAGCAGAAGTGACTCTTGGTCTTCCTTTCCTGGGGTGGTCCTCATGTGAGCCAGTTTCTTTGTAGTGCTTGATGGTTTTTGCAACTGCACTTGGGGACACTTTCAAAGTTTGCCCAATTTTTCAGACTGACTGACCTTCATTTCTTAAAGTAATGATGGCCACTCGTTTTTCTTTACTTAGCTGCTTTTTTCTTTCCATAATACAAATTCTAACAGTCTATTCAGTAGGACTATCAGCTGTGTATCCACGAGACTTCTGCACAACACAACTGATGGTCCCAACACCATTTATAAGGCAAGAAATCCCACTTATTAAACCTGACAGGGCACACCTGTGAAGTGAAAACCATTTCCGGTGACTACCTCTTGAAGCTCATCAAGAGAATGCCAAGAGTGTGCAAAGCAGTCATCAAAGCAAAAGGTGGCTACTTTGAAGAACCTAGAATATAAGACATATTTTCAGTTGTTTCACACTTTTTTGTTAAGTATATAATTCCACATGTGTTAATTCATAGTTTTGATAGGACGCCCTTTAAGAGGGAGGAAGCGCGCGCCCTAAGCACAGTGCCTGGGAAGCTGCGCGCCACAGCAGCAGGGGAGCAGGAAGACGCCGGAACAGGACCGCGGCGGTGAGGGGAAGGGCGTCTCTGCCCGGCAGGAGGCAGAGACGCCGATGCTACAATACCTCCCCTTTATGCCCCCTCTTCTTTAGGGCCTGCGAGAAATTTTTTAAGAAGATTAGGGGCATGAATGTTCTCCCTGGGTTCCCAAGACCTCTCCTCCAGGCCAAACCCCTTCCAATCCACAAGAAAGAAAGTCTTTCCTTTTACTCTCTTGGTGGCCAAAATGTCTTCTACCTCAAAGACGTCCTCAGCGGAGACTGGAGCTGGAGTGGTACCTGGATCGTCAGAGAAGGAATTAAGGACAACTGGTTTGAGGAGGGATACATGAAAGGAGTTGGGAATCCAAAAGGTGATCGGGAGTTTCAGCTTGTAAGCCACGGGATTGATTTGGTTCAGAACCTCGAACGGACCAATGAACCACGGACCGAACTTATAAGAAGGTATCTTGAGACAGACATATTTGGAGGAAAGCCAGACCTTGTCTCCCAGACGGAATTGAGGCGGATCCAGACATCTCTTATCAGCATATCTCTTCAGGACTGAAGAAGTGCAGATCTAGTGTATTCCCAAATAGCCAAAAATTTGCTGACGAGAGACTCCGCAGCAGGATTGTCCACTGAAGAGGAGACGGGAAACAGAATCCGGGGTGTCGACCGTAGACCACAAAAAACGGGGATTTAGTAGAAGACTCGCTCTCATGGTTGTTATAGGAGAACTCGGCCCAGGGCAGGAGCTCAACCCAATCATTATGGTGAGCGTTGACAAAGTGCCGAAGAAAGCTGGTAAGGATCTGGTTGATATATTCCACTTGACAATTGGACTGAGGATGATAAGCTGAAGATAAATCCAAAGAGACATCCAGCAGCTTGCACGTAGCTCTCCAGAAGTGCAAAGTGAACTGAATTCCGCGATCAGATGCAATGTGGAGGGGTAGGCCGTGAAGACAGAAGATGTGATGGATGAAGTTCTTTGCCAGCACAAATGCAGATGGAAGACCAGGCAGAGGGATAAAGCGGGCCATTTTAGAAAAGCAGTCAGCGACCACCCAAATGACAGTACAACCAGCAGAAACAGGGAGATCCATGATGAAGTCCATTGCAATGTGTTGCCACAGAGCGGAAGGCATGGGAAGAGGATGGAGACGGCCGGATGGAAGGTGCCTGGGAACCTTGTTACGGGCACAAGAGGAACAAGCCGCGACAAAGTCCGCAACATCCTTGCACAGGGAAGGCCACCAGTAATGTCGGGCGATGAGCAGAAAGGTCTTCCTCTGGCCGGCATAACCAGCTAGTTTGGATGAATGGCCCCAGAGTAGAACCTTCTTTCGATCCGGAACCGCTACAAAAGTTTTACTGGGTGGAAGATGAGACAGGTCAAACGGAGCAACAGTCATTACTTTGGAGGGATCAATGATATGTAGAGGCTCTTCCTCTTGGTCCGAAGACAGGAATGAGCGGGATGGGGCGTCAGCTTTAATGTTCTTGTCCGCCATGCAGTAATACAGAGTGAAGCAGAATCGGGCAAAGAATAGAGACCACCTGGCCTGACGCGGATTAAGTCTTTGGGCGTTCTGCAAATAAGCGAGGTTTTTGTGGTCAGTGTAGATGACCACCGGGTGCAGAGCCCCCTCTAGCAAGTAGCGCCACTCCTCCAGAGCTAATTTGATGGCCAGCAGCTCACGATCTCCTATGGAGTAGTTGCTTTTGGACGAGGAGAAGAGTTTGGAGAAGAAGCCGCAGGTTACCATTCTCCCAGACGAGGATTTCTGGGTGAGTAGCACTCCGGCTCTGGAGGAGGATGCATCAACCTCCAGGAAGAACTGCTTGATGCAATCTGGACGGTGCAGCACAGGAGCGGAGAAGAAGGCTTGTTATAGGGAGACTAAGGCTTTCTCCACTTCGGAAGTCCATTCCCTGGGATTTGCTCCTTTACGGGTGAGCGTGGAGATGGGAGCAGTCCAGGAGGAGAAATGAGGAATGAAGAGGCTGTAACAGTTTGCGAAGCCCAGGAATCGCTGAATCGCCATCAACCCCTCCGGTCGGGGCCACTTTAAGACGGCAAACACCTTCTCGGGATCCATCCGCAGACCAGTCTCGGAGATAACATAGCCCAGGTACGGTAGAGAGGTCTGCTCAAAGAGGCATTTCTCGAATTTAGCGTGTAGGCGATTCTTCCGGAGCTTTAGCAGAACCTGACGAACATCCCTCCGGTGTGAGAGCAGATCCGGAGAGAAAACCAATATATTGTCCAAGTACACCACCGCACAAGAATACAGGAGGTCTCGGAAGATGTCGTTCATCAGCTCCTGGAAGACGGCTGGAGCATTACAGAGACCAAAGGGCATCACGCGGTATTCGTAGTGACTGTCCCGGGTGTTGAATGCCTTCTTCCACTCATCTCCCTGGCTGATCTGGACCAAATTGTACGCCCCACGAAGATCGAGCTTGGTGAAGATCTTCGTGCCTTTAAGGCGGTTAAACAGCTCCGAAATGAGAGGCAGGGGGCACTTATTTTTCATGGTAATCTGCTTAAGGCCCCTGTAATCGATACAGGGACATAGAGAGCCATCTTTCTTCTTGACGAAGAAGAATCCTGCTCCAGCTGGAGAGGTGGATTTCTGGATAAATCCACTAGCAAGATACTCTTCTCTGTACTCAGACATGGCCCGGGTCTCAGCCAGTGACAAGGGGTAGATTTGCACGTGGGGAGGAGAAGCACCAGGTACCAGGTCAATGGGGCAATCATACGGCCTATGAGGTGGTAGAATCTCCGCTTCCTTTTTGTCAAAGTTGTCCGCATAGGACAAGTAGGGTGCCGGCAGACCAGGTAGATTAGCCGGAGTAGACGGGGGCCGAGCAGGACGACCCGGAACCAGACAGGACTCATGGCATTCCTGACCCCAACGGAGCACTTCCCCAAATGTCCAATTCAGGACGGGCTCATGTCTTGTAACCAGGGTAGACCAAGCAAGAGGGGGTGAGAGAGACCGGACAGCACATGAAAGGAAATCTTCTCCGAGTGCAGCATTCCCACCTGAAGGGTTACAGGCTGTGTGACGAGCAAGATGGTTTCCGGAAGAAGCCTCCCATCCACGGAGGCAACCGCCAACGGTTCAGCCAGACGTACAGTAGGAATCTGATACCACTTCACAACAGCCTGTTGAATGAGGTTCCCAGCGGCTCCGGAATCCAGATGGGAAGTCTCGAAGAAGCGGGTCTCACCACTGGAAATAGAAACAGACAGAGTCAAGGACTGAGAGGATTTACTTTTGCCTAGGACGACCTTTCCGAGCGGTCCTAGACACTGGAGTTTCCCAGCCTCACCGGGCAGGAACGGATCAGATGCTCTATACTGCCACAGTAGAAGCAACTCCCCTCGGCTCGGCGTGTTTCCAGGCGAGACTTGACCATCTTGGTTTGGTCAATTTTCATAGGCTCAGACGAACATGCCCGGGGAATTGCTGGTTGCGAGGCTGGTTGGAGCGAGACGCGGAAATCTTCTCTCCCGGGTAGTCTCCTTAGCACGTTCCATAAAACGGATGTCAATCCCGGTAGCTAATGACACCAGGTCGTCCAGGGTGGAAGGGATGTCACGACCGGCTAGTTCATCCTTGATCCATCCGGAGAGACCCTCCCAAAAGGTGGACACCAGGGCCTCGTTGTTCCAGGCAAGTTCAGATGCGAGGGTTCAGAAAGGTATGGCATACTGGCCCACAGTGAGACTCCCTTGGCGGAGACGGAGAAGTGAGGAGGCAGTAGAAGATTTTTGTCCGGGCTCATCGAAGACTTTCCGGAAGGCAACGAGGAAAGGCAGAAGATCGGACACCAGAGGATCCCCTCTTTCCCACAGAGGGTTTAGCCATGCCAATGCCTCCACGGTGAGGTGAGACATGATGAAGGCCACTTTGGCCCGGTCGGAGGTGAACTGGTGTGCCAGGAGTCCAAAGCCGGGTGCCACAGCGCCACTGGGTGGAGGTGCCACCAGAGCGGATGCTGCTCGGCTAGAGATGGACACAAACGGGGTCGACAGCATATCCAGGCGGGAGTTGACAGTCCACAGATCAGACAGGATAGTTTCCTGTTGGAATCTCTGACGTGAGACCTCCTGGTACACGTCAGAGAGCAAAGGAGCCTGGGGGTCACCGGGTTCCATGGCCTGTGCAAACTGTTACGGATCCGGGTGGTGGAACCTCTGTGCTTCGGTGCAAGGAGGGACCAGAGGGGCCTAGAAATGTGACAACAGAAGTGAGAGCTACAGTGGCAACCAAAAGTTTTGCTTTTTTTTAAAGTGTGATTACTTCTGTCTGGTTGTTGTGATGCCATTTCCCTGGTGATGAATTGAAAGTGCATGACCTTAATTTTATCCAAAATGCTTTTGAATATAGATATGATCATTTAATTAAAGAAGACTGCCAAAAGTTTTGCATATACTATTTATTGATCACAACATAGAGAGTAATTCATTGTTTACCATGCCATAACTTAGTATTTTGTAGCATAACCTCTTGCTTTAATTACTGCACAATACCGACGGGGCATTGAAGCCACTAGGGAATTCAAGACATCTTGAGGGATCTGGATTCATTCCACTTGCAAATCTGCAGACAATTCTTCTTTATTCCTAAGGGTACAGGCCCCAATTAGTCTCCCTAACTGATCCCAAAGGTGCTCTTTAGGGTTTAAATCAAGTGATTGGCTTGGCCTTTGCAACAGGCAAACATTTTTCTTTGCTAGCCAATTTTTGAATAAATTTGATGTATGCTTAGGATCATTGTCTTGCTGTACTATCCATCCCCTGCCTACTTTGCTTTTACCATATGGCAGCATTACATTCTCTAGTATATCCTTGTACATGTTAGCATTCATATTTCCATCAATTTTATGCAGAGTGCCAATGGCAGATGCAGAAAGCAACCCCAAACCATGACATTGCCACCACCATGTTTAACTGTAGGTGTTTGGCACCTTACATCATTACGTTTTCCATTTTGGTGGTATATATAGTGCTTGCCATCACTACCAAACAGATTGAACTTGGATTCTTCCGCCCACAATGCGAGTGATGGTGAACCTTTTGGAGACTGAATGCCCAAACTGCAATCCAAAATCCATTTATTTACAGTTATATGAAAAAGTTTGGGCACCCCTATTAATCTTAAGCTTAATGTTTTATAAAAATTGGTGTTTTTGCAATAGCTATTTCAGTTTGATATATGTAATAACTGTTGGACACAGTAATGTTTCTGCCTTGAAATGAGGTTTATTGTACTAACAGAAAATGTGCAATCTGCATTCAAACAAAATTTGACAGGTGCATAAGTATGGGCACCTCACCAGAAAAGTGACATTAATATTTAGTAGATCCTCCTTTTGCAAAAATAACAGCCTCTAGTCGCTTCCTGTAGCTTTTAATGATTTCCTGGATGAAGGTATTTTTGACCATTCCTCTTTGCAAAACAATTCCAGTTCAGTTAAGTTTGATGGTCGCCGAGCATGGACAGCCCTCTTCAAATGATCCCACAGATGTTCAATGATATTCAGGTCTGGGGACTGGGATGGCCATTCCAGAACATTGTAATTGTTCCTCTGCATGAATGCCTGAGTAGATTTGGAGCAGTGTCTTGGATCATTGTCTTGCTGAAAGATCCATCCCCTGCGTAACTTCAACTTTATCACTGATTCTTGAACATTATTGACAAGAATCTGCTGATACTGAGTGGAATCCATGCGTCCCTCAACTTTAACAAGATTCCCGGTGCCGGCATTGGCCACACAGCCCCAAAGCATGATGGAACCTCCACCAAATTTTACTGTGGGTAGCAAGTGTTTTTCTTGGAATGCTGTGTTTTTTTGCCGCCATGCATAACACCTTTTTGTATGACCAAACAACTCAATCTTGTTTTCATCAGTCCACAGGACCTTCTTCCAAAAAGAAATTGGCTTCTCCAAATGTGCTTTAGCATACCTCAGCCGACTCTGTTTGTGGCGTGCTTGCAGAAACTGCTTCTTTCGCATCACTCTCCCATACAGCTTCTCCTTGTACAAAGTGCGTTGTATAGTTGACCGATGCACAGTGACACCATCTGCAGCAAGTTGATGCTGCAGCTCTCTGGAGGTGGTCTGAGGATTGTCCTTGACTGATCTCACCATTCTTCTTCTCTGCCTTTCTGATGTTTTTTTTGGCCTGCCACTTCTGGCCTTAACAAGAACTGTCCCTGTGTTCTTCCATTTCCTTACTATGTTCCTCACAGTGGAAACTGACAGGTTAAATCTCTGAGACAGCTTTTTGTATCCTTCCCCTGAACAACTATGTTGAATAATCTTTGTTTTCAGATCATTTGACAGTTGTTTTGAGGAGTCCATGATGCCACTCTTCAGAGGAGATTCAAACAGGAGAACAACTTGCAAGTGGTCACTTTAAGTAGCTTTTCTCATGATTGCATACACCTGGCTATGAAGTTCAAAGCTCAATGAGGTTACAAAACCAAAAAAGTGCTTTAGTAAGTCAGTAAAAAGTAGGTAGGAGTATTTAAAACAAGAAAACGATAAGGGTGCCCATATTTATGCACCTGTCAAATTTTGTTTGAATGCAGATTGCACATTTTCTGTTAGTACAATAAACCTCATTTCAAGGCAGAAACATTAGTGTGTCCAACAGTTATTACATATATCAAACTGAAATAGCTGTTGCAAAAACACCAATTTTTAAAAAACATTAAGCTTAAGATTAATAGGGGTGCCCAAACTTTTTCATATAACTGTATCTATCGCAAAGTGCCAACACGGTAATTTTACCTGAATACTGAGGTTTTAGTTTAGAAAAACAACTCATACATTAGCACGCTATATGTAGAGTCTATAGCAGAGAGCTTGTAAGCGCTGCACTCCAAGCCTAAGATACTAGCCACCAATTGCAGAGGATATTTAATCAAAAGTAAAATTGCAAAGTTGTTTTTACTACCTCTTTGCAATTGAAACCCTTTATCATGATGAGAATAACACTTTAAGCCAGGGATGTCAAACTCAAATTCACAGAGGGCCAAAGTTAAAAGCTTGGACAAAGTCACGGGCCAACCTTGATATTTGTTAAAACAAATGTATATAATTGAGGAAGTTTTTCCATATTAAATAAAATAATTAACTTTTGGAATTATAGTAGAATAATATAATATGTTATGTAAAAGCAGTTAAAAGCATATGGCCCAATTTAAATATGTAATAACAAAACCTTGAATAATACAGATAATAAAGTAGGATGCAAACAAAACTGTCCCCAAACACAGTATGGTACCCCCACAGTATAATGACCATACTGTACCCCTCTCCCTCAATCCCCCCAACAAAGAATGGTGACCTCATCACAGTATGATTCTCCAACTGTAATCCCCACACAGCGTTCCATACAGAATAATGGGCCCCACATATTCCTCCATACAGAATAATGGGCCCCACGTGGTCGTCCATACAGAATAATGGGCCCCACATGGTCCTTCATACAGAATAATGGGCCCCACGTGGTCCTCCATACAGAATAATGGGCCCCACATGGTGCTGCATACAGAATAATGGGCCCCACATGGTGCTGCATACAGAATAATGGGCCCCACATGGTGCTGCACGCCGTATAATGGGCCCCACATGGGGCTGCACACCGTATAATGGCTCAAGAGTAAAATAATAATAATAACTACTCACCTCTGCTCGTTCCAACACTGATCTGGACTTCACATATCACAGTCCTACCTGTCACGTGCGCCATCTCCTCACCCTCCTCAGCGCTTCACTAGCGTCGCAGGCCACTCTCCTTAGGCCGCGCGCGTGCAGATTAGAGGGGCCGCGGCTCTAGTGAGAGGGGGATGGTGCGCGGGCTGAGGAGAGTGGTGGTGGTCGCAGTGCCCCGGCACAGGACACGCAGCGCGCGCCCCGGCACATGACACACAGCGCGCGCCCCGGCACATGACACACAGCGCGCTCTGGCACGTGACACACAACGCGCGCCCCGGCACGTGACACACAGCGCGCGCCCCGGCACATGACACACAGCGCGCGCTCCGGCACATGACACACAGCGCACGCCACGGCACATGACACACAGCTTGTGCTTATCCTATGGTTCATGTGCCAACAAGGAGGGCTCTGCGTGTCACCTGTGGCACGAGTGCCATAGGTCCGCCACCGCTGCCTTAGACCAATCTATCTCTTTCCATTGGCTGTGTTCTTTGGCAAACTCAAGTCGGACCTTCCGGCTCTTTGCAGAGATGAAAGACTTCTTGACTGAAACTCATGCATTCAACCCTACTGCTCTTAGCTACCGCACCACAGTTTGGCGACTCACTTTTACCCCATATTCTTCGTTCATTTCGTGCAAAATCTGTACAGCGCTTTTATGAACATCAGATATTGACTTTTTCTTAATTATGTGATCAACTCTGGAGGAAGTTTTCCGTGGTTGTCCACTTCAAGGTTTGTCAGTTGTTCCATAGCCTACTTTTTCTTTCTTTAATATACAAAATCTCACAAAATTAGAAAATCATCAAAAAGTTAATTTCAATAGTCATTACAAACAGTGATCTATTTCAAGTGTTTATTTCTGTTAATGTTGATGATTATGGCTTACAGCCAATGATAACACAAAAGTCATTATCTCAGTAAATTAGAATAATTAAGAAAAAACACCTGCAAAGGCTTCCTAGGCGTTTAAAAAGGTCCCTTAGTCTGTTTCAGTAGGCTCCACAATCATGGGGAAGACTGCTGACTTGACTGATGTCCAGAAGGCAGTCATTGACATTAAGTAAATGCAAAATAAAGTTTGCATTTCATTTGGAAATCAAGGTCCCAGAGTCTGGAGGAAGAGTGGAGAGGCACACAATCCAAGCTGCTTGAGGTCTAGTGTGAAGTTTCCACAATCAGTGATGGTTTTGGGAAGCCATGTCATCTGCTGTTGTAGGTCCACTGTGTTTTATCAAGACCAAAGTCAGCATAGCCGTCCACCAGAAAATTTTAGAGCACTTCATGCTTCCCTCTGTTGACAAGCTTTTTGGAGATGGAAATTTCATTCTTCGGCAGGACTTGGCACCTGTCCACACTGCCAAACGTACCAATACCTGGTTTAAAAACAACAGTATCACTACTGTTCTTGATTGGCCAGCAAACTCGCCTAACCTTAACCCCATAGAGAATTTATGGGGTATTGTCAAGAGGAAGATGAGAGACACCAGACCCAACAATGCAGACAAGCTGAAGGCTGCTATCAAAGCAACCTGGGCTTTCATAACACCTCAGCAGTGCCACAGGCTGATCGCCTCCATGCCATGCGGCATTGATGCAGTAATTGATGCAAAAGGAGCCCCGACCAAGTATTGAGTGTATATGCTGAACATACATTTCAGTAGGCCAATATTTAGGATTTTAAAAACATTTTTCAAGCTGGTGTTATAAAGTATTCTAATTACTGAGATAATGACTTGTGTTTTCATTGGCTGTAAGCCATAATCATCAACATTAACAGAAATAAACAATCTATATAATATATGAGTTTCACTTTTTGTATTGAAGAACTGAAATAAATTAACTTTTTGATGATATTCTAATTTAGTGAGATGCACCTGTACATGACAATTGACTCTAGCTACCTCTTTTTGGCTTTTGCCTGACTTCACTCTCAGAATAATAAGCTTCTTGACATCTGGTGATAAATTTGGCTTTGTCTTTGCCATGTTGTAAACTAAAAACACACACACAAAAAAAATTGACTGCCCATGACAAAATATGCAAAACATTTGGCCCATCAAATGTTGAAAATTAACACAAAGGGATAAAACAATGTCAAACACAAATTTTTGTCCTTATAGCTGACAACAATTTACTGCCGGTTTACTAAAATCACCAGGAAAATGGCATCAAAACAACCAGACAGAAGTAATCGCACTTTTAAACATTTTTTAAAACTTTTGGTCACCACTGTATATTACCATCCTAAGCTGACATGCTCAGGAGCAGAGGGATCGGCAGTAGGAGGAGGATGGAGATCCCAGCTCTGGAGTCATGTCAGGTGAGAATCAATATTGGCTGCCCACTCTCCCCAGTCCCGCAAGCTCGCTGCCTCGGGGTAACCCTTGACTCATATCTCCTTCAAACCACATAGCCAAGCTCTTTCCACTTCCTGACGACTCTAACTCAAAAATATCTCCCAAATCCGCACATTTTTCAACCATGAATCTGCAAAAATACTAGTACACGCAGCGACTACTGCAACCTCATGCTCTGTGGCCTCCCTTCTAACACTCCCGCACCCCTCCAATCTATCCTAAACTCTGCTGCCCGACTAATCCACCTGTCACCCCACTATTCCCTGGCCTCTCCCCTCTGTTAATCCCTGCACTGGCTGACCATTGCCCAGAGACTCAAGTTCAAAACCCTAACTTTGGCATACAAAGCCACCCACATCCTGTCTCCTCCATACATCTGTGACCCTAGTCTCTCCCTAGTACTTACCTGCACACAACCTCCGATCCTCACAAAATCTTTTTCTCTACTCCCCTCTTATCTTCTCTTCCCACAATCACATACAAGATTTCTCCCGTGCATCTCCCCTACTCTGGAACTCTCTACCCCAACATATCAGACTCTCATCTACCGTGGAAACCTTCAAAAGGAACCTGAATGTGACGCTAGTCACTAACTCACGGAGCGACCGTGAGTCAGATAGTCAGACGTTCCAGGGTCAATACCAAGAGAGCACGTAGATACCAAGGGAAAAGACAGAGTCGTAAGTCAGGTCACAGTCCAGGGTCAATACCAAGAGGAAGCGGAAGAAAGCCAAAGGACAAGACAAGAGGGTAGTCAGAACACAGTCCAAAGGGTCAGGAAGCAGAAGATCAGAACACTAAGCACAGAGAACAAACCTCACACAAGCTGAATGTACGTCTGGAAGAAACAGCTCAGTTAAGTAGCCTGGCAATCACCTGGAACATTGAGCACCTGGAAATAGTCAGTGCCTCCCAATCCCAGATTGGACAGCCGAGCTGTCAATCAACACACTGAACACACATATAAAAAAGGGAGCTCTAAATAGAATGATAGAGCTAATATGAATAGTCCCTGTGGGGGTCCGGAATAATATGTTAGAGAAAAGGGAGTCAAAATACCTCGTTGTAAACGTAAGTCCTGGAGCGCTAGAGACCTGCTGTGTCCTCCCCACACCCGACGGACGCCGTTTCGCTTGATCGCTTCATCTGGGGGTGTGTCATGAGACAGGTCAAACGGAGCAACAGTCATTATTTTGGAGGGGTCAATGATATGTAGAGGCTCCTCCTCCTTGTCGGTAGACAAAAATGAACATGATAGTGCGTCGGCTTTAATGTTCTTGTCTGCCAGGCGGTAGTGGAGAGTAAAGCAGAATCGAGCAAAGAATAGTGACCATCTGTCCTGATGCGGGTTTAGTCTTTGGGCATTCTGCAAATAAGCAAGGTTTTTATGGTCAGTGTAGATGACCACCATTCTCCCGGACGAGGATTTCTGCGTGAGCACGGCTCCGGCCCCGGAAGAGAAAGCATCAGCCTCCAGGGAAAACTGCTTGTTGCAATCCAGACGGTGTAGCACAGGAGCGGAGGAGAAGGCTTGTTTAAGGGAGACGAATGCTTTCTGGGATTTGCTCCTTTACGGGTGAAAGCAGAGATGGGAGCAGTCTGGGAGGAAAAATGAGGAATGAAGAGGCGGTAATAGTTTGCGAAACCCAGAAACCGTTGAATCGCCTTCAATCCCTCCGGTCGGGGCCACTTTAAGACAGCAGACACCTTCTCGGGATCTATCCGCAGACCAGTCTCAGAAATGATATAACCAAGAAACGGCAAGGAGGTCTGCTCAAAGAGGCATTTCTCGTATTTAGCATACAGGCGATTCTTCCGGAGCCTCAGCAGAACCTGACGAACATCTCCCTCCGGAGATCCGGGGAGAACACCAAGATGTCGTCCAGGTACATCACCACGCAGGAATACAGGAGATCTCGGAAGATGTCGTTAACAAGCTCCTGGAAGACGACTGGGGCATTACAGAGACCAAAGGGCATCACACGGTATTAGTAGTGACCGTCCCGGGTGTTGAATGCCATCTTCCACTCGTCTCCCTGGCGAATCCGGACCAGATTGTACGCCCCCCGAAGATCAAGCTTGGTGAAGATCTCCGAGATGAGAGGCAGGGGGTACTTATTTTTGATGGTAATCTGGTTTAGACCCCTATAGTCAATACAGCCAACCATAAGGGGTAGAATCGCCCGTGAGGAGGTGAAGCACCAGGTATTAGGTCGATGGCGCAATCATACGGCCTATGAGGTGGTAGTGTCTCAGCCTCCTTTTTGTCAAAGACGTCCACATAGGACTAGTAGGGTGCCGGCAGGCCAGGTAGGTTAGCCGGCGTAGCGGGGGTCGAGCAGGACGAACCGGAACCAGACAGGACTCATGGCATTCCTGACCCCAACGGAGCACTTCACCAGATCTTCAATTCATGATGGGCTCATGTCTCTGTAACCAGGGCAGACCAAGCAAGAGGGGATCAGAGAGATCGGACAGCACATGAAAGGAGATCTTCTCCGAGTGCAGCATTCCCACCTGAAGAGCTACAGGCTCAGTGACCAGCAAGATGGTTTCCGAGAGAAGCTTCCCATCCACTGAGGAAACCACCAAAGGTTCAGCCAGACGTATGGTGGGAATCTGATAGCGCTCCACAACGGCCTGTTGAACGAGATTCCCTGCGGCGCCGGAATCCAGATAGGCAGACTTGAAGAAGCGGATCTCACCACTGGTGACAGAAATGGACAGAGTCAAGGACGGAGAGGATGAACTCTTGCCTAGGACGACTTCTCCGAGCGGTTCTAGACACTGGAGTTTCCCAGTCTCACCGGGCAGGAACGGATGAGATGCTCTATACTGCCACAGTAGAAGCAACTTTCCTCGGCGTGGCGTGTCTCCTGGCGAGACTTGACCAACTAGGCTTGGTCAATTTGCATTGGCTTTGGCGAAGATACCCGGGAAATTGCTGGTTGCGAGACAGGCCTTTGGAAGGTTGGAGCGAGACACGGAGGTCTTCTCTCCCGGGTCATCTCCTTAGCACGTTCCAGAAAGCGGATATCGATCCGGGTAGCTAAAGACACCAGGTCATCCAGGGTGGAAGGTATATCTCGGCCGGCTAGCGCATCCTTGACCTGTCCGGAAAGGCCCTCCCAAAAGGTGGACACCAGTGACTCATTATTCCATGCCATTTCAGATGTGAGGGTGCGGAAACGCACGGCATACCATCCCACAGAGAGGCTCACTTGACGGAGTCAGAGAAGTGAGGAGGCAGTAGAAGATCTTCGTCCAGGTTCATCGAACATTTTCTGGAAAGCCGCGAGGAAGGCTTGGAGATTGGACACCAGAGGATCCCCTCTCTCCCACAGAGGGTTAAGCCACGCCAACGCCTCTCCGGTGAGGTGAGACATGATGAATGCCACCTTGGCCCAGTCGGAGATGAATTGGCGTGCCAGAAGTTCAAAGTGCAGCGTGCACAGATTTATGAAGCCCCGACATAGGACAGGGTCACCATCGAAACGTGAAGGCACAGAAAGCCGGGGTCCAAAGCCGGGTGCCACAGCGCCACTGGGTTGAGGTACCGCTGGAGTGGGTGCCGCTCGATAAGAGACGGACACCATCGGAGTGGACAACGTGTCCAGGCGGGAGTTGACTGTCCGCAGATAGGACAGGATAGTCTCCTGTTGGGATCTCTGATGAGAGACCTCCTGGTATAAGTCAGAGAGCGAAGGAGCCTGGGAGCCACCAGATTCCATGGCCTGTGCAAACTGTTATGGATCTGGGTGGTGGAACCTCTGTGCTTTGATGCAAGGAGGGACCAGAGGGGCATAACTAAGTGCCTACTCGGACCGACACAGGTCACACGGCAGCTTAGTCGACTCCGTGAACCAAGGAGAGACCGGGCAGGTGAACCAGGTGCCACTCTGAGACCGACCTTGTGTGAGAGCAGGTGACTCCCACGGGTCAGATGACAGGAACTGACCGGTACAGCGGATGAGCACGGCAGGTAGGCTGGCAGGTGATCCGGGTAGACAAGCAGGCGGGTACGGTGGATAGCCAGACAGGTACTCCGGGTAAAGGAGCAGGCGGACACGGGCGGTAACTTGGCAGGTGCTCCGGGTAGGCGGGCTGGCGGGCACGGCAGGTAATCTGCCAGACTGGCGGGCACGGCTGATAGACAGACTGGCGGGCAGGACTGTGAGACAGACTGGCGGGCATGACTGTGAGACAGATTGGCGGGCAGGACTGTGAGACAGACTGGCGGGCAGGACTGTGAGACATGCTGGCGGGCAAAGAACCTAAGGGCTGAGGAGAGTGTTAGCACACAAACAACAACCTTGCACAGACATCTCCATTTTGGAGGAGATGCTTAATATAGGGTCAGTCCTCCGGCCATTGGCCGGGGACTCTTTAGGACGTCATGCGCGGCCCCTTCAAGAGGGAGTGGTTGGAGCTCATAGCAAGTGAGCAAATCTGCTACATACAGGCGATCTGCTCATCGCCTGTATGTAGCAGAGTCGATCAGGCAAGTGCTGCTCCTTTTAGTCTCCCATGGAGTCTATTGAAGCAAGCATAAATTTAAAAAAAAAATGTTTTTAAAAATATTAAAAAAAATATAAAAGTTTAAATCACCCCCCCTTTTTCCCCATTTAAAATAAAACAATACACATACACATATTTGGTATCGCTGCTTTCAGAATCGCCCGATCTATCAATATAAAAAAAGAATTAATCTGATCGGTAAACGGCGTAACGAGAATAAAATTCTAAATGCCACAATGATTTTTTTTGGTCTCTGCAACATTGCTATAAAATGCAATAACAGACGATCAAAACATCAGATCTACCCCAAAATGGTATCAATAAAAACATCAGCTCTGCATGCAAAAATTAAGCCCTCATCCAGCCCCAGAGCATGAAAAATGGAGAAGCTATGGGTTTCGGAATATGGCACCACTTTTAGAAAACTTTGGATTTTTTTTCACCACTTACGGTAAATAAAAAACAACCTATACATGTTTGGTGTCTATGAACTCGTAATGACCTTGAGAATAATAATTGCAGTCAAGTTTAAGCATTCAGTGAACGTGGCGGGGGGTAGGGTGGTAGTCAGTGGCGAGTGGCATGTCAGTTTCAGTGATTAAATCCTCACCCTGGCCCCATACAGAAAAAGGGGACTCTGAGAACCCCTGTGTGTGTGTGTGTTGTGGTGCTTCTTTGGAGGAGACCTCCATACTCACTTCGGACCCGCCGTCCCAGGTGTCGACTCTTTTAGCCTTCAGAAGGAGAAAACCAGACCTGTTTGAAAACGTCTTTACTTGCAGCAACAGTCAGATACAGGGAGTAACAAGTGATACAGTCTCTTTGTGATCTCTTCACATACAGCGGCACTCTACCAGTGATGAAAGACACAGACACAGATTTGGATATGAAGATTAACGCCGAATGCGCCAGCCGTAGGGGTAACTCCATTCTCTGTCCCACTGCCTGACCTGCTTGGATCCACCTTCCTGATGTGGTTGTCCTGTCATGGCACGTAAGGTGAAGTTCCCAAATTGACCTCTCCAGGTACATCTATTCCTGTTGTCCCCACTGTCTAGACTGCTCGGATCAACTTTCCTGATGTGGTTGTCCAAAAACTCCCAGAATGTGACACACACACACACCCTTCTCACGTACAGTCATGGCCAAAAGTTTTGAGAATGACACCAAAATTATATTTTCACATGATCTGCTGGCCTCTGGTTTTTATTAGTGTTTGTCTGATGTTTATATCACATACAGAAATATAATTGCAATCATATTATGAGTACCAATAGGTTATATTGACAGTTAGAATGAGTTAATGCAGCAAGTCACTATTTGCAGTGTTGCCCCTTCTTCTTCAAGACCTCTGTAATTCACCCTGGCATGCTCTCAATCAACTTTTGGACCAAATCCTGACTGATAGCAGTCCATTCTTGCATAATCAATGCTTGCATTTTGCCTGAATTTGTTGGTTTTTGTTTGTCCACCCGTCTCTTGATGATTGACCACAAGTTCTCAATGGGATTAAGATCTGGGGAGTTTCCATTCCATGGACCCAAAATCTCTATGTTTTGTTCCATGAGCCATTTTGTTATCACCTTTGCTTTATGGCAAGGTGCTCCATCATGCTGGAAAAGGCATCTTTGGGCGCCAAACTGCTCTTGGATGGTTGGGAGAAGTTGCTCTTGGAGGACATTCTGGTACCATTCTTTATTCATGGCTGTGTTTTTAGGCAAGACTGTGAGTGAGCCGATTCCCTTGGCTGAGAAGCAACCCCACACATGAATGGTTTCAGGATGCTTCACAGTTGGCATGAGACAAGACTGGTGGTAGCGCTCACCTCTTCTCCGAATAAGCTGTTTTCCAGATGTCCCAAACAATCGAAAAGGGGATTCATCAGAGAAAATGACTTTGCCCCAGTCCTCAGCAGTCCACTCCCTGTACCTTTTGCAGAATATCAGTCGGTCCCTGATGTTTTTTCTGGAGAGAAGTGGCTTCTTTGCTGCCCTCCTTGAAACCAGCCCTTGCTCAAAGAGTCTCCGCCTCACAGTGCGTGCAGAAGCACTCACACCAGCCTACTGCCATTCCTGAGCAAGCTCGGCACTGCTGGTAGTCCGGTCCCGCAGCTTAAACAGTTTTAAGATACGGTCCTGGCGCTTGCTGGTCTTTCTTGGGCGCCCTGGAGCCTTTTTGACAACAATGGAAGCTCTCTCCTTGAAGTTCTTGATGATGCAATAGATTGTTGACTGAGGTGCAATCTTGGTAGCTAGGATACTCTTCCCTGTTAGGCCATTTTTGTGCAGTGCAATGATGGCTGCACGTGTTTCTTTAGAGATAACCATGGTTAACTGAAGAGAAACAATGATACGAAGAACCAGCCTCCTTTTAAAGTGTCCAGTGATGTCATTCTTACTTAATCATGACTGATTGATCGCCAGCCCTGTCCTCATCAACACCCACACCTGTGTTAATGGATCAATCACTAAAACGATGTTAGCTGCTCCTTTTAAGGCAGGACTGCAATGATGTTGAAATGTGTTTTGGGGGTTAAAGTTCATTTTCTGGGCAAATATTGACTTTGCAAGTACAGTAATTGCTGTTAAGCTGATCACTCTTTGACATTCAGGAGTATATGCAAATTGCCATTACAAAAAATGAAGCAGTAAACTTTGGAAAAATTACTATTTGTCTCATTCTCAATACTTTTGGCCATGACTGTACTTTCTCCTGTGTCCTCCTGACACGTCCTTACTAATCACTGTCCCTCACTCAACTGAACTAAGATGGCCGAAACTAAACTCCCAATTATGTGTACGTTTTCTTGTTTATTTTTGTTTTATCACAAATGCTGCATTTTGAGCTATGAAATGGATTTTAGTGATTTTTATTCAATATTTTATAACACTTTTTTTTTACTTTTTCACTGAGCCCCACTGTGGGACATGTGTAATTTTCACTTTGATCGCTTGTCTCATACACTGCAGTACTCCTGTACTGCAGTGCATGAGACCTGTCAGTGACTCAGCCTGACTCAGCCTGACTCAGCCTGTGAGACCCAGCTTATTGCTGGATCTCACAGGCCACCGTACCCTGGGATCATCACATGAGCTCAGAGTACCATGGTTACCATCGTGAGGGTCCGATGGTTACTAATGGGGTCTTGCGACCCCCTTGTAACCACTTAAATGGCGCTGTCACGATTGACAGCGGTATTTATGGGGTTAATCAGCCCTGATCGACATCGAAACCAGCCGGGGCCGATACTGCAGGGTATCAGCTGTCATATACAGCTGACAGCTGACACTTATGTCTCATTACCGTGAAAGAGTGGCGCTGAGACTTAAGTACTCTAAACGACTGCTGTGAAAATGCAGTCGTTAAGGGGTTAAAACATGAAATACCGAAAAGAGGCAAAAAATGCAGTGTCAAAATGCGCTAAAAACATTTACAAAAAATGCACTAAAATGCAATAGAAAATGCAAGTTACCTTATTTACTTAATAGGTGCAGATATGGTGCAGAACATCTGCAACATCAAATACTCACCAAAAACTCATCATGGGAACATTGCCAAAAAGTTTGGTTTTTCAAATAAACAAATTTACATTAAGGTTATGTGCGCACAATCAGGAATTGCTTGCAGAAATTTCTGCAGCGTTTCTGCAAGGTTCTGAACCTCTTGGCAGCAAAAACGCTGTGGAAAATCCACAGCATTTTTGATGCGTTTTTGCCTGCGGATTTCCTATGCTTTTTTTTCAATGCATTCTATTAGAAAAACGAAGGCCAAAACGCGTAAAGAATGTACATGCTGCTTCTTTTTCTGCACATGAAATTCAGTCAGGAAAAATTCTGATCATGTGCACAGATGTTGCAAAATGTCATAGGAAATCATGGGATAAGGTTTGCAGTGCATTTTTGTCCCATTTCTGCATGGAAAAAATGCACCAAAAATGCACCGTGTGCATATAGCCTAAACCACATTTTTGACAGCCACAGTAGCTTTTTGTAGTGTCTTGTGTATCAAAGTTAGCTTTGCAAGAAAAATGACTGAACATTCAGTAATTCATATGTAAAACAGGAAAACAACTGTCATTTTCTCGAAGCATAACTACTATTTTGCTTGATTTTTTTTAACCAAAAACAGTAACAAATTCATTACATTCACTTTATGGTTAATTTAAAGGTTGAAATATAGTTTAAATCTGTATGATTTCTGCCTGGGGTTATATAAAAATGGTCTGCTCAAACGTGAGGGGAAAATAACTTCAAAATATTTAATCTGTCTGAGCTTTTAAGACATTAGAAAACAGAATTTTTTTCAAAGAGGATATATTAAAAGAATTGATGGCTTATGCAAAATTATAGATATTCATTTTCAAGATCCTTTCTTAAGCTAGTGATAAAAATAAAGGAATATGCTTTCTTCCTGCCCTTCTGAAAATTGTACTGATTTGTAAATTCTCGGTTTCTAATTTGCAGTTCTGCACTTAGTAGCTACTAGTGATGAGCGAGCGTGATCAGCACTGCTCGATACTCGACTGAGCATCGGGGTGCTAGGTCACGCTCAGTACTTGATTCGCGGCTATTTTTCAGCCACTAAATATGCGGGGATTGCTTGCTAATCATGGTAATGCCTTAGCCATGTTGGCTAATGACATTAATGTGATTGGCCGGACACATCAAGTCATCGGGTCTATATAAGACCCGGAGATGCGATGCTCACCACACTGTACCCCGGAAACAGAGTAGAGAGAGGTGCTGCAGAAGGTTCCAGAATCCGCCAATGATTAGAAGTTTAAAACATGACTTTTAATGAAAAACAATTTAAAAAGTTATTTTTCAAAAACATATCAATGAAGTGGGAAAGGGAAAGGGAAAGGGAAGGGGAAGGGGAAGGGGTGACATGGGGGAGGGAGATTAAAAAAAAGGACACGAGTCTATCCGTTTCAAGCTGTGGAGCTCTTAGTCCTGACAATGTGTCCAAATGGTCTGAATTTATAGCAGGAAAAGGAAATAGCACATGGAGCACATGATTATTTCAGGTGTGTGCTGTCTTTGGGTGGTGTGTAGATGAAACCAGGCTATGAGACAATGTATGGAAGCAAACCCTTACCAAGGCAGCTAGTGTAGCCAGTGTGAATATTGCCCTATATGTCCAAGCATAAAATGATATAAAAGATGTCTAAATCTAAATACAGTCTTATTGTATAAGGGACTAGACCGAAAATCTACCATGAGACTTCAGAAATTAATCGGTGACTATGATATTTGCCTGGAAATATTTGTGGAGAATCAATTATTTAGTGTTGATAAAATTGCTTCATTGCAAAGAACCCTACATGTCTGAATAGGACTCAAGGAGATACGCTATGTTGAAAGTAGACAACATTAAAAAACCAACACCATATGAAGGACTACAAACCTCTTCAATTCCAATTTTAGAGCACCATGTGTTATGTGCAGTATTGTATAGTTTGTATATAGAAAGTTGAACGTTCTATGTGGTGCACTGACATTTTAAGTGTGACATTTTAATATGGAACAAAACAGTATGAGTAGTTATAATATACCAAATAAAGACATAATTTATACTGAGGAAAAGGTATTTACTCTGTCAGTTGTTTCATGGAGACATAAATTATTGCGTCGCAAGGAACCCTACGTGTCTGAATAGGACTCAAAATGATGCGCTGCTTTAGGAGTGGACAATATTAAAAAATAATATCATATGGTGGACCACAAGCCTCATCGCTTCCAATTTTAGAGCACCATATGTCATTGTATAGTATTGTGTAGCTTGTATATAGAAAAGTAAAAAGTTCTATGTGGAGTACAAACACTTAAAGGGGTATTCCCATCTCCAAGATCCTGTCCCAATATGTAGTAGATGTAATAATAATAATATTAGCAAATACCTTCAATTAGAAATGTACTATAGTATTTTTGATTCGCTATGCCACTTACCTCATGTGCAGTTATCGCAGGACCTTAGGTATCCATGGTTACGACCACTAGCAGCTAGCTAACTAACTGCGATTTTATCAGTGGACATAACCATGGATACCTAAGGTCCTGCGATGCCTGCACATGAGGTAAGTGGCATAGTGAATCAAAAATACTATACTACATTTCTAATTGGAGGCATTTGCTAATATTATTATTATTACACCTACTACATAATGGGACAGGATCTTAGAGATGGGAATACCCCTTTAAGGTGTGGCACTTTGATATGTAATGAGTAGTGTTGAGCGAGCATGCTCGACACTGCGTGGTACTCGCCCGAGCATCACGCTACTCGGGATGTTCGGCGAGCACCGAGCATTTCCGGGTTACTCGGGCGGGAGCTCGGGTCTCCGCCCTGCACGTCTTTACAGAGCCAATGAACATGCAGGGATTGCAAGCCAGTCACTGTAATGCCGCAGCCATGTTGTTTGTGGGCATTACAGTGATTGGCTGGCCGCACAGCGTCACCTCGAGTATTTAAAACCGGGCGCCGCCATCTGTGGTTTTGCAGTTCCACGGGTCAAATCTCTGTATTATCCTGATTTTTGCATTTTTTGCCGTAAAAAAAAACAGTAATAGTGTCTCCCTGACTGTTCAGACACCAATATATCTGTTTAAAAGAGTCTGGTGTAGGCCAGAAAAATAGAACAGTGGTTTTGCAGTTCCACGGGTCAAATCTCTGTATTATCCTGTTTTTGGCATTTTTTGTCGTAAAATAAAACTGTAATAGTGTCTCCCTGACTGGTCAGACACCAATATATCTGTTTAAAAGAGTCTGGTGTAGGCCAGAAAAATAGAACTGTGGTTTTGCAGTTCCACGGATCAAATCTCTGTATTATCCTGTTTTTTGGCGTTTTTTTGCTGTAAAAAAACTGTAATAGTGTCTCCCTGACTGGTCAGACACCAATATATCTGTTTAAAAGATTCAGATGTACGCCACATAACTATAACTGTGGTTTTGCAGTTCCACGGGTCAAATCTCTGTATTATCCTGCTTTTTGCATTTTTTGCCATAAAAAAAAAAAAGTAATAGTGTCTCCCTGACTGTTCGGACACCAATATATCTGTTTAAAAGAGTCTGGTGTAGGCCAGAAAAATAGAACTGTGGTTTTGCAGTTCCACGGGTCAAATCTCTGTATTATGCTGTTTTTGGCATTTTTTGCCGTAAAATAAAAACTGTAATAGTGTCTCCCTGACTGGTCAGACACCGATATATCTGTTTAAAAGAGTCTGGTGTAGCTCAGAAAAATATAACTGTGGTTTTGCAGTTCCACCGGTCAAATCTCTGTATTATCCTGCTTTTGGCTTTTTTTGCTGTAAAAGAAACTGTAATAGTGTCTCCCTGACTGTTCAGATACAAATATATCTGTTTAAAAGATTCTGGTGTAGGCCAGACAAATAGAACTGTGGTTTTCCTCTTCCACGGTTCTAATCTCCTTTTTATTACCCTTTTTACATTGATAGTGCGAGTGTAAGCTATTTTACTTCATTTACAATGGGCAAGGCGCGTGGCAAGGGACGTGGAACTGGACGTTCTGGTGATGGTGCGTGTAGAGGACGGGGCCGTGGCCAAAGTGAAAATGTGCCACAACCAAGAGCCACATCTTCTCGCTCCCACTTCTTGACCGAATTACTAGAGAAGCACACTACAACACCAGTATTGCAAACTGATCAGTGTGAACAGGTTATTAATTAGATAGCAGATAATACTTTCAGTTACCTGGGCACCACCACCTCTGGTCTGTCTTCCACACGGTCAAATTTTAGCAGCCGTGAGTCTCGACCGCATACTCCTCCTCACCCTGATGCTCCTTCCTCCCACCATGACGAGTGTCATCAGGCAGCAACTGATCCCACACTTGGACACTCTGAAGAGCTGTTCCCTGGTCCATTTCCATATTTGTGCCCCTCGCCTGCTCCGCTTGAAGTGGTGGAAGAGGAGATCCCATGTAGCGATGTCCAAATATTTGTACAGCCACGGCCAGAGGAAGTCGACGCTGGGAATTTGTCACAAGAGGTGGACGATGGTGAGACACAATTGCCACGAAGTGAGGAGGAGGATCGTGGTGCGCAAGTGGAAGAGGAGGAGGTGGTGGATGATCTAGTAACTGACCAAAGGTGGCAGGATGACACGCAGAGCGAGGCCAGCAGCACACAGGGGTAGGGAGGCAGAGTACCCCGACAGGCAGGAAGAAGCAGTGTGGTGGCCGCACACAGAAGGCGGGCAACAGTTCCCAGTAACACCAAAACGAGGGACGTTGCCAGTACAAACGGTAGTTCTTCCAGAGTCTGGAATTTTTTTAAAGACTCTGCTGATAACCCCAAAAAGGCCATTTGTACCACCTGCCATGCCAGCATCAGCAGGGGTGACAAAACTACCAGCCTGACCACCACCAGCATGGCACATGGCAGCAAAGCACCCGACTTTGTGGGGCGAACCCCAGGGTCCGCGACCAGTGTCAGTGGGTGTCACCACTGCTTCTTCTGCTGTTGTGCATGTGATAGAACCCCCTGTTGTGCGTGCAAGGCAATCCCCTGTCCATACTGTATGCAAAGATGCCCACTCCTCTCAGTCTTCACTTGTTATGGCAGTTTCTCAAGAAACAGCATCAACGTCCACGTCCACGGCCCACCGCAGCGTTCAATTGTCCATATCCCAGAGCTTTGAACGAAAGGGCAAATTCGCAGCCAACGCACCACAGGCCACAGTCCTAAATTCGCACATTTCACGACTGCTTGCGTTGGAAATGCTGCCTTTTAGGCTGGTGGAGACGGAATCCTTCCGCAACCTTATGGCGGTGGCCGTCCCTCGGTACTCGGTCCCCAGCCAACACTATTTTGCCCGGTGTGCCATCCCCGCACTACACAAGCACGTGTCCCAAAACATCTGCCGTGCCCTCAACAATGCAGTTGCTGGGAGAGTCCACCTGACAATGGACACGTGGACAAGTGCTTGTGGCCAGGAACGGTACATCTCCCTGACGGACACTGGGTAAACATAGTGGAAGCCGGGACCCAGTCGGACCTTGGGACGGAACACATCCTCCCCACACCGAGGATTGCGGGTCCTATGTCAGTCAGAGTTGCCCCCACAGTGTACAGCTCCTGAGCATGCTCCTCAGTTACAAGCTGGAAGCACTGCAGTACTGCCTCAGCCAAGCGGCAACAGGCTGTGCTGAAACTCATAAGCATAGGTGAGAAACCTCACACTGCTTGTGAGTTGTGGACAGCTGTGAAAGAGCAGGCAGATCTGTGGCTGAGACCGCTGAACCTACATCCAGGCATGGTCGTGTGTGACAATGGCCGCAACCTGGTGGCGGCTCTGAGGCGAGGCGAGATCACACACGTACCATGCCTGGCTCATGTGCTTAACCTCGTGGTTCAGTGGTTTCTTAAATCGTACCCCGAGTTGCCAAATCTGCTCGTCAAAGTACGCCGCCTGTCAGCTCATTTTCGCAAGTCGGCTATAGCTTCCGCCGCCCTTACTGTATTCCAGCAGCGTTTGCAGCTTCCGGCACACCGACTGGTGTGTGATGTCCCCACACGTTGGAACTCTACTCTCCACATGTTGCAAAGGATTTGTGAGCAGAAGAGAGCAGTTGTGGAGTACCAGCTGCAACAAGGCCGTCGATATTCAGGTCAGACTCCACACATAAGACCTCAGGAGTGGACCTGGATGTCTGACATATATACCATCCTGACAAACTTTGAGGAGTCCACCAAGATGGTGAGTGGCGATGACGCCATCATTAACGTCAGCATCCCACTTGTCTGTCTTTTGCAACGCTCTCTGCAGAAAATTAAAGAGGAGGTATTGCAGCCAGAGTATGATGAGATGGATCAAGAAGCCATAGCGGGCGATTACACACAGCCCAGCCTCATCTCATCCCAACGTGCATTGAGGGAAAATGAGGGAGAGGTGGACGAGGCGGAGCCGATGGAGGAAGAGCAGGAGCTGGTATCATGCGCTGTAGACGGTAGTACCTGTACAACTGTCATACCGTCGGTTCAGCGTGGGTGGCCTGAGGACAGGGAGGAGGAAGAGGAGGAGAGCATGGTCAGTCGTCATCTTGGTGAAGACACGGAAGTCTTGCCCGTTACCAGTCTGGCACGCATGACTGACTTTATGTTACGCTGCCGTAACCGTGACCCTCGCGTTGTCAAAATGTTGGGTGACAGTCATTACTGGTTGGTGACACTTTTAGACCCCCGCTACAAGGAGAACTTTCACTCTCTTATTCCTGAGGTGGAGAGGTCTACAAAAATGGGGCAGTACCAGAAGACCCTTGCTGCAGAACTGTTAAAAAAATTCCCATCTGAACACGCTAGTGGCAGAGGTCACAGTTCGTTGCCCAACCAAGGCGTACAGGCGAGAGAGACGCAACTCCAATCCAGCAGAGGCAGGGGAACACTGTCAATGTTCTGGGACAGTTTTCTGAGACCCGCCCAGCTTACAGGCCCTGAGGCGCGGGGTACTCTCACAAGGAGTGGAAAGTTTCAAAAGATGGTGAGGGAGTACTTTGCCGACCGTACCAGCGTCCTCCGTGATTCCTCTGTGCCTTTTAATTATTGGGTATCCAAGCTGGACTCTTGGAATGAACTCGCTCTGTACGCCTTGGAGGTCCTGGCCTGCCCTGCCGCTAGTTATCGGAGCGTGTTTTTAGTGCCGCTGGGGGAATTATAACAGATAAGCGCACTCGCCTGTCAACTGACATTGCTGACAAGTTGACCCTTATCAAAATGAACAAGGGCTGGATTGGGCCAGACTTCTCATCACCACCAAATGACAGCAGAGTAACATAAAGTCAAATCCACTGTGTTATTTCGGGAGGTGTATTCCCATGCACCGCTTCACTCCAACACCTGGGTATACGCTTCCTCATTTCGGCTGTTTTTTGCTCTTCTCCTTATCCTCAGCCTCCACCACCACTATACCACCAGGGTGACCTTGGTCCGTGTTGCCAGCATTGCAAGTTCCTCCGTCCTAATTTTTGGCAGCTTTTGCTTGGAAGGCATAGGCAAAGACTATGTGAGACCCACTCCCTAATAATGGGAATAATGTTTTTAAGATGCTGTCCTACATGTCTCTTGTATGCCAGCATGGCAAGTTCCTCCGTCCTAACTTTTGGCAGCTTTTGCTTGGAAGGCATAGGCAAAGACTATGGGAGACCCACTCCCCAATAATGATAATAATGTTTTTAAGATGCTGTACTGCATGGCTCTTCCAAGGGGCATTTAAACCGTCTTGTTAAGCTACTGCAACCTCAACGTTTCTTCCAAGGGGCATTGAAACCGTCTTGTTAAGCTACTGCGACCGCCACCACTTTTCCCAGGGGCATTGATATTGTCTTTTTATTCCACTGCGACCTCCACCATTCTCCCAAGGGGCATTAAAACCGTCTTGTTAAACTACTGCAACCTCCACGTCTCTTCCAATGGGCATTAAAACCGTCTTGTTAAGCTACTGCGACCTCCACCACTTTCCCCAGGGGCATTAAAACGGTCTTGTTAAGCTACTGCGTCCTCCACCATTCTTCCAAGGGGCATTAAAACCATCTTGATATGCTACTGCAACCTCCACGTCTCTTCCAAGGGGCATTAAAACCGTCTTGTTAAGCTACTACAACCTCCAGGTATCTTCCAAGGGGCATTAAAACCGTCTTGTTAAGCTACTGCGACCTCCACGTCTCTTCCAAGGGGCAATAAAACCATCTTGTTAAGCTACTGCGACCTCCACCACTTTTCCCAGGGGCATTGATATTGTCTTTTTATTCTACTGCGACCTCCACCATTCTTCCAAGGGGCATTAAAACCGTTGTGTTAAGCTACTGCGACCTCCACCACTTTTCACAGGGGCATTGATATTGTCTTTTTCTTCCACTGCGACCTTCACCATTCTTCCAAGGGGCATTAAAACCGTCTTGTGAAGTTACTGCGACCTCCACCACTTTTCCCAGGGGCATTGATACTGTCTTTTTATTCCACTGCGACCTCCACGTCTCTTCCAAGGGGCATTAATACTATCTTGTTAAGCTACTGCAACCTACACGTCTCTTCCAAGGGGCATTAAAACCGTCTTGTTAAGCTACTGCAACCTCCAAGTCTCTTCCAAGGGGCATTAAAACCGTCTTGTTAAGCTACTACAACCTCCAGGTATCTTCCAAGGGTCATTAAAATTGTCTTGTTAAGCTACTACAACCTCCAGGTATCTTCCAAGGGGCATTAAACCATCTTGTTAAGCTACTGCGACCTCCACGTCTCTTCCATGGGGCAATAAAACCGTCTTGTTAAGCTACTGCGACCTCCACCACTTTTCCCAGGGGCATTGATATTGTCTTTTTATTCCATTGCGACCTTCACCATTCTTCCAAGGGGCATTAAAACCGTCTTGTTAAGTTACTGCGACCTCCACCACTTTTCCCAGAGGCATTGATACTGTCTTTTTATTCCACTGCGACCTCCACGTCTCTTCCAAGGGGCATTAAAACTATCTTGTTAAGCTACTGCAACCTACACGTCTCTTCCAAGGGGCATTAAAACCGTCTTGTTAAGCTACTGCAACCTCCAAGTCTCTTCCAAGGGGCATTAAAACCGTCTTGTTAAGCTACTGCAACCTCCAGGTATCTTCCAAGGGTCATTAAAACCGTCTTGTTAAGCTACAGCGACCTCCACGCCTCTTCCAAGGGGCATTAAAACCGTCTTGTTAGGCTACTGCGACCTCCACCACTTTTCCCAGGGTCATTGATATTGTCTTTTTATTCTACTGCGACCTCCACCATTATTCCAAGGGGCATTAAAACCGTCTTGTTAAGCTACTGCGACCTCCACCACTTTTCCCAGGGGCATTGATATTGTCTTTTTATTCCACTGCGACCTTCACCATTCTTCCAAGGGGCATTAAAACCGTCTTGTTAAGTTACTGCGACCTCCACCACTTTTCCCAGGGGCATTGATATTGTCTTTTCATTCCACTGCAACCTCCACATCTCTTCCAATGGGCATTAAAACTGTCTTGTTAAGCTACTGAAACCTCCACGTCTCTTCTAAGGGGCATTAAAACCGTCTTGTTAAGCTACTGCAACCTCCACGTCTCTTCCAAGGGGCACTAGAACCATCTTTTTAAGCTACTGAAACCTCCACGTCTCTTCCAAGGGGCATTTAAACCGTCTTGTTAAGCTACTGCTACCTCTACCACTTTTCCCAATGGCATTGATATTGTCTTTTTATTCCACTGCGACCTTCACGTCTCTTCCAAGGAGCATTAAAACCATCTTGTTAAGCTAATACAACCTCCGCGTCTCTTCCAGGGGGCATTAAAACGGTCTTGTTAAGCTACTGCAACCTCCACGTCTCTTCCATGGGGCATTAAAACCGTCTTGTTAAGCTACTGAGACCTCCACCTCTTTCTCCAGGGGCATTAAAACCGTCTTGTTAAGCTACTGCGAGCTCCACCATTATTCCAAGGGGCATTAAAACCGTCTTGTTAAGCTACTGCAACCTCCACGTCTCTTCCAAGGGGCATTAAAACCGTCTTGTTAAGCTACTGCAACCTCCATGTCTCTTCCAAGGGGCATTAAAACCATCTTGTTAAGCTACTGCAGCCTCCACGTCTCTTCCAAGGGGCATTAAAACTGTCTTGTTAAGCTACTGCAACCTCCACGTCTGTTCCAAGGGGCATTATATCGTCTTGTTAAGCTACTACGACCTCCACGTCTCTTCCAAGGGGCATTAAAACCGTCTTGTTAAGCTACTGCAACCTCCACGTCTCTTCCAAAGGGCATTAAAACCGTTTTGTTAAGCTACTGCAGCCTCCACGTCTCTTCCAAGGGGCATTAAAACCGTCTTGTTAAGCTACTGCAACCTCCACGTCTGTTCCAAGGGACATTAAAACCGTCTTGTTAAGCTACCGCGACCTCCACGTCTCTTCCAAGGGGCATTAAAACCGTCTTGTTAAGCTACTGCAACCTCCAAGTCTCTTCCAAGGGGCATTAAAACCGTCTTGTTAAGCTACTGCAGCCTCCACGTCTCTTCCAAGGGACATTAAAACCGTCTTGTTAAGCTACTGCAGCCTCCACGTCTCTTCCAAGGGGCATTAAAACCGTCTTGTTAAGCTACTGCGACCTCCACCATTATTCCAAGGGGCATTAAAACCGTCTTGTTAAGCTACTGCAACCTCCACGTCTCTTCCAAGGGGCATTAAAACCGTCTTGTTAAGCTACTGCAGCCTCTACGTCTCTTCCAAGGGGCATTAAAACCGTTTTGTTAAGCTACTGCAACCTCCACGTCTGTTCCAAGGGGCATTAAAACCGTCTTGTTAAGCTACTGTGACCTCCACTTCTCTTCCAAGGGGCATTAAAACTGTCTTGTTAAGCTACTGCGACCTCCACCACTTTTCCCAGGGGCATTGATATTGTCTTTTTATTCCACTGCGAACTCCACCATTCTTAAAGGGGGCATTAAAACCGTCTTGTTAAGCTACTGCGACCTCCACGTCTCTTCCAAGGGGCATTAAAACCGTCTTGTTAAGCTACTGCGACCTCCACCACTTTTCACAGGGGCATTGATATTGTCTTTTTATTCCACTGTGACCTCCACCATTCTTCCAAGGGGCATTAAAACCATCTTGTTAAACTAATGCGACCTCCACCACTTTTCCCAGGGGCATTGATATTGTCTTTTTATTCTACTGCGACCTCCACGTCTCTTCCAAGGGGCATTAAAACCGTCTTGTTAAGCTACTGCAACCTCCACGTCTCTTCCAAGGTGCACTAAAACCGTCTTGCTAAGCTACTGCAGCCTCCACGTCTCTTCCAAGGGGCATTAAAACCGTCTTGTTAAGCTACTGCGACCTCCACCATTATTCCAAGGGGCATTAAAACCGTCTTGTTAAGCTACTGCAACCTCCACGTCTCTTCCCAGGGGCATTAAAACCGTCTTGTTAAGCTACTGCAACCTCCACGTCTCTTCCAAGGGGCATTAAAAGCGTATTTTTAAGCTACTGCAACCTCCACGTCTGTTACAAGGGGCATTAAAACCGTCTTGTTAAGCTACTGCGACCTCCACGTCTCTTCCAAGGGGCATTAAAACCGTCTTGTTAAGCTACTGCGACCTCCACCACTTTTCCCAGGGGCATTGATATTGTCTTTTTATTCCACTGCGACCTCCACCATTCTTCCAAGGGGCATTAAAACCGTCTTGTTAAGCTACTGCGACCTTCACGTCTCTTCCAAGGGGCATTAAAACCGTCTTGTTAAGCTACTGCGACCTCCACCACTTTTCACAGGGGCATTGATATTGTCTTTTTATTCCACTGTGACCTCCACCATTCTTCCAAGGGGCATTAAAACCATCTTGTTAAGCTACTGCGACCTCCACCACTTTTCCCAGGGGCATTGATATTGTCTTTTTATTCCACTGCGACCTCCACGTCTCTTCCAAGGGGCTTTAAAACTGTCTTGTTAAGCTCCTGCAAACTCCACATCTCTTCCAAGGGGCATTAAAACCATCTTGTTAAGCTACTGCAACCTCCACCACTTTTCCCAAGGGCAATGATATTGTCTTTTTATTCCACTGCGACATCCACGTCTCTTCCAAGGGGCATTAAAACAGTCTTGTTAAGCTACTGCAACCTCCACGTCTCTTCCAAGGGGCATTAAAACTGTCTTGTTAAGCTACTGCAACTTCCACGTCTCTTCCAAGGGACATTAAAACCGTCTTGTTAAGCTACTGCAACCTCCATGTCTCTTCCATGGGGCATTAAAACCATCTTGCTAAGCTACTGCAACCTCCATGTTTCTTCCAAGGGGCACTAAAACCATCTTGTTAAGCTACTGTGACCTCCACGTCTCTTCCAAGAGGCATTAAAACCGTCTTGTTAAGCTACTGCGACCTCCACCACTTTTCCCAGGTGCATTGATATTGTCTTTTTATTCCACTGCGACCTCCACCATTCTTCCAAGGGGCATTAAAACCGTCTTGTTAAGCTACTGCGACCCCCACCACTTTTCCCAGGGGCATTGATGTTGTCTTTTTATTCCACTGCGATCTCCACCATTCTTCCAAGGGCCATTAAAACCGTCTAGTTAAGCTGCTGCGACCTCCACCACTTTTCCAAGGGGCATAGATATTGTCTTTTTATTCCACTGTGACCTCCTCGTCTCTTCCAAGGAGCATTAAAACCGTCTTGTTAAGCTACTGCAACCTCCACGTCTCTTCCAAGGTGCATTAAAACCGTCTTGTTAAGCTACTGCAACCTCCACATCTCTTCCAAGGGGCATTAAAGCCATCTTGTTAAGCTACTGCGACCTCCACTACTTTCCCCAGGGACATTAAAACCATCTTGCTAAGCTACTGCGACCTGCACCATTCTTCCAAGGGGCATTAAAGCCGTCTTGTTAAGCTACTGCGACCTCCACCATTCTTCCAACGGGCATTGCATTTCCTCCTATTTTTAGTCAGCTTTTGCTTTTCAATGCATAGGCGAACACTAAGGGAGACCCACTCCCCAATAATGGGTAGAAGGTTTTTAGTATGCTGTAATCCACGTCTGTTTCAAGGGGCATTGCAGTTCCTCATAGTTTTTGGAAGCCTTCCATTCACTGCTTAGGCCAACAGTGTACAGGAGACCCAGTTACTATAAATGGAAAAAACGGTTTAGTTAAGGCCCTCTGACCTCCATGTTACTTCCAAGGAGCATTGGAGTGCCTCGAAATTTTTATTAGGCATTGCACTCACTGCATGCCCTTTAACTGTGTAGCCGAACCACTCCTTTTGGTACAGAAACATATCCTACAAGACATGTGTGATTGACTGGCCTGATATTGATGTGAATGGTCCCTGTTCCTCCTGCTCTTTCTCCTTTGCCACCGCTACTACTTACAAGCGGTTGCATTCCAAGAAAACAAAGCAGACGCTAACTGCTATCATCATCATCATGCTCCTTATCTTGGCACTCTTAACTCCCAGGATGGAGAAGCCAGGGCCCAACGGAGGAGTCTGGTTCTCTGGTGGGCTCGTACAATGCTGCCCTAAAGCAGGCCAGGCTAAGAAAAGTGTGGGGGAAGTTTCAAGGAGAAATAGGGGCGGCTGGGGAGCTTTTATGGATACCCGGCCGCCCACAGGCGACTAGGGACCATGTGTGGACACCCGGCCGCGGGGCTGCTGGGGACCGAGTATGGACACACGGCTGCCCCCTGGCAGCTGGGGACCAAGCATGGACACCCGGCCGCCGGGCGGCTGGGGACTGAGTATGGATACCTCGCTGCTGAAGCAGCCATGAGGTAGTGGCCAGCTTCGGCCTCCTTCAAACTAAAAGGCCCCATTTCAAGTGCAAGCTAGCAGTATGGTATTGCAGCCTGGGGGTGGGTGGGTGGCAGGTTGCACACTTACGCTTGCATTCCAAGAAAACAAAGCAGATGCTAACTTCTATCATCATCATGCTCCTCACCTTGACACTCTCAACTCCAGTGATGGAGAAGCCAGGGTCCACCGGCGGAGTATGGTTCTCTGGTGGGCTCGTCCAATGCTGCCCTAAAGCAGGCCAGGCTAAGATATGTGTGGGGGAAGTTTCAAGGGGAAATAATAGGGGCGGCTGGGGACCGTTTATGGACACCTGGCCGCGTCTGCTTTGTTTTCTTGGAATGCAAGCGCATGTCTGTAGTAGCGGCTAGGCCTGAGGTGGTCAGCGTTTTGGCGCATATCCTACCTCCTCCGAGGACTGCTGGATGTTTTCCTGCTACTATCCCAGTTCTATGACTCCTGTTAAAACAAAGCTTCAGGTGATGAATGATGGATGAGTGAGGTGGTGGCAAAGGAGAAAGAGCAGGAGGAACAGGGACCATTCACATCAATATCAGGCCAGTCAACCACACGTCTTGTAGGATATGTTTCTGTACCAAAAGGAGCGGTTCAGCTACACAGTTATAGGGCATACAGTGAGTGCAATGCCTACCAAAAATTTAGAGGCACTCCAATGCCCCTTGGAAGTGACATGGAGGTCAGAGGGCCTTAACTAAACCATTTTTTCCATTTATAGCAACTGTTGGCCTAAGCAGTGAATGGAAGGCTTTCCAAAAATTATGAGGAACTGCAGTGCCCCTTGAAACAGACGTGGATTACAGCATACTAAAAACCTTCTACCCATTATTGGGGAGTGGGTCTCCCTTAGTGTTCGACTATGCATTGAAAAGCAAAAGCTGACTAAAATTAGGAGGAAATGCAATGCCATTTGGAAGAATGGTGGAGGTCGCAGTGGAATAAAAAGACAATATCAATGTCCAATGCAGTAGCTTAACAAAATGGTTTTAATGCCCCTTGGAAGAATAGTGGAGGTCGCAGTAGCTTAACAAGACGGTTTTAATGCCCCTGGGGAAAGTGGTGGAGGTCACAGTAGCTTAACAAGATGGTTTTAATGCCCCTTGGAAGAGACGTGGAGGTTGCAGTAGCTTACCAAGACGGTTTTAATGCCCCTTGGAAGAGACGTGGAGGTTGCAGTAGCTTAACAAGACGGTTTTAATGCCCCTTGGAAGAGACGTGGAGGTCACAGTGGAATAAAAAGACAATATCAATGCCCTTAGGAAAAGTGGTGGAGGTCGCAGTAGCTTAACAAGACGGTTTTAATGCCCCTTGGAAGAATGGTGGAGGTCGCAGTGGAATAAAAAGACAATATCAATGCCCCTGGCAAAAGAGGTGGAGGTCGCAGTAGCTTAACAAGACGGTTTTAAAGCCCTTTGGAAGAGACGTGGAGCTCGCAGTAGCTTAACAAGACGGTTTTAATGCCCCTTGGAAGAGACGTGGAGGTCGCAGTAGCTTAACAAGATGGTTTTAATGCCGCTTGGAAGAGACGTGGAGGTTGCAGTAGCTTACCAAGACGGTTTTAATGCCCCTTGGAAGAGACGTGGAGGTTGCAGTAGCTTAACAAGACGGTTTTAATGCCCCTTGGAAGAGACGTGGAGGTCGCAGTGGAATAAAAAGACAATATCAATGCCCTTGGGAAAAGTGGTGGAGGTCGCAGTAGCTTAACAAGACGGTTTTAATGCCCCTTGGAAGAATGGTGGAGGTCGCAGTGGAATAAAAAGACAATATCAATGCCCCTGGAAAAAGAGTTGGAGGTCGCAGTAGCTTAACAAGACGGTTTTAAAGCCCTTTGGAAGAGACGTGGAGCTCGCAGTAGCTTAACAAGACGGTTTTAATGCCCCTTGGAAGAGACGTGGAGGTCGCAGTAGCTTAACAAGACGGTTTTAATGCCCCTTGGAAGAGACGTGGAGGTTGCTGTAGTTTAACAAGACGGTTTTAATGCCCCTTGGAAGAGACGTGGAGGTTGCAGTAGCTTAACAAGACGGTTTTAATGCCCCTTGGAAAAGACGTGGAGGTTGCAGTAGCTTAACAAGACGGTTTTCATGCCCCTTGGAATAGACATGGAGGTCGCAGTGGAATAAAAAGACAATATCAATGCCCCTGGGAAAAGAGGTGGAGGTTGCAGTAGCTTACCAAGACGGTTTTAATGCCCCTTTGAAGAATGGTGGAGGTCGCAGTGGAATAAAAAGACGATTTCAATGCCCCTGGGAAAAGTGGTGGAGGTCACAGTAGCTTAACAAGACGGTTTAAATGCCCCTTGGAAGAATGGTGGAGGTCACATTGGAATAAAAAGACAATATCAATGCCCCTGGGAAAAGTGGTGGAGGTGGCAGTAGCTTAACAAGATGGTTTTAATGCCCCCTGGAAGAGACGTGGAGGTCGCAGTAGCTTAACAAGACGGTTTTAATGCCCCTTGGAAGAGATGTGGAGGTTGCAGTAGCTTAATAAGACGGTTTTAATGCCTCTTGGAAGAGATGTGGAGGTTGCAGTAGCTTAACAAGATGGTTTTAATGCCACTTGGAAGAGACGTGGAGGTTGCAGTAGCTTAACAAGACGGTTTTAATGCCCCTTGGAAAAGAAGTGGAGGTTGCAGTAGCTTAACAAGACGGTTTTCATGCCCCTTGGAATAGACATGGAGGTCGCAGTGGAATAAAAAGACAATATCAATGTCCCTGGGAAAAGTGGTGGAGGTTGCAGTAGCTTAACAAGATGGTTTTATTGCCCCTTGGTAGAATGGTGGATGTCGCAGTGGAATAAAAAGACCACATCAATGCCCCTGGGAAAAGTGGTGGAGGTTGCAGTAGCTTAACAAGACGGTTTTAATGCCCCTTTGAAGAATGGTGGAGGTCGCATTGGAATAAAAAGACAATATCAATGCCCCTGGGAAAAGTGGTGGAGGCCGCAGTAGCTTAACAAGATGGTTTTAATGCCCCTTGGAAGAATGGTGGAGGTCACAGTGGAATAAAAAGACAATATCAATGCCCCTGGGAAAAGTGGTGGAGGTCACAGTAGCTTAACAAGATGGTTTTAATGCCCCCTGGAAGAGACGTGGAGGTCGCAGTAGCTTAACAAGACAGTTTTAATGCCCCTTGGAAGAGAAGTGGAGTTTGCAGTAGCTTAACAAGACGGTTTTAATGCCTCTTGGAAGAGATGTGGAGGTTGCAGTAGCTTAACAAGATGGTTTTAATGCCCCTTGGAAGAGACATGGAGGTTGCAGTAGCTTAACAAGACGGTTTTAATGCCCCTTGGAAAAGACATGGAGTTTGCAGTAGCTTAACAAGACGGTTTTCATGCCCCTTGGAATAGACGTGGAGGTTGCAGTGGAATAAAAAGACAATATCAATGCCCCTGGGAAAAGTGGTGGAGGTTGCAGTAGCTTAACAAGATGGTTTTAATGCCCCTTGGTAGAATGGTGGAGGTCGCAGTGGAATAAAAAGACAACATCAATGCCCCTGGGAAAAGTGGTGGAGGTTGCAGTAGCTTAACAAGACGGTTTTAATGCCCCTTTGAAGAATGGTGGAGGTCGCATTGGAATAAAAAGACAATATCAATGCCCCTGGGAAAAGTGGTGCAGGCCGCAGTAGCTTAGCAAGACGGTTTAAATGCCCCTTGAAAGAGCCATGCAGTACAGCATCTTAAAAACATTATTCCCATTATTGGGGAGTGGGTCTCCCATAGTCTTTGCCTATGCCTTCCAAGCAAAAGCTGCCCAAAATTAGGATGGAGGAACTTGCAATGCTGGCAACCAAGAGCCATGCAGTACAGCATCTTAAAAACATTATTCTCAATATTGGGGAATGGGTCTTCCATAGTCTTTGCCTATGCCTTCCAAGCAAAAGCTGCCAAAAATTAGGACGGAGGAATTTGCAATGCTGGCAACACAGACCAAGGTCACCCTAGTGGTATAGTGGTCGTGGAGGCTGAGGATAAGGAGAAGAGCAAAATACAGTTGAAATGAGGGAGCGTATACCCATGTGTGGGTGTGAAGCGTTGCATGGATATACACCTCCCGAAATAACACAGTGGATTTGATTTTATGTTACTCTGCTGTCATTTGGTGGTAATGAGAAGTCTGGCCCAATCCAGCCCTTGCTCATTTTGATAAGGGTCAGCTTGTCAGCATTGTCAGTTGACAGGCGAGTGCGCTTATCTGTTATAATTCCCACAGTACTAAAAACATGCTCCGATAGCACGCTAGCGGCAGGGCAGGCCAGGACCTCCAAGGCGTACAGAGCGAGTTCATTCCAAATGTCCAGCTTGGATACCCAATAATTAAAAGGCACAGAGGAATCACGGAGGACGCTGGTACGGTCGGCAACGTACTCCCTCGCCATCTTTTGAAACTTTCCACTCCTTGTGAGAGTACCCCGCGCCTCAGGGCCTGTAAGCTGGGCGGGTCTCAGAAAACTGTCCCAGAATGTTGACAGTGTTCCCCTGCCTCTGCTGGATTGGAGTTGTGTCTCTCTCGCCTGTACGCCTTGGTTGGGAAACGAACTGTGACCTCTGCCGCTAGCGTGTTCAGATGGGAATTTTTTTAACAGTTCTGCTGCAAGGGCCTTCTGGTACTGCCCCATTTTTGTAGACCTCTTCACCTCAGGAATAAGAGAGTGAAAGTTCTCCTTGTAGCGGGGGTCTAAAAGTGTCACCAACCAGTAATGACTGTCACCCAACATTTTGACAACGCGAGGGTCACGGTTAAGGCAGCGTAACATAAAGTCAGTCATGCGTGCCAGACTGGTAAAGGGCTAGAGTTCCGTGTCCTCACCAAGATGACGACTGACCATGCTCTCCTCCTCCTCCTTCTCCCCCCTGTCCTCAGGCCACCCACGCTGAACCGACGGTATGACAGTTGTACAGGTACTACCGTCTACAGCGCATGATACCAGCTCCTGTTCTTCCTCTTCTGTCACCTCCTCCTCCTCCTCTCCCTCATTGTCCCCCAATGCAGGTTGGGATGATATGAGGCTGGGCTGCGTGTAATTGCCCGCTATGGCTTCTTGATCCATCTCATCATACTCTGGCTGCAATGCCTACTCTTTAATTCTCTGCAGAGAGCGTTGCAAAAGACAGACAAGTGGGATGCTGACGCTAATGATGGCGTCATCGCCACTCACCATCTTGGTGGACTCCTCAAAGTTTGTCAGGATGGTACATATGTCAGACATCCAGGTCCACTCCTGAGGTCTTATGTGTGGAGTCTGACCTGAATATTTACGGCCTTGTTGCAGCTGGTACTCCACAACTGCTCTCTTGTGCTCACAAATTCTTTGCAACATGTGGAGGTTAGAGTTCCAACTTGTGGGGACATCACACACCAGTCGGTGTGCCGGAAGCTGCAAACACTGCTGCAACATAGCAAGGGCGGCGGAAGCTGTAGCCGACTTGTGAAAATGAGCTGACAGGCGGCGTACTTTGACGAGCAGATCTGGCAACTCGGGGTACGATTTAAGAAACCGCTGAACCACGAGGTTAAGCACATGAGCCAGGCATGGTACGTGTGTGATCTCGCCTCGCCTCAGAGCCGCCACCAGGTTACGGCCATTGTCTCACACGACCATGCCTGGATGTAGGTTCAGCGGTCTCAGCCACAGATCTGCCTGCTCTTTCACAGCTGTCCACAACTCACAAGCAGTGTGAGGTTTATCACTTAAGCTTATGAGTTTCAGCACAGCCTGTTGCCGCTTTGCTGAGGCAGTACTGCAGTGTTTCCAGCTTGTAACTGATGTGGTGATATCTGAGATGGAGGCTGAACATGAGGAGGAGGAGGATGATGCGCTGGAGCTGTGCAGTGTGGGGGCAACTCTGACTGACATAGGGCCCGCAATCCTCGGTGTGTGGAGGATGTGTTCCGTCCCAAGGTCTGACTGGGTCCCGGCTTCCACTATGTTTACTCAGTGTGCCGTCAGGGAGATGTACCGTCCCTGGCCACAAGTACTTGTCCACGTGTCCGTTGTCAGGTGGACTCTCCCAGTAACTGCGTTGTTGAGGGCACGGCAGATGTTTTGGGACACGTGCTTGTGTAGTGCGGGGATGGCACATCGGGCAAAATAGTGTCGACTGGGGACCGAGTACTGAGGGACGGCCACTGCCATAAGGTTGCGAAAGGATTCCGTCTCCACCAGCCTAAAAGGCAGCATTTCCAACGCAAGCAGTCATGAAATGTGCGAATTTAGGACTGTGGCCTGTGGGGCGTTAGCTGCGAATTTGCGCTTTCGTTCAAAGCTCTGGGATATGGACAATTGAATGCTGCGGTGGGACGTGCACGTGGACGTTGATGCTGTTTCTTGAGAAACTGCCATAACAAGTAAAGACTGAGAGGAGGGGGCATCTTTGCATGCAGCATGGACAGGGGATTGCCTTGCACGCACAACAGGGGGTTCTTTTACATGCACAACAGCGGAAGAAGCAGTGGTGACACCCGCTGACACTGGTCGTGGACCCTGGGGTTCGCCCCTCAAAGTCGGGTGCTTAGCTGCCATGTGCTTGATCATGCTGGTGGTGGTCAGGCTGGTAGTTTTATCACCTCTGCTGATGCTGGCATGGCAGGTGGTAGAAATGGCCTTTCTGGGGTTATCAGCAGAGTCTTTAAAAAAAATCCAGACTCTGGAAGACCTACCGGTTGTACTGGCAACATCCCTCGTGTTGGTGTTACAGGGAACTGTTGCCCGCCTACTGTGTGAGGCCACCACACTGCTTCTTCCTGCCTGTTGGGGTACTCTGCCTCCCTCCCCCTGTGTGCTGCTGGCCTCGCTCTGCGTGTCCTCCTGCCACGTTGGGTCAGTTACTAGATCATCCACCACCTCTTCCTCTTCCACTTGCGCACCACGATCCTCCTCTGCACTTCGTGGCAATTGTGTCTCGTCATCGTCCACCTCTTGTGACAAATTGCCAGCGTCGACTTCCTCTGGCCGTGGCTGTTCAAATATTTGGGCATCGCTACATGGGATCTCCTCTTCCACCACTTCAAGCGGAGCAGGCGAGGGGCACAAATATGGAAATGGACCAGTGAACAGCTCTTGTGTCCAACTGTGGGATCAGTTGCTGTCTGACCACACTCGGCATGGTGGGAGCAAGGAGCATCAGGGTGAGGAGGAGTATGCGGTCGAGACTCACGGCTACTAAAACTTGACCGTGTGGAAGACAGACCGGAGGTGGTGGTGCCCAGGTAACTGGAAGTATTATCTGCTATCCAATTAATAACCTGTTCACACTGATCAGTTCGCAATACTGGTGTTGTAGTGTGCTTCCCTAGTAATTCGGCCAAGAAGTGGGAGCGAGAAGATGTGGTTGTTGGTTGTGGCACATTTTCACCTTGGCCACGGCCCCGTCCTCTACACGCACCATCACCAGAACATCCAGATCCACGTCCCTTGCCACGCGCCTTGCCCATTGTAAATGAACTAAAATAGCTTACACTCGCACTATCAATGGAAAAATGGTAATAAAAAGGAGATTAGAACTGTGGAAGAGGAAAACCACAGTTCTATTAGTCTGGCCTAGACCTGAATCTTTTAAACAGATATATTTGTGTCTGAACAGTCAGGGAGACACTATTACAGTTTTTTTTTTATGGCAAAAAATGCCAAAAGCAGGATAATACAGAGATTTGACCCGTGGAACTGCAAAACCACAGTTCTATTTCTCTGGCCTACACTAGACTCTTTTAAACAGATATATTGGTGTCTGACCAGTCAGGGAGACACTATTACAGTTTATTTTACGGCAAAAAATGTCAAAAACAGGATAATACAGAGATTTGACCCGTGGAACTGCAAAACCACAGTTCTATTTTTCTGGCCTACACCAGACTCTTTTAAACAGATATATTGGTGTCTGACCAGTCAGGGAGACACTATTACAGGTTTTTTTTACGGCAAAAAATACCAAAAACAGGATAATACAGAGATTTGACCCGTGGAACTGCAAAACCACAGTTCTATTTTTCTGGCCCACACCAGACTCTTTTAAACAGATATATTGGTGTCTGACCAGTCAGGGAGACACTATTACAGTTTTTTTTTACGGCAAATAATGCCAAAAGCAGTATAATACAGAGATTTGACCCGTGGAACTGGAAAACCACAGTTATAGTTATGTGGCATACACCAGACTCTTTTAAACAGATATATTGGTGTCTGACCAGTCAGGGAGACACTATTACAGTTTTTTTTCACGGCAAAAAATGCCAAAAACAGGATTATACAGAGATTTGACCCGTGGAACTGCAAAACCACAGTTTTATTTTTCTGGCCTGCACCAGACTCTTTTAAACAGATATATTTGTGTCTGAACAGTCACAGACACACTAATTTTTTTTTTTTGGGGGGGATGCCAAAAGGTTAATAAGACGCGTATTTGGACAGTCTGACTGAGGAAATAAAAAAAATTACAGGATTTAGATGAAAAAATAATAATTTTTCCTGGCCCCTGAGACTGGGGTGATAAGTCTAGCAATTTGACCAACAGGAGCACACAGGACTGTAATGCAGCGTTTGCTGGTGTAACCACTGCGTCTCCTAAACAGCCTGCCTGCCTGCCTGATATCTGGGATGGATATTAGTCCTGAGAAGGACTGTTTGTTTGATTTGGCAGGCTTTAGAGACCCTACACTACCTATTTCGCACTATATATCTCTCCCTAACTCAGCAGAACTGACCCTACACTAGCTGATCTGGAGCGACTGTGTCCAAGATGGCAGAGCCCGGTTTTAAATACTCGAGGTGACTCTGTGCGGCCAGCCAATCACTGTAATGCCCACAAACAACATGGCTGCGGCATGACAGTGACTGGCTGGCAATCCCTGCATGTTCATTGGCTGTATAAAGAGCGCCAAACGTGCAGGGAGACCCGAGCTCCCGCCCGAGTAACCCGGAAATGCTCGGTGCTCGCCGAACATCCCGAGTAGCGTGATGCTCGGGCGAGTAACGAGCAGTGTCGAGCATGCTCGCTCAACACTAGTAATAAGACAATATGAATGATTCTAGCATACCAAGTAAAGACTAGTGTTGAGCGAATATGTTCGAAAAACGATCGCCAATTTCAAATTCGGAAAGGATATGACACATTCAGATTTGTGATCAGACACACAAGCATTTTTTCTTAAAATCTGCAAAATTCTGTAAAAGTGCGGGAATACATTGCCACTAAAGTATTTTTAGCTCTTTGACTAGGATAGTGGTGGTGTATAATGAGCGGGTAGGACATGTTTGATGAGGGGAGGGGATGGGGAGAGCTCAGAGGAGCAGCATGCTTGTAATCTTTTTTTTTTTTTCCTAACTTTATGTGTGCAAATTGCGGCTAGCCAATCAGGGCGCAGGAACCATCCACAATGTCCAGACACAAGGGCTTGTGCCATTGGCTGTTAAAATCACATGTCCCTGTCTATATAAAGAGCGGACATGTTGACAGTAGAACAGCACAGAGAGGATGCTCCTGGTCTGCTCCTGGATTCATTAGAGATTTTAGCTAGTTAGCTAGGCGGTTGCTTCTAAGTCAGATAGCTTAGATAGTTAGGGTCCTGTGTGGTTGTGAAATCGACCTTCCAGCAGATTTTTTTTCTTGTGCCATTAGTGAGGTCCAGACAAAGACAGCAGAGCACATTTCATAGAAGTCTGTTGTGCACTGCTTCTATTGTGCTCCATGCACGAGTACACCTTTAAAAATCTATTTTTTTCTGTGACAAACGTGATTCAGCACACCATATCTCACCTTCTCGTTTTGTGGCAGTGAAATTCAGCTGTATGCAGAGCTTATGCAGAGTAAACAAAACTAATTTTTTTTATGACTAACGTGATGCAGCAGGGGAGATCTCAGTTTGAAATTGTTTGGAGCATATATTCTATGTTTTACAGGCCTCATCCACAGTAAAAAAAAATATTTCTTCTGTTAGTAACGTCATACAGCAGGCTACGTGACAGGTGTAGGCCTGGTGCTCTGAGAGCTCTGCCATGCTGAGGCAACACAAATGAAGGAGACCCAACTTGGAGACCAAATATTTCCAATAATTATGGGCAGATACCACTAAAGTGGCATCAATTTCTATTTATTTATTTTACTCACATATATAACGCCAATAATTCCACAGCGCTTTACAGACATTAGTGGCACTGTCCTCATTGGGTTTCACAATCTAAATTTCCTATCAGTATGTCTTTGGAGTGTGGGAAGAAAAATGGGTACATGGAGGAAACCCTCGCAAACACGGGGAGAACATACAAGCTCCTTGCAGATGTTGTCCTTGGTGGGGTTTGAACACAGGAACCCAGCACTGCAAGGCTGCTAATTAGTGTTGAGCGAGCACTAAAATGCTCAGGTGCTCAAAGCTCGGGTCGAACTCACCGTGATACTCGGGTGCTTGACCCCAGCAACAAGCCCAATGTTAGTCTATGGGAGACCCGAGCATTTTTGCGGCGGCATCCCCGGCAGTCTGTAGAAAGCCTAAAAAGTGCCCAAAACGATAGTGACAGTGCTCAAATGACATGGGGACAGCATGGGAATCGCCCCAGGAAGCATTTCTGACCCCCAGGTCAGTGCTATCAACAACGTGGTCAGAGGTATTAAGCCACTTTTACGGGCTCACAATAAAACATTCAAAAACGAAACTGAAACGGTTTTCCTGTGAAATATTTTAAGGAACATCCTTTCCAGGGTAAAGACTTGTGTATAAGGTAAAATAAATAACCAAAAACAAAAATACTCCTCCACACCTTGGGCTATGTTCACAAGTAGCATTTTTTATGTGTTTTTGCACATTTGTATTGCTTTCAACCTTGACAAATGCATTCACCGGGAAATGTCATTTTAACATTTTACAACCTTATCTGGCCATGTGCTGTGTGACACATGCATACAGTGCTGAAAAGACATGGGAACAGCATGGGGAAGACCCCTGGAAGCATCTCTGACACCCAGGTCACTGCCTAAAAGTGTGCCCATCAGAAGTGATCATTGCCGCATCAGAAGATGCAGACTTGCAACTATCCCCATGCAAGTCCTTGTCCCAGGGCAGTGTTCAATTGTACCTCCCCCATTCCTTGCAATGCAAGCGCAAATATGCAGCCAACCACCCACCCACCCGCAGGCTTCAATACTATACTGCTAGCTTGCACTTGAAATTGGGCCTTTTAGTTTGGAGGAGGCCGAAGCTGGCCACTACCTCATGGCAGCTTCGGCAGCAAGGTTTCCATACTCAGTCCCCAGCCGCCACTATTTGTCCCGGTAACCTTCCCCACACTTTTCTTAGCCTGGCCTGCTTTAGGGCAGCATTGGACGAGCCCACCAGACAACCAGACTCCTCCGGTGGGCCCTGGCTTCTCCATCAGGGGAGTTGAGAGTGCCAAGGTGAGGAGCATGATGATGATGATAGAAGTTAGCATTTGCTTTGTTTTCTTGGAATGCAAGTGTAAGTGTGCAGCCTGCCACCCACCCACCCCCAGGCTGTAATACCATACTGCTAGCTTGCTTGCACTTGAAATGAGGCCTTTTAGGCTTGTGGAGGCAGACGCCGGCCACCATGTCATGGCTGCGTCGGCGGCCTGGTATCCATACTCAGTCCCCAGCCGCCCGACGGCCAGGTGTCCACACTCGGTCACCAGCCGCCAGGGGGCGGCCCGGTGTCCATACTTGGTCAACAGCCGCCACTATTTGTCCCGGTGCGCCTTATACACAAGCGCGCATACCAAAACATTACCTGTGCCCTCCACAGTGCATTTAGTGGGAAGGACAGCCTATTCCGCTGTAGTGTGTGCACGCCAACCCCCTGTTCATGGCACATGCAAAGATGCCTCCCGCCCTGCACCTGTCGTTGCAGACTTGCAACTATCCCCATTCAAGTCCTTGTCCCAGGGCAGAGTTTAATTGTAAATCCCCCATTCCTTGCAATGCAAGTGCAAGTATGCAGCCTGCCACCCACCCACCCCCAGGCTGCAATACCATACTGCTTGCTTACACTTGAAATTGGGCCTTTTAGGCATGTGGAGGCAGAATCTGGCTACCATGTCATGGCTGCGTCGGCGGCCTGGTATCCATACTCAGTCCCCAGCCGCCCGGCGGCCGGGTGTCCACTCTTAGTCCCCAGGTGCCAGGGGGCGGCTGGGTGTCCATACTCGGTCCCCAGCCGCCCCGCGGCCGGGTGCTCACACACGGTCCTCAGCTGCCTGGGGGTGGCCGGGTGTCCATAAATGGTCCCCAGCCGCCCCTATTTGTCCCGGTGCGCCTCATACACAAGCGCGCATACCAAAACATTACCTGTGCCCTCCCCAGTGCATTTAGTGGGAAGGACAGCCTATTCCGCTGTAGTGTGTGCACGTCAACCCCCTGTTCATGGCACATGCGAAGATGCCTCCCGCCCTGCACCTGTCGTTGCAGACTTGCAACTATCCCCATTCAAGTCCTTGTCCCAGGGCAGTGTTCAATTGTAAATCCCCCATTCCTTGCAATGCAAGCGCAAGTATGCAGCCTGCCACCCACCCACCCCCAGGCTGCAATACCATACTGCTTGCTTACACTTGAAATTGGGCCTTTTAGGCATGTGGAGGTGGAATCTGGCTACCACGTCATGGCTGCGTCGGCAGCCTGGTATCCATACTCAGTCCCCAGTAGTGTTGAGCCACCCCCGTAGTGTTCGAGTTCGGTTCGGTTCGTCGAACACCCGTGTGTTCGCCGAACTGTTCGTCGAACTGTTCGTCGAACACCTTCGAACACCGTTAAAACCAATGGCAGGCAAACAAAAACACATAGAAACACATAGAAAACACCTTCAAAGGTGTCCAAAAGCTGACAAACTGCTCAGAAGACATAACTAACACATGGAAAAGTGACAAGTACATATAGTCATGCGAAAAGAAAAGAGGTGGAGGAGTAAAAGGAGGGGGAGACACAGATATAGGCATGTCATGCCCTTCTAAAATCCAAAAAGTGAGAAGCTGACAAGGCCAGTTCGTTCCTGCCCGTGCCACCTCCGTGTCGCCGGGTTTGTGCCAGAGCCGCGGTGGACCCTGACGGCCAGCCCCCCTCTCCCAATACTGGTGCCTGTCCGCTGGTGGGTCGAGCCCCCCCGCAGTAGGGGGGGGGTAACATCTGCAGAAAAAAGACCATCTTCCAGCCAAGCTAAGATGTCGACTTCTTTTCGTGGACAATGTGATACGATCCCTTTCTTACGGACACGCCCATCGCTACAAATTCCAGATGAGGCACAAAAACAGCAGGTGCTTCAGCAGATATCAAGTGCTCCTTCAAGTAGGCTCTCCTCCACCTCAATTTCAACATCACAAATATTCCAGTCGTCAGAGGTGTCACCCCAATCGCACTTGCTTCCTCACAGCTCCCAAGTCTCCAGCTGCCCGTCTGAGTATGGGGTAACACAGATGGTTGAGTCTGCAGAGCTGTTTACTCATACTATAGCCTGGGAAACGTAAGTCTGCTCCAGAGCTTCTGTTAATCCAGACGAGGAAATGATCTGCACTGATGCCCAGAATCTTTATAAGTCGGATCCAGGACCAGATGAAGAAGGTTCTGAGCATAATGTAGACCCTCGTTCCCAAACTGTCACTCCTGTTGGTGGAGACAATGATGAAGACGATGATGAGACTCAAATACCTGATTGGAGCGACAACTTGACTTTTCGGTCAGGGCAGGAAGAGGTTGACTTTGAGGACGACGGGTGTGATAACACACAGGGTGATAATGACGAGGTTGGAGATCCCACTTACTGTCAACCCACAATCAGCCAGTCGATGAGGTCAACGGAGGAGGTGGAGGAGGATGTGACTAGCCCAGGGGATGGGGATGACTCGGTACCCGGGCCTTTGCCTGGCCTTGGGGATGTCGCGGTGGTCGGCTCCCTGGCCCGTACCCTGGGGTCACTCTTTAAAAGAGTGGATAATTGTTAATTTTATAAGAGTTTGTGACGCCACCTGTGGTATCTGGTGAGAAGGACCAGCGCTGCAGCAGTCCACTGAGACCCATGATAAGGCTGCTCGATGGTATAGCTCCCCACAGGTGGAGCTAGGTCTCAGGGCAGCGTATGCAGGGGGAATGCAGGACAGGCGAGACCCAGCTGGGTCAGAGCAAGAACGGGAACGGACACGGTAGTCACTTCAGTACCTTTTACTGGAGGAAATTCAGGCACATCCCGGAGCACTGTAGGGTGAAGGGTGAATATCAGGATCCTCCCCAATGAGCGGGTGTAGGGCCTCCTGTTTCTTGCCTCTGCGTAGTAAGTTTCTGACCTGCCTGGAGCTAGGCCTAACTTTGTCTCTGTCCTGCGCTGGCTGACCTTGTGGTAGGACCTTCTCTTGGAGTTCACCCTCCCACTATGCGGGGCCTAAGCGTCTCCTGGCTCTGTTACGTATCAGCACCTTAGCCATCCTGGGACTTGTAGTTCTCCAGGGATTCCGGTTATGCCTTACTGAATCTAGCTAGCAGGAGCCTCGTGCTCCACTGCTGAACTATTAACTGAGTTCTCTAGACTAGACTGAGCTCCACTGCAGACTGACCTCTCTTAGGCTTCTCTACTGCAGGAACTCTTCAGAGGAACTGAACTGCCTAGCTCCACCTTCCCTATTTATATCCCTAAAGGGCTCCCTCTGCTGGTCTGAGGTGGAAGGTGGAGATGTGTGAATGTTTATGGGGGCCTCTTGTGGAGGATTCCATCAATACACTCTTCTAGGATATGTGATACCAAGCACAGCGGGGCGTCACAGATGCTATTGACGACGAGGTTAGGTTGCGCCTCCACAGATGGAGTACTGGAAGCACGTCAACAACTGCATCCTCAACCACAACTCTGCCTCTGACCACAAGTCGTAGTGTCTCTTCAGGTCGCATGGGCTCTAAGCCTTGCATAGCCTGGGCATTTATTCAGAATGATAAGGATGACCCAACTCGTGTTATCTGTAATATTTGTAACCAAAACATAAGTAGAGGCCAAAAAATCCATAGTTTGAGTACTTCATGCATGAACCGGCACATGGATATGAAGCATAAGTTGCAGTGGGAAGCTCACTGTACTACAATGCGGCCTAGCAGGCTGGGCCAAACACCGTCTGCCCCATCTTGTGCATCCGCGGCCTCTTCATCCTCTGTGACTGGGGGGACAGCAGTCACACATGTTTTTGGACGCAGACCTGCCACCTCTTTACCTGCAACAGCCAGTGTGATTGGCAGGTCATCAGTTCATTGGGAAGTGGAAACACCTGCTGGTGTTGAGCGCTCTCTGACATCGAGAGCACCAGCTTTGGATCAAGGCAATCTAACATGTCCGCCTGCATCTTCCTCACAGACCGGCAGTTTGCCGGGGACATCCTTATCAACCCCGTCTAAGCACAACAGCCAGCCCTCGGTCCCTCAGATGTGGAAAAGTAAAAGACCATTTCCTCCTAGCCATGAGAAAGTTAAGAGGTTGAATTTCACCATCTGCAAGCTCTTGGCTACAGAAATGCTGCCTTTCCGCCTGGAGGACACAGTGGATTTTCGAGACCTTATGTCCGTCTCAGTGCCCCAGTACCAGATGCTCAGTCGGCACTACTTCTCAAAGAAAGGTGTGCCTGCGCTCCACCAGCATGTCGCACACAACATCACCGCTTCTTTGAGAAACTCTGTGTGTGACAGGGTGCATTTCACCACAGACACTTGGACGAGTAGGCATGGACAGGGGCATTACATGTCGCTGACTGGGCACTGGGTAACTATGGTGACAGCAGGACAAGGGGCTGCTGTCCAAGTCTTACTGTCCCCACGAGTTGTGCGTCAATCCTCTTTATCTCGAAGTTCCTCCACTGCTTCTGCCTCCTCAACCTCCTCTCGGTCCTCCACCTGCACCCAAAGCCTGTCTGGTAATGCCACCTGCATTCTAACTGCGCAGAAGGAATCCTGCACACCTCCTTACTATGCTGGCAGCAGGGCTCAAGGCATCAGTGTTTACTTTGAAATGTCTGGGAAATGTGAGTCACACAGCTGAGGAGTTGTGGTCAGCTCTGGAGACCCAGTTTCATGAATGGTTGTCTCCACTGGACCTGCAACCAGGGAAGGCCGTGTGCGACAATGCTGCATCGCCGGGGCAATGTCACACACGTGCCTTGTATGGCTCACGTGTTGAACCTGGTTGTCCATAAATTGTTAGCCCACTATCCCGGACTAGATGGCCTTCTGCAGGGGGCACGGTTGCTGTGTGCTCACTTCCGCCGTTCGCATCCCGCAGCTCAATGACTTACATCTCTACAGAAGTCGTTGGGCCTGCCAGTTCACCGGCTGAAATGCGATGTGCCGACACGGTGGAATTCAACTCTGACCATGTTGCAGCGACTGTGGCAGCACCGACAAGCCCTGGTACAATACGTTCTGACGTATAGCCTGGGCCAACGAGATCCAGAGGTGGGGAAAATCACGCTGCAGGAGTGGTCTCAGATCAGGGACCTATGAAGTTGACGCGCCCCCTGGGCCGTGGGGTACCCTGAGCCGGGCCGGTAGACGCTGGGGGTTGTAGTCACTGTGGCGGTGACCCGGTCCGTGATCCAGGGCGGTCAATCCAAGGGTAATTTGTATATATGGGTTTTATAATGTCCGACTACGCCACCTATGGAGTGGGGCAAAAGGGGCCGCCGCTGCGGAACAGTCCTCTGAAGCTGGTGGTTTTGCAGCAATGGTATTATTACTCACCACAGGAAGAGTGTAGCTTGAGGGCAGTGTGGGTGGATGATGGTGGTTGTAGTGCAGGGAGTCAGTAATGAACACAGAGTCCGTGTGATGCAGTCCCAAGATCTTTACTCACAGTTGTTGCAGTCCAGATTACAGGTACCAGAGCAATCTCACCCGTCGTGCTGTGCGTACTCAGTGAGGGGCTCAGTCCACCCCCAGATAGCTCCGGAGTACTTAGCAGGACCCCCTTCTGTGTGTCTTTTCTCTGGCCTTCTACCTGCACCTCACACCCAGTGACACTTCTATCCGGTATCCTCGGGCCTTGGCGGGCGACTTGTGTTCCGTCCCCTGGGTCCTATGTGGCTACCTTCTTAGTGAGACTGGTGTGGACTTTTACCTGCAGTACATGAAATGCTGCAGCCTCCGGTTTCTAGTTGAGCCTTGCTGTTTCTCCGCTAGTTGAGGGACCGGTTCCCCTTATCTGGTCTGACCCCTCTACCTCCTGGTAGCAGCAGGAGTACAGGTGGCCTTCTGCACGGCCCATAGCCCTAGGGTCCCTTCGGTTCCTGGAGCCTTCCTGCTCCCACTCCTCTCTTCTCTCCTTCAGTCCTGGGCCTCCCAGGCTAGGCCCGCCTCTGGAGCAGAGCTCATGCCGAGCCTCTGCTCCTGTCACTTTTCCTCCTCTGACTGGCTTGCTATTTCTAAGATAGCTTCCTATTTATACTCTCCCTGTCATGTGCTCCGCTAAGCTGCTCCCCTAAGCACCCACTACATAGGACCCTTCCACCAGCTAGGGACCTGGGACTGTGCTCTCCCTTAGGAGCAATCTTGCCCTACCCCCACTGGGGGTATGTGTTGGATGCAGGTGTTAGGGTCCCGAGCCATATGCCTTCCTTACCTGAGGGTGAGATACCACACCTCTGGGTAAGATGCAGTAACTCTGTGGCTACTGAACCCTCAGGGGCGCCACACACCCTTCTGCACAGTTTTGAAATGGCGACGAAGATGTTTAGTGCTGACGACGATGCCATTATCAGCATGACTATTCCGGTGATTTACACGCTGGAGCACACACTAAACAGAATTCAGAGTCAGGTGGTGGGACAAGAGGAGGTGGAGGAAGTAGAGGAGGAGTCGTATGCGGAAGGGATAACATCTCCAAGGTCCAGACGGTTGGCAGCACCAAGGCGGCAGGCATGGGAGGGTGGGGGAGAGGGATTAACCAGGGCGCATGGTAGCAGCCAAACTGTTGAGGAAGGTGCAGGAGCCGAGGAAGAAGTGGAGGACGAACTGGCGATGGGCATGGAAGACTCATCAGATGAGGGAGACCTTGATCACATTTCTGTTGTGCGAGGTTGAGGGGAGAGGGCAGAGGAAGGAAGCTTGATTCTTACCTCGCTACCAACACAACAAGGACTTGGTCCTCCTGGATGCGCAAGACTCATGAGTGCCTTCTTGCTGCACTACCTGCAACATGACCCTCAGATTGTCAGAATTCGAAGTAATCCCGACTACTGGGTTGCCACACTCTTAGATCCCCGGTACAAAAGTAAATTTGCCGAAATAATTCCTGCCATAAAAAGGGATTGACGCATGCAGGAGTATCTGCAGACGCTGTTGCAGAATCTTACATGTGCTTTTCCACAAAACACCAGTGGTGCACGTAGTGAATCTCACAGTTCTAACTTGCCAACCGTGGGACTGTCGAGTCTTCATCACTCAAACCATAACAGTAACACAGTAGCTAGAAGCCCAAATATTTTTTCAGAGGTAGATGCAGATAAAAATTATTTTTAATTTGCAACCTGATGGAGGTCAGTATAGATGGACTAATAGAACAAGTCCCACACACAGCTAGAAGCCCAAATATTTTTTCAAATGTAGATGCAGAAAAAAATTATATTCAGTTTGCAACCTGATGGAGGTCTGTATAGATGGATTAATAGAACAAGTCCCACACACAGCTAGAAGCCCAATATTTTTTCAGAGGTAGATGCAGAAAAAAAATATATTCAGTTTGCAACCTGATGGAGGTCAGTATAGATGGACTAATAGAGAAAGTCCCACACACTGCTAGAAGGCCAAATATTTTTTCAGAGCTAGATGCAGAAAAAAATTATATTCAGTTTGCAACCTGATGGAGGTCAGTATAGATGGACTAATAGAACAAGTCCCACACACTGCTAGAAGCCCAAATATTTTTTCAGAGCTAGATGCAGAAAAAAATTATATTCAATTTGCAACCTGATGGAGGTAAGTATAGATGGACTAATAGAATGATGCTATGCCCAAAAGATTTTACTTCACTAGGTGCAGTAAAAAAATTGGTACTCTATACACAGGTGGTATATCTTGCAACACAGATAGGCTACTCCACTGACTAACACACTCTGCAATAGGCCAAAAAGGATTAGCTTTGCTAGATTCAGCCAAATGCTGTGAAAAAAACTTGCACAGCACTGGCACAGACCTGCCTGGCAAAAACTGATAGGAACTGATGTAACCTAGTCCTGAAAAGGACTGCAATTACAATTAGTCTTTACTCCCACAATCTATCTATTTAAGAGCACAGACCTGCCTGATAAAAGTCGTAGGAAATGCTGTAACCTAGTCCTTAAAAGGACTGCAATCACAACTATTCCCTACTCCCAAGCTATCTGTAGATTTGTGCGAAAATTGGCTTGAAATTAACAAGGTATAGCGCACACAGCAACAGCGGTGCCGTCTAACACGCAGCTGCAGCAGTGAGAAAATGGTGGCGACGGGGAAAATGGCTTGGTCTTATAGGGCAAGGACATGTGACATACACTGCCAATGACACATGCCCTTGCTTGTGTGAAAAAAGCACTTCACTCCGTGTGTGCGCTGCTGATAGGCTGACAGATTGCACCTCCCCACTGTAAATGCGGGAAAGAGAAAAAAAAATGGAGATCTTCATTATTCCTGCAGAGATCCATCCCCTGCCCCTCCCCCCACCCCGCTGTACACTCAAACTGCGTATTAACATTAATTTTCATCATTACTGAGAAAAAATCCAGTTATGATTTTGGTGCACGAACAGTTATCGAACATAACCTCGAACAGCCGAATTTTTCTCAAATCGTTCGTGTTCGCCGAACGGCTCGAACACCGCCCAAAACAGCTCGAATTTGAGATTGGCGAACAGTTCGAGTAGAACAACGCTCATCTCTAGTCCCCAGCCGCCCGGCGGCCGGGTGTCCACGCTTAGTCCCCAGCTGCCAGGGGGCGGCTGGGTGTCCTTACTCGGTCCCCAGCCGCCCCGCGGCCGGGTGCTCACACACGGTCCCCAGCCGCCTGGGGGCGGCCGGGTGTCCACAAATGGTCCCCAGCCACCCCTATTTGTCCCGCTGCGCCTTATACACAAGTGCGCATACCAAAACATTACCTGTGCCCTCCACAGTGCATTTAGTGGGAAGGACAGCCTATTCCGCTGTAGTGTGTGCACGCCAACCACCTGTTCATGGCACATGTGAAGATGCCTCCCGCCCTGCACCTGTCGTTGCAGACTTACAACTATCCCCGTTCAAGTCCTTGTCCCAGGGCAGTGTTCAATTGTACCTCCCCCATTCCTTGCAATGCAAGCGCAAGTATGCAGCCTGCCACTCACCCACCCCCAGGCTGCAATACCATACTGCTAGCTTCCTTGCACTTGAAATTGGGCCTTTTAAGCATGTGGAGGCAGAATCTGGCCACCACATTATGGCTGCGTCGGCAGCCTGTTATCCATACTCAGTCCCCAGCCGCCCCTATTTGTCCCGGTGCGCCTTATACACAACCGCGCATACCAAAACATTACCTGTGCCCTCCCCAGTGCATTTAGTGGGAAGGAAAGCCTAACCACAAACACGTAGACAAGTGAATGTGGCCAGGGATGGTCCATCTCTCTGACGCCTTCACACTGGGTTAATATTGTGGAAGCCGGGACACAGTTGGACACTGGGATGCAACATGTCCTCCAGACATAGAGGTTTGCGGGTCCTGCGTCAATGAAGCTTCAACACAAAGTTCAGAAGGTAGACAGCAGCAGTGGTCGGCCTCCTACACAACAAGTAAATTATTCATGATCATGAGGCCATCCATCTCCTTAGCTTTCTGTTCCTTGGAATGCAAGCGTATGTATGTAGTAGCGGCTAGGCCTGAGGTGGTCAGCGTTTTGGCGCATATCCTACCTCCTCCGAGGATTGCTGGATGTTTTCCTGCTACTATCCCAGTTCTATGACTCCCGTTAAAGCAAAGCTTCAGGTGATGAATGATGGATGAAGTGGTGGCAAAGGAGAAAGATCAGGAGGAACAGGGACCATTCACATCAATATCAGGCCAGTCAACCACACATGTCTTGTAGGATATGTTTCTGTACCGAAAGGAGCAGTTCGGTTACACAGTTATAGGGCATACAGTGAGTGCAATGCCTACCAAAAATTTCGGAACACTCCAATGCCCCTTGGAAGTGACATGGAGGTCAGAGGGCCTTAACTAAACCGTTTTTTCCATTTATAGCAACTGGGTCTCCTGTACACTGTTGGCCTAAGCAGTGAATGGAAGGCTTTCCAAACATTATGAGGAACTGCAATGCCCCTTGAAACGGACGTGGATTACAGCGTGCTAAAAACCTTCTACCCATTATTGGGGAGTGGGTCTCCCTTAGTGTTCGCCTATGCATTGAAAAGCAAAAGCTGACTAAAATTAGGAGGAAATGCAATGCCCCTTGGAAGAGCTGTGGAGTTCAGAGTGGTTTAACAAGACAGTTTTAATGCCCCTTGGAAGAGTGGTGGAGGTTACAGTGGAATAAAAAGACAATATCAATGACCCATGGAAGAGACATGGAGGTCACAGTAGCTTAACAAGATGGTTTTAATGCCCCTTGGAAGAGTGGTGGAGGTTGCAGTGGAATAAAAAGACAATATCAATGCCCCTTGGAAGAGTGGTGGAGGTTACAGTGGAATAAAAAGACAATATCATTGCCCCGTGGAAGAGACGTGGAGGTCACAGTAGCTTAACAAGACGGTTTTAATGCCCCTTGGAATAGTGGTGGAGGTCGCAGTGGAATAAAAAGACAATATCAATGCCTCTTGGAAGAGACGTGGAGGTCCCAGTGGAATAAAAACACAATATCAATGACCCTTCGAAGAGACGTGGAGGTCACAGTAGCTTAACAAGACAATTTTAATGCCCCTTGGAAGAGTGGTGGAGGTTGCAGTGGAATAAAAAGACAATATCAATGCCCCTTGGAAGAGTGGTGGAGGTTACAGTGGAATAAAAAGACAATATCATTGCCCCGTGGAAGAGACGTGGAGGTCACAGTAGCTTAACAAGATGGTTTTAATGCCCCTTGGAATAGTGGTGGAGGTCGCAGTGGAATAAAAAGACAATATCAATGCCCCTTGGAAGAGACGTGGAGGTCCCAGTGGAATAAAAAGACAATATCAATGACCCTTGGAAGAGACGTGGAGGTCACAGTAGCTTAACAAGACGATTTTAATGCCCCTTACAAGAGCCATGCAGTACAGCATATTAAAAACATTATTCCCATTATTGGGGAATGGGTCTCCCATAGTCTTTGCCTATGCCTTCCAAGCAAAAGCTGCAAAAAATTAGGACGGAGGAACTAGCAATGCCCCTTACAAGAGCCATGCAGTACAGCATATTAAAAACATTATTCCCATTATTGGGGAGTTGGTCTCCCATAGTCTTTGCCTATGCCTTCCAAGCAAAAGCTGCCAACAATTAGGACGGAGGAACTTGCAATGCCCCTTACAAGAGCCATGCAGTACAGCATATTAAAAACATTATTCCCATTATTGGGGAGTGGGTCTCCCATAGTCTTTGCCTATGCCTTCCAAGCAAAAGCTGCCAAAAATTAGGACGGAGGAACTTGCAATGCTGGCAACACGGACCATGGTCACCCTGGTGGTATAGTGGTGGTGGAGGCTGAGGATAAGGAGAAGAGCAAAAAACAGCCGAAATGAGGAAGCGTATACCCATGTGTGGGTGTGAAGCGGTGCATGGGAATACACCTCCCAAAATAACACAGTGGATTTGACTTTATGTTACTCTGCTGTCATTTGGTGGTGATGAGAAGTCTGGCCCAATCCAGCCCTTGTTCATTTTGATAAGGGTCAACTTGTCAGCATTGTCAGTTGACAGGCGAGTGCGCTTATCTGTTATAATTCCCCCAGCGGCACTAAAAACATGCTCCGATAACACGCTAGCGGCAGGGCAGGCCAGGACCTCCAAGGCGTACAGAGCGAGTTCATTCCAAGTGTCCAGCTTAGATACCCAATAATTAAAAGGCACAGAGGAATCATGGAGGATGCTGGTATGGTCGGCAAGGTACTCCCTCACCATCTTATGAAACTTTCCACTCCTTGTGAAAGTACCCCGCGCCTCAGGGCCTGTAAGCTGGGCGGGTCTCAGAAAACTGTCCCAGAAGGTTGACAGTGATCCCCTGCCGCTGCTGCATTGGAGTTGCGTCTCTCTCGCCTGTACGCCTTGGTTGGGCAACGAACTGTGACCTCTGCGTGTTCAGATGGGAATTTTTTTAACAGTTCTGCAGCAAGGGCCTTCTGGTACTGCCCCATTTTTGTAGACCTCTCCACCTCAGGAATAAGAGAGTGAAAGTTCTCCTTGTAGCGGGGGTCTACAAGTGTCACCAACCAGTAATGACTTTCACCCAACATTTTGACAACGCTAGGGTCACGGTTAAGGCAGCGTAACATAAAGTCATCCATGCGTGCCAGACTGATAACGGGCAAGACTTCCGTGTCCTCACCAAGATGACGACTGACCATGCTCTCCTCCTCCTCCTCCTCCCCCCTGTCCTCAGGCCACCCACGCTGAACCGATGGTATGACAGTTGTACAAGTACTACCCTCTACAGCGCATGATACCAGCTCCTGTTCTTCCTCCTCCTCCTACTCTCCCTCATTGTCCCCAATGCATGTTGGGATGAGATGAGGCTGGGCTGTGTGTAATCGCCCACTACAGCTTCTTGATCCATCTCATCAGACTCCTGCTGCAATGCCTCCTCTTTAATTCTCTGCAGAGAGCGTTGCAAAAGACAGACAAGTGGGATGCTGACGCTAATGATGGCGTCATCGCCACTCACCATCTTGGTGGACTCCTCAAAGTTTGTCAGGATGGTACATATGTCAGACATCCAGGTCCACTCCTGAGGTCTTATGTGTGGAGTCTGACCTGAATATCGACAGCCTTGTTGCAGCTTGTACTCCACAACTGCTCTCTTCTGCTCACAAATCCTTTGCAACATGTGGAGGGTAGAGTTCCAATGTGTGGGTACATCACACACCAGTCAGTGTGCCGGAAGCTGCAAACGCTGCTGCAACACAGCAAGGGCGGCGGAAGCTGTAGCCGACTTCCGAAAATAAGCTTACAGGTGGCGTACTTTGACGAGCAGATCTGGCAACTCGGGGTACGATTTAAGAAACGGCTGAAACACGAGGTTAAGCACATAAGCCAGGCATGGTACGTGTGTGATCTCGCCTCGCCTCAGAGCCGCCACCAGGTTACGGCCATTGTCACACACGACCATGCCTGGATGTAGGTTCAGCGGTCTCAGCCACAGATCTGCCTGCTCTTTCACAGCTGTCCACAACTCACAAGCAGTGTGAGGTTTCTCACCTAAGCTTATGAGTTTCAGCACAGCCTGTTGCCGCTTGGCTGAGGCAGTACTGCAGTGCTTCCAACTTGTAACTGATGTGGTGATATCTGAGATGGAGGCTGAACATGAGGAGGAGGAGGAGGAGGATGCGCTGGAGCTGTACACTGTGGGGGCAACTCTGACTGACATAGGGCCCGCAATCCTCGGTGTGGGGTGGATGTGTTCCGTCCCAAGGTCCGACTGGGTCCCGGCTTCCACTATGTTTACTCAGTGTGCCGTCAGGGAGATGTACCGTCCCTGGCCACAAGCACTTGTCCACGTGTCCGTTGTCAGGTGGACTCTCCCAGTAACTGCGTTGTTGAGGGCACGGCAGATGTTTTGGGACACGTGCTTGTGTAGTGCGGGGATGGCACAATAGTGTCGGCTGGGGACCGAGTACTGAGGGACGGCCACCGCCATAAGGTTGCGGAAGGATTCCGTCTCCACCAGCCTAAAAGGCAGCATTTCCAACGCAAGCAGTCGTGAAATGTGCGAATTTAGGACTGTGGCCTGTGGGGCGTTGGCTGCGAATTTGCGCTTTCGTTCAAAGCTCTGGGATATGGACAATTGAACGCTGGGGTGGGACGTGGACGTTGATGCTGTTTCTTGAGAAACTGCCATAACAAGTGAAGACTGAGAGGAGGGGGCATCTTTGCATGCAGTATGGACAGAGGATTGCCTTGTACGCACAACAAGGGGTTCTCTTACACGCACAACAGCGGAAGAAGCAGTGGTGACACCCGCTGACACTGGTCGTGGACCCTGGGGTTCGCCCCACAAGGTCGGGTGCTTTGCTGGCATGTGCCTGATTATGCTAGTGGTGGTCAGGCTGGTAGTTTTGTCACCCCTGATGATGCTGGCCTGCCAAGTGGTACAAATGGCCTGTTTGGGGTTATCAGCAGAGTCTTTCAAAAAATTCCAGACTCTGGAAGACCTACCATTTGTACTGGCAACGTCCCTCGTGTTGGTGTTATGGTGAACAGTTGCCCGCCTTCTGTCTGCGGCCACCACACTGCTTCTTCCTGCCTGTTGGGGTACACTCCCTCCCACTGTGTGCTGCTGGCCTCGCTCTGCGTGTCCTCCTGCCACGTTGGGTCAGTTACTAGATCACCCACCACCTCCACCTCTTCCACTTGCGCACCACGATCCTTCTCCTCACTTCGTGGCAATTGTGTCTCGTCATCGTCCACCTCTTGTGACAAATTGCCAGCGTCGCCTTCCTGTGTCCGTGGCTGCTCAAATATTTGGCCATTGCTACATGGGATCTCCTCTTCCACCACTTCAAGTGGAGCAGACGAGGGGCCCAAATAAGGAAATGGACCAGTGAACAGCTCTTCAGAGTGTCCAACTGTGGGATCAGTTGCTGTCTGACGACATTCAGCATGGTGGGAGGAAGGAGCATCAGGATGAGGAGGAGTATGCAGTCGAGACTCACGGCTACTAACACTTGACCGTGTGGAAGACAGACCGGAGGTGGTGGTGCCCAGGTGAGTGGAAGTATTATCTGCTATCCAATTAATAACCTGTTCACACTGATCAGTTCGCAATAGTGGTGCTGTTGTGTGCTTCCCTAGTAATTCGATCAATAACTGGGATCGAGAAGATGTGGCTGTTTGTTGTGGCACATTTTCACCTTGGCCACGACCCCGTCCTCTGCACGCACCATTACAAGAACGTCCAGTTCCACGTCCCTTGCCACGTGCCTTGCCCATTGTAAATGAAGTAAAATACTTACACTCGCACTATCAATGGCAAAAGGGTAATGAAAAGGAGATTAGAACCGTGGAAGAGGAAAACCACAGTTATAGTTCTCTGGCCTACACCAGAATCTTTTAAACAGATATATTTGTGTCTGAACAGTCAGTGAGACACTCAAACTGTTTTTTTTTATGTAAAAAAGGCAAAAAGGTGGATTACACCCAGATTTGAACCATGGAAGAGGAAAACCACAGTTCTATTTCTCTGGCCTACACCAGAATCTTTTAAACAGATATATTTGTGTCTGAACAGTCAGTCAGACACTCAAACTGTTTTTTTTATGTAAAAAAGGCAAAAAGGTGGATAACACCCAGATTTGAACCGTGGAAGAGGAAAACCACAGTTCTAGTTCTCTGGCCTACATCAGAATCTTTTAAACAGATATATTTGTGTCTGAACAGTCAGCGAGACACTCAAACTGTTTTTTTTTTTATGGAAAAAAGTCAAAAAGGTGGATAACACCCAGATTTGAACCGTGGAAGAGGAAAACCACAGTTCTATTTCTCTGGCCTACACCAGAATCTTTTAAACAGATATATTTGTGTCTGAACAGTCAGCGAGACACTCAAACTGTTTTTTTTTTATGTAAAAAAGGCAAAAAGGTGGATTACACCCAGATTTGAACCGTGGAAGAGGAAAATCACAGGTCTAATTTCCTGACATATACCAGACTTTTTTAAATAGATATATTTGTGTCTGAACAGTCAGCAAGACACTCAAACTGTTTTTTTTTATGGAAAAAGGCAAAAAGGTGGATTCACCCAGATTTGAACCGTGGAAGAGGAAAACCACAGTTCTATTTTTTCTGGCCTACACCAGAATCTTTTAAACAGATATATTTGTGTCTGAACAGTCAGCGAGACACTCAAACTGTTTTTTTCTTGTAAAAAAGGCAAAAAGGTGAATTACACCCAGATTTGAACCGTGAAAGAGGAAAACCACAGTTCTAGTTCTCTGGCCTACACCAGAATCTTTTAAACAGATATATTTATGTCTGAACAGTCAGCGAGACACTCAAACTGTTTTTTTTTTCATGGAAAAAAGGCAAAAAGGTGGATAACACCCAGATTTGAACCGTGGAAGAGGAAAACCACAGTTCTATTTCTCTGGCCTACACCAGAATCTTTTAAACAGATATATTGTGTCTGAACAGTCAGCGAGACACTCAAACTGTTTTTTTTTTATGTAAAAAATGTAAAAAGGTGGATTACACCCAGATTTGAACCGTGTAAGAGGAAAACCACAGGTCTAATTTCCTGACATATACCAGACTTTTTTTAAATAGATATATTTGTGTCTGAACAGTCAGCAAGACACTCAAACTGTTTTTTTAATGTAAAAAAGGCAAAAAGGTGGATTACTCCCAGATTTGAACCGTGTAAGAGGAAAACCACAGTTCTAGTTCTCTGGCCTACACCAGAATCTTTTATACAGATATATTTGTGTCTGAACAGTCAGCGAGACACTCAAACTGTTTTTTTTTATGGAAAAAAGGCAAAAAAGTGGATAACACCCAGATTTGAACCGTGGAAGAGGAAAACCACAGTTCTATTTCTCTGGCCTACACCAGAATCTTTTAAACAGATATATTTGTGTCTGAACAGTCAGCGAGACACTCAAACTGTTTTTTTTATGTAAAAAATGTAAAAAGGTGGATAACACCCAGATTTGAACCGTGGAAGACGAAAACTACAGTTCTATTTCTCTGGCCTACACCAGAATCTTTTAAACAGATATTTTTGTGTCTGAACAGTCAGCGAGACACTCAAACTGATTTTTTTTATGTAAAAAATGTAAAAAGGTGGATTACACCCAGATTTGAACCGTGAAAGAGGAAAACCACAGTTCTATTTCTCTGGCCTACACCAGAATCTTTTAACCGCTTCCAGACCGCCCACTGTACATAAACGTCAGCACTGCCTGGGCTCTGTGCAGCGCCGACGTTTATGAACGATTGGTGGTCCCGCAGCCTTCAGGACCCCCAGGGTCCTGTAAGCGCTGCGTGTGCGGTGCAGAGTGACAGCTCTGACAGGGGACATCATCGGGACCTGATTGGATCAGGTCCCAATGATGTTAACCCTTTGCTATCTTCTATATGCTGCGATCTATAGTGATCGCGGCATTTAGAAGATAGTGAGAGGAGAGGGTGTCGTCCACTTACCTCTCCGAAGGCCCCCTGATGCCTTACAGGACTTGCCGTTGTCATGGCAGCCGGAGGTCACATGACCGCCTCCGGATCTGCCTTATCTGGTGTCCTGCTAGGCTCAGCCTGCAGCTGAACTCTAGCAGGAGACAGACAGTGTGAAACTGTCAGCAAAGCTCTCATGCAATGCAATACATGTCTATTGCATTGCATGAGAACAGTGATTAGAAAAATAAAAATTAATGTCCCATACAGGGACTAAGTAAAAATGTAAAAAAAAGTCTAAAAAATGTTTTCAAACTGTTAAAAAAAAAAATCACAAAATAAATAAATAAATAAAATATTAAACCAATAAATCCGTATATTTATACAAAAACAAAAAAAGTACACATATTTGGTATCACCGCGTCCGAAACAACCCGATTTATAAAACTGTCACACTAATTAACTCCTTCTGTGCACACCGTAATAAAAATAAATAAAAAACGGAGCAAAAAACTATGCTTTTTCATCATATAGCCAAACAAAAAGTGGAAAAAAATGCGATCAAAAAGCAAAATGGAAATAAAAATGGTACCGCTGAAAACGTCATCTTGTTCCGCGAAAAAATGCCACCATACAGCTCCATCAGCCGAAAAATAAAAAAGTTATTGCTCTCAGAATAAAGCTAAGCAAAAAAAATATTTTTTCTATAAAATAGTTTTATTGTGTAAAAGCGCCAAAACATAAAAAAAATATACAGTAAGTGTAGTATCGCTGTAAACGTACTGACCCAAAGAATAATGCTGCCTTATCACTTTTACCACACGCAGAACGGCATAAAAAAAACTCAAAAAACAATTCCTGAATTGTTGGTTTTTGTTAATTTTACCTCCCAAAAAACGGAATAGAAAGCGATCAAAAAATGTCACATACCCAAAAATGGTACCAATAAAAATGTCAACTCGTCCCGCAAAAAGCAAGCCATCACATGACTCTGTCGGCCGAAATATGGAAAAATTCTAGCTCTCAAAATATGGCAATGCAAAAACTAGATTTTGCAAAAAAAGCGTCTTTTAGTGTGTGACAGCTGTCAATCATAAAAACCCGATATAAATCTGGTATCTCTGTAATCGCACCGACCCGAAGAATAAAGTAATCTCATCACTTATACCGCACAATGAACGGCGTAAAAAATAAATAAAACCAATTCTTCACCTGCTACTGATTTGTTTATTATGTCTCCCAAAGATCGCAGTAAGGCTCTGCTCACATTCATCCTGCGCTCTGCCCTGAGCGCTTACACCAGAGTTTCCATGTAAATCTCTGAAATACGTGATTCAGACGGAACCCACGGCAGAAGATTCCCTGTAATAAGGCAGATATAGGCCACTGTGCATGCCGTCTGGCCTGTGATCCCACGGTGTCAGTTTTTTTAGGCGTGCATAAAAGTGCGGTTGGCCACAGTTTTGTGCACTTCTGAAAAAAAGGACACCGCTAAACAGAGGCCAGACGGAGTCCAGAGTAACTCTGCTGCCTCATTACAGTGAATGGATCCCGCAGGGGTTTCATCTGAATTATATCACTTGGAAATTTAGATGGAAACCCCGATGTAAGTGCTCAGCATAGAGCGCCGGATAAACAATATGTAAAATGTTCCCAATAAAAGCTTCAACTCAGTCCTCAAAAAAAGCTAGTCCCCACTCAGGTCCGTTATCTGTTAAAAATATAAGGGACTTCCAAGTTACTGGTAGCAGAAAGGCTCTGGAAAAGCGAAAGGGCCCTTGCCCCCCAAAAGAAATTCAGAAAATTTTGTGCTCCCAAATCCAAATGCCTATTCTACAATAATTTGCTCTCCAATTGTCAAATAGCGCTCTGTCCCTCCCGGATCTCGCCGTATGACTAAGCGGTACGATACAGCCACATATGGGGCATTGCCACTTTTAGAAGAAATTGTGTTACACATTTCGGCACCATTTTTACCCATTGCCCTGTGTGAAAATGTAAAATCTGAGGGCAAAACATTTTTTTGTGGTAAAAATATAATTATGTTTTCTTCACTGCCCAATGGTATAAATTAAAAAATTAAAAATACTCACTACTTCCCTAGATGAATTCCTTGAGAGGTGTAGTTTACAAAATGGGGTCACTTGTGGGGGTTTCTGCTGTTTCGGCATGTCAGCGACTCTTCAAATGTGACATGGTGTCTGCAACCAATCCCAGCCAACATAGCGCTCCTTTCTCTTCCGAACCCTGCCGTACACCAAAGCAGCGGTTCTCCCCCACATATGGGGTATCGGCGTACTCAGGAGAAATTGCACAACAAATTTCATGGTGCAATTTCTCCTGTTATCCTTATGATAATGCAAAATTAGGGGATGAAAAACATTTTATTTTTACGGCTCAATATTATAAACTTCTGTGAAGCACCTGGGGGTGCAAGGTGCTCACCACACATCTAGATAAGTTCCCTAAGGGGTCTAGTTTCCAAAATGGTGTCACTTGTGGGGGGTTTCCACTGTTTAGGCACATCAGGGGCTCCCCAAAATGCAACATGGCGTCCGCTAATTATTCAAGCAAATTTTACATTCAAAAAGTCAAATGGCGCTCCTTACCTTCCAAACCCTGCCGTGCACCCAAACAGTGGTTTTCCTCCACATATGGGGTATCAGCGTGTTCAGGAGAAATTGCACTACAAATTGTGTTGCCCATTTTTTCTTGCTACCCTTGTGAAAATAAAAAAATTGGGTCTAAAGTATCATTTTTGTGAAAAAAAGTTAAATGTTCATTGTTTTCTTCCACATTCCAAAAATTCCCGTGAAACACCTGAAGGGTTAATAAACTTCGTGAATGTGGTTTTGAGCACCTTGAGGGGTGCAGTTTTTAGAATGGTGTCACTTTTGGGTATTTTCTGTCATAAAGGCCCCTCAAAGTCATTTCAAATAAGATGTGGTCCCTAAAAAAATGTTTTTGTAAATTTTGTTGGAAAAATGAGAAATCGCTGGTCAACTTTTAACCCTTATAGCTTCCTAACAAAAAAAAATTTTGGTTTCAAAATTGTGCTGATGTAAAGTAGACATGTGGGAAATGTTATTTATTAACTATTTTGTTTGACATATCTCTCTGATTTAAGGGCATGAAAATTCAAAGTTTGAAAATTGCAAAATGTTCAAAATTTTTGCCAAATTTCTGATTTTTTCACAAATAAACGCAAGTGATATCGAAGACATTTTACCACTATCATGAAGTACAATATGTCACGAAAAAACATTCACATAATCAGGGGAATCCGTTGAAGCATTCCAGAGTAATTACTTCATAAAGTGACAGTCATCAGAATTGAAAAAATTGGCCCGGTCACGAAGGCAAAAACAGGCTCTGGAGCGAAGTGGTTAAACAGATATATTTGTGTCTGAACAGTCAGCAAGACACTCAAACTGTTTTTTTTATGTAAAAAAGGCAAAAAGGTGGATTACACCCAGATTTGAACCATGGAAGAGGAAAACCACAGTTCTAGTTCTCTGGCTTACACCAGAATCTTTTAAACAGATATATTTGTGTCTGAACAGTCAGCGAGACACTCAAACTGTTTTTTTTATGTAAAAAAGGCAATAAGGTGGATTACACCCAGATTTGAACCATGGAAGAGGAAAACCACAGTTCTAGTTGTCTGGCTTACACCAGAATCTTTTAAACAGATATATTTGTGTCTGAACAGTCAGCGAGACACTCAAACTGTTTTTTTTATGTAAAAAAGGCAATAAGGTGGATTACACCCAGATTTGAACCATGGGAGAGGAAAACCACAGTTCTAGTTCTCTGTCCTACACCAGAATCTTTAAACAGATATATTTGTGTCTGAACAGTCAGCGAGACACTCAAACTGTCTTTTTTATGGAAAAAAGGCAAAAAGGTGGATAACACCCAGATTTGAACCGTGGAAGAGGAAAACCACAGTTCTAGTTCTCTGGCCTACACCAGAATTTTTTAAACAGATATATTTGTGTCTGAACAGTCAGCGAGACACTCAAACTGTTATTTTTTATGGAAAAAAGGCAAAAAGGTGGATAACACCCACATTTGAACCGTGGACAAGGAAAACCACAGGTCTAATTTCCTGGTGTATACCAGACTTTTTTAAATAGATATATTGTGTCTGAACAGTCACCGAGACACTCAAACTGTTTTTTTTTATGTAAAAAAGGCAAAAAGGTGGATAACACCCAGATTTGAACCGTGGAAGAGGGAAAACCACAGTTCTCATTTCCTGGCGTATACCAGACTTTTTTAAATAGATATATTTGTGTCTGAACAGTCAGCGAGACACTCAAACTGTTTTTTATTATGTAAATAAGGCAAAAAAGTGGATAATACAGAGATTTGAACCGTGGAACTGCAAAACCACAGTTCTAGTTATCTGGCCGAAACCAGACTCTTTTAAACAGATATATTTGTGCTGAACACTCACAGACACACTCAATTTTTTTTTTGGTGGGGGGGGAATACCAAAAGGTTAATAAGACGGGTATTTGTACAGTCTGACTGAGGAAAAAAATCAAAAGAGGATTTAGATGAAAAAAAAAGGATTTTTCCTGGCCCCTGAGACCTGGGGCTAAGTCTAGCAATTTGAGCAGCAGCACACAGGTCTGTAATGCAGTGTTTGCTGGTATAACCATTGCGTCTCCTATACAGCCTGCCTGCCTGCCTGATATCTGGGATGGATATTAGTCCTCAGAAGGACTGTTTGCTTGATTTTGCAGGCTTTAGAGACCCTACACTACCTATTTCGCAGTATAAATCTCTCCCTAGCTCAGCAGCACTCTCCCTACACTGTCTGATCCGGAGCGACTGTGTCCAATATGGCGGCGCTCGGTTTTAAATACTCGAGGTGACCCTGTGCGGCCAGCCAATCACTGTAATGCCCACAACCAACATGGCTGCGGCATTACAGTGACTGGCTGGCAATCCCTGCATGTTCATTGGCTCTGTAAAGAGCACCAAACATGCAGGGCGGAGACCCGAGCTCCCGCCCGAGTAACTCGAAAATGCTCGGTGCTCGCGGAACATCCCGAGTAGTGAGATGCTCGGGCGAGTACCGAGCAGTGTCGAGCATGCTCGCTCTACACTACTGCTAATGTTTTTGCGTTGACAACTCAACGTTCCCAGGGTTGGGAGTCTATCACTGCGATGCACACTGTGTACCTCACTGCTGTCTTGGGGAAAACCACTCTCAAGATTGTCTTCAAGCATGTTTTGATACTCCAGCATGGGCGCGTCCCTTTCCAGGGGGGAAAGCATCTGGCAAAATTTACTCTTGTACCATGGATCGAACAGATTGCAATCCAGTAATCAGCACTATTTCGAATCCTAACAATAAGGGCAACACTCATGTTGCAGATAGTGCTGCAAGAAGGCGCTTATGGGTCGGTCTCTCTCATGAGATCCAAGTCCATAGTGTGTTGGTGGCGGGATCACACTCAAGCTTACTTCCTCCATCCCCTACTAGCAACCACGGACAACAGAGAGGGAATCATTATCATCTTCATCTCCTAACTGTTGCGCGTCTATCACCTCTTCCTCCTCGTCCTTCGTTCCTCCCATGGCGACCACCCTTCTGCATCCTCCTCTGCTTCCTCCTCTTCCCCTGGAATCATCACCACCTTCTCCCACAGATTAATCAAAGTGTGCTCCAGCATGTAGATTACTGGAATAGTGATGCTGATGATGGCATCGTCAGCGCTAGCCATCTTAATAGCCATTTAGAAAATGTGAAGAAGGGTGCAGAGGTCCTTCATATGTGTCCACTCCGCAAGTGTGATTTGCATCATGTCCATACTGCGTTTGCCCAGGCTATACGACATGACATACTGCATCAGGGCTCATTGCTGCTGCCACAATCGCTGAATTTAATTACACCATGTCGGCCCATCGCATATCAATCGGTTAACCAGTAGGCCGAAAGATCTCTGTAGTGACGCCAGTCGATGATCCGCAGGTTGTGAACGGTGGAAGTAAGTACACAGAGACTGTGGTTTCTGCAACAGCACATCCAGGCCGGGATAGTGGCAGAGAAATTCCTTGTTGAGGATGCGAGCCATGCAATTCTCGTGTGTGAGGTTGCCCCGGCATAGGGCCGCCACCAGGTTTGCACTGTTATTGCACACGGCCTTCCCTTGCTCTAGGTTCAGTGGAGACAGCCATTGCTCAAACTCAGCATGGATAGCTGTCCACAATTCTTGATCAGTTTGACTGCGAGATCCAAGACATATTAATTGAAACACTGCCTGATGGCGGTGAGCCCTGGCTGCGCAGTACAGAGATGGGGGGATTCGATCTGCACTGTTGGAACATGCATCTCATTAAGGCAGAGATTGAGGGTGCAGGTGGAGGCCCTAGAGGAGGTGAAGGAGGCAGAAACACTGTAGGAAGTGTTAGATACAGAAGTTTGTCCCACAAGCCTTGGGTATTCCAAGATTTGGTGTTTAGCGACACCTTGATGTCTAGTGGTTTAGTTCTTCATCCCCTGGTGTGTAGTAGTTTAGTTCTCCAACCCTAGCTGTTTAGTTTTCCAACCCCTGTTGTCTATTAGTTTAGTTCTCCATGTTCTGGTGTGTATTTTTTCGTTCTCCAACACTAGCTGTTTAGTAGTTTAGATCTCCAACCCCTGTTGTCTATTAGTTTGTGACAAGAGATTACCGGAGACGCTCCCGTGGATAATGATAGAGACTCCACTGTAAGTTTAGTGGAAATGTTCAAATAGGCTCGCAGGTGACTGCTCAAAAGCGCATAGGTTCAAGATATAAAAATTTATTTTGAATTAAAAAACACTCAAGGGATGAGTGGTTGACATATAATAGCATATAATAGCACAACGCGTTTCTGCTATCAAGGAGCCTTCATCAGGTGCACCTGAATGTTTCCACGTGAAGGCAACCTGTCGGGCCAGGACAAGGTGTGCAACCACAGCTTTTGGATGAGCGGCAGACCGTTGGTGGAGACCCTGTAAAACATTTTATTAAATCTCTACTAGAGTTGTGCCTGGATCTGCACAACCCACAAAGGTGAGCCTCTCCAGTTACCTTTTCAAAATTCCATATGTGATGTTATTTACTGCGCTCAGATAGCACTCCTTTCTTTTCCCAGTTTTTTATCTTTCTCACTGCCCAGATTTTCTCTCCATCTATTAGTTTGGTTCTCCATCTTCTGTTTCATTCTCCAACCCTAGGTGTTTAGTAGTTTAGTTCTCCAACCCCTGTTGTCTAGTAGTTTAGTTCTCCGTCTTCTGGTGGGTAGTGGTTTAGTTCTCCATCCCCAAGCGCCCTGCAAGCCTTGGAGGTTCCCAGACTTGTGAAGCAGCCCATTCCCTGACTGCCCCCACAGCCACCAGAGTCACCCAGTGTCCAGTCAGCGAGATGTAATGCCCCTGGCCATGCTTGGTGTCAGTGGTGAAATGCACCCTGTCAGACCTAGATTTTTTCAAGGAATGGGTGATGTTGTTTGCAACGTGCTGGTGTAACGCAGGCACAGCTTTCTTAGAGAAGCAATGGTGACTGGGCAACTGGTACTGGGGGACTGTGACGGCAATCAGTTTTCGGAAACTGTCTGTGTCCACCAGGCGAAAAGGCAGCATTTCCGTGGCCAACAGATTGGAGATGGTGAAGTTCAAGCTGTTTGCTTTGGCATGTGTAGGAGGAAACAATCTTTTACGTGAGCACAACTGTGGGATTGAAGGCTGGCTGTTGTGCTGAGAGAGGGTGGAGTAAGGTGAACACGACAAGCTGCTGGACTGTGAGAGAGGTGCAGACGGAGATGTTACGGTGGTTTGAGAAAGATAGGGTGTGCTCGGTGTCTGAGATCACTCAAAAACAGCAGGTATGTCCACTTCAATAACAGCTGACGGGCTATCACTCCCCCCGACTGTAGCGGGTAAACAAGTGGAGGTTCTTTGGCCGGAGACCTGTGTGAGAGCACTTGCCATGGTGACGGAGGAGGAAAAAGCAGAAGATGCGGTTGATGGGGCAGCCAGTGGTTGGCGAGGCCCGCTGGTCTGCATTTTAGCACAGTGAGATTCCCAGATTAACGCATGTTGATTGCACATGTGCCAGTTCATACATGTAGTAGTCAAATTATTTCATTTTTTTTTAACTCTACTCTACTCATTTTTAACAAAGTTTGCAGATAACGTGAGTTGTGTAATAAGGTCTCAAAAAAGATCTGCGAATGCTGCTGGCCACTGCCAGAGTTGGGGCTGAGGATGCAGTGCTTGTCGTGGTTGCATAATTTTGTGTCTGTGCAGGAAGCCGCAACGTAACCTCCTCGTCTACTTCCTCCTCCACCTCCTCTGCTGAGCTACTCAGCTGCATGCATCTGGGTTCACACCAAGTGGGATCTACAACCTCATTTTCATCCTCTTTGTTCTCCCACTCCTTGCCCTGAGAGTCACCCTCCTCCTCTTCCTGACCTAACAGCATGGTACAGTCCGCATGTGCCTCAAGTATCTGAGTCTCATCAGGATCACCTCCACCCCCAGGGTTTAACATCTGGTGACGAAGGTTTGGATACTGCTCGGACCTTACTTCGTCCAGCCCTGGATCAACTGAAAAAAATTTGGACATCGCTGTACATGCTTTCCCCCCTCTTGAGTCAGTGAAGCTTTGGATCAGACCTCTGATGCCCCGGAATAGAATGTGTGAAAAGCTCTGAAGACTCGCCCATCTGTGGTTCCCCACAGTCATTTGAGTTGTTGGAGAGTTGTGACGCGTGTGAAAACAAAAGTAATTGGGGTGCCACCTCTGAGGACTGTACTGTGTGTGATGTTAAGGTGGAGGAAGAGGAGGAGAGGCCACTTGATGCAGCGCTTGTCATCTACTGGAGCACATGTTCTTTCTGGCCCTCATCTACAAAGCGTACCACTGTGCGGCTGCCAAAGAAATGGAGTGGAGTCTAGTAACAGAAGTTGTCAAAATGCTGCGCAATTGCTCACTGCAGCAAAACAAACTTATCTCTCATATCATACCTGTCTCACAACTCTAAACAGCTATTCAGTACTTTCAAGTCTCTCCTCCGACCATCAGCTCACCCTCCTTCTCATATCAGCTGAAGACTTTGCCTCATTCTTCAAGCAGAAGATTGGCAATGTAGAGCAAAGATTTTACTTAGAGTCCTCACAGCTTCTCATAACTGCAAAACTCTTCTCCTTCAAAACCATCTTCTCCGCCATCACCAAAGATCATCTTTACTCTCCAAATCACATATCCCAACCTGTGAACGTGATCCAATACCGTCCCAACTCATTCCAAACCTTACCACAGTCTTCATCCCAAGCCTAACCCTCCTCTTCAACCTGTCACTAACAACTGGTCTTCTTCTTTTCTTCTTTTTTTAGCGCCAACATATTCCACAGCGCTTTACAATTCAGACAATTTTACAGACATTATCGGCACTGTCCCCATTGGGGCACATTCTACATTCCCTATCAGTATGTCTTTGGAGTGTGGGAGGAAACCGGAGAACCCGGAGGAAAAACACGCAAACACAGGGAGAACATACAAACTCCCAACTCAGATGTTGTCCTTGGTGCATGGGCGTACCCAGGATCAAAACTAGGGGGGGGCAAGCCATGGTCGTTCAGATTGTAAAATTTTAAAACGAAAAAGGTGCAACGCTGGAAACAGATAAGACACCGGAGGGTGAGTATAAGATGGAGCAGGAGAATTACATTTAGAGCACCAATCCAGGTAATCACATATAGAGGCCTCCCCGTAGTGTAACTACATATAGCCTAGAATAATGACGCTGACACTCGGGGTACAGGATAATGACACCGACATTGGGGGTACAGGATGACACCGACACTGGGGGTACAGGATAATGACACCAACACTCGGGGTACGGATTAATGGCGCTGACACTCGGGGTACAGATTAATGGCGCTGACACTCGGGGTACAGGATAATGGTGCTGACACTCGGGGTACGGATTAATGGCACTGACACTCAGGGTACAGGATAATGACACCGACACTGGGGGTACAGGATGACACCGACACTGGGGGTACAGGATAATGACACCAACACTCGGGGTACGGATTAATGGCGCTGACACTCGGGGTACGGATTAATGGCGCTGACACTCGGGGTACAGGATAATGGCGCTGACACTCGGGGTATGGATTAATGGCGCTGACACTCGGGGTACAGGATAATGACACCGACACTGGGGGTACAGGATGACACCGAGACTGGAGGAACAGGATAATGACACCAACACTCAGGGTACGGATTAATGGCGCTGACACTTGGGGTTCGGATTAATGGTGCTGACACTCAGGGTACAGGATAATGGCGCTGACACTCGGGGTACAGATTAATGGCGCTCACACTCGGGGTACAGGATAATGACACCGACACTGGGGGTACAGGATGACGCCGACACTGTGGGTACAGGATAATGGCGCCGTCATTGGGAGTACAGGATAAAGACGCCGACCCACGGGGTGCAGGATAATAGCCCCGACACTGGGGGTAGAGGATAATGGCGCTGACACTCAGGGTACGGGATAATGGCGCTGACACTCGGGGTACGGAATAATGGTGCTGACACTCGGGGTGCGAGATAATGACGCTGACACTCAGGGTGCGGGATAATGACGCTGACACTCGGGTTGCGGGATAATGGCGCTGACACTCGGGGTATGGGATTTTATTTATATGTTATTTATTTATATATAATAGTGCTATTGCTATAATAATTAACATCCCCCCAGCTGGCCCAGCATTAACCACCTGTCCTTTCTCCAGGTCCGGTTCCTACTCCCAAGGCCAAGGCCCTTCCAAATTTTAATAATTACACAGTGAGTGAGTGTATTGTGTAATTTACACTGGCAGGCTGCCACAGTCACTGGCAGCAGGCCCACAGTAACAGGACAAGCGCTCCACTCCGGCGGGATTCTCAGAGACAGGAAACAGGGTAGGCAGACAGCGTGCTACGTCAGCACACCTCAGGAGTCAGGACCCTGATCAGGTGACATGCGGCGTGCTGTGTCAGTCAGCGTGCGTTAAAGATAATCCCGGCTGGACCCCATGCAGTGACACTGCGCAGTTCCGGCCGCCAGGTGCAGAGCAGAGCAGTCACCTGCAGCCGGCCACAGAGGGAACTTTCGCTGGCCGCGACCGCCAGTGATCTAAGTGTGTTTGCGGCATGCAGGGGTGGATTAAGAGTAGCAAGGGCCCCGGGCACACACCTGATGTATCACATGTCACATGATCCCCTGTGATAGATCATGTGATAGTTCACGTGAAATTAATTTGGCACAATATTAATTATAATCATTTTTTTTAGGCTGTGTGCCCACTATGCGTTTTTTAAGCGTTTCCGCAGCGGCAATTCCACTGCAGAAATGCTTAAAAAGCGCTTGGTAGAAGGTCTACCATGTTCCCCAATGATAATCCGCATGTGCTGTGCACATGCTGCGGAAATTTCCGCTGCGGAATATCATTGCGGAAAAATCCGTAGCATTACCAATTATTTTGCGGAAGCACGGTGCTTTCGCCTCCATTGACTTGCATTGGAATGCATGGAATCCGCATCACTGCATCTGTACATGTGGATTCCTCCGGACCCGGGTACCCTAGAACCTGTAAAAAAGGAATAAAATAAAAAATAAATATTATGCTTACTTTCTGATGGCCCCCGGCGTCTTTATCCGATGCGTCCTGGCTTGCCAGCCGATCATTTAGTCATGTGACGGGTCACGCGACCGCTGACGTCGGCAGGCCATCAGAAGGTAATATATTTATTTTTTATTTTTTACCATTCTTTTACGGTCACACTATATAAATCCATGCTGGTTGTGACCAAGTTGTCAAGCACTTTCCAAGTGATGCTAAAATCGCTTGGAAAGTGCTTGACAACTCGCATGCAGAAATGCATGTGAAGAACGCTTCACATCCGCATGTCCCTGGCAGGAAAAACGCATGCACAATCCGCATGCGTTTTTTCTGCCAGGGAGATGCAGAAACGCTCAGGAAAAATCCGAAGCATTTCTGCATCGTGGGCACATAGCCTTACATTAATTGTATGACTCAATATTGAGCACACGTAGCCATCTATACACAGCAGGAGGGCACACGTAGCCATCTATACACAGCGGGAGGCCGCGCGGTGCCATGTATACACAGCGGGAGGCTGCACATAGCCATCTATACACAGCGGGAGGCCGCACGTAGCCATCCATACACAGCGGGAGGCCACACGGTGCCATCAATACACAGCAGGAGGCCGCACGCAGCCATCTATAGACAGCAGGAGGCCGCACGTAGCCATCTATACACAGCAGGAGGCCACACGTAGCCATCAATACACAGCGAGAGGCCGCACGAAGCCATCTATGCACAGCAGGAGGCCACACGGTGCCATCTATACACAGCGGGAGGCCGCACGGTGCCATCAATATACAGCAGGAGGCCGCACGTAGCCATCTATAGACAGCAGGAGGCCGCACGGAGCCATCTATACACAGCAGGAGGCCACACGTTGCCATCAATACACAGCAGGAGGCCGCACGTAGCCATCTGTACACATCGGGAGGCTGTACGGTGCCATCAATACACAGCAGGAGGCTGCACGTAGCCATCTATAGACAGCAGGAGGCCGCACGTAGCCATCTATACACAGCAGGAGGCCACACGAAGCCATCAATACACAGCAGGAGGCCGCACGTAGCCATCTATACATAGCGGGAGGCCGCACGTAGCCATCTATACACATCAGGAGGCCGGACGTAACCATCAACACACAGCAGGAGGCCGCACGGCGCCATCTATACACAGCAGGAGGCCGCACGTAGCCATCTATACACAGCGGAAGGCCGCACGTAGCCATCTATACACAGCAGGAGGCTGCACTTAGCCATCTATACACTGCAGGAGGCCGCACGTAACCATCAATACACAGCAGGAGGCCGCACGGCGCCATCTATACACAGCGGGAGGCTGCACATAGCCATCTATACACAGCGGGAGGCCGCACGTAGCCATCCATACACAGCGGGAGGCCGCACGGTGCCATCAATACACAGCAGGAGGCCGCACGCAGCCATCTATAGACAGCAGGAGGCCGCATGTAGCCATCTATACACAGCAGGAGGCCACACGTAGCCATCAATACACAGCGAGAGGCCGCACGTAGCCAGCTATGCACAGCAGGAGGCCACACGGTGCCACCTATACACAGCGGGAGGCCGCACGGTGCCATCAATACACAGCAGGAGGCCGCACGTTGCCATCAATACACAGCAGGAGGCCGCACGTAGCCATCTGTACACATCGGGAGGCTGTACGGTGCCATCAATACACAGCAGGAGGCTGCAGGTAGCCATCTATAGACAGCAGGAGGCCGCACGTAGCCATCTATACACAGCAGGAGGCCACACGAAGCCATCAATACACAGCAGGAGGCCGCACGTAGCCATCTATACATAGCGGGAGGCCGCACGTAGCCATCTATACACATCAGGAGGCCGGACGTAACCATCAACACACAGCAGGAGGCCGCACGGCGCCATCTATACACAGCAGGAGGCCGCACGTAGCCATCTATACACAGCGGAAGGCCGCACGTAGCCATCTATACACAGCGGGAGGCCGCATTTAGCCATCTATACACTGCAGGAGGCCGCACGTAACCATCAATACACAGCAGGAGGCCGCACGGCGCCATCTATACACAGCGGGAGGCTGCACATAGCCATCTATACACAGCAGGAGGCCACACGTAGCCATCCATACACAGCGGGAGGCCGCACGGTGCCATCAATACACAGCAGGAGGCCGCACGCAGCCATCTATAGACAGCAGGAGGCCGCATGTAGCCATCTATACACAGCAGGAGGCCACACGTAGCCATCAATACACAGCGAGAGGCCGCAGGAAGCCATCTATGCACAGCAGGAGGCCACACGGTGCCATCTATACACAGCGGGAGGCCGCACGGTGCCATCAATACACAGCAGGAGGCCGCACGTAGCCATCTATAGACAGCAGGAGGCCGCACGGAGCCATCTATACACAGCAGGAGGCCACACGTTGCCATCAATACACAGCAGGAGGCCGCACGTAGCCATCTGTACACATCGGGAGGCTGTACGGTGCCATCAATACACAGCAGGAGGCTGCACGTAGCCATCTATAGACAGCAGGAGGCCACACGTAGCCATCTATACACAGCAGGAGGCCACACGAAGCCATCAATACACAGCAGGAGGCCGCACGTAGCCATCTATACATAGCGGGAGGCCGCACGTAGCCATCTATACACATCAGGAGGCCGGACGTAACCATCAACACACAGCAGGAGGCCGCACGGCACCATCTATACACAGCAGGAGGCCGTACATAGCCATCTATACACAGCGGAAGGCCGCACGTAGCCATCTATACACAGCGGGAGGCCGCACTTAGCCATCTATACACTGCAGGAGGCCGCACGTAACCAACAATACACAGCAGGAGGCCGCACGGCGCCATCTATACACAGCGGGAGGCTGCACATAGCCATCTATACACAGCGGGAGGCCGCACGTAGCCATCCATACACAGCGGGAGGCCGCACGGTGCCATCAATACACAGCAGGAGGCCGCACGCAGCCATCTATAGACAGCAGGAGGCCGCATGTAGCCATCTATACACAGCAGGAGGCCACACGTAGCCATCAATACACAGCGAGAGGCCGCACAAAGCCATCTATGCACAGCAGGAGGCCACACGGTGCCATCTATACACAGCGGGAGGCCGCACGGTGCCATCAATACACAGCAGGAGGCCGCACGTAGCCATCTATAGACAGCAGGAGACCGCACAGAGCCATCTATACACAGCAGGAGGCCACACGTTGCCATCAATACACAGCAGGAGGCCGCACGTAGCCATCTGTACACATCGGCAGGCTGTACGGTGCCATCAATACACAGCAGGAGGCTGCACGTAGCCATCTATAGACAGCAGGAGGCCGCACGTAGCCATCTATACACAGCAGGAGGCCACACGAAGCCATCAATACACAGCAGGAGGCCACACGTAGCCATCTATACATAGCGGGAGGCCGCACGTAGCCATCTATACACAGCAGGAGGCCAGACGTAACCATCAACATACAGCAGGAGGCCGCACGGCGCCATCTAAACACAGCAGGAGGCCGCAGGTAGCCATCTATACACAGCGGGAGGCCGCACTTAGCCATCTATACACAGCAGGAGGCCGCACGTAACCATCAATACACAGCAGGAGGCCGCACGGCGCCATCTATACACAGCGGGAGGCCGCATGTAGTCATCTATACAGAGCGGGAGGCTGCACGGTGCCATCTATACACAGCAGGAGGCCACACGTAGCCATCAATACACAGCAGGAGGCCGCACATAGCCATCTATACACAGCGGGAGGCCACACGTAACCATCAATACACAGCAGGAGGCCGCAAGGCGCCATCTATACACAGCGGGAGGCCACATGTAGTCATCCATACAGAGCGGGAGGCTGCACGGTGCCATCTATACACAGCAGGAGGCCACACGTAGCCATCAATACACGGCAGGAGGCCGCACGGTGTCATCAATACACAGCAGAAGGATGCACGTAGCCATCTATAGACAGCAGGAGGCCGCACATAGCCATCTATACACAGCCGGAGGCCACACGTGGCCATCAATGCACAGCAGGTGGCCGCACGTAGTCATCTATACACAGCGGGAGGCTGCACGGTGCCATCAATACACAGCAGGAGGCCGCACGTAGCCATCTATAGACAACAGGAGGCCGCACGTAGCCATCTATACACAGCAGGAGGCCACACGTAGCCATCAATACACAACAGGAGACCACACGTAGCCATCAATACACAGCAGGAGGCAGCACGCAGCCATCAATACACAGCAGGGGGCCGCACGAAGCCATCTATACACAGCAGGAGGCCGCACGTAGCCATCTATACACAACAGAAGGCCGCACGTAACCATCAATACACACCAGGAGGCCGCACGGCGCCATCTATACACAGCAGGAGGCCACACATAGCCATCTATAACAGCGGGAGGCCGGTCGTAGCCATCTATACACAGCGGGAGGCCGCACGTAGCCATCTATACACAGCAGGAGGCCACACGTAACCATCAATACACAGCAGGAGGCCGCACGGCACCATCTATACACTGCAGGAGGCCGCACATAGTCATCTATACAGAGCGGGAGGCCGCACGGTGCCATCTATACACAGCAGGAGGCCGCACGTAGCCATCAATACACAGCAGGAGGCCGCACGTAGCCATCAATACTCAGCAGGAGGCCGCACGTACCCATCTATACACAGCGGGAGGCCACACGCAGCCAATTATGCACAGCGGGAGGCCGCACGCTGCCATCAATACACAGCAGTAGGCCGCACGCAGCCATCTATAGCAAGCAGGAGGCCGCACGTAGCCATCTATACACAGCATGAGGCCACACATAGCCATCAATACACAGCGGGAGGCCGCACGTAGCCATCTATACACAGAAGGAGGCCGCACGTATCATCAATATACAGCAGGAGGCTGCACTTAGCCATCTATGCACAGCGGGAGACCGCACGGTCCCATCAAAACACAGCAGGAGGCCGCACGTAGCCATCTATAGACAGCAGGAGGCCGCACGTAGCCATCTATACACAGCAGGAGGCCACACGTAGCCATCAATACACAGCAGGAGGCCACACGTAGCCATCTATACACACAGGAGGCCGCACAGAGCCATCTATACACAGCAGGAGGCCGCACGTAACCATCAATGCACAGCAGGAGGCCGCACGGCGCCATCTATACACAGCAGGAGGCCGCACATAGTCATTTATACACAGCAGGAGGCCGCACGTAGCCATCTATACACAGCGGGAGGCCGCACGTATCCATCTATACACAGCAGGAGGCCGCAGGAAGCCATCAATACACAGCGGCAGGCCGAACGTAGCCATCTATACACAGCAGGAGGCCGCACGTAGCCATCTATACACAGCGGGAGGCCGCACGTAGACATCTATACACAGCAGGAGGCAACACGCAGCCATCTATACACAGCAGGAGGCCGCACGTAACCATCAATACACAGCAGGAGGCCGCACGGAGCCATCTATACACAGCGGGAGGCCGAACGAAGCCATCTATACAGAGCAGGAGGCCGCACGGTGCCATCTATACACAGCAGGAGGCCACACGTAGCCATCAATACACAGCAGTAGGCCGCACGTAGCCATCTATGCACAGCGGGAGGCCGCACAGTTCCATCTATACACAGCAGGAGTCCGCACGTAGCCATCTATAGACAGCAGGAGGCCGCACATAGCCATCTATACACAGCAGGAGGCCACACGTAGCCATCTATACACAGCGGGAGACTGCACGGTGCCATCAAAACACAGCAGGAGGCCGCACGGCGCCATCTATGCACAGCAGGAGGCCGCACGTAGTCATCTATACAGAGCGGGAGGCTGCACGGTGCCATCTATACACAGCAGGAGGCCACACGTAGCCATCAATACACTGCAGTAGGTCGCACGTAGCCATCTATACACAGCGGGAGGACGCAAAGTGCCATCAATACACAGCAGGAGTCCGCACGTAGCCATCTATAGACAGCAGGAGGCCGCACATAGCCATTTATATACAGCAGGAGGCCACACGTAGCCATTTATACACAGCGGGAGGCTGCACGGTGCCATCAATACACAGCAGGAGGCCGCACGGTGCCATCAATACACAGCAGGAGGCCGCACGTAGCAATCTATAGACAGCAGGAGGCTGCACGGAGCCATCTATACACAGCAGGAGGCCACACGTAGCCATCAATACACAGCAGGAGGCCGCACGTAGCCATCTATGCACAGCTGGAGGCTGCACGGTGATATCAATACACAGCAGGAGGCTGCACGTAGCCATCTATAGACAGCAGGAGGCCGCACGTAGCCATCTATACACAGCAGGAGGCCACACGTAGTCATCAATACACAGCAGGAGGCCGCACGGCGCCATCTATACACAGCAGGAGGCCGCACGTAGTCATCTATACAGAGCGGGAGGCAGCACGGTGCCAATTATACACAGCAGGAGGCCACACGTAGCCATCAATTCACAGCAGTAGGCCGCACGTAGCCATCTATACACAGCAGGAGGCCGCACAGTGCCATCAATACACAGCAGGAGTCCGCACGTAGCCATCTATAGACAGCAGGAGGCCGCACATAGCCATCTATACACAGCAGGAGGACTCACGTAGCCATCAATACAGAGCAGGAGGCCGCACGGTGTCATCAATACACAGCAGGAGGCCGCACGTAGCCATCTATAGACAGCAGGAGGCCGCACAGAGACATCTATACACAGCAGGAGGCCACACGTAGCCATCAATACACAGCAGGAGGCCGCACGTAGCCATCTATACACAGCGGGATGCTGCACGGTGCCATCAATACACAGCAGGAGGCTGCACGTAGCCATCTATAGACAGCAGGAGGCCGCACGTAGCCATCTATACACAGCAGGAGGCCACACGTAGCCATCTATACATAGCGGGAGGCCGCACATAGCCATCTATACACAGCAGGAGGTCGCACGTAAGCATCAATACACAGAGGGAGACCGCACGGCGCCATCTATACAAAGCAGGAGGCCGCACGTAGCCATCTATGCACAGCGGGAGGCCGCACGTAGCCATCAATACACAGCAGGAGGCCGCACGGCGCCATCTATACACAGCGGGAGGCCGCACGTAGTCATCTATACAGAGCGGGAGGCTGCACGGTGCCATCTATACACAGCAGGAGGCCACACGTAGCCATCAATACACAGAAGTAGGCCGCACGTAGCCATCTATACACAGCGGGAGGACGCATAGTGCCATCAATACACAGCAGGAGTCCACACATAGCCATCTATAGACAGCAGGAGGCCGCACATAGTCATCTATACACAGCAGGAGGCCACATATAGCCATCTATACACAGCAGGAGGCCACACGTAGCCATTTATACACAGCGGGAGGCTGCACGGTGCCATCAATACACAGCAGGAGGCCGCACGGTGCAAACAATACACAGCAGGAGGCCGCATGTAGCCATCTATACACAGCAGGAGGCTACACGGTGATATCAATACACAGCAGGAGGCTGCACGTAGCCATCTATAGACAGCAGGAGGCCACATGTAGCCATCAATACACAGCAGGAGGCCGCACGTAGCCATCTATACACAGCTGGAGGCTGCACGGTGATATCAATACACAGCAGGAGGCTGCACGTAGCCATCTATAGACAGCAGGAGGCCGCACGTAGCCATCTATACACAGCAGGAGGCCACACGTAGTCATCAATACACAGCAGGAGGCCGCACGGCGCCATCTATACACAGCAGGAGGCCGCACGTAGTCATCTATACAGAGCGGGAGGCAGCACGGTGCCAATTATACACAGCAGGAGGCCACACGTAGCCATCAATTCACAGCAGTAGGCCGCACGTAGCCATCTATACACAGCAGGAGGCCGCACAGTGCCATCAATACACAGCAGGAGTCCGCACGTAGCCATCTATAGACAGCAGGAGGCCGCACATAGCCATCTATACACAGCAGGAGGACTCACGTAGCCATCAATACAGAGCAGGAGGCCGCACGGTGTCATCAATACACAGCAGGAGGCCGCACGTAGCCATCTATAGACAGCAGGAGGCCGCACAGAGACATCTATACACAGCAGGAGGCCACATGAAGCCATCAATACACAGCAGGAGGCCGCACGTAGCCATCTATACACAGCGGGAGGCTGCACGGTGCCATCAATACACAGCAGGAGGCTGCACGTAGCCATCTATAGACAGCAGGATGCCGCACGTAGCCATCTATACACAGCAGGAGGCCACACGTAGCCATCTATACATAGCGGGAGGCCGCACATAGCCATCTATACACAGCAGGAGGTCGCACGTAAGCATCAATACACAGAGGGAGACCGCACGGCGCCATCTATACAAAGCAGGAGGCCGCACGTAGCCATCTATGCACAGCGGGAGGCCGCACGTAGCCATCAATACACAGCAGGAGGCCGCACTGCGCCATCTATACACAGCGGGAGGCCGCACGTAGTGATCTATACAGAGCGGGAGGCTGCACGGTGCCATCTATACACAGCAGGAGGCCACACGTAGCCATCAATACACAGAAGTAGGCCGCACGTAACCATCTATACACAGCGGGAGGACGCAGAGTGCCATCAATACACAGCAGGAGTCCACACATAGCCATCTATAGACAGCAGGAGGCCGCACATAGTCATCTATACACAGCAGGAGGCCGCATATAGCCATCTATACACAGCAGGAGGCCACACGTAGCCATTTATACACAGCGGGAGGCTGCACGGTGCCATCAATACACAGCAGGAGGCCGCACGGTGCCAACAATACACAGCAGGAGGCCGCATGTAGCCATCTATACACAGCAGGAGGCTACACGGTGATATCAATACACAGCAGGAGGCTGCACGTAGCCATCTATAGACAGCAGGAGGCCGCATGTAGCCATCAATACACAGCAGGAGGCCGCACGTAGCCATCTATACACAGCTGGAGGCTGCACGGTGATATCAATACGCAGCAGGAGGCTGCACGTAGCCATCTATAGACAGCAGGAGGCCGCATGTAGCCATCTATACACAGCAGGAGGCCACACATAGCCATCAATACACAGCAGGAGGCCGCATGTAGCCATCAATACACAGCAGGAGGCCGCACGTAGCCATCTATACACAGCTGGAGGCTGCACGGTGATATCAATACACAGCAGGAGGCTGCACGTAGCCATCTATAGACAGCAGGAGGCCGCACATAGCCATCTATACACAGCAGGAGGCCACACGTAGCCATCAATACACAGCAGGAGGCCGCACGGCACCATCTATACACAGCGGGAGGCCGCACGTAGTCATCTATACAGAGCAGGATGCTGCACGGTGCCAATTATACACAGCAGGAGGCCACACGTAGCCATCAATTCACAGCAGTAGGCTGCACGTAGCCATCTATACACAGCGGGAGGCTGCACAGTGCCATCAATACACAGCAGGAGTCTGCAGGTAGCCATCTATAGACAGCAGGAGGCCGCACATAGCCATCTATATACAGCAGGAGGCCTCACGTAGCCATCAATACACAGCAAGAGGCCGCACGGTGTCATCAATACACAGCAGGAGGCCGCACGTAGCCATCTATAGACAGCAGGAGGCCGCAGAGAGCCATCTATACACAGCAGGAGGCCACACGTAGTCATCAATACACAGCAGGAGGCCGCACGTAGCCATCTATACACAGCAGGAGGTCGCACGTAACCATCAATACACAGAGGGAGGCCGCACGTAGCCATCAATACACAGCAGGAGGCCGCACGTAGCCATCTATACACAGCTGGAGGCTGCACGGTGATATCAATACACAGCAGGAGGCTGCACGTAGCCATCTATAGACAGCAGGAGGCCGCATGTAGCCATCTATACACAGCAGGAGGCCACACGTAGCCATCAATACACAGCAGGAGGCTGCACGGCGCCATCTATACACAGCGGGAGGCCGCACGTAGTCATCTATACAGAGCAGGATGCTGCACGGTGCCAATTATACACAGCAGGAGGCCACACGTAGCCATCAATTCACAGCAGTAGGCTGCACGTAGCCATCTATACACAGCGGGAGGCCGCACAGTGCCATCAATACACAGCAGGAGTCTGCAGGTAGCCATCTATAGACAGCAGGAGGCCGCACATAGCCATCTATACACAGCTGGAGGCCTCACGTAGCCATCAATACACAGCAGGAGGCCGCACGGTGTCATCAATACACAGCAGGAGGCCGCACGTAGCCATCTATAGACAGCAGGAGGCCGCAGAGAGCCATCTATACACAGCAGGAGGCCACACGTAGCCATCAATACACAGCAGGAGGCCGCACGTAGCCATCTATACACAGCGGGAGGCTGCACGGTGCCATCAATACACAGCAGGAGGCTGCACGTAGCCATCTATAGACAGCAGGAGGCCGCACGTAGCCATCTATACACAGCAGGAGGCCACACGTAGCCATCTTTACATAGCAGGAGGCCGCACGTAGCCATCTATACACAGCAGGAGGTCGCACGTAACCATCAATACACAGAGGGAGGCCGCACGTAGCCATCAATACACAGCAGGAGGCCGCACGGCGCCATCTATACACAGCGGGAGGCCGCACGTAGTCATCTATACAGAGTTGGAGGCTGCACGGTGCCATCTATAAACAGCAGGAGGCCACACGTAGCCCTCAATACACAGCAGTAGGCCGCACGTAGCCATCTATACACAGCGGGAGGCTGCACAGTGCCATCAATACACAGCAGGAGTCCGCACGTAGCCATCTATAGACAGCAGGAGGCCGCACATAGCCATCTATACACAGCAGAAGGCCACACGTAGCCATCAATACACAGCAGGAGGCCGCACGGTGCCATCAATACACAGCAGGAGGCCGCACATAGCCATCTATAGACAGCAGGAGGCCGCACGGAGCCATTTATACACAGCAGGAGGCCACACGTAGCCATCAATACACAGCAGGAGGCCGCACGTAGCCATCTATACACAGCGGGAGGCTGCACGGTGCCATCAATACACAGCAGGAGGCTGCACGTAGCCATCTATACACAGCAGGAGGCCGCACTTAGCCATCTATACACAGCAGCAGGCCGCACGTAGCCATCTATACATAGCGGGAGGCAGCACGTAGCCATCTATACACAGCAAGAGGTCGCACGTAAGCATCAATACACAGAAGGAGGCTGCACAGCGCCATCTATACACAGCAGGAGGCCGCACGTAGCCATCTATACACAGCAGGAGGCCGCACGTAGCCATCTATAGACAGGAGGAGGCCGCACATAGCCATCTATACACAGCAGGACGCCACACGTAGCCATCTATACACAGCGGGAGGCTGCACGGTGCCATCAATAGACAGCAGGGGGCCACACATAGCCATCAATACACAGCAGGAGGTCACATGCAGCCATCTATAGACAGCAGGAGGCCGCACGTAGCCATCTATACACAGCAGGAGGCCACACGTAGCCATCAATACACAGCAGGAGGCCGCACGTAGCCATCTATACACAGCGGGAGGCCGCACGTAGCCATCTATACACAGCGGAGGCCGCGCGGTGCCATCTATACAGAGCGGGAGGCCGCATGTTGCTATCTATACACAGCGGGAGGCCGCACGTAGCCAATTATACACAGCGGGAGGCCGCACGGTGCCATCCATACACAGCAGGAGGCCGCACATAGCCATCTATAGACATCAGGAGGCCGCACGTAGCCATCTATACACAGCAGGAGGCCACACGTAGCCATCAATACACAGCGAGAGGCCGCACGTAGCCATCTATACACAGCGGGAGGCCGTACGGTTCCATCTATACACAGGGGGAGGCCACACGTAGCCATCTATACACAGCGGGAGGCCGCACGATGCCATCAATACACAGCCGGAGGCTGCACATAGCCATCTATAGACAGCAGGAGGCCGCACGAAGCCATCTATGCACAGCAGGAGGCCACACGTAGCCATCAATACACAGCATGAGGCCGCACGTAGCCATCAATACACAGCAGGAGGCCACACATAGCCATCTATACACAGCGGGAGGCTGCACGGTGCCATCAATACACGGCAGGAGGCCGCACGTAGACATCTATAGACAGCAGGCGGCCGCACGTAGCCATCTATACACAGCAGGAGGCCACACGTAGCCATCAATACACAGCAGGAGGCCGCACGTAGCCATCTATACACAGCGGGAGGCTGCACAGTGCCATCAATACACAGCAGGAGGCTGCACGTAGCCATCTATACACAGCAGGAGGCCACACGTAGCCATCTATACACAGCAGGAGGCCGCACGTAGCCATCTATACACAGCGTGAGGCCGCACGTAGCCATCTAAACACAGCAGGAGGCCACACATAACCCTCAATACACAGCAGGAGGCCGCACGGCGCCATCTATACACAGCGGGAGGCCGCACGTAGTCATTTATACAGAGCCGGAGGCTGCACGGTGCCATCTATACACAGCAGGAGGCCACACGTAGCCATCAATACAGAGCAGTAGGCCGCACGTAGCCATCTATACACAGCGGGAGGCCGCACAGTGCCATCAATACACAGCAGGAGTCCGCACATAGCCATCTATAGACAGCAGGAGGCCGCACATAGCCATCTATACACAGCAGGAGGCCACACGTAGCCATCTATACACAGCGGGAGGCTGCACGGTGCCATCAATAGACAGCAGGAGGCCACACGTAGCCATCAATAGACAGCAGGGGGCCACACGTAGCCATCAATACACAGCAGGAGTTCACATGCAGCCATCTATAGACAACAGGAGGCCGCACGTAGCCATCTATACACAGCAGGAGGCCACACGTAGCCATCAATACACAGCAGGAGACCGCACGTAGCCATCTATACACAGCGGGAGGCCGCACGTAGCAATCTATACACAGCGGGAGGCCGCGTGGTGCCATCTATACACAGCGGGAGGCCGCATGTTGCCATCTATACACAGCGGGAGGCCGCACATAGCCATCTATACACAGCGGGAGGCCGCACGATGCCATCAATACACAGCCGGAGGCTGCACATAGCCATCTATAGACAGCAGGAGGCCGCACGAAGCCATCTATACACAGCAGGAGGCCACACGTAGCCATCAATACACAGCAGGAGGCCGCACGTAGCCATCAATACACCGCAGGAGGCCGCACGTAGCCATCTATACACAGCGGGAGGCTGCACGGTGCCATCAATACACGGCAGGAGGCCGCACGTAGACATCTATAGACAGCAGGCGGCCGCACGTAGCCATCTCTACACAGCAGGAGGCCACACGTAGCCATCAATACACAGCAGGAGGCCGCACGTAGCCATCTATACACAGCGGGAGGCCGCACGTAGCCATCAATACACAGCGGGAGGCCGCACGTAGCCATCCATACACAGCGGGAGGCCGCACGTAACCATCAATACACAGCAGGAGGCCGCACGGCGCCATCTATACACAGCAGGAGTCCACACGTAGTCATCTATACACAGCAGGAGGCCGCACGTAGCCATCTATAGACAGCGGGAAGCTGCACGTAGCCATCTATACACAGCAGGAGGCGGCACAAAGACATCAATACACAGCGGCAGGCCGCACGTAGCCATCTATACACAGCAGGAGGACGCACGTAGCCATCTATACACAGAGGGAGGCCGCACGAAGCCATCTATACACAGCAGGAGGCCGCACGTAGCCATCTGTACACAGCAGGAAGCCGCACCTAACCATCAATACACAGCAGGAGGCCGCACGGCGCCATCTATACACAGCGGGAGGCCGCACGTAGTCATCTATACAGAGCGGGAGGCTGCACGGTGCCATCTATACACAGCAGGAGGCCACACGTAGCCATCAATACACAGCAGTAGACCGCACGTAGCCATCTATACAAAGCGGGAGGCCGCACAGTGCCATCAATACACAGCAGGAGTCCGCACATAGTCATCTATAGACAGCAGGAGGCAGCACATAGCCATCTATACACAGCAGGAGGCCAAACGTAGCCATCAATACACAGCGGGAGGCTGCACAGTGCCATCAATACACAGCAGGAGGCCGCACGTAGCCATCTATAGACAGCAGGAGGCCGCACGTAGCCATCTATACACAGCAGGAGGCCACACGTAGCCATCAATAGACAGCAGGAGGCCGCACGCAGCCTTCAATACACAGCAGGAGGCCGCACGTAGCCATCTATAGACAGCAGGAGGCCGCACGTAGCCATCTATGCACAGCAGGAGGCCACACGTAGCCATCTATACACAGCAGGAGGCCGCACGTAGCCATCTATACACAGCGAGAGGCCACACGTAGCCATCTATACACAGCGGGAGGCCACGCGGTGCCATCTATACACAGCGGGAGGCCGCACGTAGCCATCTATACACAGCGGGAGGCCGCAAGTAGCCATCTATACACAGAGGGAGGCCGCATGGTACCATCAATGCACAGCAGGAGGCCGCACGTAGCCATCTATAGACAGCAGGAGGCCGCACGTAGCCATCTATACACAGCAGGAGGCCGCACGTAGCCATCTATACACAGCAGGAGGCCACACGTAGCCATCAATACACAGCTAGAGGCAGCACGTAGCCATCTATACACAGTGTGAGACCACACGGTGCCATCTATTCACAGCGGGAGGCCACACGTAGCCATCTATACACAGCGGGAGGCCGCACGGTGCCATCAATACACAGCAGGAGGCCGCACATAGCCATCTGTAGACAGCAGGAGGCCGCACGTAGCCATCTATACACAGCAGGAGGCCACACGTAGCCATCAATACACAGCGGGAGGCCGCACGTAGCCATCTATACACAGCGGGAGGCTGCATGGTGCCATCAATACACAGCAGGAGGCCGCAGGTAGACAACTATAGACAGCAGGCGGCTGCACGTAGCCATCTATACCCAGCAGGAGGCCACACGTAGCCATCAATACCCAGCAGGAGGCCGCACGTAGCCATCTATACACAGCGGGAGGCCGCACCTAGCATCTATACACAGCAGGAGGCCGCACGTAACCATCAATACACAGCAGGTGGCCGCACGGCGCCATCTATACACAGCAGGAGGCCGCAAGTAGCCATCTATACACAGCGGGAGGCCGCACGTAGCCATCTATACACAGCAGGAAGCCGCGCATAACCATCAATACACAGCAGGAGGACACACGTTGCCATCAATACACAGCGGAAGGCCACACAGTGCCATCTATACACAGCGGGAGGCCGCACGTAGCCATCTATACACAGCAGCAGGCCGCATGTAACCATCAATACACAGGAGGAGGCCGCACGGCGCCATCTATTCACAGCGGGAGGCCGCACGTAGTCATCTATAAAAAGCGGGAGGCCGCACGGTGCCATCTATACACAGCAGGAGGCCAAACGTAGCCATCAATACATAGCAGGAGGCGGCACGTAGCCATCAAAACACAGCAGGAGGCCACACGTAGCCATCTATACACAGCAGGAGGCCGCACGTAGCCATCTATAAAGAGCGCGAGGCCGCACGGTGCCATCAATACACAGCAGGAGGCCGCACTTAGCCATATATACACAGCAGGAGGCCACACGTAGCCATCTATACACAGCAGGTGGCCACACTTAGCCATCAATACACAGCGGGAGGCCGCACGTAGCCATCTATACACAGCAGGAGGCCGCACGTACGATCAATAAACAGCAGGAGGCTGCACGTAGCCATCTATGCACAGCGGGAGGCCACACGGAGCCATCAGTACACAGCAGGACGCCGCACGTAGCCATCTATACACTGCGGGAGGCTGCACGGTGCCATCAATACACAGCAGGAGGCCACACGTAGCCATCAATACACAGCAGGAGGCCGCACGTAGCCATCTATACACAGCAGGAGGCCGCACGGCGCCAACTATACACAGCAGGAGACCGCACGTAGCCATCTATACACAGCGGGAGGCCGCATGTAGCCATCTAAACACAGTGGAAGGCCGCACGTAGCCATCAATACACTGCAGGAGGCCGCACATAACCATCAATACCCAGCAGGAGGCCACACAGCGCCATATATACACAGCGGGAGTCCGCACGTAGTCATCTATACAGAGCGGGAGGCTGCACGGTGCCATCTATACACAGCAGGAGGCCACACATAGTCATCAATACACAGCAGGAGGCCGCACGTAGCCATCTATACACAGCGGGAGGCAGCACGGTGCAATCAATACACAGCCGGAGGCCGCAAGTAGCCATCTTAAGGCAGCAGGAGGCCGCACGTAGCCATCTATACGCAGCAGGAGGCCACACGTAGCCATCAATAGACAGCAGGAGGCCGCACATAGCCATCAATACACAGCAGGAGACCGCACGTAGCCATCTATAGACAGCAGGAGGCCGCACGTACCCATCTTTACACAGCAGGAGGCCACACGTACCCATCAATACACAGCAGGAGGCCGCACGTAGCCATCTATACACAGCGGGAGGCCGCACGTAGCCATCTATACACAGCGGGAGGCAGCACGTAGCCATCTATACACAGCGGGAGGCCGCACATAGTCATCTATACACAGCGGGAGGCCGCACATAGCCATCTATACACAGCGGGATGCCGCACGGTGCCATCAATACACAGCAGGAGGCCGCACGTTGCCATCAATACACAGCAGGAGGCCGCTCATAGCCATCAATACACAGCAGGAGGCCGCACGTAGCCATCTATACACAGCAGGAGTCCGCACGTAGCCATTTATATACAGTGGGAGGCCGCACGGAGCCATCAATACACAGCAGGAGGCCGCACGTAGCCATATATAGACAGCAGAAGGCCGCATGTAGCCATCTGTACACAGCAGGAGGCCTAACATAGCCTTCAATACACAGCGGGAGGCCAAACGTAGCCATCTAAAAACAGCAGGAGGCCGCACGTATCATCAATACACAGCAGGAGGCTACATGTAGCCATCTTTACACAGTGGGAGGCCGCACATAGCCATCTATAAACAGCGGGAGGCCACACGTAGCCATCTATACACAGCGGAAGGCCGCACGTAGCCACCTATACACAGCTGGATGCCGCACGGTGTCATCAATACACAGCAGGAGGCCACACATAGCCATCTATAGACAGTAGGAGGCCGCACGTAGCCATCTATACACAGCGGGAGGCCGCACGTAGCCACCTATACACAGCTGGAGGCCACACGGTGACATCAATACACAGCAGGAGGCCGCACATAGCCATCTATAGAGAGCAGGAGGCCGCACGCAGCCATCTATACATAGCAGGAGGCCGCACGTAGCCATCAATAGACAGCAGGAGGCTGCACATAGCCATCAATACACAGCAGGAGGCCGCACGTAGCCATCTATAGACAGCAGGAGGCCGCACGTACCCATCTATACACAGCAGGAGGCCACACGTCCCCATTAATACACAGCAGGAGGCCGCACATAGCCATCTATACACAGCAGGAGGCCGCACGTAGCCATCTATACACAGCGGGAGGCTGCACGTAGCCATCTATACACAGCGGGAGGCCGCACATAGCCATCTATACACAGCGGGAGGCCGCACAGTGCCACCAATACACAGCAGGAGGCCGCACGTAGCCATCAATACACAGCAGGAGGCCGCTCTTAGCCATCAATACACAGCAAGAGGCCGCACGTAGCCATCTATACACAGCAGAAGGCCGCTCGCAGCCATTTATAAACAGTGGGAGGCCGCACGAAGCCATCAATACACAGCAGGAGGCCGCAGGTAGCCATATATAGACAGCAGAAGGCCGCATGTAGCCATCTATACACAGCAGGAGGCCACACATAGCCTTCAATACACAGCGGGAGGTCGAACGTAGCCATCTAAAAACAGCAGGAGGCCGCACGTATCATCAATACACAGCAGGAGGCTACATGTAGCCATCTATACACAGTGGGAGGCCGCACGTAGCCATCTATAAACAGAGGGAGGCCGCACGTAGCCATCTATACACAGCGGGAGGACCCACGTAGCCACCTATACACAGCTGGAGGCCGCACGGTGTCATCAATACACAGCAGGAGGCCTCACATAGCCATCTATAGACAGCAGGAGGCCGCACGTAGCCATCTATACACAGCAGGAGGCCACACGTAGCCATCAATACACAGCAGGAGGCCGCACGCAGCCATCTATACACAGTGAGAGGCTGAACGGTGCCATCAATACACAGCAGGAGGCCGCACGTAGACATCTATAGACAGCAGGCGGCCGCACGTAGCCATCTATACACAGCAGGAGGCCACACGTAGCCATCAATACGCAGCAGGAGGCCGCACATAGCCATCTATACACAGCAGGAGGCCGCACGTTGCCATCTGTACACAGCGGGAGGCCGCACGTAGCCATCTATATACAGCAGGAGGCCGCACATAACCATCAATACACAGCGGGAGGCCGCACGTAGCCATCTAAAAACAGCAGCAGGCCGCACATATCATCAATACACAGCAGAAGGCTACATGTAGCCATCTATACACAGTGGGAGGCCGCACGTAGGCATCTATACACAGCGGGAGGCCGCACGTAGCCACCTATACACAGCTGGAGGCCACACGGTGTCATCAATACACAGCAGGAGGCCGCACATGTCCATCTATAGACAGCAGGAGGCCGCACGTAGCCATCTATACACAGCAGGAGGCCACACGTAGCCATCAATACACAGCAGGAGGCCGCACGTAGCCATCTAGACACAGCGGGAGGCTGAACGGTGCCATCAATACACAGCAGGAGGCCGCACGTAGACATCTCTGGACAGCAGGCGGCCGCACGTAGCCATCTATACACAGCAGGAGGCCACACGTAGCCATCAATACACAGCAGGAGACCGCACGTAGCCATGTATAGACAGCAGAAGGCCGCATGTAGCCATCTATACACAGCAGGAGGCCACACATAGCCTTCAATACACAGCGGGAGGTCGAACGTAGCCATCTAAAAACAGCAGGAGGCCGCACGTATCATCAATACACAGCAGGAGGCTACATGTAGCCATCTATACACAGTGGGAGGTCGCACGTAGCCATCTATAAACAGCGGGAGGCCGCACGTAGCCATCTATACACAGCGGGAGGCCTCACGTAGCCACCTATACACAGCAGGAGGCCGCACATAGCCATCTATAGACAGCAGGAGGCCGCACATAGCCATCTATACACAGCAGGAGGCCACACGTAGCCATCAATACACAGCAGGAGGCCCCACGCAGCCATCTATGCACAGCGGGAGGCTGAACGGTGCCATCAATACACAGCAGGAGGCCGCACGTAGACATCTATAGACAGCAGGCGGCCGCATGTAGCCATCTATACACAGCAGGAGGCCACACGTAGCCATCAATACGCAGCAGGATCCCGCACATAGCCATCTATACACAACAAGAGGCCACACGTAGCCATCTATACACAGCGGGAGGCCGCACGTTGCCATCTGTACTCAGCGGGAGGCCGCACGTAGCCATCTATACACAGCAGGAGGCCGCACATAACCATCAATACACAGCGGGAGGCCGCAAGTAGCCATTTAAAAACAGCAGGAGGCCGCACGTATCATCAATACACAGCAGGAGGCTACATGTAGCCATCTATAAACAGTGGGAGGCCGCACGTAGGCATCTATACACAGCGGGAGGCCGCACGTAGCCACCTATACACAGCTGGAGGCCACACGGTGTCATAAATACACAGCAGGAGGCCGCACATGTCCATCTATAGACAGCAGGAGGCCGCACGTACCCATCTATACACAGCAGGAGGCCACACGTAGCCATCAATACACAGCAGGAGGCCGCACGTAGCCATCTAGACACAGCGGGAGGCTGAACGGTGCCATCAATACACAGCAGGGGGCCGCACGTAGACATCTCTCGACAGCAGGCGGCCGCACGTAGCCATCTATACACAGCAGGAGGCCACACGTAGCCATCAATACACAGCAGGAGGCCGCACGTAGCCATCTATACACAGCAGGAGGCCGCACGGCGCCATATATACACAGCAGGAGGCCGCACGTAGACATCTATAGACAGCGGGAGGCCGCACGGTGCCATCAATACACAGCAGGAGGACACACGTAGCCATCAATACACAGCGGAAGGCCACACAGTGCCATCTATACACAGCGGGAGGCCGCACGTAGCCATCTATACACAGCAGCAGGCCGCATGTAACCATCAATACACAGGAGGAGGCCACACGGCGCCATCTATTCACAGCGGGAGGCCGCACGTAGTCATCTATACAAAGCGGGAGGCCGCACGGTGCCATCTATACACAGCAGGAGGCCAAACATAGCCATCAATACATAGCAGGAGGCCGCACGTAGCCATCAAAACACAGCAGGAGGCCGCACGTAGCCATCTATACACAGCAGGAGGCCGCACGTAGCCATCTATAAACAGCGCGAGGCCGCATGGTGCCATCAATACACAGCAGGAGGCCGCACGTAGCCATATATAGACAGCAGGAGGCCGCACGTAGCCATCTATACACAGCAGGTGGCCACACTTAGCCATCAATACACAGCGGGAGGCGCACGTAGCCATCTATACACAGCAGGAGGCCGCACGTATCATCAATACACAGCAGGAGGCTGCACGTAGCCATCTATACACAGCGGGAGGCCACACGGAGCCATCAGTACACAGCAGGAGGCCGCACGCAGCCATCTATACACTGCGGGAGGCTGCACGGTGCCATCAATACACAGCAGGAGGCCACACATAGCCATCAATACACAGCAGGAGGCAGCACGTAGCCATCTATACACAGCAGGAGGCCGCACGGGGCCAACTATACACAGCAGGAGACCGCACGTAGCCATCTATACACAGCGGGAGGCCGCATGTAGCCATCTAAACACAGTGGGAGGCCACACGTAGCCATCAATACACTGCAGGAGGCCGCACATAACCATCAATACCCAGCAGGAGGCCACACGGCGCCATATATACACAGCGGGAGTCCGCACGTAGTCATCTATACAGAGCGGGAGGCTTCACGGTGCCATCTATACACAGCAGGAGGCCACACATAGCCATCAATACACAGCAGGAGGCCGCACGTAGCCACCTATACACAGCTGGAGGCCACACGGTGTCATAAATACACAGCAGGAGGCCACACATTTCCATCTATAGACAGCAGGAGGCCGCACGTACCCATCTATACACAGCAGGAGGCCACACGTAGCCATCAATACACAGCAGGAGGCCGCACGTAGCCATCTAGACACAGCGGGAGGCTGAACGGTGCCATCAATACACAGCAGGAGGCCGCACGTAGACATCTCTCGACAGCAGGCGGCCGCACGTAGCCATCTATACACAGCAGGAGGCCACACGTAGCCATCAATACACAGCAGGAGGCCGCACGTAGCCATCTATACACAGCAGGAGGCCGCACGGCGCCATATATACACAGCAGGAGGCCGCACGTAGACATCTATAGACAGCGGGAGGCCGCACGGTGCCATCAATACACAGCAGGAGGACACACGTAGCCATCAATACACAGCGGAAGGCCACACAGTGCCATCTATACACAGCGGGAGGCCGCACGTAGCCATCTATACACAGCAGCAGGCCGCATGTAACCATCAATACACAGGAGGAGGCCGCACGGCGCCATCTATTCACAGCGGGAGGCCGCACGTAGTCATCTATACAAAGCGGGAGGCCGCACGGTGCCATCTATACACAGCAGGAGGCCAAACGTAGCCATCAATACATAGCAGGAGGCCGCACGTAGCCATCAAAACACAGCAGGAGGCCGCACGTAGCCATCTATACACAGCAGGAGGCCGCACGTAGCCATCTATAAACAGCGCGAGGCCGCATGGTGCCATCAATACACAGCAGGAGGCCGCACGTAGCCATATATAGACAGCAGGAGGCCGCACGTAGCCATCTATACACAGCAGGTGGCCACACTTAGCCATCAATACACAGCGGGAGGCCGCACGTAGCTATCTATACACAGCAGGAGGCCGCACGTATCATCAATACACAGCAGGAGGCTGCACGTAGCCATCTATACACAGCGGGAGGCCACACGGAGCCATCAGTACACAGCAGGAGGCCGCACGCAGCCATCTATACACTGCGGGAGGCTGCACGGTGCCATCAATACACAGCAGGAGGCCACACATAGCCATCAATACACAGCAGGAGGCAGCACGTAGCCATCTATACACAGCAGGAGGCCGCACGGGGCCAACTATACACAGCAGGAGACCGCACGTAGCCATCTATACACAGCGGGAGGCCGCATGTAGCCATCTAAACACAGTGGGAGGCCACACGTAGCCATCAATACACTGCAGGAGGCCGCACATAACCATCAATACCCAGCAGGAGGCCACACGGCGCCATATATACACAGCGGGAGTCCGCACGTAGTCATCTATACAGAGCGGGAGGCTACACGGTGCCATCTATACACAGCAGGAGGCCACACATAGCCATCAATACACAGCAGGAGTCCGCACGTAGCCACCTATACACAGCTGGAGGCCACACGGTGTCATAAATACACAGCAGGAGGCCACACATTTCCATCTATAGACAGCAGGAGGCCGCACGTACCCATCTATACACAGCAGGAGGCCACACGTAGCCATCAATACACAGCAGGAGGCCGCACGTAGCCATCTAGACACAGCGGGAGGCTGAACGGTGCCATCAATACACAGCAGAAGGCCGCACGTAGACATCTCTCGACAGCAGGCGGCCGCACGTAGCCATCTATACACAGCAGGAGGCCACACGTAGCCATCAATACACAGCAGGAGGCCGCACGTAGCCATCTATACACAGCAGGAGGCCGCACGGCGCCATATATACACAGCAGGAGGCCGCACGTAGACATCTATAGACAGCGGGAGGCCGCACGGTGCCATCAATACACAGCAGGAGGACACACGTAGCCATCAATACACAGCGGAAGGCCACACAGTGCCATCTATACACAGCGGGAGGCCGCACGTAGCCATCTATACACAGCAGCAGGCCGCATGTAACCATCAATACACAGGAGGAGGCCGCACGGCGCCATCTATTCACAGCGGGAGGCCGCACGTAGTCATCTATACAAAGCGGGAGGCCGCACGGTGCCATCTATACACAGCAGGAGGCCAAACGTAGCCATCAATACATAGCAGGAGGCCGCACGTAGCCATCAAAACACAGCAGGAGGCCGCACGTAGCCATCTATACACAGCAGGAGGCCGCACGTAGCCATCTATAAACAGCGCGAGGCCGCATGGTGCCATCAATACACAGCAGGAGGCCGCACGTAGCCATATATAGACAGCAGGAGGCCGCACGTAGCCATCTATACACAGCAGGTGGCCACACTTAGCCATCAATACACAGCGGGAGGCCGCACGTAGCTATCTATACACAGCAGGAGGCCGCACGTATCATCAATACACAGCAGGAGGCTGCACGTAGCCATCTATACACAGCGGGAGGCCACACGGAGCCATCAGTACACAGCAGGAGGCCGCACGTAGCCATCTATACACTGCGGGAGGCTGCACGGTGCCATCAATACACAGCAGGAGGCCACACGTAGCCATCAATACACAGCAGGAGGCCACACATAGCCATCAATACACAGCAGGAGGCAGCACGTAGCCATCTATACACAGCAGGAGGCCGCACGGGGCCAACTATACACAGCAGGAGACCGCACGTAGCCATCTATACACAGCGGGAGGCCGCATGTAGCCATCTAAACACAGTGGGAGGCCACACGTAGCCATCAATACACTGCAGGAGGCCGCACATAACCATCAATACCCAGCAGGAGGCCACACGGCGCCATATATACACAGCGGGAGTCCGCACGTAGTCATCTATACAGAGCGGGAGGCTACACGGTGCCATCTATACACAGCAGGAGGCCACACATAGCCATCAATACACAGCAGGAGGCCGCACGTAGCCACCTATACACAGCTGGAGGCCACACGGTGTCATAAATACACAGCAGGAGGCCACACATGTCCATCTATAGACAGCAGGAGGCCGCACGTACCCATCTATACACAGCAGGAGGCCACACGTAGCCATCAATACACAGCAGGAGGCCGCACGTAGCCATCTAGACACAGCGGGAGGCTGAACGGTGCCATCAATACACAGCAGGAGGCCGCACGTAGACATCTCTCGACACCAGGCGGCCGCACGTAGCCATCTATACACAGCAGGAGGCCACACGTAGCCATCAATACACAGCAGGAGGCCGCACGTAGCCATCTATACACAGCAGGAGGCCGCACGGCGCCATATATACACAGCAGGAGGCCGCACGTAGACATCTATAGACAGCGGGAGGCCGCACGGTGCCATCAATACACAGCAGGAGGACACACGTAGCCATCAATACACAGCGGAAGGCCACACAGTGCCATCTATACACAGCGGGAGGCCGCACGTAGCCATCTATACACAGCAGCAGGCCGCATGTAACCATCAATACACAGGAGGAGGCCGCACGGCGCCATCTATTCACAGCGGGAGGCCGCACGTAGTCATCTATACAAAGCGGGAGGCCGCACGGTGCCATCTATACACAGCAGGAGGCCAAACGTAGCCATCAATACATAGCAGGAGGCCGCACGTAGCCATCAAAACACAGCAGGAGGCCGCACGTAGCCATCTATACACAGCAGGAGGCCGCACGTAGCCATCTATAAACAGCGCGAGGCCGCATGGTGCCATCAATACACAGCAGGAGGCCGCACGTAGCCATATATAGACAGCAGGAGGCCGCACGTAGCCATCTATACACAGCAGGTGGCCACACTTAGCCATCAATACACAGCGGGAGGCCGCACGTAGCTATCTATACACAGCAGGAGGCCGCACGTATCATCAATACACAGCAGGAGGCTGCACGTAGCCATCTATACACAGCGGGAGGCCACACGGAGCCATCAGTACACAGCAGGAGGCCGCACGTAGCCATCTATACAATGCGGGAGGCTGCACGGTGCCATCAATACACAGCAGGAGGCCACACGTAGCCATCAATACACAGCAGGAGGCAGCACGTAGCCATCTATACACAGCAGGAGGCCGCACGGCGCCAACTATACACAGCAGGAGACCGCACATAGCCATCTATACACAGCGGGAGGCCGCATGTAGCCATCTAAACACAGTGGGAGGCCGCACGTAGGCATCAATACACTGCAGGAGGCCGCACATAACCATCAATACCCAGCAGGAGGCCACACGGCGCCATATATACACAGCGGGAGTCCGCACGTAGTCATCTATACAGAGCGGGAGGCTGCACGGTGCCATCTATACACAGCAGGAGGCCACACATAGCCATCAATACACAGCAGGAGGCCGCACGTAGCCATCTATACACAGCGGGAGGCAGCACGGTGCAATCAATACACAGATGGAGGCCGCAAGTAGCCATCTATAGGCAACAGGAGGCAGCACGTAGCTATCTATACACAGCAGGAGGCCACACGTAGCCATCAATAGACAGCAGGAGGCCGCACATAGCCATCAATACACAGCAGGAGACTGCACGTAGCCATCTATAGACAGCAGGAGGCCGCACGTACCCATCTTTACACAGCAAGAGGCCACACGTACCCATCAATACACAGCAGGAGGCCGCAAGTAGATATCTATACACAGCGGGAGGCCGCACGTAGCCATCTATACACAGCGGGAGGCAGCACGTAGCCATCTATACACAGCGGGAGGCCGCACATAGTCATCTATACACAGCGGGAGGCCGCACATAGCCATCTATACACAGCGGGATGCCGCACGGTGCCATCAATACACAGCAGGAGGCCGCACGTTGCCATCAATACACAGCAGGAGGCCGGTCATAGCCATCAATACACAGCAGGAGGCCGCACGTAGCCATCTATACACAGCAGGAGGCCACACGTAGCCATTTATATACAGCGAGAGGCCGCACGGAGCCATCAATACACAGCAGGAGACCGCACGTAGCCATATATAGACAGCAGAAGGCCGCATGTAGCCATCTGTACACAGCAGGAGGCCTAACATAGCCTTCAATACACAGCGGGAGGCCAAACGTAGCCATCTAAAAACAGCAGGAGGCCGCACGTATCATCAATACACAGCAGGAGGCTACATGTAGCCATCTTTACACAGTGGGAGGCCGCACATAGCCATCTATAAACAGCGGGAGGCCACACGTAGCCATCTATACACAGCGGAAGGCTGCACGTAGCCACCTATACACAGTTGGAGGCCGCACGGTGTCATCAATACACAGCAGGAGGCCGCACATAGCCATCTATAGACAGCAGGAGGCCGCACGCAGCCATCTATGCACAGCAGGAGGCCACACGTAGCCATCATTACACAGCAGGAGGCCGCACGTAGCCATCTATTCATAGCGGGAGGCCTCACCTAGCCACCTATACACAGCAGGAGGCCGCACATAGCCATCTATAGACAGCAGGAGGCCGCACATAGCCATCTATACACAGCAGGAGGCCACACGTAGCCATAAATACACAGCAGGAGGCCGCACGCAGCCATCTATGCACAGCGGGAGGCTGAACGGTGCCATCAATACACAGCAGGAGGCCGCACGTAGACATCTATAGACAGCAGGCGGCCGCATGTAGCCATCTATACACAGCAGGAGGCCACACGTAGCCATCAATACGCAGCAGGAGGCCGCACATAGCCATCTATACACCACAAGAGGCCACACGTAGCCATCTATACACAGCGGGAGGCCGCACGTTGCCATCTGTACTCAGCGGGAGGCCGCACGTAGCCATCTATACACAGCAGGAGGCCGCACATAACCATCAATACACAGCGGGAGGCCGCAAGTAGCCATTTAAAAACAGCAGGAGGCCGCACGTATCATCAATACACAGCAGGAGGCTACATGTAGCCATCTATAAACAGTGGGAGGCCGCACGTAGGCATCTATACACAGCAGGAGGCCACACGTAGCCATCAATACACAGCAGGAGGCCGCACGTAGCCATCTATTCATAGCGGGAGGCTGAACGGTGCCATCAATACACAGCAGGAGGCCGCACGTAGACATCTATAGACAGCAGGCGGCCGCACGTAGCCATCTATACACAGCAGCAGGCCGCATGTATCATCAATACACAGCAGGAGGCTACATGTAGCCATCTATACACAGTGGGAGGCTGCACGTAGCAATCTATACACAGCGGGAGGCCGCACGTAGCCACCTATACACAGCTGGAGGCCACACGGTGTCATCAATACACAGCAGGAGGCCGCACATAGCCATCTATAGAGAGCAGGAGGCCGCACGCAGCCATCTATACATAGCAGGAGGCCGCACGTAGCCATCAATAGACAGCAGGAGGCTGCACATAGCCATCAATACACAGCAGGAGGCCGCACGTAGCCATCTATAGACAGCAGGAGGCCGCACGTACCCATCTATACACAGCAGGAGGCCACACGTACCCATCAATACACAGCAGGAGGCCGCACGTAGCCATCTATACACAGCAGGAGGCCGCACGTAGCCATCTATACACAGCGGGAGGCTGCACGTAGCCATCCATACACAGCGGGAGGCCGCACATAGCCATCTATACACAGCGGGAGGCCGCACAGTGCCACCAATACACAGCAGGAGGCCGCACGTAGCCATCAATACACAGCAGGAGGCCGCTCTTAGCCATCAATACACAGCAAGAGGCCGCACGTAGCCATCTATACACAGCAGGAGGCCGCACGCAGCCATTTATAAACAGTGGGAGGCCGCACGAAGCCATCAATACACAGCAGGAGGCCGCACGTAGCCATATATAGACAGCAGAAGGCCGCATGTAGCCATGTATACACAGCAGGAGGCCACACATAGCCTTCAATACACAGCGGGAGGTCGAACGTAGCCATCTAAAAACAGCAGGAGGCCGCACGTATCATCAATACACAGCAGGAGGCTCCATGTAGCCATCTATACACAGTGGGAGGCCGCACGTAGCCATCTATACACAGCGGGAGGACGCACGTAGCCACCTATACACAGCTGGAGGCCGCACATAGCCATCTATAGACAGCAGGAGGCCGCACGCAGCCATCTATACACAGCGAGAGGCTGAACGGTGCCATCAATACACAGCAGGAGGCCGCACGTTGACATCTATAGACAGCAGGCGGCCGCACGTAGCCATCTATACACAGCAGGAGGCCACACGTAGCCATCAATACGCAGCAGGAGGCCGCACATAGCCATCTATACACAGCAGGAGGCCGCACGTAGCAATCTATACACAGCGGGAGGCCGCACGTTGCCATCTGTACACAGCGGGAGGCCGCACGTAGCCATCTATACACAGCAGGAGGCCGCACATAACCATCAATACACAGCGGGAGGCCGCACGTAGCCATCTAAAAACAGCAGGAGGCCGCACATATCATCAATACACAGCAGGAGGCTACATGTAGCCATCTATACACAGTGGGAGGCCGCACGTAGGCATCTATACACAGCGGGAGGCCGCACGTAGCCACCTATACACAGCTGGAGGCCACACGGTGTCATTAATACACAGCAGGAGGCCGCACATGTCCATCTATAGACAGCAGGAGGCCGCACGTAGCCATCTATACACAGCAGGAGGCCACACGTAGCCATCAATAAACAGCAGGAGGCCGCACGTAGCCATCTAGACACAGCGGGAGGCTGAATGGTGCCATCAATACACAGCAGGAGGCCGCACGTAGACATCTCTGGACAGCAGGCGGCCGCACGAAACCATCTATACACAGCAGGAGGCCACACGTAGCCATCAATACACAGCAGGAGGCCGCACGTAGCCATGTATAGACAGCAGAAGGCCGCATGTAGCCATCTATACACAGCAGGAGGCCACACATAGCCTTCAATACACAGCGGGAGGTCGAACGTAGCCATCTAAAAACAGCAGGAGGCCGCACGTATCATCAATACACAGCAGGAGGCTACATGTAGCCATCTATACACAGTGGGAGGTCGCACGTAGCCATCTATAAACAGCGGGAGGCCGCACGTAGCCATCTATACACAGCGGGAGGCCTCACGTAGCCACCTATACACAGCAGGAGGCCGCACATAGCCATCTATAGACAGCAGAAGGCCGCACGTAGCCATCTATACACAGCAGGAGGCCACACGTAGCCATCAATACACAGCAGGAGGCCGCACGCAGCCATCTATGCACAGCGGGAGGCTGAACGGTGCCATCAATACACAGCAGGAGGCCGCACGTAGACATCTATAGACAGCAGGCGGCCGCATGTAGCCATCTATACACAGCAGGAGGCCACACGTAGCCATCAATACGCAGCAGGAGGCCGCACATAGCCATCTATACACAGCAAGAGGCCACACGTAGCCATCTATACACAGCGGGAGGCCGCACGTTGCCATCTGTACTCAGCGGGAGGCCGCACGTAGCCATCTATACACAGCAGGAGGCCGAACATAACCATCAATACACAGCGGGAGGCCGCAAGTAGCCATCTAAAAACAGCAGGAGGCCGCACGTATCATCAATACACAGCAGGAGGCTACATGTAGCCATCTATAAACAGTGGGAGGCCGCACGTAGGCATCTATACACAGCAGGAGGCCACACGTAGCCATCAATACACAGCAGGAGGCCGCACGTAGCCATCTATTCATAGCGGGAGGCTGAACGGTGCCATCAATACACAGCAGGAGGCCGCACGTAGACATCTATAGACAGCAGGCGGCCGCACGTAGCCATCTATACACAGCAGCAGGCCGCATGTATCATCAATACACAGCAGGAGGCTACATGTAGCCATCTATACACAGTGGGAGGCTGCACGTAGCAATCTATACACAGCGGGAGGCCGCACGTAGCCACCTATACACAGCTGGAGGCCACACGGTGTCATCAATACACAGCAGGAGGCCGCACATAGCCATCTATAGAGAGCAGGAGGCCGCACGCAGCCATCTATACATAGCAGGAGGCCGCACGTAGCCATCAATAGACAGCAGGAGGCTGCACATAGCCATCAATACACAGCAGGAGGCCGCACGTAGCCATCTATAGACAGCAGGAGGCCGCACGTACCCATCTATACACAGCAGGAGGCCACACGTACCCATCAATACACAGCAGGAGGCCGCACGTAGCCATCTATACACAGCAGGAGGCCGCACGTAGCCATCTATACACAGCGGGAGGCTGCACGTAGCCATCCATACACAGCGGGAGGCCGCACATAGCCATCTATACACAGCGGGAGGCCGCACAGTGCCACCAATACACAGCAGGAGGCCGCACGTAGCCATCAATACACAGCAGCAGGCCGCTCTTAGCCATCAATACACAGCAAGAGGCCGCACGTAGCCATCTATACACAGCAGGAGGCCGCACGCAGCCATTTATAAACAGTGGGAGGCCGCACGAAGCCATCAATACACAGCAGGAGGCCGCACGTAGCCATATATAGACAGCAGAAGGCCGCATGTAGCCATGTATACACAGCAGGAGGCCACACATAGCCTTCAATACACAGCGGGAGGTCGAACGTAGCCATCTAAAAACAGCAGGAGGCCGCACGTATCATCAATACACAGCAGGAGGCTCCATGTAGCCATCTATACACAGTGGGAGGCCGCACGTAGCCATCTATACACAGCGGGAGGACGCACGTAGCCACCTATACACAGCTGGAGGCCGCACATAGCCATCTATAGACAGCAGGAGGCCGCACGCAGCCATCTATACACAGCGAGAGGCTGAACGGTGCCATCAATACACAGCAGGAGGCCGCACGTAGACATCTATAGACAGCAGGCGGCCGCACGTAGCCATCTATACACAGCAGGAGGCCACACGTAGCCATCAATACGCAGCAGGAGGCCGCACATAGCCATCTATACACAGCAGGAGGCCGCACGTAGCAATCTATACACAGCGGGAGGCCGCACGTTGCCATCTGTACACAGCGGGAGGCCGCACGTAGCCATCTATACACAGCAGGAGGCCGCACATAACCATCAATACACAGCGGGAGGCCGCACGTAGCCATCTAAAAACAGCAGGAGGCCACACATATCATCAATACACAGCAGGAGGCTACATGTAGCCATCTATACACAGTGGGAGGCCGCACGTAGGCATCTATACACAGCGGGAGGCCGCACGTAGCCACCTATACACAGCTGGAGGCCACACGGTGTCATTAATACACAGCAGGAGGCCGCACATGTCCATCTATAGACAGCAGGAGGCCGCACGTAGCCATCTATACACAGCAGGAGGCCACACGTAGCCATCAATAAACAGCAGGAGGCCGCACGTAGCCATCTAGACACAGCGGGAGGCTGAATGGTGCCATCAATACACAGCAGGAGGCCGCACGTAGACATCTCTGGACAGCAGGCGGCCGCACGAAACCATCTATACACAGCAGGAGGCCACACGTAGCCATCAATACACAGCAGGAGGCCGCACGTAGCCATGTATAGACAGCAGAAGGCCGCATGTAGCCATCTATACACAGCAGGAGGCCACACATAGCCTTCAATACACAGCGGGAGGTCGAACGTAGCCATCTAAAAACAGCAGGAGGCCGCACGTATCATCAATACACAGCAGGAGGCTACATGTAGCCGTCTATACACAGTGGGAGGTCGCACGTAGCCATCTATAAACAGCGGGAGGCCGCACGTAGCCATCTATACACAGCGGGAGGCCTCACGTAGCCACCTATACACAGCAGGAGGCCGCACATAGCCATCTATAGACAGCAGAAGGCCGCACGTAGCCATCTATACACAGCAGGAGGCCACACGTAGCCATCAATACACAGCAGGAGGCCGCACGCAGCCATCTATGCACAGCGGGAGGCTGAACGGTGCCATCAATACACAGCAGGAGGCCGCACGTAGACATCTATAGACAGCAGGCGGCCGCATGTAGCCATCTATACACAGCAGGAGGCCACACGTAGCCATCAATACGCAGCAGGAGGCCGCACATAGCCATCTATACACAGCAAGAGGCCACACGTAGCCATCTATACACAGCGGGAGGCCGCACGTTGCCATCTGTACTCAGCGGGAGGCCGCACGTAGCCATCTATACACAGCAGGAGGCCGAACATAACCATCAATACACAGCGGGAGGCCGCAAGTAGCCATCTAAAAACAGCAGGAGGCCGCACGTATCATCAATACACAGCAGGAGGCTACATGTAGCCATCTATAAACAGTGGGAGGCCGCACGTAGGCATCTATACACAGCGGGAGGCGGCACGTAGCCAACTATACACAGCTGGAGGCCACACGTTGTCATCAATACACAGCAGGAGGCCGCACGTAGCCATCAATAGACAGCATGAGGCCGCACGTAGCCATCAATACACAGCAGGAGGCCGCACGTAGCCATCTACAGACAGCAGCAGGCCGCACGTAGCCATCTATACACAGCACCAGACCACACTTACCCATCAATACACAGCAGGAGGCTACACATTGCCATCTATACACAGCGGAAGGCCGCACGTAGCCATCTATACACAGCGGTAGGCCGCGCGGTGCCATCTATACACAGCGGGAGGCCGCGCGTAGCTATCTATACACAGCGGGAGGCCGCACGGTTCCATCAATACACAGCAGGAGGCCGCACGTAGCCATCAATACACAGCAGGAGGCCGCACGTAGCCATCAATACACAGCAGGTGGCCGCACGTAGCCATCTATACACAGCAGGAGGCCGCACGTAGCCATTTATAAACAGCGGGAGGCCGCACGGTGCCATCAATATACAGCAGGAGGCCGCACGCAGCCATATATAGACAGCAGGAGGCCGCATGTAGCCATCTATACACAGCAGGAGGCCGTACGTATCATCAATACACAGCAGGAGGATGCATGTAGCCATCTATACACAGTCGAAGGCCGCACATAGCCATCTATGCACAGTGGGAGGCTGCACGTAGCCATCTATACAGAGCGGGAGGCCGCATGGTGCCATCTATACACAGCGGGAGGCCGCACGTAGCCACCTATACTCAGCGGTCGGCCGCACGTAGCCATCTATACACAGCGGGAGGCCGCATGGTACCATCAATACACAGCAGGAGGCCGCACATAGCCATCTACAGACAGCTGGAGGCCGCACGTAGCCATCTATACACAGCAGGAGGCCACACGTAGCCATCAATACACAGCGAGAGGCCGTACGTAGCCATCTATACACAGCGGGAGGCCTCACGGTGCCATCTATACACAGCAGGAGGCTACACGTAGCGATCTATACACAGCGGGAAGCCGCATGGTGCCATCAATGCATAGCAGGAGGCCGAACATAGCCATCTATAGACAGCAGGAGGCCGCAAGTAGCCATTTATACACAGCAGGAGGCCACACGTAGCCATCAATACACAGCAGGAGGCCGCACGTAGACATCTATAGACAGCATGTGGCCGCACGTAGCCATCTATACACAGCAGGAGGCCAAACGTAGCCATCAATACACAGCAGGAGGCCGCACGTAGCCATCTATACACAGCGGGAGGCTGCACGTAGCCATCTATACACAGCAGGAGGCCAAACATAACCATCAATACACAGGAGGAGGCCGCACGGCGCCATCTATATACAGCAGGAGGCCGCACGTAGCAATCTATACACAGCGGGAGGCCGAACGTAGCCATGTATACATAGCGGGAGGCCGCACGTAGCCATCTATACACAGCAGGAGGCCGCACATATCCATCAATACACAGCAGGAGGCTACACGGCGCCATCTATACACAGCGGGAGGCCGCACGTAGTCATCTATACAGAGCGGGAGGCTGCACGGTGCCATCTATACACAGCAGGAGGCCACACGTAGCCATCACTACACAGCAGGAGGCCGCACGTAGCCATCTATAGACAGCAGGAGGCCGCACGTAGCCATCTATACACAGCAGGAGACCACACGTAGCCATCTATACACAGCAGGAGGCAGCACGCAGCCATCAATACACAGCGGGAGGCTGCACGGCGCCATCTATACACAGCAGGAGGCCGCACGTAGCCATCAATACACAGCGGGAGGCCGCACATAACCATCAATACACAGCAGGAGGCCGCATGGCACCATCTATACAGAGCGGGAGGCCGCACGCAGTCATCTATACAGAGCTAAAGGCCGCACGTTGCCTTCTATACACAGCAGGAGGCCGCACGCAGCCATCAATACACAGCAGGAGGCCGCACGTAGCCATCAATACACAGCAGGAGGCCGCGCGTAGCCATCTTTACACAGTGAGAGGCCGCACGTAGCCATCTATACACAGCGGGAGGCCGCACGCTGCCATCAATACACAGCAGGAGGCCGCACGTAGCCATCTATAGACAGCAGGAGGCCACACGTAGCCATCCATACACAGCAGGAGGCCACACACAGCCATCAAAACACAGCGGGAGGCCCCACGTAGCCATCTATACACAGCAGGAGGCCGCACGTATCATCAATACACAGCAGGAGGCTGCACGTAGCCATCTATACACAGCGGGAGGAAGCACGGTGCCATCAATACACAGCAGGAGGCCGCACGTAGCCATCTATAGACAGCAGGAGGCCGCACGTAGCCATCTATACACAGTAGGAGGCCACACGTAGCAATCAATACACAGCAGGAGGCCGCACGTAGCCATCTATACACGCAGGAAGCCGCACGTAGCCTTCTATACAGAGCAGGAGGCCGCACGTATCCATCAATGCACAGCAGGAGGCCGCACGGCGCCATCTATATACAGCAGGAGGCCGCACGTAGTCATGTATACACAGAAGGAGGCCGCACGTAGCCATCTATACACAGCGGGAGCCCGCACGTATCCATCTATACACAGCAGGAGGCCGCACAAAGTCATCAATACACAGCGGCAGGCCGCAAATAGCCATCTATACACAGCAGGAGGCCGCACGAAGCCATCTATACACAGCGGGAGGCCGCACGTAGCCATCTATACACAGCAGGAGGATGCACGCAGCCATCTATACACAGCAGGAGGCCGCACGTAACCATCAATACACAGCTGGAGGCCGCACGACACCATCTATACACAGCGGGAGGCCGCACGCAGTCATCTATACAGAGCAGGAGGCTGCACGGTGCCATCTAAACACAGCAGGAGGCCACACGTAGCCATCAATGCACAGCAGTAGGCAGCACGTAGCCATCTCTACACAGTGGGATGCCGCACAATGCCATCAATACACAGCAGGAGGCCGAACGTAGCCATCTATTGACATCAGGAGGCCTCACATAGCCATCTATTCACTGAAGGATGCCACACGTAGCCATCTGTACACAGCGGGAGGCTGCACGGTGCCATCAATACACAGCAGGAAGCCACATGGCGCCATCTATACACAGCGGGAGGCCGCACGTAGTCATCTATAGAGAGCGGGAGGCTGCACGGTGCCATCTATACACTGCAGGAGGCCGCACGTAGCCATCTGTAGACATCAGGAGGCCGCACGTAGCCATCTATACACAGCGGGAGGCCACAACCAGCCATCTATACACAGAAGGAGGCCGCAAGTTGCCATCAATACACAGCAGGAGGCCGCACATAGCCATCTATAGAGAGCAGGAGGCCACACGTAGCCATCAATAAACAGCAGGAGGCCGCACTTAGCCATCTATACACAGCGAGAGGCTGAACGGTGCCATCAATACACAGCAGGAGGCCGCACGTAGACATCTATAGACAGCAGGCGGCCGCACGTAGCCATCTATACACAGCAGGAGGCCACACGAAGCCATCAATACGCAGCAGGAGGCCGCACATAGCCATCTATACACAGCAGGAGGCCGCACGTAGCCATCTATACACAGCGGGATGCCACACGTTGCCATCTGTACACAGCGGGAGGCCGCACGTAACCATCTATACACAGCAGGAGGCCGCACATAACCATCAATACACAGCGGGAGGCCGCACGTAGCCATTTAAAAACAGCAGGAGGCCGCACATATCATCAATACACAGCAGGAGGCTACATGTAGCCATCTATACACAGTGGGAGGCCGCACATAGGCATCTATACACAGCGGGAGGCCGCACGTTGCCACCTATAAACAGCTGGAGGCCACACGTTGTCATCAATACACAGCAGGAGGCTGCACTTGTCCATCTATAGACAGCAGGAGGCCGCACGTAGCCATCTATACACAGCAGGAGACCACACGTAGCCATCAATACACAGCAGGAGACCGCACGTAGCCATCTAGACACAGCGTCAGGCTGAACGGTGCCATCAATACACAGCAGGAGGCCGCACGTAGACATCTCTGGACAGCAGGCGGCCGCACGTAGCCATCTATACACAGCAGGAGGCCACACGTAGCCATCAATACACAGCAGGAGGCCGCACGTAGCCATATATAGACAGCAGAAGGCCGCATGTAGCCATCTATACACAGCAGGAGGCCACACATAGCCTTCAATACAAAGCGGGAGGTCGAACGTAGCCATCTAAAAACAGCAGGAGGCCGCACGTATCATCAATACACAGCAGGAGGCTACATGTAGCCATCTATACACAGTGGGAGGTCGCACGTAGCCATCTATAAACAGCGGGAGGCCGCACGTAGCCATCTATACACAGCGGGAGGCCACACGTAGCCACCTATACACAGCTGGAGGCCGCACGGTGTCATCAATACACAGCAGGAGGCCGCACATAGCCATCTATAGACAGCAGGAGGCCGCGCATAGCCATCTATACACAGCAGGAGGCCACACGTAGTCATCTATACAGAGCGGGAGGCTGCACGGTGCCATCTATACACAGCAGGAGGCCACACGTAGCCATCAATACACAGCAGGAGGCCACACGTAGCCATCAATACACAGCAGGAGGCCACACGTAGCCATCAATACACAGCAGGAGGTCGCATGTAGCCATCTATAGACAGCAGGGGGCCTCACGAAGCCATCTATACACAGCAGGACGCCACACGTAGCCATCAATACACAGCCTGAGGCCGCATGTAGCCATCTATACACAGCGGGAGGCCGCACGTAGCCATCTATACACAAAGGGAGGCCGCGCGGTGCCATCTAATCACAACGGGAGTCCGCACGCAGCCATCTATACACAACGGGAGGCCGAATGAAGCCATTTATGCACAGCGGGAGGCCGCACGGTGCCATCAATACACAGCAGGAGGCCGCACGTAGCCATCTATAGACAGTAGGAGGCCGCATGTAGCCATCTTTACACAGCAGGAGGCCACACGTAGCCATCAATACACAGCGAGAGGCTGCACGTAGCCATCTATACACAGCAGGAGGCTGCACGGTGCCATCTATACACAGCGGGAGGCCACAAGCAGCCATCTATACACAGAAGGAGGCCACAAGTTGCCATCAATACACAGCAGGAGGCCGCACATAGCCATCTATAGAGAGCAGGAGGCCGCACGTAGCCATCTATACACAGCAGGAGGCCACACGTAGCCATCAATAAACAGCAGGAGGCCGCACGTAGCCATCTATACACAGCGAGAGGCTGAACGGTGCCATCAATACACAGCAGGAGGCCGTACGTAGACATCTATAGACAGCAGGCGGCCGCACGTAGCCATCTATACACAGCAGGAGGCCACACGTAGCCATCAATACGCAGCAGGAGGCCGCACATAGCCATCTATACACAGCAGGAGGCCGCACGTAGCCATCTATACACAGCGGGATGCCGCACGTTGCCATCTGTACACAGAGGGAGTCCGCACGTATCATCAATACACAGCAGGAGGCTACATGTAGCCATCTATACACAGTGGGAGGCCGCACGTAGGCATCTATACACAGCGGGAGGCCGCACGTAGCCACCTGTACACAGCTGGAGGCCACACGGTGTCATCAATACACAGCAGGAGGCCGCACATGTCCATCTATAGACAGCAGGAGGCCGCACGTAGCCATCTATAAACAGCAGGAGGCCACACGTAGCCATCAATACACAGCAGGAGGCCGCACGTAGCCATCTAGACACAGCGGGAGGCTGAACGGTGCCATCAATACACAGCAGGAGGCCGCACGTAGACATCTCTGGACAGCAGGCGGCCGCACGTAGCCATCTATACACATCAGGAGGCCACACGTAGCCATCAATACACAGCAGGAGGCCGCACGTAGCTATCTATACACAGCAGGAGGCCGCACGGCGCCATATATACACAGCAGGAGGCCGCACGTAGCCATCTATAGACAGCGGGAGGCCGCACGGTGCCATCAATACACAGCAGGAGGCCACACGTAGCCATCAATACTCAGCAGGAGGCCGCACGTTGCCATCTATACACAGCGGGAGGCCGCACGGTGCCATCAATACACAGCAGGAGGCCGCACGTAGCCATCAATAGACAGCATGAGGCCGCACGTAGCCATCAATACACAGCAGGAGGCCGCACGTAGCCATCTATACACAGCAGGAGACCACACTTACCCATCAATACACAGCAGGAGGCTGCACGTAGCCATCTATACACAGCGGGAGGCCGCACGTAGCCATCTATACACAGCGGTAGGCCGCGCGGTGCCATCTATACACAGCGGGAGGCCGCGCGTAGCTATCTATACTCAGCGGGAGGCCGCACGGTTCCATCAATACACAGCAGTAGGCCGCACGTAGCCATCAATACACAGCAGGAGTCCGCACGTAGCCATCAATACACAGCAGGTGGCCACACGTAGCCATCTATACACAGCAGGAGGCCGCACGTAGCCATTTATAAACAGCGGGAGGCCGCATGGTGCCATCAATATACAGCAGGAGGCCGCACGCAGCCATATATAGACAGCAGGAGGCCGCACGTAGCCATCTATACACAGCAGGAGGCCACACATAGCCATCAATACACAGCGGGACGCCGCACGTAGCCATCTATACACAGCAGGAGGCCGTACGTAGCATCAATACACAGCAGGAGGCTGCATGTAGCCATCTATACACAGCCGAAGGCCGCACGTAGCCATCTATGCACAGCGGGAGGCCGCACGTAGCCATCTATACACAGCGGGAGGCCGCATGGTGCCATCTATACACAGCGGGAGGCCGCACGTAGCCACCTATACTCAGCGGTGGGCCGCACGTTGCCATCTATACACAGCGGGAGGCCGCATGGTACCATCAATACACAGCAGGAGGCCGCACATAGCCATCTATAGACAGCTGGAGGCCGCACATAGCCATCTATACACAGCAGGAGGCCACACGTAGCCATCAATACACAGCGAGAGGCCGCACGTAGCCATCTATACACAGCGGGAGGCCTCACGGTGCCATCTATACACAGCAGGAGGCTACACGTAGCGATCCATACACAGCGGGAAGCCCCATGGTGCCATCAATGCACAGCAGGAGGCCGAACATAGCCATCTATAGACAGCAGGAGGCCGCAAGTAGCCATCTATACACAGCAGGAGGCCACACGTAGCCATCAATACACAGCAGGAGGCCGCACGTAGCCAACTGTACACAGCGGGAGGCTGCACGGCGCCATCAATACACAGCAGGAGGCCGCACGTAGCCATCTATACACAGCAGGAGGCCAAACGTAGCCATCAATACACAGCAGGAGGCCGCACGTAGCCATCTATACACAGCGGGAGGCTGCACGTAGCCATCTATACACAGCAGGAGGCCACACGGAACCATCAATACACAGGAGGAGGCCGCACGGCGCCATCTATACACGGCAGGAGGCCGCACGTAGCAATCTATACACAGCGGGAGGCTGCATGGTGCCATCTATACACAGCAGGAGGCCACACGTAGCCATCAATGCACAGCAGTAGGCAGCAGGTAGCCATCTCTACACAGTGGGATGCCACACAGTGCCATCAATACACAGCAGGAGGCCGAACGTAGCCATCTATTGACATCAGGAGGCCGCACATAGCCATCTATTCACTGAAGTATGCCACACGTAGCCATCTATACACAGCGGGAGTCTGCACGGTGCCATCAGTACACAGCAGGAAGCCACACGGCGCCATCTATACACAGCGGGAGGCCGCACAAAGTCATCTATAGAGAGCGGGAGGCTGCACGGTGCCATCTATACACTGCAGGAGGCCGCACGTAGCCATCTGTAGACATCAGGAGGCCGCACGTAGCCATCTATACACAGCAGGAGGCCACACATAGCCATCATTACACAGCGGGAGGCCGCAAGTAGCCATCTATACACAGCAGGAGGCCGCACATATCATTAATACACAGCAGGAGGCTTCACGTAGCCATCTATACACAGCGAGAGGCCGCACGGTGCCATCAATACACAGCAGGAGGCCGCACGTAGCCATCGATAGACAGCAGGAGGCCGCATGTAGCCATCTATACACAGCAGGAGGCCACACATAGCAATCAATACACAGCAGGAGGCCGCACGTAGCCATCTATACATACAGGAGGCCGCACGTAGCCATCTATTCACAGCAGGAGGCCGCACGTAACCATCAATACACAGCAGGAGGCCGCACGGCGCCATCTATACACAGCAGGAGGCCGCACGTAGTCATCTATACACAGCAGGAGGCCGCACATAGCCATCTATACACAGCGGGAGGCCGAATGTATCCATCTATACACAGCGGGAGGCCGCACGAAACCATCAATACACAGCAGTAGACCGCACGTAGCCATCTGTACACAGCGGGAGGCCGCACAGTGCCATCAATGCACAGCAGGAGTCCACATGTAACCATCTATAGACAGCAGGAGGCCGCACATAGCCATCTATACACAGCAGGAGGCCACACGTAGCCATCTATACACAGCGGGAGGCTGCACGGTGCCATCAATACACAGCAGGAGGCCGCACGGCGCCATCTATACACAGCAGGAGGCCACACGTAGCCATCAATACACAGCAGGAGGCCGCACGTAGCCATCTAGACACAGCGGGAGGCTGAACGGTGCCATCAATACACAGCAGGAGGCCGCACGTAGACATCTCTGGACAGCAGGCGGCCGCACATAGCCATCTATACACAGCAGGAGGCCACACGTAGCCATCAATACACAGCAGGAGGCCGCACGTAGCCATCTATACACAACAGGAGGCCGCACGGCGCCATATATACACAGCAGGAGGCCGCACGTAGCCATCTATAGACAGCGGGAGGCCGCACGGTGCCATCAATACACAGCAGGAGGCCACACGTAGCCATCAATACTCAGCAGGAGGCCGCACGTTGCCATCTATACACAGCGGGAGGCCGCACGATGCCATCAATACACAGCAGGAGGCCGCACGTAGCCATCTACAGACAGCAGCAGGCCGCACGTAGCCATCTATACACAGCAGGAGACCACACTTACCCATCAATACACAGCAGGAGGCTGCACGTAGCCATCTATACACAGCGGGAGGCCGCACGTAGCCATCTATACACAGCGGTAGGCCGCGCGGTGCCATCTATACACAGCGGGAGGCCGCGCGTAGCTATCTATACACAGCGGGAGGCCGCACGGTTCCATCAATACACAGCAGTAGGCCGCACGTATCCATCAATACACAGCAGGAGGCCGCACGTAGCCATCAATACACAGCAGGTGGCCGCACGTAGCCATCTATACACAGCAGGAGGCCGCACGTAGCCATTTATAAACAGCGGGAGGCCGCACGGTGCCATCAATATACAGCAGGAGGCCGCACGCAGCCATATATAGACAGCAGGAGGCCGCACGTAGCCATCTATACACAGCAGGAGGCCACACATAGCCATCAATACACAGCGGGACGCCGCACGTAGCCATCTATACACAGCAGGAGGCCGTACGTAGCATCAATACACAGCAGGAGGCTGCATGTAGCCATCTATACACAGCCGAAGGCCGCACGTAGCCATCTATGCACAGCGGGAGGCCGCACGTAGCCATCTATACACAGCGGGAGGCCGCATGGTGCCATCTATACACAGCGGGAGGCCGCACGTAGCCACCTATACTCAGCGGTGGGCCGCACGTTGCCATCTATACACAGCGGGAGGCCGCATCGTACCATCAATACACAGCAGGAGGCCGCACATAGCCATCTATAGACAGCTGGAGGCCGCACATAGCTATCTATACACAGCAGGAGGCCACACGTAGCCATCAATACACAGCGAGAGGCCGCACGTAGCCATCTATACACAGCGGGAGGCCTCACGGTGCCATCTATACACAGCAGGAGGCTACACGTAGAGATCTATACACAGCGGGAAGCCGCATGGTGCCATCAATGCACAGCAGGAGGCCGCACATAGCCATCTATAGACAGCAGGAGGCCGCAAGCAGCCATCTATACACAGCAGGAGGCCACACGTAGCCATCAATACACAGCAGGAGGCCGCACGTAGCCAACTATACACAGCGAGAGGCTGCACGGCGCCATCAATACACAGCAGGAGGCCGCACGTAGCCATCTATACACAGCAGGAGGCCAAAGGTAGCCATCAATACACAGCAGGAGGCCGCACGTAGCCATCTATACACAGCGTGAGGCTGCACGTAGTCATCTATACACAGCAGGAGGCCACACGTAACCATCAATACACAGGAGGAGGCCACACGGCGCCATCTATACACAGCAGGAGGCCGCACGTAGCAATCTATACACAGCGGGAGGCTGCACGGTGCCATCTATACACAGCAGGAGGCCACACGTAGCCATCAATGCACAGCAGTAGGCAGCACGTAGCCATCTCTACACAGTGGGATGCCACACAGTGCCATCAATACACAGCAGGAGGCCGAACGTAGCCATCTATTGATATCAGGAGGCCGCACAAAGCCATCTATTCACTGAAGGATGCCACACGTAGCCATCTATACGCAGCGGGAGTCTGCACGGTGCCATCAATACACAGCAGGAAGCCACACGGCGCCATCTATACACAGCGGGAGGCCGCACGAAGTCATCTATAGAGAGCGGGAGGCTACACGGTGCCATCTATACACTGCAGGAGGCCGCACGTAGCCATCTGTAGACATCAGGAGGCCGCACGTAGCCATCTATACACAGCAGGAGGCCACACATAGCCATCATTATACAGCGGGAGGTCGCAAGTAGCCATCTATACACAGCAGGAGGCCGCACATATCATCAATACACAGCAGGAGGCTTCACGTAGCCATCTATACACAGCGAGAGGCCACACGGTGCCATCAATACACAGCAGGAGGCCGCACGTAGCCATCTATAGACAGCAGGAGGCCGCATGTAGCCATCTATACACAGCAGGAGGCCACACATAGCAATCAATACACAGCAGGAGGCCGCACGTAGCCATCTATACATACAGGAGCCCGCACGTAGCCATCTATTCACAGCAGGAGGCCGCACGTAACCATCAATACACAGCAGGAGGCCGCACGGCGCCATCTATACACAGCAGGAGGCCGCACGTAGTCATCTATACACAGCAGGAGGCCGCACGTAGCCATCTATACACAGCGGGAGGCCGAATGTATCCATCTATACACAGCGGGAGGCCGCAAGAAAACATCAATACACAGCAGTAGACCGCACGTAGCCATCTGTACACAGCGGGAGGCCGCACAGTGCCATCAATGCACAGCAGGAGTCCACATGTAACCATCTATAGACAGCAGGAGGCCGCACATAGCCATCTATACACAGCAGGAGGCCACACGTAGCCATCTATACACAGCGGGAGGCTGCACGGTGCCATCAATACACAGCAAGAGGCCGCACGGCCCCATCTATACACAGCGGGAGGCCGCACGTAGTCATCTATACAGAGCGGGTGGCTGCACGGTGCCATCTATACACAGCAGGAGGCCACACGTAGCCATCAATACACAGCAGGAGTCCGCACGTAGCCATCTATAGACAGCAGGAGGCTGCACATACCAATCTATACACAGCAGGAGGCCACACGTAGCCATCTATACAAAGCGGGAGTCTGCACGGTGCGATCAATACACAGCAGGAGGCCGCACGGTGCCATCAATACACAGCAGGAGGCCGCACCTAGCCATCTATACACAGCAGGAGGCCACACGTAGCCATCAATACACAGCAGGAGGCCACACGTAGCCATAAATACACAGCAGGAGGTCGCATGTAGCCATCTATAGACAGCAGGAGGCCTCACGTAGCCATCTATACACAGCAGGACGCCACACGTAGCCATCAATACACAGCCTGAGGCCGCATGTAGCCATCTATACACAGCGGGAGGCCGCACGTAGCCATTTATACACAACGGGAGGCCGCACGCAGCCATCTATAGACAGCGGGAGGCCGAATGTAGCCATTTATGCACAGCGGGAGGCCGCACTGTGCCATCAATACACAGCAGGAGGCCGCACGTAGCCATCTATAGACAGTAGGAGGCCGCACGTAGCCATCTTTACACAGCAGGAGGCCACACGTAGCCATCAATACACAGCGAGAGGCTGCACGTAGCCATCTATACACAGCAGGAGGCCGCACGGTGCCATCTATACACAGCGGGAGGCCACAAGCAGCCATCTATACACAGAAGGAGGCCGCACGGTGCCATCAATACACAGCAGGAGGCCGCACATAGCTATCTATAGAGAGCAGGAGGCCGCACGTAGCCATCTATACACAGCAGGAGGCCACACGTAGCCATCAATAAACAGCAGGAGACCGCACGTAGCCATCTATACACAGCGGGAGGCTGCACGGTGCCATCAAAACACAGCAGGAGGCCGCCTGTAGACATCTATAGACAGCAGACGGCCGCACGTAGCCATCTATACACAGCAGGAGGCCACACGTAGCTATCTATACACAGCGGGAGGCCGCACATAAACATCAATACACAGCAGGAGGCCGCACGTAGCCATCTATACACAGCGGGAGGCCGCACGTAACCATCAATGCACAGCAGGAGGCCGCACGGCGCCATCTATACACAGCAGGAGGCCGCATGTAGTCATCTATACACAGCAGGAGGCCGCACGTTGCCATCTATACACAGCAGGAGGCCGCATGTAGCCATCTATACACAGCGGGAGGCCGCACCTAGCCATCTATACACAGCAGGAGGCCGCGCTTAACCATCAAAACACAGCAGGGGGCCGCACGGCGCCATCTATACACAGCAGGAGGCCGCACGTAGCCATCTATACACAGCGGGAGGCCGCACGTAGCCATCTACACACAGCAGGAGGCCGCACTGCGCCATCTATACACAGCAGGAGGCCGCACGTAGCCATCTATACACAGCAGGAGGCCGCATGTAGCCATCTATACACAGCGGGAGGCCGCACCTAGCCATCTATACACAGCAGGAGGCCGCGCTTAACCATCAAAACACAGCAGGGGGCCGCACGGCGCCATCTATACACAGCAGGAGGCCGCACGTAGCCATCTATACACAGCGGGAGGCCACACGTAGCCATCTACACACAGCAGGAGGCCGCACTGCGCCATCTATTCACAGCGGGAGGCCACACATAGCCATCTATACACAGCAGGAGGCCGCACGGTCCCATCAATTCACATCAATAGGCCGCACATGGCCATCTATAGACAGCAGGAGGCCACACGTAGCCATCTATACACAGCAGGAGGCCACACGTAGCCATCAATACACAGCAAGAGGCCGCACATAGCCATCTATACACAGAGGGAGGCTGCACGGTGCCATCAATACACAGCAGGAGGCCGCACGTAGACATCTATAGACAGCAGGCGGCTGCACGTAGCCATCTATAAACAGCAGGAGGCCACACGTAGCCATCAATACACAGCAGGAGGCCGCACGTAGCCATATATACACAGTGGGAGGCCGCATGTAGCCATCCATTCACAGCAGGAGGCCGCACGTAACCATCAATGCACAGCAGGAGGCCGCACGGCACCATCTATACACAACAGGAGGCCGCACGTAGCCATCTATACACAGCAGGAGGCCGCACGTAGCCATCTATACACAGCGGGAGGCCGCACATAGCCATCTCTACACAGCAGAAGGCCGCACATAACCATCAATACACAGCAGTAGGCCACACGGCGCCATCTATACACAGCGGGAGGCCACATGTACTCATCTATACAGAGCGGGAGGCTGCACGGTGCCATCTATACACAGCAGGAGGCCACACATAGCCATCAATACACAGCAGGAGGCCGCACGGTGCCATCTATACACAGCGGGAGGCCGCAAGTAGCCATCTATACACAGCAGGAGGCCGCATGTAACCATCAATACACAGGAGGAGGCAACACGGCGCCATCTATTCACAGCGGGAGGCCGCACGTAGTCATCTATACAGAGCAGGAGGCCGCACGGTGCCATCTATACACAGCAGGAGGCCGCACGTAGCCATCAATATACAGCAGGAGTCCGCACGTAGCCATCAAAACACAGCAGGAGGCCGCACGTAGCCATCTATACACAGCAGGAGGCCGCACGTAGCCATCTATAAACAGCGGGAGGCCGCACGGTGCCATCAATACACAGCAGGAGCCATCTATAAACAGCGGGAGGCCGCACCTAGCCATCTATACACAGCAGGAGGCCGCGCTTAACCATCAAAACACAGCAGGGGGCCGCACGGCGCCATCTATACACAGCAGGAGGCCGCACGTAGCCATCTATACACAGCGGGAGGCCACACGTAGCCATCTACACACAGCAGGAGGCCGCACTGCGCCATCTATTCACAGCGGGAGGCCACACATAGCCATCTATACACAGCAGGAGGCCGCACGGTCCCATCAATTCACATCAATAGGCCGCACATGGCCATCTATAGACAGCAGGAGGCCACACGTAGCCATCTATACACAGCAGGAGGCCACACGTAGCCATCAATACACAGCAAGAGGCCGCACATAGCCATCTATACACAGAGGGAGGCTGCACGGTGCCATCAATACACAGCAGGAGGCCGCACGTAGACATCTATAGACAGCAGGCGGCTGCACGTAGCCATCTATAAACAGCAGGAGGCCACACGTAGCCATCAATACACAGCAGGAGGCCGCACGTAGCCATATATACACAGTGGGAGGCCGCATGTAGCCATCCATTCACAGCAGGAGGCCGCACGTAACCATCAATGCACAGCAGGAGGCCGCACGGCACCATCTATACACAACAGGAGGCCGCACGTAGCCATCTATACACAGCAGGAGGCCGCACGTAGCCATCTATACACAGCGGGAGGCCGCACATAGCCATCTCTACACAGCAGAAGGCCGCACATAACCATCAATACACAGCAGTAGGCCACACGGCGCCATCTATACACAGCGGGAGGCCACATGTACTCATCTATACAGAGCGGGAGGCTGCACGGTGCCATCTATACACAGCAGGAGGCCACACATAGCCATCAATACACAGCAGGAGGCCGCACGGTGCCATCTATACACAGCGGGAGGCCGCAAGTAGCCATCTATACACAGCAGGAGGCCGCATGTAACCATCAATACACAGGAGGAGGCAACACGGCGCCATCTATTCACAGCGGGAGGCCGCACGTAGTCATCTATACAGAGCAGGAGGCCGCACGGTGCCATCTATACACAGCAGGAGGCCGCACGTAGCCATCAATATACAGCAGGAGTCCGCACGTAGCCATCAAAACACAGCAGGAGGCCGCACGTAGCCATCTATACACAGCAGGAGGCCGCACGTAGCCATCTATAAACAGCGGGAGGCCGCACGGTGCCATCAATACACAGCAGGAGCCAACACGTAACAATATATAGACAGAAGGAGGCCGCACGTAGCCATCTATACACAACAGGAGACCACACTTAGCCATCAATACACAGCGGGAGGCCGCACGTAGCGATCTATACACAGCAGGAGGCCGCACGTATCATCAATACACAGCAGGAGGCTGCACATAGCCATAAATACACAGCGGGAGGACGCACATAGCCATCTATACACAGCGGGAGGCCACGCGTTGCCATCTATTCACAGCGGGAGGCCGCACGTAGCCATCTATACACAGCGGGAGGCCGCACGTAGCCATCTATACACAGCGGGAGACCGCACGGTGCCATCAATACACAGCAGGAGGCCGCACGTAGCCATCTATAGACAGGAGGAGGCCGCACATAGCCATCTATACACAGCAGGAGGCCACACATAGCCATCAATACACAGCGAGAGGACGCACATAGCCATCTATACACAGCGGGAGGCCGCACGGTGCCATTTATACAGAGCGGGAGGCCACACGTAGCCACCTATACACAGCTGGAGGCCGCACGGTGCCATCAATAAACAGTAGGAGGCCGCACATAGCCATCTATAGACAGCAGAGGCCGCACGTAGCCATCTATACACAGAAGGAGGCTACACACAGCCATCAATACACAGCAGGAGGCTGCACGTAGCTATCTATACACAGCGGGAGTCTGCACGGTGCCATCAATACACGGCAGGAGGCCGCACGTATACATCTATAGACAGCAGGCGGCCGCACGGAGCCATCTATACACAGCAGGAGGCCACACGTAGCCATCAATACACAGCAGGAGGCCACACGTAGCCATCTAAACACAGCAGGAGGCCGCACGGCGCCATCTATACACAGCAGGAGGCCGCACGTAGCCATCTAAACACAGCAGTAGGCCGCACGTAGCCATCTATACACAGCGTGAGGCCGCACGTAGCCATCTAAACACAGCAGGAGGCCACACATAACCATCAATACACAGCAAGAGGCCACACGGCGCCATCTGTACACAGTGGAAGGCCGCACGTAGTCATCTATACAGAGCGGGAGGCTGCACGGTGCCATCTATACACAGCAGGAGGCCGCACGTAACCATCAATACACAGCAGGAGGCCACACGTAGCCATCTATACACAGCGGGAGGCAGTACGGTGCCATCAATACACAGCAGGAGGCCGCACGTAGCCATCTATAGACAGCAGGAGGCCGCACGTAGCCATCTATACACAGCAGGAGTCACACGTAGCCATCAATAGACAGCAGGAGGCCGCACGTAGCCATCAATACACAGCAGGAGGCCGCACGTAGCCATCTATAGACAGCAGGAGACCGCACAAAGCCATCTATACACAGCAGGAGGCCACACCTACCCATCAATACACAGCAGGAGGCCGCACGTAGCCATCTATACACAGCGGGAGGCCACACGTAGCCATCTATACACAGCGGTAGGCCGCACGATGCCATCTATACACAGCGGGAGGCCGCACGTAGCCATCTATACACAGCGGGAGGCCGCACGTAGCCATCTATACACAGAGGGAGGCCGCACGGAGCCATCAATACACAGCAGGAGGCCGCACGTAGCCATCTATACACAGCAGGAGGCCACACGTAGCCATTTAAACACAGCGGGAGGCTGAACATAGGTATCAATACACAGCAGTAGGCCGCACGGAGCCATCAATACACAGCAGGAGGCCGCACGTAGTCGTCTATACACAGCAGGAGGCCGCACGTAGCCATTTATAAACAGCGGGAGGCCGCACGGAGCCATCAATACACAGCAGGAGGCCGCACGTAGCCATATATAGACAGCAGGAGGCCGCACGTAGCCATCAATACACAGCAGGAGGCTGCATGTAGCCATCTATACACAGCGGGAGGCCGCACGTAGCCATCTATACACAGCGGGAGGCCACACGTAGCCATCTATACACAGCGGGAGGCCACACGTAGCCAAATATACACAGCTGGAGGCCACATGGTGCCATCAATACACAGCAGGAGGCCGCACATAGCCATCTATAGACAGCAGGAGGCCGCACGTAGCCATCTATACACAGCAGGAGGCCACACGTAGACATCTATAGACAGCAGGCAGCCGCACTTAGCCATCTATACACAGCAGGAGGCCGCACGGCGCCATCTATACACAGCAGGAGAAAGCAAGTAGCCATCTATACACAGCGGGAGGCCGCATGTAGCCATCTATACACAGCAGGAGGCCGCACATAACCATCAATACACAGCAGGAGGCCACACGGCGCCATCTATACACAGCGGGAGGGAGCACGTAGTCATCTATACAGAGCGGGAGGCTGCACGGTGCCATCTATACACAGCAGGAGGCCACAAGTAGCCATCAATACACAGCAGGAGGCCGCACGTAGCCATCTATGCACAGCGGGAGGCCGCACGGTGCCATCAATACACAGCAGGAGGCCGCACGTAGCCATCTATAGACGGCGGGAGGCCGCACGTAGTCATCTATACAGAGCAGGAGGCCACACGTAACCATCAATAGACAGCAGGAGGCCGCACGTAGCCATCAATACACAGCAGGAGGCCGCACGTAGCCATCTGTAGACAGCAGGAGGCCGCACGTAGCCATCTATACACAGCAGGAGGCCACAGGTACCCATCAATACACAGCAGGAGGCCGCACCTAGCCATCTATACACAGCGAGAGGCCGCACGTAGCCATCTATACACAGCGGTAGGCCACGTGGTGCCATCTTTACACAGCGGGAGGCCGCACGTAGCCATCTATACACAGCGGGAGGCCGCACGTAGCCATCTATAGACGGCGGGAGGCCGCACGTAGTCATCTATACACAGCGGTAGGCCACGTGGTGCCATCTTTACACAGCGGGAGGCCGCACGTAGCCATCTATACACAGCGGGAGGCCGCACGTAGCCATCTATACACAGCGTGAGGCCGCATGGTGCCATCAATACACAGCAGGAGGCTGCACGTAGCCATCAATACACAGCAGGAGGCCGCACGTAGCCATCAATACAGAGCAGGAGGCCGCACGTAGCCATCTCTACCCAGCAGGAGGCCGCACCTAGCTATTTATAAACAGCGGGAGGCCGCACGATGCCATCAATACACAGCAGGAGGCCCCACGTAGCCATATATAGACAGCAGGAGGCCGCACGTAGCCATCTATACACAGCAGGAGGCCGCACGTAGCCATCTATACACAGCAGGAGGCCACACATAGCCATCAATACACAGCGGGAGGCCGCACGTAGCCATCTATACACAGCAGGAGGCCGCAAGTTTCATCAATACACAGCAGGAGGCTGTATGTAGCCATCTTTACACAGCGGGAGGCCGCACGTAGCCATCTATACACAGCGCGAGGCCGCACGTAGCCATCTATACACAGCGGGAGGCCGCGTGGTGCCATCTATACACAGCGGGAGGCCGCACATAGCCATCTATAGACAGCAGGAGGCCGCACGTAGCCATCTATGCACAGCAGGAGGCCGCACGTAGCCATCTATAGACAGCAGGAGGCCACACGTAGCCATCAATACACAGCGGGAGGCCACACGTACCCATCAATACACAGCAGGAGGCCGCACGTAGCCATCTATACACAGCGAGAGGCCGCACGTAGCCATCTATACACAGTGGTAGGCCACGCGGTGCCATCTTTACACAGCGGGAGGCCACACGTAGCCATCTATACACAGCGGGAGGCCGAACGTAGCCATCTATACACAGCGGGAGGCCGCATGGTGCCATCAATACACAGCAGGAGGTCGCACGTAGTCATCAATACACAGCAGGAGGCCGCACGTAGCCATCAATACAAAGCAGGAGGCCTCACGTAGCCATCTATACACAGCAGGAGGCCGCATGTAGCCATTTATAAACAGCGGGAGGCCGCACGATGCCATCAATACACAGCACGAGGCCGCACGTAGCCATATATAGACAGCAGGGGGCCGCACGTAGCCATCTATACACAGCAGGAGGCCACACATAGCCATCAATACACAGCGGGAGGCCGCACGTAGCCATCTATATACTGCAGGAGGCCGCACGTATCATCAATACACAGCAGGAGGCTGCATGTAGCCATCTATACACAGCAGGAGGCCACACGTAGCCATCAATACACAGAAGGAGGCCGCACGTAGCCATCTATACACAGCGGGAGGCTGCACGGTGCCATCAATACAAAGCAGGAAGCCACACGTAGGCATCTATAGACAGCAGACGGCCGCACGTAGCCATCTATACACAGCAGGAGGCCACACGCAGCCATCAATACACAGCGAGAGGCCGAACGTAGCCTTCTATACACAGCGGGAGGCCGCACGGTGCCATCTATACACAGCGGGAGGCCACACGTAGCCACCTATACACAGCTGGAGGCCGCACGGTGCCCTCAATACACAGTGGGAGGCCGCACATAGCCATCTATAGACAGCAGGAGGCCGCACGTAGCCATCTATACACAGCAGGAGGCCACAGGTAGCCATGAATACACAGCAGGAGGCTGCACATAGCCATCTATACACAGCGGGAGTCTACACGGTGCCATCAATACATGGTAGGAGGCCGCACGCAGACATCTATAGACAGCAGGCGGCCGCACGTAGCCATCTATGCACAGCAGGAGTCAATATGTAGCCATCAATACACAGCAGGAGGCCGCACGTAGCCATCTATACACAGCAGGAGGCCGCACAGCGCCATCTATACACAGCAGGAGACCGCACGTAGCCATCTAAACACAGCGGGAGGCCGCACGTAGCCATCTATACACAGCGGGAGGCCTCACGTAGCCTTCTATACACAGCAGGAGGCCGCACGGAACCATCAATACATAGCAAGAGGCCACACGGCGCCATCTATATACAGCGGGAGGCCACACGTAGTCATCTAAACAGCGGGAGGCTGCACGGTGCCATCTATACACAGCAGGAGGCCACACGTAGCCATCAATACACAGCAGTAGGCCACACGTACCCATCTATACACAGCGGGAGGCCGTACGGTGCCATCAATACACAGCAGGAGGCCGCACGTAGCCATCTATAGACAGCAGGAGGCCGCACGTAGCCTTCTATACACAGCAGGAGGCCACACGTAGCCATCAATAGACAGCAGGAGGCCGCACGTAGCCATCTAAACACAGCGGGAGGCCGCACGTAGCCATCTGTACACAGCGGGAGGCCGCACGTAGCCTTCTATACACAGCAGGAGGCCGCACGTAACCATCAATACACAGCAAGAGGCCACACGGCGCCATCTATACACAGCGGGAGGCCGCACATAGTCATCTAAACAGCGGGAGGCTGCACGGTGCCATCTATACACAGCAGGAGGCCACATGTAGCCATCAATACACAGCAGGAGGCCACACGTAGCCATCTATACACAGCGGGAGGGCGTACGGTGCCATCAATACACAGCGGGAGGCCGCACGTAGCCATCTATACACAACGGGAGGCCGCACGTAGCCATCTATACACAGAGGGAGGCCGCACGGTGCCATGAATACACAGCAGGAGGCCGCACATAGCCATCAATACACAGCAGGAGACCGCACGTAGCCATCAATAAACAGCAGGAGGCCGCACGTAGCCATCTATACACAGCAGCAGGCCCCACGTAGCCATTTATAAACAGCGGGAGGCCGCACGGAGTCATCAATACACAGCGGGAGGCCGCACTTAGCCATATATAGACAGCAGGAGGCCGCACGTAGCCATCTATACACAGCAGGAGGCCACACGTAGCCATCAATACACAGCAGGAGGCCGCATGTAGCCATCTATACACAGCGGGAGGCTGCACGGTGCCATCAATACACAGCAGGAGGCCGCACATAGACAACTATAGACAGCAGGCGGCCGCACTTAGCCATCTATACACAGCAGGAGGCCACACGTAGCCATCAATACACAGCAGGAGACCGCACGTATCATCAATACATAGCAGGAGGCTGCATGTAGCCATCTATACACAGCGGGAGGCCGCACGTAGCCATCTATACAGAGCGGGAGGCCGCATGTAGCCATCTATACACAGCAGGAGGCCGCACATAGCCACATATACACAGCTGGAGGCCACACGGTGCCATCAATACACAGCAGGAGGCCGCACATAGCCATCTATAGACAGCAGGAGGCCGCACGTAGCCGTCTATACACAGCAGGAGGCCACACGTAGCCATCAATACACAGCAGGAGGCCGCACGTAGCCATCTATACACAGCGGGAGGCTGCACGGTGCCATCAATAAACAGCAGGAGGCCGCACGTAGCCATCTATACACAGCGGGAGGGTGCACGGTGCCATCAATACACAGGAGGAGGCCGCATGTAGATATCTATAGACAGCAGGCGGCCGCACTTAGCCATCTATACACAGCAGGAGGCCACACGTAGCCATCAGTACACAGCAGGAGGCCGCACGTAGCCATCTATACACAGCAGGAGGCCGCACGGCGTCATCTATACACAGCAGGAGGCCGCACGTAGCCATCTATACACAGCGGGAGGCCGCACGTAGCCATCTATACACAGCGGGAGGCCGCACGTAGCCATCTATACACAGCAGGAGGCCGCACATAACCATCAATACACAGCAGGAGGCCACACGGCGCCATCTATACACAGCGAGAGGCCACACGTAGCCATCTATACACAGCGGGAGGCCACACGGTGCCATCTATACACAGCGGGAGCCCTCACGTAGCCGTCTATACACAGCGGGAGGCCGCACGGTGACATCTATACACAGCAGGAGGCCGCACATAGCCATCTATAGACAGCAGGAGGCCGCACATAGCCATCTATACACAGCAGGAGGCCACACGTAGCCATCAATATACAGCAGGAGGCCACACGTAGCCATCTATACACAGCGGGAGGCCGCACGTAGCCATCTATACACAGCAGGAGGCCGCACATAACCATCAATACACAGCAGGAGGCCACACGGCGCCATCTATACACAGCGAGAGGCCACACGTAGCCATCTATACACAGCGGGAGGCCACACGGTGCCATCTATACACAGCGGGAGCCCTCACGTAGCCGTCTATACACAGCGGGAGGCCGCACGGTGACATCTATACACAGCAGGAGGCCGCACATAGCCATCTATAGACAGCAGGAGGCCGCACATAGCCATCTATACACAGCAGGAGGCCACACGTAGCCATCAATATACAGCAGGAGGCCACACGTAGCCATCTATACACAGCGGGAGGCTGCACGGTGCCATCAATACACAGCAGGAGGCCGCACGTAGACATCTATAGACAGCAGGCGGCCGCACGTAGCCATCTATACACAGCAGGAGGCCACACGTAGCCATCAATACACAGCAGGAGGCCGCACGTAGCCATCTATACACAGTAGGAGGCCGCACGTAACCATCAATACACAGCAGGAGTCCGCACGTAGCCATCTATACACAGCAGGAGGCTGCACGTAACCATCAATACACAGCAGGAGGCCGCACGGCGCCACCTATACACAGCAGGAGGCCGCACATAGTCATGTATACAGAGCGGGAGGCCGCACGATGCCATCTATACACAGCAGGAGGCCGCACATAGCCATCTATAGACAGCAGGAGGCCGCACGTAGCCATCTATACACAGCAGGAGGCCACACGTAGCCATCAATATACAGCAGGAGGCCACACGTAGCCATCTGTACACAGCGGGAGGCTGCACGGTGCCATCAATACACAGCAGGAGGCCGCACGTAGACATCTATAGACAGCAGGCGGCCGCACGTAGCCATTTATACACAGCAGGAGGCCACACGTAGCCATCAATACACAGCAGGAGGCCGCACGTAGCCATCTATACACAGTAGGAGGCCGCACGTAACCATCAATACACAGCAGGAGGCCGCACGTAGCCATCTATACACAGCAGGAGGCTGCACGTAACCATCAATACACAGCAGGAGGCCGCACGGCGCCACCTATACACAGCAGGAGGCCGCACATAGTCATGTATACAGAGCGGGAGGCCAGACGATGCCATCTATACACAGCGGGAGGCCGCACGTAGCCATCTATACAGAGCAGGAGGCCGCATGTAACCATCAATACACAGGAGGAGGCTGCACAGCGCCATCTATACACAGCGGCAGGCCGCACGTAGTCATCTATACAGAACGGGAGGCCGCACGGTGCCATACATATACAGCAGGAGGCCGCACGTAGCCATCAATACACAGCAGGAGGCTGCACATAGCCATCTATACACAGCAGGAGGCCGCACGTAGCCATCTATAAACAGCGGAAGGCCACACGGTGCCATCAATGCACAGAAGGAGGCCGCACGTAGCCATATATAGACAGCAGGAGGCCGCACGTAGCCATCTATACACAGCAGGAAGCCACACATAGCCATCAATACACAGCGGGAGGCCGCACATAGCCATCTATACACAGCAGGAGCCCACACGTATCATCAATGCACAGCAGGAGGCTGCATGTAGCCATCTATACACAGCGGGTGGCCGCACAGTGCCATCAATACACAGCAGGAGGCCGCACGTCGCCATCTATAGACAGCAGGAGGTCGCACGTAGCCATCTATACACAGCAGGAGGCCACACGTAGCCATCAATACACAGCAGGACGCCGCACATAGCCATCTATACACAAATGAGGCCACACGTAGCCATCTATACACAGCAGTAGGCCGCATGTAATCATCAATACACAGCAGGAGGCCGCACGGCGCCATCTATACACCGCAGGAGGCCGCATGTAGCCATCTATACACAGCGGGAGGCCGCACGTAGCCATCTATACACAGCAGGAGGCCACACGTAGCCATCAATACACAGCAGGAGGCCGCACGTAGCCATCTATACATACGGGAGGCCGCACGTAGCCATCTATACACAGCAGGAGGCCGCACGTAACCATCAATACACAGGAGGAGGCCGCAAGGCGCCATCTATACACAGCAGGAGGCCGCATGTAGTCATCTATACACAGCAGGAGGCCGCATGTATCCATCTATACACAGCAGGAGGCCGCACGTAGCCATCAATACACAGCGGGAGGCCGCACGTAGCCATCTATACGCAGCGGGAGGCCGCACATAGCCATTTATACACAGCAGGGGGCCGCACGGTGCCATCTATACACAGCAGGAGGCCGCATCGTTGCCATCTATACACAGCGGGAGGCCGCACGTAGCCATCTATACACTGCGGGAGGCCGCACAGCGCCCCCCCAGAGACAGCAGGAGGCCGCACGCAATCACACACACACAAACATATACAGACATATACATACACGCATAAACACATTTGAAACCCAAAAATACATATAAACAGACATCACACAATGATATCTGCCTGCACACACACACACTCACTCAATCACACACACACTCGCTCTCACACACTCACCATCCCCCGGCTCCAGTCCTCCTGCTCCTCTCCTGTGCAGCAGTGCAGGCCGGGCGCTCACTGCGTGACGTCACAGCTAGGAGACACGGCCGCGCACAGGGCCGTGTCTCCTAGCTGTGACGTGGCCGGGCCAGCACAGGGAACGTAACAGCTGTAGTGCTGGCCCGTCCAAAGAAGAAGTAGCGGCCGTGCGCCGCTGCTGGTGGAGCGGTCCGGGGGCCCCCCCGCCACTGTTTGCCGGTATGTGCCGCGGCGCCGCACATATAATGAGGGCAATCTGGCCATAGACACCCCGGAGCCTCAGGCGGTAGCCCAGATTGCCCTCATTATAATACGCCTATGGCGGCGTGCATCCCTGCTTCTAGGGGGAAGCAGCTGCCCCCTCTGCCCCATGGTTGGTGCGCCCATGCCTTGGTGGCATTTGAACCCAGGACCTCAGCGCTGCAAGGCTGCAGTGCTAACCACTGAGCCACTGTGCTGCCCTGGTGTCTTCCCCTCATGATTCAAACATACTTCTATCACACCCATTCTCAAAAAGCCCTCCCTTGACCCATCCTCTATGTCTAGCTATCGCCCCATCTCAATTCATTTTGAACTGTCCTCCCACCTCTGCAGTAACCCTATATGACAATACAGCGTAAAATCTTAATTAGTGTTGAGCCACCCCCGTAGTGTTCGAGTTCGGTTCGGTTCGTCGAACACCCGTGTGTTCGTCGAACACCTTCGAACACCGTTAAAACCAATGGCAGGCAAACAAAAACACATAGAAACACATAGAAAACACCTTCAAAGGTGTCCAAAAGCTAACAAACTGCTCAGAAGACACAACTAACACATGGAAAAGTGACAAGTACATATAGTCATGCGAAAAGAAAAGAGGTGGAGGAGTAAAAGGAGGGGGAGACACAGATATAGGCATGTCATGCCCTTCTAAAATCCAAAAAGTGAGAAGCCGACACGTTCAGTCCGCTCCTGCCCGTGCCACCTCCGCGTCGCCGGGTTTGTGCCAGAGCCGCGGTGAACCCTGACGGCCAGCCCCCCTCTCCCAATACTGGTGCCTGTCCGCTGGTGGGTCGAGCGAGCCCCCCTGTGGTGGAGGCAGCTCTAAGCTTTTTAATTTAAATTGTCTCTCTAATTTGAATGAATACACTTTAAATCCATTTACAAGGATCTATTGAAGGGCAAGTCTCATGCCAGCAGCCGCGTAATTCCAGCTCCAGTAGCGTCCACTAAAGCTGCTGCAGTTAAAAAGCTTTTATAAGGATCGAGCTCGGCTGTCCACCGCAAGGCATCCTACTGCCAGTCCCAGCCCCTATGCCTTGGGGTGCCTCCTGATGCTCTTCACTGAGTATCCCGTGGTCCCGAAGCATTTCCTTTGAAAAAATTAAGTGTCCAAACTACAGGTGGTGTAGCTTGCTTAACAGCCGGGATAATCCGCTGACTAGCAGACACTGCTACTAGGCACAAAGTATTTCCTGGGCTAGATGCAGTTAAAAATTTGTAATTAGATACTCTCGTTGGATGCTGAGAAAGCATTCCATAGAGTCTCCTGGCACGCCATATATGATTCTCTTAAAAAGCTTGGGGTAGGGGTCTAGGGGACGCTTTTATAGCCAAAATCACAGCCCTGTATCGCAATACGTCACCTAGGCTGAAGATAAATGGAACTGTAGCACCCTGAGGGCTCGGTTGCTACAGAGGTATTGCACCTCACCCAGAGGTGTGATATCTCACTCTCAGGTAAGGATGTAGTGTGGATCAGGACCCGACACCTGCATGCATTACACCACATTGCCGTGGGGCAGGGCTACCAATATGCCCCTGAGATGGGAACGACAGTCCCTGTCCCTGGCTGGAGTGGGGGGAGGGAACACTGAGGAAGGGGAACCCTGTAGTGCAGGAGCAGGGAGGAAGCAGTTCCTGGGTGCATTGAGAAGGGAGTATAAAAGGTGGGCACCATCTTAGTTCAGTGCAGAGAAGTCTGAGCAGAAGTGGCAGGGAGCAGGGGCTCTGCATGAGCTCTGCTCCGGAGGCGGGCCTAGTAACAGAGGCCCAGGCCTGGAAGAGGGAGAAGGAAGGAAGAAGAGCGGAGAAGGCTCCAGGAACGAGGAACGAAGGGATCCCAGGGGTGCGGACGGGCGAGTCGCAACCGCACGCCCGAATCCACCTGCGTGGAGGGGTCAGGCCAAAGGGGGAGACCGGTCCCCGAAACTAGTGGAGGCAGGAAACGACCCTCAGCTAGAAACAGGAGGCTGTGACATTTTATGTGGTGCAGCCCCTCGCTACACCCGCTAGGAAGGCACCACATAGGGTCAGGGAAACTGGCGCCAAGTTTACCAAGAGGAGGCCCGAGGCAGCCGGACAGAAGGGTTGGTAAGAAAGGCCAGACAAAGGACACACAAAGGGGGTCCTGTGAAGCGCTCCAAAGTTATCTGGGAGTTGTCTGAGCCCCTCACCTGGTGAGCACAGTACGACGTGGGCAGCCGTTACCTGCAGACGTGGTCTGGATAATAAGAACTGTGAGTAAAGGCCCTGGACTGCATCACTGACTCCGTGTCGTTACTGCTGCTGCCCTGCACCATCACCCCCATCCTCCGCATACACTGCCCTGAGGCTATACTCCTCCCGTGGGGAGTTATGCTACGCTCTGCTGCACCCACAACACCAGCCTTAGCGGTCTGCCCTGGAGCGGCGGTTCACTCTGACCGCAATCCACAGGTGGCGTAGTCGGACATTTAAACATCAAAACCACATAAATAGTTCCACCACTGGTTTGACCGCCCTGAGCCACGGAACCGGGTCGCCGCCACGGAGACTACAACCACCAGCATCCACCAAAAAGGGTCCGGCTCCGGGTGTCCCAAGGCCCAGGGGGCGCGTCAGAACATTTTCATCACCTTTCACAATCACCAATGGGACAAGGCAGGGATGTTCTCTGTCCTCTCTCTTATACATCCTAGTGACGGAGCACCTGCTCTCATCAATTCGCCATAACCCCAATATTAGGTGGATTGAGGTGGGAGGCACCGAGTACAAGTGCTCTCTATTTGCTGATGATGTCCTAGTATATATCACTCAATCACATATATCCATCCATGCTGTTATGGCTGAAATAGATCACTTTGTTACATGGTCAAATTTTAAAATCAATGCAGCGAAGTCTGAGGCCCTCGATGTCTCCCTCCCCAAATCCATATAGGATTCCATCCAGTCCAACTTTCCCTTTGCCTGGCCCTCACAGGGTATCAAATACTTAGGAATTCCTATTCATAGAGACCTCTCCCATCTATGTTATCTTAATTTTGGGCCCTTTATTGAAAACTCCATACAGACCACGGTTGGAAAGTTAGAACTGTAAGATTCACTACGTGAATCACTGGTGTTTTGTGGAAAAGCACATGTACACTGTGTTCCAAATTATTATGCAAAAAGTGTTTAGGAGTGATAAGGGAAGAATTTGTTTGTTTGTCAGTTAAACTCATTGATGGTGATGTGTGTCAGGGCTCTTTATATCACTGTAAGCAATTGCAGACACCTGTGCTAATTAGTTTGGCAGGTGTGTCCAATGAAAGGCAAGACTATTTAAGAAGGCTGTCTCACATTATTAAGCAGCCTACATTTTCTGCCAAAATGGGAAAGAAAAAGGATGTGTCGGCTGCTGAGAAGCAACAAATTGTGGAGTGTTTAGGTCAAGGCATGACTACAATCAACATTGTGCGATGATCAGGATGAAGTGTCTTGGCAATCAAGAAGTATGTAGCTGATTCACAGTACACACGTGTGCGTGCTGATAAGGGCAAATTGAGGACTCTTTCCTACAGGCAATTACGTCAGGTTGAAAGAGCAGCGGCAAAAAAGCCTTGTCATAGCAGCAGACAAGTTTTTGAAGCTGCTGGTGCCTCCAACGTCCCCCGAACAACAAGATGCAGGGTCCTTCAGAGGTTTGCAGCTGTGCATACGCCATCCTGTCGACCTCCTCTATCCACTTCACACAAGCAGAAACGGCTCCAGTGGGCCAAACATTACATGAAGACTGATTTCAAAACTGTTTTGTTCACGGATGAGTGCCGTGCAGCGCTCGTGGGTCCAGATGGATGGAGTGGAGGATGGCTGGTTGATGGACACCCCACGCAAACACGGCTACAGCGCCAACAAGGAGGAGGTGGAGTAATGTTTTGGGCTGGAATCATGGGGAGAGAGATTGTCGGCCCCTTTAGGATCCCTGAAGGTGCTAAAGATGAACTCCATAATGTATGTGGATTTTCTCAAACAGCACTTCCTGCCACGGTTCAAGAAGAAGAACCGTGTATTTCACAGCAAGATCATTTTTTTGCATGATAATGCACCATCTCATGCTGCACATAAAACATCTGCATCTCTGGCTGATATGGGCATAAAAGGGGACAAACTTATGGTGTGACCCCCATGCTCCCCTGACCTCTACCCCATTCAGAACCTTTGTAGCATCATTAAAAGGAGTGTCTATGATGGCGGGAGGCAGTTCACATCTAAGCAACAGCTCTGGGAGGGTATTCTGTCCTCATGCAAAACAATTGAAGCAGAAACCATCCAAAACCTGACAAATTCAATGGACGAGAGAGTTCAGAAGCTCCTTTCGAACAAGGGGTCCTATGTGAAAATGTAACATCACCTAGAATAAAGTTTTGAGTTGAAAACTGTTTGATTTCAGTTTCTAACAACCTGCTAATGCTTATAATTTCAAAAATGACCATTTTTTTGGTCTTTATTAAAATGAAAAGGTTGATCGAAAAGTTTGGGGGATCTAAGAGTGTGGCAACCCAGTAGTCATGATTACTTCGAATTCTGACAATATGAGGGTCATGCTGCAGGTAGTGCAGCAAGAAGGCACTTATGTGTCTTGCGCATCTCAGAGCCCCAAAATTATTTTCCAGGCTAGATGCAGCTAAAAATTATTATTAATTTTAAATCTGGTGAAGCTTTAGTATAGATGGCCTAATAGGATCAGTGCTGCACACTGCTACAAAGCCCAAATTATTTTCCAGTCAAGATACAGATAAACATGATTAGTAATTTTAAATCTGGTGGAGCTTATTATAGATGGCCTAATAGAATCAGTGCTGCACACTGCTACAAAGCCCAAATTATTTTCCAGCCAAGATACAGATAAACATGATTAGTAATTTGAAAGCTTAAAACGGTTGGTAGGGTGATTTTAACCAATCATCAAGCTTTTACTCTCCCCAGGATGACACAGGGGTAGAAAAGTCGTTTCGGATCCATGATTTGTTCATCTTTATGAACGTGAGTCTGTCTACATTATCAGTGGAGAGCCGCGTGCGCTTATCTGTCAGCACACCACCAGCAGCGCTGAACACACGTTCAGACAGAACGCTGGCTGCGGGGCATGACAAGATCTCCAAGGCGTAAGTGGCTAGCTCCGGCCATTTATCCAGATTGGAAGCCCAAAAAGAGCAAGGGTCCAGTGACACAGTCATGGCTTCAATGTTTACTTGGAGATACTCCTGTACCATCGTCTCTAGGCGTTGACTATGTGTCAGACTTCTTGTCTCCTGTGGCCTTGCAAAGGATGGGCTAAAAAAGTGGTGAAATGATTCCGCAAAATTGATGTTACCAGCAGATACTGTGGTTCTGTTACGGTTTGAGTGCTGAACACTTGACGGTCCCACGGTTGGCAAGTTGGAACTGTGAGATTCACTACGTGCACCACTGGTATTTTGTGGAAAAGCACATGTAAGATTCTGCAACAGTCTCTGCTGATACTCCTGCATGCGTGCATCCCTTTCTATGGCAGGAATAATTTCTGCAAATTTACTTTTGTACCGGGGATCTAACAGTGTGGCAACCCAGTAGTCAGGATTATTTCTAATTCTCACAATTCGAGGGTCATGTTGCAGGTAGTGCAGCAAGAAGGCACTCATGTGTGTTGCGCATCCAGGAGCACCAAGTCCCTGTTGTGTTGGTGGCGAGGTAACAATCATGCTTCCTTCCTCTGTCCTCTCCCCCCAACCTCGCACAACAGAAATGTGATCAAGGTCTCCCTCATCTGATGAGTCTTCCATCAGTTCGTCCTCCACTTCTTCCTGGGCTCCTGCACCTTCCTCACTAGTTTGGCTGCTACCATGCGCCCTGGTAAAACCATCTCCCCCACCCTCACATGCCTGCCGCCTTGGTGCTGCCGACCGTCTGGACCTTGCAGATGTTAGCCCTTCCACATACAACTCCTCCTCCTCTACTTCCTCCACCTCCTCTTGTGCCACCACCTGACTCCGAATTCTGTTTAACATGTGCTCCAGCATGTAAATCACCGGAATAGTCATGCTGATAATGGCATCGTCAGCACTAAACATCTTCGTCGCCATTTCAAAACTGTGCAGAAGGGTGCATAGATCCCTGATCTGAGACCACTCCTCCAGCGTGATTTGCCCCACCTCTGGATCTCGTTGGCCCAGGCTATACGTCAGAACGTATTGCACCAGGGCTTGTCGGTGCTGCCACAGTCGCTGCAACATGTGCAGAGTTGAATTCCACCGGGTAAGCACATCGCATTTTAGCCGGTGAAGTGGCAGGCCCAACGACTTCTGTAGAGATGTACGTCGCTGAGCTGCGGGATGCGAACGGCGGAAGTGAGCACACAGCGACCGTGCCCTCTGCAGAAGGCCATCTAGTCTGGTATAGTGGGCTAAAAATTGCTGGACAACCAGGTTCAACACGTGAGCCATACAAGGCATGTGCGTGACATTGCCCCGGCGAAGGGCCGCACCCAGGTTTGCAGCATTGTCGCACACGGCCTTCCCTGGTTTCAGGTCCAGTGGAGACAACCATTCATGAAATTGGTTCTCCAGAGCTGACCACAACTCCTCAGCTGTGTGACTCACATTTCCCAGACATTTCAAAGTAAAAACCGCCTGATGACGTTGAGCCCTACTGCCAGCATAGTAAGGAGGTGTGCAGGATCCCTTCTGCGCAGTTAGAAAGCTTGTGGCATGACCAGACAGGCTTTGGGTGCAGGTGGAAGACCGAGAGGAGGTTGAGGAGGCAGAAGCAGTGGAGGAACTTTGACATAAAGAGGATTGACGCACAACTCGTGGGGACGGCAAGACTTGGACAGCAGCCCCTTGTCCTGCTGTCACCATAGTTACCCAGTGCCCAGTCAGCGACATGTAACGCCCCTGTCCATGCCTACTCGTCCAAGTGTCTGTGGTGAAATGCACCCTGTCACACACAGAGTTTCTCAAAGAAGCGGTGATGTTGTGTGCGACATGCTGGTGGAGCGCAGGCACACCTTTCTTTGAGAAGTAGTGCCGACTGGGCATCTGGTACTGGGGCACTGCGACGGACATGAGGTCTCGAAAATCCTCTGTGTCCACCAGGCGGAAAGGCAGCATTTCTGTAGCCAAGAGCTTGCAGATGGTGAAATTCAACCTCTTAGCTTTCTCATGGCTAGGAGGAAATGGTCTTTTACTTGTCCACATCTGAGGGACCGAGGGCTGGCTATTGTGCTTAGACGGGGTTGATAAGGGTGTCCCCGGCAAACTGCCGGTCTGTGAGGAAGATGCAGGCGGACATGTTAGGTTGCCTTGATCCAAAGGTGGTGCTATCGATGTCGGACAGCGCTCAACACCAGCTGGTGTTACCACCTCCAAAGAAAATGATGACCTGCCAATCACGCTGGCTGTTGCGGGTAAAGAGGTGGCAGGTCTGCGCCCCAAAACAGGTGTGACTGCTGTCCCCCCAGTCACAGAGGATGAAGAGGCCGCGGATGCACAAGATATGGCAGACGGTGGTTGGCCCGGCCGGCTAGGCCGCATTGTAGCACACTGAGCTTCCCACTGCAACTTATGCTTCATGTCCATGTGCCGGTTCATGCATGAAGTACTCAAACTATGTATTTTTTGGCCTCTACTTAGCTTTTGCTGACAAATGTTACAGATAACACGAGTTGGGTCATCTTTATCGATCTGAAAAAATGCCCAGGCTATGCAAGGCTTAGCACCCATGCGACCTGAAGAGCCACCACGACTTGTGGTGAGAGGCAGAGTTGTGTTTGAGGATGCAGTTGTTGACGTGCTTCCAGTACTACGTCTCTGTCCAGGAAGGCGCAACCTGACCTCGTCGTGACTAGCATCTTCCTCCACCTCCTCTGCTGACCTCATCTCTTGGCTGACTGTGGGTTGACAGTAAGTGGGATCTCCAACCTCATCATCATCACCCTGTGCGTTATCACACCCGTCGTCCTCAGAGCCAACCTGTTCCTGCCCTGACAAAAAACTAAAGTTGTCGCTCCAATCAGGTATTTGAGTCTTATCATCGTCTTCCTCATTGTCTCCACCAACAGGAGTTACAGTTTGGGAATGAGGGTCTACATTATGGTCAGAACCTTCTGTGTCTGGTCCTGGATCCGACACATAAAGATTCTGGGCATCAGTGCAGATCATTTCCTCGTCTGGATTCACAGAAGCGCTGGAGTCGACCTCTGATTCCCAGGCTATAGTATGAGTAAATGTAGCACCCCGAGGACTCGGCTGCTACAGGGCTATTGCACCTCGACCCAGAGGTGTGGTATTCCACTCCCGGGTAAGGATGGAGTGTGGGACAGAGCTCAGACAGCTGCATGCACTACACTCACCCCATTTCTGGGGGACAGAACTCCCACTAGGTAGATGTGCAGGTACGACAGAGTCTGTCCCCGGCTGGAGTGGGGAGGGGGGAGGAATATCCCTGTAGTGTAGGAGCAGATAGGGGAGGTACTCTGGGTATAGCTAGGAGCCCATTGGGTGCTAGTCACCTAGGCTCACACATAGAGGGAGTATATAAGGTGGGCACCATCTTAGGACAGGGTCGGTTCTGTTCAGAGAGGAGCTCAGCCAGAGAGGGCTGAGGGGGGGAGCTGTGGCTCCGTCTGGGCCCAGCTCCAGGGCCAGGCCTGAAGCGGAGAGAGAGAGACAGAAAGTCCCAGAGACGCAAGGGGAGAGAGGAACCCTGAGATCCCACAGGAGAACGAAGAGGGTGAAGGGTTGGCAGAGAAGGGTACCGGATCCCAAACTGGTAGAGACTAATTATCCTCAGCCAGGAACCGGAGGTCGTGGTCAAGCTTTGGCACGACCCTCACCACATCCACCAGGAAGGCATACCACGCGTAGGGCCAGGGAAGCCAGGAAAGGTTTTACCACCAAGAAGCCCGAGGGAGCCGGACATAGGTGGGTCCCTGGTGAGAACGGCCAGTAGGAAGGAAGAGAGGGGAGCTCTGGACCACGCTCTGGAACTACCTGGGAGTTGGCCGAGTCCCTGCCCTGGTGGACACGGCATGACTCGGGTGGTCCTTACTGTGCACAAGCGACCGGATAAAGAACAGTGAGTAAAGCTTTTGAAACTGCACTTCAAGCCTCCGTGTTTCGTTGTCACACCTGCACCCTCAGTACTGGGACACCCGCACCATCACTCCCCTCATCCAAACTCTCAATAGCTGCCCTGAGGCCATACCCCTCCCGTTGGGGGTTATACCATCCAAGCTGCACCATCCTTCCACCGGCCTCAGCGGTCTGCCCTGCAGTGGCAGCTCCATAGCTGCATTCAACGGGTGGCGTAGTCGAACCATACAGCATCATCTGCCAAACACTGCCTCCTAGTTTGACACCCTGGGCACGGACCGGGTCACCGCCACAAGGACTACTACCCCTATCCAGATCCGGCTCCGGGTATCCCCTGAACATGGCTCAGGGGGCGCGTCATAAACAGCTCTGCAGACTCAACCATCTGTTCTACCTCATACTCAGACGGGCGGCTGGAGATTTGGGAGCTGTGAGGAAGCAAGTGCGATTGGGGTGACACCTTTGAGGACTGGAGTATTTGTGATGTTGAAGTTGATGTGGAGGAGAGCCCACTTAAAGGAGCACTTGATATCCGTTGAAGCACCTGCTGTTTTTGTGCCTCATCTGGAATTTGTAGCGATTGGCGTGGCCGTAAGAAAGGGATCTTATCACATTGTCCGCTAAAAGAAGTAGACATTTTAGTTTCGCTGGAAGATGGTCTTTCTTCTGCAGATGTTACTGTTGCTTTAACACCTACCCCACGGACACAACCTTTTTTCCCCTTCCCAACACGCCTATTCCCCTTCCCACCAGCAGCAGGCCTTTTTCCACTCATTTTGGTGGTTAACTAATTCACAACTCTAGAGTTGTTTGCACAAAAAAACAATGGATGGGAACCGAGCAGAGCTGAGTGGCCAAACTGTGGTATTAGGCCAAAACTCTTGGCTGGGTTAGATGCAGAAAAAAATTATATTCAATTTGCAACCTGATGGAGGTCAGTATAGATGGACTAATAGAACAAGTCCCACACACAGCTAGAAGCCCAAATATTTTTTCAGAGGTAGATGCAGAAAATTTTTTTATTCAGTTTGCAACCTGATGGAGGTCTGTATAGATGGATTAATAGAACAAGTCCCACACACAGCTACAAGCCCAATATTTTTTCAGAGGTAGATGCAGAAAAAAAATATATTCAGTTTGCAACCTGATGGAGGTCAGTATAGATGGACTAATAGAGAAAGTCCCACACACTGCTAGAAGGCCAAATATTTTTTCAGAGCTAGATGCAGACAAAAAATTATTTTGAATTTGCAACCTGATGGAGGTCAGTATAGGTGGACTAATAGAACAAGTCCCACACACTGCTAGAAGGCCAAATATTTTTTCAGAGCTAGATGCAGAAAAAAATTATATTCAGTTTGCAACCTGATGGAGGTCTGTATAGATGGATTAATAGAACAAGTCCCACACACAGCTAGAAGTCCAAATATTTTTTCAGAGGTTGATGCAGATAAAAATTATTTTTAATTTGCAACCTGATGGAGGTCAGTATAGATGGACTAATAGAGAAAGTCCCACACACTGCTAGAAGGCCAAATATTTTTTCAGAGCTAGATGCAGATAAAAATTATTTTTAATTTGCAACCTGATGGAGGTCAGTATAGATGGACAAATAGAGAAAGTCCCACACACCGCTAGAAGGCCAAATATTTTTTCAGAGCTAGATGCAGATAAAAATTATATTCAATTTGCAACCTGATGGAGGTCAGTATAGATGGACTAATAGAACAAGTCCCACACACAGCTAGAAGCCCAAATATTTTTTCAGAGGTACTGTAGATGCAGATAAAAATTATTTTTAATTTGCAACCTCATGGAGGTCAGTATAGACGGACTAATACAACAAGTCCCACACACAGCTAGAAGCCCAATATTTTTTCAGAGGTAGATGCAGAAAAAAATATATTCAGTTTGCAACCTGATGGAGGTCAGTATAGATGGAGTAATGGAACAAGTCCCACACACAGCTAAAAGCACAAATATTTTTTCAGAGGTAGATGCAGATAAAAATTATTTTTAATTTGCAACCTGATGGAGGTCAGTATAGATGGACTAATAGAGAAAGTCCCACACACTGCTAGAAGGCCAAATATTTTTTCAGAGCTAGATGCAGATAAAAATTATATTCAATTTGCAACCTGATGGAGGTCAGTATAGATGGACTAATAGAGAAAGTCCCACACACTGCTAGAAGGCCAAATATTTTTTCAGAGCTAGATGCAGATAAAAATTATATTCAATTTGCAACCTGATGGAGGTCAGTATAGATCGACTAATAGAACAAGTCCCACACACAGCTAGAAGCCCAAATATTGTTTCAGAGGTACTGTAGATGCAGATAAAAATTATTTTTAATTTGCAACCTGATGGAGGTCAGTATAGATGGACTAATACAACAAGTCCCACACACAGCTAGAAGCCCAATATTTTTTCAGAGGTAGATGCAGAAAAAAATATATTCAGTTTGCAACCTGATGGAGGTCAGTATAGATGGAGTAATAGAACAAGTCCCACACACAGCTAGAAGCCCAAATATTTTTTCAGAGGTAGATGCAGATAAAAATTATTTTTAATTTGCAACCTGATGGAGGTCAGTATAGATGGACTAATAGAGAAAGTCCCACACACTGCTAGAAGGCCAAATATTTTTTCAGAGCTAGATGCAGATAAAAATTATATTCAATTTGCAACCTGATGGAGGTCAGTATAGATGGACTAATAGAGAAAGTCCCACACACTGCTAGAAGGCCAAATATTTTTTCAGAGCTAGATGCAGATAAAAATTATATTCAATTTGCAACCTGATGGAGGTCAGTATAGATGGACTAATAGAACAAGTCCCACACACAGCTAGAAGCCCAAATATTTTTTTCAGAGGTACTGTAGATGCAGATAAAAATTATTTTTAATTTGCAACCTGATGGAGGTCAGTATAGATGGACTAATAGAGAAAGTCCCACACACTGCTAGAAGGCCAAATATTTTTTCAGAGCTAGATGCAGATAAAAATTATTTTTAATTTGCAACCTGATGGAGGTCAGTATAGATGGACTAATAGAGAAAGTCCCACACACTGCTAGAAGGCCAAATATTTTTTCAGAGCTAGATGCAGATAAAAATTATATTCAATTTGCAACCTGATGGAGGTCAGTATAGATGGACTAATAGAACAAGTCCCACACACAGCTAGAAGCCCAAATATTTTTTTCAGAGGTACTGTAGATGCAGATAAAAATTATTTTTAATTTGCAACCTGATGGAGGTCAGTATAGACGGACTAATAGAGAAAGTCCCACACACTGCTAGAAGGCCAAATATTTTTTCAGAGCTAGATGCAGATAAAAATTATTTTTAATTTGCAACCTGATGGAGGTCAGTATAGATGGACTAATAGAGAAAGTCCCACACACTGCTAGAAGGCCAAATATTTTTTCAGAGCTAGATGCAGATAAAAATTATATTCAATTTGCAACCTGATGGAGGTCAGTATAGATGGATTAATAGAACAAGTCCCACACACAGCTAGAAGCCCAAATATTTTTTCAGAGGTACTGTAGATGCAGATAAAAAATATTTTTAATTTGCAACCTGATGGAGGTCAGTATAGATGGACTAATACAACAAGTCCCACACACAGCTAGAAGCCCAATATTTTTTCAGAGGTAGATGCAGAAAAAAATATATTCAGTTTGCAACCTGATGGAGGTCAGTATAGATGGAGTAATAGAACAAGTCCCACACACAGCTAGAAGCCCAAATATTTTTTCAGAGGTAGATGCAGATAAAAATTATTTTTAATTTGCAACTTGATGGAGGTCAGTATAGATGGACTAATAGAGAAAGTCCCACACACTGATAGAAGGCCAAATATTTTTTCAGAGCTAGATGCAGATAAAAATTATATTCAATTTGCAACCTGATGGAGGTCAGTATAGATGGACTAATAGAGAAAGTCCCACACACTGCTAGAAGGCCAAATATTTTTCAGAGCTAGATGCAGATAAAAATTATATTCAGTTTGCAACCTGATGGAGGTCAGTATAGATGGACTAATAGAACAAGTCCCACACACAGCTAGAAGCCCAAATATTTTTTCAGAGGTACTGTAGATGCAGATAAAAATTATTTTTAATTTGCAACCTGATGGAGGTCAGTATAGATGGACTAATAGAGAAAGTCCCACACACTGCTAGAAGGCCAAATATTGTTTCAGAGGTACTGTAGATGCAGATAAAAATTATTTTTAATTTGCAACCTGATGGAGGTCAGTATAGATGGACTAATACAACAAGTCCCACACACAGCTAGAAGCCCAATATTTTTTCAGAGGTAGATGCAGAAAAAAATATATTCAGTTTGCAACCTGATGGAGGTCAGTATAGATGGAGTAATAGAACAAGTCCCACACACAGCTAGAAGCCCAAATATTTTTTCAGAGGTAGATGCAGATAAAAATTATTTTTAATTTGCAACCTGATGGAGGTCAGTATAGATGGACTAATAGAGAAAGTCCCACACACTGCTAGAAGGCCAAATATTTTTTCAGAGCTAGATGCAGATAAAAATTATATTCAATTTGCAACCTGATGGAGGTCAGTATAGATGGACTAATAGAGAAAGTCCCACACACTGCTAGAAGGCCAAATATTTTTTCAGAGCTAGATGCAGATAAAAATTATATTCAATTTGCAACCTGATGGAGGTCAGTATAGATGGACTAATAGAACAAGTCCCACACACAGCTAGAAGCCCAAATATTTTTTTCAGAGGTACTGTAGATGCAGATAAAAATTATTTTTAATTTGCAACCTGATGGAGGTCAGTATAGATGGACTAATAGAGAAAGTCCCACACACTGCTAGAAGGCCAAATATTTTTTCAGAGCTAGATGCAGATAAAAATTATTTTTAATTTGCAACCTGATGGAGGTCAGTATAGACGGACTAATAGAGAAAGTCCCACACACTGCTAGAAGGCCAAATATTTTTTCAGAGCTAGATGCAGATAAAAATTATTTTTAATTTGCAACCTGATGGAGGTCAGTATAGATGGACTAATAGAGAAAGTCCCACACACTGCTAGAAGGCCAAATATTTTTTCAGAGCTAGATGCAGATAAAAATTATATTCAATTTGCAACCTGATGGAGGTCAGTATAGATGGATTAATAGAACAAGTCCCACACACAGCTAGAAGCCCAAATATTTTTTCAGAGGTACTGTAGATGCAGATAAAAAATATTTTTAATTTGCAACCTGATGGAGGTCAGTATAGATGGACTAATACAACAAGTCCCACACACAGCTAGAAGCCCAATATTTTTTCAGAGGTAGATGCAGAAAAAAATATATTCAGTTTGCAACCTGATGGAGGTCAGTATAGATGGAGTAATAGAACAAGTCCCACACACAGCTAGAAGCCCAAATATTTTTTCAGAGGTAGATGCAGATAAAAATTATTTTTAATTTGCAACTTGATGGAGGTCAGTATAGATGGACTAATAGAGAAAGTCCCACACACTGATAGAAGGCCAAATATTTTTTCAGAGCTAGATGCAGATAAAAATTATATTCAATTTGCAACCTGATGGAGGTCAGTATAGATGGACTAATAGAGAAAGTCCCACACACTGCTAGAAGGCCAAATATTTTTCAGAGCTAGATGCAGATAAAAATTATATTCAGTTTGCAACCTGATGGAGGTCAGTATAGATGGACTAATAGAACAAGTCCCACACACAGCTAGAAGCCCAAATATTTTTTCAGAGGTACTGTAGATGCAGATAAAAATTATTTTTAATTTGCAACCTGATGGAGGTCAGTATAGATGGACTAATAGAGAAAGTCCCACACACTGCTAGAAGGCCAAATATTGTTTCAGAGGTACTGTAGATGCAGATAAAAATTATTTTTAATTTGCAACCTGATGGAGGTCAGTATAGATGGACTAATACAACAAGTCCCACACACAGCTAGAAGCCCAATATTTTTTCAGAGGTAGATGCAGAAAAAAATATATTCAGTTTGCAACCTGATGGAGGTCAGTATAGATGGAGTAATAGAACAAGTCCCACACACAGCTAGAAGCCCAAATATTTTTTCAGAGGTAGATGCAGATAAAAATTATTTTTAATTTGCAACCTGATGGAGGTCAGTATAGATGGACTAATAGAGAAAGTCCCACACACTGCTAGAAGGCCAAATATTTTTTCAGAGCTAGATGCAGATAAAAATTATATTCAATTTGCAACCTGATGGAGGTCAGTATAGATGGACTAATAGAGAAAGTCCCACACACTGCTAGAAGGCCAAATATTTTTTCAGAGCTAGATGCAGATAAAAATTATATTCAATTTGCAACCTGATGGAGGTCAGTATAGATGGACTAATAGAACAAGTCCCACACACAGCTAGAAGCCCAAATATTTTTTTCAGAGGTACTGTAGATGCAGATAAAAATTATTTTTAATTTGCAACCTGATGGAGGTCAGTATAGATGGACTAATAGAGAAAGTCCCACACACTGCTAGAAGGCCAAATATTTTTTCAGAGCTAGATGCAGATAAAAATTATTTTTAATTTGCAACCTGATGGAGGTCAGTATAGATGGACTAATAGAGAAAGTCCCACACACTGCTAGAAGGCCAAATATTTTTTCAGAGCTAGATGCAGATAAAAATTATATTCAATTTGCAACCTGATGGAGGTCAGTATAGATGGACTAATACAACAAGTCCCACACACAGCTAGAAGCCCAAATATTTTTTTCAGAGGTACTGTAGATGCAGATAAAAATTATTTTTAATTTGCAACCTGATGGAGGTCAGTATAGATGGACTAATAGAGAAAGTCCCACACACTGCTAGAAGGCCAAATATTTTTTCAGAGCTAGATGCAGATAAAAATTATTTTTAATTTGCAACCTGATGGAGGTCAGTATAGATGGACTAATAGAGAAAGTCCCACACACTGCTAGAAGGCCAAATATTTTTTCAGAGCTAGATGCAGATAAAAATTATATTCAATTTGCAACCTGATGGAGGTCAGTATAGATGGACTAATAGAACAAGTCCCACACACAGCTAGAAGCCCAAATATTTTTTCAGAGGTACTGTAGATGCAGATAAAAAATATTTTTAATTTGCAACCTGATGGAGGTCAGTATAGATGGACTAATACAACAAGTCCCACACACAGCTAGAAGCCCAATATTTTTTCAGAGGTAGATGCAGAAAAAAATATATTCAGTTTGCAACCTGATGGAGGTCAGTATAGATGGAGTAATAGAACAAGTCCCACACACAGCTAGAAGCCCAAATATTTTTTCAGAGGTAGATGCAGATAAAAATTATTTTTAATTTGCAACCTGATGGAGGTCAGTATAGATGGACTAATAGAGAAAGTCCCACACACTGCTAGAAGGCCAAATATTTTTTCAGAGCTAGATGCAGATAAAAATTATATTCAATTTGCAACCTGATGGAGGTCAGTATAGATGGACTAATAGAGAAAGTCCCACACACTGCTAGAAGGCCAAATATTTTTTCAGAGCTAGATGCAGATAAAAATTATATTCAGTTTGCAACCTGATGGAGGTCAGTATAGATGGACTAATAGAACAAGTCCCACACACAGCTAGAAGCCCAAATATTTTTTCAGAGGTACTGTAGATGCAGATAAAAAATATTTTTAATTTGCAACCTGATGGAGGTCAGTATAGATGGACTAATAGAGAAAGTCCCACACACTGCTAGAAGGCCAAATATTTTTTCAGAGCTAGATGCAGAAAAAAATTATATTCAGTTTGCAACCTGATGGAGGTCAGTATAGATGGACTAATAGAGAAAGTCCCACACACTGCTAGAAGGCCACATATTTTTTCAGAGGTAGATGCAGAAAAAAATATATTCAGTTTGCAACCTGATGGAGGTCTGTATAGATGGATTAATAGAACAAGTCCCACACACAGCTAGAAACCCAATATTTTTTCAGAGGTAGATGCAGAAAAAAATATATTCAGTTTGCAACCTGATGGAGGTCAGTATAGATGGACTAATACAACAAGTCCCACACACAGCTAGAAGCCCAATATTTTTTCAGAGGTAGATGCAGAAAAAATTTTATTCAGTTTGCAACCTGATGGAGGTCTGTATAGATGGATTAATAGAATAAGTCCCACACACAGCTAGAAGCCCAATATTTTTTTCAGAGGTAGATGCAGAAAAAAATATATTCAGTTTGCAACCTGATGGAGGTCAGTATAGATGGACTAATACAACAAGTCCCACACACAGCTAGAAGCCCAATATTTTTTCAGAGGTAGATGGAGAAAAAAATATATTCAGTTTGCAACCTGATGGAGGTCTGTATAGATGGATTAATAGAACAAGTCCCACACACAGCTAGAAGCCCAATATTTTTTCAGAGGTAGATGCAGAAAAAAATATATTCAGTTTGCAACCTGATGGAGGTCAGTATAGATGGACTAATACAACAAGTCCCACACACAGCTAGAAGCCCAATATTTTTTCAGAGCTAGATGCAGAAAAAAATTATAGTCAATTTGCAACCTGATGGAGGTCAGTATAGATGGACTAATAGAATGATGCTATGCACAAAAGATTTTACTTCACTAGGTGCAGTAAAAAAATTGGTATTCTATACACAGGTGGTATATCTTGCAACACAGATAGGCTACTCCACTGACTAACACACTCTGCAATAGGCCAAAAAGGATTAGCTTTGCTAGATTCAGCCAAATGCTGTGAAAAAAACTTGCACAGCACTGGCACAGACCTGCCTGGCAAAAACTGATAGGTACTGATGTAACCTAGTCCTGAAAAGGACTCCAATTACAATTAGTCTTTACTCCCACAATCTATCTATTTAAGAGCACAGACCTGCCTGATAAAAGTCGTAGGAAATGCTGTAACCTAGTCCTTAAAAGGACTGCAATCACAACTATTCCCTACTCCCAAGCTATCTGTAGATTTGTGCGAAAATTGGCTTGAAATTAACAAGGTATAGCGCACACAGCAACAGCGGTGCCGTCTAACATGCAGCTGCAGCAGTGAGAAAATGGTGGCGACGGGGAAAATGGCTTGGTCTTATAGGGCAAGGACATGTGACATACACTGCCAATGACACATGCCCTTGCTTGTGTGAAAAAAAGCACTTTGCTCCGTGTGTGCGCTGCTGATAGGCTGACAGATTGCACCTCCCCACTCTAAATGCGGGAAAGAGAAAAAAAAAATGGAGATCTTCATTGTTCCTGCAGAGATCCATCCCCTGCCCCTCCCCCCACCCCGCTGTACACTCAAACTGCGTATTAACATTAATTTTCATCATTACTGAGAAAAAATCCAGTTATGATTTTGGTGCACGAACAGTTATCGAACATAACCTCGAACAGCCGAATTTTTCTCAAATTGTTCGTGTTCGCCGAACGGCTCGAACACCACCCAAAACAGCTTGAATTTGAGATTGGCGAACAGTTCGAGTAGAACAACGCTCATCTCTAATCTTAATTATGCCAGACATACTTTCTGATGGCAAGAGCAGTATACCTTTATTTTTATGTTGACTTTTTAATCTGTGTTCTTCTTTAGTTGATTAACACAGACTATTATTTGTATAACCCTGAATGTTATCTGCTCTTTGATTCTGAAATAGAGATGTTTATTTACAATAGTCCCTGTGATACCAACTATATAAATTGATTAGCTCAAATAATAAGACCTGGTGAGCCATGTACCTTTACCTCTTACCTGTGACTGATGACCTTACACAGATGTAAATATAAACAGGGATGTCTGTAGTGCTGCCAGCAGAATCAAGGAGCATCAGAAAGACTTTATAAGGAGAATGAGAGACATCCTTCAGGAAAGTAGATGGATAGCATGGTATCCAAAGAGACACAGATTTTAATTCTATATGATTCTAGCCTAAGGGTATCAGCCCTGACTGGAAAGACACGGATCTGCTCCATTAACCATCAGAGAGACATGGATACATTTTGGGGAGAACAGGTTGGGACGAAGAAGTCACCTGGCCCCATGGGTATGTTGTTTGGGGTTGCCAGGAAGGACCCACCGGTCACCTGGAACCCATGGAGACATTCCGAGAAGCCAGATTGGGACCCACTAGTCATCTGGCCCAATGGAAACTCTCGGAGAGGCCAGGTTGAGCCCTTGGGTCTCCTGGCCGTGTCACTCGATGGACTGCTAGCTTCCCAAGCTTGCCGCTACCTTCTCTCTGTGGGGGCCCGCCAGAATCGGGGGGCCACTGGTTGAGGTAGTCACCCTTGGAAGTCTCCAGAGACGCAGCTGTTCTATCCCAGGCAGACTGAAAAGGAAGGGTGAGACTGTGTAATATTGTACCATCTTGGGTATTTGCTGGGACTGTTCTACGTGTTTATTGTCCACTTTGTGGTTCAATAAAGTATTGCCACGCTGTTTTACACTCACCCTGTGTTGTCTGAGTAACGTTACGCCCACGGAAGACCCCGGGTCTTTACACCCTTGCTCCACCATACTGCTGCACGACCAGCTGTACCTTCACCTACTGTATCCTCACCCATCCCTTGTAGATTGTTTGTGCGCCCTTGCGGGCAGGGTACTCTCTCCTCTTGCACCAGTCGGTGACCCCTTTGCACATGTAAAGCGCCATGGAATAAATGGTGCTATAATAATAAATAATAATAACTATACTACATGTACTCTGGGTCAGTTGATGTCACTTTCCTGGTGTCTGCCCCTAATTTGATCTGTTTGGCAGCTTTTGGGCCCGTTTGAAGGTGTAGTGTATGCATTTGGTGTTGCCGCCCATTGAATCCATTGGGATTTGGATACGAATGTTCGACTAATTAATCGGCGAATATTGCAAACATTTCTATAAAAGTGAGCTTTTGTCAGTTGAAAACAACAATAGGAAAATAAACCTATCTCACCATGTGGCAATTCAATATGGACCAAGGCAATTCAAGTGACTATGGAGTAATACTGTAGACAAAGCATATTATAAACGAAATGTTGTACCTTAGTGTAATATTTTGTGGTGAATTGATGATTTCCCTATAGCACTGTGTCATGAAACAAAGTAAAGCTGGTATTATTATGAGGATAGGCAAAAGAGAAGGGGACTAATGCCATGGGTTGTTGGGAAAAACTTCTTAATGTAAGTATAGCAGATCCATTTTGAAATTAAAGGGGTTTTCCCACGAACAAAAGTTCATTTTAATCAATAGATCTTAGAATAATAAGCTCCACAATTTGATGTGTTTAAATAAAATGTTCCTGGGCTGAGATAATCTTATAAATGTGCCCATGCTATGTCCTGTGTAATGGCTGGGTCTGACCTTGCAGGAACATGGTCTGATCATACTACATCTCCTGGGCAGGGGACGAAGCAAAAGAGTATTGTAGGGTTTCTACTCACTCAGCTGCAGTTGAGGTAGGCACAGGAAACCAGTTGTTTTAAGACGTCCAAGGAAGGTTTATAATAACTGCATAAACCGCACTTTAGTAGCAAACAAAACTACAGCCTTTTCCTGCACAAAGTGGAAAAACAGAAAATAAACAGTCCATACAGTATGACGGGTTTGCCCGGTCAGGTCAGTGTCCTTTAACCAAAACACCCTGGAGGTCTCCACAACTCCAGTCACAGACACTGAATGAGACACTTAGTCTCCATTTTATTTACCAAACCACGCCCCTGGGGTGGGGATATGTGAGCCATTCCCACCCATCTCTTATGACTGCTCGTAAAACCTGACCCTGATATGCCCTATTAACTCTGTACTTGCCGGAGCATGCTTTCCCGGGTTTACATTACCGAAGCTACCAACCTCGATGATACATATCTCCCCTCAAGGACCTGTCCGGTGGCCATCTTACACCCCCCTCTGCACAAAGCTGGGGGGCTTGAAACCCTCCGGTATCAAACAGTGGACCCTCGACAGTGCGTCAGCATTACCATGCAGTTTCCTAGGCCTATGCTGTACATGGAAGCTAAAATCCTGAAGGGCTAGGAACCACCTGGTCACTCGGGCATTGTTCCTTTTCTTCTCTCTCATCCACTTTAGTGGGGCATGGTCTGACACTAGCCTGAACTTCCTACCTAAGAGGTAGTATCTTAGAGTGTTCAACGTCCACTTGATGGCCAAACATTCCTTCTCCACTATGGAGTAATTCTTCTCACAAGATGTCAGCTTCCAGCTTAAATGCATTATGGGGTGCTCTTCCCCGTTCATCTCTTATGATAAGACAGCACCCAGCCTGGTATCTGACGCATCCGTCTGGACCACAAACTCCTTAGAGAAATCTGGTGCCAATAACACTGGCTATATATACAGGGCTAGCTTTACTTCCTGGAAGGCCGTCTCAGCATCTGGAGACCACTTAGCCATAACAGATTTTATCCCTTTAAAGAGGTCTGTCAAAGGGGCGGCTATCATGGAAAAGTTAGGGATGAACCGGCGGGAGTAGCCCACGATGAACAGGAACACCCTGACCTGCTTTTTTGCGAGAGGTTGTGGCCAACTCTGGATCACGTCAACTTTATTAATTTGGGGCTTTATCTCACCTCTGCCTATGACATAGCCCAAATATTTGGCTTCCTAAATGCCCATGGCACATTTCTTCAGGTTGATGGAAAGCCCCGCCTTCCATAGGGCATCAAATATTGCCTGGACTTTACTCAGATTGCTTCCCCAATACTGGCTGTAGATCATGATGTCATCCAGGTAGGCCGCTGCGTACTTCTTGTGGGAAGCTAGGGTCCGGTCCATGGCTCTCTGGAAGGTAGCTGGAGCTTCTGGAGCAACCCAAATGGCATCTTTGTGTACTGGAAACAACCATCTGGTGTTGAAAAGGCCGTCTTCTCCTTGGCATCTTGGGACATAGGAATTTACCAATACCTTTTTGTGAGGTCAAGGGTGGTAATGTACCTGGCCGGCCCTAGCCTTTCAATCAGTTCATCTACCCTGGGCATTGGGTATGAATCGAACTTAGAGACCTTATTCAGTTTCCTATAGTCATTTACACTTCTTCGATCTCCATTTTCCTTTGCCCCAACTTTTCCTCCCGGGAGCATTTGCGGTAATTGTGGGGGTATCTGGTCGTTCTGTGTTGGTGCCACTCTCTATACTTACAGTATCATCGTTTTCATCCCCGGAGAGCTCCGGGTTACTGTTCTCATTGCTGCTCAGCTTCTGCTTCTTGGCCGGCATCTCGTTTCCCGCCGCACGACCGGAAGCGTCAGACCGTCTGACGCTTCCGGTCGTGCGGCAGGAAACGAGATGCCGACCAAGAAGCAAAAGCTGAGCAGCGATGAGAACAGTAACCCGGAGCTCTCCAGGGATGAAAACGATGATACTGTAAGTATAGAGAGTGGCACTTCCTATAGTCATTGCAAAACCGCCATTCTCCATCTGGTTTCGACACTAAGACAATGGGACTGGACCAGCCACTCTTGGACTCTTCAATGACTCCCAAACTCAGCATCCACTTCACCTCTTTCGAGATCACCTCTCGGCGGGCTTCGGGAATCTGATACGGTTTCAGATATACCCAGACATGAGGATCCGTAAGAATCTCATGCTCTATAATCTGGGTACAACCTGATAGTTCAGAGAACAGGTCTCGGTTCTGACGTAGCAACTCAAGGAACTGTTGCTTTTGGGCATGTGACAGCGAATCTGCCACATTGACTTCTTTCATGTCGATTTAGCCACCAAACATGGAGCTTCCACGGGCTTCCTATCTCGCCATGGCTTAATCAGGTTGATGTGGTACACCTGGTAGGGCTTCCTTCTCCCTTGTTGGTGGACTTTATAGTTGACATTGTCCACCTTTTCATCTACTTTATACGGGCCCTGCCATTTGGCCATGAACTTGCTATCCACCGTAGGTACCAGCACCAGTACCAGATCCCAAGGGTTGAAGTGTCTCACACTCGAAGATCAATTGTACGCCCTTGAATGTGCCTCTTGTGCTTTGAGGAGGTGCTCTTTCACAATAGGCATCACCTCTGCAATCCTCTCTTGCATCTGGGCCACATGTTAGATTACACTCCGGTAGGGTTTAGACTCCGCCTCCCAGGTCTCCTTCGCTACGTCCAGGAGTCCGCGTGGCTTTCGACTATACAACAGCTCAAAAGGGGAGAATCCAGTAGAGGCCTGTGAGACTTCTCTAATGGAGAATAGAAGGTATGGCAGTAGACAGTCCCAGTCTCGGCCGTCCTTCTCTACGACCTTCTTCAACTTGGCCTTCAAGGTTTTATTAAATCTTTCTACCAAGACATCTGTCTGGGGATGGTAGACGGAGGTCCGGAGTTGTGTGATTTGCAGGGTTTTGCACAACTCCCTCATCACCCTTGACATAAATGAGGTCCCTTAGTCTGTTAGGATCTCCTTATGCAACCCTGTTCTAAAAAAGATGTGGACCAACTCCCGGGCTATACATTTGGCAGAGGAGTTACGCAGTGGTACGTCTTCAGGGTACCCTGCAGCATAGTCCAGTACTACCAGGATATGCTGATGCCCTCTGGTGGACTTGACCAGGGGTCCCACTAGATCCGTGGCTATGCGATCAAATGGCACTTCAATCATCGGCAACAGCACTAAGGGGCTATGGAAGTGAGCCAGGTCAGCTGGTGGGTGGGACATGACCTACAATAATTTACAATTTCTCGGTGACAACCGAGCCAATAGAATCTCTGGAGGATCCTTTCCTCATTTTTTTCTACTCCAGATGACCACCTAACACATGTGTATGGACCATGTTTAACACCTTACATCTTGTAGGGATTATACTCACTTGGGTGCGATGGGAGGCAAACAAGAGACATGTTCCTTTAAATGTCGTAACGGTTTATTTGCTTCATAAACTGGTCAAAAGCAAAATGCAAACAAACAGCCTTTAGTGCAGGCAAAAACAAAGTAACAGTCCTTTGAGCAAAGACTCTGGTTAGCCAGCTCTGCGGTCATACAGGCTGATAGGCATCCAGTACACGGCCCAGTCTGGAGACAATCACACACAGGAGGCCTTCTCCCTCCAAACACACAGACCATGTGCCAAACAACAGCATCTATTTTAAATGCTGTTAACCACACCCAGAGGTGAGGTATATGGGTAGCTGGACCCGCCTAACTCTCCTAGCTACCCATAACCTGGTCGCAGGTCCACCAAACGCTCCTCTTAGTGCTTACGTGCACTACAGAAACACTCCAGGTTACATCACAGAGGACAGCCATCTCTGTGACACATACCTCCCATCGACTATGCGACCATTAGCCACTTTACAGTCTGTATGGTCCTGGCACTAGTAACTGCTCGATTACCTCCCCTTTGAGCTTGGTAATTCGATATAGTATTGGGTGTCAGCCCCCGGCTCTTGAGCAACACCATACAGTTGCATTATCAAATGCCCCTTTTAGAGTAAGGTCCCTGAGTTGGGCGGTTCCAAAGTTTCCCCTGGACACCTCTAGCTAAGGGATGTTGGCCTTTGGGGATGCTGCCTCATCCTCATCCCCAAGAAGCACACAAAAGGGAAACCCATCAGCTGCATCCTGCGACGAGGTTTCTTTAGGCGCGACCTGGCTGTTGTCCGGACAAACCGGTGTCCTCCCTTTCCCCCACAAGTCCCAAAACAAGTCAAACTCACGCCCTATTATAACAGGGTACAATAAGTCCTTGACTACACCCACCTCATGGGACTGGGGCCACAGTTTGTGTCTATGACCACTCGGGCCACAAGGTAGTCCTTAGCGTCCCCATGGATACAGCGGACACCCACCTTTTTCCCCGGAATCAGCCAATGAGGAATTGTGGCCCTAACTAGGATTAAAAAACTCTTCGAGTCCAACAGACCAGTCATTTGCACTCCATTCACTGACACGGGGCATGCCTGCAGTCCCTCGCCTGGTTGAGGGGCAGCACTGCAGGTAGGATATGCAAAGTACTAGCAGTGCCGTCCTATGCTGCGATCATTGGCTCATTGGTTATGGGGAAAAAGGTGTCTATGTGACCCGGGGTGAGACATCTCCAACAAATTAAGTCATTGGATGGGACCTTTGGCAGCAACTCAGACACCTCCTGGACTCTTGGACGCCCTGCAGATGTGGCAGTTCCCCTCTTTTGGGTGTCAGCCCCCTTTTGGGAACCCCAGTGTGGAGCTGCTACGACCCCTTGCTTCCCCAAAGCACTCTCGACTGCCTAGTACCTTTCCACCAACCCCACCAGGTCATCGGCATTATGGGGATCTCACTGGCCAACCCAGGATTGCACTGGCGTCAGAAGGGAGTGTATGAACCTGTCCATGACGACCCTCTCCACCATCTGTGCTGGGGAGGAAGATTCAGGTTGCAACCACTTTTGGACCAGGTGTAGGAGGTCAAACATTTGGGACCAGGGAGGTTTGTCATTGAATAGGCCCAGTGGTGCACCTGTTGCGCCCTGATAATCAGTCACTCCTAAGCATGCCAAAATCTCAGTCTTCAACTTGGCGTACTCTTTTGCATCCTGCAAGGACAGGTCATAATAGGCCTTCTGTGGCTTCCCTGTTAAATATGGCGCCAGAACCTCCGCCCACTGCTCCGGAGGCAATTTCTCCCACTTCGCCACCCTCTCAAAAACAGTCAGGAACGCCTCAATGTCTTCACCCAGGGTCATCTTTGTAAGGCTCTTCTTACCAACTTCCTCATGTGTGAGTCATCACCTAGAGTAGGGGGTGGGGCGGTTGCCCTGCCACAGATCGCCTCGGTTAAGAGTTCCATCTGCTGCTTGTGCTGCTGAATCTGCTGCTACTGTTGCCACTGCTGCTGATGCTGTTGATGCTGCTGCTGCCATATTTGTTGCTGTAGAAGATTAGCCTGCACCAGTTGCTTTATCAGCTCCTCCATGTTGTTGGCTTTTGCTTCTGCAGTCGCTTTCACCCGGGACATGCAATACTCTGCGGCAGTCACACTGCTCCTTGATATTCGTGCCGTGCTTCTAACACTAATTGTAGTGTTTCTACTTATTCAGCTGCTGTTGAGGTAGGCACAGGAAACCAGTTGTTTTTAAACGTCCAAGGATGGTTTATTATAACTGCATAAACCACACTTTAGTAGTAAACAAAATGACGGCCTTTTCCTGCACAAAGTGGAAAAACAGAAAATAAACAGTCCATATAGTATGGCGGGTTTGCCAGCTCAGGTCAGTGTCCTTTAACCAAAACACCCTGGAGGTCTCCACACCTCCAGTCACAGACACTGAATGAGACACTTGGTCTCTATTTTATTTATCAAACCACGCCCCTGTGGTGGGGATATGTGAGCAGCCATTCCCACCCATCTCTTATCAGAGATAGATGCTGGGAAAGGAAGTTGTTTCTGCGTTCTCTGGAGTCAAACCATTAGTATGGATAAAAGTGCCTGAGGAAGGAGTCGGTGGACTCTGAAACGCGTAGGCAATAAACCTATATTTTTATCCATACTAATGGTTTGTCGTGACTCCAGAGGGCGTAGAAACAACTTCCTTTCCCAGCATCTATCTCTGACATATCCATAGGAAGTTGCAGCATCTGGAGTCCAGGCTTTAGAGGTGTTGTGTCCCACGCAACCCTACCAAGTGAGCAGTTTTTAATACTTCTGTAACAATTATTAATTGGATAAGACCCTATTGCTCTCTTGCATTTTTTCATATGACCCATCTCTTATGACTGCTCGTAAAACCCGGCCCTGATACACCCTGTTACCCTCTCAGCACTATACATGCCAGAGCATGCTTTCCCAGGTTTACATCACCAAAGCTACCAACCTGGATGATACATATCTCCGCTCCAGAACCTGTCCGGGGGCCAGACATTACAGCATGAGATCACAGCTAATTCCTTATTTGAAGTAAAACATTGTTTAAAAACAGGCAGGGAAATGTGTTAAATCACAAAAAGAATCATTTGCGATCCCCTCCTGTAATGTATACTCTTTTTTGCTTCCTCCCCAGCTCAGGAGCTGTGGTGTGATCAGACCATGTTCCTGCATGGTCAGACACAGCTATTACATGGTATATAGCAGTGCACATTGTAAGGCGGCGGTGTTCACACCGTGCAGTAACTGAGGCAGTGACCCAAGCAAGTCCAACATAAGCAGCTTTCATTCAGCACTCACGAGTAAAACAGAAAGTCCTCTCACGTTCGCAGCCGGGTTAACATCAGTCTATAACAATGGTTGCCGTGAGCAACGGCCACGCCGGACCGCTCAGAGCCTGATGGGTGCAGAGCCTTCCAAGGCGTAGGTTCAGCTACACACAGGCCCGCCAAGCTTTCCTGCTAAGTTCCTAGCAGGTCCCAACACTGAACAACACTAATCCTTAATGCAGGGTTTTTAAAGGACCTGTGGCAAGAGCCACTGGAAATCCCGGGTTGGAGGGAGGAGGCCACCCCACTGCCTTCCTGTAGCCTCCTCCAAGAAATGAAGGCCCTGCCGGGTTTCACTAATCTGCCTTAGCCAGATAGCCTGACCAAGTCAATGCTCACCTTCATTCCTGCATTGCAGCCGCAGGTGAGTTTGTGACTGCAATGCACTCCAATGGATTTAATAGGTCTCTATACACATTCTGGGGAATATATAACGTCCCTCGTATACGATCCCGGTCACTGCCTCACATATCCCCCTCCCCTCTGTTCAAACTTGTGGGGTTGAATATTTGTCACCATACAGGGTGCCCAGGACGGGGCGTCCGCGTTTGCCTGCGACTTCCCAGGGGGATGTTCTACAGAGAAACTAAAATTTTGCAGTGACAGAAACCACCTGGTGACTCGCGCATTCCTCTCCTTGGCGTTCCTCATCCATACCAAGGGTGAGTGGTCCGTCACCAAGCGGAACTGACGCTCAAGTAAATAATAACGTAGCGATTCCAGGGCCCACTTAATAGCCAAACACTCCTTCTCTACCACGCTATAGTTTTTCTTTGCCGGGATAAGTTTTCTACTCAAGTAGGTGACCGGGTGCTCTTCACCATTCACTTTTTGTGACAATACGGCCCCGAGGCCTACCTCCGAGGCTTCTGTCTGTACAATGAAGGTTTCCTTGAAGTTGGGACTGATGAGGACCGGCTGTCCACACAGGGCCAATTTCATGGACTGAAAGGCTTCTTCTTCCTGAGGGTTCCACCGAACCATTACCGATTTTTTTTCCTTTCAAGAGATCGGTCAGGGCCGCCATTTTCCCCGCAAAATTAGGTATAAACCGGCGGTGATACCCAAGGATGCCAAGGAACGCCCTAATCTGTTTTGTACTTAATGGTTTAGGCCAGTTTTTAATGGCCTCAACTTTATTGATTTGGGGCTTGATAACTCCTCGGCCAATCACATACCCCAAATATCGGGCTTCCTCTAGCCCTATCACACATTTTTTTGGGTTTGCCGTTAACCCCGTGGATCTGAGAGAATCCAGCACCGCTTGTACCTGGGATAGGTGTGTATGCCAGTCGGTGCTAAAGATGATAATATCATCTAGATACGCGAATGCGTACTTCTGATGGGGCTTAAGCACTATATCCATCATCCTCTGGAATGTAGCCGGGGCCCCATGTAACCCAAAAGGTAAGACCACATAGTGATATAGACCCTCCGGAGTTAAGAAGGCGGTCTTTTCCTTCGCTGATTTCATGAGAGGTACCTGCCAGTAACCCTTGGTGAGATCAGGCGTGGTAAAGTACTGGGCCTGCACCAGTCTCTCAATCAGCTCATCCACCCTGGGCATTGGATAAAGATCAAACTTCGACACTTCATTTAATTTCCGGAAATCGTTACAGAAGCGTAATGATCCGTCTGGTTTCGGAATCAGTATGATGGGGCTAGCCCACTCACTCCATGATTCCTCGATGACGCCTAACTGGAGCATTTGTTTTACCTCAGCCGTGATGGCTTGCCTCCTGACTTCGGGTACCCGGTACGGTCTCATTCGTACCCTTACCGCAGGTTCGGTAACAATGTCATGTTGGAGAACCGTAGTCCTACTCGGTAGCTCTGAGAACACGTCGGTATTCTGCTGCACCAGCGAGCGAGCCTCCCGTCGCTGCTGTTTAGTGAGAGCATCACTTATCCTGACCTCTCCCCCGGACGCATCCCTGGCTGAAGGTAGAGAACTCTCTGGTGATATGCCCGGAGTGACGTCTGTAACTAAACACTTTTGATCTTTCCAAGGTTTTAGCAGGTTTACATGATAAAGCTGCTCAGGTTTCCTCCTTCAGGGCTGATACACCCGGTAATTTACCTCCCCCACCTTTTCTCGAACCTCATATGGCCCTTGCCACTTGGCCATGAGCTAACTCTCGGCTGTGGGTACCAGTACTAACACCAGATCGCCCTTGTTAAAAGACCTGACCTTGGCTTTTTCATTATATGTACGCTTCTGTGCTGCCTGGGCATCTAACAGATGTTCTTTCATGATGGGCATGACCGCCGCGATCCGGTCCTGCATACTAGCCACGTGTTCAATTATACTCCTACGTGGAGTCGGCTCTTGTTCCCAACGTCTCTTTGGCTACGTCCAACAGACCCCTAGGGTGTCTGCCGTACAATAGCTCAAAGGGAGAGAACCCTGTGGAAGCCTGGGGTACCTCACGGACGGCGAACATCAAATAGGGTAGCAACATGTCCCAATCCCTTTCATCCTTAGAAACCACCTTTTTTAACAAGGACTTGAGGGTTTTATTGAACCGTTCTACTAGCCCGTCGGTTTGAGGGTGGTACACCGAGGTGCGCAATTGTTTTATTTTTAGCAGTTTGCACAGTTCCCTCGTCACCTTTGACATAAAAGGGGTCCTTTGATCCGTCCATAGCCCACAGCGACAGAACATGGCAAACAGCTCCCGTGCAATCAGTTTCGCCGAGGTGTGGCGTAGCGGTGTGGAGGTTTCACCAATTTAAGATACACTCTCCTCCAAATTAAAGATGTCCGAGTGCATGCAGAGAAGCTAATTAACCAAATCTGCTAATCTGGTTGATAAACTTCACTCAGAGACTGAACCACGCAAATGGCATACTTTATTACGTAGACATGGAGTTAAATAGTATTCTCCTTCTAGGTGGGATCAGTAAAATTTATTGCTCTTTTCTGATAACTAAGCACACTGTAATTTGTTCATCTATGTATCTCTTGGTCTGAGTAACGCCTTAGAAACTCCGATGGGAGGGGGTGAGTTCGTCTCTCAGCGCCATCTTTGCCAACTCGACATGAATCTCTCTGTTATCAGCCATGCATATGCATACGTCATTCCCAGGAAATCATTTCTACAATAAGAATAAAAGATATTAGTTATATATTCATTAACTATTAACATAATCCATGTGCATATACACATTTGCATACATACATACACATAGATTATTCCATCATCTCTATATTGATTAACACTGATTAGGTAATCTATTAAAAGAAACTAATTGATTTTCTATAATATATATATTTTACCTTGACAGACCCCCCTAAAATCAATTATTTGCTTTTAATATCCATATGCTAAAAATCAGAGTGGGAGAAGGAATTGACCCTATGTTAAGGCTATTCTGGAACCCTACGATGTGACGGGCGCCTCGTCCCTTTTAGACAGACCCACCGACGTTCCTAAATCTAACTCGTACGAAGACCTACAGGAAAGAGGTGGAGACCCTAAAAGATCTAGTGACTGGGTAATCGAGGGCCATCCCTAACACAGAAATATGGATATTAACTTTACAAACTCATTTACTTCCGGTAATCTCTCTGGTACAACACCTTTGTTCTAAGGGGAATTGTTTGTTCATAGGCCTCTTCATTAGATTCTTCAGACAAGACGCTGACAGGTACTGCTGCATCTACTGTTTTGGCAATTAACCTCTTGACACAGGGAATCACACAGATCAGCAATACACTAATTAGAATAATTACACTTAGTAAAATAATTCCCCCTTGGATTAACCAACTCTTCCAATCTCTCATCCAAGAAAAATATTTATCCAAGGGATCAGTCACACCTAAATTCCTTTTCAGTTCTTCACTTAAATCTGTCAATTTTTTGAGAGCCTTAGTAACTTTCCCTGTGGGGCCGGTATTGTCTGGGATATGCGTACAACAATGCTCACCTATCATTTTGCATACCCCTCCTTTTTGTGCAAGTCACATATCCAGAGCTATTCTGTTTTGGAAGGCCATGGTAGGTGTGGGTGCTAGTTGGTCAGCTATCCCTTGCAAGGCATCTTTGGTGTAATTGACAAATCTTTGTTGGTTATAATATATGTAATTTATCCAATCTACGTTCTTGTTGACGGTTATTATGGGTATTATGGACTCAAATCCCGCCTTCACTTGGTCTCGGGCCTTGAATTAGTCTGGCACCCCCCTAAGCACTCCGAGAACATCAATATATATATGTGGGTCAAAACTGCCTTTGGGGTTAACTTCTCTCTTGGCCCTGTATGTACCTGCAAACACAGCCTTTATTTCCTCTTTGGATTCCTGTGACTCAGATATAAGGTAGACAGACATTATTGCTTTAGTTAAGGCACATTCCCCAGTCCATTGGCCCTCTAGTCTAGTCCTAATCTTCATGTTACCACAAATCCAGTGCATGTCACTCAGAGATTGTTTCTGGTCCTGGGCCTCTATACTCTCTATAGTACTGTAATTCCCACAGTAACCTTGTGTAAAATTCCCTAAGAAATTCCCACTCCCCCTGGTATTTTGGAAACTAGTGTAATTTCCTGGGTAGATGATTATTCCGTGTCCGGGGCTTGATATTCCGGCGGTAATGAAATATTTCGTTCTCCAGGGGATGCAGACACTGGAATTTGAAGTCCTGTTGGTATGCATATCCAAGAGACACCTTTGCACCTCCTCTGGGAAAATTAGAGGGACTGTGCCCAAATGTGGCTTGGCTTTTGAACATACATAACAATCACTAAAGTTATCTTGGGTTGCTGTATACTTCATCCATTCTAACCACCAATTATGATCTGAAAATCCTGTTTCTATGGTTAGGGTATCCTCATAAGTGGGATTGGCTATGGCTACCATACCTTCCATCCTGTGGTGCCGAGGGGCTAATGGGTTTATCTTTGGACCCACTTTATTAGGAATACTGGTCAATTTGAACTTTCCCATGCCTCCCATCCTTCCTTCACTCCAGGATCCTAATATATACATTCCTCCATCTTGCTCTGTAGGGTTCTCTATGGTGATGGTCAACCCATTACATGTACCTATAGCCCTACACCCAGGTTTAAACGGTCTTTTTAGTAGTTTGAAACAGTCAAGCAAAGATTTCCCGTTATTATCCTTTTTGTCCTTAGCAGATTGTGGTTTGTATCCCCAGTCGTAGTCACCTGTGTTCCACCCAACAGCACCCCAGTAATCACATTTTTGTCCCCAGTAATTGTCAGTGACACAGATATATCGGTCAGCGTCCACCCACAATGTTCTTAACCAGTCACTACTCAATCTCTCATACTCCCTACAAGATACTATCCCACAGTAATCAAATTGGAAAGTCACCAGACTCAAGGAAGTGTTGTACCCGAAAACTGGAATATCATTCTCTTTAGTAATAATTGCTTGGAATGCATGTGTTACCGTAACAAAGGCTTCCCCCATAGCTACCGTCATCAGAAAAAGGAACATCAGGGTTGTGGGTCTGAGACCGCCTTCTTGCAATGGGATGCGTGGACCCAAGATGTTCGGCCTTTGACCTTCACAGCCGTAGGTGATGTAAGCAGCACTTGGTAGGGTCCTTCAAATCTGGCATCCAGTGTGCCTCACACGTGATTCTTTATCCGGACAAAATCTCCAGGCTGGATGCTGTGAGTACCTGGTTCAAGATGTGAGTCTGGAATAGAAGAGTACACTGTAGCATGTGTTATTTTTAACTCTTTAGCAAGTCCGACAACAAAATTCACAAGCTTATCATTCCCTGAACTAAGCTGATGTGGGTAATATCGACCCATTGTAGGTGGCCCCCCAAACAAGATCTCATATGGTGTGAGCCCTGTGGGTTGTCTAGGGATATTTCGGACTAAGTATAGGGCAATAGGCAGCATCTCCGGCCATGGAAGTGACAATTCTTTACTGGCTTTAAGAATTTTGTTTTTCAAAGTGCCATTCATCCTTTCAACTTTGCCGCTACTTTGAGGATGATAAGGAGTATGCAGGCCCAAATCCGCCCCAATCATCTCCCAGATTGATTTTGTAACTTCTGCAGTGAAGGTGGGTCCTTGATCACTTTAAATCACTTCTGGAATCCCAAATCTGCAGATAAGTTCTGCCAGAAGCCTTTTCACTGTAGTTCTAGCAGTCATGTTGGCCACTGGGTATGCTTCTGTCCAGCAGGAAAACATATCCACCACCTACAGAACATATTCATATCTTTCACTCTTGGGTAATTGCATATGATCAATTTGGATTCTCTGGAAAGGATACTGTGACTTTGCCAGTTTCTTCTTTGGCACATGTTCTGTTCTGGGATTACAAGTGTTACAAATCTCACAGATCATAGTACAGTTTGTAGCAAGAGCTGAGATCTCGGGTGCAATATAGAGTTTATTGATAGCTGAAATCATCTGATTCTTCCCTCTATGTACCTTTCCATGAGCCCACTGAACCACTGCAGGATACAGTGCTCCTGGAAGACATATTCTTCTTCCCACTCTCCAGATTCCGTCTTTACAAAATGTTCCTCCCCGTCTGATCCATCCTTGTTTTTCTTCTTCTGTTACCGCATTCTGCCAGTCCACTAAAGTCCTGTGTGCCGGATTCTCTTCCAGTCTTTGCTCCTCTTCATCTTCCTCCTCTTCTTCTTCCAACCCCAAATTTCTCATTCCCGTTTCTTCCTCATCCCCTCGTTGTCTCTGACTTCTGGTGAGCACAAACACATTCGTACCCCCCGACACCTCTGCATCCACTGGAAATATTCGTTCCATAGCTGCTGCTTTTGCTGTAATGTCAGCCAGATGATTCCCCTTGGCTTCCTCTGAATTCAGTTTCCCATGAGCCTTAATTTTGATCACAGCTACTTGTCTAGGTAACTTCAGAGCTTCTAGCAGACTTCTCACTGCCGCTGCATTCCGGATTGGAGCTCCACTGGCTGTCTTGTAGTCTCTCAGGGCCCATATCAGGCCGAAGTTGTGGGCAATCCCGAATCCATACCTCGAGTCTGTGTAGATATTGACCACTTGACTCTCTGCGCACTTGCAGGCTTCAGTCAGAGCATACAGTTCGGCATCTTGAGCTGACATATAAGATGGCAGTGGTCCAGCAGAAATAACCATTGGTGGGACACCACTGCATATCCGGTATGGTATGTTCCATATTCATCTGCGTATCTGGACCCGTCAGTATACAGTATCAGATCCGCTTCAGGCAGTGGCTGCTCAGTTTGAACTCAAGGCAATCATGGTCACTCGAATCAGGGTATTCATGGTCTTCTGAGGACCCCCCTAAATCTTCAGAGCAGTCCCCCCTTGACAGAGGAAGCAAAGTGGAGGGGTTCAAGACAGTACATCGCCGAAGAGCTATATTTTCTGGTAAAAGAAGCTCACATTGGATTCTGACACGACGTTGCATAGATAGATGGTTGTGCTGGGTTTGTGCAAGGATAGCATTCAAATCATGAGGGGCTAATATAGCTGTAGGATGGCCAAGTACAACATCTGCTGTTCTGCGGAGGAGTTCTGTAGCTTCCAGCACTACTTTGAGACATGTTGGAGCTGTTTGCGCCACTGGATCCAATTTACTGGAATAATATCTGATGGGTCTCATGTGGCCTCCATGTTTTTGTGCCAGAACTCCTGAGGCATGGCCACTAGAGATGAGCGTTGTTCTACTCGAACTGTTCGCCAATCTCAAATTCGAGCTGTTTTGGGCGGTATTCGAGCCGTTCGGCGAACACGAACAATTTGAGAAAAATTCGGCTGTTCGAGATTATGTTCGATAACTGTTCGTGCACCAAAATCATAGCTGGATTTTTTCTCAGTAATGATGAAAATTAATGTTAATACGCAGTTTGAGCGTACAGCGGGGTGGGGGGAGGGGCAGGGGATGGATCTCTGCAGGAACAATGAAGATCTCCATTTTTTTTTCTCTTTCCCGCATTTGCAGTGGGGAGGTGCAATCTGTCAGCCTATCAGCAGCGCACACACGGAGCGAAGTGCTTTTTTTCACACAAGCAAGGGCATGTGTCATTGGCAGTGTATGTCACATGTCTTTGCCCTATAAGACCAAGCCATTTTCCCCGTCGCCACCATTTTCTCACTGCTGCAGCTGCGTGTTAGACGGCACCGCTGTTGCTGTGTGCGCTATACCTTGTTAATTTCAAGCCAATTTTCGCACAAATATACAGATAGCTTGGGAGTAGGGAATAGTTGTGATTGCAGTCCTTTTAAGGACTAGGTTACAGCATTTCCTACGACTTTTATCAGGGAGGTCTGTGCTCTTAAATAGATAGGTTGTGGGAGTAAAGACTAATTGTAATTGGAGTCATTTTCAGGACTAGGTAACATGAGTTCCTATCAGTTTTTGCCAGGCAGGTCTGTGCCAGTGCTGTGCAAGTTTTTTTCACAGCATTTGGCTGAATCTAGCAAAGCTAATCCTTTTTGGCCTATTGCAGAGTGTGTTAGTCAGTGGAGTAGCCTATCTGTGTTGCAAGATATAACACCTGTGTATAGAATACCAATTTTTTTACTGCACCTAGTGAAGTAAAATCTTTTGGGCATAGCATCATTCTATTAGTCCATCTATACTGACCTCCATCAGGTTGCAAACTGAATATAATTTTTTTCTGCATCTAGCTCTGAAAAAATATTTGGGCTTCTAGCAGTGTGTGGGACTTGGTCTATTAGTCCATCTATACTGACCTCCATCAGGTTGCAAATTAAAAATAATTTTTTTCTTCATTTAGCTCTGAAAAAATATTTGGGCTTCTAGCAGTGTGTGGGACTTGTTCTATTAGTCCTTCTATACTGACCTCCAGCAGGTTGCAAATTGAATATAATTTTTTTCTGCATCTAGCTCTGAAAAAATAGTTGGGCTTCTAGCGGTGTGTGGGACTTGGTCTATTAGTCCATCTATACTGACCTCCATCAGGTTGCAAATTAAAAATAATTTTTTTCTGCATCTAGCTCTGAAAAAATATTTGGGCTTCTAGCAGTGTGTGGGACTTGGTCTATTAGTCCATCAATACTGACCTCCATCAGGTTGCAAATTAAAAATAATTTTTTTCTGCATCTAGCTCTGAAAAAATATTTGGGCTTCTAGCAGTGTGTGGGACTTGGTCTATTAGTCCATCTATACTGACCTCCATCAGGTTGCAAATTAAAAATAATTTTTTTCTGCATCTAGCTCTGAAAAAATATTTGGGCTTCTAGCAGTGTGTGGGACTTGGTCTATTAGTCCATCTATACTGACCTCCATCAGGTTGCAAATTAAAAATAATTTTTTTCTGCATCTAGCTCTGAAAAAATATTTGGGCTTCTAGCGGTGTGTGGGACTTGGTCTATTAGTCCATCTATACTGACCTCCATCAGGTTGCAAATTAAAAATAATTTTTTTCTGCATCTAGCTCTGAAAAAATATTTGGGCTTCTAGCAGTGTGTGGGACTTGGTCTATTAGTCCATCTATACTGACCTCCATCAGGTTGCAAATTAAAAATAATTTTTTTCTGCATCTAGCTCTGAAAAAATATTTGGGCTTCTAGCAGTGTGTGGGACTTGGTCTATTAGTCCATCTATACTGACCTCCATCAGGTTGCAAATTAAAAATAATTTTTTTCTTCATTTAGCTCTGAAAAAATATTTGGGCTTCTAGCAGTGTGTGGGACTTGTTCTATTAGTCCTTCTATACTGACCTCCAGCAGGTTGCAAATTGAATATAATTTTTTTCTGCATCTAGCTCTGAAAAAATAGTTGGGCTTCTAGCGGTGTGTGGGACTTGGTCTATTAGTCCATCTATACTGACCTCCATCAGGTTGCAAATTAAAAATAATTTTTTTCTGCATCTAGCTCTGAAAAAATATTTGGGCTTCTAGCAGTGTGTGGGACTTGGTCTATTAGTCCATCTATACTGACCTCCATCAGGTTGCAAATTAAAAATAATTTTTATCTGCATCTACAGTACCTCTGAAAAAATATTTGGGCTTCTAGCAGTGTGTGGGACTATTTGTATAAGTCCATCTATACTGACCTCCATCAGGTTGCAAATTCAAAATAATTTTTTTCTGCATCTAACCCAGCCAATAGTTTTGGCCTAATACCACAGTTTGGCCACTCAGCTCTGCTCGGTTACCATCCATTGTTTTTTTGTGCAAACAACTCCAGAGTTGTGAATTAGTTAACCACCAAAATGAGTGGAAAAAGGCCTGCTGCTGGTGGAAAGGGGAATAGGCGTGTTGGGAAGGGGAAAAAAGGTTGTGTCCGTGGGGTAGGTGTTAAAGCAACAGTAACATCTGCAGAAGAAAGACCATCTTCCAGCCAAACTAAAATGTCTACTTCTTTTAGCGGACAATGTGATAAGATCCCTTTCTTACGGCCACGCCAATCGCTACAAATTCCAGATGAGGCACAAAAACAGCAGGTGCTTCAACGGATATCAAGTGCTCCTTTAAGTGGGCTCTCCTCCACATCAACTTCAACATCACAAATACTCCAGTCCTCAAAGGTGTCACCCAAATCGCACTTGCTTCCTCACAGCTCCCAAATCTCCAGCTGCCCGTCTGAGTATGAGGTAGAACAGATGGTTGAGTCTGCAGAGCTGTTTACTCATACTATAGCCTGGGAATCAGAGGTCGACTCCAGCGCTTCTGTGAATCCAGACGAGGAAATGATCTGCACTGATGCCCAGAATCTTTATGAGTCGGATCCAGGACCAGACGCAGAAGGTTCTGACCATAATGTAGACCCTCATTCCCAAACTGTAACTCCTGTTGGTGGAGACAATGAGGAAGACGATGATAAGACTCAAATACCTGATTGGAGCGACAACTTTAGTTTTTTGTCAGGGCAGGAACAGGTTGGCTCTGAGGACGACGGGTGTGATAACGCACAGGGTGATGATGATGAGGTCGGAGATCCCACTTACTGTCAACCCACAGTCAGCCAAGAGATGAGGTCAGCAGAGGAGGTGGAGGAAGATTCTAGTGACGACGAGGTCAGGTTGCGCCTTCCTGGACAGAGACGTAGTACTGGAAGCACGTCAACAACTGCATCCTCAAACACAACTCTGCCTCTCACCACAAGTCGTGGTGGCTCTTCAGGTCGCATGGGTGCTAAGCCTTGCATAGCCTGGGCATTTTTTCAGATCGATAAAGATGACCCAACTCGTGTTATCTGTAACATTTGTCAGCAAAAGCTAAGTAGAGGCCAAAAAATACATAGTTTGAGTACTTCATGCATGAACCGGCACATGGACATGAAGCATAAGTTGCAGTGGGAAGCTCAGTGTGCTACAATGCGGCCTAGCCGGCCGGGCCAATCACCGTCTGCCATATCTTGTGCATCCGCGGCCTCTTCATCCTCTGTGACTGGGGGGACAGCAGTCACACCTGTTTTGGGGCGCAGACCTGCCACCTCTTTACCCGCAACAGCCAGCGTGATTGGCAGGTCATCATTTTCTTTGGAGGTGGTAACACCAGCTGGTGTTGAGCGCTGTCCGACATCGATAGCACCACCTTTGGATCAAGGCAACCTAACATGTCCGCCTGCATCTTCCTCACAGACCGGCAGTTTGCCGGGGACACCCTTATCAACCCCGTCTAAGCACAATAGCCAGCCCTCGGTCCCTCAGATGTGGACAAGTAAAAGACCATTTCCTCCTAGCCATGAGAAAGCTAAGAGGTTGAATTTCACCATCTGCAAGCTCTTGGCTACAGAAATGCTGCCTTTCCGCCTGGTGGACACAGAGGATTTTCGAGACCTTATGTCCGTCGCAGTGCCCCAGTACCAGATGCCCAGTCGGCACTACTTCTCAAAGAAAGGTGTGCCTGCGCTCCACCAGCATGTCGCACACAACATCACCGCTTCTTTGAGAAACTCTGTGTGTGACAGGGTGCATTTCAACACAGACACTTGGACGAGTAGGCATGGACAGGGGCGTTACATGTCGCTGACTGGGCACTGGGTAACTATGGTGACAGCAGGACAAGGGGCTGCTGTCCAAGTCTTGCCGTCCCCACGAGTTGTGCGTCAATCCTCTTTATGTCAAAGTTCCTCCACTGCTTCTGCCTCCTCAACCTCCTCTCGGTCTTCCACCTGCACCCAAAGCCTGTCTGGTCATGCCACAAGCTTTCTAACTGCGCAGAAGGGATCCTGCACACCTCCTTACTATGCTGGCAGTAGGGCTCAACGTCATCAGGCGGTTTTTACATTGAAATGTCTGGGAAATGTGAGTCACACAGCTGAGGAGTTGTGGTCAGCTCTGGAGAACCAATTTCATGAATGGTTGTCTCCACTGGACCTGAAACCAGGGAAGGCCGTGTGCGACAATGCTGCAAACCTGGGTGCGGCCCTTCGCCGGGGCAATGTCACACACGTGCCTTGTATGGCTCACGTGTTGAACCTGGTTGTCCAGCAATTTTTAGCCCACTATCCCAGACTAGATGGCCTTCTGCAGAGGGCACGGTCGCTGTGTGCTCACTTCCGCCGTTCGCATCCCGCAGCTCAGCGACTTACATCTCTACAGAAGTCGTTGGGCCTGCCACTTCACCGGCTAAAATGCGATATGCCTACCCGGTGGAATTCAACTCTGCACATGTTGCAGCGACTGTGGCAGCACCGACAAGCCCTGGTGCAATACGTTCTGACGTATAGCCTGGGCCAACGAGATTCAGAGGTGGGGCAAATCACGCTGGAGGAGTGGTCTCAGATCAGGGACCTATGCACCCTTCTGCACAGTTTTGAAATGGCGACGAAGATGTTTAGTGCTGACGATGCCATTATCAGCATGACTATTCCGGTGATTTACATGCTGGAGCACATGTTAAACAGAATTCGGAGTCAGGTGGTGGCACAAGAGGAGGTGGAGGAAGTAGAGGAGGAGGAGTTGTATGCGGAAGGGCTAACATCTGCAAGGTCCAGACGGTCGGCAGCACCAAGGCGGCAGGCATGTGAGGGTGGGGGAGATGGTTTTACCAGGGCGCATGGTAGCAGCCAAACTAGTGAGGAAGGTGCAGGAGCCCAGGAAGAAGTGGAGGACGAACTGATGGAAGACTCATCAGATGAGGGAGACCTTGATCACATTTCTGTTGTGCGAGGTTGGGGGGAGAGGACAGAGGAAGGAAGCATGATTGTTACCTCGCCACCAACACAACAGGGACTTGGTGCTCCTGGATGCGCAACACACATGAGTGCCTTCTTGCTGCACTACCTGCAACATGACCCTCGAATTGTGAGAATTAGAAATAATCCTGACTACTGGGTTGCCACACTGTTAGATCCCCGGTACAAAAGTAAATTTGCAGAAATTATTCCTGCCATAGAAAGGGATGCACGCATGCAGGAGTATCAGCAGAGACTGTTGCAGAATCTTACATGTGCTTTTCCACAAAATACCAGTGGTGCACGTAGTGAATCTCACAGTTTCAACTTGCCAACCGTGGGACCGTCAAGTGTTCAGCACTCAAACCGTAACAGAACCACAGTATCTGCTGGTAACATCAATTTTGCGGAATCATTTCACCACTTTTTTAGCCCATCCTTTGCAAGGCCACAGGAGACAAGAAGTCTGACACATAGTCAACGCCTAGAGACGATGGTACAGGAGTATCTCCAAGTAAACATTGAAGCCACGACTGTGTCACTGGACCCTTGCTCTTTTTGGGCTTCCAATCTGGATAAATGGCCGGAGCTAGCCACTTTCGCCTTGGAGATCTTGTCATGCCCCGCAGCCAGCGTTCTGTCTGAACGTGTGTTCAGCGCTGCTGGTGGTGTGCTGACAGATAAGCGCACGCGGCTCTCCACTGATAATGTAGACAGACTCACGTTCATAAAGATGAACAAATCATGGATCCGAAACGACTTTTCTACCCCTGTGTCATCCTGGGGAGAGTAAAAGCTTGATGATTGGTTAAAATCACCCTACCAACCGTTTTAAGCTTTCAAATTACTAATCATGTTTATCTGTATCTTGACTGGAAAATAATTTGGGCTTTGTAGCAGTGTGCAGCACTGATCCTATTAGGCCATCTATACTAAAGCTTCACCAGATTTAAAATTAAAAATAATTTTTAGCTGCATCTAGCCCGGAAAATAATTTTGGGGCTCCGAGATGCGCAAGGCACATAAGTGCCTTCTTGCTGCACTACCTGCAGCATGACCCTCATATTGTCAGAATTCGAAGTAATCATGACTACTGGGTTGCCACACTCTTAGATCCCCCAAACTTTTCGATCAACCTTTTCATTTTAATAAAGACCAAAAAAATGGTCATTTTTGAAATTATAAGCATTAGCAGGTTGTTAGAAACTGAAATCAAACAGTTTTCAACTCAAAACTTTATTCTAGGTGATGTTACATTTTCACATAGGACCCCTTGTTCAAAAGGAGCTTCTGAACTCTCTCGTCCATTGAATTTGTCAGGTTTTGGATGGTTTCTGCTTCAATTGTTTTGCATGAGGACAGAATACCCTCCCAGAGCTGTTGCTTAGATGTGAACTGCCTCCCGCCATCATAGACACTCCTTTTAATGATGCTCCAAAGGTTCTGAATGGGGTAGAGGTCAGGGGAGCATGGGGGTCACACCATAAGTTTGTCCCCTTTTATGCCCATATAAGCCAGAGATGCAGATGTTTTATGTGCAGCATGAGATGGTGCATTATCATGCAGAAAAATGATCTTGCTGTGAAATACACAGTTCTTCTTCTTGAACCATGGCAGGAAGTGCTGTTTGAGAAAATCCACATACATTATGGAGTTCATCTTTAGCGCCTTCAGGGATCCTAAAGGGGCCGACAATCTCTCTCCCCATGATTCCAGCCCAAAACATTACTCCACCTCCTCCTTGTTGGCGCTGTAGCCGTGTTTGCGTGGGGTGTCCATCAACCAGCCATCCTCCACTCCATCCATCTGGACCATCGAGCGCTGCACGGCACTCATCCCTGAACAAAACAGTTTTGAAATCAGTCTTCATGTAATGTTTGGCCCACTGGAGCCGTTTCTGCTTGTGTGAAGTGGATAGAGGAGGTCGACAGGATGCAAACCTCTGAAGGACCCTGCATCTTGTTGTTCGGGGGACGTTGGAGGCACAAGCAGCTTCAAAAACTTGTCTGCTGCTATGACAAGGCTTTTTTGCCGCTGCTCTTTCAACCTGACGTAATTGCCTGTAGGAAAGAGTCCTCAATTTGCCCTTATCAGCACGCACACGTGTGTACTGTGAATCAGCTACATACTTCTTGATTGCCAAGACACTTCATCCTGATCATCGCACAATGTTGATTGTAGTCATGCCTTGACCTAAACACTCCACAATTTGTTGCTTCTCAGCAGCCGACACATCCTTTTTCTTTCCCATTTTGGCAGAAAATGTAGGCTGCTTAATAATGTGAGAGAGCCTTCTTAAGTAGTCTTGCCTTTCATTGGACACACCTGCCAAACTAATTAGCACAGGTGTCTGCAATTGCTTACAGTGATATAAAGAGCCCTGACACACATCACCATCAATGAGTTTAACTGACAAACAAACAAATTCTTCCCTTATCACTCCTAAACACTTTTTGTATAATAATTTGGAACGCAGTGTACATGTGCTTTTCCACAAAACACCAGTGGTTCACGTAGTGAATCTTACAGTTCTAACTTGCCAACCGTGGTCTGTATGGAGTTGTTCAATAAAGGGCCCAAAATTAAGATAACATAGATGGGAGAGGTCTCTATGAATAGGAATTCCTAAGTATTTGATACCCTGTGAGGGCCAGGCAAAGGGAAAGTTGGACTGGATGGAATCCTATATGGATTTGGGGAGGGAGACATCGAGGGCCTCAGACTTCGCTGCATTGATTTTAAAATTTTACCATGTAACAAAGTGATCTATTTCAGCCATAACAGCATGGATGGATATATGTGATTGAGTGATATATACTAGGACATCATCAGCAAATAGAGAGCACTTGTACTCGGTGCCTCCCACCTCAATCCACCTAATATTGGGGTTATGGCGAATTGATGAGAGCAGGTGCTCCGTCACTAGGATGTATAAGAGAGGGGACAGAGGACATCACTGCCTTGTCCCATTGGTGATTGTGAAAGGTGATGAAAATGTTCTGACGCACCCCCTGGGCCTTGGGACACCCGGAGCCGGACCCTTTTTGGTGGATGCTGGTGGTTGTAGTCTTCGTGGCGGCGACCCAGTTCCGTGGCTCAGGGCGGTCAAACCAGTGGCGGAACTATTTATGTGGTTTTCATGTTTAAATGTCCGACTACGCCACCCGTGGATTGCGGTCAGAGTGAACCGCCGCTACAGGGCAGACCACTGAGGCTGGTGTTGTGGGTGCAGCAGAGCGTAGCATAACTCCCCACGGGAGGAGTATAGCCTCAGGGCAGTGTATGCGGAGGATGGGGGTGATGGTGCAGGGCAGCAGCAGTAACGACACGGAGTCAGTGATGCAGTTCAGGGCCTTTACTCACAGTTCTTATTATCCAGACCACGTCTGCAGGTAACGGCTGCCCACGTCGTACTGTGCTCACCAGGTGAGGGGCTCTGACAACTCCCAGATAACTTTGGAGCACTTCACAGGACCCCCTTTGTGTGTCCTTTGTCTGGCCTTTCTTACCAACACTTCTGTCCGGCTGCCTCGGGCCTCCTCTTGGTAAACTTGGCGCCAGTTTCCCTGACCCTATGTGGTGCCTTCCTAGCGGGTGTAGCAAGGGGCTGCGCCACATAAAATGTCAGAGCCTCCGGTTTCTAGCTGAGGGTCGTTTCCTGCCTCCACTAGTTCGGGGACCGGTCTCCCCCTTTGGCCTGACCCCTCCACGCAGGTGGATTCGGGCGTGCGGTGGCGACTCGCCCGTCCGCACCCCTGGGATCCCTTCATTCCTCGTTCCTGGAGCCTTCTCCGCTCCTCTTCCTTCCTTCTCCCTCTTCCAGGCCTGGGCCTCTGTTACTAGGCCCGCCTCCGGAGCAGAGCTCATGCAGAGCCCCTGCTCCCTGCCACTTCTGCTCAGACTTCTCTGCACTGAACTAAGATGGTGCCCACCTTTTATACTCCCTTCTCAATGCACCCAGGAACTGCTTCCTCCCTGCTCCTGCACTACAGGGTTCCCCTTCCTCAGTGTTCCCTCCCCCCACTCCAGCCAGGGACAGGGACTGTCGTGCCCATCTCAGGGGCATATTGGTCGCCCTGCCCCACGGCAATGTGGTGTAATGCATGCAGGTGTCGGGTCCTGATCCACACTCCATCCTTACCTGAGAGTGAGATATCACACCTCTGGGTGAGGTGCAATACGTCTGTAGCAACCGAGCCCTCAGGGTGCTACAGTTCCATTTATCTTCAGCCTAGGTGACGTATTGCGATACAGGGCCGTGATTTTGGCTATAAAAGGGTCCCCTAGACCCCTACCCCAAGCTTTTTAAGAGAATCATATATGGCGTGCCAGGAGACTCTATGGAATGCTTTCTCAGCATCCAACGAGAGTATCTAATTACAAATTTTTAACTGCATCTAGCCCAGGAAATACTTTGTGCCTAGTAGCAGTGTCTGCTAGTGAGCGGATTATCCCGGCTGTTAAGTAAGCTGCACCACCTGTAGTTTAGATACTTAATTTTTTCAAAGGAAATGCTTCGGGACCATGGGATACTTAGTGAAGAGCATCAGGAGGCACCCCAAGGCATAGGGGCTGGGACTGGCAGTAGGATGCCTTGCGGTGGACAGCCGAGCTCGATCCTTATAAAAGCTTTTTAACTGCAGCAGCTTTAGTGGACGCTACTGGAGCTGGAATTACCGCGGCTGCTGGCATGAGACTTGCCCTCCAATAGATCCTTGTAAATGGATTTAAAGTGTATTCATTCAAATTAGAGAGACAATTTAAATTAAAAAGCTTAGAGCTGCCTCCACCACAGGGGGGCTCGCTCGACCCACCAGCGGACAGGCACCAGTATTGGGAGAGGGGGGCTGGCCGTCAGGGTTCACCGCGGCTCTGGCACAAACCCGGCGACACGGAGGTGGCACGGGCAGGAGCGGACTGGCCGTGTCGGCTTCTCACTTTTTGGATTTTAGAAGGGCATGACATGCCTATACCTGTGTCTCCCCCTCCTTTTACTCCTCCACCTCTTTTATTTTCGCATGACTATATGTACTTGTCACTTTTCCATGTGTTAGTTATGTCTTCTGAGCAGTTTGTCAGCTTTTGGACACCTTTGAAGGTGTTTTCTATATGTTTCTATGTGTTTTTGTTTGCCTGCCATTGGTTTTAACGGTGTTCGAAGGTGTTCGACGAACAGTTCGACGAACAGTTCGGCGAACACACGGGTGTTCGACGAACCGAACCGAACTCGAACACTACGGGGGTGGCTCAACACTAATGGCCACACACTTCAGAGACAAATAGAAAGAATGGAAATTCATAGTTGGGAATCCCCAGTGCAGGGGCTGAAATGATGAGTTCTTTCAACTGGTCCATTGCATCTTCAGCTTCTTGGTCAAAATGCAGGTCAAGTTCAGAAGAGTGGACCCGAACATATAGAGGTTGCATGAGAGCTGACGCATTAGGGATCCACTGCCTGCAGTATGTGACCACTCCCAGGAAAGCTTGGAGTTGTTTGACAGTTCTCGGGTACAGTATGTCACGAATGGCAGTTTTCCGTTCTTTGGTGAGATGCTTGGTACCTTGGGATATGCAATGACCCAAAAACACAACTTTGGTACAACACCATTGTAGCTTTTGCTGAGTAACTTTGCATCCGATGGTGGCCAGAAATTGGAACAAAGAATAGCTGAACCTGTGGCAAGTTTGGTCGTCTGGACAACAGAGGAGTAGATCATCGACATATTGTATCAATGTGACTACAGGGTTCTCACTCTTCCAGGGTTGGAGACAGGTAGTTAAGGCCAGTGTGAAGTGATGAGGAGAGTTCTGAGCTCCTTGAGGCATAACGGTCCAGGTGTACTGTACTCCTCTGTGCGTAAAAGCAAAAAGATACTGACAGTCTGGATGCAAAGGCACACTGAAGAAGGCGTTTGCCAAGTCGATTACTGTAAAATGCGTTGCCTCAGGGGGAATGTCACTGAGTAATGTATGTGGATTTGGCACCACTGGGGTCTCCAGGATTGTAACTGCATTCACAGCTCTCAGATCTTGCACCATCCTAAATTTATCCTGTTCTCCTCTTGCAGTCTTCTTCTGCACTGGAAATAATGGAGTATTAGCAGGAGACACACAGGGAATTAATGCTCCTTTCTTGAGTAATTCTTGGATCTGGGCATCTAATGACACTTCTTGGGCTGCTTTCAGTGGGTACTGTGGGAGTCTGGGAATCCATGCACCTTCTTTCATGAAAACTTGGACTGGCGGGACAGGCAGCCAGCCTATATCATCAGGACCTTGAGTCCAGAGTTCAGGTGGTATTCCATCAAGATAATGCTGTGGTATGGCGGTTGTTGCAAATTGGATGACACATAATGGGAGGGCATGTACCTTTGTTTGTTCCTCTAATGATAACGGAGTAGAGACATCTAGATGCATTCCATTCTCATCATATGATATCTGAGCATTTAACTTCTGGAGTAGATCTGCTCCCAACAAATTAAGCGGGCAGGTGTCTGAAACGAGCAATCAGGCCAGCAGCTTCTGTTCTTTCCCAATAGGCAATGGAAATGTTAGTCGGGATGAGTGTGGTTTTCCATCCACTCCCACACATGAAAGGAAATCATCAGATATAAGCGATTCATAGGGTAAATCTCTTGACCGTATTACTGATTTGGCTGCACCCGTGTCTACTAGAAAAGGTAAAGTTCTGTCCCCTACATCTATTTTGACAGTAGAAATCAGTCCAGATTTAGTGGGGACGTTTTCAACTGAGGTCAAGGTGAGCACGGGCTTGCCACTGTCCTATGCGGGGTAATTCTGGTCTTCCCCCGCAAACCGGCGTGGTGGGTCCCTGTTATTTTGGTACATCTGTTGCGGTGGCTGGTTTCTGTAATTCTGCACAGGTTCTCTTGGCATTGTCTCATACTCTCTCTGTGGTGGCTGCTGTGAACACTGTCTATACTCTTGGCGGGAGTACCGTGGATTCCCTTGGTAGCGTGGAGAATCTCTTCTTTCAAATTGCGGTTTGTAGGAGAGTGGCATCGAGCCATAGAAAGGATCCCCTCTATTCTCCGGACATCCTCTTCTGAAATGACCTGGTTGGTTACAACGGTGACAGATTGGTTCCCTTAGTCTTAAACTCGGTCCTCTGTTCATTTGTGGAGGACCCATCCATTGTGGGGTTGAGCGGTATAGTTGTTGTGGGTAGGGAATAACCTCAGCACTCGAAATCAAGAAATCGAATTAATGAATTTTATTGCAGTCCCAAAAGAAGTAACAAAACGTTTTGGTCAATCTGACCTTCATCAGTTTAAACTGCAGTTTATGGGTTCGGTCCCTTACTCGAGCACCGACGTTACAGTTGTGTAGCGTTCTCTTCTCACACCATTAGTTGTTGTGGGTATCCTGGGGGATATGGCAACTGTTCTTGTTGATTATCTGCAGGTTGATAGACTGCTAGAGCAGCTGGAGCAGGAGCAGGAACAGGAGTCGGTGTAGGTGCTGGAGTAGGCTCTGGAGCAGGCCTTGGAACAGGCCTTGGTACAGCATTCAATTGTTTCTCTATAGCTTTAGCAATGAGGAGTGCCTTTCGTGGGGACATGTCCACGTATTCTGGCCTGGAGTCCGTAAGCTTCTTTGAAATTTCCTCTCTGAGTCCCCTAACAAATGAAGTGGCCAGCAGATTCTGTTGGATCCTCTGAACTTCATCGAACCCTTGATCCTTGAACAGAGTATAGATTCTGGTGTAAAATTTTTCAACATTCTCCCCTGATTCTTGAGTACAGTCCGAAACACTGGTAAATGAGTCTGTAAGCCACTCCTTGGCCCATTGCTGAAGCTGTTGACAAAAAGCTCCTCCTGATTGGTAAGTCTCCTTGTCTGTCACTGGGCTGTCATTCAGAGCTACTTGAATTATTGGCCAGAAGGCATCTCCCGCTCTAATGCTAGTGATTTCATGAAGATCTTTCCAAGTGGCTGAATAAGTTTGTTGAATTTGCCTGATTCTTCTGTAGAATGCCATAGGGTGTCTGTCTGGGTCAGGTAGTTGATTAATCACTTGATTAACTTGCGAGGGTGTGAATGCCACATATATATCATGGTGATCTGGCACTGGAGATTCTGCCTGAGAAGATGTTGAGGGAGATACCAGCAGCACAGCAACAGGAGGTGGGCTTGTTTGTCTAAGAAATAGTTCATATGGGTTATCTTCTGAGGTCATCTGGCGGCTGAGTGGATCTGATCTACCTGTGACACTTTCCATTTATGATAGTCATTTCTGATTAGTCTTATCTCCTCCAACGTAGTTAGTCCTCTATACCCCCGTATAGCTTGGACTTTTGCTTGGGCACAGGCTTGCATAGGAAATCCATACATTCCAGAACTTATAGCAGGAAGAGCAATAGAAGTAAGGTTACTTGTTCCAGCATATTTCAGAATATTGTTGATTGTAGCTCTAAGTTGTGACACACACTGATCATGATGATCTTCATCATACACTGGACCTACTGCATGAATAACAAGCCTGCATGGTAATCTCCCTAGTCTGGTGGCTGCCAAGTCTGTTGCCTCGACCGGTCCTGAAGAATGTACAATGCTGTTACATTCTTCCTGAATAGCATTACCTCCGGCTTGCACAATAGTCTTAGCCACTCCTCCCCTATGTTGTAATCTAGGGTTCGCTGCATTAACTATAGCATCCACCCGCTGTGCTACCAGATCCCCCAGACCTGCTGTTAGTACCGTTGTTGACTTCCAAATCATTCTTTCTGTTCATGGTTTCAACACCTGTGGGTGTTCTTCATCTGAAAGGGTGGCACGGGAATCCACCCGATCCGGAGAGAATTATGATATTGGGGTACGAAATGTCACATGAGCCGGTTTACCTTCTGGATCGCTTATTGGTGTGGACGCTGAAGGTGGTGGTGGTAGTGGTGCTGCCGCCTCTTCATCCCACGGCTCCTCATGCTCAATAGTATTTCTCCTTCGGTTGAGGGCCTGCCGGAACTCCGGACTATTAAATAGAGTTTCGGCACTAGGCAAATGAGGATAGAGAGGGACATAGTCTTTTGGAACATAATACGCACCATCCGGAGTGACAACCGGACACACTTGTATAGGAGTAAATGTTGCTGTTGATGCTTTGGGTGTAGTGTGTATTGCGGCCTGTATTCTGGGTGCGCCAAGATGGCCGCCACCGGAAGGAAGCACACTACAGGAAGGGTGTGCTTCACTGTTTGTGGCCTGTATTTCGGGTGTGCCAAGATGGCTGCCATTGGAAGGAAGCACACTACAGGAAGGGTGTGTGCCATTGGGAAGGAACACACCCACTGACATCTGGTCAGAGGCCGGAGGTGAAGCAATGGGTGTAGTAACATGGCCGCTGCAGGAAGGATTGGAACTTTGGGCGGACATAGGTATAACGGATGAGGATGGGGCACTAGGAGTGGCTTGGGTAGCGAGGGGTGGGCCTCCTGGACGGGGAGCGTGACATGCAACACAATAATCTGCTGACAATGGATTCTGCTGGCCACAATTAGAACACACCCAACAATTCATTGCGCCGCCATTATAGGGCGGTGGCGGAGGCATCTCTCTAACATAGAAATAACCAGTTATGTTTCCCCTTGTTATCCCTATCCTCAATCTCCACAAACCCTTCTTTCGATAAACTCAGTGCATCCTTTTTTCGCATGTATGCACTTTGAAACAACTCATTATCTTCCAGTTTTCCCCTGTTTTCCCAAATTGCTGCATTCAACATCTCGTACTGTAATCTACGCCCCCCCCCCCCCCCGGGTGCAACCCACACAATGACATTACTTTTTTGGTTTTCTCTACATATTTCCTTCCTTCTCTGCAACTATATCTTTGGGGTTCTGTCACTCCTGATTGAGCGATCCCTGCGACACAAACAATGTCTTTAGTTTTTTCATTATTTTGGCTCCAGGCATTCCGTCTCCTTAGACTTATGATCAGACCAGGCAGCTGATACACAAGTAGAATTGTAATAGGTCCCTACACTCCCTACCAAGTACTGAATTGATTCTTTTACGACTTAATGAAGCACTGAACACCCCGCGCACCCGCGTCTTAGTGATGTCTTAATATACGACTTAACGATGCAGTTGGCTCCCCGCATATTCCATGTCTTAATAGAGGATTGGTTTACCCCGCGTGCCCGGGTCCTAATGACGTCTTAATACATGACTTATCAGTAACTTCACTCCCTGCGTGTCCCACGACTTAATACACAACTTAATAGAGGATTGGTTGGCCCCGCGCACTCGCGTCCTAATGACGACTTAATACACGACTTCTCAGTAACAACGTCACTCGCCACGTGCCCGCGTTATAAACAAATAAATTTTCCTAAATTCTCAAGTGTATACGTGTACGCTCCTGCGTACAAAGATCGTTCTAATGGGACGGGACGCCTGATATACCACAGAGCAGCAGTTAGCCAGGAGCGACTACACACCAGAGTTCTTGGAATCACACAGCGGGGACCCGCCCAGTTGCACAGGGCTGTCCCTAAGGGCCAATCTAGACACCACAAACTCACCAGAGACCGCTCAAAATACGAATAAGCACTATGGATTCATTAAATCAGCAGACTTACCGCATTCAGTGATGAGAGTTGATCAGGCTCTCGCTTTGAGCAGTCCTGACTCGTCCGTAGGTGGTCCGGTGATGGGCACCCCGAGACCTAGAGTTCCCCTCGAGTGTGATCCCAATCATGACACCATTTGTGGAGGTTTCACTAATTTAAGATACACTAGGTAACTTCTCTCCTCCAAATTAAAGATGTCCGAGTGCATGCAGAGAAGCTAGTTAACCAAATCTGCTAATCTGCTTGATAAACTTCACTCAGAGACTGAATCACGCAAATGGCATACTTTATTATGTAGACATGGGGTTAAATAGTATTCTCCTTCTAGGTGGGATCAGTAAAATTTATTTCTCTTTTCTGATAACTCGGCACACTGTAATTTGCTCATTTATATATCTCTTGGTCTGAGTAACGCCTTAGGAATTCCGATGGGAGGGGGTGAGTTCGTCTCTCAGTGCCATCTTTGCCAACTTGACATGAATCTCTCTGTTATCAGCCATGCATATGCATATGTCATTCCCAGGAAATCATTTCTACAATAAGAATAAAAGCTTTTAGTTATACATTCATTAGCTATTGACATAATCCATGTGCATATACACATTTGCATACATACATACACATAGATTATACCATCATCTCTATATTGATTCACACTGATTAGGTAATCTATTAAAAGAAACTAATTGATTTTCTATAATATATATTTTTTACCTTGACAGCGGTACAGCCTCCGGGTACCGGGTGGCATAGTCGACGACCACAAGTATATGTTGGTGGCCACGAGCGGATTTTACAATGGGCCCTACCAAGTCCATTGCAATCTGTTCAAAAGGTACCTCTGTCACTGGCAGAGGTACCAATGGGCTACGGAAATTGGCGGTGGGTGTGGTCAGTTGACATTCGGGGCAGGATTCGCAGTACTTTTGGACCCCCACGTAAATCCCCGGCCAAAAGAACCACTGCAAGATACGTTCTTGCGTCTTTTTAACTCCTAAGTGTCCACCCCGCAGGTGTGTGTGTGCCATCTCCAGAACCACCCGACGGTACGACTGGGGTACCACTAACTGTTCCATGACCTCGTCACTGATTTTGTCTACCCTATAGAGCAACTCACTTTTGACTACCATGCGTGGAAATACAGTATCTGTACCGGGTTGTTGAGCTACGCCATTTACCTCTAACACCCTTTCCCACGCCCGAGTCAGGGTGGGATCCTGTAGCTGAGCTGTCCCAAACGTGTCCCGGGACACTTCCAGCTAGGGATCGATGGGGTCTCCTCGACCTCTCCTGCCAGCACCTCTAGGGAAGACCTATCGGGGTCACACTCTGTCCCTAGGTTGGACACCCCTACGGCAGGTACCCCTGACTCGGGTTCGTCGGGTACAGCGCCTGTAAAAAATTTTACCGGGGGAGAGTGGAGTTTGTTTTTTTTGAGTCCAGAACAGGGGCAAGTCTCTTCCCAACACAGTCCCATAGGGAAGAGTTTTTACCACCCCCACCACATGTTTTATGTCGCCGCATGGCGTGGACAAAACTATCTCCACGATTGGGTACTCTCGGAGGTCCCCATGGATACACACAACCCTGACTGTCCGTTTACTGGGGTTGTCTCCTGCCACCAGCGACCCATGTACCAAAGTCACTAGGCTCCCTGAGTCTAGGAGGGCCTCCGTGGGGTACCTATTAACCATTACCTGGCACAGTTGAGGTTCACTGTCCGAGGGGTCGGCACTCGCAGTGCAGACGGTCTGGGCGTACATTGAGACCCGGCGGTTATACCCGCAGTCCATGGGTTCTTTAGTCATGGGGCAGTTAGCAACCACATGTCCCAGCCCCTGACACCGCCAGCACCTAATGGTGGAGGTAGTTAGGTTTTATGACCGTTTGGGAGGGAACCGGTCTCCTGCCACTCTCACTCCGGGGTATCCCTTCAGCACGGGTACGGTGCTGACTGTTCTCAGACGCGACCCCTTTCCCGGTTCCGGGGTTGGCAGGGATCGGCGTGACAGCCGCGAGGGGGCAGAGTCCCGGATAAAGTCCTGAGTGTCCGAGTAGCGCTCGATCAGCCTGACCAACTGGTCGAGGGTGCTGGGGTCCCCTTGCCCCACCCATCATTGGATAGCGGCCGGCAGAGTCCTCACCAGCCGGTAGACCACCACCCTCTCCACCATCTGGGCTAGAGTCAAAGACTCAGGCTGGAGCCACCTCTTTACCAGCTGCAAAAGGTCATACGCCTGAGACTGGGGGGGTTGGGTCTCCACATAGGCCCATGAAAATACACACTGAGCCCTCACATATGTATTTACCCCCAGTCGGGCAAGGATCTCACCTTTGAGCCTCTGGTAGTCCTGGGCGTCCTCCCGACTGAGGTGGAAGTAGGCCTTCTGAGCATCGCCGACCAAAAACGGAGACACCACTTCCGCCCACTGGCTGGCTGGTAGGTTTTCCCGCTCTGCTGTACATTTGTAGATGGACAGGAAGGCTTCCACGTCTTCCTCTGGTCCCATCTTCCTCAATGCTGAGCGAACCTAGTCCCGGGCCTCTCGATGTTCTGGGGCTGGTGCCATTGGCGTCTCCCTCAGGGCTGCGAGCTGCTGCACGATCAGGTCATTGGCGTTCTGCTGCTACTTGAACTACTCCTGTTGCTGCCGCTGCGTGAGGACCAATCTCCTTAACAGCTCCTCCATTTTGTCCACAGGGTTGGGCTGAAAGGTGGCCGGCCAGATTGTGGTCATGCAGCTGCCGGTGGAGTATGCCTCAGTCACAATGCCCGCTTTCTCCACCAAGCTGTAAGGCGGCGGAGTTCACACCGTGCAGTAACTGAGGCAGTGACCCAAGCAAGTCCAACATAAGCAGCTTTTATTCAGCACTCATGGGTAAAACAGAAAGTCCTCCGGTTTGCAGCCGGGTTAACATCAGTCCATAACAACGGTTGCCATGGGCAACGGCCGTGCCGGGCCACTCAGAGCCTAATGGGTGCAGAGCCTTCCCAGGCGTGGGTTCAGCTACACACAGGCCCACCAAGCTTTCCTGCTATGTTCCTAGCAGGTCCCAACACTGAACAATACTAATCCTTAATGCAGGGTTTTTAAAGGACCTGTGGCAAGAGCCACTGGAAAACCCGGGTTGGAGGGAGGAGGCCACCCCACTGCCTCCTGTGACCTCCTCCAAGAAATGAAGGCCCTGCCGGGTTTTACTAATCTGCCTTAGCCAGATAGCCTGACTAGGTCAATACTCACCTTCATTCCTGCATTGCATAGCAAAAAAAAGATTGTATTTTAAGCACATATTTGCATATTGCACATTTGGATGAAGTGCCACCTACAGGAAGTAGCAATCCTAAAAGTCAATAGTGACCCTTTAACGAGCCTTATCACATGACTTAGGATATAAGCCAGAACCAAAAACTCAATTTGCAGACACTGTGTTTCGGGGTACTGCCCCTCATCAGTGCAAAGTGTGAGTTCTGGTTTGGCTGGGTGAGAATCGTCAGACCATGTGATAAGGCTCGTGATAAGTGCTGCACTCAAATTTGTTTTACTTAAGCAATATGGCGCCCGCGTGTGCGCAGTAGCATCTCTCGGCAACTGAAAGGTGCTACTGCACATGCGCGGGCAGCAGCGGCCATTTTGGGGGATGTACATTTGACTTTATCACAGAAATTACACAGGCAGTATTTAAAACAGTAGGCAGGTCACTGAAACCACAGTGACCTGTCAGAGGCCAGCGATAGGAATACATAATGAGAGCACCAGCTACAGCCCCTTCTTAAAGCCCGCCCCAGAGCACATGCATATCATTATGGAAGACATGAAAATAAAGATTATAAAAGAAGCACTGGATGAATTTCATCAACAAAGGTATCATTTTACTCAGTGTAATGTCACTCACCTGACAGTGTATGTACTTTACTAAGCACAATCCTGCTGACAGGTGCGCTTGATTGTTAGCTAGATCAACACTGTAATAATCAACAAGAGAGGCACTGCACATATCAAAGTGCACCTATCATATATAGTGCCTAGTGCTCTGGTTGTCTGTGTAGTTGAATACCATAATTGGCCAAGAGCTTGTAAGTACTTAGCACCCAACCTCCCTTCTAGCCTAAACACAACCTTTCCAATGGTGGAATAGTTGTTTTCTCAACCCCTTTTTCCCCCAAAAAACTGTAATAAAAGTAATAGAATACATTATATGGATTCCAAAATGATGACATTTAAAAATGCAATTTATCTCACAAAAAAATTGCCTTTATTTCAATTGAAAAATAAATAAGTTATAGATTTCCAAAAACAGAGATAAAGAACAAAAACTCATTAAAGTGGTATTCTTGTTTTAAATTACAGGAATATGATGACTTGCTCTCATTGAAAATATCAAAATCTTTACTATTCGCCCCCTAGTGTCATGCTTCATTCAGCATGTTGCCTCTCCATTCATGGTTTTAGCTGTGATCTAGCCTGAGATTGGAGTTGAATGAAGCATTCACTAGAGATGAGCGTTGTTCTACTCGAACTGTTCGCCAATCTCAAATTCGAGCTGTTTTGGGCGGTGTTCGAGCCGTTCGGCGAACACGAACGATTTGAGAAAAATTCGGCTGACCTCCATCAGGTTGCAAACTGAATATAATTTTTTTCTGCATCTAGCTCTGAAAAAATATTTGGGCTTCTAGCTGTGTGTGGGACTTGTTCTATTAGTCCATCTATACTGACCTCCATCAGGTTGCAAACTGAATATAATTTTTTTCTGCATCTAGCTCTGAAAAAATATTTGGCCTTCTAGCAGTGTGTGGGACTTTCTCTATTAGTCCATCTATACTGACCTCCATCAGGTTGCAAATTAAAAATAATTTTTATCTGCATCTAGCTCTGAAAAAATATTTGGCCTTCTAGCAGTGTGTGGGACTTTCTCTATTAGTCCATCTATACTGACCTCCATCAGGTTGCAAATTAAAAATAATTTTTATCTGCATCTACCTCTGAAAAAATATTTGGGCTTCTAGCTGTGTGTGGGACTTGTTCTATTAGTCCATCTATACTGACCTCCATCAGGTTGCAAACTGAATATAATTTTTTTCTGCATCTAGCTCTGAAAAAATATTTGGCCTTCTAGCAGTGTGTGGGACTTTCTCTATTAGTCCATCTATACTGACCTCCATCAGGTTGCAAACTGAATATATTTTTTTTCTGCATCTACCTCTGAAAAAATATTGGGCTTCTAGCTGTGTGTGGGACTTGTTCTATTAATCCATCTATACAGACCTCCATCAGGTTGCAAACTGAATATATTTTTTTTCTGCATCTACCTCTGAAAAAATATTGGGCTTCTAGCTGTGTGTGAGACTTGTTCTATTAATCCATCTATACAGACCTCCATCAGGTTGCAAACTGAATATAATTTTTTTCTGCATCTAGCTCTGAAAAAATATTTGGCCTTCTAGCAGTGTGTGGGACTTTCTCTATTAGACCATCTATACTGAACTCCATCAGGTTGCAAATTAAAAATAATTTTTATCTGCATCTAGCTCTGAAAAAATATTTGGCCTTCTAGCAGTGTGTGGGACTTTCTCTATTAGTCCATCTATACTGACCTCCATCAGGTTGCAAATTAAAAATAATTTTTATCTGCATCTAGCTCTGAAAAAATATTTGGCCTTCTAGCAGTGTGTGGGACTTTCTCTATTAGTCCATCTATACTGACCTCCATCAGGTTGCAAATTAAAAATAATTTTTATCTGCATCTACCTCTGAAAAAATATTTGGGCTTCTAGGTTGTGTGTGGGACTTGTTCTATTAGTCCATCTATACTGACCTCCATCAGGTTGCAAACTGAATATAATTTTTTTCTGCATCTAGCTCTGAAAAAATATTTGGCCTTCTAGCAGTGTGTGGGACTTTCTCTATTAGTCCATCTATACTGACCTCCATCAGGTTGCAAATTAAAAATCATTTTTATCTGCATCTACCTCTGAAAAAATATTTGGGCTTCTAGCTGTGTGTGGGACTTGTTCTATTAGTCCATCTATACTGACCTCCATCAGGTTGCAAACTGAATATAATTTTTTTCTGCATCTAGCTCTGAAAAAATATTTGGTCTTCTAGCAGTGTGTGGGACTTTCTCTATTAGTCCATCTATACTGACCTCTATCAGGTTGCAAATTAAAAATAATTTTTTTTCTGCATCTACCTCTGAAAAAATATTGGGCTTCTAGCTGTGTGTGGGACTTGTTTTATTAATCCATCTATACAGACCTCCATCAGGTTGCAAACTGAATATAATTTTTTTATGCATCTAGCTCTGAAAAAATATTTGGCCTTCTAGCAGTGTGTGGGACTTTCTCTATTAGTACATCTATACTGACCTCCATCAGGTTGCAAATTAAAAATATTTTTTTTTCTGCATCTACCTCTGAAAAAATATTGGGCTTCTAGCTGTGTGTGGGACTTGTTCTATTAATCCATCTATACAGACCTCCATCAGGTTGCGAACTGAATATAATTTTTTTCTGCATCTAGCTCTGAAAAAAATTTGGCCTTCTAGCAGTGCGTGGGACTTTCTCTATTAGTCCATCTATACTGACCTCCATCAGGTTGCAAATTAAAAATAATTTTTATCTGCATATACCTCTGAAAAAATATTTGGGCTTCTAGCTGTGTGTGGGACTTGTTCTATTAGTCCATCTATACTGACCTCCATCAGGTTGCAAACTGAATATAATTTTTTTCTGCATCTAGCTCTGAAAAAATATTTGGGCTTCTAGCTGTGTGTGGGACTTGTTCTATTAGTCCATCTATACTGACCTCCATCAGGTTGCAAATCGAATATAATTTTTTTCTGCATCTAACCCAGCCAATAGTTTTGGCCTAATACCACAGTTTGGCCACTCAGCTCTGCTCGGTTCCCATCCATTGTTTTTTTGTGCAAACAACTCCAGAGTTGTGAATTAGTTAACCACCAAAATGAGTGGAAAAAGGCCTGCTGCTGGTGGAAAGTGGAATAGGCGTGTTGGGAAGGGGAAAAAAGGTTGTGTCCGTGGGGTAGGTGTTAAAGAAACAGTAACATCTGCAGAAGAAAGACCATCTTCCAGCCAAACTAAAATGTCTACTTCTTTTAGCGGACAATGTGATAAGATCCCTTTCTTACGGCCACGCCAATCGCTACAAATTCCAGATGAGGCACAAAAACAGCAGGTGCTTCAACGGATATCAAGTGCTCCTTTAAGTGGGCTCTCCTCCACATCAACTTCAACATCACAAATACTCCAGTCCTCAAAGGTGTCACCCAAATCGCACTTGCTTCCTCACAGCTCCCAAATCTCCAGCTGCCCGTCTGAGTATGAGGTAGAACAGATGGTTGAGTCTGCAGAGCTGTTTACTCATACTATAGCCTGGGAATCAGAGGTCGACTTCAGCACTTCTGTGAATCCAGACGAGGAAATGATCTGCACTGATGCCCAGAATCTTTATGAGTCGGATCCAGGACCAGACGCAGAAGGTTCTGACCATAATGTAGACCCTCATTCCCAAACTGTAACTCCTGTTGGTGGAGACAATGAGGAAGACGATGATGAGACTCAAATACCTGATTGGAGCGACAACTTTAGTTTTTTGTCAGGGCAGGAACAGGTTGGCTCTGAGGACGACGGGTGTGATAACGCACAGGGTGATGATGATGAGGTTGGAGATCCCACTTACTGTCAACCCACAGTCAGCCAAGAGATGAGGTCAGCAGAGGAGGTGGAGGAAGATGCTAGTGACGACGAGGTCAGGTTGCGCCTTCCTGGACAGAGACGTAGTACTGGAAGCACGTCAACAACTGCATCCTCAAACACAACTCTGCCTCTCACCACAAGTCGTGGTGGCTCTTCAGGTCGCATGGGTGCTAAGCCTTGCATAGCCTGGGCATTTTTTCAGATCGATAAAGATGACCCAACTCGTGTTATCTGTAACATTTGTCAGCAAAAGCTAAGTAGAGGCCAAAAAATACATAGTTTGAGTACTTCATGCATGAACCGGCACATGGACATGAAGCATAAGTTGCAGTGGGAAGCTCAGTGTGCTACAATGCGGCCTAGCCGGCCGGGCCAACCACCGTCTGCCATATCTTGTGCATCCGCGGCCTCTTCATCCTCTGTGACTGGGGGGACAGCAGTCACACCTGTTTTGGGGCGCAGACCTGCCACCTCTTTACCCGCAACAGCCAGCGTGATTGGCAGGTCATCATTTTCTTTGGAGGTGGTAACACCAGCTGGTGTTGAGCGCTGTCCGACATCGATAGCACCACCTTTGGATCAAGGCAACCTAACATGTCCACCTGCATCTTCCTCACAGACCGGCAGTTTGCCGGGGACACCCTTATCAACCCCGTCTAAGCACAATAGTCAGCCCTTGGTCCCTCAGATGTGGACAAGTAAAAGACCATTTCCTCCTAGCCATGAGAAAGCTAAGAGGCTGAATTTCACCATCTGCAAGCTCTTGGCTACAGAAATGCTGCCTTTCCGCCTGGTGGACACAGAGGATTTTCGAGACCTTATGTCCGTCGCAGTGCCCCAGTACCAGATGCCCAGTCGGCACTACTTCTCAAAGAAAGGTGTGCCTGTGCTCCACCAGCATGTCGCACACAACATCACCGCTTCTTTGAGAAACTCTGTGTGTGACAGGGTGCATTTCACCACAGACACTTGGACGAGTAGGCATGGACAGGGGCGTTACATGTCGCTGACTGGGCACTGGGTAACTATGGTGACAGCAGGACAAGGGGCTGCTGTCCAAGTCTTGCCGTCCCCACGAGTTGTGCGTCAATCCTCTTTATGTCAAAGTTCCTCCACTGCTTCTGCCTCCTCAACCTCCTCTCGGTCTTCCACCTGCACCCAAAGCCTGTCTGGTCATGCCACAAGCTTTCTAACTGCGCAGAAGGGATCCTGCACACCTCCTTACTATGCTGGCAGAAAGGCTCAACGTCATCAGGCGGTTTTTACTTTGAAATGTCTGGGAAATGTGAGTCACACAGCTGAGGAGTTGTGGTCAGCTCTGGAGAACCAATTTCATGAATGGTTGTCCCCACTGGACCTGAAACCAGGGAAGGCCGTGTGCGACAATGCTGCAAACCTTGGTGCGGCCCTTCGCCGGGGCAATGTCACACACGTGCCTTGTATGGCTCACGTGTTGAACCTGGTTGTCCAGCAATTTTTAGCCCACTATCCCAGACTAGATGGCCTTCTGCAGAGGGCACGGTCGCTGTGTGCTCACTTCCGCCGTTCGCATCCCGCAGCTCAGCGACTTACATCTCTACAGAAGTCGTTGGGCCTGCCACTTCACCGGCTAAAATGCGATGTGCCTACCCGGTGGAATTCAACTCTGCACATGTTGCAGCGACTGTGGCAGCACCGACAAGCCCTGGTGCAATACGTTCTGACGTATAGCCTGGGCCAACAAGATCCAGAGGTGGGGCAAATCACGCTGGAGGAGTGGTCTCAGATCAGGGACCTATGCACCCTTCTGCACAGTTTTGAAATGGCGACGAAGATGTTTAGTGCTGACGATGCCATTATCAGCATGACTATTCCGGCGATTTACATGCTGGAGCACATGTTAAACAGAATTCGGAGTCAGGTGGTGGCACAAGAGGAGGTGGAGGAAGTAGAGGAGGAGGAGTTGTATGCGGAAGGGCTAACATCTGCAAGGTCCAGACGGTCGGCAGCACCAAGGCGGCAGGCATGTGAGGGTGGGGGAGATGGTTTTACCAGGGCGCATGGTAGCAGCCAAACTAGTGAGGAAGGTGCAGGAGCCCAGGAAGAAGTGGAGGACGAACTGATGGAAGACTCATCAGATGAGGGAGACCTTGATCACATTTCTGTTGTGCGAGGTTGGGGGGAGAGGACAGAGGAAGGAAGCATGATTGTTACCTCGCCACCAACACAACAGGGACTTGGTGCTCCTGGATGCGCAACACACATGAGTGCCTTCTTGCTGCACTACCTGCAACATGACCCTCGAATTGTGAGAATTAGAAATAATCCTGACTACTGGGTTGCCACACTGTTAGATCCCCGGTACAAAAGTAAATTTGCCGAAATTATTCCTGCCATAGAAAGGGATGCACGCATGCAGGAGTATCAGCAGAGACTGTTGCAGAATCTTACATGTGCTTTTCCACAAAACACCAGTGGTGCACGTAGTGAATCTCACAGTTCCAACTTGCCAACCTTGGGACCGTCAAGTGTTCAGCACTCAAACCGTAACAGAACCACAGTATCTGCTGGTAACATCAATTTTGCGGAATCATTTCACCACTTTTTTAGCCCATCCTTTGCAAGGCCACAGGAGACAAGAAGTCTGACACATAGTCAACGCCTAGAGACGATGGTACAGGAGTATCTCCAAGTAAACATTGAAGCCATGACTGTGTCACTGGACCCTTGCTCTTTTTGGGCTTCCAATCTGGATAAATGGCCGGAGCTAGCCACTTACGCCTTGGAGATCTTGTCATGCCCCGCAGCCAGCGTTCTGTCTGAACGTGTGTTCAGCGCTGCTGGTGGTGTGCTGACAGATAAGCGCACGCGGCTCTCCACTGATAATGTAGACAGACTCACGTTCATAAAGATGAACAAATCATGGATCCGAAACGACTTTTCTACCCCTGTGTCATCCTGGGGAGAGTAAAAACTTGATGATTGGTTAAAATCACCCTACCAACCGTTTTAAGCTTTCAAATTACTAATCATGTTTATCTGTATCTTGGCTGGAAAATAATTTGGGCTTTGTAGCAGTGTGCAGCACTGATTCTATTAGGCCATCTATAATAAGCTCCACCAGATTTAAAATTACTAATCATGTTTATCTGTATCTTGGCTGGAAAATAATTTGGGCTTTGTAGCAGTGTGCAGCACTGATCCTATTAGGCCATCTATACTAAGCTCCACCAGATTTAAAATTAATAATAATTTTTAGCTGCATCTAGCCCGGAAAATAATTTTGGGGCTCCGAGATGCGCAAGACACTTAAGTGCCTTCTTGCTGCACTACCTGCAACATGACCCTCATATTGTCAGAATTCGAAGTAATCATGACTACTGGGTTGCCACACTCTTAGATCCCCCAAACTTTTCGATCAACCTTTTCATTTTAATAAAGACCAAAAAAATTGTCATTTTTGAAATTATAAGCATTAGCAGGTTATTAGAAACTGAAATCAAACAGTTTTCAACTCAAAACTTTATTCTAGGTGATGTTACATTTTCACATAGGACCCCTTGTTCGAAAGGAGCTTCTGAACTCTCTCGTCCATTGAATTTGTCAGGTTTTGGATGGTTTCTGCTTCAATTGTTTTGCATGAGGACAGAATACCCTCCCAGAGCTGTTGCTTAGATGTGAACTGCCCCCCGCCATCATAGACACTCCTTTTGATGATGCTCCAGAGGTTCTGAATGGGGTAGAGGTCAGGGGAGCATGGGGGTCACACCATAAGTTTGTCCCCTTTTATGCCCATATCAGCCAGAGATGCAGATGTTTTATGTGCAGCATGAGATGGTGCATTATCATGCAAAAAAATGATCTTGCTGTGAAATACACGGTTCTTCTTCTTGAACCATGGCAGGAAGTGCTGTTTGAGAAAATCCACATACATTATGGAGTTCATCTTTAGCGCCTTCAGGGATCCTAAAGGGGCCGACAATCTCTCTCCCCATGATTCCAGCCCAAAACATTACTCCACCTCCTCCTTGTTGGCGCTGTAGCCGTGTTTGCGTGGGGTGTCCATCAACCAGCCATCCTCCACTCCATCCATCTGGACCATCGAGCGCTGCACAGCACTCATCCGTGAACAAAACAGTTTTGAAATCAGTCTTCATGTAATGTTTAGCCCACTGGAGCCGTTTCTGCTTGTGTGAAGTGGATAGAGGAGGTCGACAGGATGGTGTATGTGTGACACCCCAGGGGTCTGGTTGCCACAGTGATAGAGATATTACGTCTGAGAGCAGGTGGGAGGTCCTTTGGTCAGGGATCCTGTGCATGCCACACCTCCTGCCCAGTCTTGGGAGGGGAAGGACTTCCCCTATATAAACCCGGGGCTGAGGCAGGGTTAGTGAGAAAGAAGACAGAACAAGAGTAGAGAAGAGAAGCAGCATAGCAAGAAACATCAGGAGCTCTGTGGGGAGCAGTGTTACAATGAGTCAGGGGCTGGCAGCTGCCGAGCTCGCCCTGACTGAGAAGATTTCTAACCGGACCCGGAGTCCGAGGCTTTGGGGACTAACTCCTACCCAGCAGCAGAAACCGTCCGGCAGAGGATTTCAGGTCCTCTGGCCCAGAAGCCCGAAGGCACGGTCACACGCGTGGGACCAGCACCGCCATCGTGGAGCGGAAGCCATTAGAAGGCCCCGAGTCACCGGCCATACGGGTGAGCACCACACGGTACACTCAGGGACGTGGGCTACTTATTCCCGCCTCTAGCAAGGTAGCCAGAAGAGTACAGTTAGTTGGGAAGGCCTACAACTCCGCCTGGCCAGGGGAAATCCCATCTGCTCAAGGACTGACCAGGCCCCTATCACTAGCAAGTACTTCGGGAGGGTCTTTCTTTGTCACCAGTAAAGACCCTGAACTACACCGCACCGTCTCTGAGTGGTTCCTGCTACCCCCATCATCCACGTCGGCTGCCCTGAGGCCATACCCCTCCCGTTGGGGGTTATACCATCCACGCTGCACCATCCTTCCACCGGCCTCAGCGGTCTGCCCTGCAGCGGCAGCTCCAAAGCTGCATTCAACGGGTGGCGTAGTCACCAACCATCTACTGCTAGTACATCGCCGCTCAGTTTGACTCCCTGGGCACGGACCGGGTCGCCGCCACGAGACTACAACCCTCAAGAGATCCGGCTCCGGGTAAGCTCCCGCGTGCGCATCGCAGCGCGACACAGGCCCAGGGGCGCGTCAACTTTGGCGTAGTCGGCAGGATCTCGTGCCCGCAACCACCGGGTACTGCGTGCCTGAAAAGCAAAGACTGTTCAAACTTACCAGTGGTGAAGATTCCCGCTATCCGTGGAGGTTTCCCGCCATCCGGCGCCATCTTCTACCTTCTTCCCGCCATCCGCGAAGTTTTCCCGCCATCCGGCGCCATCTTCGACCTTCTTCCCGCCATCCGTGGAGTTTTCCCGCCATTGGACGCCATCTTGAGGACGCCGCGCGGGAAGAAGAGGGGCGTGGACTCCGAAAGCGCGCGAGAACTGAAGCCCCGCCTCACGTCCGGACGTTGCGTAAGGTCCTGGAAGGAGCCCAGCAGACGCCGACGTCACCGGAGCGCGACGGAAGGTCCTCAACCCTGACGATCCACTGCGGAGCCGCGGCCTACGGAACAGGATCATCGCAAGGTAGGCCACGGTCCACTAGGGGGGAGGAAGATGTCGGATACGGAGGAGAGCTTCACTGCCTCAACCCCCGCCAGCGCCACCGCTGCTGCAGTTATGCCCTTCACCATGCCCTATATCCCGGGAGCAGCTTGGCTACCCCAGTACTCAGGGGAGTCACATACCCTGCATGACTTTAGAGAAAAGCTGGATAGCCTCTTCCAGGTGTACCCCCTCACAGAAGAGCAAAAAGTGAGCATCCTGGTGGCCCAACTAACTGGGGCAGCCAAAAGGGAAGTAAAATCCTGGCCACCTGGGAGGAAGACTGTCGCAGGGATACTAACCCGGCTGAAGGACACCTTTGATACCCGCACCTCAGCCGAGATTAAGCTTAGATTCTACGGGTGCAAGCAGCGAGCGCATGAGAGTATAAGGGACTATGCACTAAACCTACAAGAGGCCCTGAGGGCCATAAAGCAGACCGACCCTGATGGGGTGGGAAACGAGGACAGGCTGTTGACTGAACAATTTATAGAGGGTTTATATTGCAATGCCCACCAAACCCAGTTGCGGGCAATGGCCTTACAGGATCCCCATCTAGACTTTGCACAGTTCAAGGACAGAGCCATCCGGGTGCTCCGAGAACCGGCACCGGGTGGCGTTGTGACCCACAGGCGCCCTTGTCGGCAGGGCCTGTGGGAGCTGATGCGCAGGCTTTGGACAATGACCCGGCTCCAGACCTACGCCATCAGGTCCAAGAGCTAGCTAAGAGCGTTGCTGCGCTAACCCGAACTGTGCAGTCTTTACAGGTTTCCACCCCAGGGAAGATCCAGCTGGCATCCGGACCGGAGGACATCCCGTGGCGTCGACCAAGGAGGACCCCACCGGCCAGAGGAAGACCCAGTGACCGATACAGCGAGGACGGACGACCCATCTGCCGCCGCTGCAATCAACCCGGACATATGGAAAGGTACTGTTCTTTAAACGGGCACAACCTGGGGTAGAGGGCCAACCCCCAGGAAAAAGATCACCAGGCCCATCGAACTGGCGCGACAGATATGTGGGAGGACGTCCAGTCTTGCCTGTGGTACTGGATGGCATTCCCATGAGTGCCCTACTGGACACCGGGTCACAGGTCACCACCATCCCGTACGTGCTCTTTAAGCAGTACTGGAATGACTCGGATATTACCCGCTACCCTGACGACGACTTGAGTATCATCGCCAGCAATGGCCAGCCCGTGCCACAGATCGGATTTAAAGAGGTGACCATCAAAATCGGTAGAGTCGAACTGGCAGCACAGGGACTGATCATTGTAGACATTGACAAACATGAGAGCCACCCAAAAATAACTCTAGGAACTAATGTAATTGAAAATTGTCTTGCAGAGGTGATTTTCCTTCTACAGCAGGTTGCCAAGAACGCCAGCTCCGGCGAGCAGCGAGTGCTCCAGAAAGAGATCCGGGCACTGATGCGACGGCAACAGGTGGAACTCTCCGGCGGTGAGATTGGTAGCGTAAGAATGTGTGACCCTTTCCCTATTGCCATGCCCCCAAAAAGTGAAATGATGATTTGGTGCCGGGCAGCTATTGGTCTGAGAGGTAGAGATTACCAGGCAATGGTAGAACCAGTTTACTCAGACAGTAGGCCCACCATTTTGACAGCACGGGGGGTGGTCAATGTACGCCATGGGAGGGTGCCCGTTCGCATAATCAATATCGGGGAGAGGGAAGTGTACCTGCCCCGGTATGCCACGCTAGCAAAATTATATACCATCAACCAAAACTCTATACAGTCTGTGGAACCCTTGCCTCCATCTCACCCGGAGGAAGGTAACGGCTCTAAGAAAGTAATGGAGGATTGGTGTCAGCAACTACACTTGGGAACTGACTCCACTCCCTCCCACCAGAAACAGGGAGTCTACCGGGTGGTTCAAGAGTATGAGAGAGTGTTTAGTAAACACCCGTTAGACTTCGGGCGAGTCAAGGGGGTAGAACACCGCATCCCCACGGGAGATCATCCTCCCATAAAAGAGAGGTATCGACCCGTACCCCCTGCACATTACCAACACGCCAAGGGGATGCTTAGAGACATGAAGGAGGCTGGGGTAATCCGGGATAGTTGTAGCCCCTGGGCAGCCCCGCTAGTTTTAGTCAAAAAGAAAGACAACACCATGAGGATGTGTGTAGATTACCGGAAAATCAACCGTATCACACACAAGGATGCGTACCCCTTACCAAGGATAGAGGAGTCATTGGCTGCTTTAAGGTCTGCTAACTTCTTCTCTACCTTGGATCTCACTAGCGGGTACTGGCAGGTTCCTGTAGCAGAGGCGGACCGGGAGAAGACCGCATTCACCACCCCGATGGGACTTAGCGAGTTCACCTGCATGCCGTTCGGACTCTGCAACGCCCCAGGAACCTTCCAACGATTAATGGAGTGCTGTCTGGGCCACAGAAACTTCGAGACGGTCCTGTTGTACCTGGACGATGTCATCGTATACTCCAAAACTTATGAGGACCACCTGAAACACCTGGCGGAGGTGTTCGAAGCTCTGGCGAGTTACGGCCTAAAGGTGAAACCCTCCAAGTGTCACCTCCTGAAACCAAAGGTGCAGTACCTGGGACACGTGGTGAGCGCTGATGGAGTGGCTCCCGACCCCGATAAGATCACCGCAATTAAGGGATGGCCAAGCCCCTCCAGCGTAAAAGAAGTGCGGCAGTTCCTCGGGTTGGTAGGCTACTACCGAAGGTTTATTCCCGGTTTCACCAAAAAGGCAGCGCCTATGCAGGACCTCCTGATAGGCCAGTCCCGGAAGGCCAAGAACCAGAAGCCGCCCTTCAAATGGGAAGAGCTAGAAGAAGAGTCCTTCCGCCAGCTGAAGATGGCCCTCACGGGGGATGAAATCTTGGCGTACCCGTATTATAGCCAGCCCTTCATCCTCTACACCGACGCCAGTAACATCGGGCTAGGAGCCGTACTGTCCCAGATCCAGCAGGGGAAAGAACGAGTAATCGCCTACGCCAGCCGAAAACTGCGACCCACCGAAAGGAACCCCGAGAATTATAGCTCATTTAAGCTAGAGTTCCTGGCCGTGGTATGGGCAGTCACTGAGCGCTTTAAGCATTACCTTGCTTCTTCCCGGTTCACCGTGTACACGGATAACAACCCGTTGAAACACCTGGACACGGCAAGACTCGGTGCCCTGGAGCAGAGGTGGATGGCCCGTCTGTCCAACTACGAGTTCATAATCAAATACCGGGCAGGGCGCTCCAATACTAACGCGGACGCCCTGTCCAGGATGCCCAACCTGCCGGACGAAGGAGAAGATCCGGAGGGACTGGAGGAAATTGAACTCCCTGCGTTCCACCGTCATGGGACTATCCAGTATTCCCACCGGGTAAGGAGTAAGCAGGCTACTACGTTGAACCCCTTACCTCACTACAACTGGGCGGAAACGCAAGACAGCGACCCTGCCGTCCGACTGGTGAAGGAGATGCTGACTCGGCCGGAGGCTTGCCTTGAACCAGACGCTCCGGAGGAAGCCAAACAACTATGGGCAGAGAAGAGTCGACTGTTCCTTTACAAAGGGAAGTTGTGCCGCAGAATGGTTAACTCCCGAACGCATGAATTACTCTGGCAAGTAGTGGTGCCACGAAGAGACGCAGCCATGGTGATGGAGGCATACCACGACGGAGCTGGACACTTCGGGTGGAAGAAGCTGGAGTTCCTGCTGCGCGAGCGATTCCACTGGGTAGGCATGAGGGGAACCATTGAGAAGTGGTGCAGAGACTGTGGCCCGTGCAACCTGAGAAGGAAGGACCGCGCCAGCCAGAAGACTCCCCTGCAGTCCATCGTCACCCGGCAACCGTTGGAACTGGTAGCCTTGGATCATGTAAAACTGACCCCAAGCAGAAGTGGCTACGTCTACGCGTTAACCATCGTGGATCATTACTCCCGGTTTCTGGTTGTCGTCCCCGTCAAGGACTTAACGGCTCAAACAGCAGCTAGAGCCTTCCAGCAGCACTTTTGCCGTCCACACGGGTACCCGGACCAAGTGCTGACGGACCAGGGACCTGCCTTTGAAGCGGAGGTCTTCCAGGAATTCTGCAATCTATATGGCTGCCGGAAGATAAGGACGACACCCTACCATCCGCAGACTAATGGACTTTGTGAAAAAATGAACCAGGTGGTGATGGATCTTCTAAAAACGTTGCCCCTGGAAGAACGCAGTCTGTGGCCTGAAAAGTTGCCCGATCTGGTGGACCTATACAACCACATCCCGGTAGGTTCCACCAACTGTACCCCGGCTTACCTAATGAGGGCAAGACCTGGTAAGTTACCTGTTGACCTGGAAATGGGAGTCCTGACACCCGAGGACACTTCACCAGAAACAGACTGGGACACAGAGAGGCAGCAGCAGTACCGGAGAGTACAGGAGAGCGTGGAGCGAAGTCTCTGTCAGGCTAGGGAAAGACAAGAGAAAACTTACAACCAGTATGCTCCCGCTGTTCCCCTGGTACCCGGAGAGCAGGTCTTGAAGAGGAAGAGACGGCTCCACAAGTTGGACGACCAGTGGGAGAAGGACCCGTACACCGTACTGCCCTCAAGCCACGAAAACCCGAAGGTCTGTACCATCAGTAAAGACGGAGGGGAAACCACAGCCATTGTATCCCGGGACCACCTGAAGAAGTGTCCCGAACAACTGAGGAACCCTGAAGAGGAACAAGAAGACCATCGACCCGTAGAGGAAAGGGAAGATATGGTTAGTACCGTGCTCGGGGACTTCCCTCGGTCTTGGACTCAAGTCAATGGTGCAGTTGTGGTACCCGTACTCACCTTTCTCCAACCATCATCCCAAGAACCTACGGAGCAACCGGTAGAGCTGGAAGAACAGCCGGTCCAGGAGGCAGAAGACTCTACACAAGCAGACCCGGAAAATCAACCCTCTGCTTATAGTGAGCCTGCCATACCCCTAGTGAGCCAGAGGGCCCATAGACAGCTGCCCAGTTTACCCTTGACAGCTCCTACACCCTGTAGTTCAGGGCCAGACAGTCAGCTCCGTAGGTCCACTAGGGCCACTAGAGGCCAGCTACCCGCACGTTGGAGGATCTAAATGTTTAAGCTATCTTATAATGTTTACTTGTTTATAGTTGCTTGTGTATAATTTTGTGTTTCTAGTTCTTTTTAGGAGTCCTTGGTGGATTTACCGGGAATCCTTGTACATAGTTGGAGCGTAACCCAGGATGGACTAAAGACTGTTAAGGACTCGGGGCAGGACAGGCCCCTACCTGGTTACGTCTCCCTGTTTTGGTGAAATGGACACCTTGCTTCTCAAAACTGCACCCGGTTGCGGACACGCCGTAACCATCTTATGTGTTTTTCTTATTGTATTGTTATTGTTATACCTTGTTATGTTTTTCTAAAAAAATATGTTTAGTCCCGGAGTACTAAATTTCACTAGGGGGGAATGTGACACCCCAGGGGTCTGGTTGCCACAGTGATAGAGATATTACGTCTGAGAGCAGGTGGGAGGTCCTTTGGTCAGGGATCCTGTGCATGCCACACCTCCTGCCCAGTCTTGGGAGGGGAAGGACTTCCCCTATATAAACCCGGGGCTGAGGCAGGGTTAGTGAGAAAGAAGACAGAACAAGAGTAGAGAAGAGAAGCAGCATAGCAAGAAACATCAGGAGCTCTGTGGGGAGCAGTGTTACAACGAGTCAGGGGCTGGCAGCTGCCGAGCTCGTCCTGACTGAGAAGATTTCTAACCGGACCCGGAGTCCGAGGCTGTGGGGACTAACTCCTACCCAGCAGCAGAAACCGTCCGGCAGAGGATTTCAGGTCCTCTGGCCCAGAAGCCCGAAGGCACGGTCACACGCGTGGGACCAGCACCGCCATCGTGGAGCGGAAGCCATTAGAAGGCCCCGAGTCACCGGCCATACGGGTGAGCACCACACGGTACACTCAGGGACGTGGGCTACTTATTCCCGCCTCTAGCAAGGTAGCCAGAAGAGTACAGTTAGTTGGGAAGGCCTACAACTCCGCCTGGCCAGGGGAAATCCCATCTGCTCAAGGACTGACCAGGCCCCTATCACTAGCAAGTACTCCGGGAGGGTCTTTCTTTGTCACCAGTAAAGACCCTGAACTACACCGCACCGTCTCTGAGTGGTTCCTGCTACCCCCATCATCCACGTCGGCTGCCCTGAGGCCATACCCCTCCCGTTGGGGGTTATACCATCCACGCTGCACCATCCTTCCACCGGCCTCAGCGGTCTGCCCTGCAGCGGCAGCTCCAAAGCTGCATTCAACGGGTGGCGTAGTCACCAACCATCTACTGCTAGTACATCGCCGCTCAGTTTGACTCCCTGGGCACGGACCGGGTCGCCGCCACGAGACTACAACCCTCAAGAGATCCGGCTCCGGGTAAGCTCCCGCGTGCGCATCGCAGCGCGACACAGGCCCAGGGGCGCGTCATATGCACAGCTGCAAACCTCTGAAGGACCCTGCATCTTGTTGTTCGGGGGACGTTGGAGACACCAGCAGCTTCAAAAACTTGTCTGCTGCTATGACAAGGCTTTTTTGCCGCTGCTCTTTTAACTTGACGTAATTGCCTGTAGGAAAGAGTCCTCAATTTGCCCTTATCAGCACGCACACGTGTGTACTGTGAATCAGCTTCATACTTCTTGATTGCCAAGACACTTCATCCTGATCATAGCACAATGTTGATTGTAGTCATGCCTTGACCTAAACACTCCACAATTTGTTGCTTCTCAGCAGCCGACACATCCTTTTTCTTTCCCATTTTGGCAGAAAATGTAGGCTGCTTAATAATGTGAGACAGCCTTCTTAAGTAGTCTTGCCTTTCATTGGACACACCTGCCAAACTAATTAGCACAGGTGTCTGCAATTGCTTACAGTGATATAAAGAGCCCTGACACACATCACCATCAATGAGTTTAACTGACAAACAAACAAATTCTTCCCTTATCACTCCTAAACACTTTTTGCATAATAATTTGGAACACAGTGTACATGTGCTTTTCCACAAAACACCAGTGGTTCACGTAGTGAATCTTACAGTTCTAACTTGCCAACCGTGGTCTGTATGGAGTTGTTCAACAAAGGGCCCAAAATTAAGATAACATAGATGGGAGAGGTCTCTATGAATAGGAATTCCTAAGTATTTGATACCCTGTGAGGGCCAGGCAAAGGGAAAGTTGGACTGGATGGAATCCTATATGGATTTGGGGTGGGAGACATCGAGGGCCTCAGACTTCGCTGCATTGATTTTAAAATTTGACCATGTAACAAAGTGATCTATTTCAGCCATAACAGCATGGATGAATATATGTGATTGAGTGATATATACTAGGACATCATCAGCAAATAGAGAGCACTTGTACTCGGTGCCTCCCACCTCAATCCACCTAATATTGGGGTTATGGCGAATTGATGAGAGCAGGTGCTCCGTCACTAGGATGTATAAGAGAGGGGACAGAGGACATCCCTGCCTTGTCCCATTGGTGATTGTGAAAGGTGATGAAAATGTTCTGATGCACCCCCTGGGCCTTGGGACACCCGGAGCCGGACCCTTTTTGGTGGATGCTGGTGGTTGTAGTCTTCGTGGCGGCGACCCGGTTCCGTGGCTCAGGGTGGTCAAACCAGTGGCGGAACTATTTATGTGGTTTTGATGTTTAAATGTCCGACTACGTCACCCGTGGATTGCGGTCAGAGTGAACCGCCGCTGCAGGGCAGACCGCTGAGGCTGGTGTTGTGGGTGCAGCAGAGCGTAGCATAACTCCCCACGGGAGGAGTATAGCCTCAGGGCAGTGTATGCGGAGGATGGGGGTGATGGTGCAGGGCAGCAGCAGTAACGACACGGAGTCAGTGATGCAGTCCAGGGCCTTTACTCACAGTTCTTATTATCCAGACCACGTCTGCAGGTAACGGCTGCCCACGTCGTACTGTGCTCACCAGGTGAGGGGCTCAGACAACTCCCAGATAACTTTGGAGCGCTTCACAGGACCCCCTTTGTGTGTCCTTTGTCTGGCCTTTCTTACCAACCCTTCTGTCCGGCTGCCTCGGGCCTCCTCTTGGTAAACTTGGCGCCAGTTTCCCTGACCCTATGTGGTGCCTTCCTAGCGGGTGTAGCGAGGGGCTGCGCCACATAAAATGTCACAGCCTCCGGTTTCTAGCTGAGGGTCGTTTCCTGCCTCCACTAGTTTCGGGGACCGGTCTCCCCCTTTGGCCTGACCCCTCCACGCAGGTGGATTCGGGCGTGCGGTGGCGACTCGCCCGTCCGCACCCCTGGGATCACTTCATTCCTCGTTCCTGGAGCCTTCTCCGCTCCTCTTCCTTCCTTCTCCCTCTTCCAGGCCTGGGCCTCTGTTACTAGGCCCGCCTCCGGAGCAGAGCTCATGCAGAGCCCCTGCTCCCTGCCACTTCTGCTCAGACTTCTCTGCACTGAACTAAGATGGTGCCCACCTTTTATACTCCCTTCTCAATGCACCCAGGAACTGCTTCCTCCCTGCTCCTGCACTACAGGGTTTCCCTTCCTCAGTGTTCCCTCCCCCCACTCCAGCCAGGGACAGGGACTGTCGTGCCTATCTCAGAGGCATATTGGTCACCCTGCCCCACGGCAATGTGGTGTAATGCATGCAGGTGTCGGGTCCTGATCCACACTCCATCCTTACCTGAGAGTGAGATATCACACCTCTGGGTGAGGTGCAATACTTCTGTAGCAACCGAGCCCTCAGGGTGCTACAGTTCCATTTATCTTCAGCCTAGGTGACGTATTGTGATACAGGGCCGTGATTTTGGCTATAAAAGGGTCCCCTAGACCAGTGGTCCCCAACCTTTTTTGCACCAGGGACTGGCTTGAAGCAAGATCATTTTTCCATGGCCCAGCAAGGAGGGGGTGGGATGGGCGGGGCTTTGGTCATATGGGGGCGGGGTAATGGAGGGATTTGGAGTTTAGTGCATACTTATCATATAGTGTAGACCAGGTCCCCGCCAGGAGCTATGCCAGGAGCCCCACATAATGTGCTGTGCCAGGAGCCGCATCACTGAGGCCCCATCACGCCCTGCAGCAGGACAGGGCAGCTGTCCTGACAGCTGCTGTTCAGCTGCATTTACTTCATCCCAGGGGCGGACACAGACTGTAGTGGGCCCCTGTGCAAGAAATTTTTGGGGGCCCCCCCGCCCTTCATAAGGCAACAAAGTTATGTAAACATAACCCCCCCATGTGCATCTCTCACCCCCCCATGTGCAGCTCACCCCCGTGCATCTCTCATCCCCCTCCGTGCATCTCTCACCCCCCTCCGTGCATCTCTCACCCCCCTCCGTGCATCTCTCATCCACCCCCCGTGCATCTCTCATCCCCTCCGTGCATCTCTCATCCCCTCCGTGCATCTCTCATCCCCCCCGTGCATCTCTCACCCCCCCGTGCATCTCTCATCCCCCCGTGCATCTCTCATCCACCCCCTGTGCATCTCTCATCCCCCCCGTGCATCTCTCACCCCCCCGTGCATCTCTCATCCACCCCCCGTGCATCTCTCATCCCCCCGTGCATCTCTCACCCCCCCGTGCATCTCTCACCCCCCCGTGCATCTCTCATCTCTCCCCTCCCTCCCATGTGCATCTCTCATCTCTCCCCTCCCCCCATGTACATCTCTCATCTCTCCCCTCCCTCCCATGTGCATCTCTCATCTCTCCCCTCCCCCCCATGTGGATCTCTCATCTCTCCCCTCCCCCATGTGCATCTCTCATCTCTCCCCTCCCCCCCATGTGCATCTCTCATCTCTCCCCTCCCCCCCATGTGGATCTCTCATCTCTCCCCTCCCCCATGTGCATCTCTCATCTCTCCCCTCCCCCCCATGTGGATCTCTCATCTCTCCCCTCCCCCATGTGCATCTCTCATCTCTCCCCTCCCCCCATGTGCATCTCCCATTCCCCCCACTCCTAGTTAATTGTATTTAAAAAAAAATAAAACTTGTTATACTTACCCCCATGCGATCCCTGCAGAATCCTGGCGCTCGTCCAAATCGCTGACACCAGGTTCTCCTGACTTCCGGCCATGTGACGGCGCCGTCACATGACCGGAAGTCAGGGGAATCATGAAGGTGCTGCCGAAACAGCGCAGCGCTAAGATGTCCCGGACCCGGCGCTTAGCATGCGGCCGGGGGCCCCATGAGGAGAGAGACGCACAAGAGGGGGGCTCCGAGGGGGCTCCTACCGGCCGGGCCCCATACTGGAGTCAGGGCAGTCATGCCCTGATGGCGGCCCTGCTGGAGGCTGGAGGGGCCCCCTCTCCCCGCGGACCGGCTGAAAAACCCCAACGGCCCGGTCCTGGTCCGCGGACCGGCGGTTGGGGACCTCTGCCCTAGACCCCTACCCCAAGCTTTTTAAGAGAATCATATATGGCGTGCCAGGAGACTCTATGGAATGCTTTCTCAGCATCCAACGAGAGTATCTAATTACAAATTTTTAACTGCATCTAGCCCAGGAAATACTTTGTGCCTAGTAGCAGTGTCTGCTAGTCAGCGGATTATCCCGGCTGTTAAGCAAGCTACACCACCTGTAGTTTGGACACTTAATTTTTTCAAAGGAAATGCTTCGGGACCATGGGATACTCAGTGAAGAGCATCAGGAGGCACCCCAAGGCATAGGGGCTGGGACTGGCAGTAGGATGCCTTGCGGTGGACAGCCGAGCTCGATCCTTATAAAAGCTTTTTAACTGCAGCAGCTTTAGTGGACGCTACTGGAGCTGGAATTACGCGGCTGCTGGCATGAGACTTGCCCTCCAATAGATCCTTGTAAATGGATTTAAAGCGTATTCATTCAAATTAGAGAGACAATTTAAATTAAAAAGCTTAGAGCTGCCTCCACCACAGGGGGGCTCGCTCGACCCACCAGCGGACAGGCACCAGTATTGGGAGAGGGGGGCTGGCCGTCAGGGTTCACCGCGGCTCTGGCACAAACCCGGCGACGAGGTGGCACGGGCAGGAGCGGACTGAACGTGTCGGCTTCTCACTTTTTGGATTTTAGAAGGGCATGACATGCCTATATCTGTGTCTCCCCCTCCTTTTACTCCTCCACCTCTTTTCTTTTCGCATGACTATATGTACTTGTCACTTTTCCATGTGTTAGTTGTGTCTTCTGAGCAGTTTGTCAGCTTTTGGACACCTTTGAAGGTGTTTTCTATGTGTTTCTATGTGTTTTTGTTTGCCTGCCATTGGTTTTAACGGTGTTCGAAGGTGTTCGACGAACAGTTCGACGAACAGTTCGGCGAACACACGGGTGTTCGACGAACCGAACCGAACTCGAACACTACGGGGGTGGCTCAACACTAGCATTCACCCTGTCACCCTATTCAAAGTATATGGCACTAATGACACGAAGATAACCTTATGCTGGACTATGCTATCTTCATCAGAGCCATTGACTTGAATGGAGCACCTTTGCAACTTACCCCTCAATTCAATTGTTCCTGACCACTGCTTAGATCAGAATAAGTCTTTAAGACCTAATTAGGCGTTAATATAGTTGCCTTTACACCAAATAGATTTAAATCCTAATGAAACTGAAGACTAGAAAGGTAGAAATAAAGAGTAGACTTGTTACATAACAAGTAGAAATGTATTGATTTATTCCCGCTTAGCCACTAAAAAGCTTCATGCTTTGAAATATTCATTAAAATAATTTTCAAGATGTGAAAGCCAATTAGCCTTGTGGATATTATCATTTGTGTTCCTGGTATTAATTGGCAAATTAAAACAATTTGTGTTCAAATCAATAGTGACAATATCACCCATACTCTTTGCACTGCTATGTTTTCTGTATTTTTCAGGCTTTACAAGTGTAATATTACAAGACACTCCAAAAGTAGAACATAGAAGATGGTCACGAATCATAAACAGTGATACCTATTGTACAAAAGGTTTTGCAAAATAAGTAAACTAGCTAAAAGATAACTCTCAAAGTGGCAAAGAACCTACAGCTAACATAAAAAAAAACCCATAAAAAATAACTTTTAATAGATATCAATAAAATGTTGCCTTAAAGGCACACACCAGATACTGTATGATGCAAAAAATGGACACACATCTATTATTATGTATCTTAATGGGGCTAGAGATTTATACGAAAAATCATTAGTTCCCTCATTACCCCCAAGGCACCTCCTATTACTATAATGTGGGTATGTCCATTAACTTACTCCACTTAGAAAGACAATTTCCAGGTAAGGACAATACTCCATAAAGCATGAATAAATAATTAATTCCCAAACTGAGGTACGCAGGTGTGGCACCCCATGGGGTCTGGTTTCCCACAGTAATAGCAATATTACGTCTGTGAGCAGGTGGGAGGTTTCCTGGTCAGACATCCTATGCATGCCACACCTCCTGCCCAGTCCTGGGAGGGGAAGAACTTCCCCTATATAAAGCTGGGGCTGAAGCAGGGTGAGTGAGTAGAGAGAAAGAGCAGAGAACACAGACAGAGACACAGTCTGGTCTGTAGTGGAGCAGCTATAGGAAAGAAAGATCAGGAGCTCTGTGGGAGCTGTGCTAAAAGAGGTCAGGGGCTGGAAGCTGTAGAGCTCGCCCTGATTGAAGAGTTCTTACCGGACCCGGAGTCCGAGGCTGTGGGGACTAATCCTTACCCAGCAGCAGAAACCGCCCGGCAGGGGATTTCAGGTCCTCTGGCCAAGAAACCCGAAGGCACGGTCACACGTAAGGGACCAGCACCGCGACGTGGAGCGGAAGCTACCAAAAGGCCCCGAGTCACCGGCCATACGGGTGAGCACCACACGGTACACTCAGGGACGTGGGCTACTTTTACCCGCCTCTAGCAAGGTAGCCAGAAGAGTACGATTAGTTGGGGAGGCCTACAACTCCGCCTGGCCAGGGGAGATCCCATCAGCTCACGGACTGACCAGGCCCCGATCGCTAGCCAGTACTCCGGGAGGGTCTACTTTGTCACCAGTAAAGACCCAGAACTACACCGCACCGTCTCTGAGTGGTTCCTGCTACCCCCTTCAAACACGTCGGTTGCCCTGAGGCCATACCCCTCCCGTTGGGGGTTCTACCAGCTACGCTGCACGACCTTACCACCGGCCTCAGCGGTCTGCCCTGCAGCGGCGGCTTCATAGCCGCATTCAACGGGTGGCGTAGTCGAACACCGTACCATCTTCTGCTAAACTCTGCCGCTCAGTTTGACTCCCTGGGCACGGACCGGGTCACCGCCACGAGACTACTACCCCTATCAGATCCGGCTCCGGGTAGGCTCCCGCGTGCGCAACGCTGCGCGACTCAGGCCCAGGGGCGCGTCACAGCCAGGTACCCACAGAAAACCAAACATTAAGAGAGAGGTAAGAACCGATAACGCTACACCTCCTGCAGGTACAAATAGTCAAGCAAAAATATATATGGCTTACTCATCTCAAACTGAAGATCTTGCCTCCCCAGTCCAGTATAAGAATTCCTCATTCCTCGACGGGTTTCCCCGTATGGTTTCAGGTTCATCAGGAGAAAAAATTGGATCAATATAATGATAGGTATCTTGCTGATGATTTGCAGTCTTTCCAGTTATGCTACTCCCCCTCTTAATATACCCCATCAGGAAAGATTCATTCATAGCTACTTCCCTGATCAAGAGGTATATCCTCCATTGATGTAATCATGAGGAATTGTCCCTTCTATGTGCAGTACGCATGTCTCCTGTTCTAACATCTACTAGAGGTTCTAGAGACGTATTGTGCACACACATAGCTACCAGCTGTGCTGTGTATGTACTAGTCAACCCTGCGCGTGCGTAATCGCCTGGGCCTCACGGATGAAAAAAGAGAGTCTATCCCGCAGGTCCTGAATCAAGACTACCCCGCATGCGCTATGATTTTGATCCCAGATGAAGCCACTGCACAGGCGTCACCAATTGGACCATGGATAGATGCCCCGTGCTGATCACACATCCACAGTATATATGCCCAGTCTCAGAAATCACAGCACACAACGATGCGGTATGTAAAGAACAAGATGATCAAAGCCATCTGGTAAATGTTCACAGGGGCCGATTAGTACAATATTTGTATAGGTAACCATTTAAATAACGCCGCACGTAGAAATAGTTGGAATAGGTATAAATGGGTCAAAAAGAGACCTATTGTTAATATTGATATATTGCTTATGTCACACATATCGGCATAATGGAAAGGGGGTATTTATGTCCCAATCTCGTGATTTGAGATAACGGTTTAAAGACACCCTATTACCCTGACAAGGTCATCGAAACAGCTTTTCTCCATGCCAGTCGTCAAAATAGACAAACATTGTTATGTCCGATAGCCAATGAAGAAAAAAATGGTCCACCTAGGATTATTGGCATGTTTGACAACAGGGCAAATGAGGTGTCAACTATTGTCCGTAGATACTGGGGGATCCTCAAGACGGACCCTGATCTCAAGGGGTTTGTTTCTGAACATCCCAGTATCAGCTATAGAAAGGGACTGTCAATTTGGGACCGCCTAGTCCATAGTCTATATAAACAGCCGACTAGACAGGGTACGTGGCTTGAACGTAGAACATGTGGCACTTTTAGGTGCGGAGATTGTAAATTTTGCCCCTGGATAAGACCGTGTAAAAGTTTTGCTGACAATACTGGGGGAAAGAACTTTTTTATGAGGGACTTTGCAAATTGCAAGACAATAGGGGTAGTATACATGGCGACGTGCTCTTGCCCTAAAAACTATATTGGTAAGACCAAAAGGGAATTGTGGAGAAGGATTGAAGAACATCTTGGAGATGTGCGACATAAGAGGGACACGCCTCTTGCTCGTCACATTAGGGAATACCATTCTAACAATCCAAACGCAGTTTCATTTTGTGTGCTAGAGGTGGTCCGGGGGGGTGATTGGAATAGGCTACTTCTCCAAAAGGAATGCTAGTGGATTTTTAGATTGTGTACCTTGACTCCAAACGGTCTTAACGAACAACAAAATTATTGTTGTTTCATTTAGTTAATAGGATCTCCTATTATCAGCCAGCATGGTTATTTAGCAATTTTTGTGAATTATCATGTATAGGTGTTTATTAGTGTTGAGCGAGCACTAAAATGCTTGGGTGCTCGAAGCTCGGGCCGAGCTCACCGTGATACTCGGTTGTTCGAATCGAGCAATGAGCCCAATGTTAGTCTATGGGAGACCCGAGCATTTTTGCGGCGGCACCCCCGGCAGTCTGTAGAAAGCCTAAAAAGTGCTCAAAACGATAGTGACAGTGCTCAAATGACATGGGGACAGCATGGGGATCGCCCCAGGAAGCATTTCTGACCCCCAGGTCACTGCTGTCAACAACGTGGTCAGAGGTATTAAGCCCCTTTTACGGGCTCACAAGAAAACGTTCACAAACGAAACTGAAAGTGCTTTCCTGTGAAATATGTTAAGGAACATCCTTTCCAGGGTAAAGACTTGTGTATAAGGTAAAATAAATAACCAAAAACAAAAATACTCCTCCACACCTTGGGCTATGTTCACAAGTAGCATTTTTTATGCGTTTTTGCACTTTTGTATTGCTTTCAACCGTGACAAATGCATTCACTGGGAAATGTCATTTTAACATTTTTCAACCTTATCTGCCCATGTGCTGTGTGACACATGCATACAGTGCTGAAAAGACATGGGAACAGCATGGGGAAGACCCCTGGAAGCATCTCTGACACCCAGGTCACTGCCTAAAAGTGTGCCCATCAGAAGTGATTCTTGCCGCATCAGACTTGCAAGTCCTTGTCCCAGGGCAGTGTTCAATTGTACCTCCCTCATTCCTTGCAATGCAAGCGCAAGTATGCAGCCTGCCACCCACCCACCCCCAGGCTGCAATACCATACTGCTTGCTTGCACTTGAAATTGGGCCTTTTAGGCATGTGGAGGCGGAATCTGGCCACCACGTCATGGCTGCGTCGGCGGCCTGGTATCCATACTCAGTCCCCAGCCGCCCAGCGGCCGGGTGTCCACGCTTGGTCAACAGCCACCAGGGAGCGGCCGGGTGTCCATAAACGGTCCCCAGCCGCCCTATTTGTCCCGGTAATCTTCCCCACACTTTTCTTAGTCTGAACTGCTTTAGGGCAGCATTGGCAGAGCCCACCAGACAACCAGACTCCTCCGGTGGGCCCTGGCTTCTCCATCAGGGGAGTTGAGAGTGCCAAGGTGAGGAGCATGATGATGATGATAGAAGTTAGCATCTGCTTTGTTTTCTTGGAATGCAAGCGTAAGTGTGCAGCCTGCCACCCACCCACCCCCAGGCTGCAATACCATACTGCTAGCTTGCTTGCACTTGAAATTGGGCCTTTTAGGCATGTGGAGGCAGAATCTGGCCACCACGTCATGGCTGCGTCGGCGGCCTGGTATCCATACTCAGTCCCCAGCCGCCCGGCGGTCGGGTGTCCACGCTTGGTCCCCAGCCGCCAGGGCGCGGCCGGGTGTCTGTACTTAGTCCCCAGACGCCACGTGGCCAGGTGTCCACACTCGGTCCCCAGCCGCCAGGGGGTCGGGTGTCCACGCTTGGTCCCCAGCCGCCAGGGGGCGGCCGGGTGTCCATAAACGGTCCCCAGCCGCCCCTATTTGAAGGACAGCCTAACCACAAACACGTGGACAAGTGAATGTGGCCAGGGATGGTCCATCTCACTGAAGCCTTCACACTGGGTTAATATTGTGGAAGCCGGGACACAGTTGGACACTGGGATGCAACACGTCCTCTAGACATAGAGGATTGCGCATCCTGGGTCAATCAGGCTTCAACACAAACTTCAGAAGGTAGACAGCAGCAGTGGTCGGCCTCCTACACAACGAGTAAATTATTCATGATCATGAGACCATCCATCTCCTTAGCTTTCTGTTCCTTGGAATGCAAGCGCATGTATGTAGTAGCGGGTAGGCCTGAGGTGGTCAGCATTTTGGCGTATATCCTACCTCCTCCGAGAATTGCTGGATGTTTTCCTGCTACTATCCCAGTTCTATGACTCCCGTTAAAACAAAGCTTCAGGTGATGAATTATGGATGAAGTGGTGGCAAAGGAGAAAGAGCAGGAGGAACAGGGACCATTCACATCAATATAAGGCCAGTCAACCACACATGTCTTGTAGGATATGTTTCTGTACCAAAAGGAGCAGTTCGGCTACACAGTTATAGGGCATACAGTGAGTGCAATGCCTACCAAAAATTTTGAGGCACTTCAATGCCCCTTGGAAGAGACATGGAGGTCAGAGGGCCTTAACTAAACCGTTTTTTACCGTTTATAGCAACTGGGTCTACTGTACACTGTTGGCCTAAGCAGTGAATGGAAGGCTTTCCAAAAATTATGAGGAACTGCAATGCCCCTTGAAACAGACGTGGATTATAGCGTACTAAAAACCTTCTACCCATTATTGGGGAGTGGGTCTCCCTTTGTGTTCGCCTATGCATTGAAAAGAAAAAGCTGACTAAAATTAGGAGGAAATGCAATGCCCGTTGGAAGAGTCGTGGAGGTTAGAGTTAATTAAAAACAACATTTCAATGCCCGTTGGAAGAGCTGTGGAGTTCAGAGTGGTTTAACAAGACGGTTTTAATGCCCCTTGTAAGAGCAGTGGAGGTCGCAGTAGCTTAACAAGACGGTTTTAATGCCCCTTGGAAGAGCGGTGGAGGTCGCAGTAGCTTAACAAGATGGTTTTAATGCCCCTTGGAAAAGTGGTGGAGGTCGCAGTAGCTTAACAAGACGGTTTTAATGCCCCTTGGAAAAGTGGTGGAGGTCGCAGTAGCTTAACAAGACGGTTTTAATGCCCCTTGGAAAAGTGGTGGAGGTCGCAGTAGCTTAACAAGACAGTTTAATGCCCCTTGGAAGAGTGGTGGAGGTCGCAGTAGCTTAACAAGACGGTTTTAATGCCCCTTGGAAGAGTGGTGGAGGTCGCAGTAGCTTAACAAGACAGTTTTAATGCCCCTTGGAAGAGTGGTGGAGGTCGCAGTGGAATAAAAAGACAATATCAATGCCCCTTGGAAGAATGGTGGAGGTCGCAGTAGCTTAACAAGACGATTTTAATGCCCCTTACAAGAGCCATGCAGTACAGCATCTTAAAAACATTCCCATTATTGGGGAGTGGGTCTCCCATAGTTTTTGCCTATGCCTTCCAAGCAAAAGCTGCCAAAAATTAGGAAGGAGGAACTTGCAATGCCCCTTACAAGAACCATGCAGTACAGCATATTAAAAACAGTATTCCCATTATTGGGGAGTGGGTCTCCCATAGTCTTTGTCTATGCCTTCCAAGCAAAAGCTGCCAAAAATTAGGAAGGAGGAACTTGCAATACCCCTTACAAGAGCCATGCAGTACAGCATATTAAAACATTATTCCCATTATTGGGGAGTGGGTCTCCCATAGTCTTTGCCTATGCCTTCCAAGCAAAAGCTGCCAAAAATTAGGACGGAGGAACTTGCAATGCTGGCAAAACGGACCACGGTCACCCTGGTGGTATAGTGGTGGTGGAGGCTGAGGATAAGCAGAAGAGCAAAAAACAGCCGAAATGAGGAAGCGTATACCCATGTGTGGGTGTGAAGCGGTGCATGGGAATACACCTCTCGAAATAACACAGTGGATTTGACTTTATGTTACTCTGCTGTCATTTGGTGGTGATGAGAAGTCTGGCCCAATCCAGCCCTTGTTCATTTTGATAAGGGTCAGCTTGTCAGCATTGTCAGTTGACAGGTGAGTGCGTTTATCAGTTATAATTCCCCCAGCGGCACTAAAAACACTCTCCGATAACACGCTAGCAGCATGGCAGGCCAGGACCTCCAAGGTGTACAGAGCGAGTTCATTCCAAGTGTCCGGCTTGGATACCCAATAATTAAAAGGCACAGAGGAATCACGGAGGACACTGGTACGGTCGGCAAGGTACTCCCTCACCATCTTTTGAAACTTTCCACTCCTTGTGAGAGTACCCCGTGCCTCAGGGCCTGTAAGCTGGGCGGGTCTCAGAAAACTGTCCCAGAATGTTGACAGTGTTCCCCTGCCTCTGCTGGATTGGAGTTGCGTCTCTCTCGCCTGTACGCCTTGGTTGGTCAATGAACTGTGACTTCTGCCGCTAGCGTGTTCAGATGGGAATTTTTTTAACAGTTCTGCAGCAAGGGCCTTCTGGTACTGCCCCATTTTTGTAGACCTCTCCACCTCAGGAATAAGAGAGTGAAAGTCCTCCTTGTAGCGGGGGTCTAAAAGTGTCACCAACCAGTAATGACTGTCACCCAACATTTTGACAACGCGAGGATCACGGTTAAGGCAGCGTAACTTAAAGTCAGTCATGCGTGCCAGACTGGTCACGGGCAAGACTTCCGTGTCCTCACCAAGATGACGACTGACCATGCTCTCCTCCTCCTCCCCCCTGTCCTCAAGCCACCCACACTGAACCGATGGTATGACAGTTGTACAGGTATGACTGTCTACAGCGCATGATACCAGCTCCTGTTCTTCCTCCTCCTCTCCCTCATTGTCCCCCAATGCACTTTGGGATGAGATGAGGTTGGGCTATGGGTAATCGCCAATTACGGCTTCTTGATCCATCTCATCATACTCTGGCTGCAATGCCTCCTCTTTAATTCTCTGCAGAGAGCGTTGCAAAAGACAGACAAGTGGGATGCTGACGCTAATGATGGCGTCATCGCCACTCACCGTCTTGGTGGCCTCCTCAAAGTTTGTCAGGATGGTACATATGTCAGACATCCAGGTCCACTCCTGAGGTCTTATATGTGGAGTCTGACCTGAATATCGACGGCCTGGTTTCAGCTGGTACTCCACAACTGCTCTCTTCTGCGCACACATATCCTTTGCAACATGTGGAGGGTAGAGTTCCAACGTGTGGGGACATCACACACCAGTCGGTGTGCCGGAAGCTGCAAACGCTGCTGCAACACAGCAAGGGCGGCGGAAGCTGTAGCCGACTTCCGAAAATGAGCTGACAGGTGACGTACTTTGACGAGCAGATCTGGCAACTCGGGGTACGATTTAAGAAACCGCTGAACCACGAGGTTAAGCACATAAGCCAGGCATGGTACGTGTGTGATCTCGCCTCGCCTCAGAGCCGCCACCAGGTTAAGGCCATTGTCACACACGACCATGCCTGGATGTAGGTTCAGCGGTCTCAGCCACAGATCTGCCTGCTCTTTCACAGCTGTCCACAACTCACAAGCAGTGTAAGGTTTATCACCTAAGCTTATGAGTTTCAGCACAGCCTGTTGCCGCTAGGCTGAGGCAGTACTGCAGTGCTTCCAGCTTGTAACTGATGTGGTGATATCTGAGATGGAGGCTGAACATGAGGAGGAGGAGGAGGATGATGCGCAGGAGCTGTACACTGTGGGGGCAACTCTGACTGACATAGGGCCTGCAATCCTCAGTGTGGGGAGAATGTGTTCCGTCCCAAGGTCCGACTGGGTCCAGGCTTCCACTATGTTTACCCAGTGTGCCGTCAGGGACATGTACCGTCCCTGGCCACAAGCACTTGTCCACGTGTCCGTTGTCAGGTGGACTCTCCCAGTAACTGCGTTGTTGAGGTCACGGCAGATGTTTTGGGACACGTGCTTGTGTAGTGCGGGGATGGCATACCGGGCAAAATAGTGTCGGCTGGGGACCGAGTACCGAGGGATGGCCACCGCCATAAGGTTGCGGAAGGATTCCGTCTCCACCAGCCTAAAAGGCAGCATTTCCAACGCAAGCAGTCGTGAAATGTGCGAATTTAGGACTGTGGCCTGTGGGACGTTGGCTGCGAATTTGTGCTTTCGTTCAAATGTCTAGGATATGGACAATTGAACGCTGCGGTGGGACGTGGACGTTGATGCAGTTTCTTGAGAAACTGCCATAACAAGTGAAGACTGAGAGGAGGGGGCATCTTTGCATGCAGTATGGACAGGGGATTGCCTTGCACGCACAACAGGGGGTTCTCTTACACGCACAACAGCGGAAGAAGCAGTGGTGACACCCGCTGACACTGGTCGTGGACCCTGGGGTTCTCCCCACAAAGTCGGGTGCTTTGCTGACATGTGCCTGATCATGCTGGTGGTGGTCAGGCTGGTAGTTTTATCACCCCTGCTGATGCTGGCATGGCAGGTGGTGCAAATGGCCTTTTTGGGGTTATCAGCAGAGTCTTTAAAAAAACTCCATACTCTGGAAGACCTACCGGTTGTACTGGCAACGTCCCTCGTGTTGGTGTTACGGGGAACTGTTGCCTGCCTTCTGTGTGCGGCCACCACACTGCTTCTTCCTGCCTGTTGGGGTACTCTGCCTCCCTCCCCCTGTGTGCTGCTGGCCTCGCTCTGCGTGTCCTCCTGCCACGTTGGGTCAGTTACTAGATCATCCACCACCTCCTCCTCTTCCACTTGCGCACCACGATCCTCCTCCTCACTTCGTGGCAATTGAATCTCGTCATCGTCCACCTCTTGTGACAAATTGCCAGCGTCGACTGTTCAAATATTTGGGCATTGCTACATGGGATCTCCTCTTCCACCACTTCAAGAGGAGCAGGCGAGGGGCACAAATATGGAAATGGACCAGTGAACAGCTCTTCAGAGTGTCCAACTGTGGGATCAGTTGCTTTCTGACGACACTCGGCATGGTGGGAGGAAGCAGCATCAGGGTGAGGAGGAGTATGCGGTCGAGACTCACGGCTACTAAAACTTGACCGCGTGGAAGACAGACCGGAGGTGGTGGTGCCCAGGTGAGTGGAAGTATTATCTGCTATCCAATTAATAACCTGTTCAAACTGATCAGTTCGCAATACTGGTGTTGTAGTGTGCTTCCCTAGTAATTCGGTCAAGAAGTGGGAGCGAGAAGATGTGCCTGTAGGTTGTGGCACATTTTCACTTTGGCCACTGCCCCGTCCTCTACACGCACCATCACCAGAACGTCCAGTTCCACGTCCATTGCCACGCGCTTTGCCCATTGTAAATGAAGTAAAATAGCTTACACTCGCACTATCAATGGAAAAAGGGTAATAAAATGGCGATTAGAAGCGTGAAAGAGGAAAACCACAGTTCTATTTCTCTGGCCTACACCAGAATCTTTTAAACAGATATATTTGTGTCTGAACAGTCAGGGAGACACTATTACTGTTTTTTTTATGTAAAAAAGGCCAAAAGCAGCATAATACAGAGATTTGAACCGTGGAACTGCAAAACCAAACTTCTAGTTATCTGGCCTACACCAGAATATTTTAAACAGATATATTTATGTCTGAACAGTCAGGGAGACACTATTACTGTTTTTTTTATGTAAAAAAGGCCAAATGCTGCATAATACAGAGATTTGAACCGTGGAACTGCAAAACCAAACTTCTAGTTATCTGGCCTACACCAGAATATTTTAAACAGATATATTTGTGTCTGAACAGCCAGGGAGACACTATTACTGTTTTTTTTTAATGTAAAAAAGGCCAAAAGCTGCATAATATAGAGATTTGAACCGTGGAACTGCAAAACCAAACTTTTAGTTATCTGGCCTACACCAGAATATTTTAAACAGATATATTTGTGTCTGAACAGTCAGGGAGACACTATTACTTTTTTTTATGTAAAAAATGCCAAAAGCTGCATAATACAGAGATTTGAACCGTGAACTGCAAAACCAAACTTCTAGTTATCTGGCCTACACCAGAATATTGTAAACAGATATATTTGTGTCTGAACAGTCAGGGAGACACTATTACTGTTTTTTTTTATGTAAAAAAGGCCAAAAGCTGCATAATATAGAGATTTGAACCGTGGAACTGCAAAACCAAACTTTTAGTTATCTGGCCTACACCAGAATATTTTAAACAGATATATTTGTGTCTGAACAGTCAGGGAGACACTATTACTTTTTTTTTATGTAAAAAATGCCAAAAGCTGCATAATACAGAGATTTGAACCGTGAACTGTAAAACCAAACTTCTAGTTATCTGGCCTACACCAGAATATTTTAAACAGATATACTGGTGTCTGACCAGTCAGGGAGACACTATTACAGTTTTTTTTTATGGCAAAAAATGCCGAAAGCAGGATAATACAGAGATTTGACCCGTGGAACTGCAAAACCACAGTTATAGTTATGTGGCATACACCAGAATCTTTTAAACAGATATATTGATGTCTGACCAGTCAGGAAGACACCATTACAGTTTTTTTTTACGACAAAAAATGCCAAAAACAGGATAATACAGAGATTTGACCCGTGGAACTGCAAAACCACATTTCTATTTTTCTGGCCTACACCAGACTCTTTTAAACAGATATATTGGTGTCTTAACAGTCACAGACACACTCAATTTTTTTTTTTTGGTGGGGGGAATACCAAAAGGTTAATAAGATGCGTATTTGTACAGTCTGACTGAGGAAAAAAAAATACAGGATTTAGATGAAAAAAAAAAGGATTTTTCCTGGCCCCTGAGACCGGGGGATAAGTCTAGCAATTTGACCAGCAGGAGCACACAGGACTGTAATGCACTGTTTGTTGGTATAACCACCGCGTCTCCTATACAGTCTGCTTGCCTGCCTGATATCTGGGATGGATATTAGTCCTGAGAAGGACTCTTTGTTTGATTTGGCAGCCTTTAGAGACCCTACACTAACTATTTCGCACTATATATCTCTCCCTAACTCAGCAGTGTTACGCACACGCCCGGACTGACTGGCGTGTGCGTGTTTGGTGATCCCACTGGACCATGAACCGAAGAGTGCCTGGAGGGGCGCAACTAAGTATCTACCCAAGGTCGCACGACGGCTAACGATGCCTGTGCACCAGGGAGGAACCGAGCAGAGGGACCAGGTGCGACTCCAGGTCAGACCCCGGACACGGCTGTTGACCCACACCGGGGAATACAGGAACAGGCAGGTTAGAGCACAGGCTGGGTAGGGTCCAGTACAGACTAGGAGATGGGTTCAGAGCCGCAGATGCGGTAATCAAGCAGAGTAAAGCGAAACCGTAAGTGCGGTGGACAAGGATGAGCAGAGCGAAACCGCAGGTGCGGTGGACAAGGCTGAGCAGAGCGAAACCGCAGGTGCGGTGGACAGGGCTGAGCAGAGCAAAACCGCAAGTGCGGTGGACAGGGCTGAGCGAGCGAAGCCGCAGGTGTGGTGGACAGAGCTGAGCAGAGCGAAACCGCAAGTGCGGTGGACAAGGCTGAGTAGAGCGAAACCGCAGGTGCGGTGGACAAGGCTGAGCAGAGCGAAACTGCAAGTGCGGTGGACAAGGCTGAGCAGAGCAAAACCGCAAATGCGGTGGACAGGGCTGAGCAGAACGAAACCGCAGATGCGGTGGACAAGGCAGAGCAGAACGAAACCGCAGATGCGGAGGACAAGGCAGAGCAGAGCGAAACCGCAAGTGCGGTGGACAGGGCTGAGCAGAGCGAAACCGCAGGTGCGGTGGACAGGGCTGAGCAGAGCGAAACCGCAGATGTGGTGGACAAGGCTGAGCAGTGCGAAACCGCAGGTGCGGTAGACAGAGCTGAGCAGAGCAAAACCGCAAGTGCGGTGGACAGGGCTGAGCGAGAGAAACCGCAGGTGCGGTGGACAGAGCTGAGCAGAGCAAAACCGCAAGTGCGGTGGACAAGGCTGAGTAGAGCGAAACCGCAGGTGCGGTGGACAAGGCAGAGCATAGCGAAACCTCAGATGCGGTGGACAAGGCTGAGCAGAGCGAAACCGCAAGTGCGGTGGACAGGGCTGAGCAGAGCGAAACCGCAGATGCGGTGGACAGGGCTGAACAGAACGAAACCGCAGATGCGGTGGACAAGGCTGAGCAGAGCAAAACCGCAGATGCGGAGGACAAGGCAGAGCAGAGCGAAACCGCAAGTGCGGTGGACAGGGCTGAGCAGAGCGAAACCGCAGGTGCGGTGGACAGGGCTGAGCAGAGCGAAACCGCAGATGCGGTGGACAAGGCTGAGCAGAGCGAAACCGCAGGTGCAGTGGACAAGGCTGAGCAGAGCAAAACCGTAAGTGCGGTGGACAAGGCTGAGCAGAGCAAAACCGCAGATGCGGTGGACAGGTCTGAGCAGAGTGAAACCGCAGGCACGGTGGACAAGGCTGAGCAGAGGGGACAGGGCTCTGTTCACACGGAACAGACTGGAAGGGAAAGGCAGAACCAGATATGACGCGCCCCTGGGCCTGTGCTGAGTAGCGTTGCGCACGCGGGAGCCTACCCGGAGCCGGATCTGATAGGGGTAGTAGTCTCGTGGCGGTGACCCGGTCCGTGCCCAGGGAGTCAAACTGTGTGGCTGAGTATTAGCAGTAGATGTAGGACGACTACGCCACCCGTTGAATGCAGCTATGGAGCTGCCGCTGCAGGGCAGACCGCTGAGGCCGGTGGTAGGATAGTGCAGCGTAGATGGTATAACCCCCAACGGGAGGGGTATGGCCTCAAGGCAGCCGACGTGGATGATGGGGGTAGCAGGAACCACTCAGAGACGATGCGGTGTAGTTCAGGGTCTTTACTGGTGACAAAGATAGACCCTCCCGGAGTACTGGCTAGCGGTCGGGGCCTGGTCAGTCCTTGAGCAGATGGGATCCCCCTTGGCCAGGCGGAGTTGTAGGCCTCCCCAACTAATCGTACTCTTCTGGCTACCTTGCTAGAGGCGGGTAAAAGTAGCCCACGTCCCTGAGTGTACCGTGTGGTGCTCACCCGTATGGCCGGTGACTCGGGGCCTTCTAGTGGCTTCCGCTCCACGACGGCGGTGCTGGTCCCACGCGTGTGACCGTGCCTTCGGGTTTCTTGGCCAGAGGACCTGAAATCCCCTGCCGGGCGGTTTCTGCTGCTGGGTCTGGGTTAATCCCCACAGCCTCGGACTCCGGGTCCGGTAGTAACTCTTCAATCAGGGCGAGCTCTTCAGCTGCCAGCCCCTGATTCCTTTTAGCCTGCTCCCACAGAGCTCCTGATCTTTCTTTCCTATGCTGCTTCTCTTCTTCTCAACTCTTCTCTTCTCACTAACCCTGCCTCAGCCCCAGTTTTATATAGAGGAAGTTCTTCCCCTCCCAGGACTGGGCAGGAGGTGTGGCATGCATAGGATTCCTGACCAAGAGACCTCCCACCTGCTCTCAGACATAACATTGCTATTACTGTGGAGACCAGACCCCTGGGGTGCCACATTCCCCCCTAGTGAATTTTAGTACTCCGGGACTAAACATACTTTTGTAAACATAACAAATTACAAACAGAAACAACGCAATAAAGAAAAACATTAGGATGGTCGCGGCGTGTCCGCAACCGGGTGCAGTTTTTCAAGAAAACAAGGGTGTCCATTTCACCAACACAGGGAGACGTAACCAGGTAGGGGTCTGTCCTGCCCCGAGTCCTTAACAGTCTTTCAGTCCGTCCTGGGTTACGCTCCAACTATATACACAAAGGATTCCCGGTAAATCCACCAAAGACTCCTATAAATAACTAGAAACACAAAATTATACACAAGCAACAATAGACAGGTAAACATTAATAAACAATCTAAACACTTAGATCCTCCAACGTATGGGCAACTGGCCTCTAGTGACCCTAGTGGACCTACGGAGCTGACTCACTGGTCCTGAGCTACAGGGTATAGGAGCTGTCAAGGGTAAACTGGGCAGCCGTCTACGGACTCTTTGGCTCACTAGGGGTATGGCAGGCTCACTATAAGCAGAGGGTTGATTCTCCGGGTCTGCTTGTGTAGGGTCTTCTGCCTCCTGGACCGGCTGTTCTTCCAGTTCTACCTGTGTCTCCGTAGGCACTTGGGATGCTGGTTGGAGGAACGTGAGGACGGGTACCACAACAGCACCATTGACCTGAGTCCAAGACCGAGGGAAGTCTCCGAGCACAGTACTAACCATATCTTCCCTTTCCTCTACGGGTCGAGGGTCCTCTTGTTCCTCTTCAGGGTTCCGTAGCTGTTCGGGACACTTCTTTAGGTGATCCCGGGATACAATGGCTGTGGTTTCCCCTCCGTCTTTACTGATTGTACAGATCTTTGGGTTGTCGTAGCTTGAGGGCAGTATGGTGTACGGGTCCTTCTCCCACTGGTCGTCCAACTTGTGGAGCCGTCTTTTCCTCTTCAAGACCTGCTCTCCGGGCACCAGGGGAACAGCGGGAGCATACTGGTTGTAAGTTTTCTCTTGTCTTTCCCTAGCTTGACAGAGACTTCGCTCCACGCTCTCCTGTACTTTCCGGTACTGCTGCTGCCTCTCTGTGTCCCAGTCTGCTTCTGGTGAAGTGTCCTCGGGTGTCAGGACTCCCATCTCCAGATCAACAGGAAGCTTACCAGGTCTTGCCCTCATTACGTAAGCCGGGGTACAGTTGGTGGAACCTACAGGGATGTGGTTGTATAGGTCCACCAGGTCGGGCAGCTTTTCAGGCCACAGACTGCGTTCCTCCAGGGGCAATGTTTTCAGGAGATCTATCACCACCTGGTTCATTTTCTCACAAAGTCCATTAGTTTGCGGGTGATAGGGTGTTGTTCTAATCTTCCGGCATCCATACAGGGTGCAGAACTCCTGGAAGACTTCCGCTTCAAAGGCAGGCCCCTGGTCCGTCAGCACCTGCTCCGGGTATCCATGCGGACGGCAGAAGTGCTGCTGGAAGGCTCTAGCTGCTGTGTGAGCCGTTAAATCCTTGACGGGGACGACAACCAAGAACCGGGAGTAGTGATCCACGATGGTTAATGCGTAGACGTAGCCACTTCTGCTTGGGGTCAGCTTTACATGATCCAAGGCTACCAGTTCCAACGGCTGTCTGGTGATGATGGACCGCAGGGGAGTCTTCTGGCTGGCACGGTCCCTCCTTCTTAAGTTGCATGGGCCACAGTCTCTGCACCACCTCTCGATGGTCCCTCTCATGCCTACCCAATGGAACCGCCCGCGCAGCAGAAACTCCAGCTTCTTCCATCCGAAGTGCCCAGCTCCGTCGTGGTATGCCTCCATCACCATAGCTGCGTCTCTTCTTGGCACCACTACTTGCCAGATTAGTTCATGCGTCCGGGAGTTAACCATTCTGCGGCACAACTTCCCCTTGTAAAGGAACAGTCGACTCTTCTCAGCCCACAGTTGCTTGGCTTCCTCCGGAGCATCTGGGTCAAGGCGTGCATCTGGCCGAGTCAGCAACTCCTTTACCAGTCGGACGGCAGGGTCACTGTCTTGCGTCTCCGCCCAGTTGTAATGAGGTAACGGGTTGAACGTAGCGGATTGCTTACTCCTTACACGGTGGGAATACTGGATAGTCCCATGACGGTGGAACGCGGGGAGTTCAACTTCTTCCAGTTCCTCTGAATCTTCCCCTACGTCCGGTAGGTTCGGCATCCTGGACAGGGCGTCCGCGTTGGTATTGGAGCGTCCTGCCCGGTATTTGATTGTGAACTCATAGTTGGACAAGCGGGCCATCCATCTCTGCTCTAGGGCACCGAGTCTTGCAGTGTCCAGGTGTGTCAACGGGTTGTTATCCGTGTACACGGTGAACCGGGAAGCAGCAAGGTAGTGCTTAAAGCGTTCGGTGACTGCCCACACCACTGCCAGGAACTCTAGCTTAAATGAGCTGTAATTCTCAGGGTTTCTTTCGGTGGGTCGCAGTTTTCGGCTGGCGTAAGCAATTACCCGTTCTTTCCCCTGCTGGATCTGGGACAGTACGGCTCCTAGCCCGATGTTACTAGCGTCGGTGTAGAGGATAAAGGGCTGGCTGTAATCCGGGTACGCCAGGATTTCATCCCCCGTGAGGGCCATCTTCAGCTGGCGGAAGGACTCTTCTTCCAGCTTCTCCCATCTGAAGGGTGGCTTCTGGTTCTTGGCCTTCCTGGACTGGCCTATCAGGAGGTCCTGCATAGGAGCTGCCTTCTTGGTGAAACCGGGTATGAACCTTCGGTAGTAGCCTACCAACCCGAGGAACTGCCTCACTTCCTTTACGCTGGAGGGGCTTGGCCATTCCTTAATTGCGGTGATCTTATCAGGGTCGGGAGCCACTCCGTCAGCACTCACCACGTGTCCCAGGTACTGCACCTTTGGCTTCAGGAGGTGACACTTGGAGGGTTTCACCTTTAGGCCGTAACTTGCCAGAGCTTCGAACACTTCCGCCAGGTGTTTCAGGTGGTCCTCGTAGGTCTTGGAGTAGACGATGAAATCGTCCAGGTATAACAGGACCGTCTCAAAGTTCCGGTGTCCCAGACAGCACTCCATCAGTCGCTGGAAGGTTCCTGGTGCGTTGCAGAGTCCAAACGGCATGCAGGTAAACTCGCTAAGTCCCATCGGGGTGGTGAATGCGGTCTTCTCCCGGTCCGCCTCTGCTACAGGAACCTGCCAGTACCCGCTAGTGAGATCCAAGGTGGAGAAGAAGTTAGCAGATTTTAAAGCAGCCAAAGACTCCTCTATTCTTGGTAAGGGGTACGCATCTTTGTGTGTGATACGGTTAATTTTCCGGTAATCTACACACATTCTCATGGTGTTGTCTTTCTTTTTGACTAAGACTAGTGGAGCTGCCCAGGGGCTACAGCTATCCCTGATTACCCCAGCCTCCTTCATGTCTCTAAGCATCCCCTTGGCGTGTTGGTAGTGTGCAGGGGGTACGGGTCGATACCTCTCTTTTATGGGAGGATGGTCTCCCGTGGGGATGTGGTGTTCTACCCCCTTGACTCGCCCGAAGTCTAACGGGTGTTTACTAAACACTCTCTCGTACTCTTGAACCACCCGGTAGACTCCCTGTTTCTGGTGGGAGGGAGTGGAGTCAGTACCCAAATGTAGTTGCTGACACCAATCCTCCATTATTTTCGTAGAGCCGTTACCTTCCTCCGGGTGAGATGGAGGCAAGGGTTCCACAGACTGTATAGAATTTTGGCTGATAGTATATAATTTGGCTAGCGTAGCATACCGGGGCAGGTATACTTCCCTTTTCCCGATATTTATTATGCGAACGGGTACCCTCCCATGGCGTACATCAACTACCTCCCGGGCTGTCAAAATGGTGGGCCTACTGTCTGAGTAGACTGGCTCTACCATGGCCTGGTAATCTCTACCTCTCAGACCAATAGCTGCCCGGCACCAAATCATCATTTCACTTTTCGGGGGTATGGCAATAGGGAAAGGGTCACACATTCTTACGCTACCAATCTCACCGCCGGAGAGTTCCACTTGTTGCCGTCGCATCAGTGCCCGGATCTCTTTCTGGAGCACTCGCTGCTGGCCGGAGCTGGCGTTCTTGGCAACCTGCTGTAAAATGAAAATCACCTCTGCAAGACAATTTTCAATCACATTAGTTCCTAGGGTTATCTTTGGGTGACTCTCGCGCTTGTCAATGTCTACAATGATCAGTCCCTGTGCTGCCAGTTCAACTCTACCGATTTTAATGGTCATTTCTTTAAATCCGATCTGTGGCACGGGCTGACCATTACTGGCGATGATACTCAAGTCGTCGTCTGGATAGCCGGTTATATCCGAGTCATTCCAGTACTGCTTGAAGAGCACGTACGGGATGGTGGTGACCTGTGACCCGGTGTCCAGTAGGGCACTCATAGGGATGCCATCCAGTACCACAGGCAAGACTGGACGTCCTCCCACATATTTGTCGCGCCAGCTCGATGGGCCTGGTGATCTTTTTCCTGGGGGTTGGCCCTCTACCCCAGGTTGTGCCAGTTTAAAGGACAGTACCTTGCCATATGTCCGGGTTGATTGCAGCGGCGGCAGATGGGCTGTCCGTCCTCGTTGTATCGGTCGCTGGGTCTTCCTCTGGCCGGTGGGGTCCTCCTTGGTCGACGCCACGGGATGTCCTCCGGTCCGGATGCCAGCTGGATCTTCCCTGGAGTGGAAACCTGTAAAGACTGCACAGTTCGGGTTAGCGCAGCAACGCTTTTAGCTAGCTCTTGGACCTGATGGTGCAGGTCTGGAGCCGGGTCATTGTTCAAAGTCTGCGCATCAGCCCCCACAGGCCCTGCCGACAAGGGCGCCGCCTCCTGGTGGTAAACGGTAGTAGGGCGCCTGTGGGTCACAACGCCACCCGGTGCCGGTTCTCGGAGCACCCGGATGGCTCTGTCCTTGAACTGTGCAAAGTCCAGATGAGGATCCTGTAAGGCTATGGCCCGCAACTGGGTTCGGTGGACATTGCAATATAGTCCCTCTATAAATTGCTCGGTCAACAGCCTGTCCTCGTTTCCCACGCTGTCAGGGTCGGTCTGCTTAATGGCTCTCAGGGCCTCTTGTAGGTTTAGCGCATAGTCCCTTATACTCTCATGTGCTCGCTGCTTGCACCCATAGAATTTAAGCTTAATCTCGGCTGAGGTGCGGGTATCAAAGGTGTCCCTCAGCCGGGTTAGTATCCCCGCGACAGTCCTCCTCCCAGGTGGCCAGGACTTTACCTCCCTTTGGGCTGCCCCGGTTAGTTGGGCCACCAGGATGCTCACTTTTTGCTCCTCTGTGAGGGGGTACACCTGGAAGAGGCTATCCAGCTTTTCTTTAAAGTCATTCAGGGTATGTGACTCCCCTGAGTACTGGGGTAGCCAGGCTGCTCCCGGGATATAGGGCATGGTGAAAGGCATGACTGCAGCAGCGCTGGCGCTGGCGGGGGTTGAGGCAGTGAAGCTCTCCTCCGTATCCGACATCTTTCTCCCCCCTAGTGGACCGTGGCCTACCTTGCGATGATCCTCTTCCGTAGGCCGCGACTCCGCAGTGGATCGTCAGGGTTGAGGACCTTCCGTCGCGCTCCTGTGACGTCGGCGTCTGCTGGGCTCCTTCCAGGACCTTACGCAACGTCCGGACGTGAGGCGGGGCTTCAGTTCTCGCGCGCTTTCGGAGTCCACGCCCCTCTTCTTCCCGCGCGGCGTCTTCAAGATGGCGTCCAACGGCGGGAAAACTCCACGGAAGGCGGGAAGAAGGCTGAAAATGGCGCCGGATGGCGGGAATCTTCGCGGATGGCGGGAAGAAGGCTGAAGATGGTGCCGGATGGCGGGAATCTTCACGGATGGCGGGAATCTTCACCACTGGTAAGTTTGAACAGTCTTTTTCAGGCACGCAGTACCCGGTGGTTGCGGGCACGTAATCCTGCCGACTACGCCAAAAGCTGACGCGCCCCTGGGCCTGTGCTGAGTAGCGTTGCGCACGCGGGAGCCTACCCGGAGCCGGATCTGATAGGGGTAGTAGTCTCGTGGCGGTGACCCGGTCCGTGCCCAGGGAGTCAAACTGTGTGGCTGAGTATTAGCAGTAGATGTAGGACGACTACGCCACCCGTTGAATGCAGCTATGGAGCTGCCGCTGCAGGGCAGACCGCTGAGGCCGGTGGTAGGATAGTGCAGCGTAGATGGTATAACCCCCAATGGGAGGGGTATGGCCTCAGGGCAGCCGACGTGGATGATGGGGGTAGCAGGAACCACTCAGAGACGATGCGGTGTAGTTCAGGGTCTTTACTGGTGACAAAGATAGACCCTCCCGGAGTACTGGCTAGCGGTCGGGGCCTGGTCAGTCCTTGAGCAGATGGGATCCCCCTTGGCCAGGCGGAGTTGTAGGCCTCCCCAACTAATCGTACTCTTCTGGCTACCTTGCTAGAGGCGGGTAAAAGTAGCCCACGTCCCTGAGTGTACCGTGTGGTGCTCACCCGTATGGCCGGTGACTCGGGGCCTTCTAGTGGCTTCCGCTCCACGACGGCGGTGCTGGTCCCACGCGTGTGACCGTGCCTTCGGGTTTCTTGGCCAGAGGACCTGAAATCCCCTGCCGGGCGGTTTCTGCTGCTGGGTCTGGGTTAATCCCCACAGCCTCGGACTCCGGGTCCGGTAGTAACTCTTCAATCAGGGCGAGCTCTTCAGCTGCCAGCCCCTGATTCCTTTTAGCCTGCTCCCACAGAGCTCCTGATCTTTCTTTCCTATGCTGCTTCTCTTCTTCTCAACTCTTCTCTTCTCACTAACCCTGCCTCAGCCCCAGTTTTATATAGGGGAAGTTCTTCCCCTCCCAGGACTGGGCAGGAGGTGTGGCATGCATAGGATTCCTGACCAAGAGACCTCCCACCTGCTCTCAGACATAACATTGCTATTACTGTGGAGACCAGACCCCTGGGGTGCCACAGATACACACAAGGTACTTGCAAAGAAGTAGCGAGTGGACTCCAAACTCACAAACAAAAGTACAGCGACAACGAGTAGGAGTTAGGTGAAGGTTCAGACTCTGCAGAAAAAGAGAGGAAACGAACAAAGGGACCAAACAGGTAACAGGTTAGGAGACAGTTCAGACAGGAACTGTACTGCAGCAAAATACAGGAACGAGCCTAGGTAAAGCCAAGTGCTGGTTCAGACACTGCAGCAAAAGGGAGGAAACGGACATAGGGACCAAACAGGTAACAGGTTAGGAGACAGTTCAGACAGGAACTGTACTGCAACGAAATACAGGAACGAGCCTAGGTAAAGCCAAGTGCTGGTTCAGACACTTAAGCAAAAGGGAGAAAACGGACATAGGGACCCAACAGGTAACAGGTTAGGAGACAGTTCAGACAGGAACTGTTACTGCAGCGAAATACAGGAACGAGCCTGGGTATACGGCCCTCAGAGTCAGAAACGAACAGGCTAGGAGCGTGTTCAGACAGGCCTGGGAATAAAGCCTCCAGGAAGGCGGACAAGCAGGGAAAAACAGAACAGGACCTGGCACATTCAAAGTCAAGGAGCACACTGAATATTAAAGTTGTTCAGGCACCAGCTTCCAGGTGAAGCTGGTTTAAATATCTAGTGACTGACAGCAACAGGCTGAGGACGCATTAGGGGTGTGCACACAGCAGCTACAAGAGACAGGAAGTGACCAGGCCGCCGCCCTATGCAGCCAGAACAGAGGCAAGCAGACAGCATGGAAAGAAGCCAGGCTAGCAGACTGGACTGATGATCAAGTTTGCGATCTTGCATAGTGGGACATAGTGCCCTATGCAAGAACGCCGCCAGGTATGTTACAGTACACCCCCCTTTATGCCCCCTCTTCTTCAAGCCTGCAAGAGTGTTCCGCAGAGAATTAGGAGACCAATCCTTCTCTTCAAGAGGGCTACCTCTTCTGTCCACTAGAGGAAACAAAACTGATCTCATCATCTTGGTAACTACGATGCTTCCTCCCATCAAGCCATCCTCAGCAACAGAAGAAGTTGGCGAAGTACCAGGAACAGTACACAGGAAATTCTCTATCCATTTATTATCCGATAACACCCTGGTGGATTCTGGAGACAACTTTAGGTCCTCCGCCTGGTTAGAGGGGTGCGGAGACTCGAGGGTCATTACTGCTTCGAAGTACATTTTGCCAAGCTTACTAGATGAAGTAGGCGCAGTACCAGGTACAGGATGTAAGAAAGTCTCACTGCAATTGTTACCAGTTAGCACCCCGGGGAATACAGGAGACAACTGGAGGTCCTCCGCCTGGCCGGAGGGGTGCAGGGACTCGGGGGTAACCACTGCTTCGGAGTACACTTGGTCAAGCTCACTGGAAGAAGTGGGCGAGGTATCCGATACAGGGTGTAGGAAAGTCTGTCTCCATTCGTTAACAGGTAGCACCCCGGAGGATTCAGGAGGCAACTGGAGGACCTCCGCCTGGTTGGAGGGGTGCAGAGACTCGGGGGTAACCACTGTTTCGGAGTACACTTGGTCAAGCTCACTGGATGAAGCGGGCGAGGTATCCGGTACAGGGTGTGGGAAAGTCTCTCTCCATTCGTTAACAGGTAGCACCCCGGAGGATTCAGGAGGCAACTGGAGGACCTCCGCCAGGTTAGAGGGGTGCAGAGACTTGGGAGTATCCTCCACCTCGATGGACGTATCACCAGATTCATTAAAGATGGAGAGTCCCTGCTTAGGGACCATCTTCAGTCTGGTTTCTGGGTGGGCAGCAGTCTCTTTGGGCAGGAGATCTGGTGCGCTACCCACACACATCACCCATCGGGGCAGCTCCAGGACACTGGGAAGGGCAGCTTCAGCAGAGTCCCCAGGATTAGGGTCGTCGAAGACCATTAGAAAGGCTACCAGGAAGGCCTGCAGGTCAAGGACGATAGGATCCCATGCTTCCCATAGGGGGGTGACCCATTTCAAGGCATCACCCGCTAGATAAGATAACATAAATGCCACTTTAGACCAATCGGTAGGAAAATAGAGAGGGTAGAACTTGAAATACAGCATGCATTGCTCCACAAACGCACGGCTTTGTTTAGGATCCCCATAGTACCGTGGCGGATCCACAGGAACGGGTGCAGAAAGCTCCATTTGAACTGGTGCGTACATCGCCTGGGCCATAGCTAGACAAAAAAAAAATAAAAATTATTTATTTTTTATTTTTATTTATTTTTTTTGCACGTATTCGCTGGACACGGATTTAAAATGTCTCTGAGAGCGAAGGGCCGTGGGGCTCAACGGGAACCATGGCCTGAGCAAACGGTTATGCACAAGCCCGGACTGACTGGCGTGTGCGTGTTTAGTGATCCCACTGGACCATGAACCGGAGAGTGCCTGGAGGGGCGTAACTAAGTATCTACCCGATCCGACCAAGGTCGCACGACGGCTAACGACGCCTGTGCACCAGGGAGGAACCGAGCAGAGGGACCAGGTGCGACTCCAGGTCAGACCCCGGACACGGCTGTTGACAGGAACAGCCAGGTTAGAGCACAGGCTGGGTAGGGTCCAGTACAGACTAGGAGACCGGTTCAGAGCCGCAGATGCGGTAATCAAGCAGAGTAAAGCGAAACCATAGGTGCGGTGGACAAGGCTGAGCAGAGCGAAACCGCAGGTGCGGTGGACAAGGCTGAGCAGAGCGAAACCGCAGGTGCGGTGGCCAAGGCTGAGCAGAGCGAAATCGCAGGTGCGGTGGACAAGGCTGAGCAGAGCAAAACCGCAAGTGCGGTGGACAAGGCAGAGCAGAGCGAAACCGCAGATGCAGTGGACAAGGCTGAGCAGAGCGAAACCGCAGATGGGGTGGACAAGGCAGAGCAGAGCAAAACCGCAGATGCGGTGGACAAGGCAGAGCAGAGCGAAACCGTAGATGCGGTGGACAGGGCTGAGCAGAGCGAAACCGCAGATGCGGTGGACAAGGCTGAGCAGAGCAAAACCGCAGATGTGGAGGACAAGGCTGAGCAGAGCGAAACCGCAAGTGCGGTGGACAGGGCTGAGCAGAGCGAAACCGCAGGTGCGGTGGACAAGGCTGAGCAGAGCGAAACCATAAGGGCGGTGGACAAGGCTGAGCAGAGCGAAACCGCAGATGCAGTGGACAGGGCTGAGCAGAGCGAAACCGCAGGCGCGGTGGACAAGGCTGAGCAGAGGGGACAGGGCTCTGTTCACACGGAACAGACTGGAAGGGAAAGGCAGAACCAGATGCACACAAGGTACTTGCAAAGAAGTAGCGAGTGGACTCCAAACTCACAAACAAAAGTACAGCGACAATGAGTAGGAGTTAGGTGCAGGTTCAGACTCTGCAGAAAAAGAGAGGAAACGGACAAAGGGACCAAACAGGTAACAGGTTAGGAGACAGTTCAGACAGGAACTGTACTGCAACAAAATACAGGAACGAGCCTAGATAAAGCCAAGTGCTGGTTCAGACACTGCAGCAAAAGGGAGAAAACGGACATAGGGACCAAACAGGTAACAGGTTAGGAGACAGTTCAGACAGGAACTGTACTGCAACGAAATACAGGAACGAGCCTAGGTATAGCCAAGAGCTGGTTCAGACACTGCAGAAAAAGGGAGGAAACGGACAAAGAGACAAAACAAGTAACAGGTTTGGAGACTGTTCAGACAGGAACTGTTTCTGCAGCGAAATACAGGAACGAGCCTGGGTATACGGCCCCCAGAGGCAGAAACGAACAGGCTAGGAGCGTGTTCAGACAGGCCTGGGAATAAAGCCTTCAGAAAAGCAGACAGGCAGGGAAAAACAGAACAGGACCTGGCACATTCAGAGTCAAGGAGCACACTGAATGTTAAAGTTGCTCAGGCACCAGCTTCCAGGTGAAGCAGGTTTAAATATCCAGTGACTGACAGCAACAGGCTGAGGACGCATTAGGGGTGTGCCCACAGCAGCTACAAGAGACAGGAAGTGACCGGATCGCCGCCCTAAGCAGCCAGAACAGAGGCAAGCAGACAGCATGGAAAGAAGCCAGGCTAGCAGACTGGACTGATGATCAAGTTTGCGATCTTGCATAGTGGAACATAGTGCCCTATGCAAGAACGCCGCCAGGTATGTTACAAGCAGCACTCTCCCTACACTGTCTGATCCCGGGCGACTGTGTCCAAGATGGAGGCGCCCGGTTTTAAATACTCGAGGTGACGCTGTGCGGCCAGCCAATCACTGTAATGCCCACAAACAACATGGCTGCGGCATTACAGTGACTGGCTGGCAATCCCTGCATGTTCATTGGCTCTGTAAAGAGCCCCAAACGTGCAGGGCGGAGACCCGAGCTCCCACCCGAGTAACCCGGAAATGCTCAGTGCTCGCCGAACATCCCGAGCAGCGAGATGCTCGAGCGAGTACCGAGCAGTGTCGAGCATGCTCGCTCAACACTATTGTTTATATATCATGACTCTTATCATAAGTATCGTCTACACTTAAGTGCTCTATGTACACTTCCCCTCTCCTCCATTTTCCCCCTTTCCATTATGCCGATATGTGTGACATAAGCAATATATCAATATTAACAATAGGTCTCTTTTTTTGACCCAATTAAACCTATTCCAACTATTTCTATGTGCCGCGTTATTTAAAGGGTTACCTATACACATATTGTACTAATCGGCCCCTGTGAACATTTACCTGATGGCTTTGATCATCTTGTTCTTTACATACCGCATAGTTGTGAGCTGTGATTTCTGAGACGGGGCATATATACTGTGGATGTGTGATCAGCACGGGGCATCTATCCGTGGTCCAATTGGTAGCGCCTGCACAGTGGCTTCATCTGGGTTCAGAATCATAGCGCATGCGGGATATTTTCGATTCAGGACCTGCGGGATAGACTCTCTTTTTTCATCCCTGAGGCCCTGCCGATTGCGCATGCGCAGGGTTGACTACATACACAGCACAGCTGGTAGCGATGTATGTGCAGGTGCGCCGTGGGTCTGGTCTCTGGCGTCCGTGCAAGGACCCATGCCTGCGCAATACGTCTCTAGAACCTCTAGTGGATGTTAGAACAGGAGACATGCGTACTGCACATAGAGGGGACAATTCCTCATGATTACATCAATGGAGGATATACCTCTTGATCAGGGAAGTAGCTATGAATGAATCTTTCCTGATGGGGTATATTAAGAGGGGGAGTAGCATAACTGGATAGACTGCAAATCATGAGCAGGATACCTATCATTATATTGATCCAATTTTTTCTCCTGATGAACCTGAAACCATACGGGGAAACCCGTCGAGGAATGAGGAATTCTTATACTGGACTGGGGAGGCAAGATCTTCAGTTTGAGATGAGTAACCCATATATATTTTTGCTTGACTATTTGTACCTGCAGGAGGTGTAGCGTTATCGGTTCTTACCTCTCTCTTAATGTTTGGTTTTCTGTGGGTACCTGCCTGCGTACCTCAGTTTGGGAATTAATTATTTATTCATGCTTTATGGAGTATTGTCCTTACCTGGAAATTGTCTTTCTAAGTGGAGTAAGTTAATGGACATACCCACATTATAGTAATAGGAGGTGCCTGGGGGTAATGAGGGAACTAATGATTTTTCGTATAAATCTCTAGCCCCATTAAGATACATACCGGGTAGCCTTGGGATTACAGAAATTTGGTAATTTATCTGGTGTACTCCTAATGGTGTATCTTGTTGTTTGTGACCAATGACTGGTATATAAGGGTAGGCTCTTTCTGAGAGACACCTAATATTTGGATCTTTCTTGAGTCTGTGTGTCTTCAAATTAGACGACAGAGCCTACTGCTGAATATTTGAGTATCTGTTTACATTTGCAGCACTAGGTCATTTTTTAATAATAGATGTGTGTCCATTTTTTGCATCATACAGTATCTGGTGTGTGCCTTTAAGGCAACATTTTATTGATATCTATTAAAAGTTATTTTTATGCGTTTTTTTCTGATGTTAGATGTGTTTATATACCCATGAAGTTATTCTGTTTCTGCGATCTAAAAGAACCTACAGCACAACTTTTACATCTGTCACAGAGAACTTAAATGTGTAGTATGGTCTTCTGATAAAAGTCTGCAGTCACATTATGTGACTGGAGACTTCTGAATCTGACAGCCGGCAGTGTGCATACTGTAAGGTATTGCTGGTGAGAGCAGATGGTCATGTGACTACAAGTATGCGATTTACACATTCCAACTAGACGTGCCCGGCTTATCTCAATACTAGTGAAGTGGGATAAACCGGGCACGTCTAGTCAACACGTGACTGCATATGTGCGAATTGCGTTCTTGCAGTCACGTGACCACCCACTCTAACTGCATGTTGTCACGATTCACTATGTGACTGTAGACTTTTATCAGACTGGACAACCCCTTTAAAAAATAGAGAATTACACACAAATGAATAAGCGATGCTGCTCCATCATTTCTCCTCTTTAATATTGTTATTATATCTGCTACAGGACTATAAGCTACAACTATGCATCAGTAATACAATATTGTTCTCTTCTCTGCACATAGTTAAATATCAAATTTATATATTAATTTCTAAACAATGAAGCTCTACACATATTCATCAATATTTAATAGGCAGTACCTTCCATCTAATGTATGAGAAATTTGAATATATGTTTGGAGGAATTATATTTATTTTGTAATGTTTTTTATTTTTATGTTAAATTACACATACTTCTTAAAACTGTAGATACAGATCTGTGGGTCACTTGCACCCCATTTTATTCAAACGCAGCAGTTTATTCTAAATTTCAGCTTGAAACCTCCAATGAGAAAATCCCAGAAGAACTCCATTCTTAGCACTAAAAACTGTAGAGTATTTTCAATGAGGAAATCCATCTGATTGCAGATTATTGAGCAAATCATACTTTGTGGGTTGCCATGTGGGAAGACACATTGGAAATAGAGCAACATGTAAAGGTTTGTCTGAACCCGAATATAAAGCAGTAATCAATAAACCTCAAAGTAAGTAAAAGTCCTGATGAACATTCCATTTTGTACAGATTAGGAACTATGACTCTTTATTAACACATGAAGCGACATCACTAGCTTATCTGAAAAAATCAAAATGACCATCAATCACAAGAAGCCTCAAGTTATCCTCTTCCCCCTACTTGTCTTTGTTGGCCAGGCTGCACCCTCAGGTAGTAACTGTTAGGTGACATTATCACCATCATCAACATCCACTACTGCTGTTTGTCATTCTCCAAGTATGGCTCCTCTTTCTTCGCATTGTCAAATATGCATCCATAATTGTGTGCCAAGGGAACAGGTGTAGAGTCTCAGTCATCAACTCATTTGCCAACTAAACTCTCAACTGGTCAAGTTACTTATGATGTAGTTGGTACTGTACCACCTTGTGGAGTCTGATGCTTTTGAGAAATGATGGTGTAAGCTTGCAGAAAAGGGTGCCTGCTCTTTTCTCTAATGTGCAAGAGAAAGTAAGTCATTCTCTCGAATGTGGTAGGAGTAGACCAGATTGCTGCCTTGCAGATTTGGTCCACTGAGGCATTAGCTCTTTCTGCCCAAGAGGCTGCTATGGCCCTAGTAGAGTGTGCTTTTATACCCTGAGGGGGAACACAGTCTGGGGCAGAGTAGGCTAAGGCTATGGCCATCCTAACCCATCTAGCAATCATGGATTTTGCAGCCCTTTCCCATGGTTTGGCCTCTGAAAAAGAATAAACATGGCCGAGGACTTCCTCCACTGACTCATTACCTCAAGGTATCTCAGGATACACCTTCTCACATCCAGGGTTTTTGGTTCATCACAAAACGAAGGAAGAACTATTTCCTGACTTCTGTGAAATCTAGAACTTCCTTTTGGCAGGAATGCTGGATATGGCCTCAATATCACCCGTTGTTGCAAGATGTTTGCTGACCAATACAGTTTGGAACTCACTAACTTACCTGGCTGAGGTTAGTGCCACCAGTATGAATATTTTTAGTGTAAGCACCCTAATAGTAGTGGTTGAAATAGGTTCAAAGGGAGCCTTTGTAAGGGCATTTGTGGCACCCCAGGAGTCCGGTTGCCACAGTGGCATTGCCTCCCTCACAAGAGGTGATGCCATGCCTGGAAGCAAGCAGGGGTCCCCTAGTCAGGTATACTAAGCATGCAACACTGTCCTGGCTCCAGACAAGCAAGGGGAGTCCCTCCCCTTGGCAACTGGGATCTGGGGGCGGGGTTAGTTAGACTTAGTGTGAGGAGAGCAGACAGGAGTTGAAGTCAGGACGTTGAAGATTAAAGACCTAGGGAGTGGAGCTGTGCGGCAGTTCACCCCTGAGGATAGGGGCACAGAAGAACCGGATACCGGAGTCCGAGGTTGTGGGGCACCGAAGGCCCAGCAGCAGAAGCCGGAGGGCAGGAGACTGCAGGTCTCCTGGCCCCACCAGACGCCCGGAGGCTCAGCAGCACCGCAGGGCCCAGCACCGCCACGTGGGAGCAACGCATCAGCAAGGCCCGAGCTGCCTGCCATACGGGTGAGCACAAGGACGTTGTACTCAGGGACGAGGGCCACAGCACAGCTACAAGTAGCAGGGCCAGAGAGATTAGTGCAAAAGGGAAGGCCTACAACTCCACTTGGCTAGGTGGATTCCTTACTTGCTTCCAGGCTGCCCGGACTTCCACTTCTAGCCAGCACCCGTGTTCCGGTCTGCCTAATCACCGCAAGTAAACATAAGAGGAAACCGCCATTGAGTTGTGGACTGATTATTAACTGCGCCATCACCCCTGCACTACAACTCCCAGGATCACCTATAACATCTACAACATTTCTGCACTGCCCTGGAGCTAAGCTCTACCTGTGGAGAGCCAAACCAACTCTGCTGCATTAAATACCAGCTTCAGAGGACCTGTGCTGCTGCGGCGGCTACCTATAGCCGCATACCACAGGTGGCATCACGAATTGCATACATAAAAACTATAAAATCCCCCTTTTTACTAGGTCACTGCTACTGTGACATCTCCCCAAGCAACGACCGACCCGGCACCGAGTACCTCACGACCCAGGGGGCGCGTCAACTTGGCGTCATGAACAGGATTTACGAAGCCCGGTATAACCGGGTCCTGTGTTCCATAGACTTTACTAAACGGTGTTATCACGTGGTTTGCCGCCCGCCGAGGGGAAGCAGGAGGCCCCGATCCGGAACCGCCGGGTAAGAGATCCTTCCGCCGCAGAGCAGCATACTGGTACGTGAGCAGACGCCCAGGACCTGGCTGAGGTTCACTACGGGGGAGGAAGATGCCCAGCATGGGAGAGGATGCAGCCGCGGGCGCGGCCACCGCCACTGTAATGCCGTTATCAATGCCATATATACCGGGGGCGGCGTGGTTGCCCCAGTACTCAGGGGAGTCGCACACCCTGAACGACTTTGAGGAGAGACTGCGCAGTTTGTTTAAAGTGTACCCCCTGCCTGAGGAGCAAAAAGTCAGCATCCTCATAGGCCAGCTAATCGGTGCAGGCCAGAGAGAGGTGAAGTCCTGGCCGGGCAGAGACAAAGGCACTGTAAAAGAAATACTGGCCCGATTGAAGGATACCTTTGACACCCGCACCGCAGAAGAAATTAAGATGAAGTTCTACGGGTGCAAACAAAGGATGCAGGACAGTGTACGGGACTATGCTCTAAACCTGCAGGAGGCGCTGCAGGCCATCAAACAGGTAGACTCCGACACTGTGTGAGGACAGATTGCTGACAGAGCAGTTTATTGAGGGGCTCCTGTCTGGCGCTCACTGGACACAGCTGCGCATTATGGCTCTGCAAAACCCTGATCTGGACTTTGCGCAATTTAAAGACAGAGCCATCCGGGTGCTGCGAGAATAAACCCCAGGCGGCACTGCATCTCTCCGGCGCCCCGCTATCACATACCACCAGTAGGTGGCGTCCTTTTCCCCAGCACCTGTGGAGGCTGACGCGCAGACCCTAGATAATGATCCATCTGCAGACCTGTGCCTTCAGGTCCAGGAGCTGACCAAAAGTGTGGCTACACTAACCAAAACCGTGCAGGCCATGCAAGTGTCTCCCAAGGAAAAGATCCAGCTGGCTTCCAGTCCAGATGACGTCCCATGGCGACGACAGAGAAGAATTCCACCGACCAGAGGTAGGAACAGCGATCGCTACGACCAGGACGGACAACCCATCTGCCGCCGCTGTCAAAAGGCGGGGCACTACGCAAGATTCTGCCTGTCGTGCTTGATGGCATCCCGATGAACGCACTGCTGGACACTGGTTCCCAGGTGACAACGATGCCATATATCCTTTATAAACGATACTGGACTGACTCACATTACCCGCAGTCCAGATGAAAATCTTAGCATCTATGACAGCAATGGTCAGCCCTTGCCTCAGGTGGGGTATAAAGAGGCGACCATAAAAGTTGGCCGAGTAGAACATCCATCACAAGGAATGATTATTGTTGATACTGATTGCCGAGAAAGTCATCCTATGATAACTATAGGCACCAATGTGATAGAGAATTGTCTTGGGGAAATTATTCTTTTGTTGCAGCAGGTCGCAGAGACTGCCAGTTCCAGTCAGCAGCGAGTTCTGTAGAAGAAGATCAGAGCCCTGATGAAAAGACAACAGGTAGACCTGTCTGGTGGAGAAGTTGGCAGTGTCAGGATGAGTGATCCATTCCCCATTGCAATGCCCCCTAGGAGTGAAATGTTAATATGGTGTCGGGCAGCAATAGGTCTCAGGGGTCAAGATTATCAGGCCCTGGTAGAACCCGTGTACTCTGATAGTAGGCCCACCATCTTGACAGCCAGGGGGGTAGTCGATGTCCGCAAGAGGAGAGTACCGATACGCATCCTGAATTGTGGGGAGAAAGAAGTCCATTTACCCCGGTATGCTACCCTTGCTAAGCTGTTCACTGTCAGTAACAATGCAATAAAGGCAGTGGAACCCTTGCCTCCATCCAAACCAGTGGAGGATAACGGCTCCAAGGGGCAGATGGAGGATTGGTGTCAGAAGCTACAAGTAGGCACTGACTCCACCCCTTTGCACCACAAGCATGGAGTATACCGGGTGGTCCAAGAGTATGAGCGAGTATTCAGCAAACATCCACTAGACTTTGGGCAGGTAAAAGGGATGCACGGATAGGGTGCCGGGCATCCCGCCTAGTCAAATAGTAGGGGCATGTAATAGGATGCTGGCTAGGCACGGTGCCACGAGTGTGTGAATTGCACCCTACTGCAAGTTTCATCTGTGTGCAGTTTTAGTGCTGGGCAATCGCCCCTCCAGTGAGAGTGGGTGAGGGCGATTGTTCATCAGCATTCAGCACCTGTGTTACCTCCTTCTAACAAAAGGGGGCCGGCCGTGTCCTGGTGTGCATTTTTTCTTGAAACCTTGGCTGGTGAGTACCATTGCCTTTTGCTATTTTCTAAAAATTCTGTCTATTGTTCTGGCTATGCTGTCTGCAGGTAAAAGGGGTCCAACATCATATCCCCACGGGAGATCATCCGCCCATCAAAGAGAGGTACCGGCCTGTACCGCCAGCTCACTATCAATGTGGCAAAGGAATGTTACGGGAGATGAAGGAGGCTTGGGTGATCAGAGATAGTTGTAGCCCCTGGGCAGCTCCATTAGTTCTAGTCAGAAAGAAAGATGGTACAATGAGAATGTGTGTTGATTACAGGCAGATTAACCGCATTACACATAAGATTGCCCATTACCCAGAATTGAGAAATCATTAGCTGCACTAAGATCTGCTAATTATTTCTCCACTTTGGATCTCACCAGTGGGTACTGGCAGGGTCCTGTGGCAGAGGCGGACAGAGAAAAGACCGCGTTTACAACACCAATGGGCCTCAGCGAGTTCAACTGCATGCCATTCGGGCTCTGCAATGCCCCAGGAACCTTCCAGCGGTTAATGGAGTGTTGCCTGGGACGCAAAAACTTCAAAACCGTCCTGCTGTACCTAGACGATGTAATTGTCTACTCAAAGACATATGAAGACCACCTGGAGCACCTGGCCGAGGTGTTCGAAACCCTTTCTGGTTTTGGCCTGAAGGTAAAGCCGTCCAAGTGCCACCTGTTGAAGCCCAAGGTGCAGTACCTAGGTCATGTGGTAAGCGCCGAAGGTGTAGCACCAGGCCCTGAAAAAGTCACCGTGATCAAGGACTGGCCAAGACCCTCCACTATCAAGAAAGTGCGGCAGTCCCTCAGGCTGGTAGGCTACTACAGGAGATTCATCAAAGTTTTCACCAAGATAGTGGCACCCATGCAGGACCTCTTAGTGGGCCAGTCCAAGAAGGTCAAAAACCCAAAACCTCCGCTCAAATGGGGTAAACCAGAAGACGAATCTTTCATTCGACTGAAAATGGCTCTTACTGGAGACAAAGTCCTGGCCTACCACGACTATGGCCAACCATTTGTACTCCATACAGATGCCAGAAATGTGGGATTGGGAGCGGTACTGTCCCAGGTACAGCAGGGCAGAGAGAGAGTGATTGCCTACGCCAGCAGGAAGCTCCAGCCCATGGAAAGGAACCCCGACAACTATAGTTCCTTTAAGTTGGAGTTTTTAGCCATTGTCTGGGCTGTAACAGAGCGCTTCAAACATTACCTCGCCTCTTCTAGATTTACAGTCTTCACAAATAACAACCGGCTGACGCACCTGGAAACTGCGAAGCTTGGTGCCTTAGAGCAACGATGGATGGCCCGACTGTCTAACTATGAGTTTACCATCAAGTATCGGGCGGGGCATAACAACACTAATGCTGATTCGCTGTCCAGGATGCCCAACTTGCCAGATGGGGGGGAAGACCTGGAAGAGCTGGAGGAGATAGAGCTACCCGCTTGACATCGTCACGGGGTGACCCAGTGCTCCCACTGTGTGAGGGACAAGCGCTCCGCCAGCAGAGAGGCCACGTTCAACCCATTGCCCCATCATGGATGGGCAGAGACGCAGGATAGCGACCCAGCTGTCCACCTGGTAAAGGATTTGCTGACACAAGCTGACTCACACCCTGATCCAGATGCTCCACAGGAGACCCAACAGTTGTGGAAGGAGAAGGGCAAACTGTTCATCTACGAGGGAAAGCTGTGTCGAAGAAGTATTAACTCCCGGACACACGAACTGGTCTGGCAGGTGGTAGTCCCGAGGCGAGATGCGCCAATGGTCTTAGAAGCGTACCACGATGGAGCAGGACACTTCGGGTGGAAGAAGTTGGAAGTCCTGCTACATGAGGGATTCTACTGGGTTGGCATGAGGAAAGCAATCAAGAGATGGTGTCGAGAATGTGGTCCATGCAACCTGAGACAAAAAGACCGTGATAGCCATAGGGCTCCCCTGCAGCCCATAATCACCAAGCAACCACTTGAACTGGTAGCCTTGGACCACGTGAAGCTAGCCCTAAGCCGGTCAGGCTATGTCTACGCTCTCACCGTAGTAGACCACTACTCCAGATTCTTGGTAGTAGTGCCAGTGAAAGACCAGACGGCTCAGACGGCAGCCAAAGCGTTCCAACAGCACTTTTGTCACCCGCACGGTCACCCTGAACGGGTGCTTACCGACCAAGGTCCAGCCTTTGAAGCAGAGGTGTTCCAGGAATTCTGTAACTTTTATGGCTGCAAGAAAATAAGGACGATGCCGTCTCATCCCCAGACCAACGGGTTGTGTGAGAAGATGAACCAGGTGGTAAGAGACTTGTTGAAGACGTTGCCCTTTGAAGAACGTAGCCTGTGGCCAGAGAACTTACCAGATTTGGTGGACCTATATAACCACATCCCGGTGAACTCCACCAACTGTACACCCGCTTACCTGATGAGAGCAAGACCTGGTAAGCTACCCATCGACTTAGACATGGGAGTCTTAACACCAGAGACGACATCACCAGATGAAGATTGGGATACAGAGCGGCAGCAACAATACCACAAGGTGCAAGAATGTGTTGAGAGAAGTTTGTCCCAGGCAAGACAAAAACAGGAGAAAACTTACAATCAGCACGCACCTGCAGTTCCCTTGTCACCTGGAGAACAAGTACTCAAAAGGAAGAGGCGAGTTCACAAATTAGGTGACCAGTGGGAGGTTAAGCCATACACCGTCCTACCCTCAAATTATGATAACACCAAAGTGTGCCTCATCAGTAAGGATGGAGGAGAAACTTCAGCGGCAGTCTCAAGAGTTCACTTGAAGATATGTCCTGAACAGTTGAAACACACAGAAGAAGATCAAGGCAGCCCTCGACGCACAGAAGAAGTGGAGGAAACGGTCCAGACAGTCCTCGGAGAATTTCCCCTGTCTTGGACGCAAGTGAACAAAGCCATTGTGGTGCCTGTCCTAACCTCTCTCCAAGCGGCCTCACCAGAAGCTGCAGAGGCTCCAGAACATCTGGAAGACCAGTCGGCCTCAGAGACAGATGCTTCATCAGCAGCAGATCAGGAGAATTTACCCTCTGCTAACAGTGAACCTGTCATACCCAGGGTGAGCCAAAGACTTCGTAGGAGATTACCCAGCCTACCGGTGTTACCTCAGACTACCCGTAGTGTAGTTCACACTGAACCCACCACACCAGGGGTAGACTCTAGGGACCAGGGTAGGTCAATGACAACAAATGTACTCCGTAGATCGACCCGGAGTACTAAAGGTCAGCTCCCTGTCCGTTGGAGGAACTAAAGTGTAAGAGGATAAAAGTGTATGTTATATATAGTTGTAACCGTTAAATAGTCTTGGATGTATATATTTGTTAAATTTATAGACAATTGGACCACAGGACTAGGTGTGGTCAGGACAATATTGAAAAATATTTATTAAGTGGCCTAGAAAATAAACCGCAGGCGTGGCTGAAGACCAGGCCCACCGAAAGAATGACCTGAAGCCACGCCCAGGGACGATACACAAAGTTGGTTGATGCGGTTCCCACCAGCTAAATTTCAATTATCCGGAAAAAGACAATCCCCGGAATGTGGCGTAAAGACTAAGCGCCGCAGTGACTGCTATAAATTTTTGTTTGTTTTTTGTAATTTTTGACTTGTACATTGTTTGTAATGTGAATTGTTATTGTTAATTTTAAAAGGTATCCTCAGTCCGGGAGTACTGAAGTTAACTAGGAGGGGAATGTGGCACCCCAGGAGTCTGGTTGCCACAGTGGCATTGCCTCTCTCACAAGAGCTCATGCAATGCCTGGAAGCAAGCAGGGGTCCCCTAGTCTGGTATACTAAGCATGCAACACTGTCCTGGCTCAAGACCAGCAAGGGGAGTCCCTCCCCTTGGCAACTGGGATCTGGGGGCGGGGTTAGTTAGACTTAGTGTGAGGAGAGCAGACAGGAGTTGAAGTCAGGACGTAGAACAGGAAAGACCTAGGGAGTGGAGCTGCGCGGCAGTTCATCCCTGAGGATAGGAGCACGGAAGAACCGGACACCGGAGTCCGAGGTTGTGGGGCACCGAAGGCCCAGCAGCAGAAGCCAGAGGGCAGGATACTGCAGGTCTCCTGGCCCCACCAGATGCCCGGAGGCTCAGCAGCACCACAGGGCCCAGCACTGCCACGTGGGAGCGACGCATCAGCAAGGCCCGAGCTGCCTGCCATACGGGTGAGCACAAGGACGTTGTACTCAGGGACGAGGACCACAGCACAGCTACAAGCAGCAGGGCCAGAGAGATTAGTGCAAAAGGGAAGGCCTACAACTCCACCTGGCGAGGTGGATTCCTTACTTGCTTCCAGGCTGCCCGGACTTCCACTTCTAGCCAGCACCCGTGTTCCGGTCTGCCTAATCACCGCAAGTAAACATAAGAGGAAACCGCCATTGAGTTGTGGACTGATTATTAACTGCGCCATCACCCCTGCACTACAACTCCCAGGATCACCTATAACATCTACAACATTTCTGCACTGCCCTGGAGCTAAGCTCTACCTGTGGAGAGCCAAACCAACTCTGCTGCATTAAATACCAGCTTCAGAGGACCTGTGCTGCAGCGGCGGCTACCTATAGCCGCATACCACAGGTGGCGTCACGGAATGCATACATAAAAACTATAAAATCCCCCTTTTTACTGACGGTCACGGACCGGGTCACCACCACTGTGACATCTCCCCAAGCAACGACCGGCCCGGCACCGAGTACCCCACGACCCAGGGGGCGCGTCACATTTAGAACTAAATTAAGGTCGCAGGGGCCCACCTTAGGACCAGCTACTGGTCTGGATGAAAAAGATGCTTTTATGAACCTATGTGTCCATGGGTGATCAGCAATCTTATGATCAAACAATGCTCCTAAAGCTGGTACCTGAACTTTTAAGGAGCTAGTGGAGAGGCCTCTCTCTAGACCATTTTGGAGAAATTCTAGTATTTGCGTAATGGGGACTAGTTGACATTGGGGGGTCATAACCCGACCCAAATATTCCAGAACTTTATTCTGGATTTTTTCATACTTAAAAGAGATGTAACTTTATTCCTGTTGAACAGGAGAGTTTAAATTAAATCCTGTGAGAACCCCCTGGCTGGTTACAACCCCCTTTCAAGTTCCAGGCAGTCAGGTGTAAGCTGTGAACCTGAGGGTGGGTCACTGGACCCTGGAATAGTAGATCTGGCTTGTTGGGTAGGTCCAGGGGACCGAGACTGACATGAATGTAAACCAGGTCCTTTTCGGCCAAAAGGGAGCAATTAGTATTTCTCTGGCGTTGTCCTCGTGTATCTTTTTTATTACCATGGGAATTAAGGGAAAGAGAGGAAAGGCATATGCTAGGTGAAACTCCCTTTTCTGTAGTAGTGCATCTACCCGGTTTGGCAACTCCCTTGGGTTTAGAGAAAAAAAAATTCTACCTGACAATTTTCCCTGGTGGCAAATAAATCTACTTCTGGAAGACCTCACGCCAAGCAAATTTGCCCAAAAACTCTTTGGTTTAGAGCCTATTCTCCCTGATTGAGCAAATGGCGACTTAGGTAATCAGCGATGATGTTTTTTGATAAGTGACGGCTTGAGAGGAATAAAAATTTTTCTCTGCTATGGAGAATATTCTTTCTACCTCCGACATTAATGCACCTGGTTCCTCATTGGTTATTTATATAGGCAATGCTGTGCTGTTGTCTGATAGAATCACCATGTTTTTTCCTATACTGCATCTCAAGGTTGCCTGTAGTGCTTTTCTGACTACGGTCAGTTCTTTTAGGTTGGAGAAACCGCTTTTTATCTTGGAATCCCGCAGGCCTTGAAAACAAAACCCCTCTAGGCGGGCACCCCAACCTGTCAGACTTGCATCAAGAGATTTTCTGTTTCTGTCCACCACTTTAGCAAGTTTAGAGATCTCATAGATAGTTTAAATTTGTAATCCAGCTGATCTCCTACTGTGGCCTGCACTGCCAGGATCTCCCACTGTAGACTACTTGTGTGGAATTGAGCCCACTGCACTACTGGAATTTTAGCTGTCAGGGATCCTAGTAGGGACATGGCTTCCCTTACTGAGACTATATGCTTTTCCTGAATATTTACAATTTTTTGTTTGATTGTTTGAATCTTCTCTGCCGAGAGGGCATATCGCTAGTGAATAGCATCCAGGTTGATGAACAAGAAAATTTTAATCTGAATAGGCTCGAGTCTTGATTTTTCTTTGTTTAATATCCAACCTAATCTTGATAGGATGGATAGAACTTGTTTGACTGCTATTGCGCATGTCTTTTCTGAGTCTCAGATTATTAGAAAGTAATCTAGGTATGGCACTATTAAAGAAGTTGTCCACTACTTTTTAAGAATCCCCCAATGTATTAACCCAGTGATTATAAGACGTTTTGTAAATACCTTGCAGTGTCCTTCTTGCTTGTGAGCGGTGCTATCACTGGCCGCTCACAGGCATCACGTGACCCCCCCACTGATGTCACGTCAAGTGAGGTGTGACATGAGTGACGCGATCCCCACAAAGGATGCTGGGCTGTGGGCGGGATTACCCCGTGCTGCACACCCAGCATCCACCGCGCGCTTTCCAAATCAATGAGGAGAGGGAAAGTGCATGGTGGATGCTGGGTGTGATGCGCAGGGTAACCCCGCCTACAACCCAGCATCCACTGTGGAACACAGAAGTGAGTCACCCCTGGCTGCAGCCGGAACTTGACGCGACATCATCGGATGTCAGAGCCGGCTGCAGCCGAGGGTCACGTGATGCCTGTGAGCGGCCAGTGATAGCGCCACTCACAGGCAAGAAGGACACAGCCCTTTTTCTTATATAAGATGTCATCTCCGCCACTATCTTGGTAAAAATTCTGAAACTGTAGATGCAAGAGGTCGCCTTGGAATTCTACTGACACCCTGAGATATTTTCGGTGGTCTGGGTGGATCGGGATGTGATAATACGCATCTTTTAAGTATATTACTGCCATGAAATAAAAGGGGTAGAAAGCTTCACCGTTGAACTTAGAGTCTCCAATTTAAATGCTTTCATTTTTATCTAAACATTTAGGGCTTTTAGATTATGGTTCTGTAGGAACCATCTGTTTTTTTATTAGAAATAAATTGCTGTAAAACCCTTTTCTAGTTCTGGCACACTGACTAACACTCACTTGTTTATTAATTGTATGACCTCTGTTTCTAAAGCCATTTGCTTCTTCTTGCCTACACGGGTCTCTATCATCCGGAGTAGGGGAATGGCAGAACAACTTAGTTTTAGGCCTCTGGAAAGAGTATCCACTACCCATAGGGTAGCAGACAGTAGAACCCATTGATGGCAAAACATTTTTAATCTTCCCCCCCCTGGTAATTTGACGTCATTGATGTTCTGGTCCCCCTTTATAGATGGCGGTTTTATTACTTTTTTTTTTCAAACTGCACTTTGCCGCATATTTCGGAGGTCTCATCTTCTGAATCTGGAAGTGGCCACTGAATACACGTGTCGGCGCCCTGCTGACGTCACATCTGGCTTCAACTCTGACCCAGAAGCAGCCGGCACCACGCATGTGACGCGCCCCCTGGGCCGTGTGTGTAGGGGAAATACCCGGAGCCGGGTCTCTGTATAATGCTGGGGGTTGTAGTCTCCGTGGCGGCGACCCGGTCCCGTGGCTCAGGGTGGTCAAACCAGTGGCAGTCTATTTATGTGTTTTTTTATGATTAAATGTCCGACTACGCCACCCGTGGATTGCGATCACTGAGAACCGCCGCTGCGTGGCAGACTGCTGAGGCTGGTGTGGTGTGCACAGCAGAGGGTAGTATAACTCCCCATGGGAGGAGTATAGCCTCAGGGAAGCGTCTGTAGATGGTGAGGGTTGTGGTGCGTGGGCGCAGCAGAAATGACTCAGAATCCGTGCAGTGCGGTTCAGGGTCTTTACTGTTGGTAATGAAGAAGGCCCTGCCGGGAGTACTGGCTAACATTAGAGGCCTGGTGAGTCTGTGAGCGAACAAGAGTCTCCTGGCCAGGTGGAGTTATAGGCCTTCCTGTCTGACTGCACACTTCCTGGCTACCCTGCTGTAGTCGTGTAGTAGCCCACGTCCCTGAGTGTACCGTGTGGTGCTCACCCGTATGGCTGGTGACTTGGGGCCTTTGGTTCCTTCCGCTCCTCGATGGCAGTGCCGGTCCCTTGCGTGTGACTGAGCCTCCAGGCTTTCTATGGCCAGAGGACCTGAAATCCCCTGCCAGGTGGTTTCTGCTGCTGGATGTAGATATCCCCACAGCCTCGGACTCAGGTGTCCGGTTCTCTGCGTCTTCTTCCAGGACGAGCTCTGCTCCAGTCCCTGGTCTTCAGCTCCTGGCTCCTACAGAGCTCCTTGCTTCTCCTCTGTCCCTTCTTTGAAACTAGACTTCTCTCCACCCTCTAACCCCACCCCAGATCCAGTTTATAAAGGGCAGGTTCCTCCCCTCCCTGGACTGTGGCAGGAGGTGTGGCAAGCAATATTGCTCCTGACCAAGAAAACTCATGCTCGATCTCAGACATGGTATTTCTACCACTGTGGCAACCAGACCCCTGGGGTGCCACACATGCACCGTTAGACAACCGGGCACCATTTACTGTTTTCTATAAACTTTATAAAAAATAATAAATTATATGGTTTTGATCAGCTGCAAGTGGTAAGAATACATGTTACAATAAGCCCTATCGCAACATGTATTAGCAGTTGCAACGAGTTAGCATACTTAATTCTACTCAATATTAAAGGGAAACTGTCATATCATTTGTATAATGTAAACTGTTCGCAGGTCACAATTAGTGATGCAATGTGCATCACTAACATGCTTTTTCCATGAAAATCAGTGCTATAATCATTTGCAAAGCCACTTTATATACTTATATCTTACTTGTTCATTCAGTCATAGGGTTGTTCATTACTGTATTCAGTCATGGTGATCACCGCCCACCCAATTAAAATTCTGTCCCCATGTTCGCGGCGACGTCATCTGAATAGTGGATTTCAAATTCCGCACTTACGCACTGTGTAGTCTTATCCACGCTTGTGAGGGTGTTTTTAAGCCATGCTTGCGCATTGTACATCGGGTCCCATGCGTGCGCCGTGAAGAGCGGCTCCATGCACGTGTGCACACAGTCAGTGAAGCTGTGAACTAAACACACCTTCACTGCGCATGACCCGATGGAAAGGGCGGCTTAAAAACACACTGCACAAGCGTGGATAAGACTACACAGTGCAGAAGCGCGGAATTTGAACTCCACTGTTCAGATGACGTCGCCTTAAACACGGGGACAGAAATCAAATTGATTGGGCGGCGACCACCATGACTGAATACAGTAATGAACACCCCTATGACTGAACAAGCAAGTAAGATATAAGTATATAAAGTTGTTTTGGCAAATGATTATAGCACCGATTTTCTAATTGTCACCTGGGGACAGTTTACATTATACAAATGGCAAGACAGGTTCCCTTTAAGTGATATAATTCACATGAAATAATAATATAGTTAATACTAATATTGAGCAGAATATCAGCCTGTTGGTTCGGCCCTCCGCAACAGTCACAGTGTCTCATGTGGCCCCCTTAGGAAAATTAATCGCCCGCCCCTGTATTAAATCATCCTAGTAGAGTCACATGCTGGATGTCCCATCATCTTATAACATTTGATGGTCTACAAGCTGGTAAATTATTGCACCATTTTCACTCTTCATAGAAACACTTAACTAAGAAATTACATATAGAGTGTGTGCTCCTACTGTATATAGGGGCAGCTGTATGTAGGCTCATACTGCATAAAGGGGACTGTGAGTGGGTAAATACTGTATATAGGGGGCTGTATGTGGTCAAATACTGTATTTAGGGACAGCTGGGTGTAGGCTCATATTATATATAAGGAGCTGTGTGTAGGTTCATACTGTATTCAGGGGGCTGTGATACTGTAAAGGGGGGCTGTGTGGAGGCTCATATTGTATATAAGAGGCTGTGTTGATATCACACTGTACATAAGGGGGCTGTGTGGGGGCTTATGCGGTAGCAGTGATGGTACAGAGGACGCAACATATTATTTTTTGGAGAAACCAATGTAATACATTAAGGATCCTAAAGGTGGGCGGCAGAACAAGGTGGAATGCTAGGGGACTGATGACGGTCACAATCTTATAAGGGACGATCAACCTGGGACCCAGTTTCCAAAAGAGAACATTCAACTTAATGTTCCTTGAGGACAACCACACCAAGTCACCAACACATAGGTCCGGACCCATCATACGTCTTATATTTGGACCCCATCTTCCTCAAGTTATCAAGAACCCCTTCTTCTTCAGGTATTCCTGAAGAACAATTTCTATTAAATGAGCTGAACTGAGGATGAAACCCGTATGCCCTGAAGAACAGGGACTTACCAGTACAGTCATGGCCAAAAGTATTGAGAATGAGACAAATAGTAATTTTTCCAAAGTTTACTGCTTCATTTTTTGTAATGTCAATTTGCATATACTCCTGAATGTCAAAGAGTGATCAGCTTAACAGCAATTACTGTACTTGCAAAGTCAATATTTGCCCAGAAAATGAACTTTAACCCCCAAAACACATTTCAACATCATTGCAGTCCTGCCTTAAAAGGAGCAGCTAACATCGTTTTAGTGATTGATCCATTAACATAGGTGTGGGTGTTGATGAGGACAGGGCTGGCGATCAATCAGTCATGATTAAGTAAGAATGACATCACTGGACACTTTAAAAGGAGGCTGGTTCTTAGTATCATTGTTTCTCTTTAGTTAACCATGGTTATCTCTAAAGAAACACGTGCAGCCATCATTGCACTGCACAAAAATGGCCTAACAGGGAAGAGTATCGCAGCTACAAAGATTGCACCTCAGTCAACAATCTATCGCATCATCAAGAACTTCAAGGAGAGAGCTTCCATTGTTGCCAAAAAGGCTCCAGGGCGCCCAAGAAAGACCAGCAAGCGCCAGGACCGTATCTTAAAACTGTTTCAGCTGCGGGATCGGACTACCAGCAGTGCCGAGCTTGCTCAGGAATGGCAGCAGGCTGGTGTGAGTGCTTCTGCACGCACTGTGAGGCGGAGACTCTTTGAGCAAGGGCTGGTTTCAAGGAGGGCTGCAAAGAAGCCACTTCTCTCCAGAAAAAACATCAGGGACCGACTGATATTCTGCAAAAGGTACAGGGAGTGGACTGCTGAGGACTGGGGCAAAGTCATTTTCTCTGATGAATCCCCTTTTCGATTGTTTGGGACATCTGGAAAACAGCTTATTCGGAGAAGAAAAGGTGAGCGCTACCACCAGTCTTGTCTCATGCCAACTGTAAAGCATCCTGAAACCATTCATGTGTGGGGTTGCTTCTCAGCCAAGGGAATCGGCTCACTCACAGTCTTGCCTAAAAACACAGCCATGAATAAAGAATGGTACAAGAATGTCCTCCAAGAGCAACTTCTCCCAACCGTCCAAGAGCAGTTTGGCGCCCAACAATGCCTTTTCCAGCATGATGGAGCACCTTGCCATAAAGCAAAGGTGATAACTAAATGGCTCATGGAACAAAACATAGAGATTTTGGGTCCATGGCCTGGAAACTCCCCAGATCTTAATCCCATTGAGAACTTGTGGTCAATCATCAAGAGACGGGTGGACAAACAAAAACCAACAAATTCTGGCAAAATGCAAGCATTGATTATGCAAGAATGGACTGCTATCAGTCAGGATTTGGTCCAAAAGTTGACTGAGAGCATGCCAGGGAGAATTACAGAGGTCTTGAAGAAGAAGGGGCAACACTGCAAATATTGACTTGCTGCATTAACTCATTCTAACTGTCAATATAACCTATTGGTACTCATAATATGATTGCAATTATATTTCTGTATGTGATATAAACATCAGACAAACACTAATAAAAACCAGAGGCCAGCAGATCATGTGAAAATATAATTTTGGTGTCATTCTCAAAACTTTTGGCCATGACTGTAGATTCATGACAATTATTCACCGCGAATTCAGCTAGAGGTAAGTAAGTAACCCAATCCTTCTGATTCTCAATCACAAAACACCTAAAATAAGTCTCAAGATTCTGATTAACACATTCAGTTTGCCAATTAGACTGAGGGTGAATAGCTGAAGAGAATGATAGCTGGATCCCCAAACGAGTGCAAAACACCCTCTAAAATAAACTGCATCCCCTGATCAGAAACAATATCGGTAGGGATCCAATGTAATTTTACGATCTCTTTGATGAAAATCTGTGCCAAAGTCTTAGTGTTAGATAAAGCGGGTATCGCAATGAAATGTGACATCTTACTGAATCTGTCCACCACCAGCAAAATTACAGTATTACCTGCCGATATGGGTAGATCAGTGATAAAATTGACCGATAAATGAGTCCATGGTCTACTGGGAATCGCCAATGGTTGGAGAGACCCAGACGGACGAGTATAAGAGGTCTTAGAAGGCGCACAGATATTGCAGGTGACTACATGCTCCTAAATATCCTGATGAACCCCTGACCACTAAAAATGCTGAGTAAGGAAATCTGTGGTAGCTTTATTACTGGGTTGTCCGGCCAAGACCGAATCATGATGTTCACTAAGAACTCTAAGATGGAGATTCACAGGTACAAACAGTTTACCTAACAGACAGGCCGCAGGGGCATCCCCTTGAGCCTCAACAACCTCCTTCTCAAGAATGGAGCATATAGACGCAATAACCACCTATTTTTGAAGTATAGGAACCAGTTCACAATTATCTCCACCCCCAGGAAAAGAATTAGTAATGTAATGGCTGTGGTAAAGCAACTTGCACGGCTCTCCAGAGGCAGACACAGGACACACAATTTGGGTTAAACTTCCTGCTGGTTTATTCTGTAGCATAAACTCCTGCAGTGTCCCATAAAAATAAACAGACCCTCTTGGGGTTAACGGGAAAACAAAAGATAAGGTATAACAGAGTCCGATATCAAGCAAGGCTCGGCCCGATCCGGGTAGCACGATAAAGTCGCAGCAAACATCATTTAAAGCTTGCTCAGCCACACCCTCTTTGCCATTCCCATAAAACCACACCCTTTAAGAGAGTTAACACCCCAGCATATAACATGCTGGCAGAAATTTATTAAGTTTTAGTTCACACAGGAGAGCAATTTGAGTGACACATACATCCCCTCATATATGATACCAGTGACTCTGTCACATATTCCCCCCCTCTGCCCAAAGCCGGGGGTTTGGGCACTTTCCGATACCAGGCAGGGAATCCTAGAGAGGGCATCCGCGTTCCCGTGTAACTTCCCAGGCCTATGCTCCACGTGAAAGTTAAAGTCCTGAAGAGCTAGAAACCATCTAGTTACCCTGGCATTTTTACCCCTCGTTGGTCTAACACCAACTTAAACTTCCGGCCTAGTAGGTAATATCTTAGAGTATCTACGGCCCACTTTATGGCTAAAGACTCTTTTTCCACTATTGCGTAGTTCTTCTCACAGGATGAAAGTTCCTGGTTCAGGTAGAGAATGGGATGTTCTTCCCCATTTATCTCTTGAGAAAGTATGGCTCCTAGACCAACCTCTGGAGTGTCTGTCTGGACCACAAACTCTTTCTTAAAGTCTGGTGCGACCAGGACCGGCTGCTCACACAGTGCTAGCTTCAACTGTTGAAACGCGATCTCTGTTTCCTCCATCCACTTCACCATGGTTGATCTGGTGCCTTTTAGGAGATCCGTCAGCGGCGCGGCCATCATGGCAAAATTCGGTATAAACCGCCGGTAATGTCCCACCATTCCTAGGAATGCTCTTACTTGCTTCTTGGAGAGCGGTTGCGGCCAGGTCTGGATTGCCTCCACCTTATTGACTTGCGGCTTTATTTAGTCTCTCCCGACGACATAGTCCAAGTACTTCGACTCCTCTTTCCCAATGGCACATTTTCTCGGATTTATAGTAAATCCCGCCTTTCTCAGCGCATCCAGAATGGACTGCAGTTTAGGTAGATGTCTAGCCCAGTCTGGGCTAAAGACTACAATGTCATCAAGGTAGGCTGCGGCATACTTCTTATGTGGGGCTAGGATCAAATCCATAACCCTCTGGAAGTTGGCTGGGGCCCCCTGTAGTCTGAATGGCATCCAAGTGTATTGAAAGCACCCATCATGTGTCAAGAAAGCCGTCTTCTCCATGGGGACATGGGGATCTGCCAGTAGCCCTTCGTCAGGTCAAGAGTGGTGATGTACCTTGCCTTGAGTTCGTCGATGCGGGGCATCGGGTATGCGTCCCACTTGGACACCTCATTCAGCCGGCGGTAGTCATTACAAAACCTCCACTCTCCATTGGATTTTGGCACGGGGACGATTGGGCTCGACCACCCACTCTTTGACTTCTCACTCACCCCGAGGTCTAGCATTCGCTTCACCTCGTCGGAGATCACCTCCCGGCGTGCTTCCAGAATCCGGTATGGCTTCAAATTCACTCTTACATGTGGCTCTGTCAGCATGTCATGCTCTACCACCTGAGTATACCCCGGCAACTCTCAGAACAACTCCCGATTTCGCTGTAGTAGTTCTCGACACTGTTGCTTCTGGGCTATATAGTACCTGCTATAGTGACCTCTTCCACCTTGCCTTCAGGAGCGGCTCCCAGGCAAAGAGTTTCCACAGGTTCCCAGTCCCGCCACGGCTTGAGCAAGTTCACATGGTACACTTAGTGCAGCTTTCTTCGGCCAGGCTGGTGGACTTTATAATTAACTTCGCTGACTTTCTCCACCACCTCGTACGGACCTTGCCATTTGGCCAGGAACTTGCTCTTGACTGTAGGGATTAGCACCAAAACACGGTCCCCAGGCTGGAACTGCCTCAGCCTCACCGATCGATTATAGACCCTAGCCTGGGCTTCCTGCGCCTGGAGGAGATGCGCTTTCATGATCGGCATCACTTTCACCATTCTTTCCTGCATCTGGGTGACATGTTCAACGATGCTCTGGTGTAGCGTACCCTCGGCTTCCCAGGTTTCCTTAGTGATTTCCAGGAGCCCTTGCGGATGTCGTCCATACAGGAGCTCAAACGGAGAAAAACCGCTAGAGGCTAGTGGAACCTCCCTTCCCGAGAAGAGCAGGAAGGGCAGCAGGTAGTCACAGTCATGTCCATCCTTCTCCACGACTTTCTTGAGCATCGCTTTCAGGGTCTTGTTAAAGCACTCTACTAAGCCATCTGTCTGCGGATGGTACACAGAGGTTCACAGTTGGGTAATCTGGAGGACCTTGCACAGCTCCTTCATTACCTTGCTCATGAACAGGGTCCCTTGGTCCGTTAGGATTATCTTGGGCTGACCGGTCCTGGCAAATATATGGACAAGTTCCCTGGCTACGCATTTACTTGATGAATTTTTTAGCGGCACCATTTCTGGATACCGAGTCGCATAGTCCATGATCACCAAAATGTATTGGTGGCCTTGGGCTGACTTGTCTAAGGGCCTACTAGGTCCATAGCAATCCTCTCAAAGGCGATCTCTATCACCGGCAGTGGAACTAATGGACTACGGAAGTGGGAAGAGGGAGCGGTTATTTGGCAGGTGGGGCAGGACCTACAATAGTTCGGAATTTCTTGGTAACACCCAGACCAATAAAACCTTCTTAAAATCCTCTCCTGAGTTTTCTCAACCCCTAGGTGTCCGCCCAGAACATGTCAATGGGCCATATCCAGTACCCTCCGTCTGTATGGCCCCGGCACTAACAGCTGTTCTACTGTCTCACCGCCCCTTAGTTTAGCCACCCGATATAGCAACTCCCCCTGAACTGCAAAGTGGGGTAACCTGGTATTGGCCCCCGGCTCTTGGGCGGCAACCCCATTACATACAGTAACCAGGTCAAACACCCCCTTTAAGTTCAGGTCCCGATCTTGAGCAGTCAAAAAAGTTCTCTCCAGACACATCTAACTCAGGGAGGTCAGCCTCCTCAGTCACCGTCTAGCCCTCATCACCGGTAAGGATGCACAGTGGGAACTCATCCACTTGAGACTTCGTCGGGGGTTCTTCTCCAGGGACCTGGCTTTTGCCCACGGTACTTATTCCAGTTCCCTTCTCCCAAAAGTCCCAAAATAAAGAAAAATCACGGGCCAGTATGATGGGATGTATCACGTCTTTAACCACCCCGACCTCGTGGGACTGGGCACCTCAGTCTGTTGCCACTGACACTGTGGCCACGGGATAGTCCTTGGCGTCCCCATGAATGCACCAAATGCCCTTAGTTTTGGAAGGGCTCAACAGGTGGGGAAGGGTAGCTATGATTAAGGTCACCAGACTCCCAGAGTCCAACAGTCCAAGCACCTTTACTCCATTAACGGACACGGCGCACGCTTGCAGCTCCTCGCAGGGTCGACAGTCCACACTGCAGGCTGGATAAGCATAATAGGAGACCCGTCTGTCTAGGCTGCAGTTCATGGGCTCGGGGGATATATGACACCTGGTGGCTACGTGTCCAGGGTTGTGACACCGCCAATATCTTTCACAACAGTCCTTGTGGCACCTTCAGTGGGAGTGGGACGCCCCCCAGTGGTGGCTCTAGACCCCTTTCGTGGTGAACCTGCCCCCTTTTGGGTATCCCAGTACGGAGAAGTGACTTTATACGGTTTCTCAAGGGATTTCTCAACCACCTAGTACATCTCTACCAGGCCGATGAAGTCATCTGCGTTCTGGGGATCGCCCTGGGCAACCCAAGTCTATACTGACTTGCGAATCTATCAATCGCCACCCGCTTGACCATCCGGGTCAGAGTGGAGGACTCTGGCTGCAACTACTTCTGAACGAGATGCAGTAGGTCGAACATCGGCGAGCAAGGGGCTTTGTCGCTGGCATACGCCCAGTGGTGGACTCGTTGGGCTCTCACCGCCATATTCACTCCCAGGCATGCCAAGATCTCCATCTTTAGCTTTGCGTATTCCTTAGCATCCTGCTGTGCCAAGTTGTAATACTCCTTTTGGGGTTCACCCGACAAAAAAGGGCCAGAACCTCTTCCCACTGTTCTGGTTGAAGTCTCTCCCAATCAGCCACCCTCTCAAAGACAGAAATGCTTCTATGTCATCCCCAGGGGTCATCTTCTGCAAGGCCCTTCTTACCGCTTTCCTGACTTGGGAGTCATCAGTTGGTCCTGGGGGTGGGTTGGTTGCCCTGCCCTGGATGGCGTCCGCCAGAAGCTGTATCTGCTGTTGCTGCTCCTACTGATGCTGCTGCTGCTCCTTTTGCTGCAACTGGATCTGTTGCAGCAACAGTTTGGTCGTCTCCTGGTGCTGCTGCATGCTCTGCTGGCTCTGCTGCATGCTCTGCTGCAAGTGCTGCTGGTGCATCTGTTGTTGGCTCTGCACCAGGTGCTTAATGAGCTCCTCCATGCTTCCGGACTTCTCTGTCTGGCTGCCGGACTTCTCTGCGTGGCTGGTGGCCTTCACCCAGGACATCAACCGGTCTCTGTGGCAGGTACACGTGTTCCTGGAATCTTGCACGCACTCTCACACCAACTGTGGTAAAGCAACTTTCACGGCTCTCCAGAGATAGACACAGGATACACGGTTCGGGTTAAACTTCCTGCTGGTTTATTCTGTAGCATAAACTCCAGCAGTGTCCCATAAAAATAAACAGACCCTCTCGGGGTTAACAGGAAAACAAAAGATAAGATGTAACAGAGTCCAATATCAAGCGAGGCTCGGCCCGCCGCTCCGGGTAACACGATAAAGTCGCAGTAAACACAAGTTCTCCAGTGTTGTTCTCTAGCTTCACCCAAACACTGCCTGGAGACTTCACTCTCTAGGCCACACACTGCTCAGAGAAAAAAACAACTGACTGGACATTTAAACCTTGCTCAGCCACACCCTGAGGGGAGGTAGGGGAATGACCTCGCACCCTCTTTGCCATTCCCACAAAACCACACCCTTTAAGAGAGTTAACACCCCCCAGCATATAACATGCTCGCAGAAATTTATTAGGTTTTAGTTCACACAGGAGAGCAACCTGACACATACCTCCCCTCGTATATCATACCAGTGACTCTGTCACATGGCACAAAGCCCAGAGTGAATGAAATAAACATCAAAAACATTCAACGTGCCCAAAAATATCCTCTGACCAGTCGCAGATGAGACTGTCTGCCAATAGATCTTAATGGTAGGTGCCGCATAGATGGTCGTTAAAACTGCTATAAGTGTGGTACTTACTTTGATGAAGATCATGCAGCTTCCATTACGGCACTGAACCAGTGGCAAGTATGTTGTGGGAGCGTACAGTGCATGCGCTGGGGGGATTCATAATTCTGCAGTCACACAAGAGTGACTGCAGACTTATAGATTTGGACCAGACAACCCATTTAATGTATCAATAAACTAAAGATTGTAATCCCATCATGTGTGATACAGTCCGCTGAGCCATGTACAGTGGTGGCCAAAAGTATTGGCACCCCTGCAATTCTGTCAGATAATACTCAGTTTCTTCCTGAAAATGATTGCAATCACAAATTCTTTGGTATTATTATCTTCATTTAATTTGCTTGCAAGGAAAAAGCACAAAAGAGAATGAAGTAAAAATCAAATCATTGATCATTTCACACAAAACTCCAAAAATGGGCCAGACAAAAGTATTGGCACCCTCAGCCTGATACTTGGTAGCACAACCTTTAGCCAAAATAACTGCGAACAACCGCTTCCGGCAATCATCAATGAGTTTCTTACAATGCTCTGCTGGAATTGTAGACCATTCTTCTTTGGCAAACTGCTTCAGGTCCCTGATATTTGAAGGGTGCCTTCTCCAAACTGCCATTTTGAGATCTCTCCACAGGTGTTCTATGGGATTCAGGTCTGGACTCATTGCTGGCCACCTTAGAAGTCTCCAGTGTTTTCTCTCAAACCATTTTATAGTGCTTTTGGAAGTGTGTTTTGGGTCATTGTCCTGCTGGAAGACCCATGACCTCTGAGGGAGACCCAGCATTCTCACACTGGGCCCTACATTATGCTGCAAAATTTGTTGGTAGTCTTCAGACTTCATAATGCCATGCACACGGTCAAGCAGTCCAGTGCCAGAGGCAGCAAAGCAACCCCAAAACATCAGGGAACCTCCGCCATGTTTGACTGTAGGGACCGTGTTCTTTTCTTTGAATGCCTCTTTTTTTTCCCTGTACACTCTATGTTGATGCTTTTTCCCAAAAAGCTCTACTTTTGTCTCATCTGACAAGAGAACATTCTTCCAAAACGTTTTAGGCTTTCTCAGGTAAGTTTTGGCAAACTCCAGCCTGGCTTTTTTATGTCTCGGGGTAAGAAGTGGGGTCTTCCTGGGTATCCTACCATACAGTCCCTTTTCATTCAGACTACGACGGATAGTACGGGTTGACACTGTTGTACCCTCGGACTGCAGGGCAGCTTGAACTTGTTTGGATGTTAGTTGAGGTTCTTTATCCACCATCCGCACAATCTTGCGTTGAAATCTCTCGTCAATTTTTCTTTTCCGTCCACATCTAGGGAGGTTAGCCACAGTGCCATGGGCTTTAAACTTCTTGATGACACTGCGCACGGAAGATGCAGGAACATTCAGGTCTTTGGAGATGGACTTGTAGCCTTGAGATTGCTCATGCTTCCTCACAATTTGGTTTCTCAAGTCCTCAGACAGTTCTTTGGTCTTCTTTCTTTTCTCCATGCACAATGTGGTACACACAAGGACACAGGACAGAGGTTGAGTCAACTTTAATCCATGTTAACTGGCTGCAAGTGTGATTTAGTTATGGCCAACACCTGTTAGGTGCCACAGGTAAGTTACAGGTGCTGTTAATTACACGAATTAGAGAAGCATCACATGATTTTTCAAACAGTGCCAATACTTTTGTCCACCCTCTTTTTTAGGTTTGGTGTGGAATTATATCCAATTTGGCTTTAGGACAATTCTTTTTGTGTTTTTTCATTGAAGACAAATTAAATGAAGATAATAATACCAAAGAATTTGTGATTGCAATCATTTTAAGGAAGAAACTGAGTATTATCTGACAGAATTGCAGGGGTGCCAATACTTTTGGCCACCACTGTATCTAATTTTATCATATATAATACTATGTGATACAGTCTGCTGAGCCTTGTTTCTAATCCTATCAGGACACATTCTGTGTATCTAATCCTATCATGTGTGATACAGTGAGGAATGAAGCGCCAACTAACAGAATTAGCAGTACCAGATATCCTCTGTGACACTGTCCACTTCTTGGTATCACTTTACAGTGACCAACAAAATGTCTCTGTACTGTGATCAAAAACGTCACTCTCCCTTATTCTTCTGCAAACGGCCAGAAGGTGAGGGAAGGAGTGATGTCACAAACATGTGAGCACATCCCACTCACATTTACTGCACTCATATTTAAAAGTTGAAAGTATCAAAACTTTAACTTATTTTTCACATTTTTTACCTTTAATATATATATTTTTTTAATTAAAACATTAATACTACTGACGGGACTGTCTGAGTTTATGATATTAATGATGATATTTATCTAAAAAAATAAAAATGACATAAAATCACCTATCTTCATAAATATCAAATTGGCTGGGATCTTACTTGCCCTCACATGTCAGCAGTTTTCAGCTCTAGCAGAGGTCACACAGCACAGCTCAGTTCACTGCATAGTTGCTGTTGCCAAGAACTGCAGCTCAGCTCTTATTCAGTTCAATATGTACTGAGCTGCAGTTCTCAGCAACGATACAGTGATCAGAGATGTGCTGTTCAGCTGCATTTAGTGTTTACATCTGAACGCCACTGGTAGAAACGGCTTACCTGTGGGTGTGCTGAGTGTTAGACACATCTACCAATTTGATACGAAAGATCTAATCCCTAGGGTAGAGGCCCTGTCACACATAACGAGATCGCTAGCGAGATCGTTGATACGTCACGGGTTTTGTGACGCAATAGCGACATCGATAGCGATCTCGCTACGTTTGACAGGTAGCAACGACCAGGCCCCTGCTGTGAGATCGTTGATCGTTACAAAGCTTCCTGGACCATTCCTGAGTCGTTGCACTCCCGCTGGGCAGTGTGCATCGCTGTATTTGACACCTAGCCAACGACCTCGTCAGCGATTCAGAGCAGAGACACGTAGGCGTGCATAAATTGGACTTTTCCGCGCCCCTCGTCCCCGATTGGTGGTCACTACAGCGTTCTCATTTCCGGCCGCGCATACAGAAGGCAACAGGATAGCGATTCCGTTCTTTGTTTCTGACCTCGTGCTTGATTGCAGATCCTAGCAGAGTTCTCCGGGCTGTTGATTGCGGATCCTAGCAGAGTTCTCCGGGCTGTTAATATCCGTTCATTGGACTAGTGCTGATTTTTGCGGATCATTGTAGCGTTCTCCAGCTGTGACTCCGCTTTGAACAAATCAGGCATCTTTAGCGAGGTAGGTATTGTTTGTGGTCTCAAATGCGTTTCCATTTTTGATCCATTTATCGCACATTTACCAATTATCTGCTATCTTTGCTCTTCAGTAAGAGAGGGCTTGGCTTCTATTTGTATATGTATATGCTTTTGCATGGACAGATATTTTAGGGGTCTCATGCATACGCACCTACACAGCACGTTTTCTGTCATGCTCACTAACATAATGGAACATGGTTTTCCATGATATTTTTTATGTACAGTTTTAATACTTGTGTTAATTGTTTTGTTGAAAGTGTTCTCATCTTCTCATGTTATGTTTGCAGTTTGCACATCATGGACGACGGGCAGTGTGCTATTGTGGTTGCTGCATTGCTGGTTGAGGAAGCTCGGCATCAAGATGAGGCACGAGAGCTACAGAGGCGTTCCAAACAAAAGCGTCGCATGTGGACCAGAGAGTGGCTGCAGAAGAGGTCTGAATTGTCCCACATGCAACTTGTAAGAGAGCTTCAGGAGAAGAATCCTCATGATTTCCGCAACTATCTGAGGATGTCAGAGGAATCTTTTAAAGAGTTACTGGAACGAGTTACGCCACGTATTCAACGGAAGGATACAGCGATGCGTGCTGCCATTCCGGCAGATGAAAGATTGGCAGTCACACTGAGATTCCTGGCCACCGGACGCTCACTCCAAGAATTGCATTTTTCTGCAGCCATTTCAAGGCCCATGCTCAGTGTTCTAATCCCGGAGACATGTAATGCAATTTACCACAGTCTACGTAGTTACATACAGTTTCCCAACATGGAGGAGGAATGGAAAAAGATTGCCTCTGATTTTGAGCAGCTGTGGCAGTTCCCTAACTGTGGTGGGGCTTTGGACGGGAAACATGTCCGAATCACTCAGCCACCAAATAGCGGATCCTATTTTTATAATTATAAGGGCTATTTCAGCATCATCATGATGGCCCTTGTTAACGCCAATTACGAATTTATAAATGTAGATGTTGGCATGAATGGCAGGGTTTCTGATGGTGGTGTTTTAGAGCACACACTTTTTGGAGAGCGATTGGACAACTGTGACCTACACTTGCCTCCCAACTCAGAGACTACAGGTAACCTTAAGTTTGTTTTTGTCGGCGATGAAGCCTTCCGACTTCATCCCAATCTTATTAAACCGTTCCCCCAAAAAAGTCTTACCCAGGAAAGAAGAATTTTCAATTATCGTTTGTCAAGGGCACGTCGTGTTGTCGAAAATGCCTTCGGTATCATGGCCAACCGCTTCAGAGTTTTTCACACGCCAATTAACATGAAGCTTACATCAATAGACTCTGTTGTTTTGGCCTGTTGCACGCTTCACAACTTTCTTCGTCGAAATGATGCAATTACGTACTGTCCGCCTGGCTTCGTGGACTCTGTGGACCTAGCCAATGGGGAAGTGGAGCTCGGAGAATGGCGTTCAAATGATCCTGCAATTGTAGGCCTTCAACCAGTGGGATATGGCAGAAACACCCATGATGCGAAGACCAGCCGCGACAACTACTGCCAGTATTTTAACGGTCCTGGTGCTGTTACTTGGCAGCATCAGAACTTATAGTGGGCAACTACTGACAATTATACACTACTTTCAGTTTTGTATTGATTTGTGTAATAAACTGTGTTTAACTTTGCAAAAGCTTTGTTTCTCATTGTTTCAGTAGTAAGGGCCCGTATATACATACGTGTACTACTCCAGGGGCGTACATAGGAATCATGGGACCCCATAGCAGAAGTTATAATTGGGACCCCCCCACAAAAAGAAAAAAAAAAGTAAATAATTGTTGGGGACACAGAAGAGCAGATCTCACAACCTTCCAGCCTTTGCATAGCAACTTTCTTCCTTTCTGAACTCCTAGATTCCTCTTTCATAGCCCCATAAAAATGTGATGCCAACAAAAGTGTCCCCCTTAACACAGTAAGATACCCCGATGGTGAATTCCTCCTTTTTAGCCTCCACATGCACAGTGTAATGACCCTAATGTATCACATGAGCCATGTATGAGGGAGTTGGAGTCGTGGAGTCGGAGTCATGGAAATTGAGGAGTCGGTTTGGCTTGCCGACTCCACAGCCCTGTATAACAGGATGGGAGAGCATATACATATGCATACATATACATAATGCACTCGCTGTGGTCCTCCACACAGTATAATGCAGCCCCCCATAGGGTAAAAGGCAGCCCCAGTCCTCCAGTATTATCAGTACTGACTGATTTACAAAAATATATAAATACATACTTACCACTCCTCATTCCCCGCTGCTTCAGTCTCTGCAGCCTGTCTCTCTCATCACGACAGCAGCTGGCAGCTCCACTGTCTGTCAGCGTGGTGCATCGTAGCAGCGTTGCCGTTGTTTGATTAACCGCCACCCACCGGCACTGTACTCAGTAATGGTTGCGTGTAGTGTGCTGTGCGGCTGTGTCTTGTAGTAATGCCGCAGCAGGGCCGACACAAGCACAATTAAAGGCGCGGCCATGTCTGAACACAGTGGCAGTGGGCGGCGGCGGCAATCAAACAGCGGAGCGTGGGGTACAGAATGGGGGAGACTGCTATGGGGTCCGCTGGCTCACGGGCCCCCTATGGCCACGGGCCCCATAGCAGTTATGTGGCCTGCCACCAATGGCGGTACGCCACTGTTGTACTCATATGTATACATATACATCCATATACACATACATATTCAGATACATAAAAATCTACACCCATATCCACACTTATACACAGATAACTAGATATACACACACATACTCACAGACACAAAAGTATGCATACCTATATAAAAATACAAATACATATACATTCTACTTAAAACCACCTAGACACCAGTGTTCCTGTGTGACCGTCAGACTGGAGACACTGCTGCGTTCTACAGATGACGCATTATCAATACAGCGTCTCCAGTCTGACAGATGCTAATGATTTAGGTCACAGTAGCGTCATCTAATATAAACGCGCGCTTATGGGCGACGTTAATGCGTCGTGGGCGTGGTTACCGACGTTGATGCGTCGTGGGCGGGTCTAACGACGTAGTTGCGGCCTAGCTCATTAATAGCAATATGGCATCCAGGGTGAGAGCATCTCCTTGGGGTGATGCTGAGGTGCGCTACCTTGTGGAGCAGCTGGATGCACTGGATTATGAGTGCCATGTGCACTCTGAACATCCAGTGCTCCATAAACGGGCGGTGCTGCAGAGGATCGGTCGGGGCCTGGTCCGGAGATTTGGGGTGCAGCGCTCTGCTACCCAAATCAGAAAAAAGCTGGCGGACCTGAAGTATAGGTCTGCCGACCGTATCGTCAGCATCCGGTCACAGACTTTGCCCCATCGTGGTGAGTGGTTTTAAAATATGTTAGCACAATATATGGCAGCACATTAGTTACAACTGCAATTACCTTAGGTATCTAATGTTATTTGTTTTCCAGCACCTGCAGCCCCAGAGCCCCCGCGGGAGTCACCTGCAGCCCCGGAGCCCCAGCAGCACTCATCCACAAGTTCGCCAGCATCACTCCGTGATATAGGTGCAGCTTCATCTTACGGTAATGCTTTCACATAAAATATGGTCCATACAACTTGGAAAGTATAGGGCTGTCATGTACTATGAAGTGTTGTGTCTTTCCCTAGCCGGTGATGCCAGGGGATCCGGATGGTCACTCAGCATGTCATCATCTGAGCAAACCGAAAACCGTAAGTGTTAAATAACAAACATGTACCTAATAGGCTGTGTGCCCACGATGCGTTTTTTAAGGCGTTTCTGCAGCGTTTTTTAAGGCGTTTCTGCAGCGTTTTTACAGCTGTGGAAACGCATTAAAAGCGCATGATAGAAGGTCTGCCATGTTCCCCAATGATAATCCGTATGTGCTGTGCACATGCTGCGGAAATTTCCTCTGCAGATTATCATTGCGGAAAAAAACGAAGCACTACCAATTATTTTGCAGAAGGGTTTTTTTTTTGCACCGCCATTGACTTGCATTATAATGCGCCAATTCCGCAATACTGCATCTGTACTTGCGTAATTACCGCGTTCTAATGTGCGGATGGTACCCGGGTGTGGTGCATCGTGGGCACATAGCCTTAATTTGATGAATGTACAGAATTATTGGACTTAACTTTAACAATTACCTCCGTAGAAATCCCAAAATTACACGATCTCCTGGCGTCACAGCGGAGGCTTAGTGAAGAGATCCACCAGCTCGGAGTGATGCTGGCAAGATTTGTGGCAGCCCATGAGCGTCGTGGCAGCCAATAAAAAAAATTTTTTATGTTGTTGATATTTTTTGGTTTGTTGTTATATTTTTTCTATTTTTATAAAAAAAGGTTAAAGTTTATATCCACTGTTGTCTACATTTTGTTACAAGCAAACAAGATGTTTCATCACTCACACCCATTATATGTATGCATCTGTATAGATCAGAGGTCTCAAACACGCGTCCCGCGGGCCGCATGCGGACCCTCCGGCTGCTTCATGCGGCCCGCAGGCACAGACCCCGTAAGTATCGCGGCTCTTTCCAGCAGCCGCCGACATCAGCGCTGTAGTGCAGAGTATTGCTGTGCGGAGACCGGCTCTCTGCACAGCAACACCAATGCCAGCCGCTGGCCTTTCAGAGGCCAGCAGCTGACATCTGCGTCCCAGCGCAGCGGCGTATGACGTCACTGCCATGCGCAGATGTCAGCTGCTGGCCTCTGAAAGGCCGGCGGCTGGCACTGGTGTTGCTGTGCAGAGAGCCGGTCTCTGCGCGGCAATACACTGCACTACAGCACTGATGTCGGCGGCTGTTGGAGAGAGCCGCGATACTTACGGGGTCTGTGCCTGCGGGCTAATTTAGGTTATCAGCTGATGTTGTGCGGGGGCAGGAAAGCCAACTCCGAATACTGTCTGCTGAGTTGTGTATCTAATCCTATCCTGTGTGATACTGTCTGCTGAGCTGTGTATCTAATCCTATTCTTTGTGATACTGCCTGCTGAGTTGTGTATCTAATCCTATCCTGTGTGATACTGCCTGACGAGTTGTGTATCTAATCCTATTCTTTGTGATACTGTCTGCTGAGTTGTGTATCTAATCCTATCCTGTGTGATACTGTCTGCTGAGTTGTGTATCTAATCCTATCCTGTGTGATACTGTCTGCTGAGTTGTGTATCTAATCCTATCCTGTGTGATACTGCCTGAAGAGTTGTGTATCTAATCCTATCCTGTGTGATACTGTCTGCTGAGTTGTGTATCTAATCCTATCCTGTGTGATACTGTCTGCTGAGCTGTGTATCTAATCCTATTCTTTGTGATACTGTCTGCTGAGTTGTGTATCTAATCCTATCCTGTGTGATACTGCCTGACGAGTTGTGTATTTAATCCTATCCTGTGTGATACTGTCTGCTGAGTTGTGTATCTAATCCTATCCTGTGTGATACTGTCTGCTGAGCTGTGTATCTAATCCTATCCTGTGTGATACTGCCTGACGAGTTGTGTATTTAATCCTATCCTATGTGATACTATCTGCTGAGTTGTGTATCTAATCCTATCCTGTGTGATACTGCCTGACGAGTTGTGTATCTAATCCTTTCCTGTGTGATACTGTCTGCTGAGCTGTGTATCTAATCCTATTCTTTGTGATACTGCCTGCTGAGTTGTGTATCTAATCCTATCCTGTGTGATACTGCCTGACGAGCAGTGCGGGGGCAGGAAAGCCGACTCCAAAGTCGGCTTTCACACCTTCCTGCCAATTAATGTTATCAGCTGAAGTTGTGTGGGGGCAGGAAAGCCGTCTGAAGTCGGCTTTCATAGCCGCCTGCTAATTGATGTTATCAGCTGAAGTTGTGTGGGGGCAGGAAAGCCGTCTGAAGTCGGCATGCATAGCCGCCTGCTAATTGATGTTATCAGCTGAAGTTGTGTGGGGGCAGGAAAGCCGTCTGAAGTCGGCTTTCATAGCCGCCTGCTAATTGAGGTTATCAGCTGATGTTGTGTGGGGGCAGGAAAGCCGTCTGAAGTCGGCTTTCACAGATGCCAGCTAATTCAAGAAGAAGAGAGAAGAGGAAAGAATAGGAAAGAATAGGAACATAGTATGAAAAGTTGAAGGAAGACCTGACATGTTGATCCAGAGGAAGGCAAAAAAAAACCATGCTCCGTTTCGGGGAAAAAAATTCCTTCCTGACTCCACATACGGCAATCAGACTAGTTAACTGGATCAACGCCCTATCAAGAATCTAGTATATACAACCTATAATCAGAGTCAGACTCATGGTGCATGGTATGGCAGATCATTGCCATACAGTGCACCATGACTATAACCCCAAAGACTGAAACAAGGGAAGTAGGAAGAGGAGGGGAAGAAGACCAGCTGTGAAGAAGACCAGAGGACACAGGGAGAAGACAGAAGACAGGTGATAAAGCCTGGAGCGGGAAGAGTAGAAGGGGAGGAGGTGATCACCAGCGGAGAGCAGGGATGGGAATAGAGGGTAGGGAATGGAGGGGGGGGAACGGAGATTGGGAAGGGATCGGAGGGCAGGGGTGAGGGGTCCCACCCTCGGGAAGAGGTAAAGCAGAAAATAAGACAACAAAAAAAACATTTTTATTTCAATCAGGGTGAGATCAGAGGGCAGGGGTAAAGTTAAAAAAGAGGACAATAAAACATTTTTTTTATAAACAAACAAAAATGTGAACAATTTTAACAATTTAAATAAGTATTAAATTAACAATATTTACAAAATGATAACAAAAATTGAAATTAAACATCACTACAGTTCTTCATATCGATTGCCTGTATTTGTGTATCCATGCCTGGGGGAAACAAAAGAATCCGAACACATGGGATACTGTGGGGGGGGGGGGGGCAATGTTATGTTCTGCTACCAGAGCTAAGGAAAGAGAGGAGATCTGTCCCTACGATAGAACTCAGCTTAATCCCTACGATGTAACAGGGGACCTGATCCTGCGATCAGACCTGCTAAAGTCCTAAGCTAGTCTGTACGGAGACCTATAGATGTGGGGAAGGAATCCCTACAAGTACTAAGGACTGGGAGGAAAATGGGACACCTCCTAACAGAAATAGTAGCAGACAGACGAACAAACAAAATATATAGAACATAGAGGTCCGTAGACCAAGCAAACTAACAGAGTTAGATACAGAGCACAGGCTAGCTAGAAAGTAGTTAAACAATGAAGTCCAGCAAAGCCAGAAGGGCGGAGCAGGATTAAATAGGCCAACAAGGTCATGTGACCAGCAAAGGAAAAAACCTAAGAGCAAGGTTCTAACAGGCAAGGCTTTGTGGATGCCGGATCCTCTGCACTGGTGTGCTGCGAAGTGGGTCCGGCATATGGGTCCAAGAATGTTGTTGAAAAGGGCCAGGGTCCATCAGAGTATGTACAGTAGAAGTTTCATTAAGTTCACCGGCTGCCGCTTTATTTAAAGTCTCAAACATGACCCTTTCTGCGTGCGCCCTCTGTCGGTCATCCAGCCTCTGTAGTCTCTCGCCAGCAAATGTTGCAAAGCTGTCCCGCTTGGCCTGGGTCTGCAGCAGTAGAATCTTGTTCGCCAGAGATATTAGATCTGGCGATGGCGGCAAGCTGGCCTTTCTTTTCCTTGATTTTCTTTGTCGCCGAGGCACAAGGTCTTCACTTGTAGAGGCTATAGGGTCTTCATTCGCCGATGCCATAGGTTCCTCATTCCTTGACAGCACACTCGCCTCCTCCATACCACGTTCCGTAGCCGGGATGTCGTCATCTTGCCGATGGTGCTGTGGGAACACAAAATTAAAGTTAAGATTTGGTTACAACATCCAGCAGGTATGTTATGACCAGCATGGGTACACGTGCACTAAAAAACATATATGAGGGGCGGCTAAAGTATGGCATGTACATTGAAAGTATAAATGCTATTTACAGGGAAGCAAAGAAGGTACTTACATCTTCAACAGGGGAGTCAGTCCGGATGTCGGGGTCTTCTTCCGGGGTCGGCCGCATCGTACACGCCATTCGCCGAAGTAGCTCCTGGTCACGGGTGAAGGCAAGCAAGTCATAATACCATAATGTTGGCACATAAACCTCATCTGTGCCGGTACCCGACTTCTTTGACTTCTCCACCCGGTTGAGTTCTTTCTTATATACGGTGCGTAGACCCTGGATCTTTCTCTTCACCAGCTCTTCATTCACCTTCTCGTTGGGGCCATGCCTTTTAAAGAGGGCAATCAATTGCTTGTATGCCTCCCTCTTTTTCTCTCTATTGCAGTAGTCTGTTGATTTTATTTGCCAAAGGCACGGCAGGGAACGGTAGAGGTCAATCATTTCCCTCACAAACTCTTCACCTTTGAAAGCCATCTGAAAAAGGATAGCATACAGTGAGCATACATAAAACATTTTAAAACATAGTAAAAATACTGCACACCATTTGTTGACCCCCTTAAAAATGGCCTCCAATGCATAAGCAAATGTATACTTGTTGGGTGTGGCAAAAATCCACTAAAATAACTTACCGTGTAAACAAAGCAATATAGCTGCCTGAAGAACCCAAAAATTGATTTTGAGTCACAGCTGAAGAAAATCCACAAATGAATGGAATCACAGCTGTAGAACGCTACTAGGATCCAAAAATCAGGACGCTGACAAGGCTTCAACAAATCCCAGATGGACGAATTTTGCCCGGAGAACACTGCTACGATCCGAAAGCAGAGTGCAGATAGGAACAAAGGAACGGAATTGCTGCAACGTCGCCTTATTTTAAACCTGCCACCAATCAGAAAGCAGTAGCGTCCACCAATCGGAGATGAGGGGGCGCGGAAAGGTAATTTTATGCACGCCTTTGTGACACAGTACAGTCCCTATCAAGGTGTGGATCGTTGAAATAGCTGCTGTGTGAAAGCGCCCCAACGACCAACGAGATCGTTGGTAAGATCGCTGGGGCGGCCGAGATCGTTGGCAAGTTCTACATGTTTGACAGCTCCCCAACGATCTCTCCAGCGATCTCAAAACCGTGACGTAGTAACGATCTCGCTAGCGATCTCGTTATGTGTGACAGGGCCTTAGGTCACCAATATCATAAGCCAAGATAGCCCATTTGAAGTGTTGATGGTCATACTGTTAAATGATATCTGTGTACAACTGTTGCTTATCTAAGAGTTAGTCGAATTAGGCTATGTTACCACGATGAGCTTTAGCTGAGTTTTTGATGCTGCAGAATTTCTGCCCCATTTCTGCAGCTATTGTTTAAATTAGGTTACTTGCGTTTTTTTAACATGCGTTCTTATCATGTTTTTGACTCTGCGATTTTTGCCCTTTTTTGATTTTTAAATAAAGTTGATTTGTTTTTAATTCTTCCTAGTATTTAACTTTGACAAAACTTTACTGACATACTTAGGTGTGGATTACATGGGTTTTTATATGTTTCCACTGTGGAAAGGCACTAAAACCGTTTTTTTACCAGCAGATTTTCCGCTTCTAATACAAATCTATGGGGAAAATCGATACATAAAACTCAGTGTGCCTGCAAAAGAAACTGACATGCTGCGGATTTGAAACACGCACCACAGGTAAATTTATGCTGAGAAAATAAAGCACAGTGGGTATGAGATTTCTATAAATCCCGTCCACTTTGCTAGAATTGTAAGACGCTGCATTTTTAACGCAGCAAATATACGCAGCGTAAAAAACGCACCAACATCTCATCATGGGAATGTAGCCTTAGAGTATGAGGGGAAAGAACAATGTAAATTCACTAGTGATGAGCGAGCATGCTCGCTACTGCTCGGTGCTCGCCCGAGCATCTCACTGCTCGAGATGCTCAGCGCTTGCTGAGTATTTCCGGGGTTGCTCGGCGGGAGCTCGGGTCCCCTCCCTGCATGTTTGGCGCTCTTTACAGAGCCAATGAACATGTAGGGATTGTCTGCCACTCATTGTTATGCCGCAGCCATGTTGGTTGTGGCGTTACAGTGATTGGCTGACTGCACAGCGTCATCATGTCTATATCAGACCTGGCTCCACCGCTCTCGTCACAGTCACTCTGGAATCAGACCGTGTACGGAGAGATGCTGCTGAGCTAGGGAAAGATTTGCTTGTTTCTTGTTAGTGTAGGTACAGTACAGACCAAAAGTTTGGAAACACCTTCTCATTTAAAGATTTTTCTGTATTTTCATGACTATGAAAATTGTACATTCACACTGAAGGCATCAAAACTATGAATTAACACATGTGGAATTATATACTTAACAAAAAAGTGTGAAACAACTGAAAATATGTCTTATATTCTAGGTTCTTCAAAGTAGCCACCTTTTGCTTTGTTGACTGCTTTGCACACTCTAGGCATTCTCTTGATGAGCTTCAAGAGGTAGTCACCGGAAATGGTCTTCCAACAATCTTGAAGGAGTTCCCAGAGATGCTTAGCACTTGATGGTCCTTTTGCCTTCACTCTGCAGTCCAGCTCACCCCAAACCATCTCGATTGGGTTCTGGTCTGGTGACTGTGGAAGCCAGGTCATCTGGCGTAGCACCCCATCACTCTCCTCCTTGGTCAAATAGCCCTTACACAGCCTGGAGGTGTGTTTGGGGTCATTGTCCTGTTGAAAAATAAATGATGGTCCAATGAAACGCAAACCGGATTGAATAGCATGCCGCTGCAAGATGATGTGGTAGCCATGCTGGTTCAGTATGCCTTCAATTTTGAACAAATCCCCAACAATGTCACCAGCAAAGCACCCCCACACAATCACACCCCCTCCTCCATGCTTCACGGTGGGAACCAGGCATGTAGAGTCCATCCGTTCACCTTTTCTACATCGCACAAAGACACGATGGTTGGAATCAAAGATCTCAAATTTGGACTCATCAGACCAAAGCACAGATTTCCACTGGTCTAATGTCCATTCCTTGTGTTCTTTAGCCCAAACAAGTCTCTTCTGCTTGTTGCCTGTCCTTAGCAGTGGTTTCCTAGCAGCTATTTTACCATGAAGGCCTGCTGCACAAAGTCTCCTCTTAACAGTTGTTGAAGAGATGTCTGCTGCTAGAACTCTGTGTGGCATTGACCTGGTCTCTAATCTGAGCTGCTGTTAACCTGCGATTTCTGAGGCTGGTGACTAGGATAAACTTATCCTCAGAAGCAGAGGTGACACTTGGTCTTCCTTTCCTGGGGCGGTCCTCATGTGAGCCAGTTTCTTTGTAGCGCTTGATGGTTTTTGCAACTGCACTTGGGGACACTTTCAAAGTTTGCCCAATTTTTCGCACTGACTGACCTTCATTTCTTAAAGTAATGATGGCCACTCGTTTTTCTTTACTTAGCTGCTTTTTTCTTGCCATAATACAAATTCTAACAGTCTATTCAGTAGGACTATCAGCTGTGTATCCACCAGACTTCTGCACAACACAACTGATGATCCCAACCCCATTTATAAGGCATGAAATCCCACTTATTAAACCTGACAGGGCACACCTGTGAAGTGAAAACCATTTCTGGTGACTACCTCTTGAAGCTCATCAAGAGAATGCCAAGAGTGTGCAAAGCAGTCATCAAAGCAAAAGGTGGCTACTTTGAAGAACCTAGAATATAAGACATATTTTCAGTTGTTTCACACTTTTTTGTTAAGTATATAATTCCACATATGTTAATTCATAGTTTTGATGCCTTCAGTGTGAATGTACAATTTTCATAGTCATGAAAATACAGAAAAATCTTTAAATGAGAAGGTGTGTCCAAACTTTTGGTCTGTACTGTATACCAAACTACACTGCTCAAAAAAATAAAGGGAACACTCAAATAACGCATCCTAGATCTGAATGAATGAAATATTCTCATTGAATACTTTGTCCTGTAGAAAGTTGAATGTCCTGACAACAAAATCACACAAAAATCATCAATGAAAATCAAATTTATTAACCAATGGAGGTCTGGATTTGGAGTCACCCCCAAAATTAAAGTGCAAAAACACACTACAGGCTGATCCAACTTTGATGTAATGTCCTTAAAACAAGTCAAAATGAGGCTCAGTATTGTGTGTGGCCTCCACCTGCCTGTATGACCTCCCTACAATGCCTGGGCATGCTCCTGATGAGGTTGCGGATGGTCTCCTGTGGGATCTCTTCCCAGACCTGAACTAAAGCATCCACCAACACCTGGACAGTCTGTGGTGCAACGCGACGTTGGTGGATGGAGCGAGACATGATGTCCCAGATGTGCTCAATCGAATTCAGGTCTGGGGAACGGGCGGGCCAGTCCATAGCTTCAATGCCTTCATCTTGCAGGAACTGCTGACACACTCCAGCCACATGAGGTCTCGCATTGTCCTCCATTAGGAGGAACCCAGGGCCAACCGCACCAGCATATGGTCTCACAAGGGGTCTGAGGATCTCATCTCAGTACCTAATGGCAGTCAGGCTACCTCTGACGAGCACATGGAGGGCTGTGCGGCACTCCAAAGAAATGCCACCCCACACCATTACTGACCCACTGTCAAACCGGTCATGCTGAAGGATGTTGCAGGCAGCAGATCGCTCTCCACGGCGTCTCCAGACTCTGTCACATCTGTGACGTGTGCTCAGTGTGAACCTGCTTTCATCTATGAAGCACACAGGGCGTCAGTGGCGACATTGCCAATCCTGGTGTTCTGTGGCAAATGCCAAGCGTCCTGCATGGTGTTGGGCTGTGAGCACAACCCCCATCTGTGAACACCGGGCCCTCATACCACCCTCATGGAGTTGGTTTCTAACCGTTTGTGCAGACACATGCACATTTGTGGCCAGCTGGAGGTCATTTTGCAGGGCTCTGGCAATGCTCCTCCTGTTTCTCCTTGCACAAAGGCGGAGGTAGCGGTCATGCTGCTGGGTTGTTGCCCTCCTACAGCCCCCTCTACGTCTCCTGGTGTACTGGCCTGTCTCCTGGTAGTGCCTTCAGCCTCTGGACACTATGCTGACAGACACAGCAAACCTTCTTGCCACAGCTCGCATTGATGTGCCATCCTGGATGAGCTGCACTACCTGAGCAACTTCTGTGGGTTGTAGAGTCCATCTCATGCTACCACAAGTGTGAAAGCACAACAAACATTCAAAATTGACCAAAACATCAGCAAGAAAGCATTGGTACTGAGATGTGGTCTGTGGTCCCCACCTGCAGAACCACTCCTTTATTGAGTGTGTCTTGATAATTGCCAATAATTTCCATCTATTGTCTATTCCATTAGCACAACAGCATGTGAAATTGATTGTCAATCAGTGTTGCCTCCTAAATGGATAGTTTGATTTCACAGAAGTTTGATTTGCTTGGAGTTATATTCTGTTGTTTAAGTGTTCCCTTTATTTTTTGAGCAGTGCATATTAGAGACACATCTCCATCTCAACAAACAGTCCTTCTCAGGACTAATCCATCTGCAGAGATATCAGGCAGGCAGTGTATATAGGCAGGCAAGCAGTGTATATAGCAGACTGCAATGCATAGAGGCTCCATTCCAGTTTTATCTGCTGATGCTGCTGTTAGATATTTCTAGACATAGGCCGAGGTCTCAGGGGCCAGGAATATTTTTTTTGGATCTTAATCCTCATTATTTGCTTAAAAAGCAATCCAGAGAACACAGTTTTTCTGCGCCATTTGCTTGTTGGCACTGCAGAATACAGCCAGGTCCTTTCCATATTACAGCACTAAAAATCCAGCTATTTAAAACTGTGGTTTGTCCGTCACACAGATCACATATAATTGCGCTGAAAATACTGTCATTTCTGGCCTCCATTAAAAATTTGTTTCAGTGTGTCAGTGAAACTATTGACACCAGTTTGCTGTTCAAAATAGTTATCTACAGGCCAGGTATTTAAAACTGTGTTTTCTCCGTCACTCGGATCACATGTACGTTTTCAGAAAATACTGCCATTTCTGGCCTCCATTAAAAATTTGTTTCAGTGTGTCAGTGAAGCTATTGACACCAGTTTGCTGTTAAAAATAGTTACCTACAGGCCAGGCATTTAAAACTGTGGTTTGTCTGTCACACGGATCACATATAAGTTCGCTCCAAATTCAGCCATTTGTAGTGCGCATGGAAGATATTATCCTCCATTTAAAATGGGCAAGGCACGTGGCAAGAGACGGAGATCTGGACGTGATGGTGATGGTGCATGCAGAGGCCGAGGCCGTGGGCAAGCTAAAATTGTGCCACAACAAACACCCACATCTTCTCGCTCGACCTTCCTGACCCAATTAATAGGGGACTGCAGAAAACCACTATTGAACACAGAGCAGTGTGGAAAGGTTATTGGTTGGATTGCAGATAATGCTTCCAGTCACTTAGCCAGCACCACCACCACCCTGTCTTCCACGCGGTCAAGTCTCAGTAGCTGTGAGTCTGGACCGCATATTCCTCACCCTGATCTTCCTTCCTTCCACCATGCCGAGTGCCCGGAGACAACTGATCCCACACTTGGACACTCCGAAGAGCTGTTCCATTTGTAGATTCTGGCCTCTCGCCCGGTCCACTTGAAGCGGGGCAAGAGGAGATTGCATGTAGCGATGCCCAAATATTTGAGCAGCCACGGTCACACGAAGGCGAAAGTCAGAAAGTCAGGAGGAGGACCAGGGTGCGGAAGTGGAAGACAAGGTGTTGAATGATATAGTAACTGACCCAACCTCGCAGGAGGACATGCAGAGCGAGGACAGTAGCACACAGGGGGAGTGAGGCAGAGCACCCCAACAAGCAGGAAGAAGCAGTGTGGTGGCCGCAGAAAGAAGGAAGGCAACCGTTCCCCGTAACACCAACACGAAGGAAGTTGCCAGTACAAGTATTAGGTCTTCCCGAGTCTGGTTGTTTTTTAAAGACTCTGCCGATAACCCCCAAAAGGCCATTTGCACCACCTGCCAGGCCAGCATCAGCAGGGGTGGCAAAATTACCAGCCTGACCACCACCAGCATGATCAGGCACATGGCAGCAAAGCACCCGACTTTGTGGGCCGAACCCCAGGGTCCCAGCGCAAATTCAAGTTGTCCATACCCCAGTCCTTGGAACAGAAGCGCAAATACGCAGCCAACGCTCCACAGGCCACACTACTAAATTCTCACATTTCGCGACTGCTTGCGCTAGAAATGTTGCCTTTCAGGCTTGTGGAGACGGAAGCATTCCGCAACTTGATGGCAGTGGCCATCCCTCAGTACTCGGTCCCCAGCCGCCACTATTTCTCCCAGCGTGCCATTACCGAATTACACAAGCACGTGTCCCAAAACATTAGCTGTGCCCTCAACAACAGTTACCAGGAAAGTCCACCTAATCACGGACACGTGGACAAGTGCTTGTGGGCAGGGATGGTACATCTCGCTGACGGCACACTGGGTTAACATACTGAAAGCCAGGACCCAGTCGGACCTTGGGACGGAACACGTCCTCCCGATGCCAAGGATTGCAGGCCCTAGGTCAATCAGGGTTGCCCCCACAGTCTACAGCTCCTGCACCTCATCCTCCTCCTCCTCTTCAGCCTCCATCTCCGAAATGACCACATCAGTCACAAGCTGGAAGCACTGCAGCACTGCCTCGGCCAAGCAGCAACAGGCTGTGCTGAAGCTAATATGCTTAGGTGACAAACTGCACAATGCTGAAGAGTTGTGGACAGCTCTGAAAGAGCAGGCAGATCTGTGGCTCACACCGCTGAACCTACAGCCAGGCATGGTCGTGTGTGACAATGGTCGGAACCTGGTGGCGGCTCTGAGGTGAGGCAAGCTCACACACGTACCATGCCTGGCCCATGTGCTTAACCTCGTGGTTCAGCGGTTTCTCAAATCCTACCCGGAGCTGCAGGATCTGCTTGTTAAAGTACGCCGCCTGTGTGTCCATTTTAGAAAGTCACCTACAGCTTCCGCCGCCCTTGCTGTGTTTCAGCAGCGTTTGCAGCTTCCGGCTCACAGACTGGTGTGTGATGTCCCCATGCGTTGGAACTCTACACTGCAGATGTTGGGAAGGATTTGTGAGCAAAAGAGGGCAGTTATTGAGTACCAGCATCAACAGGGCGGTCGGTATTCGGTTCAGACTCCACACATAAGATCTCAGGAGTGGACATGGATGTCAAACATATGTACCATCCTCCAAAACTTTGAGGACTCCACCAAGATGGTGAGCGGCGATGACGCCATAATTAGCGTCACCATCCCGCTTCTCTATCTTCTGAAACGCTCTGCTCACAATCAAAGAGGATGCATTGCAGGTGGAGCACGATGAGATGGAGCAAGGAACCATACAGGGTGATTACACACAGCCCAGCCTCATCTCATCCCAATGTGGAAGAGGAGGAGGAGGAAGAACAGGAGCTAGTTTCATGCGCTATAGACGGTACTACCTGCACAACTGTCATACCGTCTGTTCAGCATGGATGGCCTGAGGACAGAGAGGAGGAGGAGAGCATGGTCACTCGTCCTCTTGGTGAGGACATGGAAGTCTTTCCTGTTAGCAGTCTGGCACGCTTGGCTGAGTTTATGTTACGCTGCCTTTCCCATGACTCTCACATTCTCAAAATTTTGGGAGACAGTCATTACTGGCTGGTGACACTTCTAGACCCACACTACAAGGAGAACTTTATATCTCTTATTCCTGAGGCGGACAGGTTTACAAAAATGGGGCAGTACCAGAAGGCCCTGGTTGCAGAACTATTAAATCCCATCTGGAAATGCTGGCGGCAGAGGTCACAGTTCGTTGGACAACCAAGGACTACAGGCGAGAGAGACACAACTCCAATCCAGCAGAGGCAGGGGAAAACTGTTAAAGTTCTGGGAGAATTTTCTCAGCCCCTCCCATCGCACAGGCCCTGAGGCGCGGGGTACTGTCACAAGGAGTGCAAAGTTTGGGAACATGCTGAGGGAGTACCTTGCCGACCGTACTAACGTCCTCCGTGATTCCTCTGTGCCTTATAATTATTGGGTATCCAAGCTGGATACATGGAATGAACTGGCTCTCTACGCCTTGGAGGTCCTGGCCTGCCCTGCCACTAGCGTTTTATCAGAGCAGGTTTTTAGTGCCGCTGGTGGAATTATAACTGGTAAGCGCATCTGCCTGTCAACTGAAAATGCTGACAGGCTGACTCTAATAAAAAGGTCCTGGATTGGGCCAGACTTCTCAACACCACCGAATGATAGCAGCATAACATAAACTCAAATCCAGTGTCTTTTTTTGGGAGGTGTATTCCCATGCACCTTTTCACACCAACAAATGGGTATAAGCTTCCTGATTTTGGCTATTTGCTCTTGTCCTCCTCCTTCTCCTCATCCTCATCCTCCACCACCATATCACCAGGGTGACCGTGGTCCGTGATGCAACACCAACATAATTTTTTAAAGGGTGTTTATGATGCCCGTAAAAAATTTTTTTATACAGTATGCTCATATATAGCCCCCAGGGGTAAATGTTTGTCAGCCCATACACTTAGTGCATGGGCATTACAAGTATAGGAGACCTTTCTAATGGGAAAATTTTTTCATGAGACCCTCTACGTCTCTTCCAAGGGGCACTGGAGTGCCTCACAATTTTTTTTCAGCCTTTGCATTCACTGCATAGGCCAACACTATGGGAGACCCACTTCCTAATAATGGGAACATTTTTTCATGAGGCCCTCTATGTCTCTTCCAAGGGGCTTCGGAGTGCCTCCCAATTTTTGGCAACCCTTGCATTCACTGCATAGGCCAACACTATGGGAGACCCACTTCCTAATAATGAGAACATTTTTTCATGAGGCCCTCTATATCTCTACCAAGGGGCATTCGAGTGCCTCCCAATTTTTGGCAGCCCTTGCATTCACTGCATAGGCCAACACTATGGGAGACCCACTACCTAATAATGGGAACATTTTTTCATGAGGCCCTCTACGTCTCTTCCAAGGGGCATTGGAGTGCCTCCCAATTTTTGGCAGCCCTTGCATTCACTGCATAGACCAACACTATGGGAGAACCACTTCCTAATAATAGGAACATTTTTTTATGAGGTCCTCTAAACTCCACGTCTCTTCCAAGGGGCATTGGTGTGCCTCCAATTTTTTGGCAAGCCTTGCATGCTTTTTTGTGAGTCCGTAAAAGTGGCATAATATCTCTGACAACATTGTTGACAGCAGTGACCTGGGAGTCAGAAATGCTTCCAGGGGTCTTCCTCATGCTGTTGCCATGCCATTTGAGCACTGTTCCCATTGATTTGGGCAATTTTAGGCCCTCTGCAGACCGCCGGAAGGAGCCGCCTGAAAAATGCTTGAGTTTCCCATAGACTTACATTGGGCTCGTTAATCGGGTCGAGCACCCGAGCATTCCAATGTGGTCAACCCGAGTAACGAGTACCCGAGCATTTTAGTGCTCACCCATCACTAAAATTCACCTAAAATTAATAGATTACAGCATGGGCGTACCCACCGTGGGGCAGCTGCCGCCCCCCTAGAAGCAGGCAGGCAAGCCGCACACCAGGGCCGGCGTCAGCACCCGGCGCACCCGGGCAAATGCCGGGGCCCTGAGCAGGCGGGGGGGCCCCTCACCATCAGCGCCAGCTCCCCCCCGCTTGCTCAGGGCCCTGGCACCCGGCACAATACTTACCCCTCCCCGTGCCTCCGCAGCAGCTCCTGTATCCTCTGCGGCTGCTGCACTGTGATGTCTCAGGTCAAAGGGCGCGGTGACGTCTTTACACCGCGCTCTCTCCTGAGCAGTCACAGCGCAGAGCGGGATGAGGTCGGTGATGCTGGAGTCCGGAGCAGCAGCAGGTGAGATGTGAGGTGAGTATTTGATTTTTTTTTTTACTATATGGAGGCCTGTGGCAATATAAGGGAGGGGGGTGAGGTGGGTGTGTGTGACATCCTGCATGGGGCATTATAAGGATAGGGGGGTGACATCCTGCATGGGGCATTATAAGGGGGGGGTGACATCCTGCATGGGGCATTATAAGGGGGGTGTGTGACATCCTGCATGGGGCATTATAAGGGAGGGGGGGTGTCATCCTGCATGGGGCATTATAAGGGGGGGTGACATCCTGCATGGGGCATTATAAGGGGGGGGTGACATCCTGCATGGGGCATTATAAGGGGGGGTGACATCCTCCATGGGGCATTATAAGGGAGGGGTGTGTGACATCCTGCATGGGGCATTATAAGGGAGGGGGGTGACATCCTGCATGGGGCATTTTAAGGGAGGGGGGGTGACATCCTGCATGGGGCATTATTAGGAAGGGGGGTGTCATCCTGTATGGGGCATTATAACGTGGGGTGACATCCTACATGGGGCATTATATGGGGGGGAACAGCCTGCATGGGGCATTATGTGGGGGGCAACAGCCTGCGTGGGGCATTATGTGGGGGGAACAGCCTGCGTGGGGCATTATGTGGGGGGGGAGAGCCTGCATGAGGCATTATGTGTGGGGAACAGCCTGCATGGAGCGTTATATGGGGGCTAGTATTCTGTATGGAGCGTTATATGGGGGCCAGTATTTTGTATGGAGCGTTATATGGGGGCCAGTATCCTGCATGGAGCATTATATGGGGGCCAGTATCCTGCATGGAGCGTTATATGGGGGCCAGTATCCCGCATGGAGCGTTATATGGGGGCCAGTATCCTGTATGGAGTGTTATATGGGGGCCAGTATTCCGTATGGAGCGTTATATGGGGGCCAGTATCCTGTATGGAGTGTTATATGGGGGCCAGTATTCCGTATGGAGCGTTATATGGGGGCCAGTATTCTGTATGGAGCATTTTATGGGGGCCAGTATCCTGTATGGAGCGTTATATGGGGGCCAGTAGTCTGTATGGAGCGTTATATGGGGGCCAGTATTCTGTATGGAGCATTATATGGGGGCCAGTATCCTGTATGGAGCGTTATATGGGAGCCAGTATTCTGTATGGAGCGTTATATGGGGGCTAGTATTCTGTGTGGAGAGTTATATGGGGGCCAGTATCCTGCATGGAGCGTTATATGGGGGCCAGTATCCTGCCTGGAGCGTTATATGGGGGCCAGTATTCTGTATGAAGCGTTATATGGGGGCTAGTATCCTGTATGGAGCATTATATGGGAGCCAGTATTCTGTATGGAGCATTATATGGGGGCCAGGATTCAGTATGGAGCATTATATGGGGGCCAGTATTCTGTATGGAGCGTTATATGGGGGCCAGTATCCTGTATGGAGCGTTATATGGGGACCAGTATCCTGTATGGGGCATTTTATGGCGGCCAGTATACTGTGTGGAGCGATTTGCCGGTTTCTGAGCTATTGTGGAATTTACAATAGATATCACTCATGTAATGTAAGAAGTGAAATCTTTGCATTGTACTATATATATATTTCTCTTCGGTATCTGTGCCTATGGCTTGCCCCCCCCCCCTTAGTTTTGATCCTGGGTAAGCCCATGGATTACAGCGATACCAGATTTATATCAGGCTTTTATGTTTGGTCGCTGTCACACACTAAAAGATGCTTTTTATTGCAAAAATTAATTATTGCATCGCCATATTTTGAGAGCTATAATTTTTCCATATGTCAGGTTTTGTTTTTTTGCGGGACGAGTTGGCGTTTTTATTGGTACCATTTTCGGGGACGTGAGATGTTTTGATCGCTTTCTCTTCTGATTTTTGAGAGGCAGAATGAACAAAAACCAGCAATTCAGGAATTTTTCTTTTTTATTTCGCTCTGCGTGTGGAAAAATTGACAAGGCAGCTTTATTTTTCGGGTCAGTACAAGTTCAGCGATACCACATTTATATTTTTTTATGTTTGGCACTTTTACACAAAAACTTTTGTAGAAAAAATTATTATTTTTGCATCGCTTTATTCTGAAAGCTATGACTTTTTTGTTTTTCCCCTGATGGAGCAGTATGGCGGCTTGTTTTTTGCGGGACAAGAGGATGTTTTCAGAGATACCATTTTTATTTACATTCATCTTTTTGATTGTGTTTTATTCTACTTTTTTGCTCGGCGGTTTCATGATAAAGCATAATTTTTTGTCTCTTTTTTTTATTCTTTTTACCGTGTTCACTGAAGGGGTTAACTAGTAGGACATTTTTATAGGTCAGGTCGTTCCGGACATGGCGATACCAAATATGTCTCCTTTTTTTTTTCCAGAAAAATATTTATGTATGGTGTGGTAAATTGCTCACTCAGCTGCACACGGATGTAGACACAGGTACACTGTCTCTTTAAATGTTCTGGTTGGTTTATTATAATGCAGCACAAACCAACACTGAGTCCATAAAACAAAATAGGGCCCTTTGGGCCAAACCAGTGAAAACAAAGCCAAATGGTAACACAAAAAGCACAGTCTTTGTGGTAGCATGGATCCGCCTGCTCAGCGTTCAGCAACTCCACATGGTTCAGGCTAGCTCCACACAACCAGATCTGAAGTTACTCCCTCCAGACCTACTGAACACTGAATGCCTCAGCAGGCCGAGAATTTAAACCCCTAATCACACCTTGGGGTAGAGATATGGTAAACGACCTCCCACCCGCACTATGGTCGTTCACTTAAACTGGCCCATTTAAATATTGGTGATTAACCCTCTCAGCACATACCATGCAGGAGAAGACTTCCAGTTTCACATCACTGAAGCTAATAGCCAGGGCTGGTTCCAGGTTTTTCTGGGCCCCAGGCGAAAGAGTCTCAGTGGGCCCCTTTAACACATACCACGATTCATGATGCACAGATACGGCAGAGAAATATAGGTATAGTACAATGCAAAGATTTCACTTCTTACATTACATGAGTGATATCTATTGAATATTCCACAATAGCTGAGAAACCGGCGAATCGCTCCATACAGTATACTGCCCCCCATAAATTGCTCCATACAGAATACTGGTCCCCATATAACACTCCATACGGAATACTGGCCCCCATATAACGCTCCATACAGAATACTGGCCCCCATAAAGCGCTCCGAACAGGATACTGGCCCCCATATAACACTCCATACAGGATACTGCCCCCATATAATGCTCCATGCAGACTGTTCCCCTCACATAATGTCCTATGCAGGCTGTTCCCCCCTTATAATGCCCAATGCAGGCTGTTCCCCCCCTTATAATGCCCCATGCAGGATGTCACCCCCCATATAATGCCCCATGCAGGATGTCCCCCCCCTATATAATGCCCCATGCAGGATGTCACCCCCCATATAATGCCCCATGCCTCCATACATATAAAAAAAAAAAAAATACTCACCTCACTTCTCCTCACCTGCTGCCGCTGCTCAGCTCCGGACTCCAGCGTCGCCGGTGTCTTCCCGCTCTGCGCTGCCTGTGACGGCTCAGGGGAGGGTGCGGTGGAAAGAAGTCACCGCACCCTCTGATCTGAGACGTCACCGGGAGCGCACAGCAGGAAGACAGCGGATCTGCGGAGGCAGGGGGAGAGGTAAGTGCCGGGGCAATGAGCAAGCGGGGGAGAAGGACGGGCACTGGCACCGTTCTCCTCCGCCCATAGCCCGGCGGGGTGCCCGACCGCAAGTGGGTGCCCCCTGCCTGCTCAGGGCCCCGGCACTTGCCCGGGTGCGCCGGGTGCTGACGTCGACCCTGCTAATAGCCTCAGTGAAACATATATCCCTTCCAACACTCTGCCAGTGACTTTGTCACATATCCCCCCACCGCACAGTGTCGGGGGTTTTGGCACCTTCACTCGAGGGGAGTTGCTTCTACTGTGGCAGTATAGAGCATCTAATCCGCTCCTGTACGGTGAGATGGGGAAACTCCAGTGTCTAGGACCACTCGGAGAGGGCGTCCTAGGCAAAAGTTCTTCCTCTCCGCCCTTGACTCTGTCCATTTTGGTTACCAGTGATAAGACTCGCTTCTTCGAGACTGCCTATCTGGATTCTGGAGCCGCTGGGAACCTCATTCAACAGGCAGTTGTGGAGCGATATCAGATTCCTACCATATGTCTGGCTGATCCTTTAGCGGTTTCCTCTGAGGATGGAAAGCTTCTCTCTGAGACCATCTTGTTTGTCACTGAGCCTGTAACTCTTCAGTTGGGAATGTTACATTTGGATAGGATCTCTTTCTACATGCGGTCCGGTCTCTCTCATCCCCTCTTGCTTGGCCTACCTTGGTTACAGAGACATTAGCCCGTCCTGAATTGGAGATCTGGTGAGGTGCTCCGTTGGGGTCAGGAATGTCTTAAGTCCTGTCTGGTTCCAGTTCGTCCAGCTCGACCTCCGTCTACTCCAGCTAACCTACCTGGCCTGCCAGCAACCTACTGGTCATACGCGGCCGTCTTTGATAAAAAGGAGGCAGAGGCACTACCACCTCATAGGCCGTATGATTGCCCCATCGACCAAATGCTTCACCTCCTCGCGGGCGAATCTATCCCTTGTCGGTGGCCGAGACCCGTGCTATGTCTGAGTACATAGAAGAGAATCTTGCTAGGGGATTTATCCAGAAATCCACCTCTCCGGCTGGAGCAGGATTCTTCATTGTCAAAAAGAAAGACGGCTCTCTTAGTCCATATATCGACTACAGGGACCTAAACCAGATTACCATAAAAAATAAGTACCCCCTGACTCTCATCTCGGAGCTGTTTGACTGCCTAAAAGGCGCTAAGATCTTCACTAAGCTCGATCTTTGTGGGGCATACAATCTGGTCCGGATTCGCCAGGGAGACGAGTGGAAGACGACATTCAACACTCGGGATGGTCACTACTAGTACAGCGTGATGCCCTTTGGTCTCTGTAATGCTCCAGCCGTCTTGCAGGAGTTAGTGAACGACATCTTCCGAGATCTCCTGTATTCCTGCGTGGTGGTGTACCTAGACGATATGTTGGTGTTCTCCCCTGATCTGCCCTCTCATCGGAGGGATGTTCGTCAGGTACTGCTGAGGCTTCGGTAGAATCGCCTGTATGCAAAGTACGAGAAATGCCTCTTTGAGCAGACTTCCCTACCATTTTTGGGGTATATCATCTCTGAGACCGGACTGCGGATGGATCCTGAGAAGATGTCTGCCTTCTTAAAGTGGCCCCGACCTGAGGGGTTGAAGGCTATTCAGCGGTTTCTGGGATTCGCTAACTATTACCGCCTCTTCATTCCTCATTTCTCCACCCGGACTGCTCCCATCTCTGCTCTCACCCACAAAGGGGCAAATCCCAGGGAATGGACTTCAGAGGTGGAAAGTGCCTTTGTCTCTCTTAAGCAAGCCGTGTCCTCCACTCCAGTGCTACATCGTCCAGATTGCAATAAACAGTTCTTCCTGGAGGTTGATGCCTCTTCCTCCGGGGCTGGAGCAGTGCTCACCCAGAAATCCTTGTCAGAGCGAATGGTAACCTACGGCTTCTTCTCCAAACTCTTTTCTCCGTCCAAGCACAATTACTCCATAGGTGATGAAGAACTGCTGGCCATCAAATTAGCGCTGGACGAGTGGAGCTACTTGCTTGAGGGGGCTGTGCACTCGGTGGTCATCTACACTGACCATAAAAACCTCGCTTACTTGCAGACCGCCCAAAAGACTAAATTCGCATAAGGCCAGATGGTCTTTGTCTTTGTTCATTTCAGCTTTACTCTCCATTACCACCCGGCAGACAAGAATATTAAAGCTGACGCTCTGTCCCGCTCTTTCCTGTCTACCGACCAAGAGGAGGAGCCTCTACACATCATTGACCCCTCCAGAATAATGACTGTTGCTCTGCTTGACCTGACTCATCTACCTCCCGGTAAGGACTTTGTAGCGGCTCAGGATCGAAAGAGGGTCTTACTCTGGGGTCATTCGTCCAAACTGGCTGGTCATTGCAGCCAGAGGAAGACGCTTCTGCTCATTGCCCGACATTATTGGTGGCCCACCCTGCGCAAGGATGTTGCGGATTTTGTCGCGGCTTGTTCCTCCTGTGCCCGTAAAAAGATACCTAGGCACCTCCAAGCTGGTCGTCTTCTTCCTCTCCCCGTGCCTTCTGCTCCTTGGCAACACATTGCTATAGACTTCATCACTGATCCTCCAGTATCTGCCGGTTCTACCGTCATATGGGTGGTCGCTGACCACTTCTCCAAGATGGCTCACTTCATTCCTTGGCCTGGTCTTCCATCCGCACCTGTGCTGGCTAAGGACTTCATGTGTCACATCTTTCGTCTCCACGGCTTACCCCTCCACATTGTCTCGGACAGAGGAGTTCAGTTCACTTCTCGCTTTTGGAGATCCACGTGCAAGCTGCTGCATGTCACATTGGACTTTTCTTCGGCCTATCATCCTCAGTCCAATGGTCAGGTGGAACGTATTAATCAGATCCTTACCAGTTTTCTTCGGCAGTTTGTCAACACTCACCATGGCGATTGGGTAGAACGTCTGCCTTGGGCCGAGTTTTCTTATAACCATGTGAGTGAGTCCTCTGCTAAGTCTCCGTTTTTTGTGGTTTACGGTTAACACCCCCAAATTTCGTTTCCCGTCTCTTCTTCAGTGGACAATCCTGCCGCGTAGTCTCTCATCAGTGACTTTTCGGTGATTTGGGAAGACATTAGATCTGTGCTACTTCAGTCCTCTGAGCGGATGAAGAAGCATGCTGATAAGAGATGTCTGGATCCGCCTCTATTCCGTCCGGGAGACAAGGTCTGGCTTTCCTCCAAATATGTCCATCTCAAGATACCATCATAAAAGTTGGCCCCGCGGTTAATCGGACCTTTCGAGATTCTGAACCAAATAAATCCAGTGGCGTACAAGCTGAAACTCCCTGCCTCCTTACGGATTTCCAATTCCTTTCATGTGTCTCTCCTCAAGCCTGTTGTCCTTAATCCTTTCTCTGACAATCCAGGTACCACTCCAGCTCCAGTCTTCGCTGATGACATCTTTGAGGTAAAGAACATTTTGGCCAAGAGGAAAGACTTTCTTTCTTGTGAATTGGAAGGGGTTTGGTCCTGAGGTCTTGGGAGCCCTGGGAGAACATTCATGCTCCTCGTCTTCTAGAAAAATTTCTTGCGGGCTTAAAGAAGAGGGGGCGTAAAGGGGGGAGGTACTGTAGCGTCGGTGTCTCTGCCTCCTACCGGGCAGAGACGCCAATCCCCTCACTGTCGCGGTACTGGTCCGGAATCCTCCGGCTCCCCTGCTGCATTTGCCCGGGGTGCGCTGCAGAAGTGTCACTATATGCAGTGGATTCACATGTAATGACAACAAAAGTGCGTTTTGGACACAGCAAAAATACGCTGCATCCAAAGCGCTGCTTATTGATGTTCGTGGGGACGTAGCGGCTAGTGAAACACCTGTGAGCTGTTAATAATAGCCAGGGACCATGTTTGCCTAATGGCACCTTACTAGGCTAAAAATAGCAGCTCACAGCTGCCCCAGAAATTACATGAATGGAAATGCTAATGAAGATTGGGTATATGGGATTAGCTGACACCTAGCTCTTTTGTTTGGTGATGACAAGGTGTCAATCAGACCCTTTCATTACCAAACCTAATTAATGTAAAGTAAAGAGTTCAATAAACATACAGACACAAAGCAAACACTTTATTTGAAATACAACAGACATTCTTAATTTAACCAATATACTCACCCCAATTCTGACGGTAATCCAAGGGTTAAAGCAGTGTCCCACGTTCATTTTCAAATAACTTTATTTAGCTGTAAAAAGCATTCATTGATGTACAAAAATGCATTAAAAAAACACTTCAAAAACGCTTCAAAAAACGCATCAAAACGCACGTTTTTTCCGCATCGTTTTTCCTGCCAAGGAGATGCAGAAATGCTGCAGATATTTCTGCTTCAAATCCCGAACGTGCGCACATAGCGCACACATGTTGTGTTTTTTTCTGCTGCAAATCTGCTGCTAACTTTTCTCTGGCAGGAAAACAGCTGGGTAAAAAATGCGCACTATGGATGGTCAAAAATACGAATACGCAGCAAATACACAGCAAAAAACGCAACAAATATGTAGCAAATACGTGCCTTTTTTACGCAGCTGTTTTCCTGCCAGAGAAAAGTTAGCAGCAGAAAAAAACACAATGTGTGTGAACACAGCCTTAGGTTAGGGGACTTAAAGCTGCGATTGTCTGATCGCTTGTGCTATACATAGCATCAGTATTGCAATGTATAGTGAAAATCACAATCTCCTATGAATGCCAACTACAGGCTGTCTTTCACACGAGACTCGTCATGACAAGCACAGAGGTCTTCAGCAAACCCCCAGCTGTCATGGCAACCCATCAGCATCCTGCAATAACGTGATGGGCACGTGGACGAATGCGCCCCCCGGCCAACTCGTGTTAAATGCCGCTGTCAGAGATTGACAAGTGGCATTTTAACAGGTTAACAACTCCACTCCACCTGCGGCTGTTAGAGGCACATGATTGATGATTTAATCAGCAATTATCTTCTGGGAAAGATACAGGGTCAGTGTGCCAGCTGACATCAAAGTCAGGGACACGACATATGACGTAACTGTACCTCATATGTTGCGAAGAGGTTAAACAGTTATGAAAAAGATGAGCTAGCACATTTTACTGACTTAAAAAAGGAAGGCTTGGGCCACAGTACCAAACTGCACTCAGGAGATATTCAACTGACAGTGGGTACAGGCAGGATGGATGCCGGGCTAATTGTAACGACTTTCGTAAAAAAAAAGGTATACCAGAGCATACCAGCAAAACAGAAGCTGAAGAAACACACTTTTGGCCTCTGTTCTTGTAAATTGAGGCTCATGTGAATGTTACAGTATATGAAAATGAGCTGTTCACGACTATGAGGTTATTTTACATGACATGGGGAGTTACCAGTATGATGTGTTATGGCAGCTCTCTGCTCTCCTGATGTCACTGCAGAGCTGTGTGTGATTATACCTGTCACATCTGCTGGTTCCTCTCAGCTTCAGCTTCCATCTCACAGGCAGACAGGGTTGCAATAATTCTGCAATACAGCAGAGCTGTGAGAGCTGCAGCAAATGTGTTTGTAAGGTAACAAAGTTCAGTTCTACTGTTCTGTGATAGTCACATTTGTCACATTACAAATTGCCTCTTCAGAGAGGAAGAGAACTAAATCTCTAGAGTGCCACCTGTTGCAAGCAGTGATCCTACAAGTCACTATCGACCCTTTAACGAGCCTTGCAATATGACTTAGAATAAAATCTCAATTTGCAGACACAGTGTTTCAGGGTATTGCCCGTAGTCAGCGCAAAGTATGAGATCTGATTTGAATAGGTGAGAGGCTCTGGACAGAGGTCTAAGAAATAACATTTCTCCTTTGTGGAGAGTAACATATCCTGCCAATGTTAGGCGGCTTATTCGCTGTGCAATGTTCCTCTGGTAAATTAAATATGCACACACTGGTATGTCTCACACTGGTAACTCCCTTTTATTAAAATTAAGTTCATGAGGCAGATTGTCATGCAGATCACTGTCCAGCCAATAGATCTTAACAGCTCATTTACATATAAGAAAAATGTGTATTACCTACATGTCCATATAGACAGCTTAGGCGGGTTGATTCTATAGACAGATTCCCTTTAATGAACTGGTTTTATTTCCCCAAGCTGGGTTTATAAAGCTTTTTGACATGACAATGTCAAGTTTAACTCCTTAACCCCTTTACAGCTCAAGGCTTACTAATACGTACCTGCGAAGCAAAAAACAATGCTTTATCATCATACGGCCAAACAAAAAATGGAATAACACGCGATCAATAAGACGAATATAAATAAAAATGGTACCGCTGAAAACATCATCTTGTCCTGCAAAAAACAAGCCACCATACAGCTCCATTAGCCGAAAAATAAAAAAGTTATAGCTCTCAGAATAAAGCGATGCAAACAAAATTTTTTTTCTATAAAATAGCTTTATTGTGTAAAAGCGCCAAAACATAGAAAAACTATATAAATGTGGAACCGCTGTAAACGTACTGACCTGAAGAATAAAGCTACCTTATCAATTTTACCACACGCGGACCGGTATAAAAAAAAAACATAAAAACAATTCCGGAATTGCTGTTTTTTGTTTATTCTGCCTCCCAAAAATCTTAATAGAAAGCGATCAAAAAATGTCACGTGCCTGAAAATGGTACCAATAAAAACGTCAACTCATCCCACAAAAAACAAGCCTTCACATGACTCTGTCGGCCAAGATATGGAAAAATTATAGCTCTCAAAATATAGCGATGCAAAAACTAGCTTTTACAAAAAAATGCGTCTTTTAGTGTGTGACAGCTGTCAATCATAAAAACCCAATATGATTCTGGTGTCTCTGTAATCGCACCGACCTGAAGAATAAAGTCGTCTAATAGCTTATACCGCACGAGGAACGACGCAAAAAATAAACTCTAGGGTTAGGTTTAGGGTTGTGTTAGAGTTAGGGTTGGGGTTGGGCTAGGGTTAGGGTTGAGGTTGGGGTTAGGGTTGGGCTAGGGTTAGGGTTGGGCTAGGGTTAGGATTGGGCTAAGGTTAGGGTTGAGCTAGGGTTAGGGTTGGGGTTGGGCTAGGGTTAGAGTTGGGGTTGGGGTTAGGGTTGGGGTTGGGAATTTTTTCAAAAGTAAAAAAAATAAATAAATAAAGATGACGATATGGCGACTAGTGTTGAGCGCAAGTGCTCGGGTATGCACTGTGTTCGAGTGACATACTCGAGTCTCCCCCCCAAATAAACTCGCGGGGATTGCCTGCCATGCACGAGCGATCCCCGCATGCTTTTTTTTGGGTGTCTAGTAACCATGAAACATGCGAGTGGGGACTCGAGCATGTTACTCGAGCACGCACGATACATGGTGCATACCCGAGTACCCGATGCAAACTCAAGTAGCGAGCACTTGCGCTCAAGACTAATGACAACTTATTCAATATGATGACCTAATGTTAGCAAATTCTGTGTCGTACCTCTGGGTTCAAAATGTTCACTATACCCCTTGATAAAATCCTTGAGGGGTGTAGTTTCCAAAATGGGGTCACTTGTGGGGGGTTTCCACTATTTAGGCACATCAGGTGCTCTCCAAATGCGACATAGCATCTGCTCTCAATTCCAGCCAATTTTGCTTTCAAAAAGTCACACAGTGCTCGTTCCCTCCTGAACCCTGCCGTGCGCCCAAACACTGTATTTTCCCCACATATGGGGCATTGGCGTACTCAGGAGAAATTGCACAACAGCTTTTGGGGTCGATTTTCTCCTCTTAACCTTGTGAAAATACAAAAAATTGGGGCTAAAATATCATTTTTGTGGAAAAAGTTAGATTTTTTTATTTTCACGGCTCCATGTTATAAACTTCTATAAAGCACTTGGGGGTTCAGGGTGCTCACCACACATCTAGATAAGTTCCCTGAGGGGTCTAGTTTCCAAAATGGTGTCACTTGTGGGGGGTTTCCACTGTTTAGGCACATCAGGGGCTCTCCAAACGCAACATGGCTTCCGCTAATTATTCAAGCAAATTTTACAATCAAAAAGTCAAATGGCGCTCCTTCCCTTCCGAACCCTGCCGTGCGCCCAAACAGTGGTTTTTCCCCACGTATGGGGTATCTGTGTGCTCAGGGGAAATTGCACAACAAATTTTGGGATCAATTTTTTCCTGTTACCCCTGAGAAAATAAAAAAAATTGAGTCTAAAGTAACATTTTTGTGAAAAAAGTTAAATGTTAATTTTTTTTCTTACACATTCTAAAAATTCCTGTGAAGCACCTGAAGGGTTAATAAAGTTCTTGAATGCGGTTTTGAGCACCTTGAGTGGTGCAGTTTTTAGAATGGTGTCACTTTTGTGTATTTTCTGCTATAAAGACCCCTCAAAATGACTTCAAATGTGATATGGTCCCTAAAAAAATGGTTTTGTAAATTTTGGTGGAAAAATGAGAAATCGCTGGTCAACTTTTAACCCTTATAGCTCCCTAATAAAAAAAAAATTGGGGTTCCAAAATTGTGCTGATGTAAAGTAGACATGTGGGAAATGTTATTTATTAACTATTTTGTGTGACATATTTCTCTTATTTAAGGGCATAAAAATTCAAATTTTGAAAATTGCTAAATTTTCAACATTTTCGCCAAATCTACATTTTTTTAACAAATAAATGCAAGTGATATCAAAGAAATTTTACCACAATCATGAAATACAATATGTCACAAAAAAACAGTCTCAGAATCAGGGGGATCTGTTGAAGCGTTCCAGAGTAATTACTTCATAAAGTGCCAGTGGTCAGAATTGTAAAAATTGGCCTGGTCATTAATGTGTAAACCACCTTGGGTTGTAAAGGGGTAAATGATATATTTTTGTTAAAGATAGATAATGAATGACATACATTTTCGGTATAGGCCAATTACGAATATTTGAAGCCAACTCAGCTCCTGAGCTGCCTTCATACCAGGCTTGCTCCACTCGCTTTGGTTTGACCAGCAGGATTTAGCCCTATAAACTAAAGGACGACATATGCAAGGAGTTTGCACCCCTGAGATAAGGTCACTGAATGAAATGGATAAATTAGATTGAACTGATGAGCAAACAAATCACTAAAGGTACCGCCACACTTAGCGACACTACGGCGATCCCGACAACGATACGACCTGGCAGGGATCGTTGCTGCGTCACTGTGTGGTCGCTGGTGAGATGTCAAACAGTCAGATCTTCCCAATGACGCAGCAACGATACGGCGACCCGTATAACGATGCAACGCAAATGCACGCCTATGTGTCTCAGTTCTGAGTCGCCAACGAGGTCGTTGGTTAGGTGTCAAACACACCGATGCATGCTATCCAGCGGGATCTCAACGATCAAAAAATGGTCCAGGCCATTTCGACACGACCAGCGATCTCACAGCAGGGGCCTGGTCGCTGCTACGTGTCAAACGTAGCGAGATCGCAGCTAAGGTCGCTGTTGCGTCACAAAACTTGTGACTCAGCAGCGATCTCGCTAGCGATCTCGCTTAGTGTGACGGGGGCTTAACAAAACACAGCAAGCAAATTTCTAACAAAATACAAAAATAAGATCGATGAAAATGGGTGCTCAGTGCTGTAAAAGTATTTAGTAAGTGGCCAGGTCCTCACACTCACCTTATGAAGTTTTCAGAAAAATAAGTCTTCTGTGCTTCAGTGTGCTTTGGGGAGGGACGTGGGGACAGCGACTTCTTCTCGTCCCCCCCCCACCAGTCTCCTCTGTTTCTTGTGCAGGTCACTGATTATTCAGTGACCTGCCTCCTTTTAAAAATCATTGTGTGTGCGGCGAGTGCACAGTGGGAGGTGGCGTCCTGTGTGCAGAACTTCAATAAGATGGCATCGGTGGCGGCGAATGCGCAGATCGAGTTTTCGGCTCTGAACTAAGCCGAGATCTCGATCTGAGCATGAGCCACCTCCGGTCCACCAATAAAAAAAAATAAAAGAAAAAAAAAATAACAAAACATATTTGGTTTGGTATCATTGTGCTAAAGTCTTAACGAAATATAAAATTACTGAAAAATTATGTTAAAAATGTCAAAAATGCAGCATCTTACAGTTCCAGTGAGGTGGATCGTATTTATAGAGATCTCATACCCATTGTACTTCTATTTAAAAGGAATATGTCACCCCCTTGGCGATATCAGACCTCTACTATGGCCATACAGGTTACAAAAAAGTAAATCTATACATATCTGTATGGCCCATAGCAGAGGTCTGATTGCAGAGAAAAACATTTTAATCAATTCTTTTTTTCACAGGCTTGGCGTCTGGGGGACACAAAGCAATTCCCGCCTATGTGCTTATTATTCCCCTAAATCCCTGCCTCTGTGCTCAATTATCATATCCCCCCCTGCACATCACAGGGCCCTGAGACGTGCACTGTGCTCCCCGACTTCCAGGCATGCGCAAAGAGCTGCTCACATAGAGCGCGCTTTGCTTCATCCCGGCCCCGTCTACCTGAGCTCTGCACTGCAGGTTTCTATTGCGCAGGCGCCGGAAAGTGACAGTGACCCCCCTGCGCCTGCGCAATAGAAACCTGCGGCGCAGAGCATAGGTAGATGGGTCCGGGATGAAGCAAAGCACGCTCTATGTGAGCGATGCTTTGCGCATGCCCGCAAGTCAGGGAGCACAGTGCACATCACAGGGCCCTGTGAAGTGCAGGGGAGGGGGGAATATGATGATTAAGCAAAAAAACAGGCATTCCTCACATGTATTAAATCTGTCAAACAGTTGCAAATCATGTTCATGGAGCGACGAAAACTTAAAGCCCAAGCATTCTATAAATACTCGGTACTTGGCCGAGTATACTCAGCGAAAGGGTTAACAGAACATACTCACTCAACACTAGTACTCACCTCTACAGGTCTTCATAGCTCCATCCTGTGAAGTGCATAGATTAAATTTAATTTATTAACTTCACTATCAGGTCTCCCAGGACTCAAACTCATTCACAGGTACAGTCTCTTCCCACCCAAGCAGCAGCCCTACCAATGAGTCATAGCTCATAATGGTATACATAGGAGGTTTTGTTAATCTTGACAGGCAGTGACTCCAGATACACAGAATACAAGTACATTGGATACAGCAGTGGATTTCTTTGTACTTGTATTCTGAGGTGGAAAAAAAAGTCCGATTTTTGTTCCTATAAAAGATTTTTATTATAAGCAATTACAAAATTGGATTTTTTTGTGAAAGACTCACCCCAGTCTCAAACCCACAGACCTCTGTATCCCAGGCAGGAGCTTAACACACTGAGATACAAGTTCAGGTGATGTCATATGGAGAACTTTCTATACTTTATCTGTTATAGCAGATCTGACTGCAGACAGATTACATAGAGATATATTACACACAGCAGTGGATTTCTAAGTATTGTATTCTGGAGGGAGAATAAGAGATTTTTTTAATTCCTATAAAATTAGAAAAAAATAATGAAAAACACTTAAAATATTGTCATTTGTAATGCGCTTTTTAAAAAATAATAAACATCACAATTCAGCATATAACATGGACATATTTGGTGTCCCTGTAATCGTAACGACCCGCACAACACAGCGATCAGATTATTTACGGGGATCAGTAAATGGTGTTAAGTGTAAAAAAATGGTGTGATTGATATTTTTTCTCTATTAAACTCATATAAAATGTATTAAAAATGTATTGAAAACATAACGCTGAGGCCGTGTTCACACGTAGTGTAAATGCTGCTTTTTTTCTGAACGTTTTCTGCAGGTTTACGCACCACACAAGGCAATAACAATCTTCTCTGATTATTGCGTGTTTGCTGCATTTCTTTTATGCGTTCTCCCCTTATTTGAAGCGATTTTGCTGCATTTGGTACATTTTCAACGCTTTTTTTATAGTACAGAAAAGCTTTGATTCTGCGCTTAAAAATGCAACAGCATTTTTTCTTCATGCATTTTTTTTTCAGAAGAAGCCTATAGAGAAAAAAGGCACAAAAAACGTAGAGTTCAGCATCGTCTTCAGACCACAGGGGCAGAGGTTTCATGGAATCACATCCACTTTGCTTGGATATTTAGACCTTGTTCATATGTAGAGTTTTTTCTGCTGTTTTTTTGCACAGAAATTCTGCTCTGTCTTACTGTCGAAGCAAAGTGGATGTGATTTCATGAGAACTTCGCCCCTTGTGGTCTAAAGACGCTGCTGAACTGTGCGGTTTTGGTGCTTTTTTTCTCGTCTTCTATTTGGATCCTAAAAAAAAAACGCATGTAAAGAACAGCATATACTTTATTAACCACTTTGCGCCAGAGCCTGTTTTTGCCTTCGTGACCGGGCCAATTTTTTCAATTCTGACCACTGTCACTTTATGAAGTAATTACTCTGGAACGCTTCAACGGATCCCCCTGATTCTGAGAATGTTTTTTCGTGACATATTGTACTTCATGATAGTTGTAAAATTTCTTCGATATCACTTGCGTTTATTTGTGAAAAAATCAGAAATTTGGCGAAAATTTTGAAAATTTTGCAATTTTCAAACTTTGAATTTTCATGCCCTTAAATCAGAGAGATATGCCACACAAAATAGTTAATAAATAACATTTCCCACATGTCCACTTTATATCAGCACAATTTTGGAACCAAAATTTTTTTTTGTTAGGAAGCTATAAGGGTTAAAAGTTGACCAGCGATTTCTCATTTTTCCAACAAAATTTACAAAAACATTTTTTTAGGGACCACATCTTATTTGAAGTCACTTTGAGGGGCCTTTATGACAGAAAATACCCAAAAGTGACACCATTCTAAAAACTGCACCCCTCAAGGTGCTCAAAACCACATTCAAGAAGTTTATTAACCCTTCAGGTGTTTCACGGGAATTTTTGAAATGTGGAAGAAAACAATGAACATTTAACTTTTTTTCACAAAAATGTTACTTTAGACCCAATTTTTTTTATTTTCACAAGGGTAACAGGAAAAAATGGAATATACAATTTGTAGTGCAATTTCTCATGAGCGCGCTGATATCCCATATGTGAGGGAAAACCACTGTTTGGGCGCACTGCCACAAGTGACACCATTTTGGAAACTAGACCCCTTAGGGAACTTATCTAGATGTGTGGTGAGCACCTTGAACCCCAAGGTGCTTCACAGAAGTTTATAATATTGAGCTGTAAAAATAAAATTTTCACATTTTTCCCACAGAAACGTTTTTCATCCCTTAATTTTGCATTATCATAAGGGTAATAGGATAAATTGCACCATGAAATTTGTTGTGCAATTTCTCCTGAACACGCTGATACCCCATATGTGGAGGCAAACCACTGTTTGGGCGCACGGCAGGGTTTGAAAGGGAAGGAGCGCCATTTGACTTTTTGAATGTAAAATTTGCTTGAATAATTAGCGGACGCCATGTTGCATTTGGGGATCCCCTGATGTGCCTAAACAGTGGAAACCCCCCACAAGTGCCACCATTTTGGAAACTAGACCCTTTAGGGAACTTATCTAGATGTGTGGTGAGCACCTTGCACCCCAGGTGCTTCACAGAAGTTTATAATATTGAGCCGTAAAAATAAAATTTTCACATTTTTCCCACAAAAAATGTTTTTCATTCCCTAATTTTGCATTATCATAAGGATAACAGGAGAAATTGCACCATGAAATTTGTTGTGCAATTTCTTCTGAGTACGCCGATACCCCATATGTGGGGGAAAACCACTGCTTTGGTGTACGACAGGGTTCGGAAGAGAAAGGAGCGCTATGTTGGCTGGGATAGGTTGCAGACACCATGTCACATTTGAAGAGTCGCTGACATGCCGAAACAGCAGAAACCCCCACAAGTGACCCCATTTTGTAAACTACACCTCTCAAGGAATTCATCTAAGGAAGTAGTGAGTATTTTTTAATTTTTTAATTTATACCATTGGGCAGTGAAAAAAGCATAATTATATTTTTACCACAAAAAAATGTTTTACCCTCAGATTTTACATTTTCACACAGGGCAATGGGTAAAAATGGTGCCGAAATGTGTCACACAATTTCTTCTAAAAGTGGCAATACCCCATATGTGGCTGTATCGTACCACTCAGCCATACGGCGAGATCTGGGGGCGACGGAGCGCTATTTGACAATTGGAGAACAAATTATTGTAGAATAGGCATTTGGATTTGGGAGCACAAAATTTTCTGAATTTCTTTTGGGGGGCAAGGGCCATTTTGCTTTTCCAGAGCCTTTCTGCTACCAGTAACTTGGAAGTCCCTTATATTTTTAACAGATGACGGACCTGAGTGGGGACTAGCTTTTTTTGAGGACTGAGTTGAAGCTTTTATTGGGAACATTTTACGTAACATTTATCCGGCGCTCTAGGCTGAGCACTTACATCGGGGTTTCCATCTAAATTTCCAAGTGATGTAATTCAGATGAAACCCCTGCGGGATCCATTCACTGTAATGAGGCAGGAGAGTTACTCTGGACTCCGTCTGGCCTCTGTTTAGCGGTGTCCTTTTTTTCAGCAGTGCACAAAACTGTGGCCAACCACACTTTTATGCACGCCTAAAAAGACTGACACTGTGGGATCACAGGCCAGATGGCATCCACAGTGGCCTATATCTGCCTCATTACAGGGAATCTTCCGTCATGGGTTCCGTCTGAATCACGTATTTCAGAGATTTACACGGAAACTCTGGTGTAAGTGCTCAGCGCAGAGTGCAGGATGAATGTGAGCAGAGCCTTATTGCGATCTTTGGGAGACATAATAAACAAATCAGCAGCAGGTGAAGAATTGGTTTTATTTATTTTTTACGCTGTTCCTCGTGCGGTATAAGGGATGAGATTACTTTATTCTTCGGGTCGGTGCGATTACAGAGATACCAGATTTATATCGGGATTTTATGATTGACAGCTGTCACACACTAAGAGACGCTTTTTTTTGCAAAATCTAGTTTTTGCATTGCCATATTTTGAGAGCTATCATTTTTCCATATTTAGGCCGACAGAGTCATGTGGTGGCTTGTTTTTTGCGGGACGAGTTGACATTTTTATTGGTACCATTTTTGGGTACGTGACATTTTTTGATCGCTTTCTATTCCGTTTTTTGGGAGGTAAAATTAACAAAAACCAACAATTCAGGAATTGTTTTTTGATTTTTTTTTATGCCGTTCTGCGTGTGGTAAAAGTGATAAGGCAGCATTATTCTTCGGGTCAGTACGTTTACAGCGATACTACACTTACTGTATATTTTTTTATGTTTTGGCGCTTTTACACAATAAAACAATTTTATAGAAAAAATATTTTTTTTGCATCGCTTTATTCTGAGAACTATAACTTTTTTATTTTTCGGCTGATGGAGCTGTATGGCGGCTTTTTTGTTGCGGAACAAGATGACGTATTCAGCGGTACCATTTTTATTTCCATTTTGCTTTTTGATCACATTTTTTTCCACTTTTTGTTTGGCGATATGATGAAAAAGCATAGTTTTTTGCTCCGTTTTTTATTTATTTTTATTACGGTGTGCACAGAAGGAGTTAATTAGTGTGACAGTTTTATAGATCGGGTTGTTTCAGACGCGATACCAAATATGTGTACTTTTTTTGTTTTTCATAAATATACGGATTTATTGGTTTAATATTTTATTTATTTATTTTTATTTATTTTGTGATTTTTTTTTTTAACAGTTTGAAAACATTTTTTTGACTTTTTTTTTACATTTTTACTTAGTCCCTGTATGGGACATTAATTTTTATTTTTCTAATCACTGATGTCATGCAATGTAATAGACATGTATTACATTACATGACATCTTTGCTGACTGTTTCACAGTCAGTGTCTCCTGCCAGGCTTCAGCTGCAGGCTGAGCCTAGCAGGACACCATATATGGCAGATCTGGAGGCGGTCATGTAACCTCTAGCTGCCATAACAACGGAAGGTCCTGGAAGCTATCAGGGGGCCGTCGGAGAGGTAAGTTGACGACCCCCTCTCCTCTCACTATCTTCTATATGCCACGATCACTATAGATCGCGGCATATAGAAGATAGCAAAGGGTTAACATCATTGGGACCTGATCCAATCAGTTCCCGATGATGTCCCCTGTCAGAGCTATCGCTCTGCACCGGAACCGCAGCGCTTGCAGGACCCTGGGGGTCCTGAGCGCTGCGGGACCACCCACCATTTTTAAACGTCGGCGCTGCACAGAGCCCAGGCAGCGCCGACGTTTATGTACAGTGGGCGGGCCTGAACCGGTTAAGAATCAAAGCTTTTCTATATTATAAAAAGCAATTAAAAAACGAGGCTTCACATCTGCACCAAAAACAAATCAAATAAGGGGGGGAAAGGGCCTAAAAAATGCGGCAATAATTAGAAAAGATTGTTATCGTGTAGTTTGGTGCGGATTCTGCAGAAAACAAAAAACACAGTATTTCTGCAATATGTGAACATGGCCTTACAGACACCAAAAAGCCGGATGAGACACCATAAAGATGAGAAAGTTCTAGCGGCTCCGACTGTGAATGAAAGAACAATAAATAATCCACAGGTCCCAACTAGAGATGAGCAGGACGCACAGATGATGTCGCGCTGCCCTGGGTGATCAGAAACCGCCGGGGACACCAGAAGGTTAGAGATTCACGGCCTCCTGTCCAGCCACCAGGTAGCACTGACCTGGACGCTGGACCAGAGACCTGGGAATCCATCCGTTCATCTCTAGTCCCAACTGCCCTTGATACAGCAGACAGTCCCGGTGTACAACCTGCAGTCTTGGGTGTCTGCTAAATTTCCCTCACTGCTAGCGCCCCTCTGACAACTCCTCCTGCCAGGGGAGAAAGATAAGGTTAAATGGGCATGGATTGGGGTGTGGCAAGGGGCGTGGTCAAAATTTGCTGCAGTGCAACATCAAAAACTCAACAAAAGCTCAGTGTGGAAACGTAGCCTTAGGCTGTGTGCCCACTATTCATTTTTCAAGCCTTTTTGCTGCAGAATTTCCGCAGCGTAAACGCTTGCAAATCGCTTGGTAATCCGTGTCCCATGATCCCCAATGAAAATCTGCATGTTCTGTGCCCATGCAGTGGAATTTTCCGCAGAGGATTTTCCTTGCGGAAAAATACGCAGCATGTCCATTATTTGTGAGTTTCTGCATGCGGATTTGAGGTCCCAATGCATTTGAAAAACGCAAGTCAAATCCGCATGTAAAAACGTGTCAAAAACGCGTGTAAAATCCACAAGCGTTTTTACTGCCAAGAACATGCAGAAACGCTGCAGAAATTTTCTGCTTCATTTCTGCATCGTGGGCACATACCCTTAGATTTCCTAAATCTGTAATTCTGATGTTTATTTATTTTTGTTATAATACATATATATATATATATATATATATATATATATATATATATATATATATATATATATAGATACATACATACGCAATAATATACAGTACAGACCAAAAGTTTGGAAGTTCAGGAAACATTATAAATGAGTCGTGGAGAGAAACTCAGTACAAAATCATGCATGGTGCGATATACAGTACAGACCAAAAGTTTGGACACACCTTCTCATTTAAAGATTTTTCTGTATTTTCAAGACTATGAAAATTGTACATTCACAGTGAAGGCATCAAAACTATGAATTAACACATGTGGAATTTTATGCTTAACAAAAAAGTGTGAAACAACTGAAAATATGTCTTATATTCTAGGTTCCTCAAAGTAGCCACCTTTTGCTTTGATGACTGCTTTGCACACTCGGCATTCTCTTGATGAGCTTCAAGTGGTAGTCACCGGAAATGGTTTTCACTTCACAGGTTTGCCCTGTCAGGTTTAATAAGTGGGACTTCTTGCCTTATAAATGGGGTTGGGACCATCAGTTGTGTTGTTCAGAAGTCTGATGGATACACAGCTGATAGTCCCACTGAATAGACTGTTAGAATTTGTATTATGGCAAGAAAAAAGCAGCTAAGTAAAGAAAAACGAGTGGCCATCATTACTTTAAGAAATGAAGGTCAGTCAGTGCGAAAAATTGGGAAAACTTTGAAAGTGTCCCCAAGTGCAGTTGCAAAAACCATCAAGCGCTACAAAGAAGCTGGCTCACATGAGGACTGCCCCAGGAAAGGAAGACCAAGAGTCACCTCTGCTTCTGAGGATGTTTATCTGAGTCACCAGCCTCAGAAATCGCAGGTTAACAGCAGCTCAAATTAGAGACCAGGTCAATGCCACACAGGGTTCTAGCAGCAGACACATCTCTTCAGCAACTGTTAAGAGGAGACTTTGTGCAGCAGGCCTTCATGGTAAAATAGCTGCTAGGAAACCACTGCTAAGGACATGCAGCAAGCAGAAGAGACAAGTTTGGGCTAAAGAACACAAGGAATGGACATTAGACCAGTGGAAATCTGTGCTTTGGTCTGATGAGTCCAAATTTGAGATCTTTGGTTCCAACCACCGTGTCTTTGTGCAACGCAGAAAAGGTGAGCGGATGGACTCTACATGCCTGGTTCCCACCATGAAGCATGGAGGAGGAGGTGTGATGGTGTGGGGGTGCTTTGCTGGTGACACTGTTGGGGATTTATTAAAAATTGAAGGCATACTCAACCAGCATGGCTACCACAGCATCTTGCAGCGGCATGCTATTCCATCCGGTTTGCGTTTAGTTGGACCATCATTTATTTTTCAACAGGACAATGACCCCAAACACACCTCCAGGCTGTGTAAAGGCTATTTGACCAAGAGGGAGAGTGATGGGGTACTACGCCAGATGACCTGGCCTCCACAGTCACCAGACCAGAAACCAATCAAGATGGTTTTGGGTGAGCTGGACCGCAGAGTGAAGGCAAAAGGACCAACAAGTGCTAAGCATCTCTGGGAACTCCTTCAAGATTGTTGGAAGACCATTTCCGATGACTACCTATTGAAGTTCATCAAGAGAATGCCAAGAGTGTGCAAAGCAGTCATCAAAGCAAAAGGTGGCTACTTTGAAGAACCTAGAATATAAGACATATTTTCAGTTGTTTCACACTTTTTTGTTAAGTATATAATTCCACATGGGTTAATTCACAGTTTTGATGCCTTCAGTGTGAATGTACAATTTTCATAGTCATGAAAATACAGAAAAATCTTTAAATGAGAAGGTGTGTCCAAACTTTTGGTCTGTACTGTATATAAAATAGCTCAAGCATACAGTTATATGAAAAAGTTTGGGCACCCCTATTAATCTTAAGCTTAATGTTTTATAAAAATTGGTGTTTTTGCAACAGCTATTTCAGTTTGATATATGTAATAACTGTTGGACACAGTAATGTTTCTGCCTTGAAATGAGGTTTATTGTGCTAACAGAAAATGTGCAATCTGCATTCTAACAAAATTTGACAGGTGCATAAGTATGGACACCCTTATCATTTTCTTGTTTTAAATACTCCTACCTACTTTTTACTGACTTACTAAAGCACTTTTTTGGTTTTGTAACCTCATTGAGCTTTGAACTTCATAGCCAGGTGTATGCAATCATGAGAAAAGCTACTTAAAGTGGCCACTTGCAAGTTGTTCTCCTGTTTGAATCTCCTCTGAAGAGTGGCATCATGGGCTCCTCAAAACAACTGTCAAATGATCTGAAAACAAAGGTTATTCAACATAGTTGTTCAGGGGAAGGATACAAAAAGCTGTCTCAGAGATTTAACCTGTCAGTTTCCACTGTGAGGAACATAGTAAGGAAATGGAAGAGCACAGGGACAGTTCTTGTTAAGGCCAGAAGTGGCAGGCCAAGAAAAACATCAGAAAGGCAGAGAAGAAGAATGGTGAGATCAGTCAAGGACAATCCTCAGACCACCTCCAGAGAGCTGCAGCATCAACTTGCTGCAGATGGTTTCACTGTGCATCGGTCAACTATACAATGCACTTTGCACAAGGAGAAGCTGTATGGGAGAGTGATGCGAAAGAAGCCGTTTCTGCAAGCACGCCACAAACAGAGTCGGCTGAGGTATGCAAAAGCACATTTGGAGAAGCCAATTTCTTTTTGGAAGAAGGTCCTGTGGACTGATGAAACAAAGATTGAGTTGTTTGGTCATACAAAAAGGCGTTATGCATGGCAGCAAAAAAACACAGCATTCCAAGAAAAACACTTGCTACCCACAGTAAAATTTGGTGGAGGTTCCATCATGCTTTGGGGCTGTGTGGCCAATGCCAGTACCGGGAATCTTGTTAAAGTTGAGGGACGCATGGATTCCACTCAGTATCAGCAGATTCTTGACAATAATGTTCAAGAATCAGTGACAAAGTTGAAGTTACGCAGGGGATGGATCTTTCAGCAAGACAATGATCCAAAACACCGCTCCAAATCTACTCAGGCATTCATGCAGAGGAACAATTACAATGTTCTGGAATGGCCATCCCAGTCCCCAGACCTGAATATCATTGAACATCTGTGGGATCATTTGAAGAGGGCTGTCCATGCTCGGCAACCATCAAACTTAACTGAACTGGAATTGTTTTGTAAAGAGGAATGGTCAAAAATACCTTCATCCAGGATCCAGGAAATCATTAAAAGCTACAGGAAGCGACTAGAGGCTGTTATTATCGCAAAAGGAGGATCTACTAAATATTAATGTCACTTTTCTGGTGAGGTGCCCATACTTATGCACCTGTCAAATTTTGTTTGAATGCAGATTGCACATTTTCTGTTAGTACAATAAACCTCATTTCAAGGCAGAAACATTACTGTGTCCAACAGTTATTACATATATCAAACTGAAATAGCTTTTGCAAAAACACCAATTTTTATAAAACATTAAGCTTAAGATTAATAGGGGTGCCCAAACTTTTTCATATAACTGTAGTTCTATGCGGCTTGCATTAAAGTCTATGGCAAGCGAGTCCTGTGCAATTTGTGAGCAGCAATAGGAAAGCCGACATATTTGAGACACATCATTAGATGCAATGAGACACTGTGATTCCGATGTTGCATGACACATGTCGCTGTCAAGCCTTTACCTTAACCCCAATAGGGACCATTATATAATAGGGACCATCTGCCCACTTTGATGCCAGTGTTAATGCCCAGAACCAGTTTCTGTTAGGCTAGCAAATGTTATGTTGGCTATCAAAATCTGTATGATTTCTGAGCAGAATGAGAGTCCCAAGTCATTTCACCCTTTGAAAACACCAAATTAATAAAAATAGTCACCTCTGCCCACATTGACACCTAGAACTAATTTAAACTGCATAATTATCGTGACTGAGCGTTTCTATAAACGCTGTTTTCATCATAATTGTGCAGCCTACAGTACACATGCTGCTGATCACGTTCTGCTTGTTTTTTTGGGTGAAATTATATTTTGGTTTGTCCATTGTCCTATGTAAACAGGGCTTGTGCAGCCTAGAAGTTCAGTGTGCTTCTCAAGTGCGGTGTGCTGTGGACACAGGCTACTAAATCCTGCAACATGGCTAAAGTAAGAGAAACCCATAGTCAAGGATTACACAACTGAAGTGTATGTGGGCCCTCCCTAATCTGGTAAAGTGGGCGATCAAAGTAATTTAACGTGAAACTATGGTTTAATGGGAATTACAGCAGAAAGTCTGTGTCTCTAGTTACTCTCCATAGAGTCTTACAATCTCTAAATGTCATCTCTAAGTAATGGGAAAGTCTGTCTTCACTGACTACAGATTTACCTCAGAATTAAGAGTGAAAATTTAGTTCAGAAGAAAGAAGCGGATATCTCTACTATTTCAAAGTTGCTTATTTGCATGTGTACCAGGGTCCGACTGGCCTGGCGGGGTATCGGAGAAATCCCCGGTGAACCCTTGCTGTTGGCAAGAGATGGGGAAGAAGAATAAAAAAAAAAGCCTGCAGTTTTTAGGGGCAGTGGCCAGGATGAATACATCGGGGCAAGGATAAGGGACATATGGGGGCCAGAATGGCATAAGGGGGGAAGGGGGGTGGGCAGGATGGATATATGGGGGGGGGGGCCAGGATCGATATATGGGGGGCTAGGACAAGGGATATATGGAATATAAAAAACAGGAGGTCCCAGCACTCACAAGTTGATTAAAGCTCTCTTTAATGGAAGTCCACACACAATTATGTGAGGACTTCCATTAAAGAGAGCTTTAATCAACATGTGAGTGCCGAGACCTCCTGTTTTCCAAATGCTGCTATTTCTCCACATGCACCACAGCTTACATATGCAGTGCCGACCCCTCAAACCAATATAAGGGATATATGGGGGCCAGGATGGATATATGGGGACCAGAACAGGGGACATATGAGGGCAAGAATGGATATGTGGGAGGGTGGTGGCAGAATGCATATATGGGGGGCCAGGATGGATATATAGGGGACAAAATGGATATATGGGGGGGCCAGCTGTATATATGGGTGGCAGGCTGGACATATGGGGGGGCCAGCCTGGACACATGGTGTGAAGCCACGCTGGACACATGGGAGTGGAGCCAGGCTGGATACATCGGAGAAGGCTGGACACATCGGAGAAGTCTGGACACACGGGGGGGGGGGCAGGCTGGGCACATGGGGGAGCCGGGCTGGGAACATGGGGGGGCCAGGCAGGGCACATGGGGAGGCCAGGCAGGGCACATGCGGGTGGAGCCAGGCTAAACACATGGGGGTGGAGGCAGGCTAGACACATGGGGGTGGAGGCAGGCTAGACACATGGGGGTGGAGGCAGGCTAGACACATGGGGGTGGAGGCAGGCTAGACACATGGGGGTGGAGCCAGGCTAGACACATGGGGGCAAGCTAGACACATTGGGTGGAACCAGGCTGGATACATGGGGTGGAGCCAGGCTGGAAACGGGGTGGAACAAGGCTGGACACATGGGGTGCAGCCAGGCTGGACACATGGGGTAAAGCCAGGCTGGACACATGGGGTGGAGCCAGGCTGGACACATGGGAGGGGGCAGGCTGGACACATGGGGGGGGCCGGGCAGGACACATGGGGGGACAGATTTGACACATGGGTGGGGCCAGGGCAAGGGACATCTGGGGGCCAGGACAGATATATGGGGGAGCCAAGCGGGCACATGAGGGCGAGGTTGGACACATGGGGGGGCAGGCTGGGCACATGGGGGGCCAGGACAAGGGATATATGGGTGCCAGGACAAGAGACATATGGGGGCCAGTACAGATATGATATATGGGGGGCCAAGCTGGGCACATGTGGAGGGGCAGGCTGAACACATGGGGGGCAAGGACAAGGGATATACTGGGGTCAGGACAAGAGACGTGTTACGGGTCCAGGTGGTGGAACCTCTGTGCTTCGGTGCAAGGAGGGACCAGAGGGGCGTGACTCATTGCCTACTCGGCCTGACCAAGGTCGCACGGCGGCTCAATCGACTCCATGAGCCAGGGAAGGACCGAGCAGGGGGACCAGGTGCCACTCTGGGACCGACCTTGTGTGACAGTAGGTGACTCCCACGGGTCAGATGGCAGGAACTGATTTGTACACTGCATGCGCATGGCAGGAAGGCTGACGGGTGGTCTGGATAGATAAGCAGGCTGGTTCGGCAAATAGCCAGATGGGTGCTCCGGGTAGGCAAGCTGATGAGCACGACAGGTAACAGGTAGGTGCTTCCAGGTAAGCAGGCTGGCGGGCACAGCAGGTAACTGGCAGGTGCTTCCAGGTAGGCAGGCTGGTGAGCACAGCAGGTAACTGGCAGGACTGACATGCAGACTGGCGGGCAGGACTGACAGGCAGCGGGACCTGAGGGCTGAAGCAAGTGTTAGCACACAGAACAACAACCTTGCACAGGCACCTCCATATTGGAGGAGGTGCTTTAAATAGGGGATGTCCTCCGGCCATTGGCCGGGAACTTTTTAGGACGGCGCGTGGCCCCTTTAAGAGGGAGGGAGGGTACCCTAAGCACAGTGCCCGGGAAGCTGCGCGCAGTGTGCGCCACAGTAGCTGCAGGGCGGGAGCCAGAAGACGCCAGACCAGGGCCGTGGCGGTTAGGGGAAAGGCGTCTCTGCCCGGCAGGAGGCAGAGACGCTGATGCTACAGTACCCCCCCTTCTTTAAGCCCGAGAGAAATTTTTTAAGAAGATGAGGGGCATGAATGTTCTCCCTGGGTTTCCAAGACCTCTCCTCCGGGCCAAACCCCTTCCAATCCACAAGAAAGAAAGTCTTTCCTCTTATCCTCTTGGTGGCAAAAATGTTTTCTACCTCAAAGATGTCCTCAGTGGAGACTGGAGCTGGAGAGGTACCTGGATCGTCAGAGAAGGAATTAAGGTTTGAGGAGGGATACATGAAAGGAGTTGGGAATCCATAAGGTGACCGGGAGTTTCAGATTGTAGGCCACGGGATTGATTTGGTTCAGAACCTCGAACGGACCGATGAACCGCGGACCCAACTTATAGGAAGGTATCTTGAGATGGACATATTTGGACGAAAGCCAGACCTTGTCTCCCAGACGGAACTGAGGCGGATCCAGACGTCTCTTATCAGCATGTCTCTTCATCCGCTCGGAGGACTGAAGAAGAGCAGATCTAGTGTCTTCCCAAATAGCCGAAAATTCGCTGACAAGAGACTCAGCGGCAGGATTATCCACTGAAGAGGAGACGGGAAACGGAATAAGGGGGTGTTGACCGTAGATCACAAAGAATGGGGATTTAGTAGAAGACTCGCTCTCATGATTGTTATAGGAGAACTCGGCCCAGGGCAGGAGGTCAACCCAATGGTTATGGTGAGCATTGACAAAGTGCCAGAGAAAGCTGGTAAGGACCTGGTTGATACTTTTCACTTGACCATTGGATTGAGGGTGATAAGCAGAGGAAAAATCCAGGGAGACATCCAGCAGCTTGCACGTAGCTCTCCAGAAGCGCGAAGTGAACTGAACCCCGCGATCAGACACAATGTGAAGGGGTAGGCCGTGAAAACGGAAGATGTGATGGATGAAGTCCTTAGCCAGCACAGATGCAGACAGAAGACCAGGCAGAGGAATGAAGTGGGCCATTTTAGAAAAGCGGTCAGCAACCACCCAAATAACTGTACAACCAGCAGAGACAGGGAGATCCGTAATGAAGTCCATAGCTATGTGTTGCCACGGAGCGGAAGGCACGGGAAGAGGAAGGAGACGGCCGGATGGAAGGTGCCGGGGAACCTTGTTACAGGCACAGGAGGAACAAGCCGCAACGAAGTCCGCAACATCCTTGCGCAGAGAATTCCACCAGTAATGTCGGGTGATGAGCAGAAAGGTCTTCCTCTGACCAGCATGACCAGCTAGTTTGGATGAATGGCCCCAGAGTAGAACCTTCTTACGATCTGGAATGGCCACAAAAGTCTTACCAGGTGGAAACAGAGAAAGGTCAAATGGAGGCACAGTCATTACTTTGGAGGGGTCAATGATATGTAGAGGCTCCTCCTCTTGGTCAGTGGACAGGAACGAGCGGGATAAAGCGTCAGCCTTAATGTTCTTGTCCGCTGGGCGGTAATGCAGAGGGAAGCAGAATAGGGCAAAGAATAGAGACCACCTGGCCTGACGCTGATTAAGTCTTTGGGAGTTTTGTAAATAGGCCAGGTTTTTGCGGTCAGTGTAGATGACCACCGGGTGCAGAGCCCCCTCCAGCAGGTAACGCCACTCCTCCAGCACTAATTTGATGGCTAGCAGCTCACGATCTCCTAAGGAGTAGTTGCGCTCGGACGAGGAGAAGAGCTTGGAGAAGAAGTCGCAGGTTACCATTCTCCCGGACTGGGATTTCTGGGTGAGCACCGCTCCGGCTCCGAAGAAGGATGCATCAACCTCCAGGAAGAACTGCTTGTTGCAATCTGGACGGTGCAGCACAGAGGCGAAGGAGAAAGCTTGTTATAGGGAGACGAAGGCCTCCTCCGCTTTGGAAGTCCATTCCCTGGGATTTGCTCCCTTACGGGTGAGCGCGCAGATGGGAGCGGTTCGAGAGGAGAAATGAGGGATGAAGAGGCGGTAATAATTTGCGAAGCCCAGGAATCGCTGAATCGCCTTCAACCCCTCCGGTCGGGGCCACTTTAAGACGGTAGACACCTTCTCGGGATCCATTAACAGACCAGTCTCAGAGATAATATAGCCCAGGAACGGAAGGGAGGTCTGTTCGAAGAGGCATTTCTCAAATTTTGCGTATAGGCGATTCTGCTGGAGCCTTAGCAGAACCTGACGAACAACCCTCTGATGTGTGGGCAGGTCCAGAGAGAAGACCAAGATATCGTCCAGGTACACCACCACGCAAGAATACAGGAGATCACGGAAGATGTTGTTAACCAGCTCCTGAAAGACGGCTGGGGCATTACAGAGACCAAAGGGCATCACGCGATATTCATAGTGACCGTCCGGGGTGTTGAATGCCGTCTTCCACTCGTCTACCTGGCAGATCCGGACAAAATTGTACGTCCCACAAAGATCGAGCTTGGTGAAGATCTTTGCGCCTTTAAGGCGGTCGAACAGCTCCGAGATGAGAGGAAGGGGGTACTTATTCTTGATGGTAATCTGGTTAAGACCCCTGTGATCGATACAGGGACGTAGTGAGCCGTCTGTCTTAACAAAAAAGAATCCTGCTCCAGCCAGGGAGGTAGATTTCTGGATGAATCCCCTAGCAAGATTCTCTTCTATGTACTCAGACATGGTCCGGGTCTTAGCCAGCGACAAGGGGTAGATACGCCCGCGGGGAGGAGAAGCACCAGGTACCAGGTCGATTGGGCAATCATACAGCCTAGGAGGTGGAAGTGTCTCTGCCTCCTTTTTGTTGAAGACGTCCTCATAGGACCAGTAGGGTGCAGGCAGACCAGGTAGATTAGCCGGAGTAGACGGTGGTCGAGCTGGACGAACCGGAACCAGGCAGGAATCATGGCATTCCTGCCCCCAATGGAGCACTTCACCAGACCTCCAATTCAGGACGGGTTCATGTTTCTGTAACCAGGGTAGACCAACCAAGAGGGAGTGAGAGAGACCGGACAGCACAGACGGGTTACAGGCTCTGTGACGAGTAACATGGTCTCCGGAAGAAGTCTCCCATCCACGGAAGCGACCGCCAACGGTTCAGCCAGGCATATGGTAGGAATCTGATACCGCTCCACAACAGCCTGTGAAATGAGATTCCCTGCGGCTCCGGAATCCAGTTCGGCAGTCTCAAAGAAGCAGGTCTCACCACTGGAAATAGAAACAGACAGTCAAGAACGGAGAGGATTTACTCTTGCCTAGGACGACCTCTCCAAGTGGTCCTAGACACTGGAGTTTCCCGACTTCACCAGGCAGGAACGGATCAGATGCTCTTTACTGCCACAGAAGAAGCAACTCCCCTCGGCTTGGCGCATCTCCAGACGAGACTTGACCATCTTGGTTTGGTCAATTTGCATAGGCTCAGGGAAACGTGTCCGAGGAATAGTTGGTTGCGAGGCTGGGCTTTGTAATACGGGAGCGAGATGCGGAAGTCTTCTCTCCTGGGTAATCTCCTTAGCTCGTTTCAAAAAACGGATGTCAATCTAGGTAGCTCATGACACCAGATCGTCCAGGGTGGAAGGGATGTCACGACCGGCTAGCTCATCCTTGATCCGACTGGAAAGACCCTTCCAGAAGGTGGACACCAGGGCCTCGTTGTTCCAGGCAAGCTCAGATGTGAGGGTTCGGAAACGTATGGCATACTGGCTGTAACGGGTCTGGGAGCTACTATACAAAGGGGCAGTCCTTGTAAGGAAGCGGGTGGCTCCCAGGGAAAGCAGGCAGGCAGTCACGTCAAGTGACAGTGACAGTCTCTGGGTAGAAGGGCAAGAGGTCACGGCGAGTGACGGGGACAGTCTCTTGACAGGCGGGTGGTCACGGAAAGTGACAGCAGGATAAGAGTCTCTAGACAGGCGGGTGGTCACGGCAAGTGACAGCAGGGTAAGAGTCTCTCGACAGACAGGTGGTCACGGCAAGTGACAGCAGGATAAGAGTCTCTGGACAGGCAGGTGGTCACGGCAAGTGACAGTAGGGTAAGAGTCTCTGGACAGGCAGGTGGTCACAGCAAGTGACGGCTAAGCCTCCAGGTAGGCTAGCAGGCGGGTAGCAGGTGAGCGCTCCCAGGTGAGCGGGTAAGAGTCTCTGGACAGGCTGGCAGGCAGGTATCAGGCAGGTATCTGGCAGGTGCTTCCTGGTCCGCAGGCGGACTGATCCATAGACAGACTGGCAGATGCTGGTAGGCAGACTGTCGGACCGCAGGATTGCAAGCAGGTAGACAGCACTGGAAAACAAGCTGGTAACGGGACCTGAAGGCTGAAGCAGAGTTGAAAGGCTTTGCAACAACATTGCTCGGGCACTTCCATTTTGGAGGAGGTGCCTTATATATGGTGAGATCCTCCGGCCATTGGCCGGGGACTCCTTAGGACGGCGCGCGCGGCCCCTTTAAGAGAGAGGGAGCGCGCGCGCGCCCTAAGCACAATGACCGGAAAGCAGCGCGCGCTGCCAGCAGAGCGGGAGGAGGACGCCGGGCACGGAGCGGAGAGGTGAGGGGAACGGCGTCCCTGCCTAGCAGGAGGCAGGGACGCCGACGCTACAGTACCCCCCCCTTTAGGCCCCCCCTTTTTTAGGCCAGAGAGAAATTTATCAAGGATGAGAGGGCATGGATGTTCTCCCGGGGCTCCCACATTCTCTCCTCAGGACCAAACCCCTTCCAATCCACTAGAAAAAAGGTCTTCCCTCTTACCCTTTTGGTGGCCAGAATGTTCTCTACCTCAAACTTGTTTTCAGCGGAAACCGGAGCAGGAGGCGTACCTGTAGACTTGGAAAAAGAGTTAAGCACAACGGGTTTGAGTAGAGATACATGGAAGGAGTTAGGGATCCGCAAGTTGGCCAGGAGTCTCAATTTATAGGCCACCGGGTTGATTTGTTTGATAACTTCCAGTGGGCCGATGAACCGAGGCCCTAACTTGTAGGAAGGAATCTTAAGCCGGACATATTTGGACGAGAGCCAGACTTTATCTCCAGGACGGAATTGTGGCGGATCCAGACGTCTTTTGTCAGCCTGTTTTTTCATCCGCTCGGATGACTGAAGAAGTGCGGATCTGGTACTTTCCCAAATGGAGGAAAATTCGCTAACAAGAGATTCCGCAGCCGGATTGTCCACCGAGGTGGAGACGGGAAACGGGATCCGAGGATGCTGACCATAGACTATAAAAAAAGGGGATTTGGAGGAAGATTCGCTCTCGTGATTATTGTAGGAAAATTCGGCCCACGGTAAAAGATCCACCCAGTCGGAATGGTGAGCATTAACAAAGTGCCGGAGGTAACTGGTTAAAATTTGGTTGATCCGTTCTACTTGACCATTGGACTGTGGGTGATAAGCAGAAGAGAAGTCCAAGGTGACCCCCAGCAATTTACACATGGCTCGCCAGAAGCGAGAGGTGAACTCAACTCCTCGATCGGATACGATGTGGAGAGGAAGACCATGAAGACGGAAAATATGATGGATAAAGTCTTTAGCCAACTCAGATGCAGACGGGAGGCCCGGCAGGGGAATGAAGTGAGCCATCTTAGAAAAGCGGTCAGCGACCACCCAAATGACCGTATAACCGGCAGAGACAGGGAGGTCCGTTATAAAGTCCATGGCTATATGCTGCCATGGGGCAGCAGGTACAGGAAGAGGCAGGAGGCGGCCGGCTGGCAGGTGTCTAGGAACCTTGTTGCGGGCGCAGGACGCACAGGCTGAAACAAAGTCTATTACGTCCTTGTGCAGGGTAGGCCACCAGTAATGTCGGGTAATAAGCTGGAGGGTCTTTTTCTGACCAGCATGGCCAGCTAGCTTAGATGAATGTCCCCAGTGTAGGACCTTCTCACGATCAGGTACTGTTACGAACGTCTTACCGGGTGGAAGACGATTTAGATTCACGGGGGCCACCTGCATTACTTTGGAGGGGTCGATGATGTTCTTAGGCTCCTCCTCTAGATCAGAGACCAAAAAGGATCGGGACAAGGCATCAGCTTTGATGTTTTTTGTCTGCCGGGCGAAAATGAAGAATGAAATCAAAGTGGGCGAAGAACAAAGACCACCGGGCTTGGCGTCGGTTAAGTCTCTGGGCACTCTGGAGGTAAGCCAAGTTCTTGTGGTCCATGTAAATTATTACCGGGTGAAGAGCCCCCTCGAGCAGGTAACACCACTCCTCCAGTGCCAGCTTAATGGCTAATAATTCTCGGTCTCCTATAGAATAATTGCGCTCAGAAGAGGAGAAGAGTTTGGAGAAGAAGCCGCAGGTTACCATTCTTCCGGAAGACGACTTTTGGGTGAGTACCGCTCCGGCTCCGGAGGCGTCTACTTCTAGGAAGAATTGTTTGTTGCCGTCCGGATGATGCAGCACAGGGGCGGAGGAGAAAGCTTGTTTCAAGGAAAGGAAGGCCTCCTCTGCTTCGGGCGGCCATTCTCTGGGATTAGCGCCCTTACGGGTGAGCGCAGAGATTGGGGCAGTCCGGGAAGAGAAGTGCGGAATGAAGAGGCGGTAGTAGTTGGCGAAGCCCAGGAACCGCTGAATAGCCTTCAACCCCTCCGGTCGGGGCCACTTCTGGATGACAGACAGTTTCTCAGGATCCATTCGTAGGCCGGTCTGAGAGATTATGTAGCCCAGAAACGGAAGCGAGGTCTGCTCAAAGAGGCACTTCTCATATTTTGCGTAGAGGTGGTTCTGCCTGAGCCTGAGCAGGACCTGACGAACGTCCCTCCGGTGTGTGTGAAGATCCGGAGAGAAGACCAAGATGTCGTCCAGGTACACCACCACGCAGGAGTAGAGAAGGTCACGGAAGATGTCATTGACCAACTCTTGAAAGACGGCGGGAGCATTACAGAGACCGAAGGGTATTACGAGGTATTCATAGTGGCCGTCCCGGGTGTTGAATGCCGTCTTCCATTCATCCCCCTGACGGATACGGACCAGGTTATATGCCCCACGGAGATCCAGCTTGGTGAAGATTCTAGCACCCCTCAGACGGTCAAATAATTCAGGAATGAGCGGAAGGGGGTATTTATTTTTCACCGTGATCTCGTTAAGGCCTCTATAGTCTATACAGGGACGGAGTGAGCCGTCTTTCTTTTTGACGAATAAGAAGCCTGCTCCCGCCGGGGAGGTAGATTTCCGGATAAATCCCCGGGCCAGATTCTCCTCGATATATTCAGACATGGACCGGGTTTCAGCAGCGGACAAAGGGTAAATACGCCCACGGGGACGAGTAGCGCCGGGTATCAGGTCGATTGGGCAATCGTATGGTCTATGAGGGGGTAATGTCTCTGCTTCTCTTTTGTTAAAGACGTCCGCATAAGACCAATAGGGAACCGGTAGGCCGGGTAGATTGGCTGGGGTAGGAGAAGGACGGGCAGGACGAACGGGAACTAAACAAGTCTTATGGCAGTCCTGCCCCCAGCGAAAGACTTCTCCGGTCTGCCAATCAAGCACGGGTGCATGTCTCTGGAGCCAAGGTAGGCCTAGCAAGAGGGCGTGAGAGAGTCCAGGCAGAACATGGAAGAAGATGCTCTCAGAGTGCAGCATTCCCACCTGCAGAGTTATGGATTCGGTGATGAGTTGGATGGGATGCGATAAGAGACCCCCATCCACGGAGGCGACCGATAAGGGTACAGCCAGAGGTTTGGTGGGAATGCAGTATTTCTCTACCAGGGACTGAGAAATGAGATTTCCGGCAGCTCCAGAATCAAGTTGAGCAAGTTCAAAGTAACGGTTCTCCCCGCAGATGATAGAGACCGACAGCATCAGAGAAGGAGAGGATTTATTTTTGTCTCGGATGACCTCTCTGAGCGATCCTAGACACAGGCGTTTCCCGACCTCTCCGGGCAGGAACGGATCCGGTGCTCCTTACTACCACAGTAGAAACAGCTCCCCTCGGCACGGCGAGACTCTTGACGGGTTTTGACCATCTTGGTTTGGTCGACCTGCATGGGCTCTGGCGAGTGCGCCCGGGGAGTTACAGAGGAAGAGACGGGATTCAGAAAAGTAGGAGCAAGGCGTGGAAACCTCCTCTCACGGGTGACCTCTTTGGTGCGCTCCTGGAACCGGATGTTAATCCGGGTGGCAAGTGTCACTAAGTCATCGAGAGTGGTAGGAATGTCCCGACCGGCAAGTTCATCTTTAATCCGGCCGGACAGGCCCTCCCAGAAGACGGAAACCAGTGCCTCATTATCCCAGGCAAGCTAGGAAGCAAGGGTACGGAACCATATGGCATATTGGCCCACGGTGAGACTCCCTTGACGGAGGCGTAGCAGAGATGAGGCGGATGAGGTCTTTTGTCCTGGTTCGTCGAAGACTTTCCGGAAGGCCGTGAGAAAGGCTGGCAGGTTGGATACCAGGGGGCCTCCTCTCTCCCATAGAGGATTTAGCCAAGCCAATACCTCCCCAGTGAGATGGGACATGATGAAGGCCACCTTGGCTCGGTCAGTGGTGAACTGGTATGCCAAAAGTTCAAAGTGCAGGGTGCACTGGTTAATGAAGCCTCGTGCCAGGCCGGGATCTCCACCAAAACGAGGCGGGGCGGAAAGGCGTGGACCAGGAAGGGATGCCATGGTGTTGATGGGCAGCGGCGCTGCCGGAGTAGTAGTTGTGCAGGTGGAAGCAGCTCCCAATGAGGCGGTCAGTGTGTCCAGGCGGGAGTTAACACTACGCAGGTGGCCCAAGATGGAGTCCTGTTGGGACCGCTGACGAGATAGTTCATGACATAGGTCCGAGAGCGAGGGAGCTTGGGTGCCACCGGGTTCCATAGCCCGAGCAAACTGTAACGGGTCTGGGAGGTGGAACCTCTGAGCTACTATACAAAGGGGCAGTCCTTGTAAGGAAGCGGGTGGCTCCCAGGGAAAGCGGGCAGGCAGTCACGTCAAGTGACAGGGACAGCCTCTGGGTAGAAGGGCAGGAGGTCACGGCGAGTGACGGGGACAGTCTCTTGACAGGCGGGTGGTCACGGCAAGTGACAGCAGGATAAGAGTCTCTAGACAGGCGGGTGGTCACGGCAAGTGACAGCAGGGTAAGAGTCTCTCGACAGGCAGGTGGTCACGGCAAGTGACAGCAGGATAAGAGTCTCTGGACAGGCAGGTGGTCACGGCAAGTGACAGCAGGGTAAGGGTCTCTGGACAGGCAGGTGGTCACAGCAAGTGACGGCTAAGCCTCCAGGTAGGCTAGCAGGCGGGTAGCAGGTGAGCGCTCCCAGGTGTGCGGGTAAGAGTCTCTGGACAGGCTGACAGGCAGGCAGGTATCAGGCAGGTATCTGGCAGGTGCTTCATGGTCCACAGGCGGACTGATCCATAGACAGACTGGCAGATGCTGGTAGGCAGACTGTCGGACCGCAGGATTGCAAGCAGGTAGACAGCACTGGAAAACAAGCTGGTAACGGGACCTGAAGGCTGAAGCAGAGTTGAAAGGCTTTGCAACAACATTGCTCGGGCACCTCCATTTTGGAGGAGGTGCCTTATATATGGTGAGATCCTCCGGCCATTGGCCGGGGACTCCTTAGGACGGCGCGCGCGGCCCCTTTAAGAGAGAGGGAGCGCGCGCGCGCCCTAAGCACAGTGACCGGGAAGCAGCGCGCGCTGCCAGCAGAGCGGGAGGAGGACGCCGGGCACGGAGCGGAGAGGTGAGGGGAACGGCGTCCCTGCCTAGCAGGAGGCAGGGACGCCGACGCTACACTGGCCCACGGAGAGACTCCCTTGGCGGAGACAAAGAAGTGAGGAGGCAGTAGAAGATTTTCGTCCGGGCTCATCGAAGACCTTCTGGAAGGCAGCGAGGAAATCCGGAAGATCGGACACCAGGGGATCCCCTCTCTCCCACAGAGAGTTTAGCCATGCCAATGCCTCCCCGGTGAGGTGAGACATGATGAACGCCACCTTGGCCCGGTCGGAGGGGAACTGATGTGCCAGGAGTTCAAAGTGCAGCGTGCACTGATTTAGGAAGCCCCGACATAAGACGGGGTCACCACCAAAATGTGGAGGCGCAGTGAGCCGAGGTCCAGAGCCGGGTGCCATAGCGCCAGTGGGTAGAGGTGCCGCTCAGCTAGAGACGGACACAGACGGGGTGGACAGCGTGTCCAGGCGAGATTTAACTGACCGCAGATAGGACAAGATAGTCTCCTGTTGGGATCTCTGACGTGAGACCTCCTGGTACAGATCAGAGAGTGAAGGAGCCTGGGGGCCACCGGGTTTCATGGCCTGTGCAAACTGTTACGGGTCCAGGTGGTGGAACCTCTGTACTTCGGTGCAAGGAGGGACCAGAGGGGCGTGATTAAGTGCCTACTGGGCCTGACCAAGGTTGCACGGCTCAATCGACTCAGGGGGACCAGGTGCCACTCTGGGACCGACGTTGTGTGAGAGCAGGTGACTCCCACGGGTCAGATGGCAGGAACTGACTGGTACAGCGAATGCGCATGGCAGGAAGGCTGACGGGTGGTCCGGATAGATAAGCAGGCTGGTTCGGCAAATAGCCAGATGGGTGCTCCGGGTAGGCAAGCTGATGGGCACGACAGGTAAAAGGTAAGTGCTTGAAGGTAAGCAGGCTGGCAGGTGCTTCCAGGTAGGCAGGCTGGTGGGCACGGCAGGCAACTTTCAGGCAGACTGGCGAGCAGGACTGACAGGCAGACTGGCGGGCAGGACTGACAGGCAGCGGGACCTGAGGGCTGAAGCAAGTGTTAGCACACAGAACAACAGCCTTGCACAGGCACCTCCATATTGGAGGAGGTGCTTTAAATAGGGGAAGTCCTCCGGCCATTGGCAGGGGACTTTATAGGACGGCGCGCGGCACCTTTAAGAGGGAGGGAGCGCTCGCGCCCTAAGCACAGTGCCCGGAAAGCTGCGCGGAGTGCGCCGCAATAGCTGCAGGACGGGAGCCGGAAGGCGCCGGACCAGGGCCGTGGTGGTGAGGGGAAAGGCGTCTCTGCCCGGCAGGAGGCAGAGACGCCGATGCTACAAGACGTATGGAGGCCAGGACAGATATATGGGGGGGCCAAGCTAAGCACATGGGGGGGCAGGCTTGGCACATGGGGACGGCTAGGCTGGACACATGGGTGGCCAAGCTGGACACATGGGGGGTTCAGGACAAGGGATATATAAGGGCCAGGACAAGGGACATATGGGGCCAGGACAGATATATGGGGAGGCCAAGCTGGTCACATGGGTTGCCAGGCTGGGCACATGGGGAGGGCCAGGCTGGGCACATGGGGAGGGCCAGGCTGGACACATGGGGAGGGCCAGGCTGGACACATGGGGAGGGCCAGGCTGGACACATGGGGAGGGCCAGGCTGGACACATGGGGGGGCAAGACATATATGGAGGGGCCAAGCTGAGCACATGGGGAGCCAGGCTGGGCTCATGTGGAGGGCCAGGTGGGACACATGGGGGGCAGGCTGGGCACATGGAGGGGCCAGGCTGGACACATGGGGGGCCAGGATAAGGATATATGTTGGCCAGAACAAGGGACATACGGGGGCAAGGACAGATATATGGGGGGGCAGGGTGGGTACATGGGGGGCCAGGCTAGACATATGGGGGTGGAGTCAGGCTGGGTACATGTGGGGGGGGCAGGATAATGGATATATGGGGACGTGGGATGGATATATTGGGGGAGGCAGGCTGGACATATGAGAGGGGCCAGGCTGGACACATGGGGGGGCAGGACAAGGTATATATGTTGGCCAGGACAAGGGAGAGATGGTAGCTAAGACAGATATATGGGGAGGCAGGCTGCGCACATGGGGTGCCAAGCTGGACACATGTGGGGGGCTGCCTGGATACATGGGGGTGCCAGGCTGGAGGCGGGACATATCGGAGGGCCAGGCTGGGGGACTTAATTACTGATTGGGGGCCAGAATGAGGAACATATAGGTGCTTCTCACAAAATTAGAATATCATCAAAAAGTTAATGTATTTCAGTTCTTCAATACAAAAAATGAAACTCATATATTATAGTCATTACAAACAGAGTGATCTATTTCAAGTGTTTATTTATGTTAATGTTGATGATTATGGCTTACAGCCAATGAAAAGTCATTATCTCAGCAAATTAGAATACTTTATAACCCCAGCGTGAAAAATGTTTTTAAAATCCGAAATATTGGCCTACTGAAATGTACAGTACAGACCAAAAGTTTGGACACAACTTCTCATTTAAAGATTTTTCTGTATTTTCATGACTATGAAAATTGTACATTCACACTGAAGGCATCAAAACTATGAATTAACACATGTGGAATTATATAGCTAACAAAAAAGTGTGAAACAACTGAAAATATATCTTATATTCTAGGTTCTTCAAAGTAGCCACCTTTTGCTTTGATGACTGCTTTGCACACTCTTGACATTCTCTTGATGAGCTTCAAGTGGTAGTCACCGGAAATGGTTTTTACTTCACAGGTGTGCCCTGTCAGGTTTAATAAGTGGGATTTCTTGCCTTATAAATGGGGTTGGGACCATCAGTAGTGTTGTGCAGAAGTCTGTTGGATACACAGCTGGTGGATACTGAACAGACTGTTAGAATTTGCATTATGGCAAGAAAAAAGCAGCTAAGTAAAGAAAAATGAGTGGCCATCATTACTTTAAGAAATGAAGGTCAGTCAGTCCGAAAAATTGGGAAAACTTTGAAAGTGTCCCCAAGTGCAGTTGCAAAAACCATCAAGCGCTACAAAGAAACTGGCTCACATGAGGACCGCCCCAGGAAAGGAAGACCAAGAGTCACCTCTGCTTCTGAGGATAAGTTTATCTGAGTCACCAGCCTCAGAAATCGCAGGTTAACAGCAGCTCAGATTAGAGACCAGGTCAATGCCACACAGAGTTCTAGCAGCAGACACATCTCTTCAACAACTGTTAAGAGGAAACTTTGTGCAGCAGGCCTTCATGGTAAAATAGCTGCTAGGAAACCACCGCTAAGGACAGGCAACAAGCAGAAGAGACTTGTTTGGCATAAAGAACACAAGGAATGGACATTAGACCAGTGGAAACCTGTGCTTTGGTCTGATGAGTCCAAATTTGAGATCTTTGGTTCCAACCACCGTGTCTTTGTGCGACGCAGACAAGGTTAACGGATGGAGTCTACATGCCTGGTTCCCACCGTGAAGCATGGAGGAGGAGGTGTGATGGTGTGGGGGTGTTTTGCTGGTGACATTGTTGGGGATTTGTTCAAAATTGAAGGCATACTGAACCAGCATGGCTACCACAGCATCTTGCAGTGGCATGCTATTCCATTAGGTTTGCGTTTAGTTGGACCATCATTTATTTTTCAACAGGACAATGACCCCAAACATACCTCCAGGCTGTGTAAGGGCTATTTGACCAAGAAGTAGAGTGATAGGGTGCTACGCCAGATGACCTGGCCCCCTGATACCAGGTGTTGGTACTTTTGGCAGTGTGGACAGGTGCCAAGTCCTGCTGGAGAATGAAATTTCCATCTCCAAAAAGCTTGTCGGCAGAGGGAAGCATGAAGTGCTCTAAAATTTTCTGTTAGACGGCTGCGCTGACTTTGATCTTGATAAAACACAGTGGACCTACACCAGCAGATGACATGGCTCCCCAAACCATCACTGATTGTGGAAACTTCACACGAGACCTCAAGCAGCTTGGATTGTGTGACTCTCCCTCCAGACTCTGGGACCTTGATTTCCAAATGAAATGCAAAATTGACTTTCATCTGAAAACAAAACCTTGGACCACTGAGCATCAGTCCAGGTCTTTTTCTCCTTGGCCCAGGTAAGACACTTCTGGCGTTGTCTATTGGTCATGAGTGGCATGACACAAGGAATGCGACACTTGTAGCTCATGTCCAGGATACGTGGATCTTGAAGCAATGACTCCAGCAGCAGTCCACTCCTTGTGAATCTCTCCCAAATTTTTTAATGGCCCTTTCATAACAATCCTTCCAAGGCTGCGCTTATCCTGGTTGCTTGTGCACCTTTTTCTACCACACGTTTTCCTTCCACTCAACTTTCCATTAATATGCTTGGATACAGCACTCTGTGAACGGCCAGCTTCTTTAGCAATGACCTTTTGTGGCTTACCCTCCTTGTGGAGTATGTCAATGACTGCCTTCTGGACATCTGTCAAGTCAGCAGCCTACCCCATGATTGAGGAGCCTACTGAAACAGACTAAGGGACCTTTTTAAACGCGTAGGTAGCCTTTGCAGGTGTTTTTTGTTAATTATTCTAATTTACTGAGATAATGACGTTTGTATTTTCATTGGCTGCAAGCCATAATCATCAACATTAACAGAAATAAACACTTGAAATAGATCACTCTGTTTGTAACGACTCTATATAATATATGAGTTTCTCTTTTTGTATTGAAGAACTGAAATACGTAAATTAACTTTTTGATGACATTCTAATTTTGTGAGAAGCACCTGCACATTATTAGTTTATGGTGGCATTATTACTTCTGTAATATAATTTACTTTTTAGGAAAATGTTTTCCATTGGGGGGGGGTGCAAAAGGGAGGTCCTGTTACTGTGCATGGCTGCACTATGTTGATTTTTTCTTCATCTGGCGTAGTGTAGAAGTCGGGGAAAAACTGGGGAATGTGATCTAGAAGCGATCAGCTATTGATAACTGTGTGTTATTTTCTGCAGAGACAAGTCCTGGCTGGAAGAAATGATGGTGGCCTGTGCCAGATGAAGAAAAGCAAAGATGAAAAACGAAGATGAAGGACTTCACCTAGAGAAGTCCTTGTGAGTCAATGTATTACATGTACACTTACACTATATAGTGTATACAAAGATACTGTGTGTGTCACTGGTGACCACTCTATTACCTGTACACTATATACAGGGCTACTGTGTATAATGTCACTGGTGATCATTGTATTACCTGTACACCTATACTATATGCTGTATACTATATACAGAGCTCTTATGTATAATGTCACTGGTGGTAATAACAGTGTTGTTAGTATTGTGGTTTGTATTCATGATTAGTATTGTAGAATTTGGTCACTATGTGGTGGTAATATGTAATCTGGTCATGGTGTGGCAGTATTTGTTCCTTGTATGTAGTATTATTCGGTCACTATGTGGTGGTAATATGTGATCTGGTCATGGTGTGGCGGTATTTGTCCCTTGAATGGGGTATCATTCGGTTACTATGTGGTGGCAATATGTGATCTGGTCATGTGTGGCGGTATTTGTCCCTTGTATGTGGTATTATTCAGTCACTATGTGGAGATAATATGTGATCTGGTCATGGTATGGTGGTATTTGTCCCTTGTATGTGGTATTATTCGGTCACTATGTGGTGGCAATATGTGGTCCAGTCATGGTGTGGCAGTTTTCGGCCCTTGTATGTGGTAGTATTGGTATAATGGATTGTGTTGTGTATGGCGGTCATTTGTTCTCTCTGATATTAGTTAGAAGATTCTTTATTTCCATTACAAATTAGGTACTTGGAAAAAGATGCACTTACAGGGGTTCTCCGGTGAAAAAAAGTAATCACTTCTTCACAGGAGAAGTGATAAGTTATTGATTGGTGGGGGTCTGACTGCTAGGACCTGCACTAATCGGCAGGATGTGGAGCTTTTCTCCCCATTAGACTGGAGCTCATGTGCAACTTGACCACTGATCCATTCATTCCCTCAGTGGCTGCGAGCGATGTGCTTGTTTTTATCTGGAAGCCCCAAAGAGAATGAATGGAGCTTTGGTCAGACATTACATCTGCCGCAGTATTTTAAAATGGGGATAAAGGTGCCCTGTAAGGGATAAAAATTCCCCATTCCTCCGATTGGTGCGGTTTCCAATGTTCGGACCTAAACGATCAATAAATTATCACCTATCCTGTGAAGCCTATGGATCGGTGTGTTTTAACCAAAGAACCTCTTTACTGCAAACTACCATAATTGTACATCCCAGTTATAGTATGTGCACAGTAGATGCTCCAAAAGGGATACCAGCTAACAGGTATTTGCATATAGCTGTAGGGTGGGCCCCTAGGGTCAATTCCTCCTGTGGGCCCCAGACACCCAGGTCAGACACTGATGTGTACTATTCATTTAGGAAACAACAATTAGGCCACGTTCACACGATCAGTATTTGGTCAGTATTTTACCTTAGTATTTGTAAGCTAAAACCAGGAGTGTGTGATAAATACAGAAGTGGTGACGTGTTTCTATTATACTTTTCCTCTGATTGTTCCACTCCTGGTTTTAGCTTACACATACTGAGGTAAAATACTGACCAAATACTGGACGTGTGAACGCAGCCTTACAACTCTTTAACCATTGCACTCTTGGTTGCACCTTCTTCCATCTTTCATTCATTATTCATATTTTTCAACAGAGATTGATGATGAAAATCCGTTTAGTTACGGAGCCAAAAGCAAGAAGGCAACTTCGGCCGTGTCCTCCCCAGCCGGCGGCGCTGACAGGGTTAATACACCTGCTGCCTGGTCACCAGAATGGCTGGGAAGTGAGCCAAACTCCGGTGAGGGAGGAGACACACGACACTCCGGAGAGGAGGAGGCCGGGGAGGAGGAGGAGGGTGCGCGAAACAAACCCGTGTCTGTGCCATCCAGTTCTGTGGGAGACGAGGAAGAGAACACATCCAACAAGTGGCAGCACAGAGGAGGCTGAGAGCACAGAGGAGGCTGAGAGCACAGAGGAGGCTGAGAGCACAGAGGAGGCTGAGAGAAGGCTGAGGCGGCAGAAGTCCTCTGTACTGCAGACCACTGGGACGCGGAGTCTCCTCAGGATGCTGCGGGCGGGCTGTCAGTGCTGCCATTCCTGCCTGCAGTCCACGCATTAGGACAAGCACTTGTCAGGTCCGTGGCTGAGTGACGTGACCGTGAAACTTTCCTCACGGCTGCACTGTGAGTGGCGAAGCCGTCCTCGGGGGCTGCCACTGCTCCCCGCACTCCGGACGCTCACCTGCTGCTCTCTGACTGGAAAGCTTCCTATTGATTGCTCAGGGCTGAGCTTTGGTATCCAGGAAGAGCAGGAAGGGTTAAAGAGGGAGGAGGGAAGCCGGGAGGTGGTGAAGGATGATGCTGCGGTTCCTGCGGAGGACCTTTGGTCGGCGGTCGATGCAGAGGCACGGAGGGAGAAGTGCAGGCACAGTGCACGGTGGCCGGGATGAGCGGGATGCAGGAGCCATGGTGATGAGAGCCCCTGCCGGCGCCTCTGCTGGAGCGCTGTACCCACACCACAGCCCGCTGACGCCCCCAGTGGTCGGTGGAGGAGCCACAGTTCACATCCCTGCGGCCGGGGACAGCAAGGCGGTGCTGACCTGTAAGGTGCTGCTGCTGGACGGCACGGACATCAGCGTGGAGCTGCCGGTAAGTGCCGGCAGTGTGGCCAGCATGTGTATATGTACGTGTGTGTGAGTGCACGGGGTCGTCCATAGATCAGTGACTGCTGCACACGTGACGTACAAGGTGATCAGACTAGTCCTCGCCCCTGGCTGCCCCCAGCACTGGCCACTACACAGTGATCGGACTAGTCCTGGCCCCTGACTGCCCCCAGCACTGGCCACTACACCGTGATCGGACTAGTCCTGGCCCCTGACTGCCCCCAGCACTGGCCACTACACAGTGATCGGACTAGTCCTCGCCCCTGGCTGCCCCCAGCACTGGCCACTACACTGTAATCAGACTAGTCCTGGCCCCTGGCTGCCCCCAGCACTGGCCACTACACAGTGATCGGACTAGTCCTCGCTCCTGGCTGCCCCCAGCACTGGCCACTACACCGTGATCGGACTAGTCCTGGCCCCTGACTGCCCCCAGCACTGGCCACTACACAGTGATCGGACTAGTCCTCGCTCCTGGCTGCCCCCAGCACTGGCCACTACACCGTGATCGGACTAGTCCTGGCCCCTGACTGCCCCCAGCACTGGCCACTACACAGTGATCAGACTAGTCCTGGCCCCTGACTGCCCCCAGCACTGGCCACTACACTGTGATCAGACTAGTCCTGGCCCCTGGCTGCCCCCAGCACTGGCCACTACACTGTGATCAGACTAGTCCTGGCCCCTGGCTGCCCCCAGCACTGGCCACTACACTGTGATCAGACTAGTCCTCGCCCCTGGCTGCCCCCAGCACTGGCCACTACACTGTGATCAGACTAGTCCTCGCCCCTGGCTGCCCCCAGCACTGGCCACTACACTGTGATCAGACTAGTCCTGGCCCCTGGCTGCCCTCAGCACTGGCCACTACACTGTGATCAGACTAGTCCTCACCCCTGGCTGCCCCCAGCACTGGCCACTACACCGCCATCATTTGCCACTTATTGAAGTCACTTTTTTTCCACCAAAATGTTGTTCAGATTTGGTGCAAAAAGAACATGCTTTTTAGTTTTCTTTTAAACATTTTCCAAGACTTTCTAGTTGAAAAAGTTGTAAAACTTTTAAAGTGACTCCTGTGTTGTCTTAGACCGGTTATATAGTCTGTCAGAAGCCTCCCTCCAAGCGTGGGCACATGCCACAAAATGGGACGTTCTAGTAAAGCCGCCTTTCATGAATCCTTCTGGATAGGCAACGACGTTGAGAAAAAAGAGACCCCTGAAAAAGTGGCGCAAACATATAAAGCTATGTTCACACATGGCTTTTTTTTTTTAATGAAAAATTTCAGCTGCGTTTTATACTACCCTCAAAGTCCGAGATATCAGAAATCTCAAGCACACGTTATTTTTCCTGAATGTTTTGTCACAGAGCTGCGCTTCTGCAAAATGCAGCATGTCACTACTTTCAGCAAATTTCACCCATAGAAAGCAATGGGAAGTGCAAAAAGCGCAATGTGTGAACATAGCCTAAAGAAGCAAATACTGAAGACACTGAGAAGGAGCAAAGTCCTCGAGAGATGAATCTGGGCCAATCCTTGAAAAGCGTCTGTGTGACTGTGGTGAATCTATATCCTGCCCGTGCCGAGTATGGATAGGCATAGCTGTGGGCATCCAGCTCCAGTTTCTACTATGTGATTTTATTTATATATATATATATATATATATATATATATATATATATATATATATATATATATATATATATATATATATATATATATATATATATATATTAGTATATCATTCTACATTGCCATCTCAACCATGTATTCTGCTCTAGCCTATGCCTTAGATTGCAATGGATTATCACTTTTAATGGCGCTCTTGAAACTGCAAGTGCACAAGTGATCTACTGTGACGGATCTTGGACTGCCCAAGGAGACAGCAGACTGTATATATCTTTTCACGTTTCCATTGTTTATTTATTTGTGGATAGACAGTCTGCCAAAAAAATAAATAACTGAAACATGTCCTACTTTGGTTTGAAAAATAACCTCCAAAGATGGACCACACAGACGAATGACATCAGAGCTGCCTGCATGCGCTGTGTGTTTCAGTGACCTAGCTAGGAGAAGCTTAGGAAACTTCCACCAGCGTGTTTTTTTTTTTTTTTTTTTTTTTTTAGCATGGATGGTAAATACGGACACACAGACTGAAAATGGAAGAAAAACTAATTCTGCACACTGAAAAATCGTCTGTTATTTTTGCAGAAAAGAATGATGTGTGTAATACCTAAGTGGTAGAAAACCTCGTGCAACTTCCCGCTGTGCAGCTGTGATACATGTCTGTGAATGGCTTGTGATCTTCGCACGCCTAGCCTCATAGGTGGCGTTGCCTTAGACCAACCATCATTTTATTTTTTTCATAAATCAATAGTACAAGTAAAAATATGAAAATTTTAATATATTTTATTAGAGATATCTACTTCTCTCTCTTGGACTGATGTTCGTGTAACGTGGTACGAGGCAGTAGCCGTGGGCGAGGTACTTGTGTCTAGCGCCCATCATGTTACATGAAAGTGGGGGTCCTGACTGGGTGTGTGGACTTGTGTTATGGGGTGCTATGCCCTTGCAGGTCGCATGATGACTGTGACTTCTGCTGGCCGGGACCAGGTGTTGAGGGCTTCAATGAGGGAGACCACCAGTCAAAAATAAACCTTTTACTGAACAATAACTTGGTGGGGATTATGTGCAAAAGGTAGCGGGTACACAGCTTGAACGTTTCCTTCACAATATGGAGCATTTTCACACAGTCTGTTCTTTTCTCTCAACTCGCTTGGTCTCTTTTTCACTGGTTCACCTGCCTTCACCACAACCCAACTCAGTAATACAATCCTGTAAGTGAGAGTCCTATTCTTCTCCCACGGTTCCGCGTCCTCTTCTCTCTCAAGGGAACTAGTTTGCCAATATGGCCTGTACTAAGCGTCTTTGCTCCTGATGCCTTGGAACTTCCGCCTGGGCCACTCGTAGTCTCATGTTCTCTGTTCCTTTCTGGCTAGTTACCTCTGAGTTATAAACTCTAGGCTGTACTGCTAGGCATCTTGTCCCAGGACCTGTCTTTAGTTGATCACTTTGTCCTTCAGTCACTTCTCTTTAGCTCGTCTCAGGATAATGCTATCCTATCTCCACGCGCATTAGGGACACGCACGTCACGCGACTGCTGACTGCTCAGACCTTAGGTCTGCTTCTGTGGCATGCTGGGGTCTATCTGACATCCTGATAGGAAAGAGTCTCTGTCCCTACACCTTATTCCCCTCCCACTTTGGGCAAGTCCCAATTAACCACAACTCTCCTTACTGTCGGGCAGAACTGAACACTATCGCCAATGGCGCATATTACAATACACATTACGCTTTAACAATATATATGTCTTCAAGGGAGAATGTGGGCAGTATATCCCTCTTACATTCACTCTCAATTCATCTGTTTACAGTGAAGAAAGGTCTTCCGCTCACTGAGATATTAGATCACTGTTGCCATTTATAAAATGCTACGGAGAGGGGAGAGGCTAAATAGAGATGGGCAGAAATTAACAAGTTTGCTTGGAATGATAGCTATAAATTAAACAGTTTGTCCTATACTGGACAATCCCTTACTAAGGTCACGTTCACACATTGAGTATTTGGTTAGTTTTTACATCAGTATTTGTAAGACCAGGAGTGGAACGGTCACAGGAAAAGTATAATAGAAACACGTCACCACTTCTGTATTTATCACCCACTCCTGGTTTTGGCTTACAAATACTGAGGTAAAATACTGACCAAATACTGATCGTGTGAAAGTGGTCTAATGTGTTCTGTCTGCTGGGATCATCATCTGTCAGGAGCTCTGCAAGATCAGCTACAGCGTGCATGCTTTATGTCCTTTCATATACTGGTATTGCTGTGATAAACCTATTAACTTATCGAGTCTACACTAGACTTTATTAGTCATTATATAAGTTTCTGCCTCCAATATTTCTTGCTGCTGTAAAATATGCTTGTGCAATTCATTTGCAAGGTTTTATGACCTTATTGTTCATTCTTCCAGTATACATATGAATCCCAGGTATAGGCAGTAGTTACTCGACACTTCCTGGTGACTTTGTAGCATCTGCTTGTCATATCTGGCTTTTGTCTTGAGATATAAAAAAATGTGGGGGTTATGTGGGGTCTATACAAATGGCTCTGTAACTGGTAATCTGTGCTCTGACAGCTTTTTTTGTAGACTTGATGGAAACTACTTTCTCACATTTTGATTTGTATTTTGCAAGCAAAGACCACGTAAGGAATGTAAACAGGGAAAAGCCACGATTTGCAACTTTTTAAAACAGATGCAAGATACGGACCAGAAAATGCTCATGTAAAGGTGGTCCAAGGTCATTTTAATATGTGGCAGATAAGACATTTCTCAAAAATATTTTCTGTACATTTCTCATTTTTAATTTAAAAGGAATCTATTGGTGTTTCATGTCACACGAACTGCGGGCAGCATGAATCGTAGCCTGAATGCACGATTGCCGCCAGGAACAACTGTTCCCTGAAACTCTGTGTCATTTCAGATAAAGTACACGATGAAGATTCTCTCCCTATGTACATGCGAGGGAGAGATGTGGCAATGGGTAGAGACAGTTGGGGCCAGAGCCGGGCTAGTCTCGTTTCGGGCTGTGGTTCCTGACTTGGTTTATATTTTAAATTTGTAGAGTTGAGCAAGATTTGCAGGACTACCGATGTGACCACTGAACCAGAGTCCTGCAAATTTCCTCCAACCTGCCAGCGTCCCTGGCACTTATTCTAATTTGTTGGCCCAGCGCAATGTCATATGTGCATCTCGCTGCAATAATGCCGGCTTGCTGACCGACTAATCAGGTGTTGTGGATGGTGGCAGGTTGAAGGTTCACCGGCCTCTGGTTCTTTACTTCACAGACTACAGACATGGCCGCTAGACCAAGGCCCTGCAAAACTTTTTGTTGAACTGTTGTAATTTGTAATAGAGTTTTTCCTGAAGGAAACACATGGATTTCAATTTCAGATTGCTCTAGTCAGATGAATGCGATATTTACTAAAGTATCTGTAACTGGTCTGCCATGTTGGTCTCCTAATGCCATACATTGGCATTAATCAATAGTTAATTAATCTTCATATATTGGCTACCCTTTGTGAAGCTGTTCATGACTACCTATGGTTTAGTGTTCCCACATGGCTGTAGTTGGTAGCATACTGCTATTGAATTTTGCAGTTTATATACACTGCTCAAAAAAATAAAAGGAACACTTAAACAAAAGAATATAACTCCAAGTAAATCAAACTGCTGTGAAATCAAACTGTCCACTTAGGAAGCAACACTGATTGACAATCAATTTCACATGCTGTTGTGCAAATGGAATAGACAATAGATGGAAATTATTGGCAATTATCAAGACACCCTCAATAAAGGAGTGGTTCTGCAGGTGGGGACCACAGACCACATCTCAGTACCAATGCTTTCTGGCTGATGTTTTGGTCACTTTTGATTGTTGGTTGTGCTTTCACACTCGTGGTAGCATGAGACGGACTCTACAACCCACTGAAGTTGCTCAGGTAGTGCAGCTCATTCAGGATGGCACATCAATGCGAGCTGTGGCAAGAAGGTTTGTTGTGTCTGTCAGCCTAGTGTCCAGAGGCTGGAGGCGCTACCAGGAGACAGGCAAGTACACCAGGAGACGTGGAGGGGGCCGTAGAAGGGCAACAACCCAGCAGCAGGACCGCTACCTCTGCCTTTGTGCAAGGAGGAACAGGAGGAGCACTGCCAGTGCCCTGCAAAATGACCTCCAATAGGCCACAAATGTGCATGTGTCTGCACAAACTGTTAGAAACCGACTCCATGAGGGTGGTATGAGGGCCCGACGTCCACAGATGGGGGGGTTGTGCTCACAGCCCAACACCGTGCAGGACGCTTGGCATTTGCCACAGAACACCAGGATTGGCAAAGTCGCCACTGGCGCCCTGTGCTCTTCACAGATGAAAGCAGGTTCACACTGAGCACATGTGACAGACGTAACCGAGTCTGGAGATGCTGTGGAGAGCGATCTGCTGCCTGCAACATCCTTCAGCATGACTGGTTTGGTAGTGGGTCAGTAATGGTGTGGGGTGGCATTTCTTTGGAGGGCCGCACAGCCCTCCATGTGCTCGCCAGAGGTAGCCTGACTGCCATTAGGTACCGAGATGAGATCCTCAGACCCCTTGTGAGACCATATGCTGGTGCGGTTGGCCCTGGGTTCCTCCTAATGCAGGACAATGCCAGACCTCATGTGACTGGAGCGTGTCAGCAGTTCCTGCAAGATGAAGGCATTGAAGCTATGGACTGGCCCGCCCGTTCCCCAGACCTGAATCCGATTGAGCACATCGGGGACATCATGTCTCGCTCCATCCACCAACGTCACGTTGCACCACAGACTGTCCAGGAGTTAGTGGATGCTTTAGTCCAGGTCTGGGAGGAGATCCCACAGGAGACCATCCGCAACCTCATCAGGAGCATGCCCAGGCATTGTAGGGAGGTCATACAGACACGTGGAGGCCACACACAATACTGAGCCTCATTTTGACTTGTTTTAAGGACATTACATCAAAGTTGGATCAGCCTGTAGTGTGTTTTTCCATTTTAATTTTGGGGGTGACTCCAAATCCAGGCCTCCATTGGTTAATAAATTTGATTTCCATTGATGATTTTTGTGTGATTTTGTTGTCACCACATTCAACTTTATACAGAACAAAGTATTGAATGAGAATATTTCATTCATTCAGATCTAGGATGTGTTATTTGAGTGTTCCCTTTATTTTTTTGAGCAGTGTACTTGTTTGCACAAACTTTTTGTTGTTTTTGTTTCTATAGCAACTGTTGTGAAAGCATACAATTGAAGGACGCACTGTATGCAAAAAACATGTTACATTCTACGAGTTACCTGTCGGCACTAGGATGGTTTCAGACGAGCTCATGAAAAATTGTCTGTTCATCCAGAAAATAACTTATTTCATCTCAATTCCATCTGTATCACTTATATTTTTATACACCAGCAGTTAAAAAAAAGTCCATGCAGTTTCCTATGTCAAAAATTGTAGTGTATAAGTGCAGTATGGATGATGCATATGACTCATATTTTTTTTTTGTGCACTCTTAGACTTCAATAAGTGAGTCTCATCCGAAAAACAGAAAATAGTGCACGCAGCATTTTTTTTTTCACACACCTACTCAGCCTGTGTGAGAAAAACTAGATTTGAACAGCCCTTTTCAATAACACAGGGTGTCGGTGTCTTATCATCTTTGATGTGGCTGACAATCTCCTACCTCATCCACAGTCTCTTCCTGTTTTGCACAGTAGAGAACAGGAGCTGTGCAGGTGCAATAGACTGGTGATCAGGTCAGTGTGAGGCGCAGGCGAATAACAGAAGGCATTTACTTATGTGTGGGGCAGCTGGGCTGTTATAAACACGTTACTGGAGTTCTGTTCACAACAACTTGAAGATGGATTTGATTGATATCTGGAAAACTCTGTGATGGGTTCCCTTTAAATCACACATTGGATCTTCATGAGCGAAAAACTCAGGTTCAAAATCTTTAGGCTGCGTGCCCACGATGCGTTTTTCATGCGTTTCCGTTGCGGAATTTCCGCAGCGGAAACGCATCAAAAACGCATGGTAATCCGCACCACATGGTCCTCAATGGCATTCCGCAATGTCAATGCACATGCTGCGGATTATTCCGCAGCGTTTCTGCAGCGCTCATAAATCCGCAGCATGTTCATTAATTTTGCGGAAGAGCAGCGGAATTGCCGCCATTGACTTGCATTGAGACGCATATAATCCGTGTCTGTACATTTGTACACGCGGATTATATGCGTTTCAATGTGCGGATGGTACCCAGTTCTGGAGGAGAGAAGACTCTCATCCAGACCTGGGTACCATTGTACCTGTGAAAAAAAGAATAAAATAATAAATAAAGTTTATATTCACCTTCTCGCGGGCCGGCAGCGCTTCTCCTTCCAGGACCTGAGATGACGTCGCGGTCTCGCTGTCTTGCGAGATGCCGGCAAACCAGGAAGGAGCGCGACAGCACACGCAGCGGGATCGGCGGTAAAGTATAGCTTTATTTTTTTATTTTCACGGTCACACTATATAAATCCATGCCGGTTGCATGGATTTATACAGTGTGACCTAGTTGTCAAGCACTTTCCAAGTGATGCTGTCGCCTGGAAAGTGCTTGTCAGTCCGCATGCGGAAACACATGCGTTAACGCATGTGGATACGCATGTGAATCCGCATGTATTCCGCATGTATTCTGCAGGAAAAACGCATGCACAATCTGCATGCGTTTTTTCTGCCAGGGAGATGCAGAAATTTTCTGCTTCATTTCTGCATCATGGGCACATAGCCTTACCGATGCATCGTAAATTATGTAATTCATTGAAAATAAAAAAGAGAAAATGGATTGTTCTGCACTGCTGTGAAAGAATGGAGGATGCCAATCCAGTAGTAAGTGGTTTATTTGAATAAATTCTCCATTCTTTCAAGGCAGTGCAGAACAACCCATTTGCTCCATTTTTATGCATTCGTCTCCTTGTGGGATCGCAGCAGCCTTAAGCACTATAAGTGGTTGTGTGCACACAACCCAATCAGGTGAGCACATTTCGTGCATTTCTGTGTATATTGCTGCTCAGAGAAGACCCTATTTGTGCTTTTTCTTCCAGTTTTTTCCTTCTAGTTGGCAAAAAGAATGTCATATCAATTTTCATTGAAGACAAAAAACAATTGAAGCTTAGATTCCAAATTACTCCCAAAAAGTAAAATTACAGGTGAGTCCAATATGCATGATTTTTTATCATAGGAACTCATAATGAGTCCGTACTGGGTATAGCACCAGCGTGCCTATGTATGCCCCTCATGAGAAGGCATATGGTGTCCTGGTGACTATCCTCCCAGAACTGGATCAGGGTATTGGTGAGCTGTCGGTTCTATTTGACAGTGTTGGATGCATTGACCCATAATTTTCTAAAGGTTCTCTATTGGTTTTGGATCTATGGGACATAAGGGCCAGTATGTCACATCAACACAATGCCTACACATTTTTTTGGTCACATGAGGGCAGGTATTGTCCTATACCATCCTAATGCTTGACTATGGCTCTGAGGATTTCATCATTATACTTATCATGTGAAGGTTTGTATGACCTCCAAGGTTATGCCTCACCAGGACATTCCTGGTCCATTTTCAAACCAGTCATGATGTTGCAGGTAACATAACTTTTAATGGTTAGAACCAGTATGAATTTATTCGCATGTCCCACTCCATTGGCCACTGGAGATGGGGTACCGCCTTTTACCTGCTGATGTTAAATTAGCTGGCTTGATCTGATGTCACATGTGAGTCACGCCACAATGATTACGTTATGCCAGGTTGGCTAATCAATAGTTAAGTACTTCTCCGATTCCAGCGGCCACATACTGTCGAGGCCAATGTAACGCACCACCTCTGACATCTCTAGACTTCCATGTTTGTCACATGCTCAGTGTGAACCTGCTGTCATCTGTGAAGAGAATGGATTGTCAGTGGATCTGCCAATTCTGGTGTTATTTCGTAAATGCTAATTGAGCTGGACCGTGTTGAGTACAGGTCCCACTACAGAATGTGAACTCTACATGCTTTCTTCATGGACTCTGAGTTTGACAGTTTGGTATGAGACATGCTTACCAGAAGCCTGTTTTGGAGTCTTTTTATAGGGCTCTCTTTAGTACTCCTCCTCACAAAAAGGATACTGGTCCTGCTGCTGGATTGATTTCTGTCTATGACTCTGTCTGGCTCTCCTCTTGTAATTGCCCTTATCATGTTATCTCCTCCATGTTCTTGAGACTCTACTGGGAGACACAGCAAACCTTCTTGCAATGTATCGTATGGATGTCCCATCCTGGAGGAGCTGGACTACTTGTGCTACATGAATGGATTACTTATGCTTCAACTAGTGACAAAGAAATTATCAAAACTAAAGAAGGATCGGTCAGAAAGGATAGAGGGTAATTGTCTGTGGTCCCCAACTTCACCATTATAATTCCTCTTTGGGGGTTGCATTGCTGTTGCCTCTCCAGTGCACCTGTTGTCACTTTCATTTGCACCAAAGCTGATGTGATTGATTCACAGTTGCATATGTTTCCTAATTGAATAGTTTGATATAGCTGACGTTTAACCCTTTAGTACCAATGGATTTAAGTTACTGCATAAACCTGCTGGTGTCCACAAATGTGGAGAAGGCCCAGGAGCTGATCCCACTTTACACATAGCAGAATTTTAGATGTTTGTTTTTAGTTATTTATTGGAGCTCTTGAGTCCTAGGTTCATATCTATATATACAGTGGTGTGAAAGTATTTGCCCCTTTCCTGATTTCTCATTCTTTTGCATGTTTGTCACACTTAAATGTTTCAGATCACAAAACAAATTAAAATATAATACAAAGATAACACAAGTAAACACAAAATGCAGTTTTTATATGAAGGTCTATATTGTTAAGGGAAAAATAAATCCAAACCTACAGGGCCCTGTGTGAAAAAGTGATTGTTCCCCCCCCCCTCCCCCTTAATTTATGTTTTAACTGTGGTTTATCACATCTTTGGGAAGCGGAATTCAATTTCCCTAGCCACACACAGGCCTGATTACTGCCACACCTGTTCTCAATCAAGAAATCACTTAAATAAGAACTGCCTGACAAAGTGAAGTAAATCAAAAGATCCTCAAAAGCTAGACATCATGCTGCAAAACAGAGAAATTAAGGAACAAGTGAGAAACAAAGTAATTGAGATCTATCAGTCTTGAAAAGGTTATAAAGCCATTTCTAAAGCTCTGGGATTCTAGCAAACCACAATGAGAGCCATTATCCACAAATGGCGAAAATATGGAACAGTGGTGAACCTTCCCAGGAGTGGCCAGCCAACCAAATTTACCCCAAGAGCGCAGCGAAGACTCATCCAAGAGGTCACAAAAAGACTCCACAACTCGAGACCTGCAGTTCTTTGGATAATCTGCCTCAGTTAAGGTCAGTGTTCATGACTCCACCATAAGAAAGAGACTAGGCAAAAATGGCATACATGGCAGAGTTCCAAGACTAAAACCACTGCTGAGCAAAAAGAACATAAAGGCTTGTCTCCGTTTTGCAAGAAAACGTCTTGATGAGCGCCAAGACTTTTCAGAGAATACTCTGTGGACTGACAAGACAAAAGTTGAACTTTTTGGAAGGTGTGTGTCCCATTGCATCTGGCGTAGGAGTAATACAGCATTTCAGTAAAGGAACATCGTACTAACAGTAAAATGTGGTGGTAGTGTGAGGGTCTGTGGCTGTTTTGCTGCTTCAGGACCTGGAAGACTTGCTGTGGTAAATGGAACCATAAATTCTGCTGTCTTCCAAAAAATCCTGAAGGAGAATGTCCTGCCATCTGTTCGTGACCTCAAGCTAAGTTCAGATCCCACCATGGACAACAATTGTAAGAAGTATGTTCTACCCGTGTTAACCTATGTTTCTTCCCACATTCTAAAGACATGTTAATAGGGAATTTAGATTGTGAGCCCCTATGGTGACAGTGACAATGATGATGTCTCTAAAGCCCTGTGGAAATTAATGGCACTATATATGTAAATAAAAAATTTATGTAGTATCCCTACATCCTTAAGTTAAATTATAATTAGTAATTAACCATTACATTAAAAGCCATACAGAGAGGAACAAAATGCCAGAACTGGTGTTTTTTTTTGTCCCCACACCTCTTAAATTATCCCAATAAAAAAAATGTTTTTAAAATTACCTTTTGTTTGTGGGAAAACAGCTTTAAGCATATTGAGCTGATTCTTCGTGTGCTTTTTGATATATGTCTAAGCTTTTGGGCATTGAGAACTTGAACTTTTAGTTGGTGCAACCTGAAACCAAAGATGCTTTTGCCAATAAGTTTTGCTGCAAGCATTTTGCAGTCACTCAAGAGTTTTAGACCACCTGTCTCCTTAAATATCTGGTAGCATCCAGCGATGGCATCTTCTTTCTGCCATGTCCATGTAGTGTAGCTGGTATTCATTTTAACTTTGAACTTGGGCATTGTATGCCATTCATAGCATTGATATCTTTTTCTATCCTTTTCCTTATTTGTTCAAGGTAATGACCTCTCCTTTAACGTTTTTGATCACTCTCTTATCGACACAAGAAAATTAGTGAACTGGAGGCCATTGCCCATGAAGAATGGGCAAATATTTCTCAAAAACTCTGCTAGAAGTTGGTGTCTGGTTTTGAATTACGTTAGCAGAAGTGCATAACAGACAAATGAGACACGCGCGCCACATCATTCTTGCGCACACACACGCACACACACACACACACACACACGCCACATCATTCTTGTCCACTCACGCACACGCGCCACATCATTCTTGTTCACTCACGCACACGCGCCACATCATTCTTGTCCACTCACGCACACTCGCCACATCATTCTTGTCCACTCACGCACACGCGCCACATCATTCTTGTCCACTCACGCACACGCGCCACATCATTCTTGTCCACTCACGCACACGCGCCACATCATTCTTGTCCACTCACGCGCCACATCATTCTTGTCCACTCACGCACACTCGCCACATCATTCTTGTCCACTCACGCACACGCGCCACATCATTCTTGTCCACTCACGCACACGCGCCACATCATTCTTGTCCACTCACGCACACGCGCCACATCATTCTTGTCCACACACGCACACGCGCCACATCATTCTTGTCCACAGACGCACACGCGCCACATCATTCTTGTCCACACATGCACACGCGCCACATCATTCTTGTCCATGGGCTTTATATAGTTTATCTAGTATCATTGCAGTTGTGGTACAATATGGTCGTTCCTTATGGAAAAGAAGAGAAAGCATATTCTCCAGAAAGATTTTGAAATATACTGTGTGTTCTGCGAAACTAGATTTTTATTACTTGTCCTGCCAACAAAGGCGGTACTATCAATTGTGCGGTGTTTCAGATGGGCTGTAATTATAGTGTGATTCATTCAGTTTATTATTCTGCTTTTATCACATGGAAACTGAACTTTGCTCTTACTCTCCTAGCCTTACTTAAAGAAAAAAAAATACTGTGGAATAAAATAAAGCTTAACTTGATAGTCCACCAGCATTTCATCTGTTTTGGCAGTGTCCTGGTGGTCTAGAGTTTTCAGAGACATGAAAGTATGCATGCATTAGAAAAGTGCTGAGTGTATATATATGTATCTATATTTTTAGCTATTTATATTTTTTAGTTATGACAACTGTAATGCTGGAAAACCACCTTTTTAAAGAGATCTATTGGGCCCCAACTGGTTCTTCATTTTTTTGTTCTGGTCACTTTACTTTTTGTCTTGTGGTATTAGTTGCCCTTTTTGGTGCCAAATTCATCACGCGATTCATGAATTTGGCGCAAAGCCAAACATAGGCTTTCTTCCTGGCTTAAACTGTTTTTTTGTGACTTAGCCCCAAGTCTCATGTTAGCTCCAAAAAGTTACAAAAATTGCACAAACATTCTGACATACTCAGAAAAGAAAACTGGGAGCCGGGAGAGACTGGTATGAAGTTGCGCAAAACTTCGAGACATTTTAAAATTGATAAATCAGGCTAAAACATCAGAAATTGCCACACTCTGCCCACGAAGGAGAAAACAAAAAAAAAATGGTTAAAATAGACTTAAAAAAGGCACAAATAGAATAAATTGGTACAAACAAAAAAAGTTCAAAACGCACAAAATTCTAGAAAAAAACAGGCACAATGGCAATGATGAATCTGGGCATTAGATCGGATGAGGCTGATGTAACTTGGAAAATCCATGTTGGGATATATGATCCTGATATTAAAATTGCAGTACAGAAAGCGAGGCAGTGATGAATTTGCACAAGCTATTTGAAAAAACACTCATGAAGGATAGCTTATTTTGTTCTACTCCATCTTCAGCATTCATGATGTACATGTCTGATCCTAATTCATGATGTTGGCTTGTCAAATAGTTTCCAATACTCTGATATTCCTTGTTTTAGTAAAGGTAGCTCAAAGACATTGCTTGTCATTTGTCTATGCTCTACATATTTTGTCGTCATGACGTCATCATCCTTCAAGGGAAGCAATAAATATCCGATCCTTACTATTTAAGCCCACCCGTTAAATCGGCATTAGCTATGCACACATGGCAGACCTGAATGTTAATGTCTGTCCAATATGGGCCCTTTCCAGTCCTTTCTATTGAGTCCACTACACTGAGCAGGCAGGTGATTTTGGATCTGCCTCCGAAGAATTATACTGATATAAAGGTACAGTATGTTTCAGAGTGAATTGTCACAGAATTCATGCTCTACTTGTTATAAGGTGAATGTTGACTTTAAAGTGCTGTGGCTGTTAAAGGGGCTATTCACTCTTGAATTTTCTTTATAACCTGGCCAACATAGTGTAAAAGAAAAATTGAAAAAAACCAAAAACATATTCTCCTTAAAGATCCCTGTCACTCCCCGTCTAACTTTGTACACTTTCCTTTGGAAGTTGGCTACTGTGCTTCCACTTCTTGCCGGTACTGGCATGACCAGCACATCGGAAGGGCTTGAATCCCTTCTTTTTCTTTAGTTTGCACCATGCTGATGGAAACCTTTTCTAATTGGATGGAGAAGGTTTGTGTACGTGTATTGCCAGGAATAAGTAGTATACAGTGATTGTGATCTAGAGTTTGTGGCAAGACGACTCACTCGGCTGCAGTCGAAAGTAGACAAAGGAACGGTTACATCTGCAGGTTTATTATGTCAGCATAAAGCACTGCAGACTTCAGCAAAAATAAACTCCGCCTTGCTGTCATAAAGGTAAAACAAAAGACAAATGGTAACACAGTCCATATGTGTGTGGGTTTGCCCTGCACCAATTTGCAGCACCTTCAACTCCTCTCTGAGCTGAAGTTACACTGCCTGGAGACTTGTCTCTCCAGACTCACCAACCCAGAAAAAAAAAAAAAACAGGACTGAGCAATTAAATTTTCTCAGCCACACCCTGAGGGGAGGTATGGTGAATGACATCCCTCCCGTCTGTCATTCACACCAAACCACTCCCATCACAATGGTGAGTTAGACCCCCAACATATAACATGCTGGAGAATAGTTGTAAGTTCAGTTCACTAAGGCTAGTAGCCGTAGAGAAACATACCTCCCTTTGCATATAACACCAGTGACCCTGTCACAAGCTGTGCAAGATTTTAATAGCTAATGTGGCCTGTGTTAAGAATTGTATTGAATTTTTGAAAATTTGTTAAAGCAAAATACCCTGTGTGACCGTATGTATTAAGTCTATATGGCTTTTCGCAATCTTGCTAATGCTGATCTGTCTCCTGACACTGTATTATTTAATGACAAGCAATAGTTCTAGCCGCAGTAATTTGTGGTCTTTCACTGAGCTGAAGACTTTGATAGCAGAGATGCAGTAGTTTCTCTGTCACTTTATACAATGACGAACATTACTTTCTGCCAAGTCTCCTTGTAAGTGGTATGTCCCCTTTCTCTCCTTTCAGCTATGACCTCAGCAGTATGGTTTATTTTATGGGTCACAGGAGACGGGTGCGTGTGTCCGGCATCGACAGTCATTTGTGTCCTCTGGACATGCAGTCTGGCAGGTTCGGTCAGGGACTAACCTCCTGGCCTTTCTGTGCTTGGCTTTTCAGTAATAATTAAATAACCATTTGTTTGTGGTTGTTAAATAAGTGTGGCGGGGCTTCTGCAGATCTATAAAGCACTGTGAATAAATGCTTAAGCCATTTTATGTGTGAAATCTAACTATGAAGAGAAGGTGATTATGTCTAACCACATCAAAATGAGTTTTCCAATAGTTCTAGTTCTGCTTATAAAACCGTAGATCAGTCGTTTAAAGTGACAGTCCCGGACTCTGACCGTAGATGTAGCATTGCCAGTATGGTCAGGTGGAGTTACATTTCACCTACTGCACTTTAGGCCAGGGTGACCCCACCGTAGATTCTCTCCAAGAGAATAGGGCCGATTGTGTCAATGACTTTGATCAGAGTGGTAGCACAGTGTGATCCAATTCTCGCACACTGTGAGGAGAAGATGGAGAACAAAGTTTTCTCCATCGTCTTCATTCTGTGAGTCCACGGAAATCGACCTGCAGTCCGATGATTTCCACGCACCCATAGACTTGAATGGGCGAGTCTCGTCCTATTTAAGCGCCAAATCTCAGCATGCTGCAATTTACTTCTCATGGCGAATAGGTATGAGAAAAAAAACACTGATCAACACTGCCCCAATAGATATCATTGGTCCGAGAGCTGTCCGATAAAATAAATCTGATAGCACTCATTTGAATAATACGGTGGTGTGAGCAAGCCCTTAAAGTGAGAAAGTTCCTGAAAATTGGATGAAGAGGTTTATAATTTGGAGATATTTTAGACCTGAGGTGCTTCAATATATCCTAAGAAAGAGCTAGGTCCAAATATCCTAATGGGGTTCTTGGTCCAACTCTTCTTGAGGTGGTTTCTGTTTATTGCTGATACAATAATTTTTATATTCTTATTGTTGATCCCTGTGATTGTATTGTGACCTAGAAACACCCATGTTTTTAAATGCTCTCAGGTTTCGTGATATTATTTAGGGCAGCATCTGTCATGCAGAATGGCAGTGTCCCAAGTTTGTTTTGCAGTCGGGTGGTTCCAGTTATGTTCTGTATATCCAACAGTTGTTAAAAATAATAGAACATTATATGTGCAAATATCCTCATTATCCAGTGACTAAGGCCTAAAGATTGTCGCTTTGTAATCGTTCTGACCTAAAACATAAATATATTTCTGACAGGCTCATTAGCTGCTTTAACAGGTTTCTATGTGTAAGTGCAAAACCTAATATTTCAATAGACAATAAAGACTAATTCTGTCATGATTAGGACTAAACAAGGCCTTGTACCTTATAGCAATGGTACCTAGAATGTATTACCTGATGGCATGGTCTTTCTAGGCGGCTGGTTTTGAAGTGTGGCCGTCATTTTTATTATTTTTTAATTCATAAATCAATAGTACACGTGAAAAGAATCACTTTTGTAATATATCTTATCAGAGAAATCTTCTTTCTCCTGGATTGACCTTTTATTCTAATTGGTAAAATCTTTACAGTTTGTAGTCTGTGAAGATTGGTTTCCCCATTTACAGAGATAGGAGATGACAGTTGGTGCTATTAAAATTCTCCGAAGAAAAGGAGCTAGAGCCAGATACAGATATCCTGCTGCAGGTTCTCCTGAAATGCCATTTACAGTTCTTCATAGAACCTTATAAGCACCAACTGCCATCTCCTATCTCAGTATTGGGAAAATCTGTTCGCTGAATACAGATTTTACCTGTGAATTGAGTATTTTGATGAAGGAAGATCAGTTCAGTAGGAAAAAAAGGCATATTTCTCTGATAAGATATACACGGTAGCTAAGTGTCCTATTTTTACATGTTCTTTTTGATTTTTTTCCCACTCTAAGGCCACGTTCACACCTTCAGTATCTGGTCAGTATTTTACCTCAGTATCTGTAAACCAAAACCAGGAGTGGAACAATCAGAGGAAAAGCATAATAGAAACACGTCACCACTCTGTATTTATCACCCACTCCTGGTTTTGCCTTACAAATACTGAGGTAAAATACTGAATGTGGCGTAACGGTGTATTTCGAGGTGCTGATTTCAGCCCGTCAGTATACCTTTAACATGTGCCGATCAACTATAGACGGGTCCATCGGCGCTCGTTTACACAGGACAACGAACCATCATGGGGGACAGCACAATTGCTAATGCGAGCGTTCTGTCCCGGTACCATGTCACAATAGTGGCAGCAAATCTTCTGCTTGTACAGCACCATGTGCTGCTGAGCACAGTCCAGTCACCCAATGAATGCACGTTTAGGGTGATTGCTGGTGTGTTTATACAGGCCAATAATCAGGAACCAGAGTTTCTACTCTTTGTACCATAAAAGTCTCGTGCACATGTACAATGCGTAGCCATACTTCCTCTCCTGTGTGTGCGTATATATGTGTGTGTGTGTGTGTGTGTGTGTGTGTGTGTGTGTGTGTGTGTGTGTATATATATATATAATTAGTACAGACCAAAAGTTTGGACACACCTTCTCATTTAAAGATTTTTCTGTATTTTCAGAACTATGAAAATTGTACATTCACACTGAAGGCATCAAAACTATGAATTGACACATGTGGAATTATATACTTAACAAAAAGTGAGAAACAACTGAAAATGTCTTATATTCTAGGTTCTTCAAAGTAGCCACCTTGCACACTCTTGATGAGCTTCAAGAGGTAGTCACCGGAAATGGTCTTCCAACAATCTTGAAGGAGTTCCGAGAGATGCTTAGCACTTGTTGGCCCTTTTGCCTTCACTCTGCAGTCCAGCTCTCCCCAAACCATCTCGATTGGGTTCAGGTCCGGTGACTGTGGAGGCCAGGTCATCTGGCGTAGCACCCCATCACTCTCCTCCTTGGTCAAATAGCCCTTACACAGCCTGGAGGTGTGTTTGGGGTCATTGTCCTGTTGAAAAATAAATGATGGTCCAACTAAGCGCAAACCGGATGGAATAGCATGACGCTGCAAGATGCTGTGGTAGCCATGCTGGTTCAGTATGCCTTCAGTTTTGAATAAATCCCCAACAGTGTCACCAGCAAAGCACCCCCACACCATCACACCTCCTCCTCCATGCTTCACGGTGGGAACCAGGCATGTAGAGTCCATCCGTTCACCTTTTCTGCATCGCACAAAGACACGGTGGTTGGAACCAAAGATCTCAAATTTGGACTCATCAGACCAAAGCACAGATTTCCACTGGTCTAATGTCCATTCCTTGTGTTCTTTAGCTCAAACAAGTCTCTTCTGCTTGTTGCCTGTCGTTAGCAGTGGTTTCCTGGCAGCTATTTTACCATGAAGGCCTGCTGCACAAAGTCTCCTCTTAACAGTTGTTGAAGAGATGTGTCTGCTGCTAGAACTCTGTGTGGCATTGACCTGGTCTCTAATCTGAGCTGCTACTAACCTGCGATTTCTGAGGCTGGTGACTCGGATAAAGTTATCCTCAGAAGCAGAGGTGACTCTTGGTCTTCCTTTCCTGGTGCGGTCCTCATGTGAGCCAGTTTCTTTGTAGCGCTTGATGGTTTTTGTAACTTCACTTGGGGACACTTTCAAAGTTTGCCCAATTTTTCGGACTGACTGACCTTCATTTCTTAAAGTAATGATGGCCACTCGTTTTTCTTTACTTAGCTGCTTTTTTCTTGCCATAATACAAATTCTAACAGTCTATTCAGTAGGACTATCAGCTGTGTATCCATCTGACTTCTGCACAACACAACTGATGGTCCCAACCCCATTTTTAAGGCAAGAAATCCCACTTATTAAACCTGACAGGGCACACCTGTGAAGTGAAAACCATTTCCGGTGACTACCTCTTGAAGCTCATCAAGAGAATGCCAAGAGTGTGCAAAGCAGTCATCAAAGCAAAAGGTGGCTACTTTGAAGAACCTAGAATATGACATATTTTCAGTTGTTTCACACTTTTTTGTTAAGTATATAATTCCACATGTGTTAATTCATAGTTTTGATGCCTTCAGTGTGAATGTACAATTTTCATAGTCATGAAAATACAGAAAAATCTTTAAATGAGAAGGTGTGTCCAAACTTTTGGTCTGTACTGTATGTATGTATGTGTGTGTGTGTGTGTGTGTGTGTATACATATTGGCACTGTTTTGAGGACAAAACTCGGTTCACATGAATAAGCTCAAAAAAAGAAAATTTTAATGAAATATCAATCTAAAAACAGACATACAAAATCACCCACTGACACCCTAGTCAAGCTCTGGTTTAATGCTGTAATGTCAGATGAAAGGCTGTATAGCACCAATGTATTCATAAGACTTTAATGGATAGATCATTTCTTAGTACAATCAACCAGTTCCAAATAATGGGCCTTTCTTTCGCAATTACCTGTAGCTTAAAATGAAAGTGACCCCGTGCAGAAAGTGACAAAAGTGCATGATATAAAAATAATTCCAAAGACGGGATCTCCCCCACATTGTGATGCCCTAACAACTAAAGCTATCCAGGCCCTAGATCTTGGTCTCAATACTCACTCCTGCCTGCCAGTGGGGGATGGTAGAGTTGACGGTATTTGGCTCCACGGCGGCTCTCCCTCACTAGTCCTGGATAACCCTTAATCACAAAACTATGTTGTATCACAAACCGATACAACCTATATCAGATACTAATACAGTCATAATAAATGGGTGACTTATCTTAAATAAAGAGACCTAGTCCCCGAGGAGATATCCCATCACTCTTTAAATGGACAAACAGGGATAATTGTCCATGAGTCTTTTAGCCTCTTCCACAAGCCTCGACGCTTTTCCCCATTCCTGGTTCATCAGGAGGCCAATACCAAAAGATGAGTGAAGCACTGATAAAGAAGCCCGCTATAATGGTCAGTCAAACAGATGAAGTCTGGCCGGGATGGGAAAATCTAGCCCTCCCCTAGCCCAAGTATATAAGTAACTCCCTCAATGGTGATTGGCCACAAAAGATCACAATCAATCGATTAAACTATACAATGTGACATACCTTTACTTTCTCCTGCTATGTTGAAAATATAGGTATGTTACATTAAATTTTACGCAGGTCCTCAGCAGTTCTGCTTAGCTGCCAGATAAACAGAATGAATCTTTTTCAAAAACTATAAAAAAAAAAAAAAAGAAAAAAAAAGCCTTTTTAATGATTTGTGCTGTATATGTGTAAATTGCAGTGTACTTATGGTATGTGCAATGTGAGCTGGTATAGCATGTATGAAGTGTGTTATATGTACTGGATGTGTGATTAACCTGACCTATATGTAAGGTGTGAATTGTGTGTGACATGTTTAACTTCTTCACGACCATGGGATTTTCCGTTTTCGTTTTTTGCTCCCCTTCTTCCCAGAGCCATAACTTTTTAATTTCTCTGTCAATATAGCCATAAGGCTATGTGCCCACGATGCAGAAATGCTCCGGATTTTTTCCTGAGCGTTTCTGCATCTCCCCTGGCAGAAAAAACGCATGCGGATTGTACATGCGGATTGTACATGCATTTTTCCTGCCAGGGACTAGCGGATGTGAAGCGTTCTTCACATGCATTTCCACATGCGGGTTGTCAAGTGCTTTCCAAGCGTTTTTAGCATCACTTGGAAAGTGCTTGACAACTTGGTCACACTATATAAATCCATGCAAACAGCATGGATTTATATAGTGTGACCGAAAGAATGTTTAAAAATAAAAAAATAAATCTATACTTACCTTCCGATGGCCCCCGCAGTCTTGCTTCCCTCCTTCCTGGCCGTCATGTAGTGCCGGCAGCTCGCAATGCACTACACTGAAGGACCTGCCGTCACATGACTATTACGTCAGCGCAGGTTCTTCAGTCCACCGCGAGTTGCCGGCAAGTGAAGACGAGCGCAGCGGGGGCCATCAGAAGGTAAGTACAATATTTATTTTTTATTTTATTCTTTTTTTACAGGTTCTATGGTACCCGGGTCCAGAGGAGAGTCTCCTGTCCTCTAGACCCGGGTACCATCCGCACATTGAAACGCATGTAATTCGCATGTACAGATGCAGTGATGCGTAATCCATGCGGTCTAATGCAAGTCAATGGCGGCGAAAATGCAGCGCTTCCGCAAAATAATTGGTAGTGCTGCGTTTTTTTCCGCAATGATAATCCACAGCAGAAATTTCCGCAGCATGTGCGCAGCACATGCGGATTATCATTGGGGAACATGGCAGGCCTTCTACCAAGCCTCCACATTATTCAAGAGTAGTCCGTGAGTATCTTGATAAAACATTTCCTAATAAATGGATTGGCCAAAGAGGCCCACTTGATTGGCCGGCACGTTCACCAGACTTGACCCCAATGGATTTTTTCTTTAGGGGAGTATTCAAGGACAAAGTTTATAGTGGAAAAACAAAAAGTGTCAGTGATTTGAAAAATTACATAAGAGATGCATTTCAAGAAATTAATACCCAAAGAGACTTGTGCAAAAAAGTTTGTCGGCGCGTAAGAGGCGACTTCAAAGCTGTGCAGATTGTAATGGAAAACAGTATGAGCACCTGTGTTTATAAAATTTAAGGGCTTTTGTATTCTTGTTCAACATAAAATGTAATTGTCAATGTTATGCTTGTGTTAGTAAATATAATTTTATATATAAATCAAAATAAATGTTATTTTCTGGCCACCTACTTTTGGACCACCCTGTGTATGTATGTGTGTATCTCTATCTCTATCTAATATATATCTATCTCTATCTAATATCTATCTATCTCTATCTAATATCTATCTATCTCCATCTCTATATAATATATCTCTCTATATCTATCTATCTATCTATCTATCTATCTATCTATCTATCTATCTATCTATCTATATATATATATATATATATATATATATATATATATATATATATATATTGTAATGCAGCAGCTTGCTAGCATTACTGTAAATGGTCCAGGATGTGTTTACCGGACCATGTATCTTCCCCTTTAACTGACTGGTCACATGACTGTGACATCACACAGGTCCTGTATGCACAGTAAAGCTCTGTACACGTGACTGGGACAGCACACAGGACCTATACACACAGCTGACTGATCACATGACTGTGACATCAGCAAGGTCCTGTCAGTATGTGGCTGTCTGTGCACAGCATATATAAACCCTGCTTAATTTGAGACAGGTGTGTTCGGTGTGAGAGGCGTGAGGCCTGTTCCCCATGTGTGTGGGATACCGTGATACCGTGAAGCCTGGCAGCCTGAAGGCAAAGACTAGATCCTGTGCGGATGCTAGTGGCCTTGGAAGGCAGCGGCTTTGAAGTGAAGCCTGGTACCTGAAAGGTCGAGCCTGGATCCTGTGCGGATGTCAGTGGCCTTTGAGGGAGAGCCGGCTTGAGTAAGAGTCCTGGAAGGCAGAGCCTGGATCCTGTGTGGATGTCAGTGGCCTTTGAGGGAACGACGGCTGGAGACCCCTACCTGGGAAGCCGCAGAGCCACAGTGGTGGCAGAGTAACGGACTGAGACGGCTATACCCGGCAAAGGTAATACCCGGTGCTATATGGACATTGTGATATGAACATTGCTACTTTATTACCTTGCCGTAAGCTGTACCCTGGAGCAAGTGGGCCGGTGTGCCACTTGGCTCATGAATTGTTTATGTGTGTAAACCTGCCGGTGGCGGACTAAGATGAACTGTGTGTGAACAGCGGTTTATGAAGTGCCATAATAAACTGCAACACTGTGTGAAAAACGTAAAGACATTGCACGTGTGCATTGATTGACGCAGCGAAGCGAGTTACCCCCAGTATGATGACTAGCGCTGCCTTACTATATATATATATAATATATATATATATATATATATATATATATATATATATAATGTATGTGTGTGTGTATATATATATATGTATGTATGTGTCTATCTATCTCCATATACAGTTATATGAAAACGTTTGGGCACCCCTATTAATCTCAAGCTTAATGTTTTATAAAAATTGGTGTTTTTGCAACAGCTATTTCAGTTTGATATATGTAATAACTGTTGGACACAGGAATGTTTCTGCCTTGAAATGAGGTTTATTGTACTAACAGAAAATGTGCAATCTGCATTCAAACAAAATTTGACAGGTGAATAAGTATGGGCACCCCACCAGAAAAGTGACATTAAAATTTAGTAGATCCTCCTTATGCAAAAATAACAGCCTCTAGTCGCTTCCTGTAGCTTTTAATGATTTCCTGGATCCTGGATGAAGGTATTTTAGACCATTCCTCTTTACAAAACAATTCAAGTTCAGTTAAGTTTGATGGTCGCTGAGCATGGACAGCCCTCTTCAAATGATCCCACAGATGTTCAATGATATTCAGGTCTGGGGACTGGGATGGCCATTCCAGAACATTGTAATTGTTCCTCTGCATGAATGCCTGAGTAGATTTGGAGCGGTGTTTTGGATCATTGTCTTGCTGAAAGATCCATCCCCTGCGTAACTCAACTTTGTCACTGATTCTTGAACATTATTGTCAAGAATCTGCTGATACTGAGTGGAATCCATGCGTCCCTCAACTTTAACAAGATTCCCGGTGCCGGCATTGGCCACACAGCCCCAAAGCATGATGGAACCTCCACCAAATTTTATTGTGGGTAGCAAGTGTTTTTCTTGGAATGCTGTGTTTTTTTGCCGCCATGCATAACGCCTTTTTGTATGACCAAACAACTCAATCTTGGTTTCATCAGTCCACAGGACCTTCTTCCAAAAAGAAATTGGCTTCTCCAAATGTGCTTTTGCATACCTCAGCCGACTCCGTTTGTGGCGTGCTTGCAGAAACGGCTTCTTTCGCATCACTCTCCCATACAGCTTCTCCTTGTGCAAAGTGCGTTGTATAGTTGACCGATGCACAGTGACACCATCTGCAGCAAGTTGATGCTGCAGCTCTCTGGAGGTGGTCTGAGGATTGTCCTTGACTGATCTCACCATTCTGCCTTGCTGATGTTTTTCTTGGCCTGCCACTTCTGGCCTTAACAAGAACTGTCCCGGTGTTCTTCCATTTCTTTACTATGTTCCTCACAGTGGAAAGTGACAGGTTAAATCTCTGAGACAGCTTTTTGTATCCTTCCCCTGAACAACTATGTTGAATAATCTTTGTTTTCAGATCATTTGACAGTTGTTTTGAGGAGCCCATGACGCCACTCTTCAGAGGCGATTCAAACAGGAGAACAACTTGCAAGTGGCCACTTTAAGTAGCTTTTCTCATGATTGCATACACCTGGCTATGAAGTTCAAAGCTCTATGAGGTTACAAAACAAAAAAAAGTGCTTTAGGAAGTCAGTAAAACGTAGGTAGGAGTATTTAAAACAAGAAAATGATAAGGGTGCCCATACTTATGCACATGTCAAATTTTGTTTGAATGCAGATTGCACATTTTCTGTTAGTACAATAAACCTCATTTCATGGCAGAAACATTACTGTGTCCAACAGTTATTACATATATCAAACTGAAATAGCTGTTGCAAAAACACCAATTTTTATAAAACATTAAGCTTAAGATTAATAGTGGTGCCCAAACTTTTTCATATAACTGTATCTATCTATCTATCTATCTATCTATATATGTTAAATTTGAATATTTATTCTTTCATTTCATTTTTTGGAGCACTTTTTTTTTATTATTATTTTGTAGTTCCCTTACGGCAAATTGCTTATTATGCACTGAAATGCCACGGTCTTTTCCGCAGGCTTCATAGCAAGCCTTTGGCACCCCGTGATTGCATTGTGGGGGTCCTGATGTAGGGGGGTTTAGAACACTGTTCCCTGTTGCTACTCTCTATAAATGCCAATGTCATTGATTGACAGCATCATTTAACAGGTTTGTAGGCGGAGCTGATTGCATCATTAAAGGGATGGCTGATATTGTCTTTCAGATGTCAACTTGACCATGTAAAAATGTTTGCGGGGAGATTGTTCTGACAGATTCCGTGTTAAAAATGATCAGACTGTTCAAAATAATAAGATAAAATCTACTCATCCTGACTGATCCCGCTGCAGGTCCTGTCACAGCATGTACCCAGGCCCTTCTAGTCTGTGATTTCTGGTGTCAAGGACAGGACTGGGAGCCCATGCCAATGGTTAATTGCTGGGGGGGTGGCGGAGTATCATGTGTTTGTGCATAAAAGAAATCTCGATTGGCGGGAAAATCTGTTTAACAGTGCTATGTAATAACAGCACAGTCTTTCTTGTAAGCGTTTTCTTTGCCACACCTTTTCTGACTTCAGTTTATGAGAGTAGCAGCTGCTGTCTTCCATGGAGTCAATATATGTCTCCAGCTTTCAGAAAGTACTCGAGTCTGTGTCACGTTGCCCTGACAATCGCTGTAAGACAACCTTCCCCATGTAAGAAGTGCCTGATTCATTCTTTGCCTGGAACTGCTTTCTTGTGTAGAGCTCTTGGATGTGCGTGGTGCTTTGAGTTCCTGCTAATTACTTTATTGTAAAGATTTTTCTACTGTTTTCAGGTTTTCTTTCTATTGTACAGTACCGTAACTATAAATGTGTATGTATAAAGGCCATTACTGAACAACTAATAGTGCTGAATGGACTGTCACCTCCTAGTGAACTAGCCGGCGCTATGCGTATTGAGCAGTGTTGTCCATTGATGATGACATAGTGGAAGAAACTAATTGACATCTAGATTTTTTTATATAAGTGGAGAAGGCATTGCTGAGCACACTAGTACTATAGAAGATAAAATCTCCATCCAAGCTAATTTTCTTTTTGGATTTATGTTGTTGACATTATTAAGGTATATACTGATCCCCTTTTATCACTTGTGCATAGTGGGCTGACTGCATGCGCTGTATTTTCCTTACCTGCGATACGAGGCATTCATTTTAATGGGCAACACTTTGTGCTTTTTTTTTCTCCCACTACCTGAAATGTATCACGTTCTAGAACAAGCCAGGCTAATATTGTATCTCCTTCAAACAGTTTATCTGAGTGGGGTGTCATTCTGAGTATGATTCCCCCACATACATGTGGTTTATCAAATTTAAAAGGTTGGAAAATACTTTTAATTAATGACAGTTATAGTGAATTACACAAAAAATGTAGCATACATCTCCTAACTTTATAATAATATATCTATAATGTGTGTATTACATGTACTACATGATTTTAATGCTAATAACGCATGATGAAAAGTTAAACTGATCATGAAATAATGGATGCGAAAACAACAATATCAATGTTGTGTGAATAGCCAATAAAGTGCCTTAAAGTATTCATACCCCGTGACGTTTTCCACCTTATTCACTTTACAGCTGTTGAAGCTGTTTTGCTCTGACCCAAAGTCAGATTTTCAGATCATCAGTGAGGCCGAATTAAGAGATTAGTCCCTCCAAAATAATGAGCGCTCGGAGAAAAGAATGCAAACTTATGGCCAAAACAATTCTAATTATTCTTATGTGAATACTTCTTCTTATACCATTTATAGATAAAGATGAGCAAACCCGTGGATGATTGGGTTCGACGAACCTTCTGTAAAAAGTTTGGTTCGGGTCCGAACTTGAGCTCGAACTTGTTCCCGCGCCCGAACCCAATACAAGTCGATAGGGACCCGAATGTCGGTGCTTTAGAATGGCTGTAAAATGGTCATAGTCAGCGCTAGGGGGCTGCAAAAGGAAGCTAAATGGGAGTAAGAGCAGGACAATTTCCCTGCAAACAAATGGGGATAGGAAAATGATTTAGGCTATGTGCCCATGACGCGCCCCCTGGGCCTGTGTTGTGCGGGGGAACCCGGAACCGGGCCTGTTGTAGAATGCTGGGGGTTGTAGTCTCCGTGTGGCGGTGACCCGGTCCGTGCCCAGGGTGGTCAAACCAGTGGCAGTCTTAATGTATAGCAAATGTCCGACTACGCCACCCGTGGATTGCGGTCAGTGGGGACCGCCGCTGCGCTGCCGACCGCTGAGGCTGATGTTGTTTGCGCAGCCAAGTATGGGATAACTCCCCACGGGAGAAGTATTGCCTCAGGGCAGCTAATGTGAGAGATGATGGGAGTGATGGTGTGAGGGTCCCAGTGCTAATGGTGCTGGTGCGGCAAGGAATCACAGAGACGTGAGGTGCAGTTCAGGGTCTTTACTGATGGTACAAGGCAGACCCTCCCGGGAGTACTGGCTAGTATAAGGGGCCTGGTCAGTCTGCGAGCAAGCAGGAGTTCCCCTGGCCAGGTGGAGTTGTAGGCCTCCCCGTTTATCTGCACTCTTCCTGGCTACCTTGCTGTCAGCGGTTACAAGTAGCCCACGTCCCTGAGTATACCGTGTGGTGCTCACCCGTATGGCTGGTGACTTGGGGCCTTCTGTTAGCCTCCGCTCCTGGATGGCGGCGCTGGTCCCTTCTTTGTGACTGAGCCTCCGGGCTTCTATGGCCAGAGGACCTGGAATCCCCTGCCGGTTGGTTTCTGCTGCTGGGTATATATCAGTCCCCACAGCCTCGGACTCCTGTGTCCGGTTTTAGTAACTTCAGCCAGGGCGAGCTATATCTCTGCTCACAGCCCCTGGCCTTCAGCTGCTGCTCCTACAGAGCTCCTGTTCTCACTTTCCCTCTCCAGGCTCTGACTGCTCTGCTTGTTCTGCAGGCTCTGTCTCTGTCTACCCTAATCCCGCCCCAGACCCAGTTTATAAGGGCAGATTCCTCCCCTCCCAGGTCTGGGCGGGCAGTGTTGCATGCTTAGGGCTCCTGACCAGAGAAACCTCCCACTTGCTCTCAGACATAATATCTCTATTACTGTGGCAACCAGACCCCTGGGGTGTCACAAGCACGATGCAGAAATGCTCCGGTTTTTTCCTGAGCGTTTCTGCATCTCCCCTGGCAGAAAAAACGCATGCGGATTGTACATGCGTTTTTCCTGCCAGGGACGTGCGGATGTGAAGCATTTTTCACATGCATTTCCGCATGCGGGTTGACAAGTGCTTTCCAAGCGATTTTAGCATCACTTGGAAAGTGCTTGTCAACTTGGTCACACTATATAAATCCATGCAAACGGCATGGATTTATATACTGTGATCGAAAGAATGGTTAAAAAATAAAAAAATAAATCTATACTTACCTTCTGATGGCCCCGCAGTCTTGCTTCGCTCCGTTCTCCCTTGTCGCCAGCTCGAGGTACACCGCGATCTGCCGGCAAGGGAGGACGAGCGCAGCGGGGGCCGTCAGAAGGTAAGTATAATATTTATTTTTTATTTTATTCTTTTTTTCACAGGTTCTATGGTACCCGTGTCCGGAGGAGAGTCTCCTGTCCTCCACACCCGGGTACCATCCGCACATTGGAACGCATGGATTCCACATCTACAGATGCAGTTATGCGGATTCCATGCGTTCCAACGCAAGTCAATGGCGGCGAAAACGCAGCGCTTCCGCAAAATTGGTAGTGCTGCGTTTTTTTCTGCAATGATAATCCGCAGTGGAAATTTCCGCAGCATGTACACAGCACATGCGGATTATCATTGGGGAACATTGTTGACCTTCTACCATGCGTTTTTTAAGCGTTTCTGCAGCGTTTTTGCCGCTGCGGAAACGCTTAAAAAACGCATCGTGGGCACACAGCCTTAAAGGGTTTTTTCACCATAGAAATCATGGTGATATAAGAAGTAAATGAAGAACATAAAAATTTTAACCGTGCCCTAACAGAGACTGAAACTTGCTACGTCCAGTCTATTTAAAAATTTCACCCACAGAATAAGGGGCAGAGTACTCCTACATTAGCGGCTTACACATTTCACCCATAGAGCATTTTCCAGTGACACAATTGAGCACAGTACCCCCACAGCTCAAAAATGTCTGCTCCAGTAGTGTATGTTACAAATGCTGCCGATGAAAGGGGGAGAGGGTGGGAGGGCAGAGTACACACTGTGATTTTTACCACATAAATAGCACATATAGGGGTTGCAGAGTTCGCACAAAGTTGTGTGCAGAGTGTGCAGTCTGAATCTGTCCCTCACTCCAGCTGCACCCTATTCCTACATTAACGAGAGCATAATGGTAGCGGCATTCGTGATTCGGCCTTTATACAGGCCGGGTCACGTGTTGCGCCAGCCAATAATGATAATGAGGATCTTTTTATTTATATCAGTGAATATGAATAGCGGTACCAGAGCGCCAATAACAGGGCAAAAATATTAAAAGGACTGATTTATTAATACACACAACGCGTTTCGGTGGACACAGCCACCTTCATCAGGTGTTGAAGGTGGCTGTGTCCACCGAAACGCGTTGTGTGTTTTAATAAATCAGTCCTTTTAATATTTTTGCCCTGTTATTGGCGCTCTGGTACCGCTATTCATATTCACTGATTGTCCCTTTCCCCCTGTTGGGGTGCGGTAGAGCTGCCTTTAATTTATTGTTCTTTCACCTGTGGGAGGAATTTGATTAGAATTACTACCCTGGTTTTCCAAGCTGCGCTGCCCTAACCCCTCCGGAACGCTGCCGGGGGTGTTGGTGAAGCTGGGCGTCCACCTCGGCGTTGCATGCAACTAACCTGACCACGTGATCCATCACCGAGAGATCAGGATCTGTGAACTTCGCTGGAAATAGATGACAGCCACCAACAGAGCGGAGCTTGTGGAGCTTTACACTGGGGTTGTGCAGAGGTGCACAACTTCATAAGGTTAGTAGCCATCCCCACACCCCTCTAACAATTGCAATACTGAGTCACCCATTGCGCCTTGTTCTCTCCTCTCTTTACACTTTTTATTTATATAGCACTTTACAATTCAGACAATTTACAGACATTATGAGCTCTGTCCCCATTTGGGGCTCAGATTTTACATTCCCTATTAGTATGTCTTTGGAGTACTTGGCATGGCTGTGATGGCTCCATAAGTGCCCACAGTCTAAAAGCTTGTTGACTGGCTGCACTGCAGCCTTTCAACAAGCTTTATTAGACTGGCGAACCCGAACAGGAAATCGGACTTAAAGTTCAATGTCCATGTTCTGAGTCCGGTACCGGATACTAGGAGTCCGGTACCGGATACTAGGAGTCCGGTACCGGATACTAGGAGTCCGGTACCGGATACTAGGAGTCCGGTACCGGATACTAGGAGTCCGGTACCGGATACTAGGAGTCCGGTACGAACCACAAAATTTCAGGTTTGGGTTCGCTGATCCCTATTTACAGACAGTGTAATTTTCATTTAGGAATCTCCACCAGCCGCCCCCTCTGTAAACAGGTCATAACTTTTAAGGCTATGTGCGCACAATCAGGATTTGAAGTAGAAATTTCTGCAGTGTTTCTGCATCTCATTGGCAGGAAAAATGCTGCAAAAATACGGTGCGGTGTTGATACGTTTTTTGATGCGTTTTTTTAAGCGTTTTTGTACATCAATGAATGCTTTTTGGAGCTAAATAAAGTTATTTGGTGGGACATTGCGTTTTGGATTACCGTCAGAACTGGGGTATATTGGTTAATTTACATGATTATTTGAAAAACAAACACATTCTTTAAAGTGTTTGCTCTGTGTTTATTTAACTCTTTACTTTACTTTAATTAGGTTTGGTGATGAAAGGGTCTGATTGACACCTTGTAATTACCAAACAAAAGAGCTAGGTGTCGGCTAATCCCATTCGCTCAATCTTCATTAGCATTTCCATTCATGTAATTTCTGGGGCAGCTGTGAGCTGCTATTTTTAGCCTGTGAAGGTGGCATTAGGCAAGCATGGTCTCTGGCTATTATTAACAGCTCACAGGTGTTTCGTTAGCTGCTATGTCCCCCCCATCAGCACTTAGGAGCACTTTGGACGCAGCGTATTTTTGCGGTAGCGAGTGGGGTAATGGCCATGGGGTTCACGTCAGCATTGTATTGGCGGCTGACGTGAAGCCCAGGTTAGTAATGGAGGGCGTCTATAAGACGCCCCATTACTAACCATGTAGTAAAGTGGTCACCGCTTTTTCAATAAATACACGGCCAGAATAAAGTATTTTAATGAAATAAAAAACACTGTTTTAATTTTTTTTTTATTGTACTCTGTCCCCGAATCCCTTGTCTCCTGAAAAAAACACTTAAAATAAAAAACAACCTGTCCGCTGTCACGACGTAGTCCACGGTCCCGTCACGATTGTCCAGCGGCAATCTGGATCACTTCTACAGCAGTGACATCAGCAATCACTGATGTCACTGCTGTAGAAGACCGCAATGTACACTGACAAGGAGTGTAAAATCACTCCTGTCAGTGTACATTGCTGCTGCAGGAGTGAGGTCACTGGAGTTCATCAGCTGAAGATCAGATGATCAGCCTTGGTGACCTCCGCACCAGTACTGGTGGGAACATTCTTAAGAATGTTCCCACGCAGCACCGGTGCTGTAAAGTGAGGTCACGTGAGCTCTCATCTGATCCTCAGCTGAGAGCTCACATGACTGTCACGTGACCGCAGGTCCTGGCAGTGCAGTACACTGCTGGGAGTGAGCGGACAGGTGAGTATATTGTGTGTGTTTTTTTTTTAAATTATTTTTTACTTTTTAATTTATTTTTTTACCGCGAGTGTTTCCCAGCTCGGCTGAGGAGACTACTACTCCCCTCAGCTGCGCCACTCTCGCTGAGCGGTACTCCTCCCCAACCGACCCGGGTACCACCTGCACCGTTTCCGCCTCTAATTCGCGCTCATTGGCTTAAATTGAAACGCAGCAAATCCGCAGGTCTAAATATTATACCTGCGGATTTGCTGCGGTTCAATTAAAGTCAATGGGTGCAAATTCACGGCGGAAATACGCGCGCACAATTGACATGCTGCATTTTTTTCCGCTATGGTAATCCTGAGTGGAAATTTCCGCATCATGTGCACAGCACATCAGGATTACCATTGCAATAGCTGGCAGACCCATTACCAAGCGTTTTCGCAGCGGAAAAAACGCCACGGAAAGTTAGTGCTGTCCTCTAAAGCAGTTACATCAGTGATTGCTGGTGTGACTGAACAAGAAGTGACCCAGATCGCTGTAGGACACTGGAATATGGCGTCACGTCGGACAGGTGAGGGATATTGGTTATTTATTTATTTTTTTTACAGAAGACAATGGCTTCAGCGGATTTGGCGTTAGAAAATAATAAACAACAAAAATACTCACCTGTTTTTTATAGGGGACAATGGCTTCAGCAGTTTAGGCGTTAGGTGAGTATACAGTGTTTTTTATTCTTAAATAAATTTTTAAAACCGTGTGAACTTTTATTTCAAATAAAAGGATTTTTTTCAAGCCGTGTGTTTATTTCAAAACCTTGACCATGGGCTTAGTAATGGAGGCGTCTTATTGACACCCTCCATTACTAACTTGGGCTTCATGTCAATACAAGGCTGACATGAACCCCAACTCTATTGCCCCACTCGCCACCACACCAGGGCAAGTGGGATGAGCGAGGCTAAGTGCCAGAACTGGCGCATCTTATGGATGCGCCATTTTTGGGGTCGCTGAGGGCTGATATTATTACCCTTTTAGGGGGCCAGTATCCATGACCCCTTCCCTGGCTATTAATATCAGCTCACTGATGTCTGTTTAGCCTTTACTGTTAGATTTTATATGGGGACCTTACGTAATTTTTTTTCTGGGGTCCCCTATAATCTAGCCAGTAAACGCTAAGCAAACAGCTGTGGTCTGTTATTAATAGCCAGGTAACTTCTTTGGCTAGCCCTACCCTGGCTAGTAATATCAGCCCCCAGCAGTCGGCTTTCCCTCTGCTGGTTATGAAAATGACTCGGGAGCCTATGCCATTTTTTTTTTTATTTAATTCTTCATTTTCTTTCATTAATAGGAAATACCATGCTCACTGTACTTATTTTTGATGCTGCGTAAACTGACCCGCAGCATGTCAATTTCTGCAGATTTTGACCAATTGAAATGTCATTACCTGTGGTGGATTTGCATGTACTGACAAAACAAGTACGGTATCAGAATGCAATGTTTTGGTCACAGCGACCAAAGTGCTGCTGGTTGCTGATCGTGGGGAAGTAGCGGCTAACCAAACAGCTGTGAGCTGTTATTAATAGCCAGGGAACATGTTGGCCTAATGGCCCCTTCCTTGACTAAAAATGACAGCCCTCAGCTGCCCCAGAAATGACACTTCATGTTTGAATGGTATTAGGGCTAATGGGATTAGGTGTTGCTGACACGAAGCCCTTGGTTTAATGATGAAGCGGTGTCAACCAGATACCCTCATTACTAAACCTGTAAGTAAAGAATAAATGAACAAACAGAGAATAAAACATTTGATTTAAGAATGTGTCTGTTGTATTTCAAACAATTTAAATTAACCAATATACTCACACCTGGTCCGACTGTAATCCAAGGGTTAAAGCAATGTCCCATGTTTCTTTTTTCAAATATCTTTTTTTAGCTCCAAAAAGTATTCATTGCTGTTCAAAAAACGCATTAAAAAACCTCACCAAATTGTGCATTTTGCTGCAAAGAGATTCAGAAACCTTGCAGAAATTTCTGCAACCGAATACTCAACATGCACACATAGCCTAAAGCTGGTTACTACTAAACAAAATGTAGAACGGAGAGGAAAAACATTAACCCTTCTATATCACAGCAATAAACTTAAATGTATTTTATTGGGACTTTAAAGAAGTTGTCCAGTACTTTATATTACCCCCCCAATGTATCCCCCCTTGGCCCCTAAGGATTTTTGTAAATACCTTTGCTGTTTCTGCCTTTGAGCAGCACTATCCTTGGCCGCTCACAGGCATCACATAACCCCTTGCTGATGTCACGACAAGTGAGGCGTGACTCTGCGCTGGGGTCCCCGCAGTGGCTGCTGGGTTATGGGCGGGGTTACCACCTGCGTCACACCCAGTTTCCACCCCGCGCTTTCCCAATGAATGGGGAGAGGTAGAGCGTGCGGTGAATGCTGGGTGTGACGCAGGGGGTAACCCCGCTCACAGCCTGGCATCCACCGTGGAACACAGAAAACAGAGACCCCTGGCTGCTGCCAGCACTTGTCGTAACGTCAGCGGATGTCAGAGCCGGCTGCAGCCGGAGGTCACGTGATGCCTGTGAGCGGCCAGTGCTAGCGCCACCCACAGGCATTATCTGCAACGGAAGGTAATTACAAAACTCCTTAGGGCCCCGGGGGGATATGTTGGGGGGTGTAATATAAAGTACTGGACAACCCCTTTAAGCCTTAAACCAAAACAAAGTAGCAAGTACAGTATTTTTCAGCCCCTTGTAGTCCGATAACCATAAATTAAAATCCAGAGTGACTTATTGTCTCCCGAAGTCACATAATTTATAAATTGAGTCCACCTTTGTGTAATTTTATTCTCAGTATAGCTACAGCTGTTCGGTGAAGGCCTCAGAGTTTGAGCACATTAGGGGTCAAACAGCATCATAAAGACAAAGGAACAAACCAGACAGATCAGTGATAAAATTGTGGAGAAAAGTAAAGCATGGTTAGGTTTTAAAATGAAAAAAAAAAAATAGCCCAAGGTCTGAACATTTCATGGAGCACTGTTCAATCCATCATTCAAAAATAGATGAAGTATGGGACAACTGCAAACCTACCAATAAATGGCCGTACGCATAAACTGACCTCCCAGGCAAGGAGAGCATTAATTAGAGAAGCAGCCAAGAGACCCATTGCCACACTAGAGGAGCTGAAGAGATCCACAGCTCAAGTAGGAGAATTTTTCCACAGGATAACTGAGGCCACGGCCCCACTATCAGTATTTGGTCAGTATTCTGTCAGTATTTTTTTCTCAGGAGTGGGACCCAAAATCAGGAGTGGGTGATAAATGCAGAATTGGTGACTTATTTCTATTATACCTTTTCTCTGATTGTTCCTTACCTGGTTTTGGCTCCCACTCCTGAGAAAAAATACTGACTGAATACTGACCAAATACTGATAGTGGCAGGGCCGGCTCCAGGTTTTTGTGGGCCCTGGGCGAAAGAGTCTCAGTGGGCCCCTTTAACACATACCACTATTCATGATGCACAGATACCGCAGAGAAATATATATATAGTACAATGCAAAGATTTCACTTCTTACATTACATGAGTGATATCTATTGTAAATTCTACAATAGCTTAGAAACCGGCGAATCGCTCCACACAGTATACTGGCCCCCATATAACTCTCCATACAGAATACTGGCCCCCATATAACGCTCCATGCAGGCTGTGCCCCCACATAATGCTTCATTCAGGCTTCCCCCCCCCATATAATGCCCCATGCAGGCTGTTCCCCCCCCCCCCCATATAATGCCCCATGCAGGATGTCCCCCCCCCCCCCCCCCCCCATATAATGCCCCATGCAGGATGTCACCCCTCCCCTTATAATGCCCCATGCAGAATGTCACCCCCCCTTATAATGCCCATGCAGGATGTCACCCCCCCCTTATAATGCCCAATGCAGGAAGTCACCCCTCCCTTATAATGCCCCATGCAGGATGTCACCCCCCCTCCCTTATAATGCCCCATGCAGGATGTCACACCCCCCTCCCTTATAATGCCCCATGCAGGATGTCACCCCCCCCTTATAATGCCCCATGCAGGATGTCACCCCCCCCTTATAATGCCCCATGCAGGATGTCACCCCCCCTCCCTTATAATGCCCCATGCAGGATGTCACCCCCCCCCTTATAATGCCCCATGCAGGATGTCACCCCCCCCTTATAATGCCCCATGCAGGATGTCACCCCCCCCCCTTATAATGCCCCATGCCTCCATACAATAAAAAAAAAATAATCAAATACTCAACTCACTTCTCACCTGCTGCCGCTGCTCCGGACTCCTCACGCGTGTTGGCGTCTTCCCGCTCTGCGCTTTGACGGCTTAGGGGAGGGTGCAGTGCAAAGACATCACCGCGCCCTCTGACCTGAGACGTCACAGTGCAGCAGCCGCGGAAGAGTCCGGAGCTGTTGCGGAGGCACGAGGAGAGTTAAGTATTGTCCCGGGGCCCTGAGCAAGCAGGGGGGGGAGCGGGCGCTGGCACCGCTCTCCTCCGCTCACGGGTCCCATAGCGCGGCGGGGTGCCTGACGGCGAGTGCCCCCCCCTGCCTGCTCAGGGACCTGACGCTGGCCCTGGATAGTGGGGCCTTGACCTTGGTCATATACTCCACAAATCTGGCCTTTATGGAAGAGTGGCAAGAAGAAAGCCAGTTTTGAAAGCAAACCATTAGAACTTCCATTTGTGGTTTGCAAAAGCCATATAGGAGACACGGCTAACGTGAAGAATATGCTCTGGTCAGATGAGACAAAAGTAGAACTTTTTGGCAGAATCATGATTCTTCAGCAGGGATAGGGAAGCTGGTCAGTTAATTGGAAGATGGATGGAGCTAAATACAGGGCAATCTGAAGGAAAACCTGATAGAGGCTGCAAAAGACTTGAGACTGGGGAATAGGTTCAACCTTCCAGCAGGAAATGACCCTAACAATACTGCCCCAGTTACAATGCAAAGGCTTCGCTCAAAGCATATTCGTGTGTGTGCATGGCCCAGTCATAGTCCAGACCTAAATCCCATTGAGAATCTGTGACAAGACTTAAAAATTACTGTTCGTCTCCATCCAATGTCACTGAGCTAAAGCGAGTTATCAAAGAAGAATGGGCAAAAATGTCAGGCTCTACATGTGCTGGTAGAGACATACCCCAAAAGCTTTGCAGCAGTGAAAGATGATCCTAAAATGTACTGACTCGGGGGGCTGAATACAAATGCACTTCATAAATCTTCAGATTTCTATTTTTAAAATATTTAGAAGATAATGTATTTTTTTTTACACTTAACAAATACACAAACACAAAGCAGTAAGTATCACCTAATATCTTAATAAAATACATTTAAGTTTGTGGGTGAATAAACGTTAAAAAGTTTACAGGGTATGAATACTTTAGCAAGGCACTGTAAATTCATTGTATCAAATATAGGAAAAAAAAAACTGATGATATAGAAGTATGTTTATAAGCTTGCCTTTTGCATCTTTTACTGTTCCATCCTGTTATTTCTTGGATATAATTAAAATTACTTTAATCTTTTACTAAGCTGGAGAACATAATTTTTTTTACGTGGTCTGTTGTGTTCGTTTTGGCAATGTGGTCCATTGACCTTGTTTATGGATCTCCAGCTACACAAGATGTCAGTGAGAAGAGATGTTGTGTAGAAGCTGTCTGCAGTAGCCTACTGACAAATGTATCTAACTTGCTTCCAGTGAGTGACTAGTGGTGTGTTCACATCTGAATGTTGGGGGTATACCCACAATATAAGGCAGCAACATATCCCATTATACAGTAGGATTTGGCACTATGCAATCAACTTTCCCCCTTTCACAATTTATTCCAGGATTTGAAAGCCAAAAATGTTTGAACACTGAAGCTCTTATTGGTGGCGGTACCCATGTCCCCTTCACCTCTGACACTAGTTCTTGCTTCACCCTCTAAGGCAGCTCCATATTCAGGTATGATGGTTGGCATGCATTCTTCCAAGAGACTGTATGAAAAAACCTAGTTAGCTGCCAATCTACACTAGAGTCTAGTAAGACAGGCGGGCATCCAACGACGTCTCCCCGCCCGCTTCCCTGAAGTGAGAGGCAAGTTCCTATACAGGCATGCAGGGAAAACCTGTTAGTCACTGGCAGCAGGTGGTAGAAGCCACCAAGGACCTGCCTCTCCAACTAGTGTCTTGTGGCTTGAGATCATACAGCCCGTCTCTAATACATGGATCAGGCAGCATGTATCATTTGTCAGGTTCCCTTTAAAGGGAGTCTGTCACCCCAGATTTATAGTTCAAACTAACCAAATGGCCTTGTGGGAGTTGGAGCAACAGTAAAAAATAATGTTTGTTTTTAAATCTGTTCCTCTATTGCCCCCCAAAAACGTAACACTAATTAGCAAGTGAGGGTGCTCAGTGCAACCTTGGCATGGCTCAATGTAGTTTCACCTACTTATTTAGATTACTCCCACTCCTTTTGTGCTGATTGACAGTGCAGGCTTGCCCAGAGCCAGCGCTGTGTGAAAATAATCCTCTGTTATGTGATCACTGTCCCTGTGCAGGAGAGGGCACACATGACTCTCTCCTCTCTTCTGACATTGTATGCTCTCTCCTGCTCTGTAGGGAGAGCAGAGTAGATGAGCAATGTTAGAAGAGAGGAGAGAGTGATTTGTGTGCTCACTCCTGCTCTGCAGTGATGGCACAGGAGATGAGCACACTCTCTTCTTGCAGCGGACATCATGATTTAGTTATACCCGAGCAATGTCTTCAGTGAGGAGAGCGTGATTTATATCCTTGATCCTGCACAAGGACGGTGATCACATAATGGAGGTTTATCTTCTGACAGCATGGACTCTAGGCAAGGCAGGACTGTGTATCAATATAGAAAGAGTGACCCTAATCTAAATAAGTGATGGAGTGGTGCACGGAGACATTTAGCCATGCCAAGGGTGCGCCGAGCACCCGTATTTGCATATTACAAAAAAGGTGCTCTTGTACCAAAAGTCATCAAAAACGTAGAATGAATAACATGACTTTGAAAGTCAAAGTCTTCTGAAGCAAAGCCGCTTGATTTACAAGCATTTTAAACAAGCCAATCTTGCGGTTTCCACTAATGTGAGGTTTATTAGAAATAATTGCTGCCGCTATGTTTATGATTAACAGGTCTGCATGACGATTACTTGGCTGCTTTGTGTAAGAACAGAGTTTAGAATTATTAAAATATTCTAATCCCTAGCCTTCAATGCTGGCAGAATATGTGGTATACTTGAAATATTTTTTCCTATTGTTTCATTGATTACTTCAAGAGCATGAATTTGATTGGCACTCAACACTAAAAATGTACATTTGTTCCAGCTGTTTGATTCGTAAAAGGAAAATGCTGCTCTTCAGCTAGTTATTCCCCTAAACTCTCCCCTTCCCACAGCGTATAACTTGGGGGGTCCTATGTCTGGTACACCAGTGGTTTGGGAGTTATTTTCCCTGTCGGTATATATTTCTACAGGGCAGAATAAATAGCTTAGAATGCAATTTATTTCTTCTGAAATAATTGATTGAACAGTCTGATGACTTGTCCAAGTAGTATCTGTTGGAAAATAACATTTGAAAGAAGCGGTCACCAGGTTTTTACCATGTAGGGGCAGAAATCGTGATTCCAGCAGTGTCACTTACTGGGCTGCTTGCTGCAGCTTTGAGAAAATCAGTGCTTGGTCAGCTGCAGATCTACCAGTTATGTGAATGTTGAGCTCTGTATAACCACACCCACACCACTCATTGGCAGCTTTCTGCCTATGCACAGTTACACAGCTTCCAGTTAGTGGTGGGAGGAGGAAAGTGATGTTACACAGAGCTTATGAATATGGAAGACAACATGGCAGTAGGTGTACTAATCATCTTGTGATAATCTCCCCCTGATAAAACATTGATTTGTATCAAAACTACAGCAGGTATCCGAGTAAATAACACATTGCTGGAATCTGTAACATTCGTGTGTGAACATGCTCCTATCACATCCACTAGGCGGCGCGGCTTTAATGCTGGGCAGTGTAAGCGTTGCTCAGCTTAAATCTAGGCCTGCCGGATTGGTGTTTTCTATTTTCTGTTTTTGTTCTGGTGATTCAGGGGTTAACTTTGATTAGTTTTCTTCTGGAGCCATGGGCGGGGTTCCTTGCTACTTAAACCCTGAGCAATCAGTACATGGCTTCCAGTTATAGCTCTGCTTTTTGCCTTGATATCCAGTTATTGACCCCAGCTTTACCTCTAGCTACCCGCTTGTCTGACGATTCTGCCTTAGGATTTCGACATTTTTGATGTGGCTTTCATGACTTCCCTTGCTTGCCTGCCCTGATATCCAGCAGTACTGACCGACTGAAACAAGGCCCCTGTTTGTACATTACGCAGCACTCCGATTACGTGACAAATACCTGGTGATACATTCTCTTTAAACGTTTTGGCCTTGATTCATCAAGAAAGTCTTAATATGAAGCACCTAGTTCATTAAGAGGCCTTCTTAATGCGTTTGACTCCTATTTCAGCTGCTGTGCTCCACTGCAAAAAATGTATGCTAGTCAGACTGGCAAGCATTTCTGTTGTAATCTAACCTGCGTTTGCACTGTAAATTCTGATAAATTTGTCAGGCATGCTTATCCTTTCCACTTCCCAGCCAAGCTTCACCCTCTTTTCTAAACGTTGGCAGAGATCGACATGAAAGGCAATAAAACGCCAAAAGTCACAAAATGTTTGCACACCTATATATGCACAAAATATTGTGACATATTAAACAGCTTTATGACAGAAAACGGGGTGTGGGGAAGATGGGGAGGGGGGGTAGCAGAGAGCGGCCATTACACATCACACTGGGAACTCCTTCATGTAAAACAAGCCCTGGGGACGGAGTTATTTTCCAGGCTGCGTCCTCCCCAGAACCTGGAAGAGGTCATTTATATAAAGTGATAAAAGATGATTTATCCACAACAACACATCAGATATGAAACGTACGGAGATCACTCTCCTCAGCAGTCTATAACCTGTATACCCATATTAATAGTTTACATAGGTCAAATGTGGCGACAGATTCCCTTTAACTCCATTTTGACTGCCTGATGGACATTTTTCACCAAGTTTGTAACTAAAAAGCCTTTGTACCTCTTAAAGAGGCATTAAAGATGCACTCCCATGTTTCTTTTTTTATTTATTAAATGTATGTATATGGCTGCGTGCCCACTATGCGTTTTTCAAGCGTTTTTGCCTCGGAATTTCCGCAGTGAAAACGCTTAAACGCTTGGTAATACGTGCCCCATGGTCCCCAATGATAATGCCCATGCTGTGCATATGCTGCGGAAATTCCCGCTGTGGATTATCATTGCGGAAAAATACGCAGCAGGTCCATTAATTTTGTGGACACTCAGCGTAATTGTCGCCATTGACTTGCATTCAATCGCATAATATCCACATGAGCACATTTGCGCACACAGATTTTATGCGATTCTATGCGCGGACGGTACCCCGGTTTGGAGAAGAGGAGACTCTCATCCAGACCCGGGTACCATAGTACCTGTAAAAAAAGAAAAAAAAAAAAAAAGAATTTAAAATAAAAAAATAAAGATTATACTTACCTTCTGATGGCCCCCGGCCTCCTCAGCGATGCGTCCGGTCTGTTGTATGGGTTGCGGTGGTGTGAGGACCTGCCATGATGTCATTTAGTCAGGTGACAGTCGGCGGTTGTGTGACCTGTCACATGACTCAATGACGTCATTGCAAGTCCTTTCACACCACCGCGACCCATACAACAGACCAGAGGGAGCGGAGAAAATACCAGGGGCCATCGGAAGGTAAGTATAGTTTTTATTTTTTACCATTTTTATTCTTTTTTTTTTTTTAACTATTACTTACATGCCGGTTGCATGGATTTATATAGTGTGACCAAGTGATCCTAAAATCTCTTGGAAAAGCGCTTGATAACCCGCATGCGGAAATGCATGCAAAAACGCTTGACAAACGCTTCTACCTGGCGGTAAAAACGCATGTAAAATCCGCATGCGTTTTTCCTGCCAGGGAGAAGCGGAAAAAATCTGCAGCATTTCTGCATCGTGGGCACTTAGCCGAAGTGCTTGTAATGTAGTGTGAGTGTATTAATAAACTCACTTGCCACTGCTGTCTCTGGCATCCAGCGCCGTTCTGCTCCTCTTCTCAGTGACATCATCACTCTGCAGGCTCTCCTGGTTATGCTGCGCTCAGCATGACCCAGAAGTGGCATTTACAATTTAAGCCCATGGAGCTTCAAAAAAAAGGCTACATACTATATTAATAGATCACTCCCTCTCTGATACAATTTGGGCTATGAAGAACATATATTCCTTATTCAATTCAGGCTTGGAGTTCTCTAAATCAAAATCCACATTGAAATGGAAAGCAGATCTAAACAACAAATTTTCTAAAAAAGATTGTCAGCAAACATTGAAATATACTTTTTAAATTTTTTTATAAATGCAAATATACAAGAGAATTTCATTAAAATAGTCTCCCGATGGCATTTGACTCCTGTCAGACTCAAAGAAGCCTTTCCGGATTATTCCAACCTTTGCTGGAAAAAACGTGGGAGAAATTGCAAACTCATGCATATCTTTTGGACCTGTCTAAAAATTAGAATACTATGGAAACAGATGGATGATCTCCTCGATAAATTTGGAAACAAAAACTTCTATAACTCCACAATTATCTCTCCCCTCCCTGAAGGCAGATACCCTCCCCAGAGAGATCACATAAATCTCTTTACATATATTTGCTGTTATTAAATTGCTTATTGCAGCTAAATGGAAAGCTGTAGATATACCTATGAATGATATCCTGGACAAGGTCTCTAACCACAACACGTTTGAACTCGCATTTGCCCTTTAAAACATCTCTAGTCTTTACCAAAATATCAAGCTAAATGGTCATTGTGGAACTTATACTACTCTTCCAATGTGGAGTCATTTGTTCAAGATAAACCCTGATGTACACCAGTATGATCAAATGTCATTATAATGTGACCTAATTTTCTAGTTAATAGAAATTTCTATTATCCGTTATATCTTTCCGTCCTTTCCTCTCCTTTTATATATTATTCCCCCTCCTCTTGTTTTAAGTTCCCTGCTTTCCCTTCCCTTATTCATCCCTTCTTTCCCGCTCCCCTTATCCATACACTTATATTTCTTTATTCACCTTTTAATCTAGCTTTATTGTAAACTGATTTTATGTCAGATCTTGTTTATAAGTGCTAATGTTCAAATTCTAAACACTTAAATAAAAATTGTTGAAACAAAAAAGGCTACATAAGCTTTCATTGTAAAAGAGACTTCCAGCTCACACATAGAGAACAGAGTGAGCCAGCTAGTCGCAATTGCGGTGACCTCACTCAGAATAAAAAGGAAATATTCACGGGCGTTCTTCTCTTAAGGGCCAAGCATATTGCATCACTTTATTTACTGTAACCATCAAGCCTGCTGCGCTTCGGCTTCAGAAAAACATATTCTATTAGAAAGTGCCCGCAACATTTCCAGTAGGACATAGCCCCGATCTGCTCAGTGTGTCCATCACAGCTCTGTTACATAGGGAATCAGCACTTTTAGCTTTCTTGCTGCTTTCTACTGTAGTTGAAGTTGGACGGGCTGAACACAGATTCTGACAGTATTGTGTGCCAGTGCGGCTTCTTATTCATATTGGGCATGTCAGTCTGGTGCTATATAGGTGTCATTCCTGCTGCTTTCGATATTACCATCAGACACTGAGCTAATATTTGCACGCCCCGCTTACTTTATGTCCTGGTGATAGTCTCTTGAATTGAATAACTTTGGCAATTACTTTTCATTAGATTTTCATCTGTATTTTGTTTTTATTTTTTTATGAACATATTTCAGAAAATCTAGTTTCTATAATTTTCCAGCTATTCTGATGAAAATTATAATGAGGATGCCCAGATTAAAACAACCTTGTGGATGCTAGGTCACATTCTCAGTATCTGTCACTTGTAAATACTGGACACATGAAGATATATGGATTCAATTACACAGATACCTGTTTTATGTGCAAAATGGATTTCAATATCTTATGACATGACCCCTACAAATAGCGCTCTGTAGGATTTTTTATTTTACAATGTCTTCCTTTTATTGTATTAAAGAATAATGCACACACAATATGCATTTTTATTTTAGTTTTTTTTTAAATCGCTGAGCAAACTTCATAAAATTCTAAGCAAATATATTGGCCAGTTTATTCACTGGGTGATTAGTGTGTTAGATCAAAAAGAATACAGGATTGTGTGAATACAGCAGAGGTAAAAAAAACATGTTAATAGATTGGTAGGGAATGAGAAGAATGTTTAACCCCTTAATGACCGCCAATGCGCATTAAAACGGCGGTTGTTAAGGGGCCTTATTCCATCATCGCTGTTTTAAAACGGCAATCTGCAATAAGGGAATAGTGCTGCTTGGTGGCGGCAATTCCCACGGGTCTCAGCTGTATCGGCCCCAGCTGCTTTTGCGACCGATCAGGGTCGATTAAACCCTTAAATATTGCCCTCAATTGTGACAGCAGTATTTAAGTTGTTGCAAGAGGGTCACAAGACCCCGTTAGTAACCAATGGATCCCAGCGATGAGAATCATGGGTCCCGATGGTTAACATGGTATCCTCAGGTCATGTGATGACCCCAGGGTACGGTGGCCTATGAGATCCATCTATAAGGTGGGGCTCACAGGCTGTGTCAGTGAGGCGCTGACTGCTCTCATGCGCTGTAGTCCACAAGTACTGCAGTGTATAAGACCAGTGAGCAAAACAAAAATTATACAAGTCCTACAGTGAATAAGTAAAAAAGTAAAAAAAAAAAAAAACACAGGCACAAAAATCATGAAAAGCTGTTTTGCCACTCAAAACACAGCGTTTGTGATAAAACAAAAATAAAAAAAGTACACCTAATTGGTATTGTCGCGTTCGGAACAACCCGCTCTATAAAACTAGCTTGTTATTTATTCAGTTTAGCGATCGCCGTAAAATAATAAAATAAAAAAACATGCCAAAAAATGTCGTTTTTTTTCATTATAATGACTCACAAAAAAGTACATTTAAAAAACGATCAAAAAAATCGTACGTTTAAAAAAAAGAAAGAAAAAAGTATGAATGAAAATGCCAAATCATCTTGCAAAAAAACAGGCCCTAATATGGCTCATTCGGCAAAAAAGTAAAGTTACAGGTGTCAGAATATGGTGATGCAAAAACAAATTCACTTTTGTAAAACATTTTTTTAGTGTGTAAAAAATAGCAAAGCATAAAAAAACAATATAAATCTGGTATCGCTGTAATCGTACCAGCCCGACGAACAATTCCGTCTTATCACTTTTACCGCATGGTGAACGGCGCAAAAAATAAAAACAATAACTGAATTGCTGGTTTTTATTCATTCTGTGTCTGAAAAATTTGAATAAAAAGCGATCAAAAAATATGTGCCCCGAAATGGTACTAAAAAAGATCTGCAACGCGTCCCGCAAAAAATAAGCCATCATACAGCTCTGTTCACCAAAAAATTACAGCTCTCAGAATATGATAACAGAAAAAAAAATAGTTTTTATAAAATGGCATTTTTACTGTGTACAGACAGCAAAACCTAAAAAAACTAAATAATATAAATCTGGTATTGTGTCCATATTAAGGAAAGTGGGCCCCAAGCTGTGTAAAATAACACTTTTAGCAGGGACTGTCTCTGGGTTCAGTTTCGGGTAACTTCCGCTGCTCTATTCTCGGTGTTTTCATAGTTTTTTTAAGGTTGAAGGTAGATACAAGTCCATAGAGTTCAACCTGTAGCCCAACATGTTGATCTAGAGGAAAGCAAAAATTTCATGAGGCAGGTGCTGATAGCCTCACATTAGGGGAAAAAAGTTCTTCCCAACTTGACATCTGGCAAACAGTCTAGGTCACTAGATCATCATTCCATCATAGAATTTGATTCCCATAACCTGAATCTGTGGTTATGATTAAACCTTCTTTCCTCCTAGAAGTAGGTATAAAAAGATCATGAGAAAGATCTCTGTTCTGTCCCTTCATATACTTGTACATTATAATAAGATTGTAATAAGATTGCCGCAGAAGCCTTTGAATTTTTCAAACAGAATAATCTCAAGTTTGTTAACTTAGTATAGCAGTTCACCCATTGCCTTAATAGTCTTAGTCACTTTTTTTCTGCACCTCCATTTCTCAGTTCTCTCCTTCTCACACATTGGGGCCCAAAATATTACACCTTAGGCCAGTGTCACACTAAACACCGTATAGCACTCTGCCCAGTGTCATTCTATGGGGCAGCTCAGCGATTATTTTCTCATGCCGTTTCAACCTAAAAGAACAATCGCAGCATGCGTCGGTTTGCAGCGAGACTCAATTCCCTCACACCCATACAAGTCTATGGGTGCGTGTGAAACATCGAACTGCACTCGGATGTCATCCCAGTGCAGTCCGATATACGCAGAGTCAGGCCATGGGGGAGATGGAGAAATTAATTTCTCAGTCTCCTCCACAGCTATGCTGCAATTCTCTCATGCAAGAGGATCAGAGCACAGAGCACTGACACTCAGCTCACACTCGCAGCAGAACTGGAGCCGAGGGTCATTAGCATATTGCATCTGATGCCCTACTCTCGGATGTCATACGCTGGTGTGACTCCGGCCTTATTTAAAGTGTGACCACACTAGTGACTTGTACAGAGGCAAAACTACCTCTTTTAATTCATCCCATGATTTTATTTGCTTTAGCAGTAGCTGCCTGTAACATGAAAAGAATCTGCATAACTAACCATATGCTAAATAGTTGCAATGGCCGCGGCCCAGACCTCACAGGAGACGCTGGGGCCGCGGCCCAGACCTCACAGGAGACGCTGGGGCCGCGGCCCAGACCTCACAGGAGACGCTGGGGCCGCGGCCCAGACCTCACAGGAGACGCTGGTGCCGCGGCCCAGACCACACAGGAGACGCTGGGGCCGCGGCCCAGACCTCACAGGAGACGCTGGGGCCGGCCCAAGAAAAGGTAATTGTGGGCTATAAAACGGCCCGTGGGTCTGAGGTTCCCCACTCCTGACTTAGTGTTCCCACGTGGGACTTTTCAGCTGCAAAATTTCCACAGCTAATTTGCAGTTGCAATATCCCACTAAATTTTGCTAATATAGATATGTAAAATGCTGCAGATATACTGCGGACTTCACATTTCGCTTTGCATGGATAAAAGTGGATTATGTGAATAGAAAATTTTTTTGTTAGGCTAAGTGCCCACGATGCAGAAATGCTTCGGATTTTTCCTGAGTGTTTCTGCATCTCCCTGGCAGAAAAAACGCATGCGGATTTTACATGCATTTTTCCTGCCAAGGACCAGCGTAAGTGAAGCGTTTTGATCATGCGATTTCGCATGCGGGTTGTTAAGTGCTTTCCAAGCGATTTTAGCATCACTTGGAAAAGTGCTTGACAACTTGGTCACACTATATAAATCCATGCAACCCGCATGGATTTATATAGTGTGACCAAGTTATAGTAAAAGAATTGGTAAAAAATAAATACTATGCTCACCTTCCAATGGCCCCTGGTCTCCTCTGGTGCGTCCGGTGTGTTGGGTGGCTCGCGGTGGTCTAAAAGGACCTTCCATGACGTCATTTAGTCATGTGACAGGTCACGCGACCGCCAACGTCAGCGGTCGCGTGACCCGTCACATGACTAAGTGACGTCATGGCAGGTCCATAAACCATCGCGAGCTGCCGGGGAACCAGGACGCATCACTGTGGAGATCGGGGGACATCGGAAGGTGAGTATAATATATATTTTTTTATTTTAATTCTTCTTTTTTTTTTTTTTTTTTTTTTTTACAGGTACTGTGGTACCCGGGTCTGGAGGAGAGTCTCCTCTTCTCCAGACCCAGGTACCATCCGCACATTGAATCGCTTAATATCCGCATGTGCACATGTAGTCATGCGGATATTAAGTGATTCAATGCAAGTCAATGGCGGCGAAAACGCCGCGATTAACACAAAATAATTGGTAGTGCTGCGGATTTTTCTGCAATGATAATCCGCAGCGGAAATTTCCGCAGCATGTGCATAGCACATGCGGATTATCATTGGGGAACATTGCAGACACGTTCTACCAAGCGTTTAAGTGTTTCTGCGGCGGAATTGCCGCTGCAGAAATTCTTAAACGCATAGTGGGCACACAGCCTAAGCCAAAATCAGGAGTGAGACAAACAGGTACAATAATGGAAATGCTATTCACTTACAAATACTGTGAATATGGTCTTAAAGCTCCTAGAGGTGCTGCAATTTTATTTTCCCTAGATTTTGCTGCTTCGTTTTATTTTGTTTTAGTGGTTGAGTTGTGGGGACAGAACGCTGTTCTGCCATAATGAAGTTGTCTACAGGGCGTTTGAGATGTCTCTTCATTGGTTCTGGCTACATTTTTCTTCCTCAGTGCATGGAAACTTTGCTTTCAAAAGGGCAGGCTAGATAGGATTGTATACACCTTAGTCTGGTCCTCCAGTTCATGCTTGGGGGGGCGCCCGGGCACATAGGATAATATTGGCAGTTTACAGGGCCAATCACCCACATCTACGCTGCTGCATCCTATCTAGTAGTGGACTAAGGCTTCCATGACAGTGATGCAGTCATAACTTTTATAATGTTTAGTGCCATCTCACAAGAACACAGTTCTGATGGGAGGGCCAGGATGTTGTGCAAGGCAGCTGTAGTGCACAGAACGTCGAGCACTAACTTCCATCAGAACACCCTGTGCTGAGTTTTTGTCTGTTTGCGGGCTCTTGAAGTGCTGGTCTCTCCTCCTGTTTGCCCTAAGACCCGCCAAATCACTACTTCTCTGGCTAGGAAAAGTCTGACGCTTGCATCTTCCCGCTGCTTGAGCTGCCATAGTACTCTATGTATTGTATGTGTGAAAAGTTTGTATCAGTTGTGTAAAGGATCCGTTTGCACATTAATTCTGTATGTTGGTTCCTGTAAAACAGAGCAGACAAACGAAATTTTGAAACCGAAATGTGGACACAAGAAACTGGAAAGACAATAAGTTCAATAGGGTCTTATCCGAGAAAAAAAAACGAGACAAAGGGCAGTTATGCTCACCTGATGGGGTTGTGAAGTCACAAGCCCTGTAAAAGCTTAGAGAAGGCTGCAGCTGATCCTCAGTATGAGGAAACATGTCAAGCGGGAGATGAGTGGATTAAATCTGCGCTGTCAACGGACTGGCGATGAGCAGGAAACGAGATTGAAAAGCGTGGAAAAACTTAATTTTTAAGTGACCCACTTCTTCATCAGGACAAGTGTGTCACTTAGAAACGCGTTGACACACTGCATTTCTACATATCTCATTTATCGGTCGACCGTGACAGCACCATGAGAATGGGGATCCGCCCACCAAGGACCGGAAACCTACAGACTTAAAAGGGGCGGCCCTCTCTCTTGCCTCAGTTTGGTTTCCTGTCCTTGATGGAGGGAACCTATAGCGGGCTCATGGAAGATCTCCGTATGAAGCTGAATGTGCCGACGGCTGTCGAGCAGCGCCCCTATCTGGGATCAGCAGCTCCAGCATCAGCTATGCAAGGGCACCCCTATCTGGGGAATGCCCAGTATCTTTTTGCACCGGATAGCAGTGGGAGCTGCGCCCCTATCTGGGGTGGCAGCCCTAACATCGCTTGCTACAGCTAGGTCTGCACCTCTACCTTTGGGGGGGCTGCCCCTGGACTGGTCTGGACTGCAGTGGGACTGCACCCCTATCTGGGGTTGCAAGTCCACCAGCGCCCTGAGGATGATGGCGGGGTTGCATGGGGTGCCATTCCCATCGACATCTGGCAAAGGATGGCACTCTGAATATTCCGGGGGGCTGCGCCCCTGTCTGGGGTGGCAGCCCCGTCGGTTCAGCGGTGGCTATGACCTGGAGAAACAGGCCGATCATCCCCCTGAAGCCTACCTGGAGCGGCTGGAGCATCTCAGCGTCCTCGGGGCTCGTGCAGGCGCACGCTTCTGGCCTCCTCCTGTGAGTCGTGGCTTGATGACGTCACCGCTCCTCTAGTCGGTCATGTGACCAGACCCGGAAGTTCCGGTCACGTGCATCTGGAACGCAAGTATAGTGCGGTGCTAACCGTGGCAGCGTCCCTGTTCTAAAAAAAAAATAAATAAATATAACAGGTGATTAAAATTGATGTAAGGGTGGAATAGGTGCTACTATTTAACTGCCCAAGCACCGCTGTTCTGAGCTTCCCAGCTTCACTTCTTCCTATCATGGAGACAGAAAGTGAGCAGCAGCAGCAGCAAGCTCAGCAGCCGCCATCTTCACCATCTCAGCGGCTGTTTGGGGAGCTTCAAAAGGTACATCACCCTCGAGCTGCTGGTAATGCCCGGTCCTCAGGAAAGCGAGGTTCGGCGTCTAGGTCCAGTCATCATGGCTTCAGCAGGTTGGATGAATCTGCAGCCTCCAGGGAAGATCCCCCGGCTGAGAAAGGTCCTTCCTCCAAACCGGTACCAGCCCTTTGAGCTGCCTGGGTAAGTGATCTTCGAGAAAGTTCACTTAGCAATGGGGTATCCCTTCTCCTCTTCTATTTTTTAATAGGGGAAGAAGTGTGCCTCCAAGACCAAGCATTTTGAATGTGCATTGTGTAGCACTGTCCTTCCAGACTCGTATCCCAAAAAATTGTGTCAATCCTGTATCAATCAGACGCTAGCAGAAGAGACCCCTAGTTTTGCCTCAGGATTGAAAACTTTAGTCAAGTCTGAAATTAGTAAAATCCTCTCTAAAATAAAGCTAAGAGAAAGGTGGATACAGACTGTGAGATCTCCCCAGCCCCTGATGACTCCTTGTCGTCGGCTTATGAGTTGGACTCTGACAACTCAGCCTCTTCATCAACCACTTCCTAGTGGTGCGGGTCAGCATTATTTTCCCCTTAATGAGATTGATGGTTTGGTTAAAACGGTTCGCTCAACTATGGGCATTACAGATGCCAGACCAGAGAAATCAGTCCAGGACGTAATGTTCAGTTGGCTGGGGCAAAGGAAAAGAAGTTTTCCTTTTAATGATCTGATACGTAGAGAATGGAAAAGACTGGAGAGAAAGGGTGCTCTCCCTCCGTTCTTTAACAGAAAATACCCCTTTAAAGACTCTGCTTCTTCCTCCTGGGAGAAAGCCCCAAAAATAGATGTGGCCATAGCTAAGACATCTAGACGATCATCTCTTGCTTTTGATGATATGGGGGCCCTTAAGGACCCTTTGGACAGAAAAGCTGACACCTTTCTCAAAGGAACCTGGGAAACGACTGCTGGGGCTTTAAAGCCGGCTGTTGCCTCTACTTGTACAGCCAGGTCCTTAATGATATGGCTGGACCAGCTTGAATCCCATTTGAAGAATAACACACCCAGGAAAGAGATTTTATCAGATACGTCACTTTTACAGGGGGCAGCAGCTTTCTTGGCGGATGCCTCTGCGGATTTAGTCAGGTTGCCAGCAAGATCGGCCGCCATGTCCAACGCAGCTCATAGAGCCCTGTGGCTTAAATGTTGGCCAGGTGATAATGAGGCAAGAACGAGACTCTGTACTATACCGTGTGAAGGGGAACATCTTTTTGGGCCTGTTCTGGACGAGATTCTGGATAAAGCTAGTGACAAAAAGAAAGGGTTCCCTAGCTTGCCCGTTCCCACTTATAAACGTCCTTTCCATAGAAGAAGATTTCTACGAAAAAGACCGCAGAAGGGTCAGGAGAAGTGGGAAGACCGCAGGCCGAAAGGTAGAGGGCTCCTATTTGGCTCTTCTTCTACTCGAGGGCCCCGGAAACTGAGTCAATGATTCGTAGCCCAGGTAGGGGGGAGGCTGTTGGGCTTCTTGCCTGCCTGGACAAAAATTTCTGCCAGTAACTGGATCCTTGATCTGGTAGGTTCGGGTCTGAGGTTCGAGTTTCGGGAGATTCATCTTGACCCCAGTCCGTTCCTCAGTGTTAGAGCAGAAGGCCCTACAAGTGGAAGTCCTGGGCTTGGTTCATAAAGCAGTCCTGGTGGAAGTCCCGGCGTCGGAAAGAGGGCTAGGATTCTACTCGCCTCTTTTTGGTTTCTAAACCTGACTGTTCATTTATGTGTATCATTAACTTGAAAGCCCTTAATAAGTTTTTGATAGTCCCCACCTTTAGATGGAATCCGTTAAATCAACAATAAAGTTTCTTTTTTCAGGCTGTTACATGATAGTGTTTGATTTAAAAGAAGCCTATTACCATGTACCTATACATAAGGATTTCCTGAAATACTTTAGGGTAGCTTTGATCATAGATGGAGAAATTAAATATTTCAAGTTTAGGGCCCTGCCGTTCGGTCTGGCCGTAGCTCCCCGGGTATTTACTAAGGTTATAGCAGAGGTCATGGCTCATGTTAGGGAACATGATATTTTAATTATCCCTTACCTGGATGATTTCTTGATAGTTGGAGACTCTGCTTCCCAATGTGATAAACACCTGAAATAAGTAACTTCCATCTTAGAGAATCTGGGCTGGATTCTGAATCTGGAAAAATCTAGGATGGTGCCTTCAAAAATTCTGCAGTTTTTGGGTATTATGCTGGATTCAGATCTTCAAGTATGTTACCTCCCGGAAGCCAAAAAAACAAAAGGTTAAGATTCTGGTCATGTCCCTTAGAGCAGCAATGTCCTTGTTGGGTACCCTGTCATCTTGCCTTCCCAGGTTTCTGTGGGCACAATACCACTCCAGGGTTCTACAGTGGGACATTCTACATAATGAAGTATTGTTAAATGGGCACTTTGAAGGATGAATATTCTTATCACCCCGGTCAGTTGAGTCCTTACAGTGGTGGGTGAACGAGGCAAACCTATCTTGATTCCCTGGGTGTTTAGAGTCACTAAGATAATTACCACCAATGCAAGCTCCCGTGGGTGGGTGCCCATCTGGGAGATATGGTAGCCCTGGGGTCCTAGTCAGATACTGAAAAGGGTCTTTCCTCCAACACTAAAGAATTGTTAGCAGTGGACAAAGCGATTAATCATTTTTTGTTTTTCCTTCATGATAAAAACGTTAAGATCCTTTAAGATAATAGGATTGCGGTAGCTTACGTGAACCACCAAGGGGGTACACGTTCAAGATCGCTGAGGAGAGTGACGGATCATCTTTTTCAGATTTCGGAATGTCCTCTCCTTTCCTTAACGACCCTCCACATCAAAGGAAAAGAAAACATAAAAGCAGACTACTTAATCCACTATTCTCTGTGGCAGGGAGAATGGGAACTAAAACAGGACATTTTCTCAGAAAAAGTCCGAAGATGGGGGCCTCCGGTGGTAGATCTCTTTGCCACGAGACTAAACCGAAAGACAGAGCTCTTTTGTTCCCTAAATCCCAGAGAAAACCCCCTGGCAGTGGACGCCCTCTAAGTAACTTGGGATTTCAGCCTGGCCTATGCCTTTTCCCCATTGAATCTTCTTCCCATGGTCCTAAGAAAGATCAGAGAGAACAAGGCGAGGGTTCTTGTGGTCGCACCCTTTTGGCCCAGGAGGCCCTGGTTCTCATGCCTGAGGAACATGTCCATCTCCGATCCTTGGGTCCTGCCCGAGATTCCGGATCTCCTCGTCCAGGGTCCAATAGTCCATCCTCAGGCTCCTGGCCTCCTCTTGATGTTGTGGAACTTGAGAGGTCACTGTTAGAATGCAAAGGATTCTCTCGGGACCTAGTGGCTACACTAATGCGTAGTAGAAAACTTATCACTTCTAGAATTTATGCTAGAACTTGGAAGAAATTTTTATCTTTTTCCGGTTCTACAGTTGGTGATGGGACGCCAATTGGTAAAATTTTAGAGTTTTTACAGAAGGGCCTTGAGTTGGGGTTGGCGACAAGTACCCTAAAAGTCCAAGTCTCAGCCTTGGGTGCCCTATATAACTGTGACTTGGCGGGCAATTACTGGGTTTCTTGCTTTATCAAAGCTGTGTTTAGATCCAGGCCTGTTATCAAAAGCAATTTAGTACCCTGGGATCTCAATTTAGTTCTAAAAGCACTAACTAGTTTGCCCTTTGAACCAATAGATTTAGCAACCCTTAAGTCCATCTCCCTTAAAACAGCGCTTCTAATAGCTCTAACATCAGCTAGGAGGATCAGTGATATCCAGGCTCTGTCTTCGGCTTCACCTTTCACTCAGATCCTGGACGATAGAATAATTCTTAGAACTGACCCAGCGTATCTCCCTAAAGTAGCTTCCGGTTTCCATAGACTCCAAGAAATAATCCTACCCTCGTTCTGTCCTAATCCGAGTAACCAAAAAGAGGCAGAATTTCATACTTTAGATGTAAGAAGATGTGTGATTAGGTACCTTTTGGTCACCCAGGCTTTCAGGATAGATAGTTCTTTGTTTATCTCCTACCAAGGGGTTAGAAAGGGGCTTAAGGTTGCTAAGTCCACCATAGCTAGGTGGATCAGGGAGGCTATTACTCTAACTTATGCTTCCAGCGGTGAGGAAGCACCACAGGGGTTGAAGGCTCACTCTACCCGGGCAGTGGCGACCTCGTGGGCGGAGAAGACGGATGTCTCGATGGAAGACATATGTAAGGCTGCTACCTGGTCTTCTCCATCTACTTTCTATACTCACTATAGACTTAATTTGGGTGTTTCATCTGACCTCACATTTGGGAGAAGGGTGCTCTAGGCTGTGATCCCTCCCTAGACTTCTTCATCTTTGCAATTCTCTTGTGGTGCTGTCATGGTCGACCGATAGTCATAAGTTACTTAACGGTAACGGGATTTTTCGGAGACCATGACAGCACCCTTATATTCCCTCCCTTCACATTGTTGGAGCACTCCTTATTTATTAATTAGAGATTTCACACTTAGTTGGTGTTGTATAAAAATATTATTTTTATGGTTGTTTGCTATGTCTACTAACCTGGTGGTCCTCTCAATGCTCTGTAATCCAAACTGAGGCAAGAGAGAGGGCCGGCCCTTTTAAGCCTGTAGGTTTCCTGTCCTTGGTGGGCGGATCCCCTCTCTCGTGGTGCTGTCATGGTCTTCGAAAAATCCCGTTACTGGTAAGTAACTTATGATTTTCCTGCTCATCACTGGTCTGTTGACAGCGTAGATTTAATCCACTTATCTCCAGCTTCACATGCAAACAGAAATATGAACTCCGCTCTACTCAGACTGTATTTGCACCACGTTTTCAAATATATATGGAGGTATTCTACAATGAGTGGATCTATTTTTCCTCTGACTGAAGCAAATCTAGATTGTGCAGTGTAACCACTTCCATTTGGATATGCCTGTTAAGGAAGGGAACATATCAGGTTTTCTGAGATTTAATACCACCCAATTAACTTTTACAGCCTTATTCTGCTTTTGTTTATTCTACATAAAGGCACATATATGAGATAAATATTCTGTAGCTCCTCTTACCATATGCAGTTGAACTAGGACTCGGGCTCAGTCACACCCCCTTGGGCATAATTGATTCCCTACATTACTGTAATCTATTCAGTACCTGAAAATTTTGGACTGAAGATGAAGCGTAGAGTGCAGGGAACATCCACTACTGAGCCTGGACTCTGAGTAACTGCTTCATCAGACTAATCCAGGTACTTTTGCATACGGCCACTGTTGAAGTGGATTTTGCAGAAATATATGTGTAACTATAAAATGGTAAAACACATTGTTTTGTGAGCAGAATAAGGCTCAATTACTTAATAGGAGTTGTTAAAAACTGTTGGTGGACCTGACATGTTCCCTTTAAAAAAAATTGGTGTTCAAGAGGCCTTACCGTATTGTACAACACTTGCTGTTTCGAGTTCGTCCGTATCCTTCTACTGACTTTGCTTGATATCGTATCTATGTAGTAAGCTTGTTTCTGGTCCGGTATTTACATAGTAAGCTTGGTCCTGTTACAGTTTATGTATTTAATCATTTATCTGATATTGCACATGCTTGTGTGATCCGGAAATTAAAACGACACCAAGTTTTAAATGCATTTGCCAAATGCTGTCATAAACAGGCTAATGATGGCTGTAAATCATAGGCCAGTTCTTGCTTCTCTGGCTAAAGTTTGCCAGCTAGCCCCTGTAGTCTAGAGACTGATGATGAAAGTTTGTTGACACCTTTGCACTAAAATTCATTTAATTTAGAACTCGCATCCACCTTGTATTTCTGGGAGGGACATTCCCACAATTGAACAATCTGAAGCTAAGGTTGCAAACTGCATATCCTGAGGTTCAGAAAATGAGTGTAAGAATGGAGTTTGCAGTCTGAAACTTCATTAGGTGATTTGGCTTCTTTCTTCTTCAAAAGTATGATTAAAGTGTCCTCCAAGCCCCTGGCTTCCTCCAGACTTGTTATTGTGCAACATTCATACTCTCTATTTATGCCATTGGAGTATGGAGTCTGCTGCCACCACGGTAGACAGCTGAAGAATATGTTTGCTCCCTGTATTTTTGCACAGAAAAAAAAAAAGAATATTCTAATGAAGTCAAATATAAACATTCCATGCAGGACATAATATTATTATTATTATTATTATTAATAAACTAGTTTTTGTACTCCTTAAAGGGAACCTGTCACTAGATTCATGCTGTCCACTCCACTCCAGTTGATAGACTTTTGTCTCCCATGTGTGTATGTAGAGAGAGACTTGTTGATCAACAGGATTTGGGCTGAACTAGTTGGGCATCTCTCTATTGTCCCTGTTTGGCTTTTTAAGCTCCGATTAATCAAAACCAGCGTTTTTTCACGCCAGTCTTTGAGGAGTCATGCTAAAGTCTGACATTTCTGATTCATTAAGAAGCGTACACATCTCCAAAGTGGCATACGCAGTGTGTGCCTCATCACAAATCATTTTAAGTTCAGGAGTAGCGTAAGAAACACTTCCACTCGTCCTGCATTTGAGTGGAGGTTGCCATGCCTCCATCCTGACCTAACACGCACACTTTGTTGGAGCTGAGTGTAAATGGCGTGAGTGTATCCTAAGTTGCAGGATGTTAGTGCTCCAAAAAATTGTGACTTTTCAAAGCTGCTTATTCCAAAATTATGGCATAAAAGTTTTCCTGGTCACAGTCACCCAGCCAGGCTCTGATTGATACTGACTGTAGTTCTGTACAGCGTCGGACTGGCCCACCGGGACACTGGGAGATCCCCCGGTGGGCCCAGGGTCCTCGGTAGGCCCCCGTGATGGATATAGTGGGGCCCGCCCACCGGTAACCGGTCTGTGATCTTTGTGGCCACGGTCCCATCAGAAGCCGCTGCGTGCCGGCCTCTAATGGGCCCATGGTCAGAAAGCATACCTTCCTCTTGATGGTGGCTGCTGCCACCGCCGGGAACATCTGCTCTCTGCTATGCGCTGCGCACAGACGGCGCATAGCAGTGACGTTCAAAGGCCGCCGGTCAATCAAAGCCGCGCGCGTCAGCGTTCGACCTCTTATAGGCCGGCGGGCATTGAAAGTCACTGCTATGCTCCGGGCGCTGACGTCAGTGCGCTGCACATGGCAGAGATGTGGAGATGCCCTCCGGCTAGCGGGCGGGCTGCTGACAGAGCACGGCCTCTGATGGATTGGCGGCCCTGTTGCAGATCACTCGTCCACGCTGCCGAGGACGCTGCCGGGGGAGCGCAGAAAGGTAAGAAGTCCCCCCCCCCCCCCCTATATTAATGGGGGGGGGGAGGGGGGTGCGGCAGATGGCACATAGAGACCCATGATGGAGGGAAGGATATGACACACAGGGGCCCATGATGAAGGGGGGGGGATATGACACACGGGGGCCTATTATGGAAGGGGGGGTATAACACACAGAGGCCTATTATGGAGGGGAGGGATATGACACATAGGGGCCCATGATGGAGGGAGGGGGGATGACACGTAGGGGCTTATGATGGGTGGGGGGGGGGGCCTAGGATGGGGGATATTATTAAATAAAGGGGGCCAAGATGGGTGACAATTACAGTATGGGGGCCAGAATGAGGTATTATTAGTTTATAGTGGCAAGGGGGGACATAATTACTGTAGGGAACATTACTGCTGTAATATAATTTACTTTTGAGGATACTGTTCTCCATGGGGGAGTAACAAAAGGGGAGTCTTGTTACTGTGCAGGGCGGCACTATGTCGCTTTTTTTCTTCATCTGGTGTAGTGTAGAAATCAGGGAATAAGTGTGGAATGTGCTCTCGAATTGATCAGCTATTGATAACTGTGTGTTATTTTCTGCAGCGACAAGTCCTGGATGGAAGAAGTGATGGCGGTCTGTGCCGGATGAAAAAGAAAAACGAAGATGAAGGACTTCAACTAGAGATGTCACTGGTGAGTCGGTGTATTACATGTAAATGCACACTATACAATGTATACAAAACTCCTGTGTATAATGTCACTGGTGATCCCTGTATTACCTGTACACTATACACTGTATACAGAGCTTCTGTGTATAATGTCATTGGTGATCCTTGTATTACCTGTACACTGACACTATATACAGAGCTCCTGTGTATAATATCACCAGTGGTAATATTTGTGTTATTAGTATTGTGTTTTTTATTCATGATCCTTATTGTAGTATTATTCGTTGACTATGTAATGGTAACATGTGGTCTGGTCATGGTGTGGCGGTATTTGTTCCTTCTAGGTGGTATTATTCGGTCACTATGTTATGCTAATATGTGGTCTGGTCACAGTGTGGCGGTATTTGTCCCTTGTTTGTGGTATTATTCGGTTACTATGTGGTTGTAATATGTGATCTGGTCATGGTTTTGATGCGCCCCCTAGGACCGTGGGGTACTCGCCACCGGGTCGGTTAGTTCCTTGGGATAGTCACGGGGGCGTGACCCAGTCTGGGGCGCTGGGCGGTCAATAAAAAGGACAGTTTATTAAAGGGAAAAATTTTGTGGCGCCACCAGTGGTATGCGACTTTAGGTGGCCGCCACTGCCGAAGGAGACCGCTGAGGCCGTTGGTGACGCAACTGGGATAGATTTGCTCCCCACGGGTAGAGCGGGGCCCCAGGGCTACCGGTATGGTTTATGTAGGGGATTGTGGATGTTGGGGTGCAGAACTGAGGGTGCAGATAATGACCAGATGACACAGGAATGGTGGTTTCCTCTACCTTTACTTGATGTTTGATGGTGCAGACCGGTGCACTGGTAAAAGAAGGTAATGGAGATCCGGGCAGCCTAGAAGCAATTTGGGATCCACCTCGCCAGGTGGGGTTGTAGGCCTTCCTTCTGCGCTGTCCTCTTTGGCCCTGCTGCCTAAAGCTATGCTGCGTCCCTCTTTCCTGAGTGATCGTTAAATACTAGCCCGTATAGCAGCCAGCTTGAGCCTTTTACAGGTGTCGCTCCTTCGTGGCAGCTCCAGGCTCTAGTATGCTGCTGAGCCACCGGATGTTTGGTGGGGCCAGGAGACCTGCTGTCTCCTGCCCTCCGGATTTAGCTGCCGGGACTTCAGTACCTGAGCAACCACGGACTCCGGTGTCCGGTTTCTTGCGCTTTTCTCTGGGGCGAGCTTGGTCACAGCTCCCCTCCCCAGGTTCTCCCTAGTCTTCCACTGACCTCTCCTCCGTCCCCAACTGGCTCTCCTCCGTCCCCAACTGGCTCTCCTCCGTCCCCAACTGGCTCTCCTCCGTCCCCAACTGGCTCTCCTCCGTCCCCAACTGGCTCTCCTCTGTCTTCAACTGACTCTCCTAACCCCCGCCTCTGGGCCCCAATTTAAAGGGAAAGCTCCCCCGAGTTAGAGCTCCCCCTTCTGGTCTGGAGCCAGGAAAAATGCTGGTGTTACCTGATAAGGGACCCCTCCTTGCTTCCAGGCATGGCATCACTCCCTGTGTGTTGGGCAATGCCAATGTGGCAAACTGACTCCTGGGGTGCCACAGTGTGATGGTATGTGTCCCTTGTATATGGTGGTATTGGTCTTGGTATAGTTGACTGTGTTGTGTATGGCGGCCATTTGTTCTCTCTGATATCAATAAGAGGACGATTCTTTATTTCCAATAGAGATTAATTGCTTTGACATTTAACCCCTCCCTGTCCTGTGTCTACTACACAGTAGCAAATATGCACTTAGAGAGGTTCTCCAGTGAAAACAAGTAATCACCTATCCTAAGGCCACGTTCACACGTTCAGTATTTGGTCAGTGCTTTACATCAGTATTTGGAAGCCAAAACCAGGAATGGTGATAAATGCCGAAGTGGTGACGTGTTTCTATTCTACTATTCCTCTGATTGTTCCACCCCTGGTTTTGGCTTACAAATAAGTGATGTAAAATACTGAACGTGTGAACGTGACCTAAGGATAAGTTATTGATTAGTGGGGGTCTGGATGCTGGGACCTGCACCTATCTGCAGAATGTGGAGCTTTTCTCCCCATTAGACTGGAGCTCATGTGCAACTTGACCACTGATCCATTCATTCCCTCAGTGGCTGTTCCTGTTTTTTTCTGGAAGCCCCAAAGAGAAGGAATGAGGCTGCGGTCAGACGTCCCATCTGCCGCTGCATTTTAAAATGGGGATAAAAGTGCTCTGTCAGGTATAAAAGTTCCACATTCTTCTGATTGGTGCGGTTTTCAATGGTCAGATTACACCGATCAATAAGATATCTCCTACCTAACCTGTGATTCGGTGATATTTGGTTTTCATCAAAGAACACCTGTAATGTAAACTTCCGTAATTGTACAATCCCAGTTATAGCGGTGCACAGTAGATGTGTAGGAGCCTCCTGTGATTTACAGTCGACTCTCCACTATAACAGGGGTAACGGATAACAAAGTATTTGCATATAGATGTAGGGTGGGCCCCTAGGATCAATTTCTCCTGTGGGCCCCAGACACCCCAGTCCGACCCTGGTTCTGTAGCATGAATTTAGTGTCGGGTTCCCTTTAAGGCTTTTCTATAAACAGGGCGGCGCTCATAGCAATCTGGTATTGGCAACCGCAGGGGTCTCCTGTAGACCCTGGGTTGTCATGCCAACCCATCGGCGACCCGCGATCATGTGACTGGGTCGCCGACAGGCGGAGCCAACGGCGCGCTTCCTGGAAGCGCGAGTTAAATACCGCTGTCAGAGATTGACAGCGGCATTTAACTAGTTAGCAGCTGCGGGTGGATCGCGATTCCACCTGCGACTGTTAGGTGCACATGTCAGCTGTATAGATCGGCTGTCATGTGCCTGGAAAGGTGCTGGCTCAGCGCCGGAGCCCGCACCAAATGGGGATCCAACGTGTGTCACGGCACACGTCGGAAAGGGATTGAAAGCGAGAGAGGCAAAGGAGAACCCATTAAAGGGACTCTGCAATACCACACTTTCATTCCATTGAGTGAAACAGAAATAAAAACAAGGATTTTTTCATTCAGCAATGACAGTGAAGTCCATGAAGTGATTGAAGATGGCTCACAATTGGCAATGGATGACATAACTGGTGATGTGACCTATCAATATGATCAGCACTGATGGCTAATGGACTCTCCAAAGATTATGCTAATAACGTTTTTACACCTTCTGGTCCATCCCCATCCTTTGTGTATCCAAGAAAACCAGATATATTAAAAGTAAACAAAAAATCAGATATAACTCAGGTGGACCCGAACACCGTAACAGCCGGACATACTGACACAAAGGGAAATGACCATTGTTAGTAAGAGGTTGTTGATAAGATTAAAGAGACAAATTGATGAAAAAAGCTCAGTTTAAAGACTTACTATTAATTGTTCAGACTAGTTCATTTTGTTTTATGTTAAAGCTTGATGATTTAACTACTATACTCTGTTTAAAAACTTGAAAAGAACATGTCTAGTATCGTAATAATAAAAAAATGTATAGTTATATTTGAATATTTAATATTGCTTCTTTTACTTTAATACTAAACATATGATTAGGATGAGACTGTATTTAGAAAATCTTAAGTTAATTCATTAAAATATGATCCCAAGGAGAGCCCAACTTGAATCTTTGTAAAAATGTAACCAAGAAGTCAATTAACAGATATGCTTTTTTTGAAAATTTTAAAATGTTTTTTCAAAATTGCACATCAAAATTTTTAATTTGACTCCTTAAATATCAACAAACATAATCTTGTGACATATCAAATTAAATCCTATACCGTTCTAAACTAAACGGTGTCTCTCCCATCTTTCTCTTATTTCTAACTTGAGACATGATAAAAAATGTAACATCATACAAGCCCAAAATTCAGACTTTTTAAAAACTTTAGAAATCTATAAAAAATTAACTAATGAAGATAAAAATGCAAAACTTTTTTTTTGTAATTCACTTAAGTAGCACTTAACAAAAAAAAATATCAAAGAAAAAAAATCCGAAGACATCTGTTAAAAAAAATAATAATCAGATTTGGATCACTTGAATGGAATGACCTGAATGTAGAAATACCCCAAATGTGGCTGTACAGTACTGCTTAGCTACACGGTGAGACTTGGGAGGGACGGAGCGCTATCTGCCTCCTGGAGCACAGATTTTCCTGGAATAGTATGCAGACTCCATATACACAGCTCCTACGTAATTCAGATGAACCCCCTCATTCACTATGAGGCAGCCGAGTTAGGCCTCTTTCACACGTCAGTGTGTCCGCTACGTGTGGTGACAGTTTCTACACGTACCGGAGACGCATACACACCCAGACCAATTCAAATGAATGGGTCTGTGCACATGTCCGTGTGTTTCCACCGACCGTGTGTCCGTGGAGAAAACATGTTGACATGTTCATTTTTTTAGTTCTGCACAGGCCATAAAACGTCCCACACTGATGACACATGGATGACATCCGTGTGTCATTAGTGTGAATCCTACCGGAGCCTGGGAATCAGTGTACAGTTAGTGCAAAGCGCCATTTTTTTTTAATTTTATTCTTATTTTGACAGTTGGACACAGCGGGAGCAGAATACTACTCTCAACATTGTCCCTTGCTCATGCTGGTCGCAGCATCGGCAGAGGACAAAGATGAGGGCAGTGTTCAGCACCCGGCACTAGGGAACAGCGCTAACTGTACTGCTGATTCCCACGCGCCGGTACGTGTGCTCCTGATGCGGCACACTGTTGCCACACTTATGCCACACGAGTGCTCACTGATACGGATATCTTCGGTACTGGGTTTTCCGGTTCCGGAAATATCAGGACGTGTGAAGCCGGCCTTACTCTTTACTCCGTCTGGCCTCTGTTCAGCATTGTCCTTGTTTTCAGAAGTTCACAAAAGCGCAGCGCATTATTATAAATGGGAAGCAGGTCACTGAAGGTTTACTGACCTTTCATTTAAGCCACAGTGATGAATATGAAAATAGAGCACCAAGAAAAGACCCACCCACAGGTCCGTCCCAGAGCACGAGCATATCATTATCTCCAAATTGCAAATAATGATTAAACTACAACCACAGGACTGATTTCATCAACTCCGGTATCATTTTAATCAATGTAACAGCGCCAACCTGGCGCTGCATGTAGTTTACTTAGCACAATCCTAGTGACAGTTTCCCTTTAATAAAACCAACCAGTACCCTAGGGATCAAGTACAATTCATTAGTGCATAAAATGTTTGGATCAAAATAAAAGCTATTTATGAACTGTAACAAGATGGATGGCATGTATTAGTGTGGTATACACAGTAGATGACTTTTAAAGGAGTTGTCCGATACGTACAATGTCCTGTATAAAGAACTATTTTTCAGCCCTAACCACTTTTGTAATTTGCTTTCTTTGAATTCCCTGCACTATACAGCTAATCATTATGTGTTCTTTTTACTTTACTTTCTATGACATTTCGTTTGTAGGGATTTTCAAACGGGACGTCTTCAGTAAGATGGGCCCTGCAGTTACCTCTCCCAGCTTTTATCATACCCTCCATCCCCTCTTATCCATGGAGCAGGACATAAGTGAACACAGTGCCAGCCCTGATCACATCTTCTACAACTGCTGCATTCTGCTGATGGCCGAAATCAATCGCAGTGATGAAAGCAAAGAAGTGACCACTACGTTGTCACACGGATCGTCTTCAGGGGGCGGCACTGCTGTTGGTCGCCCTCTGCGGTAACAGAAGCTGTGTGGCGGTGCTGTGGTCCCATCTCTGCTTTTTTTCACTGCAGTTGATTCCGGACTTTAGAAGGTGGCAACAGTCATAGAAGATGTGAAAAATGACTGAAGTGCTGCCCCCTAATGTCCTATTCAGAGGCGGGGGGGAGATTGGGTTATAGAGGCTGCAGGTATGTGACTGCAGGGTCCAGCCTCCTGAGGATGTCCCGTCCCATTTGAGAATTTACAAATAAAGCAAATTACTAAAATGTTAAGGACTTAAAAATGCCCTATATAACTATCTATTTTTATGCATTGGGCAAACTCTATAACAAATTTATTGCAGAAATGTTTCTGCCGTCCCATTAATTTAAATAGGGGTCGAAGAAATCCATGCACATGCTGCCAAAGCCACTCCATTCACATGTATGGAATGAGTTTAGTTGCTGAAAATTCTGCACAAATCTGTGTGTGAATTTACCAAAAGATCACCCAGAGTAGTGTGCTCAGTAAGGGTGGTACGCAACACTAAGCACTGTAGATGCAGTTGGATTCCAGTTTATTTTGAAGTATGGGCTACGAGAGGTCGAAAATTGTGGGATGAAAATTTCAGATATTCTCCAAATGTCCAACAGCACTCGCCAACCGCCTAAATACTGCTTGTTTTTGCGTATGACCACTGGGTTAATGTCATATTCTTTTGGTAATGCTGAATACATTTATAAAGTCATCTCTTTAACCCTTTCACGATGGGGCTAATTTCCGTTTTTACATTTTTGTTTTTTTTCCCCCTTGTTCCCAGAGCCATAGCTTTTATTTATCTGTCCACATAGACATATGCTTGTTTTTTGTGGGACGAGTTCTACTTTTGAATGACACCGTTTATAATACCAAATAGTGTACTGGAAAATGGAAGAAATTCCAAATCCGGAGAAATTATGAAAAAAAACCTTAAATTCTGTCATTGTTGTTTGGGAATTGTTTTTTATGGTGCTCATTTTGTGGTAAAAATGACCTTGCAATATGATTCTACTCCTCAGTACAATTACAGCGATACCAAACGTCCAGTTTTTTATTATTATTTTAGTGGTGAAACAAAAATCAGACGTTTGCAAAAAAATGGTTTTGAAATAACTTGAAACTGACAAAAGTAATGTTTAGTTTAAATTTTACTGAATATCAATTAATGAAAATCAGACATTGCTTTTGAATTGTGGTTCAACAGAAATATTAAAACTATGAAAACAAATGAAAATGGCTGATATAAAAATGTTAGTATGCTTAACTTAATTTTTTTTGCACAACCTTTGGAGGCAATCACTGCAAAAAATAGGATTTCTCTAACTCTCCATGAGACTTTTGCATCTATCCACAGTTATTTTGGCCCACTGTTTGTGAGCAAACTGTTCCAGCTGTCTCAGGTGTGAAGGGTGGCTTATCCAGACAGCATGTTTCAGCTCTTTCCACAGATGTTCAATTGGATTTATACTAGGGCTTATTGCAGGTCACTTCAGGATAGTCCAATGTTTTTCTTTGTGTTTAGGTATGTTTTGGGTCATTATTCTGTTGTAGGACCTACGACTCAGATGAAACTTTTTGAGATTAGGCAGTACATTTTGTTCCAGAGTGCCCTGATAGTCTTGAGATTTCATTGCACCCTGCACAAAGTCAAGACATGGAAAGGGAAAAGAAAAAAAAACAGCTCACCTCCATGAACCAGCTGGGTGTATCCGGGATTCGTGATCAGTGCTGCTGCTTGCGCTCAGTAGACAGGTAATAGGAAAGACGATGATCCAGCTCCACAGACTCCAATAATAAAAACAAATGTCTTTTATTTAGAATTTTTTAAAAATATCCAGATTGCGATAATGTAACTCCAGCTGGTGGAAGAACAATAATAGAAGGGAAAACACAGGGGCACCAAGGAGGGGTGCGCTACCCGACGCGTTTCGAGCGTAGACCACTCTTAAACTTGGTATGAATAAGTATTATATGTCTATTATTGCTCTTCCACCAGCTGGAGTTACATTATCGCTATCTGGATATTTTAAAAAAATTCTAAATAAAAGACATTTGTTTTTATTATTGGAGTCTGTGGAGCTGGATCATCATCTTTCCTATTACAAAGTCAAGACACCTTGTGCCAGATACAGCAAAGCATAGCCAAGTCCCATCCATAGTTCACCGTAGGTGCAAGATCCTTTTCTTTGTATGCTTCATTTTTGTGTCTGTGAACATAGAGCTGATGTGACTTGCCTAAAACCTCAAGTTTGGCTCATCTGTTCAATGGATCTTTTCCCAGAATCTTTTTGACTTGGAAGTATGCATTTTGTCAGATTCCAGTTTTGCTTTTATATGGTTTTGCTTTCAACAGTGATTCCTCCCCTGTTACCTTCCATGAAGTCCACTTTGGCCAAGACAGTGATGGATGGCGCAATCTGACACTGATGTACCATGACCTTGGAGTTCATCTGTAATCTGTTTGAAAGTTGTTCAGGGCTCGTTCGTTACCATTCATATTATCCATCTCTTCAGTTTGTCATCAATTTCCTCTTGTGGCCATGTCCATGGAGGTTGGCTACAGTCCCATAGACCTTACATTTCTGAATAATATGAACAACGGTAGTAGGAGGAACATCAAGTGTTTAGAGATCGTCTTATATCCTTTACCTTTTAACATGTTTGTCTAGTATTTGTTTTCTAATCTAAGACATTTTTGAATAGCTTTCTTTGGTCCATGTTTCATGTGGTACATACCATGATACCAAACAGTACTGTGACTACTTTTCACCCTTTAAATAGGTAGATTGACTTAATTGATTACAAGTTTGTTATCTCCGGGGCCCCACTTTCCAGTTACATGCAAATGTGACATTATCCTCAATCACAAATTTATATAACAATGAACTGGGTAGATTGTTAAATGAATAAGATGCAGCCTTTGTCTGTACATAGTGATTCACGTACTGCTCATATAAGACGGTGGTGGCCCACTCTTGCACAGGGGCCCACCAGAGGATTCTCCTGTGGGCCAGTCCAAGCCTATACTTGGCCCCCCTGCACCCTCTGTTTCCACCTTGACAGGTGTCATTGTTGCTAGGCAATGTTTTTCACCGCTCTTGACCGTGTTATAGGTAATCTTCTTGCTATTCACATTGTTGTTATTTATTTACAGCCTTTATATTTTTACAGTAGGATAAACTTAGTTGGCCAGCTTAAATCCTAAGCAATGTCTGGATTTAGTTGATTGGAATGTTAAGTAACAACACATGAAAGGATTACAGATAAAGTGCTAAAATGTAGCAGTATTGATTCTACTTGGAGTGTGCTGCATACATTAAATTTTTTATGATATTTTGCTTAAATTAGAGGCATAAAGATAATTACTATTTATAAATTAATAATCTGTCACAAAGATTGGAATATTTAAACGGTGTTTTGTCTCCTTGGCGCTTGAGTTTGACACATTGCGGATTGATAGATGATTGGGAAGGGCTGGAAAAAACTCAGCCGTCATGGTGCACATTGGCACCAATGACAAAATTAGAGGTAGGTGGAAGGTCCTTTAAAGGGGTGGCCTTTTCCCTATCTATTTTAGTCCCATAATCTAAGTTTTTTTCTGATATACTTGCTTTAAAAATTCCCCACTGTTCCCTAACTACACTAACTACTTTTGTATCACTTTTTTTCTCTACTTCCTGTCTGATGATGATTTGTTTGAGTATCCCCAGTGCATGCTGGGATAATCAAACAAAACATCATCAGGGCTACTAAAGAGAGAGCCTAAGGATGATGAGGGAGATCCCCTCCAATTAGGACATAATTACTTATAGAGGCAAGGAGGGAGCAATAGATCACAGTAATTTATATATCAGAAAAAGTTTATTTTATCAAAAGTTTTAAAATATGTTATGGTATAAATATTCTCATACATATGGATACAGGACATAAACTTTAGTACAAGAGGTTTATTAGAAGAGACCTATGAGCCGGACCACTATTTTGTTTCTACCCTAGATCTAGAGTTCGGAATAGACAATATTTTTTAGTATAGAAAAGTTGTAAATTCCTTCCTTATAGTCTCTATATTAGGTCGAATAGAGATAATACTATTGATAATATTATAAAGGCAATGCCAAAGTATACAATAAGGAGAGGTATATTACTTGTAGACATAGGGATGTGGTCTTGGATGGCTCACTTGTTACCTCGACGCGCGTTTCACCACTGCTGCAGTTTCGTCAGGAGGTGTTGAATGCGTTAAGGTGTGGGGTTTTTATGTGTTGTTCTGTTATGATAGGTCCGATGTAAACGGCGCACCTCTGCCATGTTGCCGTGTCATCCAGGGGGGCCGCGTGCCCTACTCGCATCACCACCTCCACGTGATCCGGTCACATGACCGGCGCCGTAGCCATGGTGACGCGTCGTAGTTCCGGAGCACTCCCGGAGGACGCCGCAGCGCATGCGCGGTGTGCGCTCCATCGGACTGGTAACAGATATGATTATTTGAGAGTTTTTTCTATCAGATATATGTGGTGTTCTTATTCTCACAGAATATTATAGACTGTTGGTGCAAGTATATATTATAATGGTCTAATTTTTGAAAAAGATGTTAGTGTTATATTGATTGATTGTATATATATCTATCAGAATATATATCAGTATATGTCTAAACTATTATTTGGCATAGTAGAGTATTTCTTCAGATTTTTCAAATTTATGAGAGCAGAATTATATTAGATGTGGAGATAGGTATTTGTTGTATATGTGTAATTCCATTAATAGAAGTTAGTTCCTCTAAGAGGAATAGATATTTCTTGATGAATGTGTAGATAGTGAATATCCTGCTGGTACAAAAACATGTCTATGGACCAGATAGTATGTCTAATGGTGGTAAGTTATTTGAGAGTGATAAGTCTTTTGATATTACCATAGGATTACATTTCAATATTTCACCCAGATGATCCTCCGTAGATGTTTCATCTCTGTAATTTCAGTGTCTCATATATGGTCCAGATGACAGATGGCCATATGACTAAATATCATATATCTCAGGTTGAAGGGAAGAAGCTTCACCGGAATAGATCACATCTTTTGCGTAGTGTCCTCAGATTTTTCCTGTAGTTGCAGAATAACTCTCTGTATTTTTCCTGTAGTTGCAAAATGGTTGTCTGTATGTTGATCTTTCCTTTTGTTTTCTTTCCATGGATTTGGTGTGACAGTGGTCCTGGATGTCACATCATCATCTCTCTCCGCTCTCCAATTATCAGGGGTAGAGGCTGCGTTCATGGTCGCAGTCCCTGCACCCTCCCTGAAAGGAAGAGTCATCAGTGACGCTATTTTCAAGGGCTGGTCCCTGCTCTGTTCCTGAGTGTCTCCTCCGTGCGCAGTCTCCTCCTGTTCCCTGTGCGATACGTGCGGCGTCAGCTTTGCTGTCTGCTTAGATGAACAGTAATAAGCCGGCAGCAGAGCGGTGTCACTATACTCTGCAGAGGCCGGTAATGGTCACTTGCCAGGGCAGCGCTAATCCTCCTGCACGCTGGGTATAGTGACACCTCTCTGCTGCCAGCTCATTACTATTCATGTAAGCAGACCACAGACTGGACGCCGCACTCATCGCAAAGGGCACTGAGGGAGACTGCGCACAGGGGGAGACACTCTGGGACAGAGGGGGGACCAGCCCCTGAAACGAGCGTCCCTAATGACCGCAGCCTCTGACCCCTGATGATGCTTTGAGTATCCCAGCATGCACTAGGGATACTCAAACGAATCGCCATCAGACAAAGTAGAGAAGTGGAGAAAAAAAATACAAAAGCTGTTAGACATTGTAGTTAGGGAACGGTAGGGAATTTCTGAAGCAAGTATATTAGAAAATAGCTTGGATTATGGGACTAAATAGATAAGGAAAAATACTTTGTCTTTGGACCAACCATTCAACCCCTTTACCGCCTGGGGCGTAATAGTACGCACCAGGCTGTCAAACCCTGTTCAGCGCGGGCTCCAGCGCTGAGCCCACACTGAACCGGGCACATGTCAGCTGATTTATACAGCTGACATGTCCCCGCAACAGCCGCGGGTGGAATCGCGATCCACCCGTGGCTGTTAACAATAAATGCCGCTGTCAATCTCTGACAGCGGCATTTAACAGCGCCGCGCCGGAAACGTGTCACTTACACCGCCCCAGTCACGTGATCGCGGGTCATTGATGGGTGGGCATGACAACCCTGGGTCTGCAGCAGATCCCAGTGGTTGTCATGTACTGATCGCTATGAGCGCCACCTAGTGTTCGGCACTCATAACACAGGAGCATTTCTGCTACATACAGTAGAGGTGATCTGCTCATCACCTCTATGTAGCAGAGGCGATCGAAGACTATAGAAGCAAGCAAAAAGTGTGTTAAAAAAAATAAAAAAAAAAAAAAAAAAAAAAAAAAAATTTAAAAATATTAAAAAAATATAAAAGTTTAAATCGCCCCATTCAAAATAAAATAATAATAAAAAAAACCCACATACACATATTTGGTATCGCCGCGTTCAGAATCGCCCAATTTATCAATATAAAAAAAGAATTAATCCGATCAGTAAACGGAGTAATGAGAAAAAAATTCTAAACGCCAGAATTACGTTTTTTGGTCGCCGCAAAATTGCAATAAAATGAAAAAACATCGGATCTACCCCAAAATAATATCAGTAAAAACTCCAGCTCGGCACGCAAAAAAAAAGCCCCCACCCGGCCCCAGATCCCAAAAAATGGAGACGCTACAAGTCTTGGAAAATGGCGCCTTTTTTTTTTTTTTTTTTTTTTTTTAACAAACTTCTAGGAGGGCAAGATAGTGTAGTTAATTACCTAGTGTCTAAATAATGAAAGTGGTGTTGGAAAGGGGGGGGGGGGGGGAGTTAGAACAGTTAATACAGAGAAGCTAATGTCAGAAGCCTCTCACAAGATGGAGGAATTAGATTTAATAATGTTGGAAGAAAATTCTGATATGGTGGGGATAATGGAGACATGGCTGGATGACAGCTCTAAGTGGACTTTTAACTTGCAAGGCTATATGCTGTTCAGAAATTACCGTACAAATAAGCAAGGGGCAGGGGTTTGTTTATATGTAAAATTTTCCCTTAAATTGATCTTGCATAATAATACATGTGAGTCTGATGAAAATGTTATGTTTCGATGGGTTGAAGTAAGGCTGAGTGCCCACGTAGCGTTTTTCAAGCGTTTATGCTGTGGAATTTCCGCAGCATAAACGCTTGTGAAACGCTAGGTAATCCGCACCCCATGGTCCCCAAGGGGATTCCGCATGTTCTATGCACATGCTGCGGATTTTTCCGCAGCGTTTATGCTGCGTACAAAAATCCGCAGCATGTCATTTAATTTTGCGGAAGCGCAGCGGAACTCCCGCCATTGACTTGCATTGAGACGCATAGAAACCGCGACTGTACATTTTTACAAGCGGCTTCTATGCCTCTCTATGTGCAGATGGTACCCAGTTCTGGAGGAGAGGAGACTCTCATCCAGACCTGGGTACCATTGTACCTGTAAAAAAAGAATAAAATAACAAATAAAGTTTATACTCACCTTTCCGAAGGCTTTCTCTGAATGCCGGCATCGCTTGAGGACCTGCGGTGACGTCACAGTCATGTGACCGCAGGCCCTTCACCGCTCTGTCTCGCGAGATGCCGGCATCCAGGAGCCAGACAGGAAGCAGCGCTGCAGCACACGCCGGGGCCTCGGGGGTGAGTATAGCTTTATTTGTTTTCATTTTTACGGTTCACACTGTATAAATCCATGCCGTTTGCATGGATTTATATAGTGTGACCTAGTTGTCAAGCACTTTCCAAGTGATGCTATCGCCTGGAAAGCGCTTGTCAATCTGCATGCGGAAACGCATGTGAATCCGCATGTGGATCTGCATGTATTCTGCAGGAAAAACGCATGTACAATCTGCATGCGTTTTTTTCTGCCAGGGAGATGCAGAAATGCTGCAGAAATTTTCTGCTTCATTTCTGCATCGTGGGCACATAGCCTAAGGGATTGGAGAAAGAATCAAAATATTGAAAGGGGTTTGTTCTAGATCTCAAAGTATAATGGAAGAAGCTGAAAATCTACTCATAAAGCAAATAGATGAGGCAGCTAATCAGGGAGAACTCATTATTATGAGGGGGCTTCAACTGCCCTGATATAAGGCTAAATGCCCATGATGCAGAAATGCTGCTGATTTTTTCCGCATCTCCCTGGCAGGAAAAACACATGCGGATTTTACATGCATTTTTCCTGCCAGGTAGAAGCGTTTGTCAAGCGTTTTTGCATGCATTTCTGCATGCGGGTTATCAAGTGCTTTTCCAAGCGATTTTAGCATCACTTGGAAAAGTGCTTGACGACTTGGTCACACTATAAATCCATGCAACTGGCATGGATTTATATAGTGTGACCAAGTTAATAGTTAAAAAAAGAATAAAAATTGTAAATAAAAAATAAAGATTATGCTTGCCTTCCGATGGCCCTCGGTATTTTCTCCGCTCCGTCTGGTCTGTTGTATGGGTCGCGGTGGTGTGAAAGGACCTGCCATGATGTCATTTAGTCATGTGACAGGTCAAAGACTGCTTTGAAGGTCAGTGTTAGCTTGAAGTGGATATATTGTGGAATTGGAAGCCAGTGAAGAGATTTGCAAAGGGGAGAAGCTGAGTAAGTAGTGAGGAGAGCTTGATGGGTTAGTCGGGCAGCAGAGTTAAGGACTGACTGAAGAGGTGCGATGGGGATGAGATGATTAGGTCCTAGACCCCACATGGAGACAAGGCCATCCGAGTGACGTGGGCAGTTTGGAGGAAGAGATGGTGGTCATGCTGCACAGCAAAAGAGGGAGCAGGGTACTAAAGAACAGCGTCCAGCCGCTAGCCAGTTCATCTGCTGCTACTGCCCACCCCGCTGAAGAACTGAGCACACGAAAAAAATGTTCAAAGGAGCACCCTGATAAGACATGGGTGGTTTGCACTCTGTGTCGGCAGAAACTGAAGCGAGGCATAAATGTTTTAAACTGAGCGACGAGGCATCTGTATGAAAAGCACGAGCTGCAGTGGAGTACACACCTGAAAAAGCAGGAAAGATCTTAGCCGCCTCCTGCTCTCTTCTGCTATGGATCTTTGCCTCTTCCTCCCACTCACAAGTCATTTATAAAGGGATAACACTACGTTGAGATCACGGGAAGCACAGTACATGGTTCCCAGCCGCCACTACTTTCCAGGTAGGCCAACCCTGCCCTGCAAAAACATGTTGCAAAAAAAATCTGGTGTGCACTGCGCAATGCTATCAGTGTCAAGGTCCACATAACCACAGATACGTGGACTAGTAAGCATGGGCAGAAACGTTATACAGTGGTGTGAAAGTGTTTGCCCCTTTCCTGATTTCTTCTTCTTTTGCATGTTTGTCACACTTAAATGTTTCAGATCACAAAACAAATTTAAATATTATTCAAAGATAACACAAGTAAACACAAAATGCAGTCTTTAAATGAAGGTTTTTATTAAGGGATAAAGAAATCCAAACCTATTGGGCCCTGTGTGAAAAAGTGAATTTTACCCCTTAATTTATGTTTTAACTGTGGTTTATCACATCTTTGGAAAGCTGAGTTTAATTTCCCTAGCCACACACAGGCCTGATTAATGACACGCCTGTTCTCAATGAAGAAATTACTTAAATAGGACCTGCCTGACAAAGTGAAGTAGACCTAAAGACCTCAAAAGCTAGACATCATGCTGCGATCCAAAGAAATTCAGGAACAAATGAGAAACAAAATCACTGAGATCTTTCAGTCTGTAAAAGGTTCTAAAGCCATTTCTAAAGCTTTAGGACTCCAGCGAACCACAGTGAGAGCCATTATCCATAAATTACAAAATCATGGTACAATGGTAGAACTTCCCAGGAGTGGCCGGCCGGCCAACCAAAATTACCCCAAGAGCGCAGCGACTATTCATCCAAGAGGTCATAAAAGACCCCACAACATCCAAAGAACTGCAGGACTCAGTTAAGGTCAGCGTTCAGGACTCCACCAGAAGAAAGAGACAGAAAAAGAGACTGGGCAAAAATGGAGTGCCGGCAGAGATCCAAGTTGAAAACCACTGCTGAGCAAAAAACATTAAGGCTTGTCTCTGTTTTGCCAGAAAACATCTTGATGATCGCCAAGACTTTTGGGAGAATACTGTGTGGGCTGACGAGAAAAAAGTGGAACTTTTGGGAAGGTGTATGTTCCATTATAACTGGCGTAGAAGTAACACAGCATTTCAGAAAAGTAACCTCCTACCAACAGTAAAATATGGTGGTGGTAGTGTGATGATCTGTGGCTGTTTTGCTGCTTCAGGATCTGGAAGACTTGCTGTGGTAAATAGAACCATGAATTCTGCTGTCTACCAGAAAATCCTGAAGGAGAGTGTCCGGCCATCTTTTCATGACTTCAAGCTGAAGCGCACTTGGGTTTTGCAGCAGAACAATCATCCAAAACATACCAGCAAGTCCACCTCTGAATGGCTTAAGAAAAACAAAATTAAGACTTTGGAGTGGCCTAGTCAAATTCATGACCTTAATCGAATTGAGATGTTGTGGCATGACCTTAAAAAGACGGTTCATGCTTTTTCCTATCTTAGGTTACCAAGTGGATGGAGATAGTAGAGTACATCACTTGGCTATCTCCTGCAGTCCACTGGGAAATTCAGAGCCCAGTGTTTGAGATCTGCAGAGGGCCTAGCAATTAGCAAGTAATCACAATTCCTGTTGATAACCTGCTAAGATAGGAATAACCCTTTCAAGCTTTTAATAAACCCACCATGTGTTTGTACAAATGGGCCATTCACTTCCAGCTGTTATTGTATATGGTAATGCTGTGTACAATATTTGCCCCATCTTTCCCCATAGTGACACCATCTACCAACTCTCACAATGCAATAAAGATTACCAGTTCCTTGCTGTCTGTCAGATGACTGTACCATCAGCTCACATCATCCCTTGGGGAGGGCTTCCCTCACAAGTTACCTAAAGTCTCATCTCTTCTATACAAAGCACGGGGTTAAACTACATTCAGAGAAGATGCACATAAAGCGTACAAAGCATCTTGTCCCGTTACCATAGCAGCATAACAATAGAACCAAGTGCCACTGTCTTTAGCTCTCATACACGAACTGCTTCCATACTCAGATGCAAAATACATCACATCTGTCACTGACACTGCAGGAGCTCCATAACCAAAATTTTACTGTATGGACAGAAGTATTGGGACCCATACACATTACACCTGCATTAGCTATTGACATTTATAACCTGTAATCTATAAGCATTAAAAGGGTTGTTCCAGGCAAAATGAAAATCTCACATGTGGCTTCCAGCTGCATAATAAGCTAATTTATCCCCCCTGCTGCAACCCACCTGGATGATTAGCTGCTGAAGTCACCCGATGTCTGTAGCAATAACAGGCTGCAGCGGTCCTGTTGCCATTGGAACAGTGACATCTCACTTCCTGTGTGAACACGTGGAGCTGCCTGCGCTGTATCCAGGTGAGTGCCAGTAGACGAGTATAACCTAGGTTGTTACTTTACAGCTGCAAGCCACATGTGGTATTTTCGACTTGCATGGACTACACCTTTTAATATGAAGTTGGTACAACCTATAACAGCTATCACTGTTGTGTGAAAGCGTTCTACAAGAATTTGTGTGTCTGTGTAATTTTTGTTTATTCATCTAGGTCAGACCATTCTGGTTCATCCAGGACAGATTTTAGTCTAAGGCTATGTTCCCACGATGCAGAAATGCTCTGGATTTTTCCTGAGCGTTTCTGCATCTCCCTGGCAGAAAAAACGCATGCGGATTGTACATGCGTTTTTTCCTGCCAGGGACAAGCGTATGTTCCGCATTTTTCATATACGATTTCGCATGCGGGTTGTCAAGCGCTTTTCCTAGCAATTTCAGTATCCCTTGGAAATCCATTTAGCATCACTTTGAAATCCATGCAACCGGAAGAATGGTAAAAAAAATAAAAAATAAATATATACTTGCCTTCTGATGGCCCCCGGAGTCTTTATCCGATGCGTCTCGGCTTGCCGGCAGCTCGCGGTACACTGAAAGGACCTGCCGACGTCAGCAGTCGCGTGACCTGTCACATGACTAAATGACGTCATGGCAGGTCCTTGAATCCACCGCGATCTGCCGGCAAGCCAGGACAAAGACACCGGGGGCCATCAGAAGGTAAGTATAATGTTTTTATTTTTTATTTCATTCTTTTTTTTACAGGTTCTATGGTACCCGGGTCTGGAGGAGAGTCTCCTCTTCTCCAGACCCGGGTACCATCCGCACACTGAAACGCATGTAATCCGCATGTACAGATCCAGTGATGCGGATTCCATGCGTTCCAATGCAAGTCAATGGCGGCGAAAACGCAGCGCTTCCGCAAAATAATTGGTAGTGCTGGGTTTTTTTCCGCAATGATAATCCTTAGCGGAAATTTCCGCAGCATGTGCACAGCACATGCGGATTATCATTGGGGAACATGGCAAACCTTCTACCAAGCTTTTTTTAAGCGTTTCTGCAGCGGAATTGCCACTGCGGAAACGCTTAAAAAACGCATCGTGGGCACATAGCCTAAATGTGGCTGTGAGCAAGCATGAAAAGGTGGGCCCAAAATAACGTGTTGCACTATCACACAGAGACTTTTAGGCTATGTGCCCATGATGCAGAAATGCTGCATATTTTTTACGCTTCTCCCTGGCAGGAAAAACGCATGCGGATTTTACATGCGTTTTTCCCGCCAGGTAGAAGCGTTTGTCAAGCGTTTTTGCATGCATTTCTGCATGCGGGTTATCAATCGCTTTTCCAAGCGATTTTAGCATCACTTGGAAAGTGCTTGACAACTTGTTCACACTATATAAATCCATGCAACCGGCATGGATTTATATAGTGTGACCAAGAAATAGTTAAAAAAAAAAAAAAAAGAATAAGAATGGTAAAAAATAAAGATTATACTCACTTTCCGGTGTTCTCCCAGTGTTTTCTCCGCCACTTCCGGTCTCTTGCATTGCTCGCGCTGTTGTGAAAGACCTGCGGTGACGTCATTCAGTCATGTGTCAGGTCACATGACTCAATGACGTCATGGCAGGTCCTTCACAACAGCGCGAGCAATGCAAGAGACCGGACTCAGCGGACAAACCACCGGGAGGACATTGGAAGGTGAGTAGAAGCTTTTTTTTATTTAAATTTTTTTTTTTTTTTACAGTTTCTATGGTACCCAGGTCTGGATGAGAGTCTCCTCTCCTCTAGACCTGGGTACCATCCGCACATTGAACAGTGTGATATCCGCTTATCCACATGTAGTGATGCGGATGTCACGCGGTCCAATGCAAGTCAATGGTGGCGATTACGCTGCGTGTCCGCAAAATTAATGGACATGCTGCGGATTTTTGAGCGCAGCATGGGCATTGACATTGTGGCTTGTCATTGGGGACCATGGGGGGCGGATTACCAAGCAATTCCCAATTGTTTACGCTGCGTAAATTCCGCAGCATAAACGCTTGGAAAATACTTTGTGGGCACGCAGCCTTAGGGTGTTTTAAAACCAGTAAAAGAACACTTATTGACTATCTTCCACAGGCTGCCAAAGAATAATTGAGCCAGATTGATTGCTGATATGCTTGATCTGGAATGGCAAAGGCAGCAGGGACCAGAAAAGTTCTAGCCCTAGAAATCTGCATGGGTTGGCCATGAAAAATTGGAAGTAAAATAGAGCAATACCCCTATCAGCCGCAGCTGACAGAGGAAATATTGGAGTCTCTGCCACAACTTGTTTGCTGCTTTCCTACACTTAGCCTGAGCACAACAGTTTATCAAGTGAGTAATGCAGGTAGTGTCTGTGTGACCTAGTAGCAAATCACAGATTCACCACACCTTACCTTCGGCTAGTTCTTTTTTGTGTCTGAGCTTCCCCCTGCAAAACGTCTTGCACCTCTCCCTACACACAGGTTTGAGCTGCACCGCCCCATCACTGAGCTCAGCAGCTCTTCTCTTTTTCATACAGTGCCCGATCATCCAACAACAGAAAACAGGGCCTGCCGGAAGGAGAGGGGACGGAGCTGTCACTAGATTTCACAACTTCATTAAATAGATCTTACACTAATTAGCTCTATTACATGGAAAATCCATATCAGAATGCTTGTATAATCCTGTTATGTTATAAGCCTAACTGGACTGATGCAATGCAAATATTAATATTATGCAAGAAAACCTTCAAAAAGGATTACACTACTACTCTGACCAGCCTCATAAGATTTAAAGTGGTTGTCCACTATTCTGACAACCCCTTCTCAATCGTGCAAAATTTTACATAGAGGAACTCCAGTGATTGAGAAGAGATTGTCCTAGAAGTGGACAACCCCTTTAACGTAAATCTGTCGGCAGGTTTTTGCTATGTAATCTTAGAATAGTATGATATAAGGAAAAAGACCCGGATTACAGAGATGTCACTTACTGGGCTGCTTGGTGTAGATTTGATTAAAATCCCTGTTTTATCTGCTGCAGATCTACCAGTTCTCTGAATGCTGGGCTCTATAACCCCGGCACACCACTGACTGGCCCCTATTTGTGTATACTGCACATTGGCAGTAAACTGCTAATCAGCGTGTGTGCGGGATTACACAGCATCAGAACTACATGGCAGAAGGCAACTAGTCCTCTAGTGATTACTTCCTGCTCATAAAAGTAATTTTATTGAAACTACAAGCAGCGCCAGTAAGAGACTCATCCCTGGAGTTAGTCTCTGCCCCTACATCATGTTGCGCTCAGATTATATAGCAAAAACCTGCTGACAGGTTCCCTTTTAACCCCTTAACGACCACCGATATGCATTAAAATGGCAGCTGCTAAGGGGTCTTATTCCCTCATTGCCATTTTAAAATTGCGATCGTGAATAAGTGTATAGCACCCCCCAGAGTCCGAAAATTTCAGGGGTCTTGGCTACCAAGGGTAGCTGAGACCATGCAGAACACTATCAGGGCTGTTTTTTCCGGTCCCTGATCAGGTGATCGCTGTTATTCAATGAATAACGTCAATCATGTAAAAAAAGTGTCCACTATAAAAATCATTTCCCTCTCTTCTGACATATAACTTGTCAGAGGAGAAAGAAATTATGTCCCAAAGACCCCCTCAGTACATCTGCCGTCCCCCGGGCCCTCCTGCTCCGTCTCCCTGTCTTTCTCCTCATTAAATAAAAATGGCAATATGACAACTTGTGTTGAGTAGTGCTCGCTACTCGTGTTTGCATCGGGTGCTCAGGTATGTGACGCGCCCCCTGGGCCAGTGTTGTTTGGGGGATACCCGGAGCCGGATCAGATGGGGGTTGTAGTCTCCGAGTGGCGGTGACCCGGTCCGTGCCCAGGGTGTCAAACTCAGTGTGTGGCAGTCCTTATAGATGTTACTAGATGTTCTTTTGTGTCGACTACGCCACCCGTTGAATTGCGGTCAATACGGCCGCCGCTGCAGCAGGGTCCACTGAGGCTGGTGATGTGTGTGCAGCTTAGGTAGTATAACCCCCAACGGGAGGGGTATAGCCTCAGGGGGTCAGCCGTGGAGGATGGTGGTTGTGAAGGTGCAGCAAAGAGACTCAGAGGCATAAAATGCAGTTCCAGGGTTTTACTTACTGGTGTTGCTCGGGTCACTGTGTACAGCAGTGACCACCCGAGCCGTGCTGCGTCCACCAGGTCCTGGACTCGGTCAACTCCCAGGCAACTCCGGAGTGTGGTCCTGAGCTCCCTTTCTGACTTGTCCTCCTCTCCGGCCTTCCCCACCAGGGATCCACCTAAGTCCGGCTCCCTCGGGCCTCCTGTTGGTAAACCCTTGTCTCTGGGTTCCCTGACCCTATTCTTGGTTTGCCTTCCGGGTGGATTTAGTGGGTGGTCGTGGCAGATCCTGCCCACGACCTCCGGTTCCTGGCTAAGGTGTGCTGTAGCCTCTGCCAGCTTGGGATCCGGTACCCTTTTGCCGACCCTTCACCCTTTTGTCCTTATTTTGGGATCTTGGGGTCCCCTCTGCGCCTCTGGGTCTCTCTTCCTTCTCCTCTGCTCTGCTTCTCAGGCTCTCAGACAGACTGACGTCTCACAGACTGACTGACCGACAACTGACTGACCCTGATCTAAGATGGTGCCCACCTTATATACTCCCTCTATGTGTGAGCTCAGGTGACCAGCACCCAATGAGCTCCTAGCTTTACCCAGGCTGCTCCCCCTATCTGCCCCTACACTACTGGGATGTTCCACCCCCCTCCCACTCCAGCCAGGAACAGACACTGTCGTACCTGCACATTTCTCTAGTGGGAGTACCATCGGTCTGTTCCTCGGAAATGGGATGTGTGTAGTGCATGCAGCCTACTAGCTCAGTTCCACACTCCATCCTTACCCGGGAGTGGAATATCACACCTCTGGGTTGAGGTGCAATACCCCTGTAGCAGCCGAATCCTCAGGGTGCTACATATGCACCGAGTATAGCGGGTGCTCGAGTGACATGCTCGAGTCCCCGCCCCACTTGTTTTGCGTTTTTTAGACACCCGAAAAACATGTAAGGATTGCCTGCCATACACTGGCAATCCCTGCATGTTTTTTTTGGTGTTTTAAGAGCCGCGAAACATGCGGGGCAGGGACTCGAGCATGTTACTCTGTGCATACCCAAGTACCCTATGCAAACTCAAGTAGCGAGCACTTGTGCTCAACCCTAATGAGGACCTATTCAATATGATGAACTATTATCAAATTCTGTGTATAAAATCCTCACTATACCCCTGGATAAAATCTTTGAGGGGGTGTAGTTTACAAAATGGGGTCACTTGTGGGGCAATTCTACCGTTTAGGCACCTTAGCGACCCTGCAAATGTAACATGTCGCCCGAAATCTTTTTCAGCCAATTTGTGTTCCAAATTTCAAATATTGCACCTTCCATTCCGAGCCCTGCCGTTTGTCCAAACAGAACGTTTTGACTACATGTGGGGGGTATCTGCGCTCGAAATAAAGTGGGCAACAAATTGTGGGGTCCACTTTTTGGTGTTACATCTTGCAAAAGTGAAAAAATGGGGCTAAAGGAACATTTGACGTAAAGTTAAATATTTTTTTTTATTCCACCTTGCATTAATTCCTGTGTAGCACCTGAAGGGTTAAAAAAATTCCTGGCAGCAGTTTTGAAGTATTTGAGGGGTACGATTTTTAAAATGGTATCACTTTTGGGGAGTTTTCAATATATTGGCCCTGCAAAATGCATATAAATCTAAAGAAGTAAAGAAACAGGTTTTGTAAATTTCTTAAAAAAAAAAAAGAAAATTGATGCTAAATTTTTAACCCCTCTAACATCCTAACAAAATAAAATGACATTTGAAAAATGATGCAGATGTAAAGTAGACATACTGGAAATGTTATTTATTAATTATTTTGTACATCAAGAATAACTACCGTAGTTTAAGGATATAAAGATTGAAAGTATGAAAATGGCAATTTTTTTCAAAATTTTTGCCAAAAATGCAATATTTTCACAAATAAACACAAGTCATATCAAACAAATTTTACCACGACCATGAAGTACAATATGTCACAAAAAAACTGTCTTCGAATTGCTGCGATTCATTGAAGCGTTCCAGAGTTATTACTTCATAAAGTGACTCTGGAAAGATTTAAAAAATGTGGCTGGATCATTAAGGTCATAATTAGCTTGGTTACTAAGGGATTAAGGGATCTATATAATGATGTTTATTTACATTGTGATATCTCCTTTAACCCCATTACGTTCACTGACTGAGATAGCCCGTCATGGCTGGGTGACTGTTCCCACACCGTGACTGGCTATCCCTGTCATGCATTTAAACTGTCACTGCGTGTAAACAAGCAGTACCGTTCAGTGCTGACAGCTGTCACTGACAGCTGAGTGGTACAGCAAGAGGTGCAGGGACCCATGCCGGTGGTCCCCACACCCAGATCGTTTTGATCAGTCAGTCAATCTGACTGACCGATCACAGCATGATCGCGCAAGAGATCAGCGCTGCCAGTGGCTGAGATCCTGCACAAACAGCCAGGAGCGGTGTCCGCGTCACCCAGGGCTGTTGATCCCCTAGATCAGGGGTCTCAAACTCGGCTGGGTATATGGGCCGCACATGGAAAAAAATTGAATTTGGGGGGCCGCATTCTTTGTTCAATGTGACATTTTTAGTGATACCATTTTTTTGTATACACCTTTTTGAACATTTTTGCCGTGTTTATTTTTTTATGGCTTGGGTCGTTATGGATGTGGCGATAATAAACGTGCACTTTTTTGTGTTTACTTTAGTTTACATATAAAACAGCATTTTTAGTGCCCAATATTTTTTCATGCTTTATTTTATTTTTTATTTTTTTTACAATTTTATTTCCCCCAATTGGCCACATACAGTAATATTGTCTTACAATTAGCATCATATAGTAATAATGGAAAACATCTTGTAGTAATGTTCCCCATCCAAGTCCCCATCTTGTACTAATGTGCCCCATCCAGGTCCCCATCCTGTGGCAACGTTCCCCATCCTGGCGCCCATCTTGTACTAATGTGCCTCATCCAGGTCCCCATCTTGGGGCTATGTGCCCCATCCAGGTCCCCATCTTGGGGCTATGTGCCCCATCCAGTTCCCCATCCAGGTCCCCATCTTGTGGCTCTGTGCCCCATCCAGGTCCCCATCTTGTGGCTCTGTGCCCCATCCAGGTCCCCATCTTGTGGCTATGTGCCCCATCCAGGTCCCCATCCTGTGGCAACGTTCCCCATCCTGGCGCCCATCTTGTGGCTATGTGCCCCATCCAGGTCCCCATCTTGTGGCTATGTGCCCCATCCAGGTCCCCATGTTGTGGCTCTGGTCCCCATCTTATGGCTCTGTGCCCCATCCAGGTCCCCATCTTGTGGCTATGTGCCCCATCCAGGTCCACATCTTGAGGCTCTGTGCCCCATCCAGGTCCACATCTTGAGGCTCTGTGCCCCATCCAGGTCCCCATCTTGAGGCTCTGTGCCCCATCCAGGTCCCCATCTTATGGCTATGTGCCCCATCCAGGTCCCCATCTTGTGGCTCTGTGCCCCATCCAGGTCCACATCTTGAGGCTCTGTGCCCCATCCAGGTCCCCATCCTGTGGCTATGTGCCCCATCCAGGTCCCCTCTTGTGGCTATGTGCCCCATCCAGGTCCCCTCTTGTGGCTCTGTGCCCCATCCCGGTCCCCATGTTGTGGCTCTGTGCCCCCTGTGCTGTTCTTCACACACATAAAATAGAAAAAAAAAAAGAGGATTCTCACCTGTCCTCCGTTCCCTCGGCGGCCTTCCTGCAGATGTGGCCCGCAGGCACCACAGAGTCCGACCCCTTGACGATCCCGACCTGGTCCAGGAGGAGCCGCCGACAGCAGCGCTGCATTGCCGCACAGAGACTGTCTCCCAGCACAGCATTTTCAATGTCAGCCGCCGGCCAATCAGAGGCCAGCAGCTGACATCTGCATATGGCAATTGTAGCACCCCGAGGGCTCGGCTGCTACAGGGGTATTGCACCTCGATCCAGAGGTGTGGTATTCCACTCCCGGGTAAGGATGGAGGGTGGGACTGAGCTCAGCTAGTTGCATGCACTACTCTCATCCCATTTCCGGGGGACAGAACAACGGTACTCCCACCAGATAGATGTGCAGGTACGACAGCGTCTGTCCCTGGCTGGAGTGGGGGGGGGAGAGGAACATCCCAGTAGTGTAGGAGCAGACAGGGGAGGGACTCTGGGCATAGGTAGGAGCCCATTGGGTGCTAGTCACCTGGGCTCGGGTGTCAGAGGGAAGATATAAGGTGGGCACCATCTTTAGAGGGTCGGTCTGTTCAGAGAGGAGCTCAGCCAGAGAGGGCTGAGGGGGAGCTGTGGCTCCGTCTGGGCCCAGCTCCAGAGCCAGGCCTGAAGCAGAGAGAGGAAGAAAAAGGAACACAAGGAAAGGCCCAGAGACGCAAGCAGAGGGAACCCTGAGATCCCACGAGTGAACTAAAACGGGTGAGGGGTTGGCAGAGAAGGGTACCGGATCCCAAGCTGGTGGAGGCAAATCATCCTTAGCCAGGAACCGGAGGTCGTGGTCAAGCTTTGGCACGACCCCTCGCCACATCCACCAGGAAGGCACGCCACATAGGGTCAGGAAAACCGGAGAGAGGTTTTGCCCCATAAGGCCCGAGGAAGCCGGACATAGGTGGGTCCCTGGTGAGGACGGCCAGTAGGAAGGAAGAGAGGGGAGCTCAGGACCACGCTCTGGAACTGCCTGGGAGTTGGCCGAGTCCCGCACCTGGTGGACGCAGCACGGCTCGGGTGGTCACTCTTGGCCGAAGTGACCGGAGCAACACCTGTGAGTAAAAGCCTTGAAACTGCACCACACGTCTCTGAGCTTCCTTGCTGCACCATCACTACCACTATCATCCACATCTGCTGCCCTGAGGCCATACCCCTCCCGTTGGGGGTTATATCATCCACGCTGCACATCCGTACCACCGGCCTCAGTGGACTGTCCTGCAGCGGCGGCTTCATAGCCGCATTCAACGGGTGGCGTAGTCGAACACCGTACCATCTTCTGCTAAACTCTGCCGCTCAGTTTGACTCCCTGGGCACGGACCAGGTCGCCGCCACGAGACTACTACCCCCATCTGATCCGGCTCCGGGTAAGCCCCCGTGCGCGCGATGCCGCACGACACAGCAGGCCCAGGGGCGCGTCAACTTTGGCGTAGTCGGCAGGATTACGTGCCCGCAACCGACGGGTACTGCGTGCCTGAAGAAAAGTTCACATTTACCGTAAAAAGGAGTCTCCCGCCAATTCCAGAGGGTCCCCGCCATCGGACGCCATCTCGGATCGTTTCCCGCCGTTTGCCCGCCATCTGCAGCCTTTTCCCGCCATCCACGGAGTTTCCCGCCATAAGGAGACGATTCCCGCCATCTGAGACGATTTCCCGCCCTGGCAGAGCGGACTCCATTATGGGCGTGCCAGAGGGTGGCAAGAGGCCACCTCCCATCGTGGGCCAGGTCCAGGAATGGCGCCAAAAGCGGAAACCGCCCTCACCAGCAGAGACTGCAATGATAGAAATGTCCATCAGCGTGAGGGGGCTGCCCCTGGAACTGACTGTCACCAAGTTGCCCTGGGACCACCCTCAAAGGGGGCGGATAGAGAACAAAACAGAGAAGATGGGTGCGGCCTGGAGGAGTCTGGACAGATCGCACCCGGAGATGGAGGAAGAGTCGAGCAGCACCGACCCTGTGGTCCGGAACCTGTTGCAGGCTGCCACCCCAGAAGGCCTGGTGGAGATCCTGGCACAGCTCCCCAGAGATCGGGAGCGTGCACAGACCGCGCTGGAAGCCCTGGCCCGGAAGATGGCCCAGGTACAGCAGGAAGCACTGGCCGAGTGGAGAAGGGAGATGGTCCAGCAGGCTGGAACCCGCCAGCAGAGGACGCCACCCGCATCGTGGAGCATGTCTGCCCCTGAGGATGGTGCAGGAGGGACGAAGGCCGGAGACGACGCCGCGGAGGGAGCCGCAGAGATGGAAGCAGGTAATGGGGACGTCATCACCCCGTGCCCAGTAGCCGCAAGCCTGCCCCAGCTCCCCGTCGCAGAGCCCGAAGTTCCACTCACCGCGCCCGTTGCTGCACCGCCGCTGCTCCCGACTAGGCCTCGAGCGGCAGGAGCCGCGGTCGCGCCCTCTGTTACGCCACGCCCCTTGACCCTGAGCGCGGCAAAAGAGGAAGTGCCCCCGGCCTGGTCGCAGGGCTGAGTACCCCCGGGCGCCGCAGTCTCCACAGCGCCCTCTACCTCCACAGCGCCACCGGCCTGGTCGCGAGGCCTAGTGGATCCGGGCGCCGCTGCCCCTCCAGCGCCCTCTTTCCCAAAAGTGCCATACTTGAGCCCAGGCAGGATGCCTACGGCCTGGACGCAAGGCCGAGTACCTCCGGGCGCCGCTGCCCCTCCAGTGCCCTCAACTTCCACAGTGCTGCCCCTGGGCGAAGATCTGTTTGCGCAGCATACTAGCCTGGACGGACTGCCTTTCGTTTGGCCACCGGAGTACGTCAACCCCCGACTCCGGAAGGAATGGCCTCTGTGTGAGCCTCTGATCCCGGCTCCGGCACCCGCCAAAATTGTTCCGCTCCCGCTGGAGGAGGCCCAATTTGCATGGGACCCCACCGGTGAAAACCTCATGGGGTTCACCCAGGAGACCCGGGCGGCCGCAGCCCAGCGTGAGGAGTGCTGCCGTCAGCAACTTCTTCGGGAGAGAACGACGGGAGAGGCGGATCCGCGAGGAACGGCTGCAGGTCCAAAGCGCGGAGCAGAAACGCCGGGCCCGACGAAACCCCCGTACGGCCCACGGTCCCCGCGCCACCGGGACTGTGATAAAGTTTCAGCTGGAGAATGGCTGGGGCTTTATCCGGGATCACCGAACCCCCGGCGACGTCTTTGTCACCCGCAGGGATGTCGAGTCTCACCTGCCGGAGGGACACCGAGGACGTGACCTTTACTCAGGTGATGAGGTCACCTTCACCCGGCACCAGTATGCCAGAGGACAATACGCCCTTCACGTGCACCGGTTGACGGAGAAGGAGATACAGGATGAGGAAGATCAAGAGGACCCGGACGGGTCTGAAGACTACCGTCAGGAAGGAGTAGGAGGACATCGCTACTGAAGGGGAGTAGCATAAGCAAAGTACTGTAAATAAGTTACCCGTATGGGTATTCGATATGCTAAGTGAAGTGTGGTCCCCGTTGGGACTAGTGTGGAACTGTTTAAAGGAACTGTTTCCTGTGTGCCCCTATCCCTTACCAGGCTGAGGACTGTGAGCAGCCATTTCCTTATTTCCCACTGGCCGAGGACTGAGAGCGGCCATACCTTGTAAATAGTTGCGCTTTTTCAGGCGCCCCCCTTCTGGTTTTATAAAGAACTGTTTTTCTCTAGTGACTGTTGCACTTACCTGGTCACAAGTTGCACGGTGGCCAGGGATCACGGACGTATTAGTCAAGAATGTTTTATATGAAAAGGTTTTATATTATGAAAAAAAAAAAAAAAAAAAAGTTGATATATTTTATATGTAAGTGCACTTTAAAAAAAAAAAAATTTTGTATGTTTTGTTTTATTCTTTTACAGCCCGAGGACGTGCTGTGATTTACCAGGGGGGAATGTAGCACCCCGAGGGCTCGGCTGCTACAGGGGTATTGCACCTCGATCCAGAGGTGTGGTATTCCACTCCCGGGTAAGGATGGAGGGTGGGACTGAGCTCAGCTAGTTGCATGCACTACTCTCATCCCATTTCCGGGGGACAGAACAACGGTACTCCCACCAGATAGATGTGCAGGTACGACAGCGTCTGTCCCTGGCTGGAGTGGGGGGGGGGGGAACATCCCAGTAGTGTAGGAGCAGACAGGGGAGGGACTCTGGGCATAGGTAGGAGCCCATTGGGTGCTAGTCACCTGGGCTCGGGTGTCAGAGGGAAGATATAAGGTGGGCACCATCTTTAGAGGGTCGGTCTGTTCAGAGAGGAGCTCAGCCAGAGAGGGCTGAGGGGGAGCTGTGGCTCCGTCTGGGCCCAGCTCCAGAGCCAGGCCTGAAGCAGAGAGAGGAAGAAAAAGGAACACAAGGAAAGGCCCAGAGACGCAAGCAGAGGGAACCCTGAGATCCCACGAGTGAACTAAAACGGGTGAGGGGTTGGCAGAGAAGGGTACCGGATCCCAAGCTGGTAGAGGCAAATCCTCCTTAGCCAGGAACCGGAGGTCGTGGTCAAGCTTTGGCACGACCCCTCGCCACATCCACCAGGAAGGCACGCCACATAGGGTCAGGAAAACCGGAGAGAGGTTTTGCCCCATAAGGCCCGAGGAAGCCGGACATAGGTGGGTCCCTGGTGAGGACGGCCAGTAGGAAGGAAGAGAGGGGAGCTCAGGACCACGCTCTGGAACTGCCTGGGAGTTGGCCGAGTCCCGCACCTGGACGCAGCACGGCTCGGGTGGTCACTCTTGGCCGAAGTGACCGGAGCAACACCTGTGAGTAAAAGCCTTGAAACTGCACCACGCGTCTCTGAGCTTCCTTGCTGCACCATCACTACCACGATCATCCACATCTGCTGCCCTGAGGCCATACCCCTCCCGTTGGGGGTTATACCATCCACGCTGCACATCCGTACCACCGGCCTCAGCGGACTGTCCTGCAGCGGCGGCTTCATAGCCGCATTCAACGGGTGGCGTAGTCGAAAACCGTACCATCTTCTGCTAAACTCTGCCGCTCAGTTTGACTCCCTGGGCACGGACCGGGTTGCCGCCACGAGACTACTACCCCCATCTGATCCGGCTCCGGGTAAGCCCCCGTGCGCGCGATGCCGCACGACACAGCAGGCCCAGGGGCGCGTCACAATGACGTCATACTCGCTGCGCCGACACGCAGATATCAGCTGCTGGCCTCTGATTGGCCAGCGGCTGGCATTGGAAATGCAGTGCTGGGAAACAGTCTCTGTGTGGCAATTCAGCGCTGCTGTCGGCGGCTCCTCCTGGACCAGGTCGGGATCGTCAAGGGGTCTGTGCCTGCGGGCCGCATAAAGCAGCCTCAGGGGCAGCATGCGGCTCGCGGGCCGCGTGTTTGAGACCCCTGCCCTAGATGCTGCGATCGCTTGCATTCAGGAGGCAGGCAGTGGGACGGGTCACCAAGCTACGGAAAGTTTTCTGCACAGGTATAATGCACTGCAATGCTAGTGCATTGCAATACATTATACCTATGAAAAAAGTGAAAGTCTTATAGTGGGACTAACTAAAAAGTTTAAAAAAAAAAGTTTCTTTTTTTTAAAAAAAATATTACACTAATAATTACACATTTTTATGTAAAAAAATAAAAATAAACAAAAAAAAGTACATATATTTGGTATCGCCGCATCCGGAACGACCCGATGTATAAAGGTGTCACGTTAGTTAACCCCTTCAGTGGACAGCGTAAAAAAAAAAAAAAAAAAAAAAGGGAAACTATGCTTTTTCATCATACCGCTGGAAAAAAATGTAATAAAACGCGATCAAAAAGACTAATGTTAATAAAAATGGAATCGCTCAAAACATCATCCTGTCCCGCAAAATCAAGCCACCATACAGCTCCATCAGCTGAAAAATGAAAAAGTTACAGCTCTCATCATACAGAAATGCAAAGATAATTATTTTTTTCTATAAAAGTTTTTATGTAAAAGCGCAAAAACATAAAAAAATGACATAAATGAGATATCGCTATAATCGTACTGACCTTAACCAATGTGACATGGCACCCTCAAACCTTCTTCCCTTCTGAGATTTGAACTGTGCCTCAAAAGTAGTTTTCTTCTACAAATGGGGTATCGGCGCACTTAGTAGAAATTGCACAAGAAAAATAAAAAATTTGGGCTAAAAGATTTTTGTGGAAAAAAAAATATATATTTTCACGGCTCTACTTTCCAGACTTCTGTGAAGCACCTGGGGGTTCACTGTGCTCACGACACATCTAAATCCATTCCTTGAGGAGTATAGATTGCAAAATGGTGTCACTTGTCGGAGGTTTCCACTGTTTAGGTACATCAGGGGCTCTCCAAACGAGACATGGTGTCCACTCTAGAGTACAGCCAGTTTTGCATTCAAAAAGTCAAACGGTGCTTCTTCCTGTCTGAGCCCTGCCGTGCACCCACATAGTGGTATTGCCCCACATATGGAGTATCGGTGTAGTCGGGAGAAATTGCACAACAAATTTGGGGGTCCAAATTTTCTCCTGATACCCTTGTGAAAATAAAAAAAAATGGGTCTAAAGTAAAATGTTTGTGAAAAAAAGTTAAATGTTCATTTTCTCCTTCCACATTGCTTCAGTTCCTGTGAAGCACCTGAAGGGTTACTAAACTCCTTGAATGTGGTTTTGAGCACCTTGAGGGGTGTGGTTTGAGTGGTGTCACTTTGGGGTATTTTCTGTCGTATAGACAAATGGGATGTGGTCCCGAAAAAAAAAGAAAATGGTTTTGTATATTTTGTTGGAAAAATGAGAAATCGCTGGTCAACTTTTAACCCTTATAATTCCCTAACAAAAAAAAATTATGTTTCAAAAATTGTGCTGATGTAAAGTAGACATGTGACAAATGTTATTTATTAACTCTTTTGTGTGACACCTCTATGATTTATGGGCATAAAAATTCAAAGTTGGAAAATTGTGACATTTTCAAAATTTTCGCCAAATTTCAGATTTTTTTCACAAAAAAACGGAAGACTTATCGAAAAACTTACCACTATCATGAAGTACAATATGTCATGAAAAAACAGTCTCAGAATCAGTGGGATCCGTTGAAGCGTTCCAGAGTTATTACCTCATAAAGTGACAGTGTTAACATTTTTAAAAAAATGAGGCCTGGTCATTAACCTACTAAGTGGCTCGGTCCTTAAGAGGTTAAAAAAAATCTATCACCAGGTCAAAAGATTCCAGTTGTTCTTATTTCATCCCCACTGCTCCCCTGAGTATCATGTTTTTTGTTTTGTTTCTGTTTTTTTTTTTAAATCTGCTCTGGGCATTTTTATTTATTCCTCATTTTTATGGCCTTTAACAGGGGTGTGTTGGTCAAAGAGTACCAATGGAGAATAGCCTAAAGACAGGCTTCAAGGAATCCTATGAGCTATGCTCTCTTGGTCCATATCTCTTGGACTGTAAGGCCGACAAAAAAAAAATGATGTAACACTTTGGAGCAACAGAAATAAATAAGAGCAGAAACTGGCCAATTTGACTTGCTGACTGGTTAACTTTAATTATTTGTTACTCCCTTATATAGCACCATTATTTCCACAGCACTTTACAGACATAACTGTGCCTGTTGGGGCGTGCAATCTAATTCCCTAATAGTATGTCTTTGGAGTGTGGGAGGAAACCACAATGCCGGGAGTAGCCCCACGCGAACACTGGGAAAACTCCATGCAGATGTTGTTCTTGGTTGGATTTGAACCCAGGACTCCAGCGCTGCAGTGCTAACCACTGAGCCACTGTACTGTATTAACTGACTTGTCTTTCACTACCAGGGTGCCATATGTGAGTCACTGTATTGAATTTAATATTTATTCTAATAAGGGGAGCAACAGGCAAAGAAAAAAGATATACGGTAGTTCCTGATTTAACACTTCTGTGACAAAATTCAGAAAATATCTACTGTAATGTGGCTATTGCTAAAATAACGAGCAGAGTTTATGCCATATGTACTTTAACGTGCTTTTATTACGAGTACTCCTCTGAATGAAAAGCTGCTATATTTTCCAAACTGAGACAAAAGATTGTCTGTAACCTATGCAAATGATGGCTACTTCTGCCAAAAAATTGGAAGGTGATGTTCCTCCTGTTTTTTAATATGTATAATTAGAAATGCTTCTAGTCATCAAGATATCATAGCCTTTCAGACATTTTATATAGACTATATAAACATATGTTTCTGTATAAAGGCCCAATTGGACAAGCTGATAATTGAGAACAAGAGTTCTTCATTAGGATAGTGATACTATGACCATGTTCTGTGTATGCTTTACATACACATGCACTATGACATTACTGTAATTGTTATTCTTGTGTTGTTGCTTCATGTTATTTAGTTCTCGGTGCTATGACATCAATATCTTTTTATTAGCTTGAGATACCAAGATTTTACTCCCTGGATTTCCTGATATACAATAAATGTAAGGCTCTGTTTATATATGTCTAAGTCTGCTATGTCAGGAATATCCATCCTGAATGCAGCAGCCAGGATCATATTACTCTCCAGCCGATACACCGATGCCTCTTCCCTGTGACAGTTATTGCACTGGTTGCCCATCCAGTACAGAGTTCAATATAAACTTATCACACTTACCCACAAAGCTCTCCACAACTCAGCACCACTCTACAACTCATCCCTCATCTCAGTGTACCACCCTTCCTGTGCCTTAAGCGTGCCCTATACACTCATTTCTTTAGACTGGCCTATCGCCTTAACACACTTGTCTAACTGTCCCATTTTGACCATATCAAAATTTTCTTCAAAGTCATGTTCATACCATCCATGCACTGATTAGCCTCTGTCTGTACTGTACACATACTGGCTGATGACCCATTCATGTAGTGCTATGTACTTACCCTATTTAGCATATTATGGCTGTATTATACAATATTTGAACATGTCACCTTTTGTGTCCCACCCCCTATTTCCTCATAGACTGTAAGCTTGCGAGCAGGGCCCTCACTCCTTTTAATATCTGAGTTATTCTTATTTGCTAATGTCTTTTTGTCTGTTCAAGCCCCCCCCCTAAAATTGTAAAGTGCTGCGGAATATGTTGGCACTATAAAAATTATTATGTTATTATTATATTCCTTTAAAGTATGTATAGCAGTAGCCAACTCTAGAATAGTGCAGTGTAAGGTGGCTACCCGACTCATGGTATGAATCACCGAGGTGGTTGTGATCTGTGATGTGTTCCTGTAGTATTGCTCTAGTGCACATAGTATGAAGAGGCTTGTTTTGTGCATCTGGGCCTGAGATGGGTGGGTCTGGCTGCCCACATACTCCACCTCTGGGTGTGGTTTACATGTTAAAATGGAGTCCGTTGTTTGACATCTGGTCTGTGTGTGTGGAGGAAGAAGGCCTCCTGTGTGTTATATCCAGACTGAGCCAGTATACTGGATGCTATCCAGCCTGTGTGATCTGGACTGGCTCAAAAGAGACTTTGTCAAGAACTGTTTACTTTGTTTTTGCCTGCACTGAAAGGCCGTTTATTTTTCCTTTGCTTGTGTTTTGTTTACGAAGCACCAATAAACCAGCATGGACACTTAAAGTGCACCTGTCAGCAGGATTGTGCTTGGTAAACCACAAACACTGTCAGGTGGACGCTGTTACACTGAGTAAAATAATACCTTTGTTGATGAAATCCATCCAGTGATTCTTTTATAATCTTTATTTTAATTTCTGACATAATGATATGCTTGTGCTCAGTGGCAGCTTTTGGGGAGGGGCTTTAACTGGCCTCTACCTTCTGACAGGTCACTGTGCTTTCAGTGACCTGCCTACTATTTTAAATACTGCCTGTGTAATTTGTGTTCCAAACCTGAAATTTACATGCACTTTCGCGCATGCGCAGTAGCATCTCTCGGTTGCCCATGTGCAATAGCGGCTAGTCACGCCATATTCATGCAGGCAAATTTATTTTTCCTCCAGCAAAATGGCTACTGCACAAGCGCTGCCAGCGATGCCATTTTGATGGAGGAAAAAAAAATTTGCCTGTAGCAATATGGCGCGATCGGCCGCTCTTGCGCAGTAGCATCTCTCAGCAACTGAGAGGAGAGATGCTATTGCGCATGCGTGGGCGGCTGGGCCCATTTTAGTGCATATAAATTGTAGGTTTGGGACATAAATTACACAGGCATTATTTAAAACAGTAGGCAGGTCACTGAAGGCACAGTGACCTGTCAGAAGGCAGACATAAGAATACATAAGCAAAGCACCAGTTACAGCCCCTCCCTAAAGACCGCCCTGAAGTACGAGCATCTCATATCAGAAATGAAGATAAAGATTATAAAAGAACCACAGGACGGATTTCATCATCTAAGATATCATATTAATCAGTGTGATGTCACTCACCTGACAGTGTATGTGGTTTACTGGGCACAATCCTGCTGACAAGTGCGCTTTAAATGTAAACACTTTCTATTTTGCCTCCTGACGCACCCAAATGAGTAGCAATCCCACAGCACATTAACTAGACAGAGGCCAAAAAGTCTTGGGATGATTTACTAGAACTGTCAAACTTGGGCTGTGATTTATTTAAGTAATTTTTCCAGACTTATAACATAAACTGCTTTGAAAAGTCGCAACATTTTTGCACTATTCAGAGTTGCGCAAAGCATTTTGGACTTTCAACGTTTTCAAGACCGTTTCTGATTCCAACACTCCCCCCTCATCAAGACTGGCAAGTTTGATCAGCGTGTCAGCTTACTGTGATTCTATTCTCTCGGATAGTTTTAATTTCTCCATTATCTGAGTCTTCAGTTGTTGGACTGCACTCGGATTAAATCTGAGTGCAGTCCGATGTATTACATGCACCAATAGACTTGAATGGGTGCGTCTCATCTGATTTGCAGAACAACTCGCAGCATGCAGAATTTTTTTTTTCTCATTCTGAATCTGCGTTGCCATAATGGGTATATTTAAGAATTTGCATTTCAATGAGTGACGGCAGTCTCGACGAGAAAGAGGTGCTACAATAATCCTTAAGCAGCTTAAAAACTATGACACTGATAATACATAATGTTACAACAGACTAAATGAAAAAAATATATCAAAAGCAAATAACATTTATATTAAAATAAAAAATTGGCCAAAGAACAATAATTTTCCTCATTTTAATTCTTTTCATGGCTTATGTGAAAAAAAAAATTATATATAAATGAAAACTATGTTCCATGGTTGACAAAGTGGCACGGGGAAAAAAGTTTTAATTTCTAAAGTTAATAAGCTTTCTTTTCCCGCAAGATATTAAAGTGATCGTGTCCAGTTACCTTACTGTCTCCTACTGGTACTATGGCGTAATGGGTGCAGATTTGTTTAATCCAATAAGGTATTTTATATAAAGTACACGTGCTTAAAGTTGAAGAATCTAGTTATATTCCACAGTGTCATACACTGCTCAAAAAAATAAAGGGAACACTCAAATAACACATCCTAGATCTGAATGAATGAAATATTCTCATTCAATACTTTGTTCTGTACAAAGTTGAATTTGCTGACAACAAAATCACACAAAAATCATCAATGGAAATCAAATTTATTAACCAATGGAGGCCTGGATTTGGAGTCACCCCCAAAATTAAAGTGGAAAAAACACACTACAGGCTGATCCAACTTTGATGTAATGTCCTTAAAAAAAGTCAAAATGAGGCTCAGTATTGTGTGTGGCCTCCACGTGCCTGTATGACCTCCCTACAATGCCTGGGCATGCTCCTGATGAGGCTGCAGATGGTCTCCTGTGGGATCTTCTCCCAGACCTGGACTAAAGCATCTGCCAACTCCTGGACAGTCTGTGGTGCAATGTGACGTTGGTGGATGGAGCGAGACATGATGTCCCAGATGTGCTCAATCGGATTCAGGTCTGGGGAATGGGCAGGCCAGTCCATAGCTTCAATGCCTTCATCTTGCAGGAACTGCTGACACACTCCAGCCACATGAGGTCTGGCATTATCCTGCATTAGTAGGAACCCAGGGCCAACCGCACCAGCATATGGTCTCACTAGGGGTCTGAGAATCTCATCTCGGTACCTAATGGCAGTCAGGCTACCTCAGCGAGCACATGGAGGGCTGTGCGGTCCTCCAAAGAAATTCCACCCCACGCCATTACTGACCCACTGCCAAACCGGTCATTCTGAAGGATGTTACAGGCAGCAGATCGCTCTCCACGGCGTCTCCAGACTCTGTCACGTCTGTCACATGTACTCAGTGTGAACCTGCTTTCATCTGTGAAGAGCACAGGGCGCCAGTGGCGACTTTGCCAATCCTGGTGGTCTGTGACAAATGCCAAGTGTCCTGCACAGTGTTGGACTGTGAGCACAACCCCCATCTGTGGACGACGGGCCCTCATACCACCCTCATGGAGTCGGTTTCTAACCGTTTGTGCAGATACATGCACATTTGTGGCCTGCTGGAGGTCATTTTGCAGGGCTCTGGCAGTGCTCCTCCTGTTCCTCCTTGCACAAAGGTGGAGGTAGCGGTCCTGCGGCTGGGTTGTTGCCCTCCTACGGCCCCCTCCACATCTCCTGGTGTACTGGCCTGTCTCCTGGTAGCGCCTCCAGCCTCTGGACACTACGCTGACAGACACAGACTGCAGAACCACTAGTTTATTGAGGGTATCTTGATAATTGCCAATAATTTCCATCTATTGTCTATTCCATTTGCACAACAGCATGTGAAATTGATTGTCAATCAGTGTTGCTTCCTAAGTGGACAGTTTGATTTCACAGAAGTTTGATTTACTTGGAGTTATATTCTGTTGTTTGTGTTCCCTTTATTTTTTTGAGCAGTGTATATAGTCATGACAGAAATTGTTGGTACCATTGAAATTGTTCCAGAAAATGTAGTATTTCTCCTATAAGATTATGGTAATTTCACATGTTTTGTTATACACATGTTTATTTCCTTTTGTGTGTATTGGAACAACACAAAAAAATCTGAAAAAAAGGCAAATTAGACATTTCACACAAAACCCAAAAAATGGGTCAGACAAAATTGTTGGCACCCTCAACTTAATATTTGGTTGCACACCCTTTGGAACAAATAACTGCATTCACTCGCTTCCTATAATCATCAACAAGCTTCCTACACCTCTCAACCAAAATTTTGGACCACTCTTTTGCAAACAGCTCCAGTTCTCTCATATTTGAAGGGAGCCTTCTCCCAACAGCAATTTTAAGATCACTCCACGGACTTTCATTGGGATTTAGATCTGGACTCATTGCTGGCCACTTCAAAACTCTTCAGCGATTTGTTTCCATCTATTTCTGGATTCTTCTTGAAGTATGTTTGTTTGGTGAAAGACATAGGGCGATGCAAACCCAGCTTTTTGACGCTGGGCACTACTTTGCAACCCAAAATTCGTTGGTAATCTTCAGATTTCATGATGCCTTTCACACAGTCAAGGCACCTAGTGCCAGAGGCAGCAAAACAAACCCAAAACGTTTTTGAACCTCCACCATATTTGACTGTAGGTACTGTGTTCTTTTCTTTGTAGGCCTCATTTCATTTTCAGTAAACAGTAGAGTGATGTGCTTTACCAAAAATCTCTATCTTGGTCTCATCTGTGCACGAGACTCTTTCCCAGAAGGATTTTGGCTTGTTCACATACATTTTGGCAAACTGCGGTCTAGCTTTTTTGTCTGTCAGCAGTGTGGTCCTCCTGCCATAGCATTTCATTCAAATGTCGACGGATAGTTCACGCTGACACTTATGCACCTTGAGCTTCAGAGCACGTTGAATTTCTTTGAATCTTGATTGGGTCTGCTTATCCTCCATTCAGACTATCCTACGTTGCAACCTTTCATCAATTCTTTTCTGCCGTCCACATCCAGGGAGATTGGCTACAGTATCATGGTTTGTAAACTTCTTGATTTATGTTGTGCACCGTAGACAAAGGAACATAAATATCTCTGGAGATGGACTCCTAACCTTGAAACTGTTGAGATTTTTCAACAATTTTGGTTCTCAAGTCCTCACAGTTCTGTTTTCTTTCTATTCCCCATGCTTAGTGTGGCACACATGGACACACAATGCAAAGATTGAGTCAAATTCTCCCCTTTTTTTTTTATCTGGTTTTAGGTGTGATTTTCAGATTGCCCACACCTGTTACTTGCCACAGGTGAGTTTGAACAAGCATCATGTGTTAAAACAAAGTTGTTTACCCACAATTTTGGAAAGGTACCAACAATTTTGTCATGCCCATTTTTGGAGTTGTGTGTGAAATTATGTCCAATTTGCCTTTTTTTGTGTTGTTTCAATACACACACAGAAAATAAACACATTTAACAAAACGTGTAATTGCAATCATTTTCTGGAAGAAATACTTCATTTTTGGAACAATTTCAATGGTGCCAACACTTTCGGCCATTAGTGTATGTATAAAATGTTCTTCAACCATATTTGGCAATGAGCATTGGAATAATCAAGGTAACTGTTGATATCCATACTTAAATGTTTTGATTAGGAAAGTGCCTTCTGCGGTGGTGATCAAAATGTGACTGCTGTCTTACATAGTCACCTGTATAAAAGACTCCTGTCCACAGACTCAATTAGTCAGTCAGACTCTAACCTCTATAACATGGGCAAGACCAAAGAGCTTTCTAAGGATGTCAGGGACAAGATCCTAGAACTGCACAAAGCTGGAATGGGCTACAAAACCATAAGTAAGACGCTGGGTGAGAAGGAGACAACTATTTGTGCAATAGTAAGAAAATGGAAGAAATACAAAATGACTGTCAATCGACCTCGATCTGGGGCATCATGTGAAATCTCACCTCGTGGGGTATCCCCCCTTGATCATGAGGAAGGTGAGAGATCAGCCTAAAACTACATGGGGAGAACTGGTTAATGATCTCAAAGCAGCTGGGACCATAGTCACCAAGAAAACCATTGGTAACACATTACGCCTTAAAGGTTTAAAATCCTGCAGTGCCCGCAAGGTCTCCCTGTTCAAGAAGGCACATGTGCAGGCCCATCTGAAGTTTGCCAATGAACACCTAGATGATTCTGTGAGTTATTGGGAGAAGGTGCTGTGATCAGATGAGACAAAAATTGAGCTTTTTGGCATTAACTCAACTCACCGTGTTTGGAGGAAGAAAGATTAGTACAACCCTAAGAACATCGTCCCAACCGTGAAGCATGGTGGGGGAAACATTATACTTTTTCTGCAAAGGGGGCATTACAACTGCACCGTAGTGAAGGGAAGATGGATGGGGTCATGTATCGCAAGATTTAGGCCAACAACCTCCTTCCCTCAGAGCATTTTAAATGGGTCGTGGCTGGGTCTTTCAGCAAGACAATGATCCAAAACATACAGCCAAGGCAACAAAGGAGTTGCTCTAAAAGAAGCACAATAAGGTCATGGAGTGGCCTAGCCAGTCTCCAGACCTTAATCCCATAGAAAACTTATGGAGGAAGTTGAAGCTCCGAGTTGGCAAGTGACAGTCTCAAAATCTTAATGATTTAGAGATGATCTGCAAAGAGGAGTGGACCAAAATTCCTCCTGACATGTGCACAATCCTCATCATCAACTGCAAAAAAACGTCTGACTGCTGTGCTTGCCAACAAGGGTTTTGCCAGAAGTATTAAGTGTTGTTTGCCAGAGGGATGAAATACTTATTTCTCACTGCAAAATGCAAAGAAATGTATCTAATTTATACAATGTGATTTTCTTTCTTTATTTATTTTTTTTGGATATTCTATCTCTCAATATTAAAATTAACCTACCCTTAAAATTATAGACTGTTCATGTCTTTGTCAGTGGGCAAACTTACAAAAACAGCAAGGGATCAAATACTTATATCCCCCACTGTATACGCTATGCATACCCCTGGCCATTCAGTCTAGTGATGTGGATGGCCAGTGGGCACGTCCGACTAGAAGGCGTAGCCTCGCTCAATACAAGTGTATGGAGAGCGAGGCCGCGCCCACTGGCCGGGGGTGTGGATAACACATACATACCATTACCAGGTCTCATACCGGCGAATCACCGCAGTGCACAGTGCCTGCACTGGAGGGATTGATAAGTCTGTAGTCACACGGAGTCACTTTTGACCGGACAACCCCTTTAACCTAGGGAAAGAGAGATGCTTAACTAAACAAGAACTGCTTAATCACCATATATGACATTGTGGAATTACATTCTTCAGTCTTTGAATCATGAGTAAATTATTTATATTTTTTATTTTTATGTAGTTTGTATTTTAATGTCCTTTGCCTTTGATATTCTTTGCTTTCAGTCTGTTACATTATGTATTATCAGTGTCATTTTGTTTTGTAAGCTGTTTATGTACTGTTCCTTTCCAGTCTAGACTGTACCTGTTACATTGCATAAACATAAAGTACACGAATCCCAAGTTTAAGAATACTTTCTGCAGATCTTGCCAGAAAAATCTCCAAAGCCAAATAGAGTTAATACAGAGGAAACAGTATCAACATTCAGTGAAACTGGAAAGGTGACCACAGAAACTAAAACAATGTACTATGCTTTAAGAGTAAATGTAAACACAAATTTACAATTTAGACTTCTTTATAAATTGTGCTAAGAGTTGTACAATGAGCAACTTTTATCACTTATTGACAGGACGGTCAATATTGGGGGTCCCATTTTTTAATGGATTAATAGTCACACATACAGTACGTGTAATTGGTGCTATTGCATTGATTGATTGTTTTTGGACTGATGGTGGTAACTGATGTGTTCTCCCAAACTCAATGAATTGAGCAGTAATGTGCATGTATGACCATTGCTCCATTCAGGAGGAGGGTGCATGGGAGCCCCATTATTGTAATTGATGTGAGTTTCCTGTGGATAGGTGATAACTGCTCAGTATTCATCCTCTTTAAAAGGTACCTGACATTTTTTGCAATCCTTTCAATGGGCAGCAAAGAACAGTGTTCCACTATGAATTTGTGCAGCATTTGTGATAAAAGTTTTAGAAAGCGCTGTCCACTGAGATCCGTGTTCTATGGGTGCTGGTTATCCCCACTTTTTTTTTTGTTTTATTGACAATTGTGTACTATATCATTCTGAAGGGCAGGCTCTCTGGCTCAGAGATCATTGTCTAGATTAGATACAATTGTATTCACTTCTCATGAGACTGCTAAACCGCACACTCATTCGTTCACAATAAAGTTGGTTTTCGTAAAAAATGGACAAGGGGAATTAGTATGATGAAAGACACAATATTTGCCCATAAAATCCCTGTGTTACAGCTCTACCACCCTGGTACACCCTTCTGTTGTTAGTTTACTTTGGTTGCTGCTAAGGTAAGCCATCTAAACACGTGACCACTGCTGCCAATTACTGTTAGTGCTGTACAATGATGAGGCCAGTGATTGGCTGCAGCAGTCATGTGTGAAGTCTGCATGTCATCCTTGCAGCCAAGTAAATCCCCCTCCACCCCCAAAAAAAACAGCGGAGAGGCCCAACATGGCAGCATTGGAACTTATTGGCATTTAAAAAAGTTGTCCAGTACTTTATATTACCCCCCCCCCCCCCAGTGTATGCCCCCGGGGAGAGGCAGAGCGCGTGGTGGATGCTGGGTAGGACGTGAGGGGTTAACCCCGCCCACAGCCTGGCATCCACTGTGGAACGCCGGAGACACCCGGCTGCTGCCAGCACTTGTCATGACGTCAGCGGATGACAGCGCCGGCTGCGGGCTGTATCTGCAACTTAAGGTAATTACAAAAATCCTTAGGGGCCCCGGGGGGATACATTGGGGGGGGGGGGTAATATAAAGTACTGGACAACCCCTTTAACAGCTAAGGACTGCGTCTTTTACTACATTATTCACATTTCTCACTCATACAATTTTTTCCGAAAGCACAAAACTCCATTTCGTAGTAATTTGTTAAAATGTACTGAAAACTCCCTTTTGAACTGGTTCCTCACTGTCTGCTACTGGTTCTATCTGCCTGGCAGAGGATTTGGCAGGTTACTCGTGCAGGCAATGAATACAGAATTACTCCCTTCATTCTGACTTAACTTTGCTTGGTGATGATTATTAATATTAAAAACTACACAGATAGTGGACTGTCAAAGTATCTTCTTGACTGCCAGCAGAGTGTATGGCAAAGACTGGTTTCTCTGACTGCAAAAATTGATGTATTGATAGTACCATCTTCCAGCAGTAAGTTTGGTTGTCAGAATTACATCACTAAAGGGGGTAAAGAACGTAGGACCGACTGCAGGATGCTGCAAAGATAACTGAGAACATACAGGTACACAGAGTACTGTATAAGCTATTTATTTTCCATAGCTTGCGCCAAGCTGTTTAAAGAGTGTGTAACAGATTCAGTAGCATTCAAGGCCACGTAAAAATGGTAAAAAACTGGCTGGTTGATTTAAAAAGAACTATCAAAATGAATATATTCTCCTTCCTCTTCACGCCATGCTTCCAGGGTATTTTTTTTTGGACTACTGATACGTGGGCAAGTCAGCACTCAAGATGTGAACAGCAAACTACATTGCTCAGTGCTCTTCCCAGTCGTTTAATACCCTCCCATTTTCCATCTGTTGTTGTCGTACGGCTCTTGACCTGGCTGATGGACATGTCGTCTTTACTGATAACCTGTACATTGAGCTTGAAGGCGGATAGGATAGATAACATGTAAATGTGATATACATGTAAAATCAAAGAAAAGCAGCAATGTCACAAAGGACATATAGGGAGCCACCTTCTTCTGTTTATCCACTTAGATAGCAGTAATGACTGCTGTATCTGCAAAATTTAACAGTTGGTAACCACCTTCTCAGCAACCCATTGGCACTGCTCAAAAGCCTGACTGTAAAGTTTTTAGACAGACACAAATTTGGTTTTCTTAAAGATGGCTGATTCAGTTTTTACTTTGGCAATTTGTATTAGATTAATTTAATTTCCATTTAATGACTGCCCCTGTGCGAGATCTCGGGTGAGGGATGAAAAGTGTAACCTGTCAGTCACTGACAGAAAGCAGTGGCAAGTGGAGAAGTAAGGAAAGAGGCTAGCTGTAAATGCAGTGTCAACCCCTTTTGCACTTGCTTCTCATTTGCATAAAACTTTGCCAGTGAATTTCTCAAAAAATGGAAATAAGAATTTCTAAGAGGTATGGATTTAATCAACATTACTTTGATTTTATATAGATGACATTAGTTTGGGGTGTAACTAACACGTACCGGCGCCTTGGAATCAGCATACAGTTAGCGCTGTTCCCAGGCGTCGGGTGCTGAACGTTGCCCTCATCATTGTTCCCTGCCGGCGCTGCGATCTGCACCAGCAGGGGACCATGATGAGAGTAGTAGTCTGCTCCCGCTATGTCCAATTGTGAAAATAAGAATAAAATAAAAAATCCTTATACTAACCTGTCCTAAGTGTCCCCTGCTGTAATCCATACAACCGCTCATACAGAGGAGCCAGGTAGAATGACGTGCTGCAGCGAGCGGCCCTATGCTCCGCTCAGCGAGTGACAGGACACCGCTCGCTGGAGCGAGTCATTTTCCCTGGCTCCTCGGCGTGAGCGGTCGCATGGATTACATCAGGGGACACTTAGGACAGATGAGTATAGGGATTTTTTTTATTTTAGTCTTCTTTTCAAACCCGATATGAATCTGGTATCGCTGTAATCCCACCGACCCGAAGAATAAAGTCGTCTAAGTTATACCTCGCGAGGAACGGGGTAAAAAGGGTGTGCTAGAGTTAGGGTTGTGTTGGGGTTGGGATTTTTTCAAAAGTAAAAAAAAAATAAAAAATGACGATATGGCGACTAGTGTTGAGCGCAAGTTTGAGTTTGCATCGGGTGCTTGGGAATGCACAGAGTATCGTGGGTGCTTGAGTGACATGCTCGAGTCTCCGCCCCATATTCTTCACGGCCAAAAAAACCTCGCGGGGATTGCCAGCCATGCACGAGCGATCCCCGCATGTTTTTTTGCGTGTCTAACAACCGTGAAACATGCGAGGCGGGGACTCGAGCATGTCACTCGAGCACCCATGATACATGGTGCATACCAGAGTACCCGATGCAAACTCAAGTAGCGAGCACTTGTGCTCAAGACTAATGACAGCTTATTCAATATGATGACCTAATGTTATGAATTTCTGTGTCATACCTCTGGGTTCAAAATGTCCACTTGATAAAATCCTTGAGGGGTGTAGTTTCCAAAATGGTGTCACTTGTGGGGGGTTTCCACTATTTAGGCACATCAGGGGCTCTCCAAACACGACATGGCGTCCGCTCTCAATTCCAGCCAATTTTGCACGCAAAAAGTCATACAGTGCTCTTCCCTTCTGAACCCTGCCATGTGCCCAAACACTGTATTTTCCCCATATATGGGGTATCGGCATACTCTAGAGAAATTGCACAAACGTTTTTGGGGTCCATTTTCTCCTCTTACCCTTGTGAAAATAAAAATTTGGGGCTAAAACATCATTTTTGTGGAAAAAGTTTTTAACTTCTGTGAAGCACCTGGGAGTTCAGGGTGCTCACCACACATCTAGATAAGTTCCCTGAGGGGTCTAGTTTCCAAAATGTTGTCACTTGTGGGGGGTTTCCATTGTTTAGGCACATAAGGGGCTCACCAAACGCAACATGGCGTCCGGTAATTATTCAAGCAAATTTTACATTCATTAGTCAAATGGCGCTCTTTACCTTCCAAGCTCTGCCGTGAGCCCAAACAGTGGTTTTCTCCCACATATGGGGTATCGGCTTATTCAGGAGAAATTGCATAACAAATGGTATGGCGCAATTACTCCGTTTACCTTTATGAAAATGCAAAATTGGGGGCTGAATAACATTTTTGTGGGAAAAATGTGAAAATTTTATTTTTTCGGCTCAATGATATAAACTTCTATGAAGCACCTGGGGGTTCAAGGTGCTCACCACACATCTAGATAAGTTCCCTGAGGGGTCTAGTTTCCAAAATGGTGTCACTTGTGGGGGGTTTCCATTGTTTAGGCACATCAGGGGCTCCCCAAACGCAACATGGTGTCTGCTAATTATTCAAGCAAATTTTACATTCAAAAAGTCAAATGGCACTCTTCCCTTCCGAACCCTACTGTTTGCCCAAACAGTGGTTTGACCCCACATATGGGGTATCAGCGTGCTCAGGAGAAATTGCACAACAAATTTTGGGGCTAATTTTTTCCTGTTACCCTTGCAAAAATAAAAAAATTGGGGTCTAAAGTAAAGTTTTTGCGAAAAAAGTTAAATGTTAATTTTTTTTCTTCCACATTACAAAAATTCCTGTGAAGCAACTGAAGGGTTAATAAACTTCTTGAATGTGGTTTTGCGCACCTTGAGGGGTGCAGTTTTTAGAATGGTGTCACTTTTGGTTATTTTCTGTTATAAAGGCCCTTCAAAGTCACTTCAAATGTAATGTGGTCCCTAAAAAAAAAAAAAATGGTTTTGTAAATTTTGTTGGAAAAAATGAGAAATCGCTGGTCAACTTTTAACCCTTATAGCTCCCTAATAAAAAAAAATGTTGGTTCCAAAATTGTGCTGATGTAAAGTAGACATGTGGGAAATTTTATTTATTAACTACTTTGTCACTTACCTCTCTGATTTAAGGGCATGGAAATTCAATGTTTGAAAATTGCAAAATTTTCAAAATTTTTGCCAAATTTCTGATTTTTTTCACAAATAAATGCAAGTAATATTGAAGAAATTTTACCACTATGATGAAGTATAATATGTCATGAAGTATAATATGTCATGAAAAAAACAATCTCAGAATCAGGGGGATCCATCGAAGCGTTCCAGAGTTATTGCCTCATAAAGTGACAGTGGTCAGAATTGTAAAAATTGGCCCGGTCATTAACGTGCAAACCACCCTCGGGGGGGTAAACTGGTATATGGTTTATATCAGATAAAGTAAATAAGAACGAGAAACAAGATACAGCCAAAAAGTAAAAGGAAAGGGAAGGAAAGATTAACATGTAAAGTGGCAAACAGGATAAAATGGGACAAAGTAAAAACACACATACTCCCACTGTAAAATAGCAAATATAGGAGATTCAAACGTGCTTACCGATATGAAATGACAGACATTAAACCACTTAAGAGAATGCGGCACATCGCCGCCCGTGCCATTTAAATAGCCTGCACCGTGACACAGCGCTCAGTGGGAGTGAGACCCGATGGGTGGCACCACGCTGGTTGGGAGTGGGGCAGGAAGAATGAAGAGATGACATTATGTTCTTGTGGAACCGGTTGTGTGTCAGAATATACTGCACTGAGCGTAAATGGGGAAGAATTGAAGGACAGGGCACGTTCAAAGGGAAAATAATGTAAATCAAAGACAAAAAAAAATGCAGAGAATGGAGAAAAATACCTAGGAAAGAAAAAGGAGAGATACAAAATGTAACATCCCTGGCGTCTTGATGGCATGGCTTACCACCTCCCACCATGCAAGACCGCCATCTTACCTATCAATCCAGGCTGCACACTTTGCTACAGTACCTGCTGTCTCTCTTGTCTGATTGCTTAGGGCGGCGGCGTGGCTACTGCCTGATTCTTATAGTTACTGTGTGCGCACTCCTAATGCCTCCCCAGCCTATTGCTGTGAGTCACTGGATACTTAAACCCCCTCCACCCAGTAGGGGGTGCCTGAGCATCACTTTTCTTCAGTGTGTTCCTTGCAACTGAGTTGCCAGGTACTGTCCTGTCCTGTATCTTGACTGTTCAGCCCCTGGGGACTGTATACCCAGGCCTGTTACCTGTATCTGTGACTTCTAGTCTGTCTCCGCCACCCTGGTGGCTGAGTTCCCAGGCTCGTTCCTGTATCTTGTTCCTGGTTCAGTCCCTGTCTGAACTGTGTCCTAGCTCGTTACCTGTTTGTCTCTTTGTCCGAACCTTCCCTTTTCCTGCAGTGTCTGAACCTGCACCTAACTCCAACTTGTTGTCTCTGAACTTCTGTTTGTGAGTTTTGTGTCCACTCGCTACTTCATTGTATGCACCTTGTGTGTATCTGGTTCTGCTTGTTCACCGCACCTGCGGTTTTGCTCTGCTCTGCTTGTTCACCGCACCTGCGGGTTTTGCTCCTTTCTGCTTGTCTACTGCACCTGCGGGTTTTGCTCTGCTCTGCTTGTCTACCGCACCTTCGGGTTTTGCTCTGCTCTGCTTGTCTACCGCACCTGCGGCTCCGTTCCTGTATCCCAGTCTGTACTGGTCCCTATCCTGCCTATCCTGCCTGCATTCCTACCTGTCAGTGCCCGCCTGTCTGCATGCCAGTTGTGCCTGCCAGTGCTCACCTGTCTGCATGCCAGCCGTGCCTGCCAATACCCACCTGTCTATATGCCAGTCTAACCTGCCTGTTCCTGCATTCCCTGGTGTGGGTCAACAGCTGTGACCGGGGTCTGACCTGGAGTAGCACCTTGTCCCTCTGCTCGGTTCCTCCCTGGTTCAAGGAATCGACTGAGCCGCCGTACGACCTTGGTCAGACCGGGTTGATACTTAGTCACGCCCTTCCAGGCACTCCTCGGTTCATGGTCCAGTGGGATCACTAATCACGCTCACGCCAGTCAGTCCGGGCGTGTGCGTAGCACAAAAGCAGAAACCAAATGGGCTGGTGTAATCAAAATATAATATATACTTAATAGAACCTACCGAATATCATATATACATAAAGTATATCAATCAAATGTATTTATATGCTGGTACTTAAATACATAAGGTATAATAGTACATCACAAAGTAGCAATATAATCTAAAACTATATTATGAATACAGAACACACCGGAGTCCTCAGACCTGAATTTCAAAAGTCCCTTATGGCAGACTGTCTAAGGGAACAGCACCCCAGAAGGGATTGAAATTCTGTCAGACTATAGAACCCCATTACGGGAATAACTCCAATAGTTGTATTAGTATAAGTTTAAAAAGAGGAATAGGAAGGAAAGCTGAGGTCAAAATAGTTATACACTGTATTTCAGAAGAAACAGTCATATTCTCTATTAAGATCTTTTAGGGCCAAAGTTTGTAGTTTTTAAATTCAAAAGTTTTCACGTAATTTTAATTGAGGTATCCGATTGCCTCCACGACGAGAGGGTAAGACCTGTTCCAAAACTTAATAGCGGAGTGAGTTGATGTTATGGTTGTAAATGTTGTTGAATGGGTAATTCACATAGTTTGCTTCTAATAGATTTGTATTTACATATGCGGTCACGTATACATTGGGTAGTCTCTCCCAGGCACAAGAGACCGCAGGGACATCTGATAGCATGTACCATAAAGGAGGAGTCACAAGTAAAGAAACCCTTATGTGAAAGATCTGATGTGTATGTGGATGTACAATGCGGTCTCTCTTCAATACATTGGCGCATTGACTGCAATTAAGGCATGGAAATGTATTTAGTCTAGTAGGTGACAAAAAAGATTGATGTGTACCAGGTTTCAATGAACCAATGTCAGCTTTCACCAGGGCATCCCTAAAGATTTTTGCTACATTTGTAACAAATTAAAGGGGGTGTTTAACTCAGAAATGTGTGGATATGCAAGAGAAAGAACAGACCAGTGTATACTAAAGTAGCATCAATGCTAGGCATAAGTGGATAGTAGGTGTTGACAATTGGTAGACGGGGAAAAAGATTCTGATTTATTTAGACTGGAAGACCTATCAGAAGAATGGTGTACCATGGATAAGGAATATCCACGATTTTGAAACCTGGTAATTATCTCATTAAAGGGAACCTGTCATGTCATTTGTAGAAGTTAAACCGTCCCGAGGTTGTGGTTAGTGATGCAATGTGCATCACTATTATGTTTTTTCCATGATAATCAGTGCTATAGTCATTTGCCTAAAGCACTTTATATAGTTATCACTTACTTTGCGTGTTCAGTCATAGGGGTGTTCTTTACTGCATTTAGCTGGTCGCTGCCCACTCAATGGGAATTGTAATTCCACGCTTGCGCAATTTTCAGCATGTTCAAGGTGTTTGTGACATTGCCTGCCACTGTGCAATGTGTAAGGTATTAATCCGCACTTGCGCGTTGACATGAAAGGTTCCCTTTAAGACGTGTCTGCTTGATGGAGCTATCACTCACAATACGATCTACTCTACAAAACTGAGACCTTGGAAAAGAAAGTATAGTTGCCTTGGGATGATTGCCATTAAATACCATTATGATCAGTAAACTTTTTCTATAAAGGTCAGTAGTCAGGGAACCAGTCCCGTTTTTAATCACTGGGACATCATGAAAATGTAAATATTGACATAAAGTTGATGAATGTGTCAATATAATTTACAAATACAAATCTCTGACTAAAAGATCTATCACTAACGTAGCAAACTTCATGAAAACCAAAATTTCACGCTAGATCAAAACTTTTCCTCATGACTGCATATTACAGCTGGCTCTTGCTGAGTATGGAACAAGCTTAGCTCCTGATTTTGCTCCTTACAACACCTTGCGACTTTCCTGCATTGGGTAAAAATGTTTCTGTTTTTGATGTATATACTACAGTTTATAAGTTGTGACGTGAGTATATGAGCAGTGCTTGCTTGTGTGTTGTTATGTGGCTACAGCTTGTTGCTGAGAATACAATCATACTTGTCATAATTCAAAAATGAAAGACTCTTCCCATTGTGACCTAAGGCAGCAGTGATCTACAGTGACAATTTATTCTGTTGCCTTCTGCAACAGTAATCAATGATCAGTAGAGCAGTCATAAGATTCATGTTGCCCGAACCACAAGCTGCATGAATCAAAGCTTGGCTGCACAATCTGAGTCTGGTATGTTCTCTGAAATGCTGCAGCGTTTTAGAGAAAACAGTTTGAATAGCCGGCCAATGACTATAGAAAGGCCTAACTAGTCCAGCTGGACACAGGAAAGAGAGCTGACAACTGACTGGATCAAGTCGTGTGACTAATAAACTGCATTCCTGGATTCCTAACTACTTCTCATCACTCATCCTCTCGCAGCGCAGATTTAACCCATTTTACTCCCATCCTTGATGAGCTGACTGAAGAGGGCAGAACTAAACTATAGTCCCTGATTGGCTTCTACAGCTATGTTTCCTCCGAAACACTGCAGCATTTCAGAAAAAGACCAATCTGTCTGCAATCGCACTACCAGACTCTGATACTTGCTTTTCAGGCGGCATGAATCTAATGAGAGATTGCCTCTAAATACTGGTCACTTTTGGAATAATATTCAGACAGTATGTTGCTCTATGCTGCTCCTGTATTAAGAAAGTTTTCTCTGCTACAAGAGCTAGAATAATTGTCGTAATACTGTGGATTTTTTGCAGTAGTTTTTGACAATTGCAGCAAAAAATGCAACATGACCTCAACATGTGAACTCAGACTATTATGCAGTGAGTAATGGAACATAGCAGTTTTCTTTCTTTGGCATTCCTACTACTTTAATATGCCTGTGTGTGAAATCATATGCATAGAGAGTTACTGGCCTATTAGAAGTGTAGGGATGTGGGTTTATGGTGCCATACTACTCAGATTGAATGGAGTTGTTTCACATTTCTGTGAATGATCTCAAAGTATGCCCTTTGTCCTGGAAGAATTGCTAAACCATAAAATATGTATTCTAATGTATAGGCTTACTCTGAAGTAAATATAGCTTGTTAGTAGAAGTCTAAAATGGCTCAAAGATTTCAATATTGTGTATCTAATTTTCATGTAATCCTTTCCTTGTCCCTTTACCCGATCTGTAAAGTGAAAGTTAATGCTGTGTGCTGACCTCATTAGATTGGAATCTGAGTTTCACCTGCTGCTTACATCTGTATCCTGCGCTCTTATCTTCCTTGCTTTGTGCCTGGACATTATTACTGAAATTAATTTGGCTGCTTTGCTCATCAGACCCTTTTTGTCAATGGATACAGTGACTTGCGAAAGTATTCCACACACACACTCTCACACTCACTCACACTCACTCACACACACACACACACACACACTTTGGCATTTTACCTATTTTGTTACATTACAACCTGTGTTTTAAAGAGAATCTGTCACCCCACTGGTACCTATCAGACTTCTAATATGGGCATACAGGTTATAGAAATGTGAATCTATACTTACCTGTATGGCCCATATTAGAGGTTTGCTTGCTTTGAAATAACTTTTTATTAAATTTAGTTTTGACAAGCTCCGCTTCCGGGGGGCGAGAAGAAATCCCCGCCTATTAACTTAATTTCCATATTCCCCTCCTCCCCTGCATGTCACAGGGCCCTGTGACGTGCAGTTCCCAGCCGGTTCACGCGCCTGCGCAACTCTCTGACCGCTCCTTCTCTGTGTCTTTTGCCGGCTCCTCCTCCTCCCTACTTCCTCTTACTGTCGGGGTTCCTCAAGGATCAGTCCTAGGCCCCCTTCTTTTCTCCTTATACACCGCTCCTATTGGACAAACAATCAGTAGATTCGGTTTTCAGTACCATCTCTATGCTGATGACACCCAATTATACACCTCTGCTCCGGACATCACCCCTGCATTACTACAAAAGACCAGTGATTGTCTTTCTGCTGTGTCTAACATTATGTCCTCCCTCTACCTAAAACTGAATCTGTCAAAAACTGAACTACTCGTCTTTCCTCCCTCCATTAATCTACCTGTGCCCGATATTGCCATCTCCGTTTGTGGCTCAACCATTACTCCCCAGCTACAAGCCCGCTGTCTTGGGGTCATTTTTGATTCAGATCTTTCTTTCACTCCTCACATCAAATCACTCGCTCGTTCATGTCATCTACACCTCAAAAACATCTCAAGAATCAGGACTTTTCTCACCTTTGACTCGGCAAAAACTCTTACTGTCGCTCTTATTCATTCTCGTCTTGACTATTGCAACGCTCTACTAATCGGTCTCCCTCTTACTAAACTCTCCCCTCTCCAATCCGTCCTGAACGCAGCAGCCAGGATCATATTCCTCGCCAACCGCTACTCAGATGCCTCTTCCCTGTGCCAGTCATTGCATTGATTGCCCATCCAATATAGAGTTCGTTTTAAACTTATCACGCTTACCCACAAAGCGCTCCATGCTTCAGTACCCCCCTACATCTCCTCCCTTGTCTCAGTCTACCACCCTACACGTGCCCTCCGTTCTGCAAATGACTTGAAACTAAAATCCTCCATAATCCGAACTTCCCACTCCCGTCTCCAAGATTTCTCGCGTGCTGCGCCAATTCTCTGGAATGCACTACCCAGGACAGTTCGATTAATTCCCAATACCCACAGTTTCAAGCGAACCCTAAAAACACATTTCTTTAGACTGGCGTATCACCTAAACACACTCTGTCCATCCCAGCTTTCCCCCATATTAAAATCTTCTTCAACTTCGGGTTCAAACCAACCATGCACATAAAAGCCTCTGTCAGGACTGCACACATACTGGCTGGCGACCAGTCCATGTATTATTATTTATCCTATTCAGTATATCAAGGCTGCATTATACAATATATGTACTTTTTACCTTTTGTGTCTCCCCCACTTCCTCATAGACTGTAAGCTCGCGAGCAGGGCCCTCACTCCGTTCGATATGAGATATGCTTATTCTGTATTGTCTGTATAAGTCCCCCCTAAAATTTGTAAAGTGCTGCGGAATATGTTGGCGCTATAAAAATAAACTATTATTATTATTATTATTATAACTTACCTTGTACGGAAGGCACAGTAATCCCAGCCGTCTGTGTAGCCTTGTGAGCAGGAAACTTGTGCGCAGGCGCCGGGAAGGCAGGCAGAGTGACTGATAGATGGATGGTGCGAAAAGCAAGGATATTTCTGAGTAAAACATGTTTCAGTCTGTCAGTGATTTGAGACTGGAATGGAGGTTCACTTTCCAACAAGACAATGACCCAAAGCATACTGCTAAAGAAACACTCGAGTGGTTTAAGAGGAAACGTGTAAATGTTTTGTAGTGGCTTAGTCAAAGCCCAGACCTTAATCCAATTGAGAATCTGTGATCAGACTTGATGATTGCTGTTAACCAGAGGAAACCATTTAACTTGAAGGAGCTGGAGCAGTTTTGACTTGCGGAATGGTCAAAAATCCCAGTGGCAAGATGTGGAAAGTTCATAGAGACTTATCCAAAGCGACTTACAGCTGTAATTGCTTCAAAAGGAGGCTCTACAAAGTACTGACTTTTTGGAGGGTGAATAGTTATGCACACTGTAGTTTTCAGTTACTGTATTTTGTCCTATTTGTTGTTTGCTTCACAATAAAAAGAAAACCAAATGTTCACAGTTGCAGGCATGTTCTTTACATGAACTGATGCAAACCCTCAAAAAAAACTGAAATTCCAGATTGTGAGTTAGCAAAACACAAAAAATGCCTATGGGGCGGGGGTAATTCTTTCACAAACCAAGGGAAAACAAGACAATTGAAACCAACAGCAGTTGGACAGGGGAGAAATGGCAATAGCTCAGCCAACAGGAGAACCGACCACGCAGCAACGCAGGTCACTGGATAGAATCCCCAAACTGAGACATGATAGCCAAAATACAGACAAGTTTTGTGAAGCCATAATATGAAACCCGCAGACTTTCATAGCACTAGTACTGTATGAGTATATGTCTCTGATTTCATGCAGGTTTTAGTTTGTCAGGTTCTGTATAAATCCCACAGAGATGTTTTGTTTGCGGTCTTTTTCAATGGGTTATTCTCGCCTAGAAACATTGATTTCTACATAATATATTCTATTACAGAAGCATCATATGGCGCCACGTGTGGGGTCCTTGTACCTCTATATAGGCTTGCTCTTCCGTGTGCTTGAATATTGAATATTCTGTTGTACATGTTCAGATGATATATAGCTGAAGTGAAATGACAAGACCATTAAAAACAAACAATGTACTAAAGTGTTTTCTTCTTTATTTCAGAAACAAGCCAAAGGGCAGGATTTATTTGACCAGATTGTATACCATTTGGACTTAGTGGAAACTGATTATTTTGGCCTCCAGTACATGGACGCTGCCCAAGTTCCGGTATGTATCTTCCTTATCACTGCACACTTCTTGTACAGAAGTAGATCATGTTGGGAAACCACAGGGAATTGTGATAAAAATACAAATTAGAACAGGAATGTTCAAGAGGCTACACTTCAAAATTAGACTTTAATTAATAATCAGGTTTTTTTGTCGAGTGGCACAAAGTTATGATATGCAATTTTCCACATATTTACAGCACATATTTTTTGGTTGCGTTTTGTTGAAAATGATGGTCATCAGTGTAAGTGAAGTTTTCTTTTCTTCTTTGTTGATACCTAATTTTCGTGTATATCATATATTAATTTATTGTTCTATAAGCTGCATGTTTGTATCCATTGGTAGTAAAGATTGTGATCGTTTGCTATTAGAGATTAGTTTTCATGATATAAATGGATGTGCAGCCATTCAGGGAGATGGTTTTCAGAAGGAAATCTTATGTATGAGCTGAAATAACCATATAATAATACTACTACTACTACTACTACTACCACCACTACCACTACCACAACAAATAATAATATTAAAAAAGACATGGTCTGTAGTCCTGTAACGGTCAATGGAGAATTTTAGATTATAAAAAATACATTCAATCAAAAGAAAAGTCCAAACTTTTTTTTTATGATTTTTTTGGACAATCTTGGGAGATCATTGTCCAGATTGCTCCATCCGCACTCATCTGCAACATTTATTCCTCATGCTGAAGAGACAAGATGGTGGAAATGCTCATAACCCAAAATAAATAGTGGATCTTTTTCGCTCCTACTATGAGAAATTATAAAATATTAAGAGCCAATTCGTAGATATGCCCCCTCTAATCTTATTAGATAAATTCAAAGAGTACATTCAAGAAACCTCCCTACCTGTGTTAAATAATTCAGTCTTGGAGGCCTAGAGGAAGAGATCTCTATAGAAGAGATTGATTCCATAATCCGGTCTACTCCGTCAGGTAAATGTCCCGGACCAGATGGCTTTACGCCGGCATTCTACTTCCTAAGCCAGGTAAGGACCCTTTGATTATAGCTAATTTTAGACCAATCTTTCTATTAAATGTAGATTCTGGCTGCTAGGTTAGCTCCCTTAGAGTCCACTGGAGGTTTATGGAGGAGGCTCTCAGACAGATAGGTCTGGGCCATCATTTCTTACAGAAAATTGTGGCCTTCGGCAGTGGTCCAACAGCAAGAGTTAGGGTAAATGGTTTGTTGTTTTTGCCATTTACAATCAATAATGGAGCTAGGCAGGGCTGCCCCCTTTCTCCATTACTCTATGTAATAGTAATGGAACCTTTAGCTAACGCAATTTAGAAATAATGGCGATATTCATGGATGTACAATAGGATCTAATTCATACAAAACATCCTCTCTATGCAAATGATTTACTTCTCTATATATCACAACCACAGATCTCTTTTCAGTAGTTCTGAAAGAATTTGATAGGTTCGGACATATAGTAAGTTAAAGCTGTCCTGGTTTGGAAGAATTAATGCCGTCAAAATGGACATTCTACCACGCTTCTTATACATTTTTCAAATAGTTTAAATTTCTCCTTCCCATACCTTTTTTCATAAGTTACGAGCGAATCCCCGATTAGATTCATATGGGGTAAATTAAAGACTCATATTAGCACTCAGATTCTCTCCCAACCTAAATCTTTAGGCGACGCCGATCTCCCTAATTTTAAAATGTAAAAAGTTACCTCCTTGGCGAGGATCCTAGACTCACATTTTCATTTTGGCAATAAACAATGGGTAGGCATAGAGCCAGAGGACTCAGATATACCCTTGAGACATTTACCGTGGTGTTCAGGAGACTTGACTGCCCTGGTCAGGTGTAAACGCACTTAGAACGTGGTTTGCCTTGAGGAGAAAGATGTTTCCTGATTGATTAATTAGTCCACTTACATCACTTTTCTTCAATCCATCCTTTCTACCTGGATACATGAGCAGATCTTTTCTCGGTCGGGGGGCAGTGGAGGATACTCGATTATTTCAGATACTAGAGAACGGTAAGTTGCCCTCTTCTGGTTATTTGCAGGATTTGTCTACAAACGAGAAACTCAAGTGGTTTAAATATTTGCAATTGCAATTTTTTTTAGTAGCGCACAAATTTGATAAATTTTCGATTTCAAATTTCACCTTCTATGAAAAATTGTATCTACAGGAAGTTTGGACCTGAACACACTATATCAGAGAAGGAAAATTTAAATTTCAACAGGCGTGGGAAACGGATCTGGGGGCGGAAGTGTCTCTTGTAGATTGGGAAAGAAGTTTTCTTTTTACTCATAAACTCTCTAGTGTTAGCATCGCTCAGGAGAAGAACTATAAGATTCTCGCGAGGTGGTATCATTACCCCTCTAAACTACATGCAATATACCCTGCTACCTCAGAAATCTGTTGGAGATGCAAGTGTGAAATAGGCTTTTTGATTCATATTTGGTGGGAGTGTTCCAAGATTAAACCACTCTGGGAAAAAGTGTATAACTACCAACAGATTACAGGAAATAGAGTAGAGAGATCCCCTCAAATAGCTCTTCTATCAATATTACCTTCTTCAATAGGAACTCAAAAAAATATATTCTTAGGTTCTGTCTAACTGCTCCAAGGATGGTGATTCTGCGCTTTTGGAATCTGACTGATCACCCCCCCCCCCCCAATATAATTGACAGGTATAAAGAAATGGTTAAAATGTTAAAATATGTAGAATGGAGGAACTATCAGCAGACTGCAATGGCATAAATGACAAATTCAGAAAAATTTGGAGTGGATGGATTTTATTTCAAGGTTCACCTGACTTCCAAAGTTTTTATTCTGTTAATCTATATAGGGACATAGAACAATGTGTAACGATATACATAAGGTTTTAGAGACCTCCTTTCCCATAACCCCTCCCTACTACCCCTTTTTTCTTTCCCTTCTATTTCTTATTTTGGTCTTTCTTTCTTCTCTCTTCTTTTTGCTCCTCTTAAGTTTTAGAAGCATTCGACTGAAGCCCTCACTACTTAGAGTTCATTCTATTTATTAGAAGGCCTCATGGTTATTTCATATATTTCATTGAAGCTGTTGATTATATATTAATATATATGCGTTTAATGTCAAAACAAGATGCAATGTTTGTTTGTAAAATGCTTTAATAAAATCAGATTGAACATTAAAAAGAAAAATTGGCAAAATATCAGATAGGCATTGTAGGATTTAATAGTCAGTAAAGTATAAATAAAATGACTTTTATAATAAAATTCATTACAGCATCAAACCAGTTACCAGTTAAAACTTATATATGTGCATTCCCTATTTCAGCTTTAGAAATGGATGTAACCTACTAATAAGTTATCAAATAAAGGTAACCGGATTGGAAGTGTTTTTGTGCTCTCTGGAATTATGACACAAGTTATAGACAAAATTGCAGGTTTAATGTCGACGTGTTTCAGAGTTCACTGACTCCTTCCTCAGGACCCCCATACAAAAATAGTGAGGTGCTATACACATACAGTACAGACCAAAAGTTTGGACACACCTCATTTAAAGATTTTTTTGTATTTTCATGACTATGAAAATTGTACATTCACACTGAAGGCATCAAAACTATGAATTAACACATGTGGAATTATATACTTAACAAAAAAGTGTGAAACAACTGAAAATATGTCTTATATTCTAGGTTCTTCAAAGTAGCCACCTTTTGCTTTGATGACTGCTTTGCACACTCTTGGTATTCTCTTGATGAGCTTCAAGAGGTAGTCACCGGAAATGGTTTTCACTTCACAGGTGTGCCCTGTCAGGTTTAATAAGTGGGATTTATTGCCTTATAAATGGGGTTGGGACCATCAGTTGTGTTGTGCAGAAGTCAGGTGGATACACAGCTCATAGTCCTGCTGAATAGACTGTTTGAATTTGTATTATGGCAATAAAAAAGCAGCTAAGTAAAGAAAAACGAGTGGCCATCATTACTTTAAGAAATGTAGGTCAGTCATTCCGAAAAATTGGGAAAACTTTGAAAGTGTCCCCAAGTGCACTTGCAAAAACCATCAAGCGCTACAAAGAAACTGGCTCACATGAGGACCGCCCCAGGAAAGGAAGACCAAGAGTCACCTCTGCTTCTGAGGATAAGTTTATCAGAGTCACCAGCCTCAGAAATCGCAGGTTAACAGCAGCTCAGATTAGAGACCAGGTCAATGCCACACAGAGTTCTAGCAGCAGACACATCTCTACAACAACTGTTAAGAGGAGACTTTGTGCAGCAGGCCTTCATGGTAAAATAGCTGCTAGGAAACAACTGCTAAGGACAGGCAACAAGCAGAAGAGACTTGTTTGGGCTAAATAACACAAGGAATGGACATTAGACCAGTGGAAATCTGTGCTTTAGTCTGATGAGTCCAAATTTGAGATCTTTGGTTCCAACCACTGTGTCTTTGTGCGACACAGAAAAGGTGAACGGATGGACTCTACATGCCTGGTTCCCACAGTGAAGCATGGAGGAGGAGGTGTGATGGTGTGGGGATGCTTTGCTGGTGACACTGTTGGGGATTTATTCAAAATTGAAGGCATATTGATTCAGCATGGCTACCACAGCATCTTGCAGCGGCATGCTATTCCATCCGGTTTGCGTTTAGTTGAACCATCATTTATTTTTCAACAGGACGATGACCCCAAACACACCTCCAGGTTGTGTAAGGGCTATTTGACCAAGAAGGAGAGTGATGGGGTGCTATGCCAAATGACCTGGCCTCCACAGTCACCAGACCTGAACCCAATCGAGATGGTTTTGGGTGAGCTGGACCGCAGAGTATAGGCAAAAGGGCCAACAAGTGCTAAGCATCTCTGGGAACTCCTTCAAGATTGTTGGAAGACCATTTCCGGTGACTACCTCTTGAAGCTCATCAAGAGAATGCCAAGAGTGTGCAAAGCAGTCATCAAAGCAAAAGGTGGCTACTTTGAAGAACCTAGAATATAAGACATATTTTCAGTTGTTTCACACTTTTTTGTTAAGTAAATAATTCCACATGTGTTAATTCATAGTTTTGATGCCTTCAGTGTGAATGTACAATTTTCATAGTCATGAAAATACAGAAATTTCTTTAAATGAGAAGGTGTGTCCAAATTTTTGGTCTGTACTGTATATGGTATATATATATACAGAATGCAAAAAAGGGCACAAAGTGCAGAGGGAAGAGTATATATGTTACTGTAAAAGTCAGAAGGCCGGTAAAACCTAGGATTTACCGGTCAATCTGGACATATACCGAGGCCGTCGGTAAAAGCTCAAAATGAAAAGTAAAATTGGACTTTTACCGGTGAAGTCTTGGTAAATCTTTAACATTTCTCAACAGCGTTGGTAAAAGTCAGTTGTATTCCATATAAACGAACGATTTTGGACTTTTACCTGGGCGAATTGGTAAATCTTTACATTTACCAGCATGTATTGGTAAAAGTAACTGCCAGCATGTGTTGGTAAAAGTAACTTTGAGTCACAGAATTTTGACTCTTACCAGCAGATGATGGTTGTAAAAGTTAACTAAATGCAATTTCCGACTCTGATGAAGGCCTTAATCGTTAGAAATATTTTTATTCTTCAAAATGCAAATGCAAATGAACAAATACAAATAGGAAAATGCAAATAGAAAACATTTATGTAGGAAAATACTTCTCAAAAATGACAAATTACCGCAAATATGAGAATAACGCAACTTCAAAACTATGTAATTCTGAATTCAAATAGGAAACATTTATGTAGGAAAATACTTCTCAAAAATGTCAGATTAACGCAAATACAAGAATAACTCCACTTCAAAACTATGTAATTCTGTAATTGTGACTAGGGATAAGCGGATAGATCCATCCAGACCCGTTATGCGAGCGGATAACGGGCTGTACGGATAATCCCGATATCTGTCGGATATATCCGTGCCTTCCGATAATGTATGTTTCATGCATCATCGGAAGGCATGGATGGTGCGAGTGTGCAGGGCAGACAGGTATAAAGCTAAATTGCTACTTTCCGGAGGTTTCCCAGGTCTCGTCGTCCGCGTTCTCCTTCCGGGTCACATGACTGCACACGTCACCACGCAAGTGACGCATGCGTAAGTCATGTGACACAACTCGTGTCAGATGACTTATGCACCTGTCACTTTCGTGATGTATGCAGTCATGTGACCCGGAAGAAGGAGGATGCGGCCGGCCGACGAGACCTGGGAAGCCTCTGGTAGCCTCCGGTAAATAGTGATCTTTAAGTGGCGGAGAAGGGGGGGTCCGGCCAGAGGGCGGGATGACCCTAGTGGGCGGGGAGTTCCTACTGCAGTGACGCAGCGAGGACCTCCTCGCTCAGGTATGCCCCGGCCGAGTCCCCACCATCACTGGTGATGGCAGGGATGCCTCCCAGCGTGCAGGGAGTCTCCCCCGCATCACTGATGACGCAGGAGGGATGTCCCTGCACATGGATAGTTGTCCCATAGACTTATATGGGACACGGATAGGATCCGGATCCACTCGGATCTAGGTCTTATCCGTACGGATAGACGGATATCCAGCTATCCACTCAACTCTAATTGTGATCCGTTAAATTGCACTTAATTTTTAATCTCAATGAAAAAGACATACAACAAGCACAAAAGAGGACCTATTTGTTGCAACACGGTTGGGAATTGTGACACTTTGAATGGCACTTCATTTTTGCCAGCCTACAAACACATTTCTTGTTTAGGCACTTCTTTAAACAGTTACATTTCTTCAATCCCTGACCTCCCACCAACGATTGTTGGGAAACCGCCGCGCGAAGGCTGATCTGAACTTTTTTCACATCCTGCAATCCTATGAAATTTTCCTGACAGATGGTGAACTGATTGCGATAATATAATGCATTTAGGATCCCAGCGGTAGTCCCCACTTGGTAGAAGTCATCTTCTTTTTTTATAATAATCGCAATGATCGACTTTAGGGTCCATTTTTGAACGGTCATCGTCTGGAATTCTGATTCTGATGTTCTGTCCAATGTTAGGTTCGGGTAATTTTTGACTGGAACATTTCAACATTTTCTTGGCCTGTGTTTCAAGTCATTCTCTTGCAGCTTTTCGAACTCTTCTGACTGCACCAATTCTTCTATTGATTGTATGCGAAATCAAAACGTCAGGTTGCTGATCATCATGAAGTTCTCCATCTTTCTTAGAAGTCTTTGACTCGACACTTTTTTCTTTTAGGTCTTCATTATTCTTGGATGGCAAAATTGGTGGAGTTTCATATGCTGTTAAGGAGTGCGGACAGTTGGATAAGTCCAAAGCTTCTCCTTCCGTTGTGAACAGCTGATGACAGTTGGATTCATCCGAAGCTTCTGCTGCTGTCGGTGCTGACGTGTGATGAAAGTTAGATTCATCTGACCCTTCGGCTTCTGTTGGTGATGTCGGATCACTAGGTTCCTCTTGCAAACCAACAAACATTTTTTCAAGATCGTCTTCTGAAGAGAGATTTCTGATCCCATCACTAGGAATTTTGGAGGTAGCTAGACCCATCTGCATTGGTACTCCGAACATAGCTTCATAGGGCGAGCATTTTATTCCCTCATGGTATGCTCTATTTTTCATTGCTTGTACAAAGCGAAGGCCTTCAGACCACTTGGGTGTCTTATTTGTTTCCATCCACGTTGACAACATGTTTTCAATGTCTTGATTTGCTCTTTCCACGGAGCCTTGGGACTGGCTGTGTCTTCGTTTACCATGCACTATTTTCATATCAGGCCACATCGCGCACAAACTCTGTATGACCTTGTTACAAAATTCCCTCCCATTATCAGAATGCAGAATACACGGGGCACCAAAAGTGGAAAAAATGTCAAGGAGGTGGTACGCAACCTCTTCTGCTCTTTTAGTGCATAAAGTACGTAGAAGAACAAATTTAGTGACGTGGTCTTGATAGACGAATATGAACTTGAAATCATTATCACAATTGGATTGCATGTCAATGAGATCGACTTGAGCACGAGAATTCATTTCACTGTGTAGGATGGGTTTCACAACAAGGCCTTTTTTGGTAATCTTCTGTTTTTTCTGGCATGGCTGGCAGAGTCGCAGATAAATAACTATTGACTCCGTTGTGATATTTTTGAACTTACGGTTCACCTCCTTTAGGATCCTGGTCCGCCCTCCGTGGCCGGTACTGATGTGCGCATTATGAATGACACTAAAGAGTTCTGCACACCGAACGTAATGCAACACGTTGTCTTTTTCACACGAGATTGGTACAATTAACTTTTCATCACTTCCGACGGTCATGATGTCGTACCTCTTCAAACGCCTGTAGTGAATACTCTGTTTAGGTACCGCCACCTTAGCCTCCTTCACTTCTTTCAATATATTCTCGTATTTATCGTCCGTGAGATAAAAATTATTATCTCGCTTTTCCTCCACCACTTCATTCAAGAGCTCCGAAAAACGATCTTTCATTTCCTCACTCATGATCTGACAATCAGCTAGTGCCTGTGCAGCTTTGACAGGCAGTCGGCTATGCAGCTTTGAGCAGTATGCGCAGCTTGCAAAACACTCAGGCAGTCGTCCACAAACAGGAAGTACGCCCATTTACCCACACTGCTTGGCAAGAATCCCATGTTCTTTTGTATTAGGGTTACTCAGCATTGTGTGAAAGACTGTACAACAGCGCCATCTACTGGTCTAACACTGCCATTGATGAGTTAGTGATTTTCTTCAGGCAGTGATTGGGCAGCAATCTAAGAAGAGAACCCCAGGAAACTAGGACTTGAGGCAGGAGCTATTTTAGGGAGAGTGAGAGGACTGGTGCTGTGCTGACTAGACTGAGCCCAGACAGGGCTGTTGCGCTGTTTCCTTCCAGCCTTTTCTCGGAATGCGCTGTCTTCCGATTCCCCTGATCAGAGACTACGGTGCTCGGGTGGAACAGACCGTTCATGGCACCCAGCAACTCCGGTTCAGAGCTTATCTGCATATCTTCTGGTTCTACCACATTGGCGCAGCAACGGTAAATCGTGTGAGCGGTGTTAGCATCCACCTTGCAAGGGGCCCTTGGAAAGACTTTGGACTCTGCGCTCTACAGGAAGCTAAGTACAGGACAATTTATACGCTACTACACCGGCAGTGTGTGTACTTCTTGTAACTTTTTGTGAGAGGGTGCTGCGGAACACTGATACCCTAAGATTCAAAGGAATTTCTCTTTTGCATATTTTAGTGTGGTATTAGTGGTTGTATGTTAGCGGGAAGTGGGCACTTTTTGTATGATCGGAACAATAATCATAGGATAGTCAGGATTGACATCTGTATATATAGAACGTACATACGTTAAGGATAGTCAGGATTGACATCTGTATATATAGAACGTACATACGTTACAGGGTAGCAGATACCTTACAGGGTAGCAGATTTTGTTCATTGTTATTACCATATTTTCCCCATTTACTCTTATTACATTTCTAAAAACTTTGAACACTGTGTCCTCCATTTCCTCGCCGTATCTGCCTAATCAGACACCTTTCCCACGGTGTTCTCCATTTCCTCGCCGTATCTGCCTAATCAGACACCTTTCCCGCGGTGGCTTACACTTTTTATTACACCCTTCTCAGCTACATTTACCAAGAAGCCGTGGTAAATGTGCACATTTACCAACTGCGCTTACACCCTTCTCAGCTACATTTTAATGTGCACATCTACCAACTGCGCTTACACCCTTCTCAGCTACATTTACCAAGAAGCCGTGGTAAATGTGCACATTTACCAACTGCGCTTACACCCTTCTCAGCTACATTTTAATGTGCACATCTACCAACTGCGCTTACACCCTTCTCAGCTACATTTACCAAGAAGCCGTGGTAAATGTGCACATTTACCAACTGCGCTTACACCCTTCTCAGCTACATTTTAATGTGCACATCTACCAACTGCGCTTACACCCTTCTCAGCTACATTTTAATGTGCACATCTACCAACTGCGCTTACACCCTTCTCAGCTACATTTTAATGTGCACATCTACCAACTGCGCTTACACCCTTCTCAGCTACATTTACCAAGAAGCCGTGGTAAATGTGCACATTTACCGACTGCGCTTGGTTAAAGTCAGATGTTCCATCTTCACACCTGATATTTCTGACTTTTACCACGCTCGACGGTAAATGTTAACATTTACCAAGACTTCACAGGTAAAAGTCCAATTTTACTTTTCATTTTGAGCTTTTACCGACGGCCTCGGTAAATGTCCAGATTGACCGGTAAATCCTAGGTTTTACCGGCCTTCTGACTTTTACAATAACATATACAATCAAATTTCAAAAGACCGCTAATGAATTTCTACGATTACATCATGATTGCATATATTTTTTGGAACAACTGGGTGACATACATATATTTGACAATAAGGTATAAGTAATATGACAATAATAAAGTGGATAATTCAAAAAGTTGTTTGCTTAATGTGATGCGCTAAGAGGAATACGAACTTGATGATAAACAATTTTTTGAATTAACCACTTTATTATTTTCATTTTATTGATTCCTTAATGGCAAATATTTGTATGTCACCCTGTTGTAGGGCCTGTGACTAGTAGGGGAGGGGGGATATGATAATTAAGCAGAGAGATGGGGATTTAGGCGGGGACTGCTTGGTGCCGGACGCCAAGCCTGTGGAAATTAAAGTGCTTTTCTCTGCAATCAGACCTCTGCTATAGGCCATACAGGTAAGTATAGATTTACTTCTATATAGATCACCTGTATGGCCATAGTAGCGGTCTGATATCGCCCAGGGGGTGACAGATTCCCTTTAAGATAAAAGTCAAACCAGAATCTCAATTTGTGGCTAACACAAACACTGTCCTTGGAATTGCAGGAATCCATTTATAGGCCCAGTTGTCTTTTAATGATGGATAATGTTCAGACCATATTATTTTAATGAAGTTGAGTTATTGGTCTTCATTTTATTTGGTTATCATTTTGTATGCCAAATATCCAGCTGGGCCATGTTCATTTGTATTTCTATCTGCTAATTAATTTTCATTGTTAGAACAGAGTAAACTTGTCCAGTACATGCCAACCAAGAACACACCTATGGCATACATTTGTCCATGGAAAAAAGCTGTGCATACAACCCAGCATCCTTTAGTACAAACTAATATTTCTAAATTATGAGGCAAACATAGCGTGTACATGACATTAGTATCTATATGTACATACATTTTAACAATTTATTGGCAAATCTAGAAGGCTTGTCTACCCCTAAAACTTTTTTCATCATCCCTCCAGCACAGTGTATACATAGAAAAACACATCATACTCTCCTTACTGATACAACTACCTCTCCTCTTTCATTGTTGCCTGGGTCTTTCACCAGTCTGTGTATCTGGTTCTTTCAGTATGGACTTGTGACCACTGCAGCCAATCACTGCCATAGCGAGTGATTGGCTGCAGTGGTCACATGCCCATCCTGTCGTAAGAGCACACCAGCAGAGAACATGCACAGCGTGCGTTACAAGAGGAGCTGCAGAGACCTTTTCAAGGGTGGACAACCGTTTGTGAAAAAATAAAAACGCAAGTATCCTTATATAAAGCATTGGTGTGTAATATAAATTGGAGTTATCTATAGCTAGTCTATATTCAAATATTGTTCTCATGAAAAATAAAACCTAGAATCTGGTTTGTATGCTGAGTGTAACTACTCCACTTTTTCTATACAGAATTCTTAATAAAGATGGATGGAATTTAAGGGGATAGTGTTATAGACTCACGGCTGTGTTTTTTGCAAGGGATAAAGGGGATGAATTATTGTCACACTGTCACAGAATACTGGAGGTAGGGGGCCTAAGCTGACCCTAAGCTGGGACCCTGACTAACCCCTCAACCTGGAGGTACTGTTAAAGGTACAGAGGTCCAGGCCACCAGCGTAACCCCTACCTCCTGAGGATCCCTGCACCTAAGTAATCTAGTCCTGAGAAGGACCCCGATCACAACAATAGGGAACCAGAAATAATATGCCCACACACAGTATTTAGACGAACGAGACAGTACAAGGGAAAAACCAAAACCACCTTGCATACAACTTCTACACAACTACAACAGAGGGAACACCAACGGGAAAGGAGATAAATGATAAAGCGAGGAAAGGGAAAAAACACTTCCAAATACACTTATCTCAGCAACTCCAAACACCACGATCCGCTCTGTAAGTCTGAATGAAAAGCTTTCACCGACACCTCCCAAACAGACCTGCAGGAATATAAAGGAGTCTCACTAAAGAAGCATTGATTGCAGCTGGGCGAGGCTGGACCTCAGCTAGCCCAGAGAGAGAGAGAATTAACTCCTACACTGCCGAGAAAACACAAAGCACCAACAAGTCAGCTGCGAGAAGTCAGGCTGTGTACTCGTGACGATCTTCGTGGCAACACACCCGTGACAGTACCCCCCCTTCTACGAGGGGCCTCCGGACCCTCAGGGCCAGGTTTATCCGGGTGAGTCGAGTGGAAGGCCCGAACTAATCGGTCTGCGTTAATATCCGATGCAGGAACCCACATCCTCTCCTCAGGACCATACCCCTTCCAATGAACCAAGTACTGAAGGGACCGGCGATTAAAGCGTGAATCAATGACCCTCGATACCTGGAACTCCAAGTTACCATTGACAACCACAGGAGGGGGAGGTAAAGGTGACGGTACCACCGGCGCCACATACCTCTTAAGCAATGATCTGTGAAACACGTTGTGAATTTTAAACGTAGGGGGGAGGTCAAGACGGAATGCCACCGGATTAATAACAGAACTGATTCTGTACGGCCCGATGAACCTGGGACCCAGTTTCCAGGAGGGAACCTTAAGTTTAATATTCCTGGTAGACAACCATACCTGATCGTTCACACTTAGGTCCGGACCAGACACTCTCCTCCTATCAGCCATACGTTTGTATCGGTTCCCCATAGTATTCAGATTCTTCAGCACCCCTCTCCATACTGAAGCGAGAGATGAGGAAAATCGTTCCTCCTCCGGAACCCCCGAAGAGCCCCCCCTACTGAAAGTACAAAACTGGGGGTGAAAACCATATGCCCCAAAAAACGGGGACTTACCAGTGGACTCGCTCCGCCTATTATTGAGAGCAAACTCTGCCAGAGGTAGGAAAGAAGCCCAGTCCTCCTGGTTCTCTGACACAAAACACCGAAGATATGTCTCCAAGCTCTGGTTCATACGTTCCGTCTGACCATTGGTCTGAGGATGAAAAGCCGACGAGAATGACAAATGCATCCCCCGCCGAGCACAAAACGCCTTCCAGAACTTGGACACAAACTGAGACCCCCGATCAGACACCACCTCGGAGGGTACCCCGTGAAGCCTCACAATCTCCCCAATGAACACCTGCGCAAGAGTTTTAGCATTAAGGAGAGCCGGAAGAGCGATAAAATGTGCCATCTTGCTGAACCTGTCCACTACAACGAGTATGACCGTTTTACCCGAAGACGGAGGGAGGTCCGTAATAAAGTCCATAGACAGATGAGTCCAAGGACGCTCCGGGATCTTCAAAGGTAAGAGGGCCCCAGACGGACGGGTATGTGAGGTCTTAGAGCGCGCACAAACCCCACAGGACGCGACAAAAGTTACCACCTCTTTATGTAAGTTAGGCCACCAAAACCGACGCGAGAGGAGATCCACAGTTGCTTTACTCCCCGGGTGTCCTGCAAAAACTGAGTTATGGTGTGCCTCGATCACCTTTTGTCGCAACTGATCTGGAACGAACAGTCTCCCCGAAGGTCCAACAGGGGCGTCCCCCTGAGCCTCCAATATCTCCTCCTCCAGCTCAGAGCATACTGCCGAAACCACCACCCCCTCCTGAAGAATAGGAATCGGGTCGTCCGTATTCCCGGCCCCAGGGAAACTGCGAGATAAGGCATCCGCCTTTACATTTTTAGACCCAGGACGATATGTAACGACGAAATTAAACCTGGTAAAAAACAATGACCACCTAGCTTGTCTGGGATTCAGACGTTTAGCGGACTCCAGATATAGCAGGTTCTTGTGATCGGTGATGACGGTGACCGGATGAACTGCCCCCTCCAAAAAATGGCGCCACTCCTCAAAAGCTAACTTAATGGCCAAGAGTTCCCTATTGCCGACATCGTAATTCCTCTCAGCGGACGACAACTTTTTAGAGAAAAAGGCGCACGGATGCCACTTACCAGGGGACGAACCCTGTGACAATACTGCTCCCACCCCTACCTCGGAAGCGTCTACCTCTACAAAGAATGGCTGAGACGCATCAGGTTGAATGAGTATGGGTGCCGAGGCAAAACATTTTTTCAAGGAGGAGAATGCTTGACAAGCCTTGTCAGACCACCTAGAAAAATCCGTCCCCTTTTTAGTCATGTCTGTGAGAGGCTTAACCATGGACGAGAAATTACGAATGAACTTCCGGTAATAGTTAGCAAACCCCAGGAAACGTTGTAGTGCCTTAAGATTCTCCGGCCGATCCCACTCAAGAACTGCCCGCACTTTCCCAGGGTCCATACGAAAACCGGACGCTGAAACCAGGAAGCCTAAAAACTGGAGTTCCTGTACGGCGAACACACACTTTTCCCACTTGGCATACAGTTTATTATCCCGCAAGATCTGTAACACCTGTCTAACGTGCTCCTGATGAGACACCAGATCCGGCGAGTAAATTAAGATATCATCCAGATATATGACAACAAACTGTCCCACCAGGTGGCGAAAAATATCATTAACAAAGTGTTGAAACACCGCCGGGGCATTAGTCAGACCGAATGGCATGACAAGGTTCTCATAATGCCCCTCCGGAGTGTTAAAAGCCGTCTTCCACTCATCCCCCTCCTTCATCCTAATCAGATTGTACGCCCCCCTGAGATCCAACTTAGAGAACCATTTGGCGCCCACGATCTGATTAAAGAGATCGGGAATAAGTGGGAGCGGATACGGATCTCGGACCGTAATCCGATTAAGTTCACGGAAATCCAGGCAAGGGCGTAGGCCTCCATCTTTCTTCTTAACAAAGAAGAACCCCGCGGCCACCGGTGAAGATGAAGGTCTAATATGCCCCTTAGCCAGACTTTCAGAAATATAATCCTTCATGGCCTGCCTCTCAGGACCAGAAAGGTTATACAACCTAGCTTTAGGTAACTTGGCCTCAGGGAGCAGTTTTACAGAACAGTCATACTCGCGATGAGGAGGTAGTTCCTGACACCCATTCTCCGAGAATACATCCTCAAAGTCCGCCAGAAATGGAGGTAAGACCCAAGGAGTAACCGCACCGATGACCGTGTTCATGCAGTTTTTATTACAGAATTTACTCCATTGGCTTATCTCTCTGGTTTGCCAATTAATAACCGGGTTATGCTTAGCTAACCAAGGAAGGCCCAACACTATAGGAGTGGGAAGACCCTCCAACACGTAGCAAGACAACAGTTCTTTATGTATTGCCCCCACTTGAAGTTTTACACCATGCACAGCTTGCAAAAAACTTCCCTGACCGAGAGGCCTGGCATCGATCGAGAATATGGGGATGGGTTTAGCCAACTCACTCAATCGCATACCTTGAACCCAGGCAAACCGAGCATCAACCAGATTAGCCCCGGCCCCACTATCCAGAAGAACAGATATCCTCTCAGTTCTCGTACCCACCACCACCTCCGCCGGTACGAGAAACTGAGACGAACCTAGGGACGAAATACCTACTCCCAGATTGCCGTCCACCACACAACCTGGGATCAACAGTTTTTTCGACGACTCTTTACTCTGCAAGGGACGGGATGGACACCCCCCAATAAAATGTCCCTTTTTCCCGCAGAGGAAACACCTTCCTGTCTTATGGCACACCACCGGTCCCCTTCCCCGAAATGATGTCCCTCCTAATTGCATAGGCTCCTCCGGACTGACCAGGGGAACCACCATATGAGGGGACCTTGTAGGAGGTGGAGACATTACAGGGGGTAGAGTTATCCCGCACCTCTCCCGAAGCCGTCTGTCAACACGAATAGCAAGGGCCATAGCGGCTTCCAGTGACGCGGGAGAGTCATACTGTGCCAACACATCCTGTAATTTGTCGGATAAACCATGACAAAACTGGCTCCTAAGAGCCGGGTCATTCCACTGGGTGTCCGTGGCCCACCTACGGAACTCCGAACAGAATTCCTCCGCCGGACGATCTCCCTGCTGAATCCTACGTAACTTAGACTCAGCAAGGGAGATCCGATCTGGGTCATCATATACGAGTCCCAGAGCAGCGAAAAACCTATCCACTGACTGGAGAACCGGGGAGCTTGGGGGAAGAGAGAACGCCCAAGATTGAGGGTCCCCTTGTAGGAGCGAGATGACAATTCCCACCCTTTGTTCTTCACTGCCCGATGACCGAGGCCGCAGCCGAAAGTACAATTTGCATGCCTCCCGGAAAACAAAAAACTTGTCCCGCCCCCCAGTGAACTTGTCAGGGAGAGCTACTTTAGGTTCTGGTCCGGCTTGCTCCAGAGGATGCAAAACCTTGGACTTAACGTCCGCCAGCCCCATGGACAAACTCTGCAACTGCCGAGCTAGACCGGCTACTGGATCCATGGTAGCTGGAGAAAACTAAGTGGGTCGGTGAAAATGTCACACTGTCACAGAATACTGGAGGTAGGGGGCCTAAGCTGACCCTAAGCTGGGACCCTGACTAACCCCTCAACCTGGAGGTACTGTTAAAGGTACAGAGGTCCAGGCCACCAGCGTAACCCCTACCTCCTGAGGATCCCTGCACCTAAGTAATCTAGTCCTGAGAAGGACCCCGATCACAACAATAGGGAACCAGAAATAATATGCCCACACACAGTATTTAGACGAACGAGACAGTACAAGGGAAAAACCAAAACCACCTTGCATACAACTTCTACACAACTACAACAGAGGGAACACCAACGGGAAAGGAGATAAATGATAAAGCGAGGAAAGGGAAAAAACACTTCCAAATACACTTATCTCAGCAACTCCAAACACCACGATCCGCTCTGTAAGTCTGAATGAAAAGCTTTCACCGACACCTCCCAAACAGACCTGCAGGAATATAAAGGAGTCTCACTAAAGAAGCATTGATTGCAGCTGGGCGAGGCTGGACCTCAGCTAGCCCAGAGAGAGAGAGAATTAACTCCTACACTGCCGAGAAAACACAAAGCACCAACAAGTCAGCTGCGAGAAGTCAGGCTGTGTACTCGTGACGATCTTCGTGGCAACACACCCGTGACAATTATTACCAGTTCTCCTTATTTTGTAGTTTTGATTTTGTTTTATTTACTTTAACTTTTACCTCTGATATTCATGTAGTAGAACAAAGACTAAAAAGGGCCCAATTCTTCATTTTCATTTTTTGATTTTTTTTTTCTCTCATGGTATTTTTCAAAATGACGAACATAGTTCATGAATTGTGTGCAAAATGAACAATTCTCTTTATTTTTGCCTTTAACCTTTTTTTGTGACTGATCTTATTAGAGCATACAGTCATGTGATCCGCTAATTCGCAATTTGTAAACATTTCAGGCTTGCAAAATATCACACTGTGTGAGATTGCAGTACATTTGCGGAAAAAAATTAGCAACTTTTCAAAAAGTCACAACTGATAAATCAGCCGCAAACATCTGAAAACCAAGAAAGCAAACCCACAATAGCGATCATTCAAAAAAGGGGCAGAGTAAACAAAGAATTTGGTGCAAATAAAAACAGGCTTAAAACAGAGAACTAAACAAAAAAAGGTAATAATGCAATAATAAAATGGGTCCATATTTACTTTTTTATTTATTTTAACTGATTGGAAAAAATTGCAACAACAGACATGGGGTAACTATGACAGCTATACGATGCACACCTGTTCATGTTATGGTTTTCCTTCTTATTGGAATTTGCACATTAAAGATATAGACTAGATTTGTGGAATCAAAGTCTTAGGTTAAGTGCACACACAGCGTTTTTGACGCATTTTTGCCAGGGCTGTGGAGTTGGAGTCAGTGCCCATTTTGGTGGAGTTGAAGTCTGTATAAAATAGACCGACTGCGACTCCTAAAATATATAATAAACTAGATGGAGGCCGATGCTATTGCATCGGGAGGGTGGTAATGTCACGATGGGGGGCAGGCTTTGCAGCGTTGAGAATCCCCCCCCCCCCCCCATGCGCTCACCCACCTATCCACTCTATCTTTCCCCCATATTCTGACTTCTCCCGTCTGTGCTCTCTTCTTTGACCTGTCTACCCCATGTGCTATTGTGCTATCCCCCTTGTCTGCTGTCTCTTCTTCCTGTGCTGTGTTCTCCCCTCATGTGCTGTCTCGTTTGAGCTCTCTCCCCCCTGTGCTCTGTCTCTCTCTCCCCCTGTGCTCTGTCTCTCTCTCCCCCTGTGCTCTGTCTCTCCCCCCCCCTGTGCTCTGTCTCTCTCCCCCCCCTGTGCTCTGTCACTCTCCCCCCCCTGTGCTCTGTCTCTCCCCCCCCCTGTGCTCTGTCTCTCTCCCCCCCCCTGTGCTCTGTCTCTCTCCCCCCCCTGTGCTCTGTCTCTCTCCCCCCCCTGTGCTCTGTCTCTCTCCCCCCCTGTGCTCTGTCTCTCCCCCCCCCCTGTGCTCTGTCTCTCTCCCCCCCCCCTGTGCTCTGTCTCTCTCCCCCCCCCTGTGCTCTGTCTCTCTCCCCCCCCTGTGCTCTGTCTCTCTCCCCCCCCTGTGCTCTGTCTCTCCCCCCCCCCCTGTGCTCTGTCTCTCCCCCCCCCCCCTGTGCTCTCTCTCCCCCCCCTGTGCTCTGTCTCTCTCCCCCCCCTGTGCTCTCTCTCCCCCCCCTGTGCTCTGTCTCTCTCCCCCCCCTGTGCTCTGTCTCTCTTCCCCCCTGTGCTCTGTCTCTCTCCCCCCTGTGCTCTGCCTCTCTCCCCCATCTGCTATCTTCTCCTCTCATGTGATCTCTTCTTTGACCTGTGTACCCCATGTGCTCTCCCCCTTGTCTGCTCTCTGTCTCTCTCCACCCCAGTGCTCTCTTCTTCCCTCATGTGTTCTCTCGTTTGAGCTGTCTCCCCACGCAGTAAATCAGACCACCGCCATCTTTGTGCAGGCAAATAGTGGCGGTCACATTAAAACTGCGCATGCGCTCCTCCTGTACAATGATGGCGGTGGTCAGTGAATCATTCGGCTGATCCCGGCGGCGGCGTGTTCGCGACGGTGTTCCGCTGGTGATATCGCGCAAGAGGCTGCGTATGGCGTATACAGTGTGTGTATATGGTGCGTACGGCGTATACTGTGTGTGTGTGTGTGTGTGTGTGTGTGTGTGTGTGTGTGGTCGTACGTCATATACAGTGTGTGTGTGCGCGTGTGGTGCGTATACAGTGTGTGTGTGTGTGTGGTGCATACCCCGTATACAGTGTGTGTGCGTGTGGTGCATACCGTGTATACAGTGTGTGTGTGGTGCAACGGTGTTCTGCTGGTGGTACCGTGCAAGAGGCTGGTACCACCAGCGGTTTCCATATTGGGAACTTCCGCCGCTTGGAATTCTGTGATCCGGACGGAACAGGATGTGAAGATATTACAAGGTAAGTGTATATTAGATTGGGTACAGTAGTTCAATGCAGTTTGTGGGGAATATTTTTTCATAAGAATTTGGGAAAGTTATGAAATGTCCTATAAATGTCTGTGCTATTCCTGATCTAAGGGTCTAGACTTTTAGCTGAGAAACATATGTCCTACCGTAAATTTATCACTTAAACATGAGCCATGTAATGAGGGAGACGGAGTCTAAGTTGGAGTCGGTGTCATGGAAATTAAGGAGTCTGAGTCGAAGGTTTGGCTTACCGACTCCACAACCCTGGTTTTCGCAGCGGTTTTCCTGCCATGAGAACGCTTGTTAATAGGTCTACCAGGTATAACAATGGTAATCCGGATGTGCTGTGCACATGATGCGGAAATTTCCACTCCGGATTACCATTGCTGTAAATTACCATTGTTTGTGCGTTTCCGCCGTGAATTTGCGCCTATTGACTTGTATTGAACTGCAGAAAACCCGCAGATATAATATCTATACTTGCGAATTTGCTGCATTTCAATTAAAGCCAATGGGCACAAATTCATTCAGAAACATTCAGAATTCATTCAGAAGAATGCTCCCATGGTAAGTTCACTGGGGCTGATCAGCTGATCTTCAGCTGATGAACCCCAGTGACCCAGTGATCTCACTCCTGCACAGCAATGTACACTAACAGGAGTGACTTTACACCACTGTCAGTGTACATTGCTGAATTCTACCGCAGTGACATCAGTGATTGGTGATGTCACTGCTGTAGAAGTGACCCAGATCGCCGTGGGACAATCGTTGGCGGTGCGTGTACTGCGTTGTTGACGGCGGACAGGTGAGGGATATGGTTGTTTATTATTTTACGTGTTTTTCAGAAATTTGATGGCTTCGCGGACAGAGGGTAATAAAAAAAAAAAAAAAAATTGTAGAACCGTGTGTTTTTTATTTCATTAAAATACTTTATTCTGACTGTGTCTTTTATTGAAAAAGCGGCGACCATTTCACTACGCAGTTAGTAATGGAGGGCGTCTATAAGACGCCCTCCATTACTAACCTGAGCTTCACGTCAGTCACCAATACAAGGCTGACGTGAACCCCATTATCCCACACGCCACGGCACTGTGAAGAGCGGAGGCTAAGCGCCAGATTTGGCACATTTTATGGATGCACCATTTCTGGGACTGCTGAGGGGTGATATTAATAGCCGCGGAGGGGGCTAATATTCATGGCCCCTTCCCTGGCTATTAATATCAGTCTGCAGCTGTCTTGTTTAGCCTTTGCTGGTTAGATTTTATACGGGGACCACACGTCAATTTTTTTTCTGGGATTCCTCTGTAATCTAGCCAGTAAAGGCTAAACAAACGGCTGTGGGCTGATATTAATAGCTAGGTAACATTGTTGGCTATTGGCCCCTTCCTTGGCTACTAATCTCAGCCCCCAGCGGTCGGCTTTCCGTCTGCTGGTTATACAAATGCCATGGGAGCCCACGCCATTTTTTTATTTATTTGTTTTTAAATTTTAGGCTCTGTGCCCACAATCCGGACGTAGCAGCGCTTTGGACACGTATTTTTGCTGCGTCTAAAACGTTGAATTCTATTAAACGCAGGTAAATCTACATGTGTTCACTGAACCATGCGGATTTACCTCATTCAATACATTCTACTGGTCAAATTTCTGTTGCGGAGACTAGTGACTCCACAAGAGAATTTGACATGCTGCGGTCCTGAAAGACGCACCGCACGTCCGTGTCCAGCCTCTGATGCACACACAGTGGGCATGGGATTTCTAGAGATCCCATCCACTATGCTGTAACATCTGGATGCTGTGGGTTTGGCGCTGTATAAACACACAGCTTCAAACCCGCAGCGGCTCCTGATCGTGGCCACGTACCCAAACTCACCCGCAGCATGTCAATTTCTGTAGCGGACACGCTAGTCTCCACTGCAGATTTTGACCGATTGAAGTGTCATTACATGCGGTGGATTCACATGTACAGACATAAAAAGTGCTGCATTAGAACACCGCGTTTTGGACGCAACAAAAATATGCTGTGTCCAAAGCGCTGCTGAGTGCTGATCAGGGGTGCGTAGCTGCTAACGAACCAGCTGTGAGCTGTTAATTACAGCCAGGGACCATTTTTGCAAATGGCACCTTCCTGGGCTAAAAATAACAGCTCACAGCAGCCGCACAAATTTCTTGAATAGAAATGCTAATGAAGATTAGTGAATGGGACTAGCAGACACCTGGCTCATTTGTATGGTGATGTCAAGGTGTCAATCAGACCTTTTCATGACCAAACCTAATTAAAGTAAAGAGTTAAACACACAGACACAGAGTAAACACTTTATTTGAAATACAACAGACATTCTTTAATCATTTAAATTTACCAATACACTCACCTCAGTTCTGAAGGTAATCCAAGGGTTTAAGCAATGTCCCACCAAATAACTTTATTTAGCTCCAAAAAGCATTCATTGATGTACAAAAACGCTTCAAAAACACGCTGAATTTCCGCATGCGTTTTTCCTGCCAAGGAGATGCAGAAACGCACAGGACATTTCTGCTTTAAATCCTGATTGCGCACATAGCCTTAAGATAGTTGCAAACACTATCAGGTGTTATGCAGAGGAAGTGTTTTCACTTAGTTCCATACAGTGCCGAGTCCTACTTCACAACTGTTCTTAGCCATAATGTGGCAAGAACCAATAAATACATGGAGAGAAACAACAGTCCATCACTACTTTACACAGGATGGGCAGTCAGTTTGGAAACTGCTAGAACCTTGAAGGTATCCTCAAGTGCAGTCATGAAAACCCTCAGTTGCTCTTATGAAACTGACTCTCATGGGAGCCACCAAATGAAAGGGGAAAGGAAGACGAATAATTACCTCTGCTGCAGAACATAAGTTGACCATCTTCAAAAACGACAAATTTACAGTACCTCAGATAACATCACTCATAAATGATGCTCAGACATTAAAAGGAACCTGACAGCTGATACATACTGTTCATTCCACAGGCAGCATGTATCAGCCACTGGCTGTAGGGTCACAGCCAGGTATGTGTGACTCTGAAATGCTCCAGCGTTTCAGAGAAAAACATACTTTTATAGTTGGCCGGGACTGATCCGTGCTCTACACTAGTCAGAGAGGCAGGCCCTTGGCAGCTTCTCCCCGCCCGCTGATCTGGAGTGACAGGTCTCTACCTAATATGTGCATGTAGGCAGAGACCGGTCAGTCACGGTCAGGGGGCAGGGAGAAGCTGCCGGGGACCGGCCTGTCTGACTAGTGTAGAGTGCGGCTCGGTCCCTGGCAGCTATTAAAATATGTTTTTGTCTGAAAAACTACAGTGTTTGAGTCAAACATACCTGGCTGTAATAATACGGCTAGTGGCTGAAACAAGAAGGGACTTGAGAGCTATATAACACAAAAACTGGACATTAGATCAGTGGAAATCTATACTGTGATCTAAGGAATCAAAAAAGAGATTTTTGGTACCAACTGCTATGTTTTTGTGAGACACAGAAAACTTCTGCATGTGTGGAACCCACCGTGAAACCTGGAAGGGGAGATGTGATGATATGGGGTGCTTTTCTGGTGACACTGTTGCTGATTTATTCCAAATTCATGGCATAGTTATCCCAAACCATCACAATAGCCCTGCTGGGTGAGTTAAAGCACATAGTGAAGACAAAGCAGTCAACACCTCTGGGAACTCTTTCAATACTGTTGGAAAGCCATTCCAGGTGACTTGCCTGTTAGAGCTGCTTCTGTGAATAATAAAGGGATGTAACGCTGCCATCAGAGTAAAAGGGAGTACTTTGAAATCTAAGGTTTAATACACACATTGGTTTGTGTTTAAAAATGTTTTTTATAATCATTTTCTATATACCGTATATCCCTTCGTGGTTTTGCTGTTTTCAGACTGAATCTAAAATGTGCACATTTCAGTAAGAAAAAGTGCATGAGTAGGTGTGAAATAATGCGTCCCACAGTCACCAAAAACAGATCAGAGTCGCACCGCTCTATCCAGACCTTTTTCCAACAATGCGTAGCTTCACTCTCTCCTTGAACTCTCATAGCCACAGTCACCAACTACCAAACCCCTGTGCTGCAACTCTGGCCTCTACGCTGTCTTCTACTGGCCTGTTCCTATATTACATAACACCTCTCCAACAATACAGTAAACTGTGATTAACCCTTAGAGGTGTGTCCAAGCTTTTGACTGATACTGTATACCCCTCTTTTTTTCTCTTTTTTTTCTCTTTTTTTTCTTTATTGAAAATTAATCCATCTTTGCAGTCTTTATTTAGACGTCTCCTACTGTTGTCTCTACAGCCCCTGTGCAGATTTGTGTCCATAGCTTTTAGTAGCGAATACCCCATGTAGTCTGATTCTACAGCGTCACTCCATCACCTCCCCCTCAGTTATTGCAGATATACAATTAGCTTATTTGTAGTAGTTACCAGGGAGAGGCATCATTTGCAGAGGAGCTGCAGAAACAAAAGTTTTGATTTAGGGCAATCTGTCAGGTCATTTTGTAGCTCTTCGTGGGTATCGGCTGCAAAATCTCACGCATGCTCCGGTCAGGTCTTGCTCAGCGCGCACAATACAGGAGCATTGTCTACAGGGGATAAAGCATGAGCCAGAAATCAGATGACACCAGCAATGTAGTGAGAGCCATCATTTAACAGAGGGAAATACTATAGCTGACAAATTCCATTTAACACTTATACAGTAAAAAGACGTTATCTCTGCTTATATGCAAAAAAATTTGTTGCAAGAGGCATTCATTGCCTTAGAAAAAAAAGTGTAAATTTCGCAGGCGACGTCTGCTTTTCTTTGCCCGTTTTACATAATTAGGAAAATGAGGTTGATGTTTAAATGGAACCTGTCACCTGAAAAAATGCTATCAACTTGCAGATACCGGGTTAACAGCACTCTGAACCTGTCCTGCACCCAGACCTCAGTCCTTACCACAGGGAGGAAACTTTTACTTGGAGTCTGAACAAACAGAAATGGGAATTTATTAGACAAAGTTCTCAGAGCACTGCTAGGAGCAATCTTTGATTTATTTTCAAATCTAACAAGAGGTTCGAAAAAACCCCATGATTCCTGCCTATTAAGGGTTATATGTATCACTGGTCTCCTCTTACGGAGTGCAGAAACTGCTTGGGCCTTCTTTGGCTCCGAGATTATGACAAAACCATAACCTGTGCAGTTCACCTACTATAGATCATGACCCTGGGATTAACTGTATTCCAAACTCTCATCTAACATTTTTCAGAGGAATTGGCCTTTAAAAAAAAGTTACATTAATTTGTGCGCTGCTGAGAACATAATGAATAGCCCCCTTTCTTACAAAATGTGCTGTTCTTTAGCGTTGGAAAGCAAAAGTGAACAGTCTGGAAGTACTGTTGTCATTTTCAACTGATTTAGTGTATTTAATTGTATGCAGACCTCAGGTTTCGGGCTTCTAACAGAGAAAGTGGTTCAACTGGTTTCTTGCTCTTCGTTTCATTCACTAACAAATCTAAGATAGTTTGAGGACAAAAGTTTGCATAAACTAGTGTAAACCTGACAATTTTTCAAAGCTAGTTCCTACATTCAACCTTTTTTGTATAACCATCAAAATTAATTTTGCTCATTTAAAGAGAATCTGTCACCCCTGCCACTTATCTGACTTCTAATATGGGCATACAGGTGATAGAAATGTAAATCTATACCTACCTGTATACCTCATATTAGTGGTCTTGTTGCTGTGAAATGTTTTTATTCAATCAAGTTTCTGATGTTTGCAGGCCCGGGGACTAGAAGAAATCCTGCCTACTGTGTGAAGTACAATGTTCCCCCCCTCTCCTGCATGTCACAATGCCTGGATTTGGCTGCTGCAACTGCACATCACAGGGCACTGTGGCATGCATTGGAGCGGGGAAACATTATAATTACCACAGGCTGGATTTCTTCCAATAAAATTTATAAAACCATTTTTTTTTAGGGACCACACCACATTTGAAGTCACTTTGAGGGGTTTATATGACAGAAAATACCCAAAAGTGACACCATTCTAAAAACTGCACCCCTCAAGGTGCTCAAAACCACATTCAAGAAGTTTATTAACCCTTCACGTGCTTCACAGCAACTAATCCAGTGTGAAAGGAAAAAATGAACATTTAACTTTTTTTCACAAATTTTACATTTAGACCCCAATTTTTTATTTTCACAAGGTTAGCAGGAGACATTGAACCTCCAAAAGTTGTTGTGCAATTTCTCATGAGTATTCTGAAACCCCATATGGGGGGGGAAAGCCATTGTTTGGGTACACGGCAGGGCTCGGAAAGGAAGGAGTGACGCTTTGGAATGTTGACTTTGATGGAATGGTCTGTGGGTGTCATGTCAGGTTTTCAGAGCCCCTGATGTGCCTAAACAGTGCAATGCCCAGCAAGTGCCCCCTTTTTGGAAACTAGACTCCCAATGAATTTATCTAGATGTGTGGTGAGCACGTTGAACCCCCAGGTGCTTCACAGAAAATTATAACATCGACTTGTGAAAATAAAAAAAACACATTTTTTCCTCAAAAATGTTAAAAAAAAATATATATATATATTTTCACAAGGATATCAGGAGAAAGTGGACCTCAAATGCTGTTGTGCAATTTCTCCTGAGTGCGTTGATACCCCATGTGTTGGAGAAAACTACTGTTTGGGTGCATGTTAGGCCTCGGAAGGGAAGGAGTGACACTTTGGAATGCAGACTTTGATGGAATGGTCTGTGGGCATCATATCACATTTTCAGAGCCCCTGATGTGCCTAAACAGTGGAAATGCCCAACAAGTTCCCAATTTTTGGAACTGATACCTGATTTGTGAATTTTCTAATGTAGTGTCATATGTCAGTTGTGTAGTGTTTGTGAGGTTGTCATACGTCAGAAATTAATTTAGTAGTGCATGGAACGAAGTATGGTACCTTCTGAAGCATTCTTTCATGCACAGACCGGGTTTGTCGGGGCAGGTGTGGCATTGATAAATGGTGTCCTTGCGTATTCCCCTTTTGTAACACACTCAGCACCTCTTTTGAAACTTACCTTTTTTTCCTGTTGGAGGGACCTCCCCCGGGAAATGCTGGCCTGATACAATTCTCGGTCCTTCAGTTCCGGAAGTACTGGGGCCCGCTCCATCACCACTGCCAAATATCAGGGCCTTGATAACTACCTCCCGTAAGTGAAGGTACGACGTAGAAGTCTGGCCTGCACATTGTGATAGAAAGAAAGCGTTGTGCATTGCCATCTGTACGATGTGCACGGCCAGCTTCTTGTACCACACCTTGGCCTTTCTCAAAGCACTGTACGGCTGGAGGACTTGATCAGAGAGATCAACTTCCCCCATGTATTTGTTGTACCCCACTGCACAGTCTGGTTTGATGACCTGTGTAGTGGAACCTCGTACAGTGCTGAGGTTGCTGCCATCACATGTATGGTGGTCAAGAAAAGGACATCCCTCTTGTCCTTGTACTTGACCACCAGTAGGTGGTCGCTACATTGGGCTCTGCTCTCACCCCTTCTGAGCAGCTGCCCAATTAGTGTCTTTGGGAGGCCTCTCTGATTTTTGCGGACAGTACAGCAGGCTGCGGTACCTCGCGTAGAGAGGGACTTGAAGAGAGGGACAGTGGTATAAAAGTTATCCACGTAGAGGTGATGACCTTTATCCAGCAGTGAGTGCACCAAATCCCACACAATTTTCCCACTCACTCCCAGAACAGGGGGGCATTCAGGGGGTTCAATCTGGGAGTCCTTCCCATCGTAAACTCTAAACATGTGTGTACCCTGAGGTACTCTCACAAAGTTTATACAGCTGATTCCGTATCTTGCCCTTTTACTGGGCAAGTACTGCCGGAATCCAAACAGCCCCTTAAAAGCGATTAAGGACTTATCCATGCAGATGTCCCTTTGGGGCACGTACACTTCAGCAAACCTGTTGTTGAAGTGCTCGATGACCGGCCGAACTTTGAAAAGACTATCAAAGTTCGGGTCATCGCGTGCAGGACACCATGCATTATCGTTGTAATGCAAGAACTTGTTTATGGCCTCAAAACGTCTCTGGGTCCACGAAGCCATGCAGGCGAAACGCGCGTTGAGGCTCGCTTTTCATTCACTCACTGCAGATCCTCCACATCTCTGACTACTATGTCTCAAGGTAATGCTTGGCAATTTAAGATTTATGCACATTGATGTTACTTACATGCTTTGTGAAGACAACGCTTACCTGCCTTTATAGCCTTTTGCTGAGCCTTATGCTTTTAGCTCTGGTGTCCTTCTAACAAGTAAGACACAGGCTATGTTGCACATTTGAATATATACTTGTGCACATGTAGTGTGGAGTATTCTGCAGCTGGGTTAATGGTTTCTTTTTCCTTTGGGTATTTCGATCTTATCCTTTACTTTGCCCCTCATCTCAGTCACCCATAAATTGTTTTTTATTGTTGTTTATTATATGGAATATTGTGTATAATAAAATATACTGATTTTTTGCACTAATAGCTATATCTCTGTCTGTTTGTTTGAGAGTGGTGTCCTCCACATATATCTTAGTGGATCCTGGTTACATCTCTCTATCCTTCTGTTGTCAAGATTATGATATGGAGCTCTTCTTATAGGTTTATATAAAAGTTATCCACGTAGAGGTGATGACCTTTATCCAGCAGTGAGTGCACCAAATCCTACACAATTTTCCCACTCACTCCCAGAACAGGGGGGCATTCAGGGGGTTCAATCCGGGAGTCCTTCCCATCGTAAACTCTAAACATGTGTGTACCCTGAGGTACTCTCTCAAAGTTTATACAGCTGATTCCGTATCTTGCCCTTTTACTGGGCAAGTACTGCCGGAATCCAAACAGCCCCTTAAAAGCGATTAAGGACTCATCCATGCAGATGTCCCTTTGGGGCACGTACACTTCAGCAAACTTGTTGTTGAAGTGCTCGATGACCGGCGGAATTTTGAAAAGACTATCAAAGTTCGGGTCATCGTGTGCAGGACACCGTGCGTTATCGTTGTAATGCAAGAACTTGTGGATGGCCTCAAAACCTCTCCGGATCATGACCATTCTGTACTCTGGAGTGTTATGCAAAATGTCAACACTCCAGTATTGCCGAACTTCTGGCTTCTTCAGAATCCCCATATGAAGGACCAGGCCCCCAAAATTTCATCATTTCTACTGTGTCCACAGGAGACCAGATAGAAAGTGATGAAGGGGGGTTTTGTTCCAAAAATTGATGAGCATATAAATTAGTTTGGTCCACCATGAGGTTTTTCAAAATCCTCAGAGAAAAAGACTTTGAAAAAGTTATTTCTGTGAGGCCGGTGGTGTCAAACTTGATTCCTGATTCCGCCACGAAATCCGGAATCAATGGCTCATAATATTTGGGGGGCGAGATCCATATGGGGTCAGTAGTGGGGGGCTCTGGTTCATCTTCTCTCCTGCGATGACTGCTGGGCGGTTCAGCAGCACCTGAGGAGGAAGAAGAGGACAACAACGAGGAGTCTGAAAAATAAAGAAAGGTGGGATCCTCTCCCTCGCTGTCAGTGTCGGATGCAAGAAAAGCATATGCCTTCTCCGCATAGCGAGTTTGGGATGAGCGGGACATTTTTTTTTTATGTATGTGGTGCATCTGTGTCAGTACTTTATTTAGAGTGTGTGTGTCAGTGTGCATGGTGTAAACTTTTTTTTTTTTCTGAAAAACAAAAAGGAAAAACCGTAGGTGGTGCAAACATGCTCGGCGGCTGCTGGATGTGCTTACGAATGTGGTGCAGAGGAGGGGGGGGGGGAGTGTAAAACTACGAGCTCGAGTGCGGATCAGTTATCTGCGGTCACTGATCAGCGCTCGGCCGCTGCAGGAAGCAAGAAAAAAAAACTGACAAAAGTCGAGCGATCAAGTACTGATCAAGTAATGATCAGCACTTGGTGGCTGAAAGGGGGACGGGAAGGGGTAGAGGGGGATCGGGGTGGATGAGGAGGGATCAAAAATCCTACTTACAGTTGTCGTCTGTCAGATGTCTTCTGTAAGATGTCTTCTGTAGCAGCAGCAGTAGCGGCGATTGTGGTGTCACAGGCTTCTGTGGCACTGCAAGGCCCAGCATCGCGCACAATCGTACAGCGCGACGCCCTCTACAAAAGAGAAAAGGTTAGTGGGAAAAAAAACGTAAAGTAGCGAGTGCTGATCGATGATTTATCTCACCGATAAACGCTCGGTGGCTGCTGGATGCACGTACCGAGGTGGTGCAAAGTGGAGGGGGAGGGAAATGGATAGGGACAAAAAAAAGTCCTGAAAAGCAGCGAGCACGGACGTAGTCACTTGTCGGCGCTCGGCTGCTGCAGGACGCACAATAAAAAAAAAAAAACTGGGGGGGAGGGGGATTGGGGTTGGAAGGGGGGTAAAAAGAGGTGGGGGGGATTGGGGTGGATGAGGGGAGATCAGAGATGGACTTACCAAAGTCTTCTTTGTTCTTCTTTCAGAAGCAGCAGGATCAGCAGCAGGCTCTGGACCAGGATCCATAGCTTACCGCAGGAGACCCAGGACACTGAGGAGACCAGAGCTGGTAAGAGTAAGGTCTTGTGGTGTTACAGGTGCTTCTGTGGCACCACAAGGCCCAGCACAGTGCAGATCAGTGTATGGCCGCTCTGTAGAAATGCTTACCAAGTGTGAGGAGCTGCAGGGTGGTCACAATGGGGTGGTAGGGTTGTGACAGGCAGGTCACAGGCTGGTCACCTCCTGGTCAGGCACTCTGATTGGTGCGATCAATGTACTTTTGGAAGTGTGCTACTGCTTTGCGTCGTTGTCTTGCTGGAGGACCCATAATCTTCGACTCAAACCAAGTTTTCTTACACTGGGTAGGACATTTCACTCTAAAATCTCTTGACAATTCTCTGATTTCATGATTCATGTGATACGGTCAAGGCAGCAAAGCAACCCCACAGCATTATATTACTCCACCATGCTTCGCTATTGATAAGGTGTTCTTTTCCTCATAAGCTTCATTGCACCGCCTGTTAACAAACTGTTGCTTTGCATTGCCATGAAGCTGTATTTTTGTTCCATCTGTCCACAGAACATTTTCCCAGAAGGATTGTGGTTTGTCAATGTACTCTTTGGCAAAGATCAGTAGTTTCTTTTTATGTCTTTTCTTCAGCAATGGTTTCTTCCTTTGCCATCGACCATATAGCTCTGCTTAGTCCAATTTGTGGCGTATGGTACTTGTTGAAACCATGACCCCAGACTGTTCCAGGTTGGCCTTCAGGTCTTTGGATGTTTGACGAGGTGTTTTTTCCACCAACTTTCGAAGAACTCTCTTGTCAATTTTCCTCTTTCCCCCACGTCCAGGGAAGTTCTTGACGATTCCATGCTTGGCAAACTTCTTATTAACATTGTGCACTGTTGATACTAGGATACCGAGATCTACAGATATGGCCTTATACCCTTTGGAAGTCTTGTGTTTACTAGAAAAAGCAGTTCTGATGTTCTCACACAGCTCATTTTGTCTTCACCATTGTGACAAAGGAACAGGGTCTACCATGTGGCTTTTTAAAACACTGAAGTAAGGTTAAGGGGGGCTGGGACATCCCGACACTCCCCTTGCATTGTTTGCCGCCCTGAAACGAAGCGTCATCAGTGACTCTTGTGTCAGTGTCTCCCTTGCGCAATCTCCCCCCTGTGCATTGTGCGATGAGTGTAGCGTCTGCTCTGCTGTCTCCTCAGATGAATAGTAATAAGTCAGAGGCAGAACGGTGTCACTATGCCCAACAGAGACCAGTGATGTCATCTGCGGGGTCGGCGCTAGTCCTCCTGCACACCGGGTATAGAGACACCGCTCTGCTGCCGGCTAATTACTATTCATCTAAGCAGACAAGAAACCGGATGCTGCTCTCAGTGCACAGGGCACTGAGGGAGACTGTGCAAGGAGGAGACACTCAGGGATAGGGCAAGGGCCAGACCCTGAAACTAGCGTCACTGATCATGCTTCGTTTCAGGGCGGCAAACAAAGCAAGGGGAGTATCGGGATGTCCAACCCCCCCTCCCCGATGACTCTTCGTTTCAGGGCTGAAAGGTGAATGACATCAGTTTCATCCAGTAGATGATTATTTATTTGAGTATCCTATCATGCACTGGGATTCTCAAATGAATATTCATACAAAGTGGGTAATATAAACAGAACCCTAAGTTCCAGTACAAAGTGAAAGGGTTAGGGTTTCAGATTAAGAATTTAACTCTTAACCCAGTGTCAACATGAGTTTTTGAGAAATCAGTCGTCAAACTTATTTGATCAGCTTCTTTGAAGAGGCAAGTTCTACACTGGACCAGAGTAAGGTCATAGATGTTATCTAGAAGTACTTTTCAAACTGCATTTGGACTCTCATGGGAAACAGAGGGTGGTTAATGATGGAACACTCCCTGGTTGGATCACGGTTAACATTGGAATAAAACAGGGTCAGTATTGGACCCTCACCTTTTTAAATATTTGTCAATGATGTTGAGGACATAGTCAAATTGTATAATTTGCAGATGATTCCAAGCTTATCAAGGTTGCTTTCTAATATGTAATGATCTTCCTCTGGATTGATAGAGAAATTTAGGGAAGCTTGAGTTGACAAATTGCAGTTGAAGTTTAACATGGATAAATGTAAGGTGTTATTGGGTTGAGGATATGCAATGTTCAGTTATGTGCAAAATAGTAAAACACCCGCTAAAACTGTCACTGAAAATGATTTGGACATATTGGTAGACAGAAAAGTCAACTTTAGTGGCGAGTGCCAGGCTGCTGCAGCCAAAGCAAATAAAATCATGGGTAGTGTTGAGCCACCCCCGTAGTGTTCGGGTTCGGTTCGGTTCGTCGAACACCGGGATGTTCGAGGAACTGTTCGTCGAACACCTTAGAACACCGTCGAACACCGTTAAAACCAATGGCAGGCAAACAAAAACACATAGAAACACACAGAAAACACCTGCAAAGGTGTCCAAAAGCTGACAAACTGCTCAGAAGACACTCTCTTTAAAAAAGCCGGCCGGCAAATTCAGCAGCGGCATACACCGGTACCCGACAATTTAGACAAGAAGGAATAGAGCATCACACATAGATTAGATAGATAGAAACATGTCAGTCACACATATAAGAAGCACAGTGACAGTGTTGGTTACTGCACTTGTCATTTAGTGTAAAGGATTTATTAAAAAAAATATTAGTGTTTTCATGCACCGTCTCTTTAAAAAAGCCGGCCGGCAATTCAGCAGCGGTACCCGACAATTTAGAACAGAAAGATAGAGCATCACACATAGATTAGATAGATAGAAACATGTCAGTCACATATATATGAAGTACAGTGATAGTGTTGGTTACTGTACTTGTCATTTAGTATTAAAATAAAGGATTTATTATTAAAAAAATTGGCGTGGGGTTCCCCTTAATTTTAGGCTCTAGCGGAGGTTAAGCAGACGGCTGGGGCAGATGTTTGAAGCCTGGGAAGGGGGTAATACCCACGGAGCTTCCCAGGCTACTAATATCAGCCCCCAGCTGAATACATAGCCTTTACTAGCTATTAAAATGGGGGACCCCCCAAAAAAAATGACGTGGGGTCCCCCCTAATTTAATAGCTAGCAAAGGCTAGGCAGACAGCTGGGGGCTGATATTAATAGCCCAGGAAGGGAGCCATGAATATTGGCCCCCTCCCAGGCTAGAAACACCAGCCGTCAGCCGCCCCAGAAATGGCGCATTCATAGGATGCGCCAATTCTGGCACTTAGCCTCGCTCTTCCACGCTGCCCTGGTGCGGTGGCAGGGGGTAATAGGGTTGGGGTTGATGTCAGCTTATAATGCCAGCTGACATCAAGCCCAGGTTAGTAATGGAGAGGCGTCTATAAGACACCCCCATTACTAACCCCATAGTCAAAGTTAAAAAAAACACAAACACCCAGAATAAAGTCCTTTAATTGAAATAAAGACACAATCCTTTATTGTTCTAAATTAAACCATACTTACCATCACGCCCATTCCAGCTGAAGCCAACGATCTCCTGCAATAAAAGAAAAATAATAAAGCAACCTCATCCTTACCTTTCCATGGTTCCCACGACAGCTTCAGCTCTGCTACATCGAGATGACAGGCTGGACCGCAGCAGAACGCTGCCATCCAGCCTGTCATCCCGCAGACACTGAGAAGCGCAGACTTGCTTGCGCTGCTCAGCGTCTCTCTGTGACGACATCCAGATGAGCCGAGTTCATGTCCAATGAACTCGGCTCACCTCATGCACGTCACTGACAGCGTGGGAAAATTCTCACGCTGAAGCGCTGATTGCAGGAGAATTTTCCCACGCTGTCAGTGACGTGCAGGAGGTGAGCTGAGTTCATTGGACATGAGCTCACCTCATGCACATCACTGACAGCGTGGGAGAATTCTCCTGCACTCAGCACTTCAGCGTGAGAATTTTCCCACGCTGTCAGTGACGTGCATGAGGTGAGCCGAGTTCATTGGACATGACCTCGGCTCATCTGGATGCCATCACAGCGAGACAGTGAGGAGCGCAAGCATGCCTGCGCTTCTCAGTGTCTGCGGGATGACACTGGATGGCAGCGTTCTGCTGCGGTCCAGCCAGTCATCTCGATGTAGCAGAGCTGAAGCTGTCGTGGGAACCATGGAAAGGTAAGGATGAGGTTGGTTTATTATTTTTCTTTTATTGCAGGAGATCGTTGGCTTCAGCTGGAATGGGTGTGATGGTAAGTATGGTTTAATTTAGAACAATAAAGAATTGTGTCTTTATTTCAATTAAAGGACTTTATTCTGGGTGTTGTGTTTTTTTTAAATACTTTACTAGAAATTCATGGCGGTCATGTCTAATACTGGCGTGACCCCATGAATTTTGGGCTTGGGGCCAGCTGATAATACCAAGCTGGCCCTAACCCCTTTATTACCCAGTGAGCCACCGCACCAGGGCCCTGGATGAGTTGGGTACAGCGCCAGAAGATGGCGCTTCTATGAACGCGCCATTTTCTGGGGTGGCTGCGGACTGCAATTTGTAGCGGGGGGGGGCCCAGAAAGCTTGGGCCTCCCTGCGCTGCAGATTCCAGCCCCCAGCTGCCTAGTTGTACCTGGCTGGACACAAATATAGTGTGAAGCCCCACTTCAATTTTTTTAAATTATTTCAGGAAATTCATGAAATAATTTAAAAAAAATTGACGTGGGGCTTCGCACTATATTTGTGTCCAGCCAGGTACAGCAGGCAGGAACGGGCTGCCCCCAACCACCAGCTGCCTATTTGTACCTGGCCGGACACAACAATATAGGGAAGCCCTTTTTTTCTTAATTATTTCATGAAATAATTTAAAGAAAATTGACGTGGGGCTTCGCCCTGTTTTTGTGTCCAGCCAGGTACAACTAGGCAGCTGGGGGCTGGAATCCGCAGCGCAGGGAGGCCCAAGCTTTCTGGGCCACCCCCGCTGCAAATTGCAGTCCGCAGCCACCCCGGAAAATGGCGCGTTCATAGAAGCGCCATCTTCTGGCGCTGTACCCAACTCATCCAGGGCCCTGATGCGGTGGCTCACTGGGTAATAAAGGGGTTAGGGCCAGCTTGGCATTATCAGCTGGCCCTAAGCCCGAAATTCATGGGGTCACGCCAATATTAGACATGACCACCATGAATTTCTAGTAAAGTATTTAAAAAAACACAACACCCAGAAAAAAGTCCTTTAATTGAAATAAACACACAATTCTTTATTGTTCTAAATTAAACCATACTTACCATCACGCCCATTCCAGCTGAAGCCAACGATCTCCTGAAATAAAAGAAAAATAATAAAGCAACATCATCCTTACCTTTCCATGGTTCCCATGACAGCTTCAGCTCTGCTACATCGAGATGACAGGCTGGACCGCAGCAGAACGCTGCCATCCAGCCTGTCATCCCGCAGACACTGAGAAGCGCAGGCTTGCTTGCGCTCCACAGTGTCTCTCTGTGAGGGCATCCAGATGAGCCGAGTTAATGTCCAATGAACTCGGCTCACCTCATGCACGTCACTGACAGCGTGGGAAAATTCTCCTGCACTCAGCGCTTCAGCGTGGGAGAATTCTCACACTGAAGCGCTGAGTGCAGGAGAATTCTCCCACGCTGTCAGTGACGTGCAGGAGGTGAGCTGAGTTCATTGGACATGAGCTAACCTTATGCACGTCACTGACAGCGTGGGAGAATTCTCCTGCACTCACCGCTTCAGCGTGAGAATTTTCCCACGCTGTCAGTGACGTGCATGAGGTGAGCCGAGTTCATTGGACATGAACTCTGCTCATCTGGATGTCGTCACAGAGAGACGCTGAGCAGCGCAAGCAAGCCTGCGCTTCTCAGTGTCTGCGGGATGAGAGGCTGGATGGCAGCGTTCTGCTGCGGTCCAGCCTGTCATCTCGATGTAGCAGAGCTGAAGCTGTCGTGGGAACCATGGAAAGGTAAGGATGAGGTTGCTTTATTATTTTTCTTTTATTGCAGGAGATCGTTGGCTTCAGCTGGAATGGGCGTGACGGTAAGTATGGTTTAATTTAGAACAATAAAGGATTGTGTCTTTATTTCAATTAAAGGACTTTATTCTGGGTGTTTGTGTTTTTTTTAACTTTGACTATGGGGTTAGTAATGGGGGTGTCTTATAGACGCCTCTCCATTACTAACCTGGGCTTGATGTCAGCTGGCATTATAAGCTGACATCAACCCCAACCCTATTACCCCCTGCCACCGCACCAGGGCAGCGTGGAAGAGCGAGGCTAAGTGCCAGAATTGGCGCATCCTATGAATGCGCCATTTCTGGGGCGGCTGATGGCTGGTGTTTCTAGCCTGGGAGGGGGCCAATATTCATGGCTCCCTTCCTGGGCTATTAATATCAGCCCCCAGCTGTCTGCCTAGCCTTTGCTAGCTATTAAATTAGGGGGGACCCCACGTCATTTTTTTTGGGGGGTCCCCCATTTTAATAGCTAGTAAAGGCTATGTATTCAGCTGGGGGCTGATATTAGTAGCCTGGGAAGCTCCGTGGGTATTACCCCCTTCCCAGGCTTCAAACATCTGCCCCAGCCGTCTGCTTAACCTCCGCTAGAGCCTAAAATTAAGGGGAACCCCACGCCAATTTTTTTAATAATAAATCCTTTATTTTAATACTAAATGACAAGTACAGTAACCAACACTATCACTGTACTTCATATATATGTGACTGACATGTTTCTATCTATCTAATCTATGTGTGAAGCTCTATTCTGTCTGTTATAAATTGTCGGGTACCGCTGCTGAATTGCCGGCCGGCTTTTTTAAAGAGACGGTGCATGAAAACACTATTATTTTTTTTGATAAATCCTTTACGCTAAATGACAAGTACAGTAAGCAGCACTTTCACTGTACTTCGTATATATGTGGCTGACATGTTTATATCTATCTAATCTATGTGTGAAGCTCTATTCTTTCGGTTCTAAATTGTCGGGTACAGGTGTATGCCGCTGCTGAATTGCCGGCTTTTCATGTTTCACTGTTGGCACTGTTCCCATCGATTTGGGCAATCACTGTAATGCCACAACCACCATGGCTGTGGCATTACAGTGAGTGGCAGGCAATCCCTGCATGATTGGTGCTCTAAATAGCGCCAGACATGCAGGACACGCTTTTGGTGCACGAACAGTTATCGAACATAACCTCGAACAGCCGAATTTTTTGCAAATCGTTCGGGTTCGTCGAACAACTCGAACACCGCCCAAAACAGCTCGAATTTGAGATTGGCGAACAGTTCTAGTCGAACACCGCTCATCTCTAATCATGGGATGCATTAAGAGGCATAGATGGTCCTCACCAGAACATAGTTTTGCCTCTATACAAACCACATTTATAATACTGTGTACATCTTTGGGCTCCAATGTATAGAAGGATATAGATGAGAAGTGGGGTGCAGAGTACGACCAAGGTTGTTAAAGCATTGGGTGATCTGCAGTACCAAGACAGATACCAGTGATTATGTGTGCTGTCTCTAACATCATGTTCTCCCTCTTTCTAAAACTGAATCTTTACATAATTGAACTTCATGTTTCCACTCCCTACTGACCTACCTAAACTTGCTATTTCCATGTGTGTTGCTATTGTATCTTCCAGGCTCTAAGCCTGCTGTCTTAATGTTATGTGACTCAGATCTTCACTCCTTATGACCAATCACTTGCACACTCATGTCCTACTGTCTTACCTTTGAAACTGCAAATATTTCACTGTTACTCTTAGTCATTCTTATCTAAACTACTGCAACTTACTACTAATTGGTCTTCCTTTTAATAAACTGAGCCATCTCCAGTCTACCCTGAATGCAGCAGCCAGGCTCATTTGTGTCCAGCCGAAATACAGATGTCTGCATTTTTTGCCAGTCATTGTGCAAACTGCATATCTGCTACAGTATACAACATAAACGTATCACACTCACTCACAAGGCTGTCCATAGTGCTGTACCACCCTACATATCATACCTCACTCGACCACCACCATACCCATGCTCTCTGTTCTGCTATTGATCGAATATGGACATTCCTCAAAATTCAGAACTGCCATCAACATCTTCAAGATATTTTCTTGTGCAGCACCAGTTCTCTAGAATGCATTACTCCAGACTATCCAGTTGAGTCCCAGTACCCACAAGTCTTTTTAGACTACCTACCACATCATTTCACTAATCTATCTTTTCTCCTTTCTTTGTTTCTACATTCTCTTCAGAATCTGGTCATTAATCTCATCTCTTCCCATACACTCTATGCACTCAGTCGCATTTTGTATATGGACATAGACAGGAGCTGATTGCTATCAGTTCTTGTAGTTTTACCCGATTACCCTTAAAGGGGTTGTCCACTGCTTTATTCTTCCCCCGGGGCCCCTAAGACTTCTTGTAATTACCTTCTGTTGCAGATAATGCCTGTGAGTGGCGCTCTCCTCTGGGCCAAACCCCTGCCAGTCCACCAGAAAAAAGGTTTTTCCTCTTACCGGAGCTGGGGAGGTACCTGGATCATCAGAAAAAGAATTAAGAACAACTGGTTTGAGGAGAGATACGTGGAAGGAGTTGGGAAATCCGTAAGGTGGCCGGGAGTTTTAACTTGTAGGCCACTGGATTGATTTGCTTGAGGACTTCAAATGGACCGATGAACCGTGGACCCAACTTATAGGAGGGTATTTTGAGACGAACATGTTTGGAAGAGAGCCAAACCTTGTCTCCCGGATGGAATTGAGGCGGATCCAGACGTCTTTTATGAGCATGTCTCTTCATCCGCTCGGAGGATTGAAGAAGTGCCGATCTAGTGTCCTCCCAAATGGTGGAAAACTCGCTGACCAGAGACTCCGCAGCAGGATTGTCCACTGAAGCAGAGACGAGAAACGGAATCCGGGGGTGTTGACCGTAGACCACAAAGAACGGGGACTTGGAAGAAGATTCGCTCACATGGTTATTATAGGAGAACTCTGCTCATGGTAGGAGCTCTACCCAATCGGTGTGGTGAGCGTTGACGTTCTTGTCCGTAGGGCGGTAATGTAGGGTAAAGTTGAAACTGGCGAAGAACAAAGACCACCGGGCCTGACCCGGATTGAGTCTTTGGGCATTTTGTAGATATGCCAGGTTTTTGTGGTCAGTATAGATGACCACCGGGTGCAGAGCCCCCTCTAGCAGGTAATGCCACTCCTCCAGCGCCAATTTGATGGCTAGCAGTTCACGGTCTCCTATGGAATAATTGCGCTCGGACGTGGAGAAGAGCTTGGTGAAGAAGCCGCAGGTTACCATTCTCCCGGACAGGGATTTCTGGGTGAGCACCGCTCCGGCTCCGAAAGAGGAAGCATCAACCTCCAGAAAGAACTGTTTGTTGCAATCTGGACGGTGCAGCACCGGGGCAGAAGAGAAGGCTTGTTTTAAGGAGAGGAATGCCTCCTCCGCTTCGGACGTCCATTCCTTAGGATTAGCACCCTTACGGGTGAGTGCAGAGATGGGTCCAGTCCTGGAAGAGAAATGCGGGATGAAGTGGCGATAATAGTTAGCGAAGCCCAGGAATAGCTGAATCGCCTTCAACCCCTCCGGTCGGGGCCACTTTAAAACGGCAGGGACCTTCTCGGGGTCCATCCGTAGACCAGTTTTCGAGATAATATAGGCCAGGAACGGAAGAGAGGTCTGCTTGAAGAGGCATTAATCAAATTTTGCGTATAGGTGATTCTGCCTGAGCCTAAGCAGGACCTGACGAACATCCCTCCAGAGTGTGGGTAGATCCGGAGAGAAGACCAAGATGTCGTCCAGGTACACCACCACGCATGAATATAAGAGGTCACGGAAGATGTCGTTAACTAGTTCTTGGAAGACGACTGGAGCATTACAGAGGCCGAAGGACATCACACGGTATTCAGAGTGGCTGTCTCGGGTATTGAATGCCGTCTTCCACTCGTCTCCTTGGCGGATCCAGACCAAGTTATACGCCCCACGAAGATCGAGCTTGGAGAAGATCTTCTCGCCTTTAAGCCGGTCGAACAGCTCTGAGATGAGTGGCAGTGGGTATTTATTTTTGATAGTAATCTGGTTAAGTCCCCTATAATCGATACAGGGGCGTAGTGAGCCGTCTTTCTTTTTTACAAAGAAGAATCCAGCTCCAGCCGGGGAGGTAGATTTCTGGATGAATCCCCTAGGCAGATTTTCTTTGATGTACTCCGACATGGCCTGGGTTTCGGCCTGCGACAAGGAGTAGATACGCCCACGGGGTGAAGTGGCACCGGGTACCATGTTGATAGGGCAATCATATGGCCTATGAGGTGGCAGTGTCTCTGCCTCCTTCTTGTCGAAGACATCTGCATAGGACCAGTGAGGTGCCGGTTGGCCTAGTTAAATTAGCCGGAGTACACGGAGGTCGAACCGGAACCAGGCAGGTCTCATGGCAATCCTGCCCCCAACGGAGCACCTCACAGGATCGCCAATTCAGAACGGGTTCATGTCTCTGTAGCCAGGGTAAATCTAGCAAAAGGGAGTGAGAGAGTCCGGATAGCACATGGAAGGAGATCATCTCCGAGTGCAGCATTCCCACCTGAAGGGTTACAGGCTCTGTGACGAGCAAGATGGTCACCGGAAGGAGTCTTCCATCCACGTAAGCGACTGCTAATGGTTCAGCCAGAGGTTTGGTGGAAATCTGATACTTCTCTACAAGGTTCTTGAGAAATGAGATTCCCAGCGGCTCCGGAATCAAGATGTGCGGTTTCAAGGAAGCGGTTCTCTCCACAGGAGATAGAGATGGACATAGTCAAGAACGGAGAGGATTTAATCTTGCCTAGGACGACCTCTCCGAGTGGTCCTAGACACTGGAGTTTCCCGGCTTCACTGGGCAGGAATGGATCAGATGCTTCTTACTACCACAGTAGAAACAGCTCCCCTCAGCACGGCGTGTTTCTTGGCGAGACTTGACCATCTTGGTCTGGTCGATCTGCATGGGTTTGGGCGAGTGTGCCCGGGGAGTTGCAGGTTGGGAGGCAGGTTTCTGGAAAACAGGAGCAAGACGAGGAAATCTTCTCTCCCAGGTAGTCTCCTTAGCTCGTTCCAGGAAACGGATGTCAATCCGGGTAGCTAGTGACACCAGGTCATCCAGGGTGGTAGGAATGTCCTGGCCGGCTAGCTCGTCCTTGATCCGTCCGGAAAGACCCTCCCAAAAGGTGGACACCAGGGCCTCGTTGTTCCAGGCAAGCTCAGAAGCGAGGGTACGGAACAGTATGGCATACTGGCCCACGGTGAAACTCCCTTGGCGGAGTCGGAGCAATGAGGAGGCAGTATAAGTCCTTCGGCCGGGCTCATCGAAGACTTTCCGGAAGGCAGTGAGGAAAGCCGGAAGATCGGACACCAGGGGATCCCCTCTCTCCCATAGAGGGTTTAGCCATGCCAATGCTTCCCCGGTGAGGTGAGACATGATGAATGCCACCTTTGCCCCATTGGAGGGAAACTGATGTGCCAGTAGTTCAAAGTGCAGCCTGCAGTGGTTCAGAAAACCCCGACATAAGACGGGGTCACCCCCAAAACGAGGCGGCGCAGAGAGCCGGGGTCCTGAGCAGGATGCCGTGGCACTGGTAGGCATAGGCGCCGCCGGAGCGGGTGTCGCTCGGCTCGAGGCGGACACTGGTGAAACGGACAGCGTGTCCAGGCGAGAGTTGACAGACCGCAGGTAGGTCAGGATGGTTTCCTGTTGGGATCTGACGAGAAACCTCCTGATACAGGTCAGCAAGTGAAGGAGCCTGGGGGCCACTAGGTTCCATGGCCCGTGCAAACTGTTACAGATCCAGGTGGTGGAACCTCTGTGCTGCGGTGCAAGAAGGGACCAGAGGGGCGTAACTAGGTATCAACTCGGACTGACCAAGGTCGCACGGCTGCTCAATCGACTCCGTGAACCAGGGAAGGACCGAGCAGAGGGACCAGGTGCTACTCTGGACCAGTCCTTGTATGAGAGCAGGTGACTCCCATGGGTCAGAAGGCAGGTACTGACCGGTATAGCAGATGAGCACGGCAGGCAGGCTGACGGGTGATCCGGGAAGACGGACTAGCAGACACCATGGGTAGCTGGCAGGAGCCTCCAGGTAGGCTGGCTGGTAGGCACGGCAGGTGACTGGTACGTTCTCCGGGTAGGCAGACAAGCTTGGCCCATAGACAGACTGGCGGGTTAGGACTGTAGGCTGACCTTCGGGCTGGAAAGTGTACTTGGCAGGCGGACACAGGTAGTCAGGCTGGGGAACTGGACTAGTAGTCAGCCCGGCGGACTGGACTGGTAGTCAGCCCGGCGGACTGGACTGGTAGTCAGCCCGGCGGACTGGACTGGTAGTCAGCCCGGCGGACTGGACTGGTAGTCAGCCCGGCGGACTGGACTGGTAGTCAGCCCGGCGGACTGGACTGGTAGTCAGCCCGGCGGACTGGACTGGTAGTCAGCCCGGCGGACTGGACTGGTAGTCAGCCCGGCGGACTGGACTGGTAGTCAGCCCGGCGGACTGGACTGGTAGTCAGCCCGGCGGACTGGACTGGTAGTCAGCCCGGCGGACTGGACTGGTAGTCAGCCCGGCGGACTGGACTGGTAGTCAGCCCGGCGGACTGGACTGGTAGTCAGGCTAGCAGCGGAACCTGAGGGCTGAAGCAGAGTTTAGAACACAGAGCTACAACCTTGCACGGAGGACCTCTCATATAAAAGGAGGTGCCTTTCATATGAGAGGTCCTCCGGCCATTGGCTGGGGACTCCTTAGGACTGTGCGCGCGGCCCCTTTAAGAGGGAGGAAGCGCGCGCCCTAAGCACAGTGCTCTGGAAGCTGCGCGCGCCAGCAGCAGCGGGAGGGCCGGAGGACGCCGGGCCCGGAGCGCGGCGGTAAGGGGGACGGCGTCTCTGCCTGGCAGGGGGCTGAGACGCCGATGCTACAATTAATTTTATGAAACATACAAAAGACAAAAAATATATCTCATACCCTACCATCATTATATATAAATGTAAAGCAAAGTTGCATATGAAATATAGGGTACTTGGTGAACTATTTTTGATCAAAAAAAGTATACAAGCCGTCCCACAAGCGACAAGGTGACCCTAAATTGGGACGGTCCTACACTGTCTATATTAAAAACCTTACTGTATATCAAAGTTGAAGTAATGCATATAAAAGGGTAGACAAATAGAACCGGGTCCCAATATCAGACCACCTAAGCCCGTGGTAAGCTACATATATACTAACCAGCTCAACAAGGGGCATTGGTCACTATGCCCTTTTCTGCATTTGAAAATTTTAAGTATATAAACACCGTGCATTGACTGATATTTTAGATTTATGGAGAAATGTTACTTTTAAGTAGATTGAGGTTTACAGTTCAAGACCCAAAGCCATTGTCTTAGATGGGTACTGAAAGTGAAAACACAAACACTGACTTTTTGGCAGTTCTCTCGTTTTTTGATCACAAGCATCCGTGTGACTTCTGCTGCCTGTCAGTGTCTGCAGTGTTCACTGGCATTAGCCCTGAGCCGCACAGTCACTGATTGTTTATGTACAAGCAACACCTGCCCATTGCTTAAAAGGCCTGGAGAATGGGAGTGCCACTGGATATGCCAGGGAAACGAGAAGTTCGTAGGCCATATATAATAAATAGTACTCTGAAATGCTAAAACACAAGTTGCTCTAGCCCTCTTCAGAGTGTACATCAACCTTACTGCAAATATGACTGCTGTATGTTCAATTCATGCAATTAATGAAAATGCCATCTTTTTTAGCATTGACGGGACCATACAAAACCTATTGAAATCAAATAAAAAAAAATCTTCTGCCTTTAATCATTTCGATCTTTTTTATGCCTTATCTCGACATTTCTGATGCACCAATAAAGACAACCAAATGCTTAATGTTGTTTTATTGTGATCTGATAGTTTCAATGACCTAATCCTAAAAATGATTTATGTGTGCAAGCTAAAGATACGGTAGCTGTCCTTTTCTCCCTCTTTGAACAACTGCATATACAGAGCGGTTACTGTGCTACTTTGCCTCCTGTACACATTAGTATCTCTTACACACGGTCTCCTCATAAGCATGCTGCATATATAACCTCCATACAGAGTATATGAATCCATAATACAAAAACTTGCTGCTTCTAAATCATTTCTGTTCACTTCAAGGGAACAGAGCTCTATGGGTTTGTGCTGTTGAGGTGTTTTGTAGCAATGTCAACCTTTTATTTATTTGAATATTTTAGAAAAATGTTTAAGGACAAAACCCAAGGAAGAAGCACAACAAAATTAGCATATTCCCTGTAGTAAGTAAATATGCAAATGGTAATAGTACATGTAAATGACTTATGAAACTTAGTTTACACAATTTTGATCAAAAGAGCGTAAAAGCCATCCCACCAAGACAAGGTTTTCTTTGGTTTTGTCTGTAAAACGGCCACAGTGTGAATGAGCTTCTACACATTACACATATACCAACTTATACTCCGGCTCATTTCCATGGTTTTGCAAATTATTTATTAATTGTTATAATTTGTATCATAAACTTGAATATACAGTATACGGAAAGTATTCAGGCCCCTTTAAATTTTTCACTCTTTGTTTCATTGCAGCCATTAGGTAAATTCTAAAAAGTTCTTTTTTTTTCCTCATTAAAGTACACTCTGCACCCCATCTTGACTGAAAAAAAACAGAAATGTAGACCTCTTTGCAAATTTATTAAAAAAGAAAAACTGAAATATCACGTGGTCATAGGTATTCAGACCCTTTGCTCAGACACTCATATTTTAAGTCACATGCTGTCCATTTCCTTTTGATCCTCTTTGAGATAGTTCTACTCCTTCATTGGAGTCCAGCTGTGTTAAATTAAACTGATAGGACTTGATTTGGAAAGGCACACACCTGTCTACATAAGACCTCACAGCTCACAGTGCATGTCAGACCAAATGAGAATCATGAGCTCAAAGGAACTGCCCAAGGAGCTCAGAGACAGAATTGTGGCAAGGCGCAGATCTGGCCAAGGTTACAAAAAAATGTCTGCATTACTCAAGGCTCCTAAGAGCACAGTGGCCTCCATAATCCTTAAATGGAAGAAGTTTGGGACCACCAGAAGTCTTCCTAGACCTGGCCCCCCAGCCAAACTGAGCAATCGTGGGAGAAGAGCCTTGGTGAGAGAATTAAAGAAGATCCCCAAGATCACTGTGGCTGAGCTCCAGAGATGCAAAGGGAGATGGGAGAAAGTTCCACAAAGTCAACTATCACTGCAGCCCTCCACCAATTGGGCCTTTATAGTAGAGGGGCCCGACGGAAGCCTCTCCTCAGTGCAAGACATATGAAAGCCCGCATAGTTTGCTCAAAAACACATGAAGGACTCCCAGACTATGAGAAATAAGATTCTCTGGTCTGATGAGATGAAGATAGAACTTTGTGATGATAATTCTAAGCAGTATGTGTGGAGAAAACCAGGCACTGCTCATCACCTGCCCAATACAATCCCAACAGTGAAACGTGGCAGCATCATGCTATGGGGGTGCTTTTCAGCTGCAGGGACAGGACGACTGGTTGCCATTGAAGGAAACATGAATGCGGCCAAGTACAAAGATATCCTGGATGAAAAACTCTTCCAGAGTGCTCTGGACCTCAGACTTGGCTGAAGGTTCACCTTCCAACAAGACCATGACCCTAAGCACACAGCTAAAATAACAAAGGAGTGGCTTCAGAACAACTCTGTGACCATTCTTGACTGGCCCAGCCAGAGCCCTGACCTAAACCCAATTGAGCATCTCTGGAGAGACCTGAAAATGGCTGTCCACCAACGTTCACCATCCATCCTGACGGAACTGGAGAATGGCAGAGGATCCCCAAATCCAGGTGTTGCAAAACCTTGTTGCATCATTCCCAAGAAGACTCATGGCTGTACTAGCTCAAAAGGGTGCTTCTACTCAATACTGAGCAAAGGGTCTGAATACTTATGACCATGTGATATTTCAGTTTTTCTTTTTTAATACATTTGCAAAAATTTCTACATTTCTATTTTTTTCAGTCAAGATGGGGTGCAGAGTGTACTTTAATGAGAAAAAAATGAACTTTTTAGAATTTGCCAAATGGCTGCAATGAAACAAAGAATGAAAAATTTAAAGGGGTCTGAATACTTTCCACACCCACTGTATTGATATAATGCTAGATGATGTCATTCACACAGTTGACCATACGGTCTCTTTTTTTTTTTTTCTCAAATTTTAGCATTGGCTGGATCATACAAAACCTATTAAAAAACAAATAAAAAGTAAGTACCTTTTGCATTACATAGATTCATTAATTTGTTATTTAATGTACCCCTGCTGGGTTTGTTTTTATTTCCCCATCCGTTAGTTATCAGTACTGTATGTACAGTGTGTGAATACCGGACATCACCTTCTGCCGTTTCCAGCACTGCTGCCATCCTCTTCTGCATCATGTGACCACAGCTGTGACTTGCCGACTCGCACACATTTACATTGAGGAAGTGACTTCCAGTCCACACAGAAATGACTGGTCACCGCTGTGGTCACATGATGCAAAGGAGGACTGGAGCAGCCCTGCAGTGCAAACGGCAGAAGACAGTGACTGAACATTCTTTACTGATGGCTAACAGATGTACATACAGATGTAGAGGTAATTTGCAGGTGAATAATGTTTAAGTCCTGTCTGGCAGGCTTACCCGGTGCAGCCGTTACAGGGAGAAAGTGAAGTTTGGGGGTGGTACAGGGAGCTGTTACAGTCCCCACTCACTGCATAATGAGCATAGTGTAATCACAACCCGACACATGGATTGTCAGATCGCTCTTCAGTGTGAGTGCCGGAAAGTGATCACAGCGCTCTCACTGTATAATGAGCAATGACCGTAACAGCTCCCTTCACTATCCCGATGACTAGCAGCAAGCGCCTGCAGCGAGAATAAAGCTTTATTTTCTCCCAATAGCCTCTGCTCCAGGAAGCCTGTCAGCCATGCTTTAAATGCCATTTATCTGCGGATTACATTATAGCTGCAATAGCGGTTCTGGAGGTGACTGGTTCCCTTTTAAAGAGACTGTCTGAATTAGGGCACATTCACAGGACCGTATTCTGTAGCTGTTTCCGGGGCATTTCAAGTGTGGTATATACAGTAAATGAATTTTGTATTTTTTCATAAAATGGATGAAACGGTCACACTCGCATGTCTGATGTCTCTAGATGTGAGCGATTCACAAGTATAACATGTTTTTATTTTTGTAAGACTGGAAATACTGACTGTGCTGAGAAATAGACATTTTTTCAGTAATTCTAGTTTAGTGCAGATATCACACACTGATCTTGGTGAGATATGATTGTGTAATGTGATCATTAAAAATAAAACCTCTTGCATGATCACAACTGCAGTGGATTAAACTGACCAATGCGAACTGTATTCTGGAGTGTGTTCATGTAAAGTATGATGTGGCGACTAGTGGTCATCAACACCACAAGATACCTGACGCTTCCCTTTCAGTTGAGATCATCTCTTCATTCCAGAACTTGAAACCATGTAAACAAATCTGGATTTTAATCTGTCACCTGCTTTTTGCTGCGCCATCTGAGAGCAGCATGATGTAATGGCAGAGACCCTGATTCCAGCAATGAACTTTTGCTGAGCTGCCTGCTGTACTTTTCGACAAAATTACTCTTGTCCGCTTCAGATCTACTAGTTCTTTGAATGCTGAGCTCTCTATAACCTCATTCACACCACTGATTGGCTGCTTTCTGCCTATGCACAGTACACACAGAAAGCTACTAATCAGTGGTGCGGGTGGGGTTATACAGAGCTGAGCATTCAGAGAACTGGTAGATCTGCGGCAGATAAAGCAGCGGTTTTATCAAAACTACCGCTATCAGCCCAATTATGCGGCTCTTAGAATAGGTGGTAGAAATTTGGTGATAGATCCTCTTTAAGACCCTGTGCCAGTCACATGACTACTTTTTAGTATGGTTAGTTGATAACCACAGCAACCATTAGAGACTGCATATGTAATCCTTTGTCTTAAACCATTATTATGCACTGTAATAATTTTTTTACCATGCTCTTGTATTTTTAACAGTTGGCCCTCCGTATACTTTGCACTTTCGAATTAAATATTATTCCTCAGAACCAAACAATCTACATGAAGAGTTTACAAGGTATGTTTTGTGTGTGTGTGTATGATCGACAAAGGATACCATAGCATAGCATTGTACTACATTCAATTTTAATAAGATTGAAATATATTCTAATCACCAACTATTAACTCATGTTTTTGCTGCGTTTTTAACCCTTCACAACTTTGGGATTTTCCGTATTTTTGCGTTTTCTTTTTTTTCTCCCCTTCTTCCCAGAGGCGTAGCTTGTTTTTATTTTTCCGTCAATATGGCCGTGTAAGGGCTTGTTTTTTGCGGGACAAGTTTTGCTTTTCAATGGCACCATTGATTTTACCATATAGTGTACTGGAAAACTGGGAAAAAAATCCAAGTGCAGTGAAATTTCAAAAAAAGTTAAATTCCACAATTGTTTTTGTTTTTTTTACCACGTTCACTAAATGCTAAAACTAACCTGCCATTATTATTCTCCATGTCATTACGAGTTCGCAGATAGCAGACATGTATAGGTTCTTTTTTGAGTGGTTAATAAAAATCAAAAGTTTGTTTTAAAAAAAAAAAAGTGCCATTTTTCTAGATCTGGGGTGGGGCGAGCGCTTACTTTGCGCACCAAGCTGACGTTTTTATTGATACCATTTTGGGGTAGATACAGCATTTTGATCACCTGTTATTGCATTTCACTGCAGTGTTACGGCGACCAAAAAAAACCCCCATAATTCTAGCATTTTGATTTTTTCCCCCCGTTTACCGATCAAATTAATTTAGTTTATATTTTGATTGGGCATTTCTGAATGCAGCAATACCAAATATGTGTATTTTTTTATTTTTTTTATTTTGAATGTCCGATTGCTTGTGCCATACACAGCAGGGCTTCAGGCCATGGGCCGGTGTTCTTCGGAGATCTGCAATGACAAGCATAGGGTTCTTCTGCAGAACCCTGGCTGTCATGCCAACCCATCGGCGCCCTGCGATCATGTGATAAGGGCGACGATGGGCGGGGTTTGTGATGTGCTTCCGGTAAGCGTGAGTTAAATGCTGCAGTCAGAGATTGACAGCGACATTTAACATGTTAAAGCACCACTCCAGCATTTTTTTTTTTTTTTATATATATTGCACCGCTGGAGTGGTGCTTTTAAATGTAAGTTCCCGGTCCGCTTCCGCTGCCTTCACCGGTTTCCCCGCTGCTCTGGTCGGTCTCCTGTTAAAAGTGACCTGACGGCGCGCTCCATTGTATGCTGGATCATGTCGGAGGTCACTTTTCAATACAAGTCTGTGAGAGCCTCGTTCTGGCTCTCATAGACTTGCATTGAGAGCTTGTGAGTGTAGCTTCTGATTTCTGGCTGTCAGAAGTTGCGCTCACAAGATGACGCCACAGGACCGGAGCAGTGCTGTAAACTAGGGAAGATGCCGGTGGGTGAGTATACTGGGGGCAGAGGGCTTTCACATAAAGCACTAGAAAAAAAACGCCGGAGTGGTGCTTTAACAGCCACTGGTGGATCACAATTCCAACCGCAGCTGTTAGGGGTACATGACAGCTGATCTAATCACCCTCATGTGCCTGAAAAGATGCAGGCTCAGCACTGGGGCCTGCATCAAATGCCAGGACACAACCTTTGACTTACCTATATGAAGTTTAATTTCTACCCAACATGAGAAAGAGAGGTCTTTAGTACCTGAAAAGTTTACCTCTTGCTGTCTTCACATTTATACATTTACTTAGTTGAGAACTTTCCTGGTACATGCCAGACACCAAAGTTGTCCATTGTAGGAGTATAGTGGGTGAATGACGCCCTATGGATGAGTATACATCATTATAGACTGCTCTGTTGAATGTGCATGTTTTTTTTGGTTTTTTTTTGCACTAACAATGTCCATATGAAAAAAAAATCGCAGTATTAGGTACATACGGACTATAAGATGCACCACCCACTTTCCTCCAAAATTTTGGAGGAAAAAAGTGCTTCAAATATAGTCCAAAAAATACGGTATTATGTAATTGAATGAAAAACGTAAATTTTTCCATTTCAATTGTCTATTTTCATCTGTTAAAGTGATACTAATAGCCAAACAATTCAAAATATACAACAATACATTACTGACATTTAAAAAAATATCAGTGACCAATATAGCTCCCCACTCTTTTGAATAACACTCATAAGTCTTTCTTCCATGCAGTCTGTCAGTTTCTTAATCTGTTGACTATCAACTTTTTAGGCAGCACCAACCACAGCCTCTAAGACACTGTTCAGAGAGGTGTACTGTTTTCATTCACCGTAAACTCCTGTTTAAGAAAGGCTCACAAGTTCTCAATAGGTTAGGCGAAGAAAGGGCCATGTCATTCTTTCATCTTTAAGGCCATTGCTGACTAGCCAAGCAGTGGAGTACTTTGATGCTTGCGATGAAGCATGGTTCTGCATAAAAATTATGGTTTTCTTGAAAGATGCAAACTTTTTCCTGTACTGCTTGAAAAAAGTGTCTTCTAAAAAATAGCAGCAGGTTTGGGAGTTCAGTTTGATTCCATCTTCAACCTGAAGAAGTCCAACTATCTCATTTTTAATAATACCAGCCCATAACACTGTCATTGACCAGATTGCCTCCTCGGACTCTAGTAGAGGATTGATTTCACGTATCTATATATAACTATTGTTAATTTAGAGTGCAACAAATAAAATGGAGGTTAAGTCTAAATGGGAAGTGGAGCTAGGAGATATTTCTTTGAAACAATGGAAAGAGATCCTTGAACTAATCCCAAGGTTATTACAAATATATCTTGTCCACAGGGTGTACAGAACCTCAAGCTTCCTTTTCAAAATAGGTGCCCACCCAAATGCAAAATGTGTGGTAGCGAGAATGGTCACCTAATGCACATGATGTGGGAGTGTGTTTCGATAGAAGCCTCTTGGAGGGGCGTATTGGATCTTGTGGAGAGAGTATTTGGGGTGAGACTGGAACCTGAACCCAGAAGATGTATACTTGGTCTTTTGGGGGAATTTATAGTCATAGTCTCTCCAGTGGCTCTGGGCATCTCGAGGATTCTTTTTCAGGCACGTAAACTGCTAGCATATCATTGGTTAGATTCGAACCCTCCAAACTTAACAGAATTGAAGAATAAAATTAATTGTCAAGGATAACATTCAAACATGACCTTCTCATCTCGTCGCCTATCTGTTTGTGCCCCCAAAGTTCAATTCTAGGACCTCTGCTCTTCTCTATCTACACCTTCGGCTTGATAAAAGTCCCATGTCTTTCAATATCATCTCTATGCAGATAACACACAAATCTACCTCTCTGGACCCAATATCACCTTATTAAAACCAGAATCCCAACATGTCTGTGTTCTATGTCATCCTTCTCCTCTTCATTTCTAAAACTTAGTATTGACAAAACCGAATTCATCATCTTTTCCCTTTCACTTAATCCCCCTAACAGACCTATCCATCAAAGTCAATGGCTGCTCACTCTCCCCAGTCCCGCAAGCTCGCTGCCTCTGGGTAACCCTTGACTCTGCTCTCTCCTTCAAACCACATATCCAAGCCCTTTCCACCTCCTGCCGACTCAAACTCAAAAATATTTCCCGGATACCTAAATTCCTTAACGAAGAATCTGCAAAAACACTACTGCATGCCCTCATCATCTCCCGCCTTGACTACTGCAACCTCCTGCTTTGTGGTCTCCCTTCTAACACGCTTGGTCCCCTCCAATCTATCCCAATCTTTGCTGTATGTCTAATCCACCTGTCCCCCAGCTATTGCCTGGACTCACCTCTCTGTCAAACCCTTCACTGACTCCTCATCACCCAGATACTACAGTTCAAACCCTAACCATGACCTACAAAGCCATCCGCAACCTGTCTCCTCCATACATCTGTGACCTAGTCTCTCAGTACTTACCTGCACGCAACTTCCATTCCTCACAAGGTCTTCTTCTCTACTCCTCTCTTATCTCCTCTTGCCATAATTGCATGCAAGATTTCTCCCTTGTATCCACGCTACTCTGGAACTCTCTACCTCAACATTTCAAACTCTTGCCTACCATGGAAATCTTAAAAAGGAGCCTGAAGACCTACTCCTTCTGACAAGCTTACAACCTGCAGCAACCCTCATTTCACTATACCGCTGCACGACCACCTCTATCCTCACCTACTATATTCTCACCCATACCTTGTAGACTATGAGCCCTCGCGAAGCAGTGTCCTCTCTCCTCCTGTACCAGTTGGTGACTTGGATTGTTCATGATTATTATAAAAGCGCTATGGAATAAATGGTGCTATAATATAATAACAGCCGGGAAGAGGGGGGGGGGGCGGTGGCTCACTCAAATTCCGCCACTGCTAACTCTTTGTCATGGATTACACAGGAGAGATCACCCAGATCTCACCGCTGCCACCGTTTTTTTGTCAGGGGAACGTAACTCCTCTGCCTCCAGTCGTCAATTCCAGCTCCTGGAGTATATCTATCTATATATACATACAAATTCCAGCTCCTGGAGTATATCTATCTATATATACATACATATACAGTGCTGGCCAAAACTATTGGCACCCCTGCAATTCTGTCAGATAATATTCAGTTTCTTCCTGAAAATGATTGCAGTCACAAATTCTTTGGTACTATTCTCTTCATTTAATATGCTTGCAAGGAAAAAACACAAAAGAGAATGAAGCAAAAAATCAAATCATTGATCATTTCACACAAAACTCCAAAAAAGGGCCGGACAAAAGTATTGGCACCCTCAGCCTAATACTTAGTTGCACAACCTTTAGCCAAAATAACTGCGAACAACCGCTTCCGGTAATCATCAATGAGTTTCTTACAATGCTCTGCTGGAATTGTAGACCATTCTTTTTTGGCAAACTGTCCCTGATATTTGAAGGGTGCCTTCTCCAAACTGCCATTTTGAGATCTCTCCACAGGTGTTCTATGGGATTTAGGTCTCGACTCATTGCTGGCCACCTTAGAAGTCTCCAGTGCTTTCTCTAAAACCATTTTATAGTGCTTTTGGAGGCTTGGGGGCTGGTTGTAGGATGTGCCCTTCAGAATTTTATAAGATCCCCAGGTTACAGGATATCTTCACCCCTGGAGGTCAGGCGATAGATATCGTCATGATGTTTCCTATCACAATTTTACCTTTCTATAGAGATGAAATATGGCAAGTATAGCATCATTTTACATTTTAAAAATTACAAAAAGGAAAATGGGCTGATTGCAAAAGTTTGGGCCCCCTTGGAGATTTATGTACTCAGATAACTTTGACCAAGGTTTCTGACTTTAATTATCCTGTTAGGCTAAGTGCCCACGATGCTGAAATGCTGCAGAGTTTTTCCTGCCAGGTAGAAGCGTTTGTCAAGCGTTTTTGCATGCATTTCTGCATACGGGTTATCAAGCGCTTTTCCAAGTGATTTTAGCATCACTTGGAAAAGTGTTTGACAACTTGGACACACTATATAAATCCATGCAACCGGCATGGATTTATATGGTATGACCAAGTAATAGTTAAAAAAAAGAATAAAAGTGGTAAAAAAATCAAAAGTAATCATTATACTTGCCTTCCGATAGCCCCCGGTGTTTTCTCCGCTACGTCCAGTCTCCCCATGTCTCGCGGTGGTCTAAAAGGACCTGCGGTGACGTTATTTAGTCATGTGACAGGTCACGCGACCGCCGACCTCAGTGGTCGCGTGACCTGTCACCTGACTAAATGACGTCACCGCAGGTCCTTTTAGACCACCGCGAGACACGGGGAGACCGGACGTAGCGGAGAAAACACCCGGGGGCCATCGGAAGGTAAGTATAATGTTCATTTTTTTTATTTTAAATTCTTTTTTTTAACAGGTTCTATGGTACCCGGGTCTGGATGAGAGTCTCCTCTTCTTCACACCCGAGTACCATCCGCACATAGAATTTTATAATATCCGCATGTGCACATGTGCTCATGCGGATATTATGCAATTCAATGCAAGTAAATGGCGGCAATTACGCTGCGTTTCCACAAAATTAATGGACATGCTGTGTATTTTTCCGCAATGATTATCCGCAGCGGAAATTTCCGCAGCATGTGCACAGCACATGCGGATCATCATTGGGAACCATGGGGCACGTATTACTCAGCGTTTTTGCTGCGGAAATTCCGCAGGAAAAATGCTTGAAAAATGCATAGTGGGCATGCAGCCTTAGGGTTATGGCTGGTTAACTATCATCATTAGAAAAGGATATGTGATGAAAATTTCCCAGCTTTATAAAAACCCATCCACCTCCTAAGCTTGTTCCAAAAAACAGCAGCCATGCATTCTTCTAAACAGCTGCCTAGCACTCTGAAAACGAAAATGGTGAAGGCCCACATAGCAGGGGAAGGCTATAGGAAGATAGCAAAGCGTTTTCAAGCTGCCCTTTTCTCAGTTCGAAATGTACCGTAATTAAGAAATGGCAGTTAACAACAAAACACAATACAAAGGAAATGTGTCATCTTTAACTTTAGACCTATTAGAGATCATTTCATCTTCAACTTGCTTAACTGTTCACAATAACAGTAATTTTGACCAGGGGGTGCCCAAACTTTTACATGCCTCTGTATATTTAGGGTCTGGTACAATGGAGAATTCTCTTGACACACCAATAGAGAAGAGGATGGACATTCTTTTGGACATAAATGAAACCACATTTTGTAGGGAACTCGCGAGGGTCTGAGAAAGGGGTGGGGTGGGATGCTATGGGATGGGTTTTCTGTATGAGTGTACTATTTTGAAATATTCAATAAAAATTGATATGATTAAAAAAAAATGACACCAAATACTTTTTGAATAAGTTTCTGACTGATTTTAATGGGAAAATCTCCTTTAGTGCAGATAGTACTTTTTTTTTTCCACTCGTTATTTTGAGTATTTTGCAGTAAAACTAATAGGAAGCTTATTCGAAGAAGATTTTAAGCATTTTTTTTGTGGATTCGCAGTAAAGTCTGCTTCTAAATGTTTGTAAAAAAAAAATAGGCCGAGAGATGTACTTGCCACTGTTCTTCTGTGATTGGCTGGCTATGTATAGTTAATCTGTCAAACAAGCATTTTTCTATTTTTCTGTCTACATGGTAGGGGGCAAACAGAGTGGCATTGTGTGCCGCATGTAGTCCTGGGCCGCAGGTTGTGCACCCCTGCTCTAAAGCTGATTATCTAGCAATTATCATTCATACTTGTTAGATTATGTGCTCACATTGAGTATTTCCAACAGATTTATCTGCAGCAAAAACCATGGTGTTGGCTGGAAAACTCTGCGTAATATGCACGCGCGTCTTTGCATGGGTGAAAAACATTAAAGAAATTACATGCTGCAGATATGAAAAATGCATTGATGGTCCAAATCCACAAAAATTCAGAAAGATTTCAGAAATGTCATTCTCTTTGCTAGTACTGTAAAATGCTGCGTTTTTCATAGCGAAAAAAACGTAGCAAAAACACAGCTTATGAACAATGTCAGTTTTTCACATAAAAATTCTATCCATGGTTTGCACGGATACAACTCATACCTATTATAGTCTATGGGGCTGTTCACATGTCCATTTTTTTCTCAAACTGAGTGGTCTGCACAAAATCATAGAGACATGTCCAAATTTCATCTATGATCAAACGCACCAATGCAATTCTATGGGTCCTTGAAAAAATCAAACATTACTTGGATGACTTCCGTATGCTGTTAATTTTTCAAGGACTGTTTGATGGTCTGAACGAGACCTAATACCTTATTTCATTTAATATTCTTGTTCTGCTTATTTCCCCCTCTCCATTCTATATTATGACATTTCTACAATTCTACCCTGCGTTCGCTGCCACAGCTTTAGTTCAATGGACTGTCATATTCTTTTCCCATTTATCATGCCAAGACAGGATACTAAAAAAAGAATGAGAATTGGGGATAAAATTCGAGAAAGGAAAAAAAACACTGTCGACTATACCCTTATTTATTTTAAAATGAGTTTTATATTTCTTCTCTTTATGAAAAAAAATGACATCCTACTATTCTGAATAATTTTTTTTTTCTTAATTTTTTTTTTTTTTACAGGTACTTATTTGTATTACAACTTAGACAAGACATCTTATCGGGAAAGTAAGTAACCTTTTTAGACTGTTTTGCAATATTAATTATAGCCTCTAAAAAAAGCATATCTTATGTATATCCCATTGTGTGTCCTGTCATTAGCGTTTGTCATAATCTAACCTGATTTTGCAGTATTTCCACTTCAGATTATATAAAACACACTTGGAGATGCAGTGTACGGCTAAAAGTATTGGGACGTCTACACATTACACCTACAAGAGCTCTTATGACTTCTGATTCATTGTAAATCCTTAGTCATTAATACGTGGACAAAATTGTTGCTACCCCTCATTTAATGAAAGAAAAACCCACAATGGTCACAGAAATAACTTGAATCTGACAAAAGTAATAAATTAAAAAATTATGAAAATGAGCAAATAAATGTCAGACATTGCTTTTCAGCCCTGATTCCACAGAATTTAAAAAAAATAAATAAACTCATGAAATAGGCCTGGACAGAAATGATGGTTCTCTTAACTTAATATTTTGTTGAACAACCTTTTGAGGCAATCACTGCAATCAAACGATTCCTGTAACTGTCAATGAGACTTCTGCACCTCTCGACAGGTATTTTGGCCACTCCTCATGAGCAAACTGCTCCAGTTGTCTCGTGTTTGAAGGTTGCCTTTTCCAGACGGCATGTTTCAGCTCTTTCCAAAGATGCTCAATAGGATTTAGTGTGTTTTGGGTCATTATCCTGTTGCAAGACGCATGACCTGTGACTGAGACCTAGCTTTCTGACACTGGGCAGCACATTTCTCTCTAAAATCCCTTGATAGTCTTGAGATTTTAGTGTACCCTGCACAGATTCAAGACACCCTGTGCCAGATGTAGCAAAGCAGCCCCAGAACATAACAGCGCCTCCTCCATGTTTCACAGTAGGGACAGTGTTCTTTTCTTGATATGGTTCATTTTTCCATCTGTGAACATAGAGCTGATGTGCCTTGCCAGAAACTTCCGTTTTCTCTAATCCCCTCCACGACCGCAACAACAGGAGGTTGCCTCCCCATCATAATTAGGGACAGGAAATACAAGAGGTTAAATAGCCCTAATGGGATGAAGAGGTTTCCTTCTTGGGGGTTGTGGCCGGCGATAAGTTTTCCCAACTCGCAATACCTTAGCCGGGCAGCCGTGGATCGATCACCCCAGGTCTTCCTCCACGCTGCTGCTCCCGCTTCCCGGCGGGACCGCACTATCCTTCGGCGCGTTTGCAATGCTGGATGGTGAGGTGAGACAGCTGGAGGCCTCCTGTAGCTCCCCAGCCAGTTACAATATCTCTCCCCCCCCCCCCCCCCTCCCTGCTGCTGCTCTCCTCCGGAGTCTCGCCGGCAGCATAGAGCGCTCACAGGAAGTGATGCGCGCCGGCATTGCAATGGGCTCATCGTCACTTTCGGTTGCGTTCCACGGTGGAACGCACCGCCATTTTGGCAGGAAATTAAAAAAAAAAAAAAGAGATTGGCTGGACCTGATGCAAGAGAGGGGGAGCCTCATCCTATTGGATGGGAAAAGGCGCTGGATCTCTGTTTCCTGTACAAATAGAACCCAGATGGAAGACTCCATAAGGTAGGACTGAGGTTCTAATGATGGATGTGTCTGTCCCTAAGCTTCTGCAGAGCCCAGCGTAAACCCTGGCCCAGTGAGTATGTCTGGTAAAGGGTAGGTTTTCTTGGTGCAGGATCCATTTTTATGTCTTCCCCTTGTCTTTTAGGGTGACAAAGATCCTGCACCAAAACCAAAAGAAAAAACCTGCAAGTCGCAAATGTGCCATTTGTAGTAAAAAGCTCCCATCCGCCCACAAAAAGGCTCGGTCAGTTGTGTACCGAAAAAATCATCCATGAAGAGCAACCCTGCGTAATGGATGAAGTCAGAGGAATGGTACGCCGGAGATCCAATCATCCTTGGCCACCTTTTCACAATCATTTTCTGGGGTCCCTCAGTATCCAGGAAGAGGAAATACGCCCCAGAAGATACCTCCGACTCAGAGGCAGTAAATTCAGCCCCTGAGGAATGCTTAGAGGAAGGTGAAGTCACTCCAGGCTGTAATACTGATCAGGATGATAGGAAGTTTTTCTTCTCCTCGGATGACCTTGAAAAACTTCTACTTGCTGTCAGAAACACAATGGGAGTAGAAGAGGAAAAAACGTCTCGCACGGTCCAGGATTTTTCAGCTAATAACCAGGAAATGGGGTCACTCAGATGTAGACCTGTTTGCAAGTCGACAGAATACAAAGGTGAATCAATATTTCTCCATAGACCCCAGAGAGACCCATTCAAGGATAGATGCGTTCTCTCACCCATGGAACTTCGGGTTGGCCTACGCATTCCCTCCAATTCCATTGCTACCGAGGACCTTACAAAAAAGTCAGAGTGGACAGAGTCAGGACCATTCTGATCGCCCCTCTATGGCCAAAAAGAAGTTGGTTTGGGGCTCCAAACCTCCTAAACCCAGAGGGCCCTTTTATCTTGCCTCTGGACCGCGATCTACTCCGTCAAGGTCCAATATTTCATCCAGCTCCCCACAGCTTATGCTTGGCAGCCTGGTTTCTGAGGCCTTAATCCTGAAGGCCAAAGGTCTCCGGATGTTGTAATAGACACCCTACAAAAAAGCAGGAAGCAGGTCACTAATGCCATTTATTTAAAAATATGGAAGACCTTCTCTACATGATATGGATCTACTCCCATCGATCCCTTTCATCCTGACATTGCCAGGATATTGGACTTTTTACAGGATGGTCTATCTAAAGGATTAAAACCCAGCACCCTGAAAGTCCTGGTCTCTGCTCTAAGCTCTTTCTTTGACCAAAACCTGGCTGACCACCGGTGGATAAAGAGGTTCATGACAGCAGCCTCTAGAATGTCCAAGAAGGCCCATCATGGTTCCAACCTGGGACCTGAATATAGTTATAAAGGGTCTAACTATTCCGCCCTTTGAAACTATGTCTCAGACTCAGCTGGACAAATTATCTTGGAAGGCAGCTCTATTAGTACCCATCACAACAGCAAGAAGAGTCAGCAAGATCCAGGCTCTTTCCATCAGGGATCCTTATCTGAGAATCCTGGATGACAGGATAATCCTTCACCTAGACCCTTCTTTTCTCCCGAAAGTATCTTCTCATTTTCACATGTCCAAGGAGAGAATTCTCCCATCGTTTTGTCAGAATCCAAAAGACAGCAGAGAATCGAAGTTCCATTCTCTTGATGTCCGAAGAATCATCCTTCACTATCTACAACAGACGGAGCCTTGGAGAAAAGCTCAGAACCTTTTTGTCCAGTACTGGTGACCAAATCAAGGGAAGAAGGCCTCCAAGAGTTCTTTAGCTAACTAGATCAAACAAGCAATCACATAGGCATATAAATATCAAGACCTGCCTCCTCTGGTGTCGCTAAAAGCTCATTCCACCAGGGCCATGTCAGCCTAATGGGCCGAACGGGCAAGCGCTTCCATCGAGCAGATCTGCAAAGCTGCCACCTGGTCCTCTGTCCATACCTTTACCAAGCATTACAGATTAGATTTGATATCTGTAAAAGATTTAGCCTTTGGCAGAAAAGTTCTGCAGGCTATAGTCCCTCCCTAACGATATTCTTTGGCATTACTCCTGTTGGTGCTGTCGTGGAGCGGATTAGAGAAAATAGAATTAGACTTACTAGTAATTCGGTTTCTAAGACCCTCTCGACAGCACGGGTAATTTCCCCCCCCTATGAAAATTCTATGTTCATTTGAATTCCTTGGTGTTAATAAATATTTCAAGCATTCATTCTGTGTGGTCCTTGGAAAACACTGAGGATAGAGGGAAGGGGAGGGATATTTATCCTCTTGTGTTTCCTGTTCCTAATTAGGATGGGGAGGCAACCTCCTGTTGGTGCTGTTGTGGAGGGTCTTAGAAACCGAATTACCGGTAAGTCTAATTCTATTTTTGTCTCATCTGTCCATAGGACATTTTCCCAGAAGCCAACAAACATGTAGTTTGGCAAATTCCAGTCTGGCTGTTTTTATGATTTTTTTTCAACAATGGTGTTCACCTTGGTCGTCTCCCATGAAGTCTACTTTGGATCAAACAATGACGGATGGTGCTGTCTGACACGGATGTTCCTTGAGCTTGAAGTTCACCTTTAATCTCTTTAGAAGTTTTCCTGGTCACTTTTGTTAACATTACTCGTCTCTTTGATTTGTCATCAATTCTCCTCCTGCGGCCACGTCCAGGGAGGTTGGCTACTGTCCCATGGATCTTAAATTTCTGAATAATGTGTGCAACTGTAGTCACGGGAACATCAAGCTGCTTGGAGATGGTATTATAACCGTTACCTTTTAACATGCTTGTCTATAATTTTCTTTCTAATCTCCTGAGACAACTCTTTCCTTTGCTTCCTCTGGTCCATGTTGAGTGTGGTACACACCATGTCACCAAACAGCACAGTGAGTATATGTAGTCCTATATACAGGCCCACTGACTGATTACAAGATTGTAGACACCTGTGATGCTAATTAGTGGACACAACTTGATTTAACATGTCCATTTTGTCACATTATTTTCAGAGGTACCATCATTTCTGTCCAGGCCTATTTCATGAGTTTAATTTTTTTTTTAATTCTGTGGAAGCTGGGTTGAAAAGCAATGTCTGACTTTCATTTGTTCATTTTCATAGATTTTTGATTTATTATTACTTTTGTTCAAGTTATTTCTGTGACCATTGTGGGTTTTTCTTTCATTAAATGAGGGGTACCAAAAATTTTGACCACGTGTGTATAAAACACACTTTGAGATGCAGTATACGGAAAAAAGTATTGGGACATCTACACATTGCACCTGCAAGAGCTCTTATGACTTCTGATTCATTGTAAATCCTTAGTCAGTAATATACAGTTGGACTCTACACCCACACCTCCCCCCTGTATGCAGCTAAACAGCCTTCACTCTTCTGGGAAGGATTTCTATTACATTTTTTTTTTTTTTTATGTTTTTTTTTCTACATTCACCCAAAAGAGCATTTTTGAGGTCAGAAGGCCTGGCTCACAATTTATTTTATTTATTTTACTCACTTATATAGCGCCATTAATTCCAAAGCGCTTTACAGACTTTATTGGCACTGTCCCCATCTGGGCTCACAATCTAAATTCCCTATCAGTATCTTTTTGTTTGGCGTATAGAAGGAAACCAGAGAACTCGGAGGAAACCCAAACACAGGGAGTACATACAAACTCCTTGCAGATGTTGTCCTTGGTGGGATTTGAACCCAGGACCCCAGCACTGCAAGGCTGTAGTGCTAACCACTGAGCCATCGTGCTACCCTTTCTCCTTTTTCTTATATCCTAAAGGTGCTCGATGAGGTTGATGTCAGGGATTTGCACAGGCCGGTCAAGTTCTGCTACACCAAAGTCATTCCTTTATAGTGCACTGGAGAACAGTCATGCTGGAACAGAAATGGCTCACCTTTATGATTAGATGGGTGCTATATGAGAACTTTTCAATCCAGAAACAAATACCACTTGATGTGATGAGCAGAAAAGATGAGGACATGTTCTCCAATAATGAAGACAATTTAAGCAAAAGGTCCTCTGCAAAACCCTGGGTCTGCACTATTGGAGAACCTGACCTTATATTTTTGGTATTAGGAGTGGTTAATCTATATATTGGTCCCTTAGAATTTATAGAACTCCTACCTGTACTGTTGAATGGGTGGGAGTGTGAAATATCAACATTATCAATATCGAGTTTTTCTGCAGTGGAAAATCTGCTAAATTCTGCCCACACCTATTGATAAATGTTTTCTGCTTGACTAGTTTTTTGGTGTTTGCAGCAGGGAACACATTAAGCCCTTCACAGCCTGTGATGTATAGGTACATCATAGGTCTTGTATCCCCCTTTGATGTGGTGTCATGGGGATACCGCGTCCAAGAGAGGAGAGTTGACCGCGGTGTCTGGTTTCATGAACTTCTGCACTGGTTAGATATATTTCACCATCTTAATAAACGGTGCAGGTTTTTTCCTTGTTAGCTGCGCAAGGGTCAATCTTTTCACTGGAGGCTCCAGAAGCTTTCCTACCTGGATTGTCTCAGCTGTTCAGTGTTGGCCATTACCCTCTGCTATTTATGTTCGCCTCTGGCACTTTCGGATTGCCGGCGTTAGTTCTTGCTGCCTGGTTCTGGAGGTGTAGTTCATAGTTAAAGCTGGCGTTTGGAGAGTTGTTCAAGAGATTGTTGCTTGGAGATTTTGTGTGCACATCCTCATCCTCTCCTATTTAGTTTCTCCTTCCTTTAACTCCCCTGTGTCCCACTCTGTTGTTTGGTGAGAGTATTTTGTTTGGTTGGTATTTTCATTTATCCCTGTCCATTTTCCCTTGTTTGTCTGTTTAGTGTGTTCCTATACACTTCAACTTCCCACTACCCATGGTGGGGTAAGGGACAGATAAGGGTTGATATAGGAGCATAGCAAGGCATGAGAACCTGACGTCTCCACCTTCAGGAGTAATCGGGGGGACGACAGGTAAAGACTAGGGCGCCCCTATTTCTAGGGACCTGGTTAGCATCCATAGTCCCAAAATCACTGAGTAACATGTGGGCTCCGTCGCGGAACCCGCATCTTTTCCAGTACATGACAGCTGATTTGATCCGGCTGTCATGTGCCCATAACATCTGTGGGTGGCCTTGCAATCCACACGCTAGCTGTTAACCTGATAAATGCCGCTGTCAATCTCTGACAGCGGCGCTTAACATGATTGCGCTAGAATCGCGTCACAAACCACGCTCATCGGCGCCCCTGTCACTTGATTGCGTGGCACCAATGGGTTGGCATGACAACCGGGGGTCTGCAGAAGAACCCCCCCCTCTGTGCTTGTCATTTCTGATATGCTATGACTGCTGACCCATGGCTGAAGCCCTGCTATGTGTAGCACAAGCGATCAGACGATCGCAGCTTCAAGTCTCCTAAAGAGACTATTGAAGCAAGAAAAAAGTAAAAAAAAAAATGTAAAAAAAATATAAAAGTTCAATTCGCCCCCCTTTTACCCATTCAAAATAAGTGTTTTTTTATTACACAAATTATATTAAAATATAAAAGAATTAATCTGATCGGTAAAGTGAGTAACGAGAAAAACAAAACGCTAGAATTTTTTTTTTTTTTTTTTCTCTGCAACATTGCAATTAAATGCAATAACAGGCGATCAAACATTGTATCTACCCCAAGATAGTACCAATAAAATCATCAGCTCGGCGTGCAAAAAATAAGCCCCACTCAGCCCAAGATCCCAAAAAATGGAGACGCTACGGGTCTCTGAAAATGGCACTATTTTTATCTATTTTTTTTTTTTTTTTAACAAACCTTGGATTTTTTTCACCACTTAAATAAAAAAAAAAACATATACCGTATATTCCGGCGTATAAGACGACTTTTGAAGACTGAAAAATCTTCTGTCTAGTCTGGGGTCGTCTTATACGCCGGTAATGCTTTTGAACTTTCAGAAATTGACATGCGGGGATACTCTGGGGGTGTTAATAAGCTGCCGTGGCCGTATCCCTGCCATGTCGGAGTTAATATAAGGTGGAGGGAGTTAAAATACGGCGGCGGTAGGTCCAGACAGTCAGCGCTTCTGTGCTGAAACTGACACATCGCTGCGTATTCCCAGCTCCGGACACAGCGCAGGGCTTCTGTGCCGACAGCTTTCACTTGTCACAGAAGCGCTGCGCTGTGTCCGGAGCAGGGAAGTTCGCATCGCTTCTGTGACAATATATGAAAAGCCGGCAATTCAGCAGCGGCATAAGCCGGCACCCGACAATTTAGAATAGAAAGAATAGAGCTTCACACATAGATTAGATAGATAGAAACATGTCAGTCACATATATATGAAGTACAGTGACAGTGTTGCTTACTGTACTTGTCATTTAGTGTAAAGGATTTATTAAAACAAATATTAGTGTTTCCATGCACCGTCTCTTTAAAAAAGCCGGCCGGCAATTCAGCAGCGGTACCCGACAATTTATAACAGACAGAATAGAGCTTCACACATAGATTAGATAGATAGAAACATGTCAGTCACATATATATGAAGTACAGTGACAGTGCTGGTTACTGTACTTGTCATCTAGTGTTAAAATAACGGATTTATTTAAAAAAAAATTGGCGTGGGGTTCCCCTTAATTTTAGTCTCTAGCGGAGGTTAAGCAGACAGCTGGGGCAGATGTTTGAAGCCTGGGAAGGGGGTAATACCCACGGAGCTTCCCAGGCTACTAATATCAGCCCCCCGCTGAATACCTATCCTTTACTAGCTATTAAAATGGGGGACCCCCCCAAAAAAATGACGTGGGGTCCCCCCTATTTTAATAGCTAGCAAAGGCTAGGCAGACAGCTGGAGGCTGATATTAGTAGCCCAGGAAGGGTGCCATGAATATTGGCCCCCTCCCAGGCTAGAAACACCAGCCGTCAGCCGCCCCAGAAATGGCGCATCCATAGGATGCGCCAATTCTGGCACTTAGCCTCGCTCTTCCACACTGCCCTGGTGCGGTGGCAGGGGGTAATAGGGTTGGGGTTGATGTCAGCTTATAATGCCAGCTGACATCAAGCCCAGGTTAGTAATGGAGAGGCGTCTATAAGACACCCCCATTACTAACCCCATAGTCAAAGTTAAAAGAAAACACAAACACCCAGAATAAAGTCCTTTAATTGAAATAAACACACAATTCTTTATTGTTCTAAATTAAACCATACTTACCATCACGCCCATTCCAGCTGAAGCCAACGATCTCCTGCAATAAAAGTAAAATAATAAAGCAACCTCATCCTTACCTTTCCATGGTTCCCAGGACAGCTCCAGCTCTGCTACATCGAGGTGACAGGCTGGACCGCAGCAGAACGCTGCCATCCAGCCTGTCATCCCGCAGACACTGAGAAGCGCAGGCATGCTTGCGCTCCTCAGTGTCTCGCTGTGACGGCATCCAGATGAGCCGACAATGAACTCAGCTCACCTCCTGGACGTCCGTCACTGACAGCGTGGGAAACTTCTACTGCGCATGCGGGGAGCAGGAGAATTTTCCCACGCTGTCAGTGACGTGCATGAGGTGAGCCGAGTTCATTGTCGGCTCATCTGGATGCCGTCACAGTCAGACACTGAGGAGCACAAGCATGCCTGCGCTTCTCAGTGTCTGCGGGATGACAGGCTGGATGGCAGCGTTCTGCTGCGGTCCAGCCTGTCATCTCGATGTAGCAGAGCTGGACCGGTCCTGGGAACCATGGGAAGGTAAGGATGAGGTTGCTTTATTATTTTACTTTTATTGCAGGAGATCGTTGGCTTCAGCTGGAATGGGCGTGATGGTAAGTATGGTTTAATTTAGAACATTAAAAAATTGTGTGTTTATTTCAATTAAAGGACTTTTTTCTGGGTGTTGTGTTTTTTTTAATTACTTTACTAGAAATTCATGGCGGTCATGTCTAATATTGGTGTGACCCCATGAATTTCAGGCTTAGGGCCAGCTGATAATGCCAAGCTGGCCCTAACCCCTTTATTACCCAGTGAGCCACCGCACCAGGGCCCTGGATGAGTTGGGTACAGCGCCAGAAGATGGCGCTTCTATGAACGCGCCATTTTCTGGGGTGGCTGCGGACTGCAATTTGCAGCGGGTGGGGCCCAGAAAGCTTGGGCCTCCCTGCGCTGCAGATTCCAGCCCCCAGCTGCCTAGTTGTACCTGGCTGGACACAAAAATAGGGCGAAGCCCCACGTCTTTTTTTTTTTTAATTATTTCATGAAATAATAAAAAAAAAAAAGGGCTTCCCTATATTGTTGTGTCCGGCCAGGTACAAATAGGCAGCTGGTGGTTGGGGGCAGCCCGTTCCTGCCTGCTGTACCTGGCTGGACACAAAAATATGGCGAAGCCCACGTCAACATTTTTGGGAAAAATTAATTACAAAATTAATAATAATTTAGGGACTGCATCTTTATTAACCCCTCAATTGTCATTTAGTGTTAAAATAAAGGATTTTTTAAAAAGAAAATTGGCGTGGGATCCCCCATCATTATAGTCTCTAGCGGAGGTTAAGCAGACGGCTGGGGCAGATGTTTGAAGTCTGGGAAGGGGGTAATAACCACGGAGCTTCCCAGGCTACTAATATCAGCCCGCAGCTGAATACCTAGCCTTTACTAGCTATTAGAATGGGGGACCCCCCCAAAAAATGACGTGGGGTCCCCCCTATTTTAATATGTTTATGAGTGACAGTTTTCCTGCTATATACCTGCATGTCATAAGAATTTAAATTAAAAAAGGACCATGTTAAATTCAAATCTGTTTTTTTTTTTAATTTTTACCGGTGTTTGGTATGCGTTGGAAAAGGGGTAGTCTTATACGGTGAATATATCCTAAACTCTATATTTTAACAGGAAAGTAGGGGGGTCGTCTTATACACCAGGTCGTCTTATACGCCGGAATATACGGTACATGTTTGGTATTTGCGAACTCGTAATGACTTGGAGAATCATAATAGCAGGTCAGTTTTCGCATTAAACATGGTAAAAAAAAAATTGTGGAATTGCACTTTTTTTGCAATTTCACCGCATTTGGAATTTTTTTTCACATTTTCTAGTACACTATATGGTAAAATCAATGCAGTGTCCTGCAAAAAACAAGCCCTCACACAGCCATATTGATCTAAAAATAAAAACTTTATGGCTTTGGGAAGAAGGGGAGCAAAAAACAAAAACTCAAAAATGGAAAATCCCAAAGTCGTGAAGGGGTTAATGTTGCATTTCTTATCTGTATTAACTTTGTGGAACAGAAGAAGGCCATCCCAAACTCAAAAGGATACAAAATGTCTTGTTTTGCTGAAGCAATAAAGAGTTATTCCTCAATCTAACCTTAGGTAATAACTCATTGATTGTTGGGGGTCCAAGTGCTCTGACTCCCAGTGATCCTGAGATTGGAACTCTGGAACCACGAGAATGAGGCTTTGCAGTCCCAAGTTCCATACTGAATGGAGTGGAGGTACTCGTGCTCAGCCTCTGCTAAATCCATTTTCTATGTGACTGCAGAGTACAGCACTTTGCTATTTCCATAGGCAATGAATGGAGAGGATGGTGAGCATGTGCACTTGCACTCCATTTAGTATGGGGTGGCAGAGCCCTGATCTCTATATTGCTGGTGTTTAGCTGTCAAACTCCCAGTGATCAGCAAGTTATCAGCTATTCGGCACAACACTTCTGCGGAAACACTTTGTACAAGCATGACTTTAAAGGGAATCTGTTAGTAGGATCAACCCATCTAAGCCATCTATTTGGACATGTAGGTCATTAAAAGTTGAATATAGTGATACCTTGAAATCTACCATCCGATGTCTTAACAGCTCATCTGCATAAAAAAAATAACATGGATTTGTTTGGATTAAGATCTGTTGGCAGGATACTGATCTGTATGAGAATCTGCCTCCAGAAGTTATTTTCCAGTGAGATCAGGATTAACACAGTACAGCAGAGCAAACGGTACAACAGAAGTTAATGGTTTCTCATTATCCACATTTGCAGCAGCCTGTGTCCTATTAGTGCTAGGAGCTCTGCTGCAGAGCTGTGTCTGATTGTAACTAGATCAGTACAACAGAGATGAACTTTGTCTCATTACAAACACAATAAGTTTGCAGTTGTCTTTTCACAGTGCGGTCAGTCCTGCTGTGCCGCCCTTGTAACGACTGTAATGCAGTCATATATGAGTGTGTGTGTGATACGGCGCTGCTGTGAATGACTGACTCCGATATGTTACCAAACGAGCTTCTTTTTTTTATAACTTGCAATAAATGACAGTATTTCTCTTCTAAACAAGGTATGGGCTACAACAGCGAACAATCACAAATACAACTTATACAGCCTGAGAGATCCCAAGTGTCAGCTTCACAGTATGGAGAAGGACTACCCCCAGGCTATACCACTCCCAACCTTATCCGGTACAGGGCCTACCCGTAGTTCGACCGTGACACGTGGTCCTCTCAGGAATACAATCTTACAGCCGCCTCCCGCCTTAATTACAATAGATTCCGGGCATCCTGTTTTCCCCTTGACATATATTTACATGACAATCACTTGAACCAACACATAATGTACACAGTGCTCTGTCCGCTTTGTGAGCACTTAGGGCGGACGCCCTAACGGAATATCCTCAAACAGGAAACAGCTGGACTTGTTATGATGACATCCCGCCACAAGATTTGATCAGCTCCCTAGGTCACCAATCTCTCTGCCACAGGAGCAGAAACCGTTTCAGATCAATCCCAGTATTATTTCACGGAGCTCTCCTATGGTGTCCACTTTTAGCAGTGTCGATATGCTGGAGTTCACACAGTCTCCATCAGTCCATCTATATTCTCATTAATAGCAATATTCCTTGTGAAGCTTTGAATCCTATCTAGCGCTCCCTAACTAACTAAACAGTCGGTGACCGGTCACACATTAGGAGTTTACTCTCGGAGCTTCTCCCTCTGTATCACACCGTCCAATTTGGATCACTTTAGAGTACCAGTCCTCCGTGTCTCAACCCGCAGGACCTCTCCTCAAAATCACCTCAGGGAAAACCAACCGTTTTTCTCTACTTCCTGTTTTCAGTCTTTTCTCCTCTTGTTCAAAGGTGACCTCTAGTGGCCGAACTAAGTTATTGCAGCATCATATCTTATAACAGAAAACATTAACATACTACACCCTTCCCCCACTCTGTCTGCCTGTGAGATAGAAGCTGAAACACGGAGAAGACAACTGCAAATGTTTTTGTAATGAGACAAACTTCACTTCTGCTGTACTGTTTTAGTTTTGATCTCTTTGAAGAGCTGTGTGTTATTATGAGATCAAAGTGTCAGTCATTGCATGTCTCACACTGGTAACACCCTCTTTCATTTAAAATAAGGTCTGGAGGCCGATTCTCATGCGGATCAGTGTCTAGCTTATAGATCCCAACAACTCATTCACATATAAGAAAAATAATGAATTTCTCTCGAATAAAACAGCACATCACAGATATCAAGGTATCTTTCTTTGCAGCTTCCTATGACCTACATGCCCATACAGAGGGCTTAGGAGGGTTGATCCTACTGACAGATTCCTTTTGAGTTTATTTACAATTCAATCAGTATGTGATTATATGAGAGTGTGCTGGAAGTAGCCCCGGTGTTTTCCACGTTCACACAGCTGCTCCTTTGCTGCTACCACAAGTCCACTCACCTTTATTATAAAGAGTGAGACAAATGGAGAGATTCTATGCCATTGACCACTATTCTTCCTCCCTGCACAGTGACCCCTGTTCAAGTCAGAGAGCACGGCTAGAAACATGTAGTCCTCAACAAAGTACAATGTCCTATGATCCGTATGGTATCTGAATGCAAATAGCAGAACAGAGCACCATCTCAGGCAAGAAGTCTGTTTAGCTTGTACAAAAAACAAAAATAAAGTCCAATCAGAAAGTAAAGATGCAAAGTTAGGTTAAAAAGGCAGCATTACTGCCACACCCAATTTTCCCTTTTAGAATGCGTTCACACGTTACGGCCAAATGTTTTTTTTTTTGGCCATTAGCTTTTTGAAAATCACAGCAAAACGTGCGTTTCTGCTGCAGTTACGGCAAACATAACATGACTGCAACACATGAACACAGCCTTAAAGGAAATGGTAGAGTAGGATTTGCTTGGATTGCAAGCATTACTATCATACAATTTGTGAATGTTAAATATTTAGTTGGCTTATGAATTTGGGTGCAAACGTGTTGTACAGAAGCCACGACCTTGTGGCATGCTTAGTGAGTCTGAACTTTAAACTTATCTCATTTACACCTTACGTGAATATTTGTGCTTTTTTCTTTGTTTTTATAGATTGAAATGTCCGTATGAAACATCTGTAGAGTTGGCCGCTTTCTGCTTGCAAGGTAGGAGTATACAAATAAGTGTATGAAATGCCTCATTCACACTATTGCCTGTTTAACCCCTTGAGGACTTGAATTGTCCTTTAGTAAGATGGCTAATATTGAACCTGTGGAGTCCATCTTGTTTCCTGTTTGAGCCTACTTAAAGTCAAATGGAACATTCACTCATTGCTTGAGTATTCTATATATCCTTCTGTCTAGTTGCAGTCTCCAGCTCCTAGCTCAATTAAGAATTCCAACTACACTTGCTGTTACTGCTCATGTGTCTCCTGCCGAAGAATTCTAGCCGTGTTCAATCAATATGGTAACAATGAGTAAGGAGAGAGGGTGTGTTCTTCTTTCCCCTTGCATGTTGTTGCCTGCTTATGATTGGTTAACCTCATGCAGGGGAAGAAGTACACGCCCCCCGGAGACAAATCTCTGGTAACACCCAGTTGAATTTTATATTAAATTATAACCTAAATGTTAGAAGCTAGTCGCTCCACAAAAGAGAGAAGAAATTAAAAAATAAAAGCTATACCTCTGCAGCCAATATTTACTTGATGTGGCCAGTTTAACATGTTCAAACTAGTTAAAAGTCATTTTTAATTATACAAGGGCAGAAATGACATGAACTTAAAATTGTTAGTGAAACCTCTTCAGCTTAGGACTGGGACTGGATGGCACTATTCTTACAGTATCTGTTAATATCACAACCTCCTAATTCCTTTGCATGGTAGTGCCATTGTGTAACCCTTATTTTCCTAATTGGAAGCCAGAGAACTTAAATTAAAAATGTAAATGTTTGGATGATCTGCCACAGAAAAAAAAAGATGAACATCTAAAAGAATTGACCTTGTCAACAGGGGTGTGTGTGTGTTATCTGACAATCAACTGTAGCAGTACGGGACAAGAAGCTCGGGGCAGCACCGGACTAGTCAGACCTCCACCTGTATTCTCCTGCTGGCTCTTATAGGGAATCTGTCATCACTTTGGAGTTATCAGACCTCTACTATTGGCATACAGGGTATAGAAAAGTAAATCTATACATACCTGTATGGCCCATAGGAGAGGTTTGATTGCAGAGAAATCTGTTTTTATAAACTCCGTTTTCCACAGGCTTGGCGTCCGGGGACACCAAGAAATTTCCGCCTATGTGCTTATTATTCCCCCAAATCCCTGCCTATATGCTTAGTTACCATATCCCCCCCCCCCCTCCACTGCATTGTGCTTCCTGACTTCCTAGGCATGCGCAAATCGCCGCGCACATAGAGCGCGCTTTGCTTCATCCTGCCCCCGTCTCTCTGTGCTCTGCGCCGCAGGGTTATATTGCGCAGGTGCCGGGGAGTTACTGTCACTTCCCGGCGCCTGCACAATAGAACCCTGCAACGCAGTGCACAGGCAGATGGGGCCGGGATGAAGCAAAGCGCGCTGTATGTGAGCGGCGATTTGCGCATGCGCGGCACAAGAGGGAGCACAGGGCCCTGTGACGTGCAGGGGAGGAGGTGGGGGGAATATGATAATTAAAGTTAATTTATTTCAGTTCTTCAATACAAAAAGTGAAACTCATAGTCATTACAAACAGTGAGCTATTTCAAGTGTTTATTTCTGTTAATGTTGATGATTATGGCTTGCAGCTAATGAAAACACTAAAGTCACTATCTCAGTAAATTAGAATAATTAACAAAAAACACCTGCAAAGGCTTCCTACCTGTTTAAAAAGGTCCCTTAGTCTGTTTCAGTAGACTTCACAATCATGGGGAAGACTGCTGACTTGACAGATGTCCAGAAGGCAGTCATTGACACACTCCACAAGGAGGGTAAGCCACAAAAGGTCATTGCTAAAGAAGGTCTTTCCATTAATATGCTTGGATACAGCACTGTTCACTGTTAAGAGCCATCTTCTTTAGCAATGACCTTTTTACCATGTAATTATATTCAGCCTCCTGTAGTCTGATACCCCAATAAAATCCTGAGTGACCAACTGTCTCCAGAACTCACATAATTAGTAAATTGAGTCCACCTGTGTGTAATTTGTCAGTATAACGACAGCAGTTCTGTAAAAGCCTCATAGGTTTGTTTAAGAATATTAGGGATCAAACCACATCAGGAGAACCAAGGAACACACCAGACAAGTCAAGGATAAAGTTGTGGAAAAAAGTAAAGTGGGGTTAGGTTATAAAAAAAAATTAAAAAAAATTAAACTAGCCCAAGCTCCGAACATCTCACAGAGCACTGTGTAAACCAGCATTCAAAAATAGGAGTATGGCACATCTGTAAACCTAACAAGACAAAGTTGTCCATCTAAACAGACATCCCAAGCAAGGTGAGTACTAATTAGAAAATTAGCCAATAGTTCCATGGTCACTCTGGGGGTGCTAGAGAGATTTACAGCTCAGTGGGAGACTCTGTCCATAGAACAGCTATTAGGGCTCATACCCATCAGCGTGAATAAAATCAGTCCGATGTGGTTTCTGAAAAGTCGGAAAGTGTCATGCAAGTACAGTGCGATTTTTTTCACCTAGTATGCGAATGACATGCGAAAAAATGGTTTGGGATCTCCCATAATTTTTATTAACCAGCTGAAGGAAAGCAGACAGCTGGGTGCTGATGTTTATAGCCTGGCAAGGGGGTAATACACATGGAGCTTTACAGGCTATTAATATCAGCTCACAGCTGTATACTTTAGCCTTTATTAGTTATTAAAATGAGCAATCCCCCCCCCCCCCAAAAAAAAAAAGACGTGTTGTCCCCCCTATAATAAATAACCAGTAAAGGATAGGCAGACTAAAAACATCATCTCTGAGCTGCCCCAGAAATGGCGCATCCCTCTTGTCCTGGTGTGCTGGAATGTGGGGTAATAGTATTCGGGTTGATGTCAGCTTTCTATTGGCAGCCAACATCAAGCCCAGGGGTTAGTAATGGAGAGTCTGCATCATTATTTCAAATAAAGGACTTTATTCTTGGTGTTTTTTATTCCAATAAGACGCCCCCATTTCTAACCCCATAGTCATATTGGAAATAAAAAACACCAAGAATAAAGTCCTTTATTTGAAATAATGATGCAGACTCCTTTATTGAAAAAAACACTTTCCGTCCCTCTTTTACCCATTTATTCTGAAAAAAGGAAAAATAATAAACCACCATATTCCTCACCTGTCCATCGAGAAGATAATCCATTTGTCCTTCGACGAGTCTATCTCTGCTACATCTAGATGTCTTGCTGAACAGTGGCAAGATGCGACCATTCAGCCTGACATCCAGCAGAGACTCTGAGCTGCGTGTAATAGCGCAGCATCAGTGCCTCATGGTCCCTTGAGAAAGTGAGCGGAGTTCATAGCCAAGCGACTCCGTTCACCTCACTGACATCAGCGCAAGCGCCTTGAGAAAGTTCTCATGGCGCTCTCGCTGATGGCAGTGAGGCGAACAGAGGGACCGCACGTCATTTATTTTAGTGGTTCCCCCATTTTAAAAACCAGTAAAGGCTGTCCGCTTTCCCTCAGCTGATTAATAAAAATGCAGGGGACCCCACGACATTTTTTTCTTCAACCTATATCTATTCTTCTGTTTCGCACTGTGAATTTACTGTATGTGGCTGATGAAATGTCGTGTTTTCTATGAGATGGATGTGTAAAAATCGGACGGCACTCTCATGGTTTGTGTACCATGTGATTTTTTTTTTTTTTTTTTTTGTATCTTGCACTCATTGACTTGCATTGGCGAATCTTGTCCAAAATTTTTTTTTCTTATTCAATGTGCAGCTATTATCCAAGTCCACATCAGCCATAATACCTGCATCGAAAAATTCTTTTGCACTCGCAACATGCTGCGATTTTTTTTTCTCAGTCCGATTTAAGCTGAGAAATAAAATATCACAGATGAGCAGGGAATCATAGAATAACATTAGTCAGAGTGCCATCCCATTTTTTATCTAATTGCTCTTGCAGATGAGTATGAGCCCTGTTTAAATATACTTATTTTTGTATATTTATTTCTAGAGGACTTTTTACCAGATGCAATTCTTCGAGAGAACATATCACGAAAATCTTATATAAAAAATGTAGAAGTTTATTCTTGGATTGTCCATTAAAAAGAATAATTGCAGCAGTTACATAAAATAGGTGAAATAGTTACAAAGAGATTGATTCAAGAGTGTCCATCTTTCCCTGGATCCTGTATGGTAGTTTCCGTCTGTCTTTGTTGAGCACATGTCTGGATGGACCATGTGGCCGGATTACATTGTCAGCTGTTTTCCTCAGCGTGTAGATCCTCCGTATGATGTAGTGTGAAGTGGGAAGGAACTCCTCCCTGTGTCTCACGTGGGTTATATAGGCCCCTCATAGCACCTGTTCTTCATATATGGCATTAACTTCTACCCTGAGCTAAATGTATAAGAATAGAACATTGTAATGTCAGCAAAATGCACCACGAGGCTGATGCAGTCTACAGAATTGAGAATAACTGTAATTAATATTTAACAAGCCCTTAGTCATATACTCCACAAATCTGGCCTTAATGGAAGAATATCAAAAAGAAAGACCGTTTTGAAAACAAGACCATAAGAACTTCCGTTTGCAGTTTGCAAAAAGCCATGTTGGAGACACAGCTAGCATGTGGAAGAAGGTCCTCTGGTCAAGAAGGTCCTTTTATATTTAAATATTTAGAAAAACATGTTTCATTTCCTTTACACTTCACAGATACTTGCTTCTTTTTGTTAGTATATTACATAAAATCCAACTAAAATACATTTAAGTTTGTGGGTGTAATGTGAAAAAATGTGGAAAAGTTCACTAAGTGAATATTTTTTCAAGGCATTGTATATGTAAAGCTACAATGTGTAATTGTAATAGTTGGCCACGTATAGTAAATAAGGTCCGCGTGAAGGATAAAATTAATAAGTGCGTGGGTCATCATAAAGACCGAATTAGTGGTGGATGTGCTGCAAGGAAAGCAAAGATATTAGTACATACTCACCAAGAGATAAAAGGACAGTTAGTGCACGGTTGCAATAAAGACACTCTGAGAATGGCAACTGCTGAAATTTGGAGATGTGTGCATGATGCCGTGTATCTGTCCGGAAGCTAAGAAGTAAGTGTTGCAATGTCACATCTGGGTTGTATATGGGAAATTACTTGGCCATTGTTGGCCTTGAATGGCACTGGGAAGACTTGTATGGTGTCGGAGCGGTATATGCCCCAGCCATGGTGTAACGTGGTTGGCCTTGAATGGCACTGGGATGACTCGTATGGTGTCGAAGCAGCATACGCCCCAGCCATGGTGTAGCGTGGTTGGCCTTGAATGGCACTGGGAAGACTCCTATGGTGTCGGAGCAGTATACGCCCATGCCATGGTGTAGCGTGGTTGGCAATGAATGGCACTGGGGAGACGCGTATGGTGTCGGAGCCGTATACGCCCCATCCATGGTGTAGCGTGGTTGGCATTGAATGGCACTGGGGAGACGCATATGGTGTTGCTTACAGAAAATGACCTCATTTCCCTTTAATGGCCATTTGATCTGATTTGAAATCTGTCTTGCCTTCTAAAAATTATTAGCCCTTTAAAAATCAGTCTGAGAAGCCCAATGATTGTCTCATGTAAACAGATATCTGAGACAACTCCATTATAGGGAAAGAGGTTTTCTATTAAGGCGATATACATCAGATGGAGATGAGAATGTCTTTCATTTACCTGACATTCTTTTACGGTTTCAGTTCTTGTGTTTTTCTTAAATATTAGGAACATAGTACACCTGCGTCGTTGCCAGTGACAGTTAACTGTTTTTGTACCATTTATATATTCTGCTATTATACTTCATGTAAAATATCAGTGCAGTTATTTGCAGTGTGTATTGGCATACAGAGTTGAAGGCCGCACAAACTGGAGACAGAGGAACAAAGACAACTATTATAATTATTATAGTAAATTCTTTAAACCTTGTGATTTCTGCATAATTTACTGGGTTATATGGCATGCAGTTGTGTAAATAAAATGCCTCTTAATACAAATGACAGAAATATTGCATTGTGGTGTTGTCATGGTAACTGCTTGCAATAGACTAATTTTTCAGTGGTAAAGATTGCTACTAGTTGCTAGTTTTATTCTGCATTATAGACGGTCTGGGCAAATTATATTGATGACCTGTTCTGCGAGGTCATCAATATTAGATCGGTGGCTAGGAGTCCTGGCTCATCCACTGATTAGTGGTTAGCGGCAGCGAGCTGTAAACATTGATTGCAGCTGAACAGCACAGCTACATTTAAGTCCTCAATGACCTATGAAACCCATTATCCCAAGTTGCCTTTAAAGATGTGTAAACTGCTCAAGCCATGGGCAGTAATACAGACAGTCCAATACCTTCACAGATGAAGGCTTTTGAATTGTGCACAGATGACAAGCTGGATGATCCCTCTTGTCCACCTTGTCTGTGGGTTCAATAAAGAATATAAAATTTTGATTCATCTGACCACAAAACAGTTATACATTTTGCCTCAGTCCATTTAAAATGAGCATTGGTCCAGAAAAGATTGCAGCATTTCTGGATTATGGTTGCTCTCAGTGGGAAAAACAAGATCACCTTGTAGTCATGATACCTTTTAATGGCTAACAAAAATAAAATAAATGATGTTTCGGGACAACTTAGGTCCCTTCCTCAGGCATGGTATGGTATAACATGATATATGAAGAAACATAAATATATGCACACAAAGAAAAAAAGAAAAGAAAAGCAGATGCATGGCATAATAAATTGACATTTAAATAATCAAACAAACTGAGCTTAGAGAGTGAGTCCTTAATTGGATTAGATTAGTGGTGTGAAAGTTTTCTGGTCCCAATATCCATGTAAGATCATAGGTCTAGTGCCCTCACTGTCTCTGGAGCAGATTCCTCAGATTTTGTAGTGTGACATAAATCCTATTGACAGATTTATTCTTATTCTTGTGTGGAGGGTGTGAAAGACCCTAATCAGTTTGTATTCCCAGATCCTTCGATGTTTTTGCGATTTAAAGTTGCCCTTTATTATAACAACTTTCATACTGTTGATGTTGTGTCCTGGACCAAAGAAATGTTTGTCCACTGGTACCTGTTTTTTTTTTGTTTTGTTTTTATTATCTATAATCTTGTGACGATGAGACCTCATCCTTGCTCTCAGTTTTTGTCCTGTTTCTCCCACATAGAGACCCCCAATAGGACATACAGTGCACAGAATTAAGTACACCACATTGGAAGAGGAATATGTGAATGTCCCGGGAATCTAATAGTCCTGCTGTGTGTTGGGAATCTGTATCCGGTCTTTCGTCTCTACATGAGTGCAGGTTTTGCAGCTCTTCACATTGCAAGGAAAAGTTCCTCTTGGTGTATCTGAGGACATTGAACTTTGGATCATGATGGTTCTTAAATTTGGAGGTTGCTTGTAGCACAGCAAGGGAGGGTCTTTGAATATTGTTTTTAGCCAGTCATCTTTGTGTAGGATGTGGTGAAGTTTTTTAGCAGTTTTTCTCAGTACCTCAAGCTGTGGATTGTAGGTCAATTGTTCAATTTCTCCTGAGTAAGCCGATAACCCATATGTGGGGTAAAACCACTGTTTGGGCACATGGCAGGGTTCGGAAGGGAAGTAGCGCCATTTGACTTTTCGAATGTAAAATCTGCTTGAATAATTAGCGGACACCATTTTGGAAACTAGACCCATCAGGGAACTTGTCTATATGTGTGGTGAGCACCTTGAACCCCCCCAGGTGCTTCACAGAAGTTTATAACATTGAGCCATAAAAATAACATTTTCACATTTTTCCCACAAAAATGTTTTCAGCCCCCAATTTTGCTTTTTCATAAGGGTAACAGGAGATATTGCACCATGCAATTTGTTGTGCAATTTCTCCTGAGCACGCCGATACCCCATGTGTGGGAGAAAACCACTGTTTGGGCGCACGGCAGGATTCAGAAGGGAAGGAGCACTGTGACTTTTTGAACGCAAAATTGGCTGGAATCGAGAGCGGACGCCATGTCACGTTTGGAGAGCCCCTGATGCGACTAAACAGTGGAAACCCCCCAGAAGTGACCACATTTTGGAAAGTAGACCCCTCAAGGATTTTATTAAGGAGTATAGTGAACATTTTGAACCCAGAGGTACGATACAGAATTTGATAACATTAGGTCATCATATTAAATAACTTGTCATCAGTCTTGAGCACAAGTGCTCACTACTTGAGTTTGCATCAGGTACTCTGGTATGCACCATGTATCGCGGGTGTTCGATTCCCCGCCCTGCGTGTTTCACGGTTGTCAGACATCCAAAAAACATGCGGGGATTGCCCGTGCATGGCATGCAATCCCCGCGTGTTTTTTTTGGCTGTATAGCAGCCGCGAAACATATGGGGTGGAGACTCGAGCATGTCACTCGCACACCCGCGATACTCGGTGCATACCCGAGTACCCGATACAAACTCAAGTAGCGAGCTCTTGGGCTCAACACTAGTCGCCATTTCGTCATCATTTTTTTTTCTTTACTTTTGAAAAATTCCCAACTTAGCACAACCCTAACCCCAACCCTAATGCAACCCTAACCCCAACCCTAATACAACCCTAACCACAACCCTAGCACATCCCTAACCCTAGCACATCCCTAACCCTAGCACAACCCTAACCCTAGAGTTTATTTTTTCCGTCAACCCTCGTGCGGCGTAAGTGATTAGACGATTTTATTCTTCGGGTCTGTGCGTTTACAGCGATACCAGATTTATATCGGGTTTTTATAATTGACAGCTGTCACACTTAAAAAAAAAAAAAAAAACTTTTTTTTTTGTTGCAGAGACTAGTTTTTACATCGCCATATTTTTAGAGTTATAATTTTTCCATATTTCTGCCAACAGAGTCATGTAAGAGCTTTTTTTTGCGGGACAAGTTGACGTTTTTCTTGGTACCATTTTCGGGCTTATGACATTTTTTGCTTTCTATTCTGACTTTTGGGAGGCAGAATAAACAAAAACCAACAATTCAGGAATAGTTGTTTTTTTTTAGGCCGTTCCGCGTGTGGTAAAATTAATAAGGCAGCTTTATTCTTCAGGTCAGTATGTTTACAGCAATACTATATTTATATTTTGTTTATGTTTTGGCGCTTTTACACAATAAAAACGAAATTTATTGCAAAAAATTTTTTTTTGCATCGCTTTAGTCTGAGAACTATAACTTTTATTTTTCGGCTGATGGAGCTGTATAGCGGCTTGTATTTTGCGGGACAAGATGACATTTTCATCAGTACCATTTTCATTTACATACGTATTTTTTATCACGTTTTATTCCATTTTTTGTTTGGTGGTATGATGATAAAGCATCGTTGTTTGCTTCGATTTTTTTTTTTTTTACCATGTTCACTAAAGGGATTAAGTAGTGGGACAGTTGTATAGGTCAGGTTGTTCCGAATTTCGCGATACCAAATATGTGTACTTTTATTGGTTTGTTTTTGTTGTTTTTTCATAATATTTATGGGTGTATATATATATTTTTTTGGATTATTTTTTCATTATTTTTTTTTATATTTTTACTTTTTTTTCCCCACTTTCTGACACTTTTTTTTACTTTTACACTTTGTCCCACTATGGGACTTTCATTTTTTGCAGGGTGATCGCTTGCAAAGCATAGAGATGCAGCAGCAGCATCTCTGTTATGCAGACTGTCAGCCATGCAGACATAAGTAAGGTAGATCATGCACTGAGCCCGATCTACCCAACTTCCTGATGCCTGGTGATCAGGATGTCGTCATGACGACAGTGGGTCACTATGGCAACGATTGTCACCCTATGCTCACAGCACTAGGTCGCCGGTACAAGGTAAGAGGGGCGCTCTTACAGCTGCCTGCCCCTGAAATGCTGCGATCGATGTGCCGGGAGCGGTTCAGGACCGCTCCTGGCACATAGTACCTGGTGTGGGTGTTAGCTGTTAGAATCAGCTGACACCCAGCAGCGATCGGGCCCAATAATCCGTACCTGGTCCATAGGGCGCAGGTACGTATTATTACGCCCCTCGTCAGAAAGGAGTTAATAGATCGGGTTATTCTGAACACGATGATACCAAATATGTGTATATTTGATTTTTTTTTTATTGTTTTATTTTGAATGGGGCTAAAGGGGGTGATTTAAACTTATATATTTTTTATTTTTTTAAATATTTTTAAAAACATATTTTTTTTAACTTTTTGCATGCTTCAATAATCTCCATGGGAGACTAGAAGCTACAATTGTCTGATTGCCTCTGCTACACACAGGCGATGATCAGATCGCCTGTGTGTAGCCGATATGCTCACTTACTCTGAGCGCCGACCGCTAGGCGGCACTCATAGCAATCTCGCAATGACAACTGCAGGGGTCTCCTGCAGACCCCAGGTTGTCATGCCAACCCATTGGCGACCCGTAATCACGTGATGTGGTCGCCGATGGGCGGGGCCAATGACGTGCTTACGGGAAGCGTGAGTTAAATGCCGCTGTCAGAGATTGACAGCGGCATTTAATCAGTTAACAGCCGCGGGTGGATCGCGATTCCACCCATGGCTGTTAGGGGCACATGGCAGCTGTACACATCAGCTGTCATATGCCCGGAAAGGTGCGAGCTCACCGCCGGAGCCCGCACATATGGGTGAAAAAACGCTGAAAGAAGTGACATGGTCTATTTTCCAAAAACCCAACCAAGTCACAAAATATGCTGCAAAAAAACACAAGATATGTGAAGAGAATTCTGGTTTCTCATAGACTTTGCTAGTACTGCAAAACGCAGCTGAAAATTTGCATAAAAATCTGCAGCAAGATAAGCTGAAAAACCCAACGTGTGTGAACATAGCCTCCAGAGATGAGCCATTCGAGAGACTAGCCAGACAAGCGGGTCCCAGTGGCTTTTCCCAACCATCTTCCAATGACTGACAGGTCTCTTCCTGCCAGTGCATGTAGGGAGAGACATGTTCCTTTAGGGAAGTAGGTGGATCCTCAGCTGCTTCTCCCTGCCCATCTGACTAGTCTCCTGGTCGTTTTGTTCCCGACGACATTTACACCTTCAAAAACTTCCATTGTGGTCGGTGTGTGATTTATATAGGACGTGATTTACCCATCTCATGTTTGTTGAAATTTTTGGCTGTCGAATATCTTCATCTAGTCACACATGTCCTGGCTTTTCTGATCAATCAAGCTGGTGGGCAGATAATGTAGGGGATCAGTAAACCAAGCATTTTTCAATATTGGAACTCTAAATTTTTCTCAAATGAGGTGTTCAATATTTATATTTTTAAAGTGCTTGAACAGTATGTTTTTTTTTTATTGAAATGGCAAAGATCAACATCACAAAGATCACAAAGGCTGGCCAAAGTCTAATAAACATTCTACTGCATGTAATGCCCAGATTTAGATTTTCTGTTAAGTCTGATAAATGTTTTGATCATTTACAGCTGAGCTTGGCGAGTGTGAACATCCAGAGCACACACCAGAACTGGTGTCTGAATTTCGATTCATCCCAAACCAAACTGAAGCTATTGAGCTTGACATCTTTCAGAAGTGGACAGAATGCAGGTACATAATAAAGCTGCTGCTTTTTCACTTCTCACTGTATCTCTGCCTCATCATAATAGCTGCTGAGTATAAAATGTTCATCACAAGATCAGCACGAAGAGAAAGGAATCTTTACTTGCAGGATTGGATGGTTATAGACTACAAAACCAGCATTGGATAATTGCCCCAAAGGAACATTAATGGAAGGTGGCCCAGGGGGTAACTTTAAGTATTTGTCCCCTTCCCAATTTTTTCTATTTTTGCTCTTTTGTCACACTTAACATAGCTTCATCTGTAACCTTTATTAATGATTCACATTACCTCCCTGACCTGTTCTGATACTCCGTTCTGAGTCTTGTATTCCTCTGCTGGTCATGGAACCTAAGTGATCCGTGAATGCTGCGGCCAAACTGTGGCCTCTGATCTGCTGCAATTTTTCCAATTCCATCGAAAATGATTCTCCTAAATCTTGTTGTTTTTTTTTTTTTTACTTTTAATTCTTGCACTTCTCTGTTCCTGAAATATCGACCAAACCTTAGTCAGTGGACATTAAAACTTTCAAACTGTATGAACTGCACCAATATTTGCTGACAGAATTTTTTCTCCCCTTCCCATATTGATAGTTCTGCTTTATATCACTTGTCCTTTTATCTCACTATTATATGTCCTGTTGTGAAGAAGTATCTTACTCTTTAGATTTGTGTTATGCTTTGTCTCATGAAGAGACTCAGCTTCCCTTGATTAATCTTTACAAGGTACCAACCACTGAATACTTTAATTTTTTTTTTCTATCTGCTGGCTAAAGGCACTTTTTTCACAGGTCAGTGTGTCCAGTATGTGTGGTGACAGTTTTGACACATACTGGAGACATTGACACACATAGACCCATTCAAATCTATGCGTCTGCGCACAGATCAGTGTGTTTCCACAGACCGTGTGTCCGTGTTCTCCACATGCTGACATGTCCGTTTTTTATGCGCTGAACGGTCCACAAAATGTCTCACACTGAACATACACGGATGACATGTGGAAATTAGTGTACAGTTAGCGCTGTTCCCAAGCGCCGGGTGCTGAAACGCTGTCTTCATCATTGTCCCCTGCCGCCACTGTGATCAGCACGAGTAAGGGACAATGATGAGAGTAGTATTCTGCTCCCGCAGTGTCCAACTCTAAAAATAAGAATAAAATAATAAAATCCTTATATTCACCTGTCAGGAGATGTCCCCCTGTAATCTATGCGACCACTCATGCCAGGAAGACTGAGCCGCTCCAGCGAGCAGGGCCCTGCACAAAGCAGAGCTCACTGAGTGACAGGACACCGCTCCTAAGCTTAGCGCAGCTCCAGGGCCTGCTCGCTGGAGCAGCTCATTCTCCCTGGCTCCTCGGCGTCAGCGGTCAGAGGATTACAGCTGGGGACATCTCTGGACAGGTGAGTATAAGGATTTTATTATTTTATTCTTATTTGTACAGTTGGACACTGCGAGAGCAGAATACTACTCTCATTATTGTCCCTTGCTTGTGCTGATCACTGCGAGACCAAGGGACAATGATGAGGGCAGCGTTCAGCACCCGACGCTTGGGAACAGCGCTAACTCTACACTGATTCCCAGGCTCCAATACATTTGATTTTGATACAGCACATATATGCCACACAGGTGCACAAGGACACGTTTTTCCGGTACTGTTTTTTCCAGTACCGGAAATATCCGGACATGTGAAACCAGCCTAACATAGTACAAAGATATTCCAAATTTTATTACAGCTAACCATAATATGTTGTGAATTTTTTAAATCCAAAGAGACAAGTGCTTGGCAGGGAATGGATCTTTTATATACATATATATATATATTTTCATTTTCTTTTACTTAGGGGGAAAACACCAGCACAGGCCGAGCTCTGTTACCTTAATAAAGCCAAGTGGCTGGACATGTACGGTGTGGATATGCATGTAGTAAAGGTAAGTGTTACATAATTTATTTATTTTTTTCCTTTTTAGTTTTTGTCTTTATAGAAGAAATACTTGATACCATGTTTATTGTATTAGCCCCTCAAAGACTCACCATTTGTTTTTCAATTTTGCACAGGCAAAACTGTGGTACATTGTTTTGGGGTACATATAATATTTTAAGTTTACATGTATCTGCAAAACCCCTTAGTGGTGGGCCTTAATTACCCATTAAATTTTTTTTTCTGTTTGTGCCTCTTTTCAACAACCATCATTTTTATTTTTTTGACTTGTTTGTATGAGGCTTTGTTTTATGTAGAACAAATTTCAATATTTTTAGCACTCTTTTGGTGTACATATAAATTACTATGTAGGTTTATAGAATTTTTTTCAACATAAATATATTAAAAATTTTTGTTTTCGTTTCATGTTTGTTTTTTAAAGTTTTTATCATTCATGTTTTACTCCAAAAAATCCTTTAGAATACATTCTACAGTTTACATATTGCCGTTATATAGCTAACTTGTAAGTTTTTTTTGTTATATTCACATAATAAAATATACTATATGAAAGATATCATCTTTTGTTGCATAGACTATTCTATTTTGGTTTTTTTTCAAGATATATATAATATATATATATATATATATATATATATATATATATATATATATATATATATATATATATATATATATATATATATATATATATATATATATATATATATATATATATATATATATATATATATATACATATACACACAGTGCCTACAAGTAGTATTCAACCCCCTGCAGATTTAGCTGGTTTGATAAGATGCAAATAAGTTAGAGCCTTCAAACTGCAAATGAGAGTAGGTTTTATGAACAGAAGCATAAATCTTACAAACCAAAAAGTTATGTTGCTCAGTTGAATTTTATTAAATTTTAAACATAAAAGTGTGGGTCAATTATTATACAACCCCTATGTTTAATATTTTGTGGAATAACCCTTGTTTGCAATTACAGCTAATAATCGTCTTTTATAAGACCTGATCAGGCCGGCACAGGTCTGTGGAGTTATCTTGGCCCACTCCTCCATGCAGATTTTCTCCAAGTTATCTAGGTTCTTTGGGTGTCTCATGTGGACTTTATTCTTGAGCTCCTTCCACAAGTTTTCAATTGGGTTAAGGTCAGGAGACTGACTAGGCCACTCCAACACCTTGACTTTTTCCCTATTGAACCAGGCCTTGGTTTTCTTGGCTGTGTGCTTTGGGTCGTTGTCTTGTTGGAAGATGAAATTACGACCCATCTTAAAATCCTTGATGGAGGAGCGGAGGTTCTTGGCCAAAATCTCCAGGTAGGCCGTGCTATCCATCTTCCCATGGATGCGGACCAGATGGCCAGGCCCCTTCGCAGAGAAACAGCCCCACAGCATGATGCTGCCACCACCATGCTTGACTGGAGGGATGGTATTCTTGGGGTCGTATGCAGTGCCATCCAGTCTCCAAACGCCACGTGTGTGGTTGGCACCAAAGATCTCGATCTTGGTCTCATCAGACCATAGAACCTTGAACCAGTCTGTCTCAGAGTCCTCCAAGTGATCATGAGCAAACTGTAGATGAGCCTTGACATGACGCTTTGAAAGTAAAGGTACCTTACGGGCTCGTCTGGAACGGAGACCATTGCGGTGGAGTACGTTACTTATGGTATTGACTGAAACCAATGTCCCCACTGCCATGAGATCTTCCCGGAGCTCCTTCCTTGTTGTCCTTGGGTTAGCCTTGACTCTTCGGACAAGCCTGGCCTCGGCACGGGAGGACACTTTCAAAGGCTGTCCTGGCCGTGGAAGGCTAACAGTAGTTCCATAAGCCTTCCACTTACGGATGATGCTCCCAACAGTGGAGACAGGTAGGCCCAACTCCTTGGAAAGGGTTTTGTACCCCTTGCCAGCCTTATGACCCTCCACGATCTTGTCTCTGATGGCCTTGGAATGCTCCTTTGTCTTTCCCATGTTGACCATGTCTGAGTGCTGTTCACAAGTTTGGGGAGGGTCTTAAATAGTCAGAAAAGGCTGGCAAAAGAGATCTTTAATCCACACATGTGAAGCTCATTATTCTTGGTGCCTGAACTACTTCTTAATACTTTAGGGGGACCAAACAGAATTCTTGTGGTTTGAGGGGTTGAATAATAAATGACACTCTGAATTAACTTTTTACGTTTTAAAAAAACAAAAAAACAAAAACAAAATTAGCTGCAGTGCATTTCCCACTTCCAGACTGATCTACAGTACAAATGTCACAATGCCAAGTTAATTCCGCATGTGTCAACCAGCTAAATCAAACTTCTGTGAAATCAAACTGTCCACTTAGGAAGCAACACTGATTGACAATCAATTTCACATGCTGTTGTGCAAGTGGAATAGACAATAGATGGAGATTATTGGCAATTATCAAGACACATTCAATAAAGGAGTGTTTCTGCAGGTGGGGACCACAGACCACATCTCAGTACCAATGCTTTCTGGCTGATGTTTTGGTCACTTTTGAATGTTGGTTGTGCTTTCACACTCGTGGCAGCATGAGACCGACTCTACAACCCACAGAAGTTGCTCAGGTAGTGCAGCTCATCCAGGCTGTGGCAAGAAGGTTTGCTGTGTCTGTCAGCGTACTGTTCAGAGGCTGGAGGCGCTACCAGGAGACAGGCCAGTACACCAGGAGACGTGGAGGGGGCCGTAGGAGGACAACAACCCAGCAGCAGGACCGCTGCCTCTGCCTTTGTGCAAGGAGGAACAGGAGGAGCACTGCCAGAGCCCTGCAAAATGACCTCCAGCAGGTCACAAATGTGCATGTGTCTGCACAAACTGTTAGAAACCGACTCCATGAGGGTGGTATGAGGCCCCGGCATCCACAGATGGGGGTTGTGTTCACAGCCCAACACTGTGCGGGACGCTTGGCATTTGCCACAGAACACCAGGATTGGCAAAGTCGCCACTGGCGCCTTGTGCTCTTCACAGATGAAAGCAGGTTCACACTGAGCACATGTGACAGACGTAACAGAGTCTGGAGACGCTGTGGAGAGCGATCTGCCTGCAACATCATTCAGCATGACTACTTTGACAGTGGGTCAGTAATGGTGTGGGGTGGCATTTCTTTGGAGGGCCGCACAGCCCTCCATGTGTTCGCCAGAGGTAGCCTGACTGCCATTAGGTACCGAGATGAGATCCTCAGACCCCTTGTGAGACCATATGCTGGTGCGTTTGGCCCTGGGTTCCTCCTAATGCAGGACAATGCCAGACCTCATGTGGCTGGAGTGTGTCAGCAGTTCCTGCAAGATGAAGGCATTGAAGCTATGGACTGGCCCGCCCGTTCCCCAGACCTGAATCCGATTGAGCACATCTGGGACATCATGTCTCGCTCCATCCACCAACGTCACGTTGCACCACAGACTGTCCAGGAGTTGGCGGATGCTTTAGTCCAGGTCTGGGAGGAGATCCCACAGGAGACCATCCGCAACCTCATCAGGAGCATGCCCAGGTGTTGTAGGGAGGTCATACAGGCACGTGGAGGCCACACACAATACTGAGACTCATTTTGACTTATTTTAAAGACATTACATCATAGTTGGATCAGCCTGTAGCGTGTTTTTCCACTTTAATTTTGGGCGTGACTCCAAATTCAGGCCTCCATTGGTTAATAAATTGGATTTCCATTGATGATTTTTGTGTGATTTTGTTGTCAGCACATTCAACTTTGTACAGAACAAAGTATTCAATGAGAATATTTCATTCATTCAGATCTAGGATGTGTTATTTGAGTGTTCCCTTTATTTTTTTGAGCAGTGTACATACATATGTATATATTGTTGTTTTTTTTAACATAATTTGTTGCCCAAGATGTCATAAAATCTCAGAGAGAGACTTTTTTGCCTTCTCTTTATTGTTCATTTTTTCTACTATAACTAGGGCATCCTTGGGAGCCCCAGTTATATTGGAAACTGCCCAATACAGTGACAGAAAGCACTGGCACAGCCCTGCTGTGCTTTCCAGAGGCCTAGTGATCATGTGACCGCCAGGACCTACAGAAGCATTGGCAATGCTGATACTTCTGAACTATGAGCGTTTTGTAGCCGGAAAAAGAAGTGTTAATTGCTTCTGTCTTATGCCTCGGGTCTATAACTGTTTCTTACAGTCTAAAACATGACTTGCTTTTGCAAGATTGCAGAAGCGGGAGTTTTAAGCCTGCACTGTAAATTTACAATGGTGCAAAGTTAAATCCCAGGAACATGTTCCATAAATTTATGCCACTTGGTCATAAACTGGTTTGTGGGTTCTTCTCAAGTTACCTTTCCTAGCTTCTTCCTTTCCAGGAGCTGTGCACTCCTGAAGTTTAGGCTGGCAGCATGATTGCACCACTGACACAAACTGTGTACTATTCTACGCTGCTAGCTAAGGCAGCATTAGAGGAGCGCAGGAGTACTGAGTGGCCTGATCCAACGTACCAGTCATCTTGACAGCAGCACTCATTGCATTGGAGATTGGCCACCTCTGTCAGACGGCAGTGGGCCATTAGCCTAGACAATGAGCAGTGAACTATAGCATTAAAAATGCATCTGGTCTCAAGAATGGAGAGGATTTTTAATGTAAATAGCAGTTACTTTATGTACAAACATTTTGCAATTTTACCCATTTATCATGTTGAGACAACCCTTTTAATTTATAGAATTATTTTCTCATCTATAGCATATGAGGAATCTTTGCCTTGTGCCTTCAAGCACTGATTGTGATGAGTGAGATCTCTCCGTAGCCTCACAGTGTGGTCTGGGTGCTCTAGGTTCTCCCCTCTGTTAAGGCTGCGTGCCAACTATGCGTTTTTCAAGCGTTTTTGCCGCGGAATTTCCGCAGCGAAAACTCTTAAAAACCGCTTGGTAATACGTGCCCCATGTCCCCCAATGATAATCTTCATGTGCTGTGCACATGCTGCGGAAATTTTCACTGCGGATTATCATTGCGGAAAAATACGCAGCATGTCCATTAATTTTGCGGACAAGCAGCATAATTGCCGCCATTGACTTGCATTGAATCTCTTAATATCCGCATGACTACATGTGCACATGCGAATATTAAGCGATTCAATGTGCGGATGGTACCCGGGTCTAGAGAAGAGGAGACTCTCCACCAGACCTGGGTACCATAGTACCTGTAAAAAAAAGAATTTAAAATGAAAAATATACATTATACTTGGCTTCCGATGTCCCCCGGTCTCCTGTATTATGCGTCCGGTCTCTTGTATGCTGACGTCGGCGATCACGTGACCTGTCACATGACTAAATTACATCATCGCAGGTCCTTTTAGACCATCGCGAGCCGTACAGGAGACCAGGGGCCATCAGAAGGTGAGTATAATGTTTTTTTTTTGTTTTTTTTTACCATTTTTATTCTTTTTTTTTAACTATTAACTTGGTCACACTATATAAATCCATGCCGTTTGCATGGATTTATATAGTGTGACCAAGTTGACAAGCACTTTCCAAGTGATGCTAAAATCGCTTGGAAAAGCGCTTGATAACCCGCATGCAAAAACGCTTGACAAACGCTTCTACCTGGCAGGAAAAATGCATGTAAAATCCACATGCTTTTTTCCTGCCAGGGAGATGCGGAAAAAATCAGCAGCATTTCTGCATCAAGCACTTAGCCTTACAATATACAATAGCCTATATGATTCCCCTCTTCCCCTTTCCACTGCCTTGTGTTCTTTCGTCCATAGCTATTTGGTGCATATCTTGGGTGATATGCCTTTCTTTAAGAATTGGATTTTTCACCTTTCTTGACTCTGAGATTTGCATTTCACAACCTCCTCCCCTTTTCCCAGCTGGTATCTCTAAAAGTACCCATACAAAATGAACATTTGCTGAATCTGCCAAATTTGTCAGAGCCAGATGACCATCCAGCTGTTTAGTGATGTTGTACTGGCAGATGTCAGAGCTTAAAAAAAAAATAGATAAGCAGCATTCTCCGCAAGAACGTGCATGGGTGGATTAGGAGGAAAACTTGTTACTTGAATAGAATCTGTCCAAGTTGTATGGTCACCCTTACTACTGTGAAAATAGAGAGGGGAATCCAGTGAGAGAGGGCTGAAATGGCCAGGGGCAATGTGCTAAGTACAAACTCTCCTTGGTTGGAAGAATTACTACCTTCAAATTATTTATCCTGCCAAAGATACTTTATATCTTCAGAGCTATCCCATTGAAATTCCCTTTAAAATTTTTAAACAGACTCCAATTACTTTTAAATAAAATTTTTGGGACAAAAAAGAGCCTGAATAGCATATAAATGCCTAGTAAACAAGATTACAGGTGGACTGGCTCTTCCAAATTTTAACCAACTATTCTTATTTTTTTATTATTATTATATATTTTTATTATTATGCAAATTTGATTCAGCAATTGCTCAAATGGATTAAGATCGAGAATCCTCCTGTTTGGAAGGACATTGAATTATATTTAAATAACAACACTCCATTAATTAAATTAATACTTGACCATATTATTTCTCCTTCCCTCTCTCTTCCTATTCATCCCGCGGTATTGGCTATCATACATGCTTGGAAAATTTTGGCATGCCTACAAAGTAGGAATAAACAAGTTTTGATCAAATTAAAAATATTTCCTTACAATTCATAGAACTGATATTGAATCAAAAACTTCCAGACACTTGGAAAATCGGCAATATAACAAAAGTTAGAGACATTAATGACAGAAATAAGTTTATTTCATTCCAAATACTAAAAACCCAGAATAATTTTTCTAACAGAGACGTTATACCCCTTGTACCAATAAGATAATCAATATCAAATCTCCTCTGATATAAGTCATTAGCCACTGAGTCTGTTGTCATATTGTTATGTAACACTAACAACAATCTTCTCTGGAAATCAAAAAATATTTGACTTTCTAAACCAGGATTTAGAATTTGAAAAAACTACTTTTATGATCAATTGGGAGAAGGACTTGAAATCTCCTCTAATATTTGTAACTGGTCTCTCCTCTAATATTTGTGCGTCTTTACATGCGTCCTTTTATAAAATAATTTCTAGGTAGTACTTTACTCCCGTGAATATAAGCTTTTCCAGAAAATTCTCCAATTTGCTGGAGCAGTTGTCCTAAATTGCAACCTTTTTGGAGAGAGATTTCTAAATTAGTTAACCAGATTACTCAACAGAATATTGTTCTGCTACCACAGATGATTCTACTTTCTTTAGATTTAGACAGAATAAACCCAATTTACAAACCAATTGTTGTTCATATATTCCTGGTTTCCAAAAATGTCATAGCAACATTTTGGAAAGAACCTGCTATCCCTGCCATCATGGCCATTATAGATAAGTGAACACTACATAATACATATGAAAGAAGTCATGCTATCTCGATTAATTATTTCAAAACCTACTAGAAAAGATCGAATCCTTGGATCAGTCTTGCATCATAATTTTACTTGTAAGTCCTCTCAGATTCTTACCAAAGTCTTTCAAGCCTTAAGATGTAAGTAGTTAAACCACTGTTTTTATTACTGTTAAGGTAAATGGTTTTATGGTTTTGTATTTAGTGTTTTAAGTTCCATGTATATCATGCTTTACATGGTTACTAATACTTGCTCCATGTACTTTTTTTATCCCTCTGACTTTCCTTCCCCCTGTGTTATTCCATAGAAAAATACCTTTCCTCCTCTTCCCCATCTTTTTCCTAATTCTTTTCCTATCCCATTGTGATTTGTGTAAAAAATGTGAACATTTTATTAAAGTTTGTTTGAAAAAGGAGCAATGTGCTGTCCGATGTATGTCAGAAGCAGCAGCAACATGAAATGCATACATAAAATCGAGAGCAGCTTGTTTAGAAAGTTGCTTAATTTTGCATTTGAGAAACATAAAGGATACTGACACCTTTGCATGCATTTTTCATTCTCTAACATTCTAATTCTGTTTTTATTTTCTAGGGTAAAGATGGCTGTGATTATGCGCTTGGATTAACACCAACCGGAATATTAATATTTGAAGGTTCAAACAAGATAGGCTTATTCTTTTGGTAATAGTCACCCCTTTACTTATTTACCTTTCATAGCTTTAAAGAGCAACAATCATTTTAAATTGTCCTTTACATATAGCATAAATTAATAATGTACACAAAAATAAGAAACTTTGTAATATACCTGATCAGAGAAATGTGTTTCCTTTTCTGGACTGATCTTTGATTCTTAATATTTTTAGCTCACGGGTAAAAATTAATTCAGTGAATACTGATCTACCCATTACGGAGATAGAAGATGGCCGTTGGTGCTTATAAAGTTCTATGGATAGGGAGGGGCTAGAATCAGACACAGACATTCTTTTGAAACAACAGTAAGGTCACATCCCCGCTATCAGTATTCGGTCAGTATTGGGAGCCAAAACCAGGTGAGGAACAATCAGAGAAAAGGTATAATAGAAACAAGTCACCAATTCTGCAGTTATCACCCACTCCTGGTTTTGGCTCCCATTCCTGAGAAAAAAATACTGACCGAATACTGATAGTGGGGCCGTGGCCTTAAACTTAAAGTTGAAAGAAGACACAAGTGCATGCTAATTGCCCATTAATGAGGGAAATTTTCCTTCCTGACTCCAGATATGACGGACTTCAAGCTTGTTCCAAGAAAATGCAGTGGGCTCTGTGGAACAATACTGTAACAAGCTAGCCTGGTCATTAACGTTGGCAAAACATGACCGTTTTAGCTTTTGTTCACTGACCATCTAATGTGCATCATAGCTTCTCAATGTGCAGGTGTTGGAGGGTGGGGTAGGCGAATTTGAAATGTTGGATTTTAAAGAGAGTCTGTCAGGTTTCCTAAGGCCCCCAGACTGTCACCAATATCCTAACCCTGCATTTTAATTAAGTGTCTGGTGAGAGATAACTCTGGAGCTATGAACCGCAAGAACAAATTAGTTACACCGCTCATGATATGCAAATTAACCTGGGGCTAGTTCTTTGGGGTGTCTATTCCCCTGGACTAGTCCCAGCCTCGGTGCTGTAATCACACCCACTCAACGTGACTTGCCGTACATCTTCATTCTGCCCAGTCATAGCTTCAGTGCAGAATGTTGTGTGTGTTTCCTTCACTGAAACTATGACTGAGCACAATGGAGAAGATGTCAGTCATTTTGAGTCAGTGTGATTACAGCACCTAAGGCCAGAATTAGTCAATGAAAATAATGCCCCACCACACTATTTTGGCTAATTAGCATTTAGCGGCAAGACAAGTGTTTTTGCTGCTCATAGCTCCAGAGATCTCTAAACCAGACACTTGATTAAACACAAGGATAGGGTTCTAAATTATATGGGTGTCATTGTAAGGGCATATGTTACTGAATAAGTTATTATTTCAATAGAGAGAGGAAAATTCTCCACCACAGAAAAAAAACGACAGTATTTATAGTAGCATTGAGAGACATAGCTTTTTGCTGAATGAACCTACAGCTGTTTTCTGTATGGCTGACTTTATACCAGACCTAGGCAAAGTGCGGCCTGCGGGCCCTATCGAGCCCTCCGGCTGTTCCAGTTCGACCCACGAACAGAAGCAACCGAAGGGCTGAAAGCAGTGGACCGAGGGCCGCCCTCCCCATCCGGCATCCCGATTTCTCTGCTATCTACATCCTCAAGATGCAGGAGAGTTGAATATTATGGTGGATGTGGGGCTGCTGGCTCCTTCTTTCACCATACAATGTGTTTATCACCTGTTATTGCATTTTATCACAATGTTGCTGTAACGAAAAAAACGTAATTCTGGTGTTTTGATTTTTTTTATCGTTATGCCGTTTACCGATCAGATTAATTATTTATATATATTGATAGATCGGACGATTCTGAACGCGGCGATACCAAATGTGTAGTTTTGATTTTTTTTTTTTTTTTTTTTTTTTTTTTAGCATTTTATTTTTAGTCGGGTGAAAGTGAGGTGATTTGAACTTTTATATTTTTAAATATTTTTAAAAACTTTTTTTCTTTCTATTTTTTACTTGCTTTTGCTTCAGTAGGAGACTCCATGGGAGACTAGAAGCTGCGATCATCTCATCGCCTGTATTACACATAGCAGTGCTTCAGCCCTGCTATGTGTAACAAAAGTGCTCACCTGCTATGAACGCCACCGCTGGGCAGCGCTCATAGCAGATCATCTATGACAACCACAGGGGTCCACGGAGTCATGTGACAGGTGTGCCGATGGGAGTGGTTTGTGACACGCTTCCAGCTCGACCATGTTAAATGCCGCTGTCAGAGATTGACAGCAGCATATAACATGTTAACAGCCGCGGGTGGGCACATGACAGCCCATCAGATCAACTGTCATGTGCCAGGAAAAATACGGGCTCCGCGCCGGAGACAGCATCAAAGGGGAAGACACGACATGTGCCGTACATGAATGACATGTCGTGAAGGGGTTAAATAAAACTAGCCAATTCCTAGCACATACATAATAACAAAAATCACAGTCCATTTCTAATGAAGGCAAAACAACAGGGTCTCACCCAGACCGCAATTCAGGCTCACATATACTGGTGACTCGGACACTGCTGAGCTAGTTCCAGTTCGGACACACAAAATAGCTGTCGTATATAGCAACAGGTGACACTTGGAGTTTGGTGCTCACGACCTGTGCAGTCTCCTCTCACAGCGATTCTGGTTTGTGTCTTTGCAACTCCAACCCAACCCATTCTGCTCATCTTTCTCAGCTGATTGACCAACAAATGAACACAGGGCCTGGCTCTAGACATAGCTAGCCAGGTGTAAGTAATCAGGCCCTCCAGTGCTAAGTTTTAACCCTGTCCTACCTGGCTTTCCTACAATAGGGAAGTTGTGTGTGGGTTCATGCTATATATAGGGAGGTTATGTGATGGCTCATAGTCTATATAGGAGGGCCCCTGTGATGGCTCATCTTGTATATGGGGGGACTGTACAGGCTCATACTGTACATAGGGGACTTTATGTGGGCTCTTACTGTATATAGACGGGCTCTGTGTGTGATTATGCCGTGTAGATGTGGGTGGGCTGTGTGGCGTTATGTGCTGTATATATTGGGGACTGTGTGTCAAAATTTTACAGACACTACTATTGCAATCAATTGTAAAAACCTGAGATGTTGCATAGGATATTGTAGAGAATTGTAGGTAACAAAAATAGATTTTTCTCTTACTAGGCTTAGTTTTAATTGACTCATTTGAAGAGAGACTGTTTAGTACATTATCAAGGCAGAAGAGTTTAAAACATTTTTAGATATTGCTGCTTAAAGGGCACTTGTCAGAAAGATCAACCCCTCAAAACTGTCTTTGTGGGCATTTTGAGACATGTATATCAGGAGAGCAGATTGTCAGTTATGACATGTCTCACACTGGTAACTCCCTCTTTCATTTCAAATAAGCTCTGGAGGCAGATTATTATGCAGATCAGTGTTTGGCCCTTAGACCTTAATATTAAGAAAAATGTGGATTTCTCAGAAATAAAACATTGGATCGCAGATATCAAGGTATCATTTTATTTGGCTTCCTATGACCTACATTACCATATAGACGGCTTAGGAGGGTTCATCCTACGGACAGATTCCTTTAACCCCTTTCTGGCCCAGGGCGTACTAATACGTATCCGTGCCCTGGGCCTTATGGGCCTGATATTTATTAGTACGCCCTATCTTTAATGCGGCACCGCGACTTCAGTTTCGGTGATCGCATTAAATTTCCGGTGCCATCTTACCTTAGGGTAGATGGTGCCGGCATCTCGAGGGGTGTCACCGCCGCCTCGCACCCACGATCGCTGTGATTGGCTGTTCAATTCTGAACAGCCAATCACAGCATTTCTCACTCTTTCCGGCAATCAGATTGCCGGAAACAGTGACGTGCGGCCTAGGATCTGTGCTCCTCGAATTATCTTTGGTGAACATGGCAGGCCTTCTACCAAGCGTTTTTTAAGCGTTTCTGCAGCGGAATTGCCGCTGCAGAAACGCTTAAAAAACGCATCGTGGGCACACAGCCTTAGCTAGTAAAGTTTAGGTTATAATTTATGATATAAGGGGTTGTTACCAGAGATTCATCTCTGGGGGGCATGTATTTTTCCTTTTCAGTTGAATGAGACAGTTGCAGTTTTCTGCAACAAAATCTGGAGTGTCAATGTGTGCATTCACCCTTCGAGTTTTCTCTTGCTGCATGTGCGAATAGTAATTGTTTTCTGGCACTCAGGAGGTGCCAGTAATTCTCATGCAGCTTTTCAGCCAGTGCTGTGACAAATAGGTCACCTAGCTTTTAGGCCTCCTGCACACAGCAGAGCCATTTACAGTGGGACCAAAAGTTTTGCAATTTTTTTTAAAGTGTGATTACTTCTGTTTGGTTGTTGTGATGAATTGAAAGTGCATGAAGTTGTCATCATGCAAGACCTTAATTTTAACCAAAATGCTTTTGAATATAGGTATGGTCATTTAATTAAAGAAAACTGACTGCCAGAAGTTTTTCATATACTATTTATTGATCACAACATAAAGAGTAATTTATTGTTTACAATGCCATAACTTAGTATTTTGTAGCATAACCTCTTGCTTTAATTACTGCACCACACCGACGGGGCATTGAAGCCACTAGAGAATTCAAGACATCTTGAGGAATCTGGCTTCATCCCATTTGCAAACAATTCATCTTTATTGCTATGAGTATGGGCCCCAGCTCGTCTCCCTAACTCATCCCAAAGGTGCTCTGTAGAGTATAAATCAGGTGATTGGCTTGGCCATTGCAACAGGCGAACATTTTTGTTTGCTAACCAATTTTTGACTAAATTGGATGTATGCTTAGGATCATTTGTCTCGCTGGAATTTCCATCCCCTGCCTACTTTGGTTTTACCATGTGGCAGCATTACATTCTCCAGTATATCCTTGTACATGGTGGCATTCATATTTCCATCAATTCTATGCTTGCCATCACTACCAAACAGATTAAACTTTGATTCATCCACCCACAACACCTCAGACCAATCTGTATCTTTCCATTGGCTGTGTTCTTTGGTAAACTCAAGTCGGACCTTCCGGTTCTTTGTAGAGATGAAAAGCTTCTTGACTGGAACTCGTGCATTCAACCCTACTGCTCTTAGCCATCGCACCTCAGTTTGGCGACTCACTTTGACCCCAAATTCTTCGTTCATTTCGTGTGAAACCTGTACAGCACTTTTATGGACATCAGATACTGACTTTTTCTTAATAATGTGATCAACTCTGGAGGAAGTTTTCCGCGGTCGTCCACTTCTAGGTTTGTCAGCTGTTCCATAACCTTCTCTTTCTTTCTTTAATATACTTGACACTTGACTCTGAGAACAGTTGAGTTTCATAGCTACCTCTTTTTGGCTTTTGCCTGACTTCACTCTCAGAATAATAAACTTCCTGACATCTGGTGATAAATTTGGCTTTTTTTTGCCATGTTATAACCTAAAAACACGCGCGCGCACACACACACACACACACACACACACACACACACACACACACACACACACACACACACACACACACACACACACACACACACACACACACAAAAATGTATGATGTATGCAAAATTCAACTACCCATAACAAAAATACAAAACATTTGACCCAGCAAATGTTGAAAACTAACACATGAAGGGATAAAACAGTGTCAAAAACAATTTATTCCTTATAGCTGACAACTATTTGCTTCTGGTTTACTAAAATCACCAGGAAAGTGGCATCACAACAACTAGACAGAAGTAATCACACTTTAAAAAAAAAAGCAAAACTTTTGGTCACCACTGTACATGGAATCTTAATGGTGGAACTGTAGTTGTAGGCTAGTAAAGGCCTTAGGAGAGGATACATAATAATTTTTATTTCTATAGCACCAACATATTCCACATCGCTTTACAATCCTGAGGTAGCTTTTTTTAAAATATGGCATGACAGTTACACAGAGGGTGAAGGCCCTTCTTGCAAGCTTACAATACATAATAAATGCAGCACACGGTTGTTTTTCTGTTGGATTTTGTGTGAAACAGAAAAAAATACTGCATATCACGAGAGATAAACACTTCGTAGATACAAAACTTAATTCCTTAGACTTCATTGCATTCTTATTTTTGAATAATGTTAGTTTCATGACTTGTAATTTTTTCTCTGTTTTATTAGGCCTAAAATCACCAAAATGGACTTTAAGAAAAGCAAGTTAACCCTTATTGTAGTAGAGGATGATGAGCAGGTATGTATAATAAAAATTAGTGTATGAAGTAACATAGTAACGTAGGTTGAATAAAGACCTAGGTCGATCCAGTTCAACCTTCCTCCCCCAATTGTACTCCCTACACTAACACTACACTAACTTACGAACTTACTGGGACTAGGCCTCACAAATATATTACCATTTTTATTATTGCTGCACTATTACAATTAAAAATGAACTCGTTTATAATTTTTTTGGTTAGTTTTATATTTTGTATTACTCTTATGATTCTAATAATGGTAAATCTCTAAGGACAAACTATCTACAGAATGACTTATAATATCGCACCTTTTTTTTAAACTGTAGGGTAGAGAACAAGAACATACCTTTGTTTTCCGCTTGGATAACTCTAAAGTCTGCAAACATTTGTGGAAATGTGCAGTGGAGCATCACGCATTTTTTAGGCTTCGAAATCCAGCAAATACTAAACCAGCTCGATCTGAATTTATTAGATTGGGGTCAAGATTCCGATTCAGGTAAATGTATGATTTGTAAAAATAAAAAATAGCATTTGTAGATGTAAATCTGCAATTACACTGATTAAAAGAAAGTATACTTGCTGATGGAATAAAGATTTTTATTTTGTGTATGATGCATACTAGTTTACTATTTTAAGCAGACTTTAGGTCCGCCTAAAAATTAAACTGCCACTTTAACCTATACTTTTAAAGAAACTTGTTTTTTTTCCGCAGAAAATTTCATTCTATTTAATATTTGTGTTGCGTTAAGTTCTGACAATGAGTTTTTGATGTTTGATTCTACAGCTTACAGCTATCTAGATGGAGTTTATAGAAATCTCATGGCCACTGTGCTTTTCCTGTTGTGTGGTAATCTGTAAACTGATCTGCGGTGAATTTGAAATCTGCAACATGTCAATTTCTCTTGTTTGGTTGCAGAGTTTTATCTGCAGATTCTCCAGATAGAATTGCATTAGATGCAGAAAATCCACAAGTAAAAAACCCATGTAAGGGTATGTGCCCACAATGCAGATTTGAAGCAGAAATTTCCTGAGCATTTTTGTCTCTCTTTGCCAGAAAAAACGTATGCGGTTTTTACATGCATTTTTGACGCGTTTTTGACACGTTTTTACATGCGGTTTTTTAAGCATTTTTGAGCATCAATGAATGATTTTTGGAGCTATAAAGTTGGTGGCACATGGCTTAAGCCCTTGGAGTACCATAGAACAGGGGTGAGTATATTGGTTCATTTAAACGATTAAAGAATGGGTGTGTTGTATTTCAAATAAAGTGTTTACACTGTCTGTGTGTTTCTTTACTTTGTTCGGTCATGAAAAGGTCTGATTGACACATTGACATCACCAAACAAAAGAGCTGGGTGTCAGCTTGTCCCATTCACCCAATCTTCATAAGCATTTCTATTCAGGTAATTTATGCGACTGCTGTGAGCCGTTTTTTTTTAGACTGGGAATGTGCCACTAGGCAAACATTTTCTCTGGCCATAATTAACATCTCCAGCTGGTTCGTTAGCCACTATATTCCCCGATCAGCACTCAGCAGTGCTTTCGACACCACGAATTTATGTTGCGTCCAAAACACTGTGTTCTAATGCCGCACTTTTGTTGTCGGTAAATGTGAATCCACCGCATATAATGACACTTCAATCGGTCAAAATCTGCAGCGGAGAGTAGCGTGTCCGCAACAGAAATAGACATGCTACGGGTGAGTTTGGGTACGTGGCCACGGTCAGGAGCCGCTGCAGGTTTGATGCTGCGTGTTTATACAGCGTCAAACCCGCAGCATCCTGATGTTACAGCATAGTGGATGGGATCTGTAGAAATCCCATGTCCGCTATGCGTGCATCTGAGGCGGCCAATCACCTGCGGACACTGACATGCGGCGCGTCTTTCAGGACCGCAGCATGTCAAATTCTCTTGTGGAGTCGCTAGTCTCCGCAACAGAAATTTGACCACTAGAAAGTATAGAATGCGGTAAATCCGCATGGTTCAGTGAACAAATGTAGATTTACCTGCGTTCAATAGAATTCAACGTTTTGGACGCAGAAAAAATTTGCATCCAAAGCGCTGCTACGTCTGAATTATGGGCACAAAGCCTAAAATTTAAAAAAAATTGGCGTGGGCTCCTGCTTCATTTTTATAACCAGCAGAGGGAATGCCGACTGCTGGGGGATGATATTATTAGCCGCGGAAAGGGCCGTTAACCAACAGTGTTCCAAGGCTATTAATACCAGCCTACAGCTGTTTGTTTTCTTTACTGGCTAGATTACAGGGGGCCTCAGAAAAAAATTGATGTGGGATCCCCCTACAAAATCGAGCCAGCAAAGGCTAAACTAGACAGCTGGGGGCTGATATTAATAGCCATGGAAGGGGCCATGAATACTAACCCCCGCGGCTAATAATATCACTCCTCAGCTGTCTCAGAAATGGCCCATCCATAAGATGCGCCAAATCTGGAGCTTAGCCTTGCTCTTCCACACTGCCCTGTAGCGGAGGCAGGGGGTAATGGGGTTGGGGTTCACGTCAGCCTTGTATTGGCGGCTTACGTGAAGCCCAGGTTAGTAATGGAGAGCGTCTATAAGACGTCCCCATTACTAACTGTGTAGTAAAATGGTCTGCGCATTTTCAATAAAAGACACGGGCAGAATAAAGTATTTTAATGAAATAAAACACACACGGTTCTACAATTTTTTTTATTACCCGCCTCCGCGAAGCCCTCGATCTCCTGAAAAAAAATTAAAAAAACAAACTGCAATATCCCTCACCTGTCCGCCGACAACGACGCAATCCACGATTACGACTGTCCCACGATGATGCGGATCATTTCTACAGCTGTGACAACAGCCATTACTGATGTCACAGCTGTAGAATACAGCTCTGTATACTGACAGGGGTGTAAAATCACTCCTCTCAGCATACATGCTGCAGGGGGTCACTGGGGTTCATCAGCTGAAGATCAGCTGATGAGCCCAGGTGAGCTATAGACCGTGGGAATCTTCTTGTGAAGGTTTCCACAGTAAGCATCAGCTGATTACCGGCTTCAGCTATCAGCTGATGGTCACGTGACCATCAGGTTATCGCTGACGTCACTGATCAGCTGATGGTCGCGTGACCATCAGGTGATCAGTGATATCACCATAGATCCTGTAAGTACACAGCAGGGCGCGAGCCCGCGCCCCGCAGTGTACAGCGAGCCGCCGACTGGACAGCATTGGCTAGGAGGACACTGGGGGCCGCCGGACAGGTGAGTATGAAGTTTTTTTTTAATTTTTTTAACTTTTTTTTATTCTTTTTTAACTGCCGCTAGCATTTGGGCTGGGAGGAGCAGGCTGCTGTTTCTCCCATCCACATTGTTCTTGCTGATATCAGCCAGAGCAGCTGTCGGATGAGATAAGTAGCAGCCTCCTCTCTCGATTCCGGTACCAGCTGCGGCGCGATTTTGCGCCTATTGATTACATTGAAATGCAGCAAATTGGCATGTATAGATATTATACATGCGGGTTTGCTGCGATTCAATGGGCGCAAATTTCGCCACGAAATCGCGCCTGAATTTGTTGTGCTGCGGTTTGTGCCGCAATGATAATCTGCAGCGGAAATTTCAGCATCATGTGCACAGCACATGCGGATTATCATTGGTATACATGGCAGACATCTTACCATGTGATTTTAATGCGTTACCGCATTAAAACCGCATCGTGTGCACTCAGCCTAAGCCACACATGACTGCATCAATAAAGTTTTGTTTAAGCAAATACCAGAAAGCATAAAAAATAAAGCAGCTTAATTTATAACTTCATATCAAAAAGAGACAAAACCCACAACATCAAAAACTCAATATATACATATGTAAAAAAGCACTCCAAAACGCAGTGAAAAAAAAGCAAGTAACCAAACTTCCAAATTTAACTAAAAGATTTCAAAATGCTGCAGAAAATGTTCAACTATAAAAATTTCACCAAATACTCCTCATGAGAAAGCTGTTTTAAACTAATTAAAAAAAAATAGATGGAAAAAAATAAATATATAAACAATGGCAATGAAAAGAATTTATCAGTATATATTTTTTAAACCTGGAGTTTTTACATTAATTCATATATGCTTAGACCATGCATCAGCACACTGCGATCATTGAATGCATGAACCCCACAATTGGTGTAAACGTTAAAAATGTAAGATACTTCGCTTTTTTTTTATCAAAGCGCGCAAAAGCCATCCGACCACATCATAGTCTATCTAAATATGGCTGGTCCCTATCACTAATGTCCTTCCTCTCCATGTGTCAAACCAGGCCTCATCTGAATGGGGAAATGAAAGAAACCCAAGCATAGCTCGCAATTAAAACCTTGTATGAGAAAATGGGCGGATAAGGGTTCTGAGCCCTGGAGGGACACAAATACGCTATGTGGCCAATATACTAAAGCTGTGCTATTTTTTTTTCTTGTTTCTTTAGTTCCCAACTCCACAGCATTAGTTTTTTACTTTTAATTAAATGTATTCTTTTAAAATGGAGGAAGTATATATTTTTTCTGTATAGTTTGTAATGATTGTAGTCCTTGAGTAATATTGTATTAATGATGTTATACCCAGATTTCTTCTTTCATCACCTTTTGAAATAACCATTGTATCGTATTTGTTTATTTTCAAGTGGGCGGACAGAATACCAGGCTACCCATGCTGGAAGATTAAGAAGAACCAGTACATTTGAAAGGCGTCCTAGCAAACGATATCCTTCAAGAAGGCAGTCTACATATAAAGGTTTTCTTTCTTTTTAAATATATAAACTACAGTAGCAGCACGCCTTCTAAACAGCATTCATGCCGATGCCGCCAGGACAATTTTTTCACAATTTTGATGCAAATTAAGTATTCTCCCCATCAACAAATATTTTCTGAAAGACACCAGGCACAATGCTAAAATGCCACCACTTTTTAGTCACAGTCACATTACTGCAATTTTGCAATAAAGCTTAATGTTTAGTAAAAAAATGCATAAACTTTTATGCTTGTGACTAAAATTCTGAGCCTAATGGAATGTAAGGGCTCCTAAAAATTAAAGTCCATTTACATGGGCCGACCCTCACAATATGACCACCGATCTGTAAACTTTTACCTATCGATGGTCGTTTGAATACCTGTTTAAACAGGCAGACCAAAGGAAACAATGCGCACTGGGTGATCTATATTAGATCGCTCAGTGTATATAGTCTGCCATAGTTTTCAGCAGTACAAGTCCTGTTCACAGACAATAGTGTACCGCTGAGAATGATGATCTTCTCACCCGATGAATGAGCATTTTGCTCTTTTATCGGGTGATCCTTTGCCTATTTATACAGTCAAGAAAATAGTAACACTAGTGTTTTCAATGATGCTTGTTCACGATTATTTTGCAGTATTAATGTCCAGATGTACAGAGTTCATTTGTGTCGCATATCTATATCTGTCTACATGCAGATATTCACCAGAAATAAATAGACCATATACTGTAAAGATTTGCGGCCCAGAGTTCACTTAATCACAGGGAGTGATTCAAATTCTAACGCCTCATTAGAGAGCATATATCTTCTGTCATTGGCAGGAGAGAAGTGATCAGATGAAGAAAAGTTCCTTTACTTCTCCACGGGCCATTGGAGGCTAACAGAGCGAGTTGACAGTGTCCATTTACACCGCACAATTATCGTGAACGAATGTTCCTTAGATTGATCATATAATGATAATCGTGCAGACTAAACGGGCTGCCGATCACCTGATAAACGATCAAAATGCTCATTCACTAGGTGAAGTGATCTTTTGGTTTGCACAAAAGATCAACCTTCTCAGCACCACATCTTCCTGTGTAAATAGGACAGGCGCTGCTGAGAACAATGTCCGACTATGTGCACAGAGTCCTCTATTAGATTGTGCAGTGTACATCTGAACATGGCTATTAAACAACTGCCGATCAGCAAATGGCTGATCAGCAGTCATTTTGTACCGCTGGTCGGCAGGTGTAAACAGACCCTTACACTTGCTTTCCTCCCCCTCAGCTCACAAATGATGAATGAGCAAAGCAGCATTTTGGGTTTAACATTTGTTTGAAATTGGTGAACAAAGATTCTGTGCTTGAATATAATATCTAAGCTCTACACAAAGTATATTAATAATAATAACCCATCCTTAAAGAAGCACTCCCACAAATATTTTTTTTCATTAAATGTGTGTGTATGTGCATGTAATGTAGTGTGTGTGTGTTAATATACTCACCTACCGCTACCTTCTCCGGGATCACTGAAAATGACTTTATTTGCCCCATTCTACATTCTGGCGTGAGCCGGAAGTCGCTGTTTCAATGAAAGCCTATGGAGCCTCGCTCTGGTGTTCTATTGCCTTACATTGAAAAAGTCACTTCCGGGTTGGAAAGCAGCGTGACCTGGAGGAGTCTACAGAAAGGTGACATCATTCAGAAGACAGTCGCTGGATCTTGGAGAGAGCAGCGTTAGGTGAGTATATTCTCACACTACATTACCTGTATATACTCACACATGTAAACAATAAAAATGATAGTGGGAGAGCTTCTATAAAGAAGCATTTTCATTAAAATGTTTCCATTTACACTTATTAAAGTATATGTGGTGTACACAGTGCAGGTGTTGGTACATAAACTGATGGCTTCCTTTTCATTTCATTACAACAATCTGATCATCCTCTGCACCATGTAACCATCAATGAGGCCAGCTGGATCATTCAGAGTCTTCTGTGTTGTCCAATAATACTCACATTGAAGCTCTCATAGAATTGCATTGACCCAGCTCGTCCCATTGACAATCGCATGGTGCAGAAAAGAAGAAGACTGGTGCTGATAACTGGAGAAGGAAGCGATCAGTAGGCATATTAAAATCTAAACTGTGTACATCACGTACACTTCATTTTTACCCTTTACTCCCATTTTTCATAAAAAGTCCTTACCTTTCTGATAAGTGGATGTTCAATCCTTAGAGACCCCCACCAGTCACCAAAAGAAATGGAGTGCTGTTGTCCGATGAATGTTTATCCATGCATAGTGGCTGAGTTGCAGTACTTGGCATGCACATTTTACATAAGTAGTTGCCACTATGGCTGGATATTGGAGTATTCACTGCTTATTGAAATGCCACGGCCCTATCTTTCTGTTAACCAGTGAAGGTTCAGAGGACAGATTCACACAGTTTACATGTTATTACTCCTTTCTTAGAATATTCCTCAGGAACCTGGACGTTTCTACAAAATGTGTGGCGTTGGAGACAGCGAGGCTGCTTTAATTGAACATACAGTGTTAAATTATGTATTATGTTGTATATTTTTTATAGGTATAGATTTGGAAAAGTCACAAAACTTTTGCGCAACTCAAAGTTGCGTAAACCTTTTGAACCTTTTTGTGCTTTGACGCCAGTCCCTGCCAGATCTGCCAAAGTAGGTGGAGGATGGATGGGGTGAGGCGTGGCAAAGTGCACTCCACAAGCTCTTCATTTCTGGTAGAGCATGGCAGTATTGAGATGTGTCTAATTCATTATGTGGCGAAACGCCTCTTAATGAATTAGGTGCTTCTTACCCCTGCATGCTCATCATGAAGACTGGTGTACAAAATATCAGTCTTAATAAATCTATCGCACTTTATCTCAATATAATTTTTTACTGTTTATTGAAAAGTCACTTGAATAAAGGGGTTATTTAACAAAGACAACTCTTTTTCATATGCCCTATGGACATCATTCTGATGTCAGAGTAGTGGGGTCCCCTGCTTGAGACCACCCTGAATGAGAAAGGACAGCCTTCTGTAGGAGCTATTAGTATTTCCGTGTACTCCAGCTGTCCTTGTATTACTGAGGACATGTCTGACTGATCTGTTTGCCTTCGGTGCCAGAAAAGAGACAGCCCTGAATTTGATGGGGACTACACTTTAACTATGTGTTTCAGTTCAGACCAAAGTGTATTTTTTGACCCTGCAACTATGCTGTATTTGATATCATGGATCCCAATAAGCTTATTTCCCTGCTTAAGATTTTTTTTTAATTGTGCGGTTTAAAATAAAATGTCGTTTAAGATTGATATGCACCTTTTTTATTACACCTCAAATCCCAGGATAAGCCATAGTTCCAGAAAACCCATTCCATATAGTTCAGTCATTATATTTCAAAAATAGTTGACGTAATGTACAGTGTACGAGAAGTAACGGATTTTTTCTTTTTTTGAATATAGCTAGCAACCCAATGATGAAGGCTCCTCAACTTAGGTATGTTGCTGCCAAGTTTTCTTCCATAATGTAACTTTGAATGACTCGTGGTAAAAAAGGTGATAATAGATTAATTTGCTTAACAGTTGATGTCTTCTTTCTGTAGATACTTATTTATGTTCATATACAGATAAAATACTAATTCATATAATATATATTTGCTGGTCATTTGCTTGTGTTAATATACTATTAAATTGGAATGTCAGGCTGACAAGATATGATTGTTTTAGGGTTTGTTCACACACTGCCCTTTAATGAGTGTTTTTATTTTTGCATGAAAAATTAGGTCTATGGTAAAAAAAAATAATAAAAAAAAAACTGCAAGGGAAATTACATGCATTTTTTTGGTTTAGGCTGGGAAAAACTGCAGTTAAAATGCTGAAAAAAATTGACACCTTGCAGCTTTGAAAAGCGCACCACAAGTGAAAAAATGCAAGGAAAAACACACTCTGTGATTTAGTTGTAGAATTATCATTTATTTTGCTGTGACTGTAATATGCTGCTTTTTTTTCTGTAAAAAAACACACAGGTAAAATGCATCAAAAGTGCAATGTGTGATCAAGCCCTAAATGTACTGGGAAAATACTGTGGCCAAGTGCTTACAGCCGGTTTCCCATTATTATAACTTGCTGCACTTTCAGGTAACGTTACAGAATAAGCTGTTGCGTGTGCATGAGACCTAACATGGATGACACTCACCCGTGTTTTCTCTGCAACCCTTTGCTTGCTTTGTTTGATAGAAATGCACTAGATTTTCTGCGCTTTTGTGGAAGAGCAAATTTGGACTGGACAAAGATGAAGGTAGAGGTGTAACTGCCCATGTGTGACCACCAATTAGCAATACTGCTGGTGTATGTTATGGTGGCGACTGCTTTCATAAACAACTTTATCATGCTGTAATTTGTAGAAATAATTTTTTTTGATCAATATGATTTTTTCCCCTGACAACTATGAAATGAGCCATCATTATATTAGCAAAAAAATCCTTTTAATGTTTGAAGGAAGAGTCTAGCATTAAAAAAAAATCCTGTGCAATATTTTGGCAGAGCCTGTCAACTCTTTTTATCGCTATTTTATGAGAGTGAAGAGAGATGGAGAGAAAAATATTGCTGTCTGGGAATAGTACAGGACAGATGTGACTTTTCTCTATTGGATTTAAATGGACCATATGTGCTCTGTATTTTCTGGGTTACTAGGGGCTTTAGTTTAACAGTGTGAGTAACATATTTCTCTATGCCTTAGGGCAGAATTACAGCTGATAAGTAAAGTAAAATATGCTGGCTTGTACATCGATGACAGCATGATGGTCATTTTAAGCCACGTGAAGTACTAATGCCATGTTTAAAATCTGTAAGATCTGCAAAATAGTTTCCTTTTGAAGGTATTAGAGATAAATGCTATGGACAGAGGGTAATTCTTCATGTAGTACATCTGCTGAAAATAATAAAATGGCTGTTATAAATTGTGTTTTTGACTGTCATTGTTCATTACTGAATAGAGATATGCATTTGTAAAGATCTGCTTTTCCTGCATGTGAAAAAAATTACTGTTACATTTATATGTTTAAATGTTTTCAAAAGGTTTTGATTTTCCTTGTTTCCCCTCTTTTCCTCCTCCCCATCCTTTTCCTTCCGGTCTACTTCATAAAAGGGGTTTTCCAGGTTAAACTTAAATTTCTGCAGTCAGTCTGACTGCAGATTGCCAAATCCTGAGAGTGTGCCATGTGAACTCTATCACGATTCCCTTCTGTTGCCTGCTCAAGTTGTCGTCGTGTGACTGTTCATTTGTGATTTGCATACAGGTGGTCACATTCTGTTGAGAGAAGCAGGAATAGGCGATGTGTGACTGCCAGTATGCACATCGGATATGAGACATAACTTAACTACCATATGAGCAGGAATCCTGACAGCGGACATACGGCACATACTTGACTGTCAGGATTCCCCTTTGTTGCCTACTCAAGCAACCGTCAAGTGACTGGTGATATGTGATTTGATTATTAGCAGTCATGTTCCAATTTGCAACTTTCCCTGCTTCTCTCAATAGAAGTGCTCAAGGAGCAACAGAAGGGAATGCTCACAATGTTCACATGCTATAGATTGCAGAATCATGACAGTGTGCCGTGTGCATATTGTCAGGATTCCCTTCTGTTGCATGTTTGAGCAGTTTTCACTTGACCTCTCAAATGCAAATTGCATAATGAAGGTCACATTCTGAGAAGCCGGAACAGTTGCTAGTTGGCATGTGACTGCCAGTTTCACACTGTATTTGAGTGGTCACGTGACTACTGCTTGAATAGGCAACAGAAGGGAATACGAACAGTGTACACATGACACATTTAGGATTAAGGCAATCTGCAGTGAGCCAGATTGCAGAAATTTCAGTTTAACAAAGGAGACAGGAGGAAAGGAGGAGAAACTAGCAAAATCAAAAGCTAACCGGAAACATTTAGGCATATAAATATAATTAAACATATTTTTTAACATATGAAGAAAATAAATACATATTCAGAAATGTATAAAGACATGGCTCTAGTCAAAAACGCAGTTTATTACAGCGATTTTATTTTTTGCAGATGTATTCTATAAAGAATTACCTTTTTGTCCATAGTATTTATCTTTAGTGCCTTTAAAGGGGTTGTCCAGTCCAAATCGATTAGTCTGCAGTCACTGTGTGTGACTGCGGACTTATGAATCCCCCAGCGCAGGCACTGTGCGCTGCGGAGATTCGCCTGTTTCTGAGCCAGGCCCGGAGGGTATGGTACGAGTTATACATACTCCTGGGCAGTGGGCGCGACCTCTCTCCCATACACTTGTATGCAAGCGAGACTACGCCATCTATTCAGCCATGCCCACTAGTAACTCATACATATCCTCAGAAACCGGCGAATCCCCGCAGCGCACAGTGCGCGCTGGGGGGATTCATAAGTCTGCAGTCACTCAGAGTGACTGCAGACTTATAGATTTGAACCGGACGATCCCTTTAAGTTTAGCCTTTGAGTTTAGCCCAGAAAAAAAACCTTTTAATGATTATCTGATGCCTTTTTAGTTGGAGTGATAGAACATTGAAAAATGATGATTTTTAGGCCATCAAAAAAGAATGTTCAAATTATTATTTATTTTTAAACACCTTTTATTCCATGGTGCAGTCCATGCGTTTATAAACAAAATACATATATGAATTACAGTGAACAAATGAACAATGATAGACTTGTACCGTGGGAGTGAGGACCCTTCCCTAACGGGCTTCCAATCTACAAGGTATGGGGGAAGAAGACTGTAGGTCAGGGGGTTGCAGCAGCTCTGGCAGTGATGAGGTGGCAGTGGGGTTATTGTGTACAGCCTTTTCTGAAGACATGAGTTTTCACGTTGCTTTTGGACATTTCCTTTGCATTTGTGGAAGATATTTGGATATGCTGAGACATTGAATTCCAAAAGATGGGGAATGCTTGGGAAAAATCTTAGAGATGGGTAGGTGAGGAACGTACAAGGGTGGAGGAGAAAAGCAGATTTTGTGACAACTGGAGATTACATGTGGGAAGGTATCTGATGATTAGTTAGAGGAGACCGATTAACAGCCATGTTAGTAATTGAATCTGGGTTCACTGTAGAGTTGTATGCCAGTGAAGGGATTGGCAGAAGCAGAAGAGTGGATTAGCGAGCAGCAGAGTTAAGACGGGATTGAATGGATGCGAGTGTGTTAGTTGGGAGGCCATGGGGAAGGATATTGCAGTAGTCGAGGTGGACATGCACTAACATTTTAGTTGTTTTGAGGTTAGAGAGGACGAATTTTGGAAATATTTCTGAGTTGTAGGTGAGAGTTTGGTTAGGGCTTGGATGTTTGGTTTGAATGACAGGACTGAGTTGAGTGTTACACAGAGGCAGCAGACATGATCCCGGGGAAAGCGTAATGTCATTTATTGTGATAGATCTGGGATGTTTAGAGTGAGACTGGGGGAAGGATGATGAGTTTGGTTTTGGACCACATTGAGTTTTAGGCCACGGCCCCACTATCCGTATTTGGTCAGTATTCGGTCTGTATTTTTTCTCTGGAGTGGGAGTCAAAACCAGGTGAGGAACAATCAGAGAAAAGGTATAATAGAAACAAGTGCAATTCTGCATTTATCAACCACTCCTGGTTTTGGCTCCCACTCCTGAGAAAAAATAATGACCGAATACTGATAGTGGGGCGTGGTCTTAGAAAGCGCGTTGCAAAGAAGAATATGACTGATAGACACTCTAGGATACTGGACAGTAGAGAGGTGATAACTAGTGTTGAGTGAATTTGTTTGGCATTTCAAATTCGGGTTCGTGTTCAGGGTTCCGGCTTGTTTGCGCCAAAAAAATCGGCTCCGCCCATGAACATCCCTGATTTGCCACGCTGTCACGCGAACAAGCCGGAACCCCGAAACTGAATTTGAAATGCCGAACAAATTCGCTCAATACTAGTAGTGATATCTGGTCCAGAGAGGAAGATGTGTTATCGGCATATAGGTGGTACTGGAAGCCATGGGATTTTGAGATTTCTCAGACCAAAGGTATAGATGGAGAAAAGTTTGGGTCCTGGGACAAAGCCTTGAGGGACGCTGACGTAGAGAGGGTGGCATGAGGTGGTAGTATGGGAATGGGAGACTCTAAATGTGTCGTTGGTGACGTATGAGGATATAAAAAAAAATGGCAAAATCTTTGATGCCAGTGGAAGAGAGGATGGAGTAGGAGTAAGTGGTATTGCCTGTTCGCTTTTGCAGTAAGTAGTCAGTAACTTGGTTTAGGGCAATGTCAGTGGAATGGTGTGAACGGAAGCTGGAAGCTTGAATGTAGACATAGACCTGCTGTTCAAGGAGTTTGAGACAAAAGGGAGTAGTGATATGGGGCGAGAGCTGGAGGCGGAGGTTGAGTAGAGGGATGGTTTCTTTAGAATAGGCATACATTTTAAGCAAATTCTGAATGTTATGCTCTAGTAATGAAATATATTTATGAAAAAATATATTAATTGATAATCATTTGCTTGAAGGGGTTGTCCACAGGATAGATAACATAAAGATCAGTGGGGGTTATTTTGCTGGGGCCCGCATTGATTCACAGAACGGAGCACGTTTATCACAGTTAGAATGGAGCAGAAGTGCACATGCTGACTGCTAATCCATTCATACTCTATTGGCCTGCTGGGAAAAGCAGAGAGCAGCGCTCGGTAGCCATAGGGAATGAATAGAGCGGCAGTCGGGCATGCTCATGCCTATTCCATTCTAAACAATAACTGCCCCGGTCTGCGGATCAATCAGGGCCCATGATATTGGGCTGCCACTGATTTATAAGTTATCACCTATCCTGTGTGTAGGTAACTTATGGTCACTGTAGAACCCCTATGAAGAGTTATTCCCAAAATCTCATTGTGGTCTTATAACACAATCATACTTATGCCAATATCACTCATTTTTAAATCTGCCCCGTTTTGCACTTATCATACCCCAGAAGATGACCCTCCCGGCTCTATTTACCCTCCAACTGAGATTGGACAATCCTGCTGTAGTTCCAGTGCTCCTGGTCGATCACGTGTAGTACAGTCTCTCTCAAATGGCTTCCTGCCAAGCTCTTCTTCATCCATCTCTAGACATAGTGTGTTTTACTTTTAGAATACTCTCTATACCTCTTTGCACCGTTTGGTCCTGTACAGTACTCTGCCTGGACTGTTTTATCTCCTGCCATCTATATCACTAAAGCTGTCGGTGTCGTTTTACATCGCTGCTAGCCGGTTTCTAGGAGAGCTCATCTCTTCTGCACTCCTCCTCAATAGACCTTGTAATAACTAGGCAGTGCAGAGTTGATTTGTGTTTGTTGACTGCTGCTAACAAATCGGTGATGTTAAGCTGAAAATGCTTCTCTGTTGCAAATGGCAGAAGATAATCCTCTGCCATATGCATCACTGGAGCTGCATATGTAGCTTCATATTACTGATTTGTCAGCATCAAGCAACAAACACAGTTAAGCTCTGCACTGCCTAGTTATTACAAGCTCCATTGTGCAGGAGCTTTGAGCTCTGCAAGAAACCACCTAACTATAAAGTCAAACCACATAGGCACCTATACTGATGTAGATGGCAGAAGATAACATTGGCCAGGCAGGGTACTGTACAGAAGCAGAAGGTGATTTCTACACTTAGATTAGCTTGAGGATAACTCTGAGAGGTATCGCTAGTCAGGGGCACACTGGAGAGGGACAGAGGTCTGCCGCACTGAGGATAAGCAAGGTGCTACTTGGAAATGTAGTTTTAACAATGTAAGAATAGGACCGCCCATACAGCTATGTGAAGCTGGATGTACAGAGGGGCATATAGAGAGGAAAATTTGCACAAAGGGAATTATTACGTATTTTTAAATTGCTGCTGTCACATTACTGAAGTCAAAAACGTCTTAAACTCAGCAGGATGGATTTTGTCAGTAGAAAGAACTTCTGTAATTTAGCTGAGGAGAGACATTAGCATGACCGGAAATGCTGTTAGAATAAGACAGCCTCTATATCCTGCATCTCGTCCCATCGTTCTTCCACACTCCTCCTTTGTGTGCCTTTTCTAGATCTATGGATATGCCTTATTGTCATCACAGCTGTGATATCTTATCTTTCTCATAACTAGGGATTAGAGAAGGCAGGAAAGCTCTCTGTACTGACACATGTCCTGCTCTGTACTTAGGTTTATGAGCTCAAAACTTGTATGTAAGGCCGTCCATAGACATCATTTTTTAAAAGTTTTGTTATGTTCATACACAAGTTTTCTCAGTCATTAGCTTCTTATGAGAAAAGCTTAAGTCAATGTAGGATATTCCCCGCAATACATACAAATTGCTGTGACGACAACTTTTCTGAACTGAGGGAAAATGGGATTATTACTATGTATTTTTTTCTTACCTCTGCGAGGACCTTAAAATTAACCACCGCAATAAAATGCAATAAAAGGCGATCAAAACATCGTATCTACCCCAAAATGGTATCAATAAAAACGTCAGCTCGGGGCGCGAAATATAAGCCCTCACACAGCTCTATATCCTGAAAATGAAAGCGCTACAGGTCTTGGAAAATGGTAACAGAAGCAAAAACATTTTTTCTTACGAATTTAAAAGAAAAAACCCTATACATGTTTGGTCTTTGTGTACTTGTACTGACCTGAAGAATCCTATTGGTCAGTTTTACCATATAGTGAACATGGTAAATAAAAAAAAATCAAAAAAAATTGGGAAATTGTGCACTTTTTTGGCAATTTCAATACACTTGGAATTGTTTTCCCGATTTTCAATACATCACATAACTAAAATGACTAGACTAGTGTCATTCAAAAGTACAACTTGTCCCTCAAAAAACAAGCCCTCATATGGCCATGGGGACAGAAAAATAAAAAAAAGTTATGGCTCTTGGAATAAGGGGAGGGAAAAACGAAAGCGCAAAAATAGAAAATCGCAAGGCCATGAAGGGGCTAAATAAAGCTGCTTTGTATTGGAAACTTCCTGGTACTTGGCTCTGATAATACTTTGTTGATGGTCATGTGCAGATTACATGTGATGGTGTTGCTCTTCCGCAGCAGAAATGCAATAAGAACCCATATGCGTTTTTTTACCTGTGGATTTTCATTGTCTTATTGATGTCTATGGGAGAATTCTACAAATGAAATGTATACTTACAGCAAGAGACATGTTGAAAATTTCAAAATCACTGAACAAGCTGGTTTTTGTGGCATAATAATAATAAAAAATACAGTGGGAATGAGATTTCTGTAAATACCATTGACATTTCTGGGACTTTAATACGATGCTTGTTTTTTGCATACAAAAGTATGCATAGAAAAAAACCACAACAAATATTCATCGTTGGACCGCAGCCTAAATCGTTCCAAAGTCTGTTGCCAGAGTGACAAAAGCTCAGATTTTTATTATTCAGATATTTGTTGCTATGTTTAACTGAACAGAGCAACAGGCGCGATCGTCATGTTTTTTTTATAACTCTCAGTAGAAATGGTGACCTGTGCAGGTTACAGAAATCATTGTCCTATGGGCAGGTATTTAGGAAATGCATATTTGTAAATGTATTTATGAAATCCTTGTTGTGTAGTGTGAGTATGGAGTTGAAAGCAAAAAAAGTACAGAAAATATATATGTTGCTAAAGAAGCTAAAATCCAGCCAACTTTGAAATGGCGCCTAAGTAATGTATTAGTCTCTGGAACCCTGAACCCTTTTCCATGAGACGGGCCAGTTGTGTACAGTCATGGCCAAAAATTTTGAGAATGACACCAAAATTATATTTTCACATGATCTGCTGGCCTCTGGTTTTTATTAGTGTTTGTCTGATGTTTATATCACGGTCAGAAATATAATTGCAATCATATTATGAGTACCAATAGGTTATATTGACAGTTAGAATGAGTTAATGCAGCAAGTCAATATTTGCAGTGTTGCCCCTTCTTCTTCAAGACCTCTGTAATTCTCCCTGGCATGCTCTCAATCAACTTTTGGACCAAATCCTGACTGATAGCAGTCCATTCTTGCATAATCAATGCTTGCATTTTGCCAGAATTTGTTGGTTTTTGTTTGTCCACCCGTCTCTTGATGATTGACCACAAGTTCTCCATGGGATTAAGATCTGGGGAGTTTCCAGGCCATGGACCCAAAATCTCTGTTTTGTTCCATCAGCCATTTAGTTATCACCTTTGCTTTATGGCAAGGTGCTCCATCATGCTGGAAAAGGCATTGTTGGGCGCCAAACTGCTCTTGGACGGTTGGGAGAAGTTGCTCTTGGAGGACATTCTGGTACCATTCTTTACTCATGGCTGTGTTTTTAGGCAAGACTGTGAGTGAGCCGATTCCCTTGGCTGAGCAGCAACCCCACACATGAATGGTTTCAGGATGCTTTACAGTTGGCATGAGACAAGACTGGTGGTAGCGCTCACCTCTTCTTCTCCGAATAAGCTGTTTTCCAGATGTCCCAAACAATCGAAAAGGGGATTCATCAGAGAAAATGACTTTGCCCCAGTCCTCAGCAGTCCACTCCCTGTACCTTTTGCAGAATATCAGTCGGTCCCTGATGTTTTTTCTGGAGAGAAGTGGCTTCTTTGCTGCCCTCCTTGAAACCAGCCCTTGCTCAAAGAGTCTCCGCCTCACAGTGCGTGCAGAAGCACTCACACCAGCCTGCTGCCATTCCTGAGCAAGCTCAGCACTGCTGGTAGTCCGATCCCGCAGCTGAAACAGTTTTAAGATACGGTCCTGGCGCTTGCTGGTCTTTCTTGGTCGCCCTGGAGCCTTTTTGACAACAATGGAAGCTCTCTCCTTGAAGTTCTTGATGATGCGATAGATTGTTGACTGAGGTGCAATCTTTGTAGCTGCGATACTCTTCCCTGTTAGGCCATTTTTGTGCAGTGCAATGATGGCTGCATGTGTTTCTTTAGAGATAACCATGGTTAACTGAAGAGAAACAATGATACCAAGAACCAGCCTCCTTTTAAAGTGTCCAGTGATGTCATTCTTACTTAATCATGACTGATTGATCGCCAGCCCTGTCCTCATCAACACCCACACCTGTTTTAATGGATCAATCATTAAAACGATGTTAGCTGCTCCTTTTAAGGCAGGACTGCAATGATGTTGAAATGTGTTTTGGGGGTTAAAGTTCATTTTCTGGGCAAATATTGACTTTGCAAGTACAGTAATTGCTGTTAAGCTGATCACTCTTTGACATTCAGGAGTATATGCAAATTGCCATTACAAAAAATGAAGCAGTAAACTTTGGAAAAATTACTATTTGTCTCATTCTCAATACTTTTGGCCATGACTGTACATTTTCTGCATCAGTAGCCATGATTTGTGAACGCCCATTTTCTGGACTTGGATAATCATCCTACTGTCTAATTAGCTGCAGATGAATCATATAATACTGTGTAGACAGTTTTATGTAAATCCATATGTGGTAAGCCTATTATTACTTGTATGTGTAAGTACATATTTAATACAATAGGCTAAATATTCTCAGCATTAACCAACCACACACTGGAATGTTCTGATGGCAGCTGTGGCTTTTAATAATGGATTGATATTCTAATTGCATATGAGCTAGTGAAATCCATTGTCATTTAATCTGATGTAATGCTGGAGCATTAATACTAGCTGTGCCCTATAATCAAGTTTTTGCAAGAAATGGTGTCCTCTAGCATTTGTACATCAATGCAGGCACTTTGTTTTACATGCTAACACGCACTCGCTGTGTTCATTGAGATTGCTAAACATGGCACACTGTCTGCTGTACAGTTTTTGTGCAACAAATAACAAGCTTCAGAATGCACAGGGGAGCAGAACATATGCTTGTCACGCAGAGCATCGCATAATTGCCTTTATTGACCTTTTCACGCTAACCTGCACATTCTTTTGCACAGTTCATGCGTATTTATAGACACTGGTCCATATTAATGATTGCTTAATAAAGCGGAGAATGGAGGATTCTTAGAGTCTGTTGGTGTATGTAAAAACGGTGACAGAAAAGTGATGCAACAGTTGTAGCTTAGAATGAACCATTCACACCTTTTTGATAAGGTACAGTGTACAAAAACTAACTCCTAATCCACCAACAGGAATTACCTGCAATTATAATGGCGTTATAGAAGCCCTCAATTGTGCAGGATGTCGCCTGAATAGCTCATGAAAGCCCACTCTCTGGACATGAGCTGCCGGCTGTACTTGCTTCATCCACACAATGCCCGAGTGCTGAGACGCAGAGCAGCTTCCTGGCTTCCCAGGCTTCTTGACATGTCACTCTTCCCATAATGCTGTCATTTGTGACCATTCATAGGAATGCACCGCTAGATGATTAGTCGCATGAACTTAGTTAATTAATTTATATACTGTGCCTTTTTAATTAAGTTGTATAAAGTCTGTAAAACTGTAAAAGACCGGAATAACACAGTAGTGGCATTTAGGTGTAGCAAATCTATGTAATATGTTCCCTTTAACCCTTTTCTGATGTGCTTGGCGCAACTCTAAGAGCAGCGACCAGAGCTAGCTCTGCCAGTTTTCTGTTTCGGACAACCCAGATTAAATGCCATGACAACCACAGTGGCCTGCAGAAGGTCCCATGGCTGCTTTCCTGGTACTCCTGTGAAGCCCATAAAAATTTTTTATATACAGCAATATTCTGGTATTTCAATATATAGAACAAGAGATCGTATTCAGGTTCAAAATCCCTAATGAGACTAAAAAATGTAAAAAAGAAAAGTTATTATGTTAAAGTAAAAGTATTTCAACGTTACAGTAAACACTGTAAAGCAAAAAAGATAGCTATACACAAGAGTTGCCTGGTCTCAATCACTATACCGCACACACCTTCCTCCCCGTAAAAATGCAATAAAAATCGATCAAAACATATGTATCCTAAAATTGTAGTGGCAGACGGTGGGTTTGTCAGAGAACATAGGAGTGCTTGGCCAAGTGAGTTCTCCTGTGTATGGGAGTGTCGGCCAAGATGGCTGTTGACCGAAGATCAACTGAGGCATCTCTCAGCCGACAACCATATAATGAGTATGGGGGCCTTTATTCGGTTGAATCCAGTGCAGTCATATCTCTGTTACTTCAGGCAATTGACAATATCCATAATAAATTCATTTTGCCTGATCATGACCTAAAACCTAATTCACACATCCTTATTTTGCAGTCCATCACGAACCGTGATACATGAACTCGCTGTGGGTCTCCTAACCCTAACTTGATGGCCCATGGGCACTGCAAAATATTGTTTTTCTTACAGCTTTGTTGCAGTGGAAATGTGCTGAGATTAGTAGCCAGGAATTTTTCTCACTATTCAGTTCACATAACTTATATATATATATATATATATATATATATATATATATATATATATATAGATATATAGATATAGATATATATATATAGATATATATATATAGATATATATATATATATATAGATATATATATATTATAAAATTTTGATGCACAGATGATGCTTTAAAGAGAGCCATCATCAGAAAGTAACCTATTGTTTCAATCAATCAGATTTTTGTCTTAAATGTATTTTTTTCATTTTTGCTAATTTTTTTTTCCCCATATCACAATCTGTATTTAAAGCGAAAATGAAAATAGTAATCGTGCAATTTTCACATTGGCCACTGGGACTTTTTTATACTCTAACTTCCTGTTTTTCCAGAAATGAACTCCTAGATATTAGCCTCAATAAACAGATTCAAACTCTATCTTTTGTAATGAATGGTCTAATGAGCCTGCAAAGCTGTAGTAGCCTTTGCAGGGTACTGCACATCTGCCTCCCATTGAATCGAATAGGAGGCAGATGTGCAGTACCCCTACAGATGGACGGCCAAGCAGGGTAAGTAAGCACTCCTGGCTGGAGGCAGCCGTTGCCGGCACCGATAACAGCTGAACGACGGGGGTTCCCAGGTGCGGGACCCTGGCCGATCAAACATGGCATCTATGAAAAAGTAGTGGACAACTTCTTTAATGCACTTCTACAGTGGAAATGTACTAAAAACGTATATGTGTTTTTATCTGAGGATTTTCCGCATCTAATGCAATTCTATGTGGAAAATCTGCCAGGTCACCCATCCCACCAGCATTTGGATATTTATTGCTAAATTCTCTGCTTAACCAGCACTTTATTCTGTCAGTCACCTAAACACATGTTGAAAAGAAATATTCGTAAGCTCTGTTTTTCTTAAGCAAATTAGTCCTTTGACTAGTCGATGGGGCATTAGTTTCCCAGACTAGTCAGCCCTCTCTGCATGTTATCATGTCTCTGTGTGATAATATGATGTGCAAGAGGCAGCGCCAGCTCTCTGCAAACCTTGCGCATGAGCACAGCTCTATTCAGGCACGTTATTGCGCCTCTGAAGCTGGGTAGACGCTTCTTAGCTTCAGAGGCGCACTGCTCACGACCGGAACTGCAGAAGATAGCTCACGTACATCTTGCAAATCATGTTATCACACCCACATGCAAAGAGGGACGACTAGTCTGGGGAAACTAATGCCCCATCGACTAGTCAAAGTGGGGCTTAGATGACTTACAGGATAAGGAAATGTAGCAATAAATACACAAATGCTGGTGGGTTGGAGGGCATGGGGGGACCGGACAGCTTCCCTTTAACAATGACCTCTGCAGGCTCATTAGACCATTCAATGCAAACGATAGTGTGAATCTGTTTATTGTGGCTAATATCCATGAGTTGATTTCTGGAAAAACAGAAAGTTAGAGTATAAAAAAGTCCCAGTGGCCAATGTGAAAATTGTACAATTACTATTTTCATTTTCGCTTTGAATACAGATTGTGATATGGGAAAAAAACATTATCAAAAATGAAAAAAATACATTTAAGACTAAAATCCTACGGATAGGGCATCAATGAAAAAGTAGTGAACAACTTCTTTAAGAATGCATGTAATCCACACATGACTGTATGAGTAAGGTTTTGTCAAGCCCAGATAACAAGAAGAAGTATCAAAACAAAGCCGCTTAATTTAAAACACTACATACCAAAAAGAGACGGACTTAAAAAAGAACTCAAAAAACGCAATGAAAAAGCGCAAGTAACCTAATTTACCTAATAAGTGCAAACATCAAAAACTCATTGTGAGAACGTAGCCTGTGTTTACTGATGTATAGGTTTTTACATAACTGAATTTCATATAATATTGTAAGAAAATGTAATCTCCATGTGTGAATATAAAAAAAAATGTATTGCTGCCAAATTTATTGGAGGAAAAAAATAATGTCTTTTTTTTTTTTTTTCTTAAAGTGCTAAAAATACTCCTGAAATTCACAACTACCAGGTAAGGTTTTTTTTTGTTGTTTTTTATGTTTCTGGATTTGTTCTTTTATGTAATCATACATTTATTGAGTGTGGTCCAGTACATAATCTTGTTATGGGTTTTAGAATTCAGGAAGACAAAAACGATTATTTTACAGAGAAGAATAAAAAAAAGACTCCCTAAAACACAATACAGCTGTGACCTTTTGGGCTTAATAGGACATTTCACCATTTTTTTTTTTTCATTTTGACCAGGACACACAATGTAATAGTGGCTGCAGAGCAGAATAAAACGTTTTGCATGTTTGTTTTTATTCCCCTCCATTTTGGAGATATTAGCTTAGTATTTGGCACCTAATGAGTTAATTTTTTTTCCACTGAGGACATGGACGTCTTCCCCTTCCCTGTATGATACTGACTAATCATGAGCAGGCAGCAACACTCAAAGGAAAGATGACCATACCCCCACAATAGGTTAGAGTGGGTTTCTCAGTGTCACATGTAAGGATACAGTCCTGGTCTCATAGTCTAACCTGCTTGATTAGAAAGCACAGATGACTTGTACCTTTCTGATATGGACTCCCCAGGGACAAGGGCAGCACAGCTGAGTTTTGCCGTGTCAAATTACAAGTCCTTCTTTCAGCTCTCCTTTCATAGCATGGATTGTTCTACTGTATTGCACCTCCCTCCACACTGCCTGGCCAGAGATGTCAGTGATTAATATATTTACTATAACTTCATTGTGGGTAGAGGAAACTCCGTAAAACCGAGGACAAGCATGGGGCTGTGATCACACTTTGTGTCACATTGCCATGCATTTTTTCTTAAATTTTCCTAAATTGCAGCAAAACTGTGTAGTTATTTTACAATGATTTGCCAAAAATGTGAACACACACTACAGTTAAAACATGTGAACCTAGTTTAAAGGTGGAAAAAAATGTCTCTATAAAATAGGTGTGGTCAAAATTGTTGGTACCCTTGATTGTTTATTATAAAAAAAAAGCCAAAATCTTCAGAAATAAATTGATATGTACCGTGCATCATTGGAATATTTTATTAGCTTGTCCAAATACATCTAATCAAAAACTTGTATGTCAACATACATGCGTTCAAAGGAAAAGGAAATAAAGAGGAACATTTAGTTTAATGCCATTTACAGCATAGACGGCACGGTGGCTTAGTGGTTAACACTGCAGCCTTGCAGCGCTTGGGTCCTGGGTTCAAACCCCACCAAGGACAACATCTGCAAGGAGTTTGTATGTTCTCCCTGTGTTTGCGTGGTTTCTCCTGGTACTCTGGTTTCCTCCCACACTCCAAAGACTGATGGGGAATTTAGTTTGTGAACCCTGATGGAGACCGTGATTATGATCACTGTAAAGCGCTGTAGAATTAATGGCGCTATATAAGTGAGTAAAATAAATAAATGTACAGTACAGAATTAAAGTTCCCTATTCCTAATACTTGGATGTACAAGCTTCTGTAACACTGTCTACCGCCAAACATATTGGTAGACATCTTTGAGCTTTTTGCACCTGTTTGCTTAGTTGCTGTTAATTGCTTGCAAGAATAGTGTGTGCCTCATGAAATAGTTAAAACAAACATACAGACTGAAAACAGAACAAAGTCTGATCAGAAACAGTAGTCAAATGTAATCTTTTTTTAACGTATGCGAAAAAAAAAGGGACTTCTGGATGAGGCCTTTGTTCAGTTTGAAGCAAGACAAAATCAGGCTAAGGCTATGATGCTGAATTGATGCGGATTTTTCCTGAGCGTTTCTGCCTCTCCCTGGCAGAAAAAACGCATGCGGCTTTTACATGCCTTTTTTAAGCATTTTGCATGCATTTTTTCAATCGCTTTTCCAAGCTATTTTGGGCATCACTTGGAAAAGTGCTTGACAAGTTGGTCACACAATATAAATCCATGCAACTGGCATGGATTTATATTGTGTGACCAATTTATGCTGCTTTAAATGCAGCATCAATAGTAAAAAAAAAAAAAAAAAGAATTAAAACGTAAAAAAAAAACAAAAAAAAAACATTATACACACACCTCCGGCGGTGTTCTGAAACGACCTGTATTGACATCATTTAGTCAGCTGACTGGTCACGCGACCGCTGACGTCAGTGGTCGCGTTACAATCACATGACTAAATGACGTCACCGCAGATCCTTTCAGAACACCGCGGGATGCCAACGACAGAGGACACCACCGGAGAGGAGACCAAGTATGATGTTTCTTTTTATTTTTTACGTTTTAGTTCTTTTTTTTACTATTGGTACCCGGGTCTGGAGGAGAGTCTCCTCTTCTCCAGACCCGGGTACCATCCGCGCATTGAATCGCATAATATCCGCATGCATACATGTACACATGCGGATGTTATGCTGTTCAATGCAAATCAATTGCGGTGATTTTGCCACGATTACGCACAAGAAATGGTTGTGCTGCTGATTTTTCCGCAATGATAATCCGCAGTGGAAATTTCCGCAGCATGTGCACAGTACATGCGGATTATCATTGGGGAACATGGCAGACAATTTAACAAGCGTTTTTAATGTGTTTTTGTGGTGGAAATGCATTAAATCCACATTGTGGGCACACAGCCTAAGGGTACCATTAATCTTGGCCTTACATTGTCTTCAATTTTGTTTCTTTTTTTTCTGCCAAGTTTTTATTTAATTTCTGTGTCAAACATATTAGTTTAATTAAACACTTTATATACACATATACTGTGTGTGTCAAAAGTTTGGCAAAAACTGTTCATGCAGTGGTTTTCATTGGTTTTAGTGGAATGTGCACATTGTAGATTCAGACTGAAAGACGGCAAAACCACGAAGGGAAACATGGAAACATAGCATACCAGAATGTGTTAAACCTTGGATTTCTCAGTCTCCCACCCCTTACCTTACTCTGATGACACTTGTCACATCCTTGGCATTCTATCAAGCAGCTTCATCAGGTAGTAATCTGAAGTGACTTTCTATGGGCTCGCTCCCACTTGTGAATCGCATGAATGCAGTTCGATAAAAAATCGGATTGCATTCGGTCCAATGTTAATCTATAATGGTGTGCTCATATGCGCTTTTTTTTTCAACTCTGATCGAAGTCAGGAAAAAAAACCAGCATGCTGCAATTGCATGCGAAATTCAGATCGCGTACACCCGTATAAGTCTATAGGTGCGTGTGACATCTGAGTACAGTGCGATTCCTACGGACGCAGGCAATGGAGGAGATGGAGAAATTAATTTCTCGGTCTCCTCCTCAGCTATGCTGCAATTCTCTCATGCGAGAGGCTCGGGGCACAGAGCACTGACACTGTGATCTCGCTTGCAGCTGAGCGAAGCAGAGTGTCATTAGCTTATCACATCCGATGCAATACACTAATGTGACTCCGGCCTAACAGTCTTAAAGGAATTCCCAGAGGTGCTGAGCACTTGGCTGCTTTGCCTTCACTTTCCTGTCCTCTCATTTCAAACCATTTTAATTGGGTTGCGGTCTGGTGATTGTGGAGGCCATGTTGTGTGATGCAGCACTACCTCCTTCTTGGCTACATAGCCCTTACATCGCCTTGAGATGTGTTTTTGGTCATTGTACTGTTGCAGTACACGTTGGTCTCACTAAATGGAAACCAGATGGGATGTCATATTGTTGAAAAGTGATGCTGCAGTCATGCTGGCTAAGTGGGCTTTGACTTTGAAATAAATCAGCAACAGTATCACCAGCAAAGCCCCCAACACCATTATACCTTCCCCTTCACACATGTAGAAACCATTCATTCACCTTTTCTGTGTCTCTCAAGGACATGGCAGTTGGTACCAAACATGTCTAATTTTGACTCCACAGCCCCAGAGTTTAGACTTCCACTGATCTAATGTTCAATCCTTGTATAAAGAAGTTTCTTCTTGGTTGCAGTCCTTAGCAGTGACTTCTTTGCAGCAATTCTATAATGACTCACTTATCGCAGTCTCATGTGGACAGTTGATATTGAGATATGTCTGCTACTTGATGTCGGAGTATCATTATGATGGCTGTTATCAGAGTTGCTGTCAATGTTTGGTCTCTGAAGCTGCTAATGCTGATGAACTTATCCATTGCAGTAGAAGTAATTCCTGGTCTTCCTTTCCAGGAGAGGTCTTCTTGAGAGTCAGTTACATCATAGCAATTGATTGTTTTCATGACTGCACTTGAGGGTGCCTTCAAGATCCCTCAATGTTCCAGCAATTTCCTGGATGAACTGACAGCAATGTCTTAAATTAACAATGGATTGTCATTTTTCTTTGCTTAGTTGAGTGGTTCTTGCAATTTTCTGATTTGAACAGTTGTGGAATAGGACTCCGCACTGTATGGAACTGTTTGACCATCAGATGTGTTTCAAATGTATTGTTGGTACAAACACTTTCTGTAAGTTCTATGTACCAAGATTGATAATGCAAAACACACCTGAAGGCTGGTGATTCCACAGATGAACTCTTGATGAGGCAGACATGTTCATTGGAAGCTATCCTAGGTGACCACCTGCTGCAGCTGCTTAAGAGAATGTAAGGCTCCTTAAGGTTATGTTAACATGCAGCTTTTTTTTTCTGCAGCCAAAACCTGCCCACTTGGCAGTAAAAACGTTGCGTTCAGTACAACCATTTTCAGCTGTCTTTTTGTCACTCTTTTTGCAGTGTTTTTTGGGGGGTACAGATTACATGTGAGCTTTGTCTACAATACATATTTAATAAAGTTAGTTTTATTCACCTAAAATGCTGCAAAAATTGGCATTGCATTTTTTGCAGCATTTTTTCACATTCTCATTGCTTTCTATGAGTGAAAAATGTTGAAATAATTGACATGCTGCAGATTTATAAACACAGCAGTTCTCAAATTAACCAGGAAAAAATAATCGTGTGAGATTTCTGAAATCTCATGGCTTTTGCTGGTTCTGTAAAAAGCAGCTTTTAATTTGTATAAAAAAACTTCACAAAAGCTGCAAAAATACATCATGTGAACATAGCTCAAGGCTAGGAAGGAGGGATGAGTGGAGCCATACATAACAGGAAGAGGGATGAGGGGTGCCATACTTACCAGGAGCCACGCTGCAGGTACAGTGTGCACGCTATTAAGGAAAATGAATAATCACTGCTCCCCGCGCCTGCCTCGGTGCCCCTCTCCTCCGCCGCTGCCGCTGCCCCCACACCACACAACCACCCACCGCCACAGTATATATATATATATATATATATATATATATATATATATATATATATATATATATATATATATAATGTCAGACTATAAGACGCACCCCCCACTTTCCTCCAAAAAGTGCGTCTTATAGTCCGAAAAATACGGTAGATACCAAATTGATATAGTTTTATATTTGTCTGTACATTAAAAATACAAAAATATTTTTGGCACTATATTCTGGGAGACATAATATCTTTTTATTTTACTGTTTACAGAACTGTATGAGTTCTTACTTTAGTAGGATGTAGTTTTTATTGGCACCAATTTGGGCAATATGTTTTTTTAATGACACTTTTTTCATTCTTTGTGAGACAACGTGATGATAAAAAGCGATTCAGTCTTTTGTTTACTAACTGGGATAAATAGCACTCCCATTTTATAGTTTGAGTCCTTATGGACGCAATCAGTCCTGGCATCAGCACCCGGGCAAGTGCCGGGTCCCTGAGCAGGCGGAGGGGTCCACTCACCGTCGGGCACCCCGACGCACTATGGGACCCGTGAGCGGAGGAGAGCCCAGTACCTGCCCTTGCTTGCTCAGGGCCCCAGCCGGGACAATACTTAGTTTTGTACCTCTCCCCATGCCTCCGCAGCAGGTCCGGTCTCTCCCCATGCCTCTGCAGCACTGTGACGGCTCAGGTCAGAGGGCGCTGTGATGTCTTTACATCGCGCTCTCTCCTGAGCCGTCACAGGCAGTGCAGAGCAGGAAGACGCCGGCGATGCTGTGGAGTCCAGAGCAGCGGCAGCAGGTGAGAAGTGAGTTGAGTATTTGATTTTTTTTTGCCTATGGAGGCATGGGGCATTATATGGGGGGGAAGGTGACATCCTGCATGGGGCATTATATGGGGGGCGAAGGGGACATCCTGCATGGAGCATTATATGGGGGGGGTGACATCCTGCATGGTGCATTATATGGGGGGGGTGACATCCTGCATGGGGCATTATATGGGGGGGGGAGTGACATCCTGCATGGGGCATTATATGGGGAGGGGAGTGACATCCTGCATGGGGCATTATATGGGGGGGAAGTGACATCCTGCATGGGGCATTATATGGGGGGGAGTGACATCCTGCATGGGGCATTATATGGGGGGGAGGAAGTGACATCCTGCATGGGGCATTATAAGGGTGGGGGGAAGTGACATCCTGCATGGAGCATTATATGGGGTGGGTGACATCATGCATGGGGCATTATATGGGTGACATCCTGATGGGCTTTATATGGGGGGGTGACATCCTGCATGGGGCATTATATGGGGGGGTGACATCCTGCATGGGGCATTATATGAGGGGGAAGTGACATCCTGCATGGCGCATTATATGGGGGAGGAGTGACATCCTGCATGGGGCATTATATGGGTTGGGGGAGTGACATCCCGCATGGGGCATTATATGGGGGGGAGTGACATCCTGCTTGGGGCATTATATGGGGGGAGTGACATCCTGCATGGGGCATTATATGGGGGGGAGTGACATCCTGCATGGGGCATTATATGGGGGGGAGGAAGTAACATCCTGCATGGGGCATTATATGGGGGGGAGGAAGTGACATCCTGCATGGAGCATTATATGGGGTGGGTGACATCATGCATGGGGCATTATATGGGTGACATCCTGATGGGGCTTTTTATGGGGCGGGTGACATCCTGCATGGGGCATTATATGAGGGGGAAGTGACATCCTGCATGGGGCATTATATGGGGGGAAATGGACATCCTGCATGGGGCATTATATGGGGGGAAATGGACATCCTGCATGGGGCATTATATGGGGGGAAATGGACATCCTGCATGGGGCATTATATGGGGGGAAATGGACATCCTGCATGGGGCATTATATGGGGGGGAATTGACATCCTGCATGGGGCATTATATTGGCGGGTGACATCCTGCATGGGGCATTATATGTGGGGGGAAGTGACATCCTGCATGGGAATTGTGGGGGCACAGCCTGCATGGAGCATTATATGGGGGCTAGTATCCTGTATGGAGCTTTATATGGGGTACATTATTCTGTATGGGGCCCATAATACTGTATGGAGGACTATACTGTCATGTCTGCACTGTGCTTTGGGAGGATTCGCCGGTTTCTGAGCTTTTGTAGAATTTACAATAGATATCACTCATGTAATGTAAGAAGTGAAATCTTTGGCCTTGTACTATATATATATTTCTCTGCGGTATCTGTGCATCATGAATCCTGGTATGTGTCTTTCGCCCAGGGCCCACAAAAACCTGGAGCTGGCCCTGGACACAATGATACAATGTAGTTACATAATACAAATTTAGTGTCACTTTTACAATACAATGTTTAAAAAAAAAATTTGTCACCATATTATAAGAGCCACCCGTAACTTTTAACTTTTTCTACATGAGGGACATGAGGAGATAATGCAACGCATCACCTCTCTCCTTTACTTGCTGCTGCAGCCTGTCTGTTCCCCTGCAACCTCACCTTCTCCTAATGTATCTTAGCCTGGTTCACAGCTACAGAAGCTTCTCACTGTCCAAATGATACCAGAATTACTCTTGTGGTTGCTATACAGCCTGGGTTACAGTGAGTCAGAAGTGTGAGCTGCAAACATCTGAAGCTCTCAACTCCTGATATCTCAGGCTGCATGGCAACTACTGTGGCGATTCTGATCTCAACATCAAAATAAACCATGGATCACTTCTGTAAGTCCTCATTCACGCATCCATATTTAAAAATTGGTACCTGTGTCATCTGTGTCAATTTTTACCATCAGTGTGTCAGTTATTACCATCAGTGTATCAGCTATTACCATCAATGTGATGGATCCACACCCCGCCACCCGCCTGACGTCACTATTACGTCAGACGGATCACGTGATACGGATCTGCCCTTTGCACCAATGTGACGTTCCGTACCTCCTCGAGGATGCGTAAGGTCAGATTGGTACAGCTCTACACAGACACCCCCTGTCCACACTGGTACAGGAAGGCATCAGGGAGTGAGAAGAGGTGGCCCACTCAGGCACTGACGTGGCACAACACTCGCTCACACCCCTGACAGGCTGAGAGGCTCCTTCACTAGCTCCAGTGAAGCAGAACCTTGTCGGCCTGGGAGAGCTGCCACCAGTTTCTATTAGATATAACGGACTTATATCAGGCTAGAAACCAGCCCGGTAGTGTGTTTGTCGGACCGAACAACGGACGTGAGAGTTCGTGGATCAAGATAAAAGAGCAGCCTAAAGTTAAATTATATATTTAATCGCTGTAAGGGTACATTAGACATTACACTATATACATAGGGGTTATACATACATAATGGTCAGAGATGCAAACACAGTAGTGGTACAAAAGATATAAGCAGAACTTAAAAGTCAATTACCAGTCAAATGAAAGGCTTGGCTTGTGGGGGAGAGGCTGCCACATGGGAGGCTTGTGGGGCCCTCTTTCTTGGTTGCAGGACTTCACCCACAAGATGTATCCTCGCGACTTCCCAGGGACAAAGACACTGGGCTCTAGCTGCAGAGGCTCTTAACCTCTCTGGGTTACTTCCCTTACTGCCCCCTGGTTGAGCCTAAGTCTCCACCACTGGTTTCTCTCAGCTAAAAACTCCCAAAAACTAAAACGGGCCAATCCCTCCTTAATGGTCGGTCCTAGGGAGCCGGTTCTGGAGTCATCGGACCCAGCTGGGCCCCTGCTACGCGTCAATACCAAGCGCTTGGGCCCCCGCCAGGCATTACCATGTATCTCCCTTTCCCTTCACGCTGGACTGTGCTGAAAGTCAGGGTGACTTTCCCCATTCTCTTGGGTTTCCAAAAATCTATTTGGTGTATCCCTGGGATGTATCATATTCCCATAACTTGGTGTTGAATGATAATAGATTTCCTAAAGGAGAAAAAACGTGGCGCTATCTAAGCGTAGTAAGATTTGATCAATTAAAAGGGTGAGTATCTATAGGAAATTGCTCACCTGATGCGGTTGTGCAAGCCGAGGCACAACTCTCGCTTGTAGTATGGATGAATTTGCAAAAGACTGCGGCCGACCTGGTGAGGTGGGATTTAATCCTGAGACAGGAGTATCCCACAACGAGGCTTTATTGTTTTATATTAGTGTGAATAATAAAAAAAAATCTTTTACTTACGAGCAACCTGAAGTTCCTGCACCTTGATCTCACTTGGTGGCAAAGACAACGCCATCACCTGGTTCTTCCTTTTGGCATAACTTGGTGTTGAATTATAATATCTGACACAAAGGATCGCATGGCTTGGGGGTTGACAGGGGGTCTTCCTGTGCAGCTCATAGCTGCAGAGAGGTATGTCACTCCCTGCCTCTGGGCCCCTTCCCTTGCAGGAGTGTCGAATTACACTGTACATTGAAGATCTCTATAATCCCCTGCCAAACAGGGCACAATGATTGACATGGGATTATCTTGAATATTCTTCACACCATGTAAATGTTCTAAAAACCAAACCCCCCACAAAACAATGGTGGAATTGCTGTGTTTTTCTTTTTTTGTTCAAGCCTTCATGGAAATTTTTTTTTCCATTTTCAGTACATTTTATGGGTAGAAAAATGATGTCATTAAGAACTATAACTCTTTGTGCAAAAATAACACAAAACCCCACATATGGTTATATCAAATGAAATATAAATGTATGGCTCTTTAAAAAGCGAGCAAGGAGACAAAGAATAGTTGCATCTCCAAGGGTTTTTTGTTCAGGGGTCTAGTAATGACCACAGCTGCAATTGTCTGGCTGCATCTGGTTGGACCTGTACATTTTTTGTATTGTGCTATAGCAGGTAGTAATTTTTTAATCAATTATCTGTACTTGCCTGATCACTGCTATTTATCACCTCCAAGTTAATAAGCTGAACATGGTTTCAGAGAAGCAATTGACTTTCTATGAAGAATTAATGTGTACATCTTGTAGCCAAGTCTCTCTTATCAAACTTTGATTGCTATTCCATGTACTCGTTCCATGAACAAATTGCATTAATAAAGCTAAAGATTATATCCCGCCTGTCAGGTCTAGTGACACACATCTTAGGTCATCACTATTAATATCAGCCAGATAACTTCTTCCAATTTTGAGCTCAGAAGTTGTCCCGACAACTTGGGCAAGTCTGCTATCAGCTGGAGAGCACCCTGGGCTATTTGTATGCAGAAAATAAACTGCTTCCATATGTATGCCTCCTATTGGTCATCTATGCCCAACTCCAGCAATATTACGGACAGGTGTAAGGGTCATCTACCAGCCAGTGGCTGACATTGCAATGAAGACCAGATGATGACTGCAGATGAGTGCTAATTTGGATGGCTTTCATATTGAGTGTTCACTATTGTTTATTGACTGAGAATATAAAGTTAATAGTGGTTGATATTTTTCTGAACAGCATTTAGAAGACGTTTACTTCTCTAGCAGATATTAATGGTGATGAAGTTGTTTGGACTTTGCAGGATCATAGAATTAAGATATTCAGGTTTGTTAGTGTTACAGCAGGTTAACATAGAACCTACAGCTGCCTTCATCCTGGATATTTTAGATAGGGCACCAGAAATATTGCTATTTGTGAATGTGGTTTGTGTTTACTGAATGAAAATTAACATATCTGTATTTTTGTTCTTCAAGCAACAATACCTTCCAAATATCCAGCAGAGCCAGCAACATTGGCACCCTCACACGTCCCCAAATATCAGGTTGGTTATTTTTTATATATATATATTTTAAAGTAAACCTGTCAGATTCATGCTGCCGAATCATGGGCAGCATAAATTGGACACAAGCTCCTTTTTTGCAGTCGTGTATGTTCTACTCTAAAATGCTGCGTCTCTTAAGAGATGATATACTTTAAAAATCCAGTTGAGGATCATAACTAAGTCTGTGGTGGGATTCCCGTGGCTTCTTCATACGCCAGTTGACTCATAGATCTTTCCCTGTGAGTGAACTAAGAGAGACCCATCAGTCATGGGAAGCAGGGCGAGCGATTGGGTGCTTTGGACTAGTCATCCTAGACTTATAGTCCCCGGAATACTTTTCAAAGTGTGTTACATCTTAAACGCTGCTTATTTTCAGTCTAAAACTTACATGGCTGAAATAATCAAAAGCCTACAGAAATACTCCCATACAGGAAATAAATGAATAGATAAATCTTCATTGAGAATTACAAAACAAGATCCATAAAAACAGAATAAAAAAGGAGATAGGCTGCATAATTATTTAGGCTGGTATATAAAAGGTAAAAAAATATGTCTCACATGATATTTTCAACAGTTACATACATTTTTATATTTTGGTCCATATGTAGAAAGATATGCCTACAAATACCGTATTTTTCGGACTATAAGACGCACTTTTTTCCTCCCAAAAAATGGGGGGGTGCATCTTATAGTCCGAATGTTGGGGGGGAGGGGTTATATATATATGCTGTGGGGGGAGCAGTAGCGGTTTAGGAGCGGGGCACAGGAGGCAGCAGCCGCGTGCTGCAGCCTACACTGTCCCCGCTGCTAAAGAAAATGGGGCGTGGAGAGCACTGAATATTCATGCTCCTTAATAGCAGCACACAGTGTAGCCGCAGCACGGCTCCTGCTGCTGCCTGAATCGCCTGTGCCCTCTGTTAAAGGGTATGAATATTCAACCTCTCTCCACGCTCGTGGGCGTGGGGAGGGGGTAAATATTCATGCCCTTTAATAACGGGCACACACGATCGCCCGGCAGTAGCAGCAGCCGCGCTTCGGCTACGCTGTGTGCTGGCTATTAAGGAGCATAAAGTCACTGCTCCCCGTGCACACAGTCACGGTGTGGGGAGCAGTGACTTCCGGCAGCTGATCTCTCCTTGTGAGCCGAGCATGGTAGTGACGCCATGCGCAGCTCACATGGAGAGATTAGTGCGGGCAGACAGGACGCAGCGCTGGAGGAGAGGAGAAAGGTGAGTAGGAGTGTTTATTTTTTTTTTATGTGCAGCATGATGGGGATTAGGGGGACCATGCATACAAGGATAAGGATGAGGGGGTATACATAACAGGATAAGGCTGAGGGGGGCATACATAACAGGATAAAGATGAGGGGGCCATATATACCAGGATAAGGATGAGGGGTGCCATGCATACCAGGATGGAGGGTGCCATGCATACCAGGATGGGGATGGGGGCCAAGTATAAAAGGAAGGGGGGGCATATATACCAGGATGGGGGATATTGTCAGAATTGGGGGACATTACCCCTATACCAGTGTCAGCAGAAGACCCCCTCCCCCTTTAAAAGTGCATTGTGAACACTTTTTTTGCTTAATTTTTTTTTCTATTTTTCTCATCTAAAACCTGTGTGTCTTATGGTCCAGTGCGTCTTATAGTCCGAAAAATACGGTAATTCCTTATAAGTACAGTGCACATTCCTATTCCTTTTTTATTCTGTTTTTATGGATCTTGTTTTGTTTTGTAATATTGTAATATCTCAATATTGTAATTATCTATTCATTTATTTCCTGTATGGGAGTATTTCTGTAGGCTTTTGACTGTTTAAACAAAAGACTCCCATTGACTTATATGACCTGTTTAGGCTATATGGCTGAAATAATTCCTGAACTACTGTCAGCATGAATCTGACAGATTCCTTTTTTTAAATATTGAATATGTGTAACTAATGTCTTAGGAAATAAAGGACCATTGTTTCTTTTTCTTGCTTTCTTACTTTTCTAACTTTAACTTTTTTATAACTTTAACGTGCACCTGTTAGCAGGATTGTGCTTAGTAAACCACATACAATGTCAGGTGGGCGACATTACACTGATTAATATGATACCTTGGTTGTTGAAATCCGTCCTGTGGTTCTTGTGTAATCTTTACTTTCAGTTTGGAGATGATGATATGCTCGTGTTTTGAGGCGGCCCGTGGGGAACGCACTATCTTGTGCTCTGCTTATATATTCATCTGTATGCTCTTATGACAGCTCACTGACCTGCCTCCTACTTTACCTAGCCCCGCACTACTAGATGCATTATCTAAAATAGGAGGCCGGTCACTGAGCAATCAGTGATCTGTCATAAGAGCATACAGATGACTATGTAAGCAGAGCACCAGATAGAGCTCCCCCTACAGGCTGCCCCGAAGCACGAGCATATCATTATCTCCAAACTGAAAGTAAAGATTACACAAGAACCACAGGACGGATTTCATCAACCAAGATATCATATTGATCAGTGTAATGTCACCCACCTGACAGTGTATGTAGCTTACTGAGCACAATCCTGCTGACAGGTGCGCTTTTAATGAAGTGTCTTGTTTGAGCATACCGTTAAATATGAATGAATGATAATGTTTAAACTGAGCATAACTGCATTTTATTCTAACTAAGATTATTTATGCAACTGTAGTACAGTTTTATTTATGAATAGGTGTCAAAATTGTCATCAAAAATACATTGCAATTGAAAACCTTTTTACTATATAAATACTTTTTAACATTGTTAGTTTTTTCGAAAAATGTATTTGTTAAGGAAGCAAAGCTACGCCGGAAAACACAGCTAGGGTATGTGCACACGGTATCTTGAAAAGAGCTGCAAAGGCGCCCCATAAAATGAGCATAGAGCAGTGCAATCTAAAAACAACACTGCTGTGTACAAATTCCGTCACTTCTTTTAACCTCTGCAGGGATCGGAAACTGAAGTGGACAAAAGTAGTAACAAGCTCATTATTTGGAAGGCTTTCAATGGAAAGCCGCCCGCTCTCTATACTTAGCAGTATGGAGTGAAAGCTGCCGCAAGAGTGAGGGCACAGCCACTTCAGGAGAGCGACCGCCGCTGTTTTTCTGAAGCAGCTTCACCTTGGCCAACACGGAAGCTGCTCCAGCATTTAAATGACTCCTTGAGCATATACTCTTACATTCTAAAAACCAAAACTGCTGAATGTCTTTCAATCAACAAATTTTGATATGTAGTCTTTTATACAGAGTGAAGTCCACTAAGGTTGTTCTTTTCCTGTTTGGTTTTCTGTCCAAAAACTACAGTCCGCTACAATTTTAACTGATATTTGTAAATCATAGAATTACTGGGGTTGTCCAGGACTAATCTTTTGATGACCTGTTGGTAGGTGTTATTTGCTTTGGCAGCTGGATGTAAACCATGTTCAGAGTGTGTACAGCGCTGCTCCGTACATTGTTAAATGGCCTCTCTCAGGTACTCCACCTTTAATCTGTTCCCTTTGATAGAAGAGGACACTAAACATTGTACAGAGCCACGTTGTTCGATCTCTGTGCATAGTCGTATAATGTGTATATCCTAGTCCTGGAAATCCATTTAAGGGGAAAGAATTGTTAAGCAAAATGGACAAAAATTCCTCTGTAAATAGCACCAAAAAGCGTGTTTACATGCTGTGCTCCCAATTTATTATGCGGTTTAGGATCTTTGTAAGCCTCACTAGACCTTTTTAAGTGTATTAGACAGTGAACATGGCTAAGTAGGGTATTGAAATGTGCCAGCTTTATAATCGGCAGCATTTTATTGACGTAAATCATGAAGAGAAAATTGTCTAATGTACCAATCTAGTGAGATGCGCTTTGATCATTGTGGAATATTTGGCGTAGTACCGGTTTTAGATCTTATTTTATGTGGTCTTAATTTAGGGCAATAAAATAAATTCTCCAATGTGTCCACAGAATAATATCCGCACAATAGGCATGCGTGTTTACTGCAAAATGTAAAATGATTTCAACCTGCAAAGAAAAAAATTGTAACAGACACAGGACTGTTCCCTATTTTTTTGCATTGTCCATGAATTGAATATTGTTGACAACCTGGAGACATCCAAATAAATCCTGTTGCTTGATGTAAGAGTCTGATTATGAGTGGTAGCTCTCCAAGGACCACAGTGCCAATGCTGTACTGATGAGCAGAGTGACCAATATTTTTAGTGGATGTCAAAAACTTATTACCATGTATTTTAGACCTTAAAGGTCCCTTTTTTTATAATCGGGTCCCAGTGAATACGTTGCACAGTTTGCCTTTTATAGCCCCTATGTTGCTTTATGTATTGCTGGCTGCGGAATGTGTTAATTGAGAATCTGCCAGTGATTCTGGACTCTTTCTTCTGCGCTCCCCCTTATTTGATTTACCACCACATCAGTTAAACTTCATACAAATTGAACAACTTGAATGAAAGCCAATTGCATAATTTTTTTTTGTCCAAAAATACAAGCATTCAAAGGGATTCTCCAAGAAAGTTAATAAAATAGACTTTTAAATATTAAACCCTTCACGTCCTTGGGATTTTCCATTTTCGTTTTTTGCTCCCCTTTTTCCCAGAGCCATAATTTTTTTTATATTTCCGTAAATATGGCCGTGTAAAGGGTAGTTTTTTGCAGGACGAGTTATAGTTTTTAATGTCACCGTTGATTTTACCATATAGTATAATTGAAAACTGGAAAAAAAATCCAAGTGTGGTGAAATTGCAAAAAAAGTGCAATTCCATAATTGTGTTTTTTTTTTGTTTTTTTTCGTTTGTTTATTTTTTCACCATGTTCACTAAATGCTAAAAATGACGAGCCATTATGATTCTCCAGGTCAGTATGAGTGCGCAGATTCCAAACATGTGTAGATTCTTTTTTATTTAAGTGGTGAAAAAAATCCAAAGATTGTAAAAAAAATCAATAAAGTCCCTAAACTTTAAGGATCAATATTTTTTTCTATCTATTGGACGTGAGGGATATTTTTTTGTGCAACAATTTATATTTTTGAATAGTACCATTCTGAGGTCCATGTAACTTATTGGTTAACTTTTATTACCCCCTTCACTATCTTTGACCTACATGTACTTCAAAGGTAGTGTCTCTGATTTTGATGTGGGCTCGCACTTTTTCTGGCAGATGATGGCTGATTTAATCAGCCATCATGTGCCTTTAACAGCCACTGGTGGAGCTAAGTGTAGCTGGCGTCTGTTAAACATTGCTGTCAATCTGTAACAGCGGCATTTTACACATGCCGGCAGTCAGCGTGAGCCCTTGATGTGATCGCAGGGCGCCAGTGGGTTGCCATGAGATTACCATACTCCTGTGAAAGCCAGCGTTTAGTTGACGTTTATAGGAGACCTTGAATTTAGCTATACATAGCAATGCTGATGCACTGCTATGTATAGCACAAGCGATCACACAATCGCAGCTTCCAGTCCCCTAAGGGGACTATTGAATGCAGTAAAAATTAATTTTTAAAAAAAATATGAAAAAAAGTGCTCAAATTACCCCCCTTTTGTCTCATTTAAAGTAAAACAATAAAAAATACACATCTGGTATCACTGCATTCGTGAAAGTTGAAGCTATCAAAATATAAAAAATGAATCCGATCCGTAAACAGTGTAATGAGGAAAAAATGTAAATGCCAGAATTATGTTTTTTGAATGCCTCAACATTGCAATAAAATGCAACAAGAGGCGATCAAAACATTCTACCCCAAAATGGTATCAGTAAAAACATCAGCTCAGGCCTCAAAATATAATCCATCACACAGAACTATATCCGAAAATTGAAAGCGCTATGGATCTCGGAAAATGGCGATGCAAGCAAATTGTTTTTCTTTTTTTTTTTTTTTACACATTTCTGAAATTTTTTTTTTTCACCACTTAAATTTTTAAAAAAACAAAAAACTATGCATGTTTGGTATTTGCATAATCATACTGACCAGGAGAACTATATTGCCAGGTCTGTTTTACTGTATAGTTAACATGGTAAATATAAAAAAAAAAATTTCAAACTTGCACTTTGTTTGCAATTTCAACACACTTGGATTTTTTTTTACCCTCTAGAGCATCACATGATAAAGTGAATTATGTCATTCAAACGTACAACTCGTTTTGCAAAAAAACAAGCCGTCAGACATCTATGTGGATGGAAAAATAAAAAAAAAGTTATGGCTTTTGGAAAGGGGGGGGGGATGAAAATGAAAAATAAACCCAGGAAATTGCCCGGTTGTGAAGGGGTTAAAAAGAAAGCGTCATGTCCAGAAATGCTATTTACAAGCAGATATAGGGTTAAGCTGCAGATAAATAGTATTAAAATCATTGAAGCATCAGCTATAGGGAGAAAATGGGGAAAAAAAGGGGGGGGCAAGCACATTTTATTTATTTTTAATCTGCAGATATGTATATATAATCTGCAGAGTAAAAAATGTTAAAATAATGTCTGCCTGCCCTACCAGAAGCACGGCTACAGGGTGAAAATTAACTGATATCCTCCCTGCGGCTGCTTGCTTCCAGTCATCGAGGCGATCTGTGGAGTGTTTACTGTCACCACTCACTACACAGTGTGCCGAGGAGTGATTACAGCTGCTCTCACTGTTCAAGCCGTTCCAGAGTAGAATAAAAAGTTTTTATTTTTCAGTGTTTCGTGCTCGCACCGAGCTCTTTTTCAAAAACAAAATACTTAGCACAATTGTAGTTTGTTTATGAAAAAGAACTTGGTGCGAGCACGAAATGCGTAAAAATAAAAACTATGGAATTATTATTCTACTCTGGAACTGCTTGCTTTATACAGCAGCGCAGTCTACTCTAAAAATTCAATCTCCTTTTATTACTGGGAGAAAATGAACCTACATCCTCCCTGCAGCCTCTCGCTTCAAGTCATGGGGCAGTGCTGGGAGTGATTACAAACACCGGTAAGTATACAGTGAGAGCAGCTGTAATCACTCCTCGGCACATTGATTGACAGCCTGCTCTACAGTGATATGTGGCTCGTGTGTACAGAGCAGGCTGTCATCAATATGCTGAGGAGTAATTACATCTTGCCCACTGTGTAGTGAGTGGTGACACTAACCGCTCCACAGACCGCCTCAATGACTGGAAGCAAGCAGCTGCAGGGAGGATGCAAGTTGTGTGTATGTACTGTATATGTGTGTATATATATATATATATATATATATATATATATATATATATATATATATATAAATATTGAGATGCTTGTTAAGGGGAATGTGTCATCACAAAATAACCTGTTGAGGAACAAGAAAATTGGTACCTGAGATATTTAAAGGGAATCTGTCACCACATTTGTCCTATCTAATCTATTAATATGGGCATACAGGTTATAGACTGCTGAGGAGAGTGATCCATGTATGCCTCATATCGGATGAATTGTTGTTGAGAAATCATCTTTTATCACTTTACAGTGCTGCTCACCATTATTGGCACCCCTTCATTTTTTCATACACTGTACAATATCTCCAGAAATAAATGGAAATGTACCAAAGTTATATCCTCAGGATTTTTTAATTTGTGGTCCAAAGTAATACAATAATAAAACATTGTTTTTCAATTTCCATGTTGCAATTTCAAAGAAAAAACTGAATAAACAGCATGTGCAGCAATAAAGGCACCCCTAATTAATACTTGGTTGCACACCCTTTGGCATTGCTGACAGCCTCCAAATGTTTCTGGTAGCCATCTATAAGCTTCTTGCATTTCTCAGCTGGAATTTTCTCCCACTCTTCCTTTGCAGTTTATTCAAACTCTTGACTGTTTGCCGGGTTCTTTTTCCCAATGGCAGATTTCAGCTCACCCCAAAGATTTTAATGAGATTAAGGTCAGGACTCATTACAGGCCTTTTTAAAACTGTCCATTATTTTCTTTTTCAACCACTCCTGTGTACTTTTGGATGTGTGCTTTGGGTCATTGTCTTAATGGAAGACCCATGATCTTCGAATCAAATCAAGTTTTCTTACACTGGGTAGGACATTTCGCTCTAAAATCTCTTGATAATTCTCTGATTTCTTGTTTCCTGTGAAATGGTCAAGGCTTCCAGTGCCAGACGCAGCAAAGAAACCCCACAGCATTATTAGTGTTTCATCATGCTTCACTGTTGGTAAGGTGTTCTTTTCCTTATAAGCTTCATTGCTCTGTCTGTAAACAAACTGTTGCTTTGCATTCCCAAAAACCTCTATTTTTGATTCATCTGTCCACAGAACATTTTCTCAGAAGGATTGTGGTTTGTCAAGGTTCTCTTTAGCAAAGATCAGTCATTCCTTTTTATGTCTTTTCTTCAGTAATGGTGTCTAACTTGGCCTTCGCCAATAAAGCTCTACTTGGTTTAGTTGTCGGCGTATGGTACTTGTTGACACCATAACACCAGACTGTTCCAAGTTGGCCTTCAGGTCTTTGGATGTTTGATGTGGTGTTTTTTTCCACCACATCAACCTTTGAAGAAATCGCTTGTCAATCCCCCCCCCCCCCCACATCCAGGGAGGTTCTTGACGGTTCCATGCTTGGAAAACATCTTAATAACATTGCGCACTGTTGAAACTGGGACACTAAGGTCTTCAGAGATGGCCTTAAACCCTTTGGAAGTCTTGTGTTTACTAGAAATAACGGTTCTGATGTCCTCACACAGCTTTGTCTTCACCATTGTGACAAAGGAACAGGGCTACCATGTGGCTATTTAAAACACTGAAGTCATCATTCATTGGCTAATTCATGTGACATGGGCACCGACAATTAATCACAGGTGAAGCTCTTTTGTGATTTACCATAGGCGAGTCAAAATGTGTTTCCAAACTAAATTAATGTAAAGGGTTCCAATACCAATGACACAGCAAACTTTAGGTCTTTCTATTTTCCCTTTCATTGTTTTTTTGTTTTAAATTATAGTTTATCATTTGCTCTTTTGTATTTAACACGAGTACTTTCACTGGATTCATTTTTTTCAGGAGATTTTCCACATTATGTACTTAAACTTCATGGGTACCAATAACGATGAGCAGGACTGTATATAAATGACCTCTTCCAAGCTATAGGGAGGTCTGTGATCTGCATGAGAATCTACCTCCAGCGCTTATTTTAAATGAAGGCGGAGTTACCAATGTGAGACAAGTAACTCACACAGAACTTAAATTTGTCATTTACATAAAGTGATAAAAGATGATTTGTCAACAACAAGGTATCTGATATGAGGCATACAGGGATCACTCTCCTCAGCAGTCTTAGAACTTCTATGCCCATATTAATAGTTTTGATAGGTCAAATGTGGTAACAGATTCCCTTTTAACCTGTTTTCAGGTCAGTTTTTTTTTTCACTGATTCTAAATCTGCCCTTATTTTTCTTCTATCAGGTCTAATTAATGAGATGTGATAGACCCTATGTATATGCATACGACTGATCGAACACTAGGACTGATGTCTACTAAACATTTGTTATTTTTGCCTTCTTGATTATTAAAACAAATTCATACAATTTCTTTTATCTAGGAAAAAAATGTAAATCATCGTATAAGAATTAAACATGCATAAAAAGCTGTCATTAATACATTGTTCATTTACGGAGATACTCACAAAAGTGGCGCTTTGAATAGGCCAGCAGTAATCCGCCATCATGTGGGTATCCCAATGTCTTTGGTATCTTTCTTCTATAGTACTTAAATCTTGGTGGAATCGTTCACCCTGCTCTTCACTTAAATCACCAATGTTTTCTGGGAAACGATCCAAGTGACTGTGAAGATTATGCACCTTATATAGCCAAGGTGATAGAAACAAGATAGCATTCTTTGTACTAGTTCAGTGTAATTATATGCTTTATAGTTCCCAAGAAAATTCTGTACAATCAAAGTGAAAGAAGACCATGCATCTGCCTCAGCATAGTTCAATGAATCTTTGAAATGTGGATCTTTCATGAGTCTTCTGATTTGAGGACTGTCAAAAATACCCTACTTTTAACTTCTTAGGAATTTTCTGCAGATGTAATCAAAGCATCTTCTCGCTTTGTTTAGATCCTTTACAAACTGCTTCATTAAATCTAATTTTATAAACAGTGGTGGTAAAATGATCTTGTTCCTGTCAACCAATGGTTCTGCAATTACATTCTTTTCTCCTACTACCAGATACTCTCTCAGATGCCTCTGTTTTCTCACCCAATGCTCATTTTTTTATCTACTATCCCAGAGACAGTTAAAACAGGGATATTTAGTGTTTCCACTCTGCTGTCCCAGGAGATTATGCAAAAAATAAGTCTGTGCGGCACTCACTAGTTGTGTGCTCAAATAGGAATCCACTCCAGTATAATGTTAAATGAATTTGGCACTCCAGAAAAATAATGCAAAAAATTAATTTAATTAATACAAGATAGCCTCTTGTTAGCAAAATTGACGTTTTGGCCAAATAGCCCCACCTTTATCGGCAGGTTTTACTGTTATTTCCTTATCCGAAATGAGTGACTGAAGTGCCTGTTGGTCAAGATTAGTCATATTAGGTGGGCAGTGCAATTTGCCTCTACTGATATCCTTTTTAAATCGTTCAATCTCTCGATTGACAAGTCCGATAAAGGTTTCAATCACGGTTATTCTTAGGGGGCAAAAAGTGACTTTTAACATGAGGACCCAAATCCCTCAAATTGATCAAACTGGGGCTGGGAGGAAAAAGATTAGTAGCATCCGTAATCTCTTTATTAAACTGAACTTTCAATCTTAAAGATCTAAAAAAAAATTGCAGGTCCATGTCTAACTGGAAAGTATCAAGCCTATATGAAGGACAAAAAGAGTCCTTTTTGCAAAATGGAAAGTTGTGCCGGTTTAAAACTCTTAGAAGAAATATTTATCACTAATGGTGATTGTATACCTGACAACTGTCTGTACAGTTGTCCGGGCGGACCAGCGGCATTGTCCCCATCTACGTGTCTTCCTTTTGGGAATCAACCCTCTTTTCTCCTAGATAAGGATGACGTTCGTTGTCCGAACTTGAATATTTAGTATCCGATGTGGGGGGTTTCCACTATTTATGGACATCAGGGGCTCTGCAAACGCGACATTGCATCCGCCCTCGATTCCAGTCAATTTTGCGTTCAAAAAGTCACACAGTGCTCCTTCCCTTCTGAACCCTGCCGTGTGCCCAAACCGTGTTTTTTCCCCACATAAGGGGTATCTGTGTACTCAGGAGAAATTGCAGAACAATTTTTGGGATCCATTTTCTTCTCTTACCCCTATGAAAATAAAAAAATTGGGGCTAAAAGATCATTTTTGTGGAAAAAGTTTTTTTTTTTTATCTTTTTTTCACGGCTCTACGTGTTAAACTTCTGTGAAGCACCTTTAGGTTCAGGGTGCTCACCACACATACGTTCCTTGTGGGGTCTAGCTTCCAAAATTGTGTCACTAGTGGGCGATTTCCACTGTTTAGGCACATCAGGGGCTCCCCAAACGCGACATTGCATCGGCTAATTATTCAAGCAAATTTTACATTCAAAAAGTCAAATCGTGCTCCTTCCTTTCCGAACCCTGCTGTGTGCCCACACAGTGGTTTTCCCCCACATATGAGGTATCTGCGTGCTCGAGAGAAATTGCACAACAAATTTTTTTGGTCTGTTTGTTCCTTTTACCCTTGCAAAAATAAAAAAAAATTGGGTCTAAAGTAACATTTTTTGGGGAAAAAGTTAAATGTTCATTTTCTTTCACATTCCAAAAATTCCTGTGAAGGGTTAATAAACTTCTTGAATGTGGTTTTGAGCACCTTGAGGGGTGCAGTTTTTAGAATGGTGTCACTTTTGGGTATTTTCTGTCATAAAGGCCTCTCAAAGTCACTTCTAATGTGATGTGGTCCCTAAAAAAAAAAAAAAAAAAAATGGATTTGTAAATCTTGTTGGAAAAATGAGAAATTGCTGGTCAACTTTTAACCCTTATAGCTTCCAAAAAAAAAATTGTGGTTAACTATTTTGTGTGGCGTATCTCTGATTTAAGGTCATGAAAATTCAAAGTTTGAAAATTGTGAACTTTTCAAAACTTTCGCCAAATTTACATTTTTTTCACAAAGTAATGAGTCATATCAAAGAAATTTTACCACTATCATGAAGTACAATATGTCACGAAAAAACTGTCTCTCAGAATCAGTGGGATCCGTTGAAGCGTTCCAGAGTTATTACCTCATAAAGTGACAGTGGTCAGAATTGTAAAAATTGGCCTGGTTATTAACGTGCAAACCATCTTCGAGGGTAAAGGGGTTAATGCTGATAAAATCTATATTTCTTGCAGAATCTGTTTTATAGAAATCCATGGTTAAAATTGTTTGCTAATGAGCTACAAGTGCAGTGGGGTGGGCCCAGCATTACAGCTTTGCTTCCTCTCTCCATATTCCCCGCCCACTGCAGCGGGCGGGGATAGGGAGGCGGGAGAGTACCCCACTGCACTTACAACCAATTAGCATTAAATTTCAACTATGAATTTCTCTAAAACAGCAGCACAGATTTCTACAACAAAGTTATGACGTTGTTCAGCATTAGGCTACGGCCCCACTATCAGTATTTGGTCAGTATTCGGTCAGTATTGTTTCTCAGGAGTGGGAGCCAAAACCAGGTGAGGAACAATCAGAGAAAAGGTATAATAGAAACAAGTCACCAATTCTGCATTTATCACCCACTCCTGGTTTTGGCTCCCACTCCTGAGAAAAAATACTGACCGAATACTGATAGTGGGGCTGTGGCCTTAAAGTGCCTATCTATATATGCCATTAGTTTAGGATATAAAATCCTGATTACAGGTTTTCTTTAACATAAAAACAAATATACATAAACGTTTGAACAATAGGTCATTTTGTGATGACACATTTTAGTAATTTCACTCTTTTGGTTTACATATAATATTGATTTTCTTCATTTTTGGGAAGGGAGGGCATGCACACAAAGCATTGTTTTGTTTTGCGGTGGTGGTATACAGATTGTATACTTTTTTGTGAACCATTAAAAAAATGTTTTGGGATTTTTTTTGGGGGGGGGGGAGCTGTGGGAGGGTGTAATGCTATAATATATCTTATTAGAGAAATCCGCCTCTTCCTTCTCCTGAATTGATCATTTATTTTCAAAATAATCAATTTACGGGTAAAATCTGCCTCCTATGAATACAGATTTTCTTATTACTGAGGTAATACATATAATGTGTATATATACAGTACAGACCAAAAGTTTGGACACACCTTCTCATTTAAAGATTTTTCTGTATTTTCTTGACTATGAAAATTGTACATTCACACTGAAGGCATCAAAACTATGAATTAACACATGTGGAATTATATACTTAACAAAAAAGTGTGAAACAACTGAAAATATGTCTTATATTCTAGGTTCTTCAAAGTAGCCACTTTTTGCTTTGATGACTGCGTTGCACACTCTTGGCTTTCTCTTGATGAGCTTCAAGAGGTAGTCACCGGAAATGGTCTTCCAACAATCTTGAAGCAGTTCCCAGAGATGCTTAGCACTTGTTGGCCCTTTTGCCTTCACTCTGCGGTCCAGCTCACCCCAAACCATCTCGATTTGGTTCAGGTCTGGTGACTGTGGAGGCCAGGTCATCTGGCGTAGCACCTCATCACTCTCCTTCTTGGTCAAATAGCCCTTACACGGCCTGGAGGTGTGTTTGGGGTGATTGTCCTGTTGAAAAATAAATGATGGTCCAACTAAACGCAAACCGGATGGAATAGCATGCCGCTGCGAGATGCTGTTGTAGCCATGCTGGTTCAGTATGCCTTCAATTTTGAATAAATCCACAACAGTGTCACCTGCAAAGCGCCCTCACACCATCACACCTCCTCCTCCATGCTTCACAGTGGGAACCAGACATGTAGAGTGCATCCGTTCACCTTTTCTGCGTCGCACAAAGACACGGTGGTTGGAACCAAAGATCTCAAATTTGGACTCATCAGACCAAAGCACAGATTTCCACTGGTCTAATGTCCATTCCTTGTGTTCTTTAGCCCAAACAAGTCTCTTCTGCTTGTTGCCTGTCCTTAGCAGTGGTTTCCTAGCAGCTATTTTACCATGAAGGCCTGCTGCACAAAGTCTTCTCTTAACAGTTGTTGAAGAGATGTGTCTGCTGCTAGAACTCTGTGTGGAATTGACCTGGTCTCTAATCTGAGCTGCTGTTAATCTGCGATTTCTGAGGCTGGTGACTCGGATAAACTTATCCTCAGAAGCAGAGGTGACTCTTGGTCTTCCTTTCCTGGGGCGGTCCTCATGTGAGCCAGTTTCTTTGTAGCGCTTGATGGTTTTTGCAACTGCACTTGGGGACACTTTCAAAGTTTTTCCTAATTTTTTGGACTGACTGACCTTCATTTCTTAAAGTAATGATGGCCACTCGTTTTTCTTTACTTAGCTGCTTTTTTCTTGCCATAATACAAATTCTAACAGTCTATTCAGTAGGAATATCAGCTGTGTATCCACCAGACTTCTGCACAACACAACTGATGGTCCCAACCCCATTTATAAGGCAAGAAATCCCACTTATTAAACCTGACAGGGCACACCTGTGAAGTGAAAACCATTTCTGGTGACTACCTCTTGAAGCTCATCAAGAGAATGCCAAGAGTGTGCAAAGCAGTCATCAAAGCAAAAGGTGGCTACTTTGAAGAACCTAGAATATAAGACATATTTTCAGTTGTCAGGAGCGGTAGGGTCGGTCCCACGCATTCATTTTTGGTCCCAGGTAATGACTATTACTTATCAATGTGTTTTACACGTGATGCCTATGAATACCAATTATGTAATTTGTAGATTGCATAGCAAACTCTAACTTTTACAGGGTATGATATAGTCATCTTTTCTTATATATACTGTTCCATTATATTTATTGTTATAGCCTGGTAATTTATTTATGACTATTGAATGCTGTTTTTTTACGCTACCCTATTCATGAAGTACGGGTATTGGTTTTTAATTAGAATTTTTTTTAATAATCTATCTAATAAACGTTGAATTTTATGATCTAGTTTACTCATTTTTTTGCTATCTGGACTAATCCTCCTCATGCAAGTTGTTGTTATATTATTGATGCTTTCAGTGTGAATGTACAATTTTCATAGTCAAGAAAATACAGAAAAATCTTTAAATGAGAAGGTGTGTCCAAACTTTTGGTCTGTATTGTATATATATTATATATGTGTGAATATAATATATATAGATTTTATTCACAGCTTGACTTTAATTGAAGATACAACTTGTACAGATTGTGTTTTTTACATTTTATATCCACATATTGAATTACAGACATATGTTTATAAGTCACAATCTTTTTTCCAAGTACACCCGTTTAAAAAAAAAAAAAGTTGCAGTTTGTATTTTTTTTATACATTTTCCAGAAAGAGTATCAGGTTGACAACCCTACTTCTAGGTAAATTATCTGTTTATTTCATGAATGTGCTGACAAAGTAACAATTATCAAATAAGCTTCATACTATTCTCTGTGCAAAAAAATGTCCAGCTCAACCTAGTATTACAGCATATGACCATGTATTTGCATTGAGTGGATATTCACTTTGAGTGCATTATTTTGGACCCTTATACAGTTTTCTTGATGTAAAACATGCCTGTGTGTGTGCATTTAAATGCCTTCAGAGGATGCTTGCTAATACTGCTTCTGTTCCTCCATGTCAGTTTCTATTAGGTATTCCCACTTTAGTCTGGTAACAAATTAACTTTTTGGTTATACAGATTGGTTATGATTTGTGAATCAACAGAAAGCTACCTGCTAACAACTTTTATTTCTGCCCTCTGGCAAAATTCTGCAATTGTTCTAACAAAGGTGTAGGCACTCTGTGTGTGTGTTTTACACATTTACATGTCATTATCCACAATAAGTTTAAGCAAATGTGGCAATATTTTGTGACCGCAAAGCTCAATTAATGTTTTACCTACTTCTACTCTGTCAAAGCGATTCAATGTCATTGACTTTAAGGCTGCGTGCCCACTATGCGTTTTTCAAGCGTTTTTGCCGCGGAATTTCCGCAGCGAAAACGCTTGGTAATACGTGCCCCATGGTCCCCAATGATAATCCGCATGTGCTGTGCACATGCTGCGGAAGTTTCCACCGCGGATTATCATTGAGGAAAAATCCACAGCATGTCCATTAATTTTGCGGACACACAGCGTAATTGCCGCCATTGACTTGCATTGAATTGCTTAATATCCGCATGACTACATGTGCACATGCGAATATTAAGCAATTCAATGTGCGGATGATACCCAGGTCTGGAGAAGAGGAGACTCTCATCTAGACCCGGGTACCATGGTACCTGTTAAAAAAAAAAAAAAAAAAAAATAACATATATACATTATACTTACCTTCCGATGTCCCCCGATCTCTATGGTGCGTCCTGACTCCCCGGTGGCTCGCGATGTTGTAAAAGGACCTTCCATGACGTCATTTAGTCATGTGACAGGTCAAATGGTTGCGTGACCTGTCACATGACTAAATGACATCATGGAAGGTCCTTTTACAACATCGCGAGCTGTACAAGAGATCGGACGCACCGGAGAGAAGACTGCAGGCCATCAGAAGGTGAGTATAATATATATATTTTACATATATATACATACATACACATATATATATATATATATATATATATATATATATATATATATATATATATATATATATATATATATATATATATATATATATATATATATATATATATATACAGTACAGACCAAAAGTTTGGACACACCTTCTCATTTAAAGATTTTTCTGTATTTTCATGAAAATTGTACATCCACACTGAAGGCATCAAAACTATGAATTACCACATGTGGAATTATATACTTAACAAAAAAGTGTGAAACAACTGAAAATATGTCTTATATTCTAGGTTCTTCAAAGTAGCCACCTTTTTCTTTGACGACTGCTTTGCACACTCTTTGCATTCTCTTGATGAGCTTCAAGAGGTAGTCATCGGAAATGGTTTTCACTTCACAGGTGTGCCCTGTCAGGTTTAATAAGTGGGATTTCTTGCCTTATAAATGTGGTTGAGACCATCAGTTGTGTTGTGCAGAAGTCTGGTGGATACACAGCTGATAGTCCTCCTGAATAGACTGTTAGAATTTGTATTATGGCAAGAAAAATGCAGCTAAGTAAAGAAAAACGAGAGGCCATCATTACTTTAAGAAATGAAGGTCAGTCAATGCGAAAAATTGGAAAAACTTTGAAAGTGTTCCCAAGTGCAGTTGTAAAAACCATAAATCGCTACAAAGAAACTGGCTCACATGAGGACCGCCCCAGGAAAGGAAGACCAAGAGTCACCTCTGCTTCTGAGGATAAGATTATCCGAGTCACCAGCCTCAGAAATCACAGGTTAAGCGCAGCTCAGATTAGAGACCAGGTCAATGTCACACAGAGTTCTAGCAGCAGACACATCTCTACAACAACTGTTAAGAGGAGACTTTGTGCAGAAGGCCTTCATGGTAAATTAGCTTCTAGAAAACCACTGCTAAGGACAGGCAACAAGCAGAAGAGACTTGTTTGGGCTAAAGAACACAAGGAATGGACATTAGACCAGTGGAAATCTGTGCTTTGGTCTGATGAGTCCAAATTTGAGATCTTTGGTTTCAACCACCATGTCTTTGTGCGACGCAGAAAAGGTGAACGGATGGACTCTACATGCCTGGTTTCCACCGTGAAGCATGGAGGAGCAGGTGTGATGGTGTGGGGGTGCTTTGCTGGCGACACTGTTGGGAATTTATTCAAAATTGAAGGCATACTGAACCAGCATGGCTACCACAGCATCTTGCAACCGCATGCTATTCCATCCGGTTTGCATTTAGTTGGACCATCATTTATTTTTCAACAGGACAATGACCCCAAACACACCTCCAGGCTGTGTAAGGGCTATTTGACCAAGAAGGAGAGTGATGGGGTGCTACGCCAAATGACCTGGCCTCCACAGTCACCAGACCTGAACCCAATTGAGATGGTTTGGGGTGAGCTGGACCTCAGAGTGAAGGCAAAAGGGCCAACAAGTGCTAAGCATCTCTGGGAACTCCTTCAAGATTGTTGGAAGACCATTTCCGGTGACTACCTCTTGAAGCTCATCAAGAGAATGCCAAGAGTGTGCAAAGCAGTCATCAAAGCAAAAGGTGGCTACTTTGAAGAACCTAGATTATAAGACATATTTTCAGTTGTTTCACATTTTTTTGTTAACTATATAATTCCACATGTGTTAATTCATAGTTTTGATTCCTTCAGTGTGAATGTACAATTTTCATAGTCATGAAAATGCAGAAAAATCTTTCAATGAGAAGGTGTGTCCAAACTTTTGGTCTGTACTGTATATAAATATAAAAAATATATATATATATTTTACCATTTTTATTCTTTTTTTTTTTTTTAACTATTGGTCACACCATATAAATCCATGTCGGTTGAATGGATTTATATAGTGTGACCAAGTTGACAAGCACTTTCCAACTGATGTTAAAATTGCTTTCAAAAACGCTTGACAAAAGCTTCTACCTGGCAGGAAAAACCCATGTAAAATCCACATGCGTTTTTCCTGCCAGGGAGAAGCGGAAAAAATCTGCAGCATTTCTGCATCGTGGGCACATAGCCTAATTCTTTTTCTCAAATCCCTCTTAATATGAATTATTGTATTAGGCCATTACTTTAATATTTTACAATATATCCCTTCTTTACCACTTTATGCTTACTTACTACGTTTATACTTTTGTGCTTGGTGTTTAGTGGAACCTTCTGAAATGGTCAACAATTACCCGTATGTTTATGTAGTTGATACCCCTGCCCGTGACTGCAATCAAAGATGTAAATTGAGAAGTTTGTGTATTGTGTCATACAGTTGTATTGACCAGCATAATTGATTTGGCTTAATAGCATAGTAAGGACAGTGTGATGGAAATTTATCTCTGCCAAATGTTGCCTTAGTTTGTAAGCTGAAAGAGTTGAGTGGATTGATTTGCGGGAGTCCAGTTCTGCATCTAGGTCAGTAACACCTGGCATCTAGACAGGATGCTTGCGAATCTCTTACCTTCTGTCTTCTCCAGCACAGCTTTTGATTAGCCAGGACTGGTGCAACGACCTCCGCATGTCACATTGCACAGATGACGTCACGCCAGCCATGACAAATGTCGCGCCAGGAACCCCAGAAGGTTAGAGATTCACGGGCCTACCATCTACCTGCCAGGTGCCACTGATCTCAATGATGGACCTAGGACCAAAGTCCTGCAAATCGATCCATTCACCTCTAGTTAAAATGCCCCTTTTCGATTTGGTGTGTATTTAGCTTAAAGGGGTATTCCCATCTTAAAATAACCTATACCAACATTTTGTAGGTATAATAATATTAACAAATACCTTCAATTACAAATGTAGCATAGTTCTTCTGATTCTCTATGTCTCTTTCCTAATGTGCAGACATTGAAGGACCTTAGGTATCCATGATTACGACCACTAGCAACTAGCTAAGGTCCTGCAATGCCTGCACATGAGGAAAGAGACCTAGTGAATACGAAAAACGATATTACATAACTGGAGGTATTTGCTAAGATTATAATTATTACACCTACTACAGATTTGGATAGGACCTTGGAGCTGGGAATACCCCTTTAAGGGCAGGTGCACACGAGCATATATACACTCATTCGAGAAAATCTGTCCGCTTATGCTAATAGCACTCTGATCAGAATGCGAGCTTAGTGTGATCCGATTCTTATTGGAAGATAAGATGGAGAGAAAAAAATTCTCCGTCGTCTGCATTCTGTCAGTCCGTAGAAATCTGACTGCACTGAGATGTCATCCGAGTGCAGTCCGATGTTTCCACAGACTGAGTTTGCACTCTCAGACTGTAAATATACGCTGGTTTGCACCTGTCGTTACTCTGACAAAAAGTTACTTTATGTTTAAAGCATTGTGACATGCATAGTTCTTCTAAGTCCTCATTCAGACGTCCTTTTTTGCGTATGAGAAAAAAAAGTCCCATATTTTTTTTATCAAATGTCCTGGATCCAATTTTCATCAATTTTTTTTGTCCATTTGTCTGTTTTTATCATTAGTAAGACATCCATTTTTCTCGTATGCAAAAAATGTAATAAATTTGGAGACATTAACATGAATGGTTGCTTGATTTGCAATCGCATTAAAAAACAGACGTGTCCCAGTTTTAAATCTGACCTGCAAATAAAAGTGCAACCTGTGAACAGCCTCATAAACTATAATTGGTCCATGTTTTAGAAACCTGGATAGAGAACATACATGAATCATTGACGTGTGGGGTCTATGTTGTGGTACAGTATATTCATCCAGAGGGTCGCATTCTGGTCCTGTCCTGCCTCTCCTCTGCCTCACTACGTTCCACACCTTCAGGAGTGTTCTTGAGGTCTTGGATTTATTACAGTTCCTCTTGGAATAGCACACTTAATCCATCTGCTAAATGCCATTTGCTTATTTATTGCAGATTTGCAATAGCAGATTGAGACTAATGCCTGCAGTATAACAAAGGGCAGCCATGTTCTTTGTCATATCGTTTTAAACTCTGTAGACAACTACGGTACTTAGAGAAAGATTTTAGTGAAAATATTTTTTTCTGCATTTTTCTTTTAATGGTCAAATGTTTTTATGCTTATTCATAAGTGATAAAGTGTATTTAGATTAGTTCCATTTGTAACTAACCAATGACTGTGCAAATGGCACAGGCCATCTTCTCATGATGACAGGGCATTTTGGAAACCAGTCTCCAGTGGGGATGGCAGAAACACACGATACATCCAAGATCAAAACCAAAGGAATTTGGGAGGCATTCAAAGCATTCTTTATCAAGACAAACTCATGACAACTCTGTGAAAAGCATAAGACTAACTACAGCCATCATCAGATACCCATTGCATTCATGAACTCATCTGTCTGTCACCATCTGAATCCAAGTATTGTGTAAAGTACAAATGCTTAAGTTTTCAAGCTAATCTCTCAGGTAGAAACATGTTTATTTTTTAGTTGTATGGATTTCACATAATTTGTTTATTGGGAAAGACTGTTAAAATGTGTTTGGCATATTGTATTTCAGTATAGTGAATGTGAGAAGACAATGAATATAAGGCCAAAATGCTATAGGTAATCACAATATGTATTTATTATTTTATTACTGTTGCTTTAAAAAAAAAAAACTGTATTGAGTTTATTGGTCCTTAAATCTACATATGGTACGATAAGGAGTTGATTACGGCCATTGCTAGGTCAAATATAAAATCCTGAAATTGATCTCTCCCAAACATTTGGTAAGTATTATCACTTCATACACATTTGAGCTATGCCATTGTATTTAGCATTATGTATCATCATGGATTGAAGTAAATTGCTTAACTTTTAGAACTCAAAAATAGTTGGATGATAAGATATTGGACAACTTGCAATGCACTTTTTGTAGGAAACATCTGAAGCCCTATATGTACCCTAATGCTTCATGCATTTTTTTTGTTTCATACAAGATTTAACCTTTTAAAGGGGTTGTCTAGTAATATGATATTGATGACCTATCCATCTGATAGGTAATCAATATCAGATCCATTGGGGTCTGGCATCTGGCACCCCCTTTGATTAGCCATTATTAGCTCTGTGGTCGCAGGAGGTAAACAATGAATGGAGATGCACTGCACAGCTCTAAACAATATGTTTCGGTCACTGCCTGGACTGCAGATGAACTCTTAGTCTCAATAAAATAGTACTCTGCTGTTCTCAAAAGTATAGGAGCTGATCTGCAGCACCTAGCAGCAGTTGCTACACATTGAACGGAGCTTCACAGTGCACCTCCATTGAGTTTTTATATTCGTCATCAATCTGCACAAATAGCTGATTTTTCACTTATAGGAAACTCAATATGTCATATAGAACCTTCAGGATAAAAAAAAGGTAAAAAACTGATGCTTGTTATAAAGCCCAATTAGTGGTTGATCTGCTGATCGTTCCCCATACCGCATGCATTATCTATGAACAGCAAAAATTCAACACAACTAAAAAAAAATTGCAGATTCTCCTTAAATAGCAGCTAACTTTTGTGGACACAAGCATTTATGAAAGAAGATCGAAGAAACTTGTTAACAGCATCCTGTTTAGAATATATGCATCAAGTCGGTAGACAGCTATGCACCCTTACAAGGAAAATGGTATCAGGATTTCGCATCCCAAACAATTTATAAGTTCATGTAGCACTTTCAAAGACAAGTCCATCAATACCTTTACATGGCCAGTCTGTTCCTTCATTACTGAGAAGTCTTAGTTTACATTGATATGCAAATGAGGCTGTAGATCTGAAGCCTTTGTCACTCCAGCTCTATTGCCCGCCCTGTGCCGACTCCTTCTTGTCTGAACACTCCTTTGCCTGAAGTCATACAACATAGAGGATGTTAGTCAAGTAGGTGGAGGTGGTGCTGGTTGGGGAATAGAGCTGGAGTGACAGAATCTTCATATCTACCATATCCATTTGCAAATTATTTGAAACACTGATTTCTCAGTAACTAAGGAATGGACTGGCCTTGTAAAGGTATTCAATGATAAAGAAATCTGGAACTCAGAAGGATTACAAGATATTATTTATTCACCGTTCACTGCTGACTTCTGGCACCGTTGGCCCATTACTTGCTTTATTCAGCTTGCTTCAATGCTATTTAGTGTATGTCTGATGATTGTTAGTTACACCGAAACGTCACACGCCTATCCATTATTTAACAGATAACCTCTTTTTATCCTACTGAGTGCCAGATTCCTTTATCATTGGATATTTATTGGATAGGACTCGATCCGTGCACCTGAAAGCACCAGTAGTACCGTGTTTCCTCCATTGTACATGTAAAGATATTGCTGTTCTTGTGTTTGAAACAGCTACATGCACATATACCGGTAAATAGTTAGTGGCGTGAAATCCTGCTGACAGATTGCCTTTAACCAGGAATTACCGATGTGACTATAGAAACCACTCATTAGATTCCTTCTTGGATGTACAGTATAAGGCCTATTAGGTTGAGGTTTAAATTGCCCTTGTCACATTGGTTTATAGCACTGTTTTGATGAAACCATAACATTTTTTGAGAAATTTGCAGCCAAGAAAAAGATTTAAAAAAGCGAGCATGACACGTGCATATGGCTAAATAGTTGTATCTATAGGAGTGCAGTGTATCACCATATGTGGAATTTAATGCAGTTTTGGCACTGCTGATTTCAATTGTAGTTCACTTGAGATCCACCAAAAATGTATCTTTCAATAAGATAAACATTAGTGGCTCCACAGGATTAGTCATTATTTTTGGTGTCTGCTTGCTGTTTTGTTAGTGAGGAAAAAAGTGAATTACAATTAAAATTGTTGGCATGTGACAAGCAGGCACCCCTGAATATAATGGAGTGACATCTGCAACCAGAATTTCAGGTTTTGATTTAGGAATTAAATGCAATAATTAATATAGAATGTTGCCTTAGTATCTAATTTTATTTATTTCTTGTGTCTATATATATTTTTTTTTTCGCTTTACAATGAATAATGGTAATACTCTATGTATGACCTGCCAACAGTGACTGCATGATTGGAAATATGTTTTTACTTTGTTATGGAGGCAAATAAATAATGAGCAAGTGGAAGGAAGGAATATAGCAGATCCGTTTTAACAGTTAAGAGAGCTGTCCATCAGATAGTATGTGACTTACGATGGCACGCCATAGTCTTGGTTTTATCTGGATCTGTGATCATGGTGCTGATTCCAGAAAGGTTTTCATTGGGTACTATAGATGGCATTATCTGTGGTCATGCAGTTCCACATTTGCACATTCCAAGTGGCGTACATGTATAAAAGGGATTTTCTACTTTCCTTGACTTGGAAGCATATAAACTGCCCTATGCACAGCTGGTTAGAGACTGAAAACCTATAAGACTTGAACGTTTATTGTATTAATTCTGCAAAAAAAGCTTGCTTAATTGATGGAGATAAAACCTGCTGCTGGGACGACAGGGATTTTTTTTTTTTTATTACTGATGCCTTTTAAGATGTTGCATAGTTTCTTTATTTATGATTAAGCAAATCAATCTTTTTAATGTTTCACATCTATTGTAAATAATGTTTTTTTATTGTTAGTTAAATGCAAAACTGGTCGCTCTTAATTAAAAAAAGAAAAACTGGATTATTTTTGTATATTAATGCAATTATAGCCTTATCTTAATTTTTCTAAATGGAAAAAAAACACTGAAATGCCATGTTAAATGTGTCCAGGTATCATGTACACTGTAATATTGGTTTATATCGAAGAGGACATTGTACTGTCACATTTCTTTCAATACACTGGCTTGTGGATGATACTGAATTTAATTTCTCAAAGGAGTCTGGCAGAAATATTGGCCAATCACAATACAGCTTACATGTTCCATAGGGGATAAAGAAATGAAAGCTACGCTTTGGCTTCTATGTGCATTAAGACTATTTTTTTTGTAAGGCTGATTTGATAAAGAAGCCCTTCTATTACAGCACTTGATTTATGTTGCAGAGTTTCATCATCTATTTTATTTGTCCTTTTTTCTTGAAAACTTTATGCTCAGACCTTAAAGGCATACACGTTACTAAGTAATTAGTCACCCTAATGTAGAAACCCTCTTAAAACGCATTCAGGCAGATTTAACAGGGAACTTGGAACTTTATCAAATACGACAAATAGAAAAACTTGCCTCTTTACTCACAGCAGCAATTGAGCTTAGCATTTTTTCGGCTCTGTTCACACTTTTGTGTTATGTCTTTTGTTTGTAACTGAAGCCATGGTGGTTTGCCAGATACAGAAAACATTGACGCCCAACAGTCTTCCTTCACATGGGGTCTTCCGATTTTGATGGGCAAAATATCCCTGTCATTGGAACAAGGCCCCAAAACGATTCGGCTGCCAACATGAACATGGCTCAGATGGCTTTACGCGCTAGAGAAACAGCACATTTTTTTGGTTGTTCTTCAGTCTTTTTTCTTTTTTAGTTAAAGGGTATGCAGTAAGAGGAAATAGAAGTCATTCCTTTCATATTTCCCATTATCTTTGAATCTGATTTTTGCTCAGGCTCAAAACACTGACTGAAAAACTCCTTCAATTACGGCTTTGCTAACCGTGAAAGCTCTACTAGGATTAGTTACCATGAGCAACTAGGCCAACAGTTCTGCTCGATTATTATGACAAATAAGGCCCATTGTGCTTTGCAGATAGGTGTTCTGTAGTTTTCAGATAAATAAGTATATAGTTGCTGTATGTACTACATATAAAGATCTGCATTAATATACACTGCTCTATAGATGTGTATATACAGTACTGTGCAAAAGATTTAGGCATGTGTGGAAAAAATGCTGCCAAATAAGAATTCTTTCAAGAATAGAAGCGTTAATAGTTTCAGTTAACAATAAGTGAACAAAACAATTAAATCAAATATTTGGCGTTCCCACCATTTTTCCTTCAAAAACCAATCAAAGCATCAATTCTTCTAAGTACACTTGTACGGTTTTTGAAGAAACTGGGAAGGGAAGTTGTTTCATACATCTTGGAAAACAAACCCTTCCATGGGTGCAGGCTTGTGGAAATCCTCCTGCCTCTTCATGCAATCCCAGACATATTCGATGATGTTGCGTTCAGAGCTCTGTGGGGGTCATATCATCACTTACAGGACTTTTTGACCTTTTTACACTGAATATAGTTCTTAATGACTTTGGCTCTATGCATGGGGTTCTTGTCCTGCTGCAGAATACATTTTGAGCCAGTTGGACATCTCCCTGAAGGTATTGCATGATGTCTAAGTATCTGCCTGTTTTTTTCTCAGCATTTGAGGACACCATTAATCTTGACCAAATTCTCAACTCCATTTGCGGAAATGTAGCCCGAAAGTTTGAATAAAGCTGCATGAAACTTCACTGTTTGTAAACATTTTTGTACTGGTCTTCAGCCCTTTAGCAAACAAACTGCCTTTTGTACCAAATATTTTACATTTTGACTCCTAAGTTCAGTATCCGCAGCCATTTTTTTCTGCAACCCACTTTGTACTGTAATGCATAATTTAGTCACTTGGCCAAACTTTTCCAAACGGTAGAGGAGTGTAACTGACTCCCACTGCTTGCTGCAAGTTCTGATCTGATCGCACTGCTGGACATCTTCAGAAGGCATGATGTGTCATTCATCTGGTAGACTAAATTTCCTTGGTTGACCACTGCGTTTATGGACCTCAATGTTTTCCATTTCCTGGTGTCATTAGTGTTGAGTTATATAGTAAACTAGCTATTGAACCCGTTCATTTTTATTGGTATATGGTCTTTTATCCTGGTATGTGCAGCCCCCCTCCTGGTATTTGCGCTGCCCCCATCCTGTCTCCACCATCCTATCCTGGTATGCATGGCACCCCTCACCCCCAATCCTGGAATGCATGGCACTCCTCATCCCAAATCCCGATATGCGTGGCACCCCTCACCCCCCAATCCTGGTATGTATGGTACCCCTCACCCCCAAATCCTGGTATGTATGGTACCCCTCACCCCCCAATCCTGGTATGCATGGTCCCCTCAACCCCAATCCTGGTATGTGTGGCCCCCTCAACCTCAATCCTGGTATGCGTGGTCCCCTCACCCCCCCAATCCTGGTATGCGTGGTCCCCTCACCCCCCAATCCTGGTATGTATGGTACCCCTCACCCCCCAATCCTGTTATGCATGGTCCCCTCAACCCCAATCCTGGTATGTGTGGCCCCCTCAACCTCAATCCTGGTATGCGTGGTCCCCTCACCCCCCCAATCCTGGTATGCGTGGTCCCCTCACCCCCCCAATCCTGGTATGCGTGGTAACCCTCACCCCCCAATCCTGGTATGCATGGTCCCCTCACCCCACAATCCTGGTGTGCATGGTCTCCTCACCCCCCAATCCTGGTATGCATGGTCCCCTCACCCACCAGTCCTGGTATGTGTGGCCCCCTCATCCCTTTCACGCTGTACACACATACAAAAAAATAAACACTTATACTCCCCTTCTTCTCTGTGCTCCAGCGCTGCTGCGTCCTGTTCTGCCGGAAGCCAGGGGAGGAGTGCGGCGCCAGAGCATCGCTCTGTCCTTCGCCATTTTGCTGAAGAGACACTGCAAATGTGTCTTCAGTAAAATGGCGCCGGATAGTGCTATGTGCCGATCCGGCGCCTCACTCCTGCCCCGGTCTCCGGCGAAGAGAGACGCCGCGGCAACGCTCCTCCCAGTCAGGTAAGTATCTAAGTATGGCGCCAGAGATCGCGGTATGCGTTCAATGTCTACGCATACTGCGATCTCCGGCGCCATACACACTCCTCTTACCTGTAACGGCTGGATGCGGTCTTCTGTCTGGAGCCAGACTGCACGTCACGCATGCGCAGTCTATAAAGGCTTCAGACAGAGAAATGCACTCCCGGTTATATTATAGATACTTCGTAACCATACAACACCATCAGGGAGATGTCGGTCTGGCTGTATTTTTGGTATTGTTAACTTGCTTCAGAATAACTTTGGGGCCACTGTCATTAAGGACAATTTTCAACGTAAAGAAGAACAAGGATTCCTGGAAGTGAAGATATGCCCCCCCCTCCACAGAGTCCTGGTCTCATTATCGTGTCTGTCTGGGATTACATGAAAAGGCAGAAGGATTTGCACAAGCCTACATCCAAAAGGACATGTGTTGGGGCCAAACATTTTGGAGAACTATCTCCCTGCTGAGTTTTTTTAAAAACAGTATGCAAATGTACCTAGAAGACGTGATACTGTTTTGTAGGCAATAAATGGTTACACCAAATATTCATTTGATTTAGATTTCACTTTGCATTTTGTTCATTGATAAAAATATAAACTATTATCATTCCTAGATTAGAAAACATTTACTTTGCAAAAGTTTTAGACAGATGTGATAAAAAATGCTGCAGAGTACTTTATATTTAGTGAAGAAACACAAACTAGCAACCACAGTTCCAACATTTAAAATTAAGGTATTGCATCAATATATTAAAATTCTATAACTCATCGGATTATTGCTCATTCTAAATAAATGATCACTTTTTCCACGTAAGTAATTTCTTTGCTCAGTCTTCTCATTTTAAATAATTGGCTATGAATGTTTGTTTACCGTCATATTCCCAACAACATTATGTGTGACTCTTCATTGTATGTGCTAGGTACAAATAAAACCGACTGTTTTAAATATTACAAATTTTCATTGATGTGTCTGTCATAATTCACAGTTCTGTCTTTACAGCTTCAGTCTTCATATGCTTGATTCAGCCATTCCTGATTTGCCACATTCATCAGCTGCTTTATTAAATCACATTATATTGTAGTTTACTCTATGGACTGTGTAGATTTTTTTTTTATCCAGATACTAAAAAATATCCTGTTATCTATTTTTTTATTTTTAAAATGGATCTTTTAAGAACTATATTTTTCTGAATGTTCAGCACATCATTTTACAGTATATAACATGAGCATAAACCCTTTTATTCTTCTGTTCTTCTTTATGCTTATGCAGCCTATGACCCAAAAGAACTGTTATCGCCATCTACTTTAGGAATTGGAAGGAAATGGCAAGGATAGAAGAAAATAGGTGTTTTTGCAACCTTAACATATACACTTCTCAGCATTGAAATTGCAATACCAAGAAAGAAAAGTTGTGAAAATATGGAAATCACATGATTGATAGACATGTTGTTGATGTGATAATGATAAACATAGAAACAGTTATCAAAACATCTGAATTTATTCAATACCTAGTATAAGCATCACATGCAGAAATAATCACGCTTGCATACCTTGGCATGCTATCAGTGACGATATTTAATGGTTGTTTGAAGAATGTTCTGTCACACAGAATGCATTTGGGTTCACACATCATCAAGTTCCACTGCTGGCAGCTTTCTTTGCAATTGACGAACATTGATGTGCCAAATGTGCTTGCTGTGAGACAAATGCAAAGACTCTGCAGGCCAGGGTAGCCTGTTTAGACTACAAAGGTATCTCACAGTAGCATGAACAACACGCATGTTGTTCACAGTAGCATGAACAACATGTGACCTGGCATTGTCGTATTGAAAAGCAGCTATTGGAACACTTTGGAGAAGTGACAATACTACCGATTCCAAATCAACGTATTGCCAAGCTATTAGTGTGCCACATGAAGAATACAGAGGTCTGGCTACTATACATTATGCCACCCCTCACTATAATCCATCATTTGCACTGGCATGACCTTCCCTCATGAATGCTTCATCATGACGTTTCCCTTCTTGTCTCCAGACAGATATCTGGCCTATCATTACAATCAAGACAAAAGCGGAACTCAGTGCTAAGGAGGATAGACCTCCATTACTGTCTTGCTTTGTACCATGATGACCTTTGAGAGCAATGGCATCAGGTCAATGGAACACTAGTAGCTGGACTTCTGGCTCATAGCCAAATGTCATGCAAATGGCTTTTGGTGGTTTATAGTGACCCTTTGTGACATCTTAGAATTGGTACATGACATCCAATTTTACTTTCAGCACAGAGTGGTAAATCATGCAACCAGTGGTATGGCCATTTCTCCAAAGTGTCTCAATAGCTGCTTTTCAACAAAACACCAGGCTACATGTAGGTTATGCTATTGTGATCAGCCTGTGTGCCCTAAACTAAATGACCTACCATGTCTTTCATCGTCTCTGAACTTGTCTCCCATTGAGAACATCTGGGTCATCAATGGTTGGAACTTGTAAAGGGAGCTACCAGCAGCGGATCTTGATTTTTGTGCCCAAATGCATTCAGCGTGGCAGAACATTTCTGCAGACAACCATTAATAATCTTTGATAGCCAGCCAAGGTATATGCAGATCTATTTCTGCATGTGGTGCTCATACTCGATAATTAATAAATCCAGAGGTTTTTAAAATTGTTTCTATTTACATTATTTGCATGTCATAAACTTGTCTATCGATCCTGTGATTATTAGAACTCTAGACTTTTCCCTCTTGATGTTGAAATTTAAATATTGATGAGTGTATTTACCTCCGTTACAGGTTATTTTCTGCCATAACGGGCAATTTATTTTCCTGTAAGTAAAGTCGGCATCAACATTTACAGTGAATAATTATACACCACTTGTTACAAATTATTGCTTAAGAAATAGTGAACACAGTTTTGTTGGTCTATTATTTTTGATACCAACCGACTAATCTTTTATTTCCCTTTTAAACAGTGATAAAGGTAAATAATAAAATTAATGCCTACCAAAAAATAAAAAAATCAGTAGGTTTCTAGACATTCCATATTGAGAGCTGCAAGCAAGAAAAATTTCAACATTTATCACTACAGCTGTGTGAAGAGAAGCTATATATTTATATTACAAATTTTGGTTCAATATTTGGAAATATTTTTAAATTAATCTGTGAAGGAGCCCAAAATGTTTATAGTTGGAGGTACAACAAATAAAAACTGTTATATTTGTCTAAAAACTGCACTAGCCATACTTTCCAGATTGTATGGAAAAATTAAAATTAGCCCTCAAGACAACGAGCACCGAATGCACCACTGCTGAGCTCATCTTTAGACAGGATAAGAAGCAAAATATAGTAATATCAGGAGAACATTGGACTCCCTTCTTGACAGCTACCTAGAGGCACCCCTCCTAATTCGTGCAAATCAGTGCAGGGCTTTTTATCCACTGATGAAGCCCAAACAAATTAAATAAGCAGCTAGACGACCAGAGAATAGACTTAGGCACTGTAATCTGAGATTCTTAGGATAGCCTGAATGTGCTGAACGGACCTACTCTCCAACCAACTTGTTGGAGCTTTTAATAATTACAACTCTGGTGGGCACAAATTCTCTGCTTTGCTTGGTATACAAAGGGTGCCCTGTATACTGCCATAACCTTCTATATCTATATCTTGTTCCCTTCTCAAGAATCTTTTATTGCAAAGTTACTGAACTACCTGGAAAAAGTCACTAGAAGTTTAATGCAAAACGCTGGACTTTAGATGGAGAGGTTCACTCTCTTAACACCCAGACAACGGCTGATGGATGCTCACTGTCTTCCCAATGCAATGTATAACATTAGCAACAAATGACCCAGTAACATATTGGTTGGGAACTTAACGTACCAATGGTGAGTGCAGTAACCCAACAACAAAAGACCACTCCAAAATGGCTATAAAAGACTAGGGGAAGCAGGGTATAATGGTCCAAAACCTTTTTTTTTTTATTAAGAAAACACACTAAACATATAGTGTAAAATATGTGAACAGGACAGACAGATATGAAAGCAGTGAGTTATCTATACTTAGTAACGCCTCATAAGCAGGTAACTGTGCAGGGTAATCAAAAACCTATGCTTAGGAGGAAATTTTAAGCCAAAGTGCTGGGAGATGCTTGAGGGTGTCATAGAAGAAAGAGATAAGTGCAAATCTATGACTCACAATCAATAAGTCCAATGCCATGTCTTAAGCCCAGTGGCAGAAATACATATATAAATAGATATAGCACATCTCACCCAGTTATGGCTGAGGGCTCAGACTAACAATAACCAGATTTAAAACAGTCCCCGATGCGCGTTTTGCGTGGTTGTAGTCCTTGCTTTTTCAAGGGGAAGTTGTGTAAACGATGCTCAACAGGATCTTTTTTTTATCTATAGTAACCGGTCACAAGGTGTCACGGGTGTGTCAGAGGTGACAGTCGCCCTGCGGTGGCTTGCAGGAGATCTCCACGTTTGGCAATGCAGACCGCTGCCTAGATAAGAGGCTGTTTTTAGGACCCAGCGACTACCTCCCTTTAGTCTGGGTGTATATATACCTGGTGTGTTTAGGTGGGCGTCTCCGGTTATACTCATTTCTACTTGGAACTTGGCTGAAGCAGCATCACGTCCTCTCTGGAGTCTTGAGGCCGTGTGCCATGTTGGAGTTCTTCTAAAGCTGAGTTGTTGTTCCCCTATGTTGTGTTCCCCTTTTGTCTTAAGAGTGCTAGCGGAGGTTGACTAGTGCTCATCTCCTTCCACCCCCAGCTATAGCCTTACGCCAGGGCGAGGCACGAGGCGACAGCTGCAGAGGCTGTATAGGGACGTTAGGGGGAGACAGGGTGACGCTAGCCCAGATTAGGTGGTCACATCTTCTCCCTTTCCATAGTGTCTGGGCTCCCTTTCCCCTCTGTGTTGCACTCACACCTGGCGTGACACAAGGTTTTCCATTTGACCTCTGGATAACCAATAGCGCTGCTTAAGTGGCACATGCGCCCCATGAATGATTCCAAGGCTCCTGTTAATGTGCAGCAGACATGATGTTGAGCAGCACGTAGCGATCACCGGTGGCGAGGTGTGCACCACAGCGCCACAAGGGCACAGAGAATTCAGTCTGTTGGCAGCCAAACTGTACAGTATTGGCAAATTTGGGTCATAGAGCACATACATGAAGTGTTGTTAACGTCCCATTTAGCATGATGATAAACATTTACATTTAAACATGAACATCAACAGTCTTTGCCAGAAAGGTATCGTTTCATGCCGACTTCTGAGATGCAATGTATAACGTATAATTTTGACACATCTCCCTCTGGGGTTTTGATCCTTGTCTTGTCTTTTGATTATGTGGAAATGGGAACAATTCCAAATAGTCAGTACATTCTAACTATTGGCTTATATTAGCAGTATTTGTCATTGGGGGACAATTAATGACCCCATTATTTCTTCATAGAGCTTGAGTGTTTCTGTTAAAAGAATATACAGGGTGGTCCAAAAGTAGATGGACAGAAAATAATAACATTTATTTTGATTTATATATAAAATTATATTTACTAACACAAGCATAACATTGACAATTAAATTTTATTCTGAACAATAATACAAAAGCCCTTAAATTTTATCAACTCAGGTGCTCAAACTGTTTTCCATTACAATCTGTACAGCTTTGAAGTCTGCCTCTTACTGTTCGACAAACTTTTTTGCACAAGTCTCTTTGGGTAGTAATTTCTTGAAATGCATCTCTTATGTCATTTTTCAAATCACTGACACTATTTGGTTTTCAACTATAAACTTTGTCCTTGAGTACTCCCCAAAAGAAAAAATCCATTGGGGTCAAGTCTGGTGACAATCAAGTGGGCCTCTTCGGCCAATCCATTTATTAGGAAATGTTTCATCAAGATACTCGCGGACTACTCTTGAATAATGTGGAAGGACCCCATCTTGTTGGAAATAAAGGTCATTTGAAATAGGCCGTTGCTGGAACTGGGGAACAACTTGATTCATTAGAATTTCGAGATACTTATCTCCTGTGACTGTTCCATCAAAAAATATTGGTCCTAAAACACCAAAACTTGAAATACCACCCCAAACATTGACCCCAGGCTCATTTAGTTGTTGATCTAATGTTAAATGCATGTTCTCATTATACCAGTAAATACAATTATGTCTGTTAATATGTCCGGATAATTTGAAAGAAGCTTAATCACTCCACATAATGTTATCTAAAATTACTGGATTTTCTTCAGTTTCGTTAAGCATAATCTCACTAAATTGCAGCCGCCTATCTGGATCATCCTCCAATAAACCATGAATTAGACGTGGATGACAAGCTTTCCACCCAATAGATTTCAGGGTTCGCATGATAGAAGCTCCTGAAAGAGGCTCTTCTGGTGGACTTTTTTGGACTCTGAACAAATGTTTCAGCAGCAAGTTGTTTATTATCTTCTGTACAGACTGTTTTGGGTCGACCAGTTTTTGGAGCATTAAGGATTGAGCCAGTGGCATTGAATTTGTCACGAATGCAGTAAATGGTTTGTCTCTGGGGCTTGAGTACCAAATATTTCAACCCAATTTGCTCTAATGGTTTCAGCATTTTCAGATTTCCAATACTCTGTTAAAATCCATTTTCTTTCATCTGTATTTAAATGATTTGCCATTATGTGTTATCTGAATTATCTGAAAAGAAAACAGATTTGGGGGAGATCTCTCTGTGAAAACTAGATCTGTGAAACTGGCTCAGTTGCCCTTAGCAACCAATCAGATTCCACCTTTCATTTTCCAAAGAGTCTGTGAGGAATGAAAAGTGGAATCTGATTGGTTGCTAAGGGCAACTGAGCCAGTTTCATTTTACACCATATTTGATAAATCTCCCCTTCATAACCTTATTACACTCTCTGTCCACCTACTTTTGGACCACCCTGTATATTCCCTCTTTGGAAAATACTAGAGAATAGCTATCTAATGTGTCACCATCCCCGTAATGTGGACAGAGAATATCTGTCAGGGGTGAAGACACTTTCACGAATCTGGGCCTTAATTTTAAATAGGCCAATTTCTCCAGGTTGTAGGCTGTACGTCAGGTCATTGACTGGGTGAAGATAATGAATATTTCTTATTTAACGGCCTTAACCTATATCTCGAGCCATAGCAACTTGATTGATGTATGATCTGTAGGAAGATCTATCTTGTGCAAGCCTAGATAGGTCCATCAGGTTTTCTTCACTGTTATTTTGATTCTATGAAGCCATCGAGTTGCTGGCCTTCCTCTTTGCCTTATTTCTTCTATTCTTCTGACCATGATGTCCTTCTGCAGTGGTTTCTCTCTTCGTATGATGTGTCCAAAGTAGGCAAATCGTAGCTTGGTGATCCTTGCCTATTGACAAGTCTGGCTTGATTTGTTCCAAAATTAATTTTTGTTCTTCCTGTCATCTATGGTATTGATGGCATCCTTCTCCAGCACCATATTTCGAAGGTGTCGATTCTTCTTCTGTCTTGTTTCTTTATCGTCCAAGTTTCGCATCCATATGTTACTATAGAAAAACAGACTATGTACGAGCGTGTTTTCATCGCCAGTGAAATCTCCCTCGATTTGAAGACCTTGTCCAGTGACTTCATTGTTGATTTGCCCAAAGTTTTTCTTTTATTTACTTCTGATGTCATCGCTGCGTCTTGAGTGATCATTGGTCAAAGTAGTTTGAAGTCCTTTACAACTTCCAGTTTGTCGCCATCCATATCAAATGTGTCTCAGTTGTACCTGACAGTAGTCAATATCTTTTGTCTTCTTTGTATTGAAAAAACTTAAAGAAATGGACTGGAATATAAATTGGTGTGCATGAAGCATGTAAGATCATGTTCACACATGGCCATTAAACAGAAAAAAACAAAGACATAAGCATAATATGCAAATACTCCGCAATAAATAAACAGCCATAGTGCATAAAAATAATATAGGGTACTTTAGTTAATATAATTTTGATCAAAATAATGCAAAAGCCATCCCACCTCATCACGGTGGCCCTATTTGGGATAGTCCTAACTGTAATATTTAAAACCTTACCGTTTGTCTTCTTTCAAATGTTTCAAAATGTTTGGTTTTCTAACATTTCCAGTCTTTCTTTCCATGTCACTGAGTCGTTCTTATAGAGGTGCGCTATGTACTCTTTCCATCTTTCCTTGATAAGGTTCTGGCTCAGTTAGTTTTCTCCCGTTGGCGTCTTTCAACATGCCCACTCTTAGCTGAAACTTTTGTCTTCTCTCTTTGATCTTTTGGTATGCCTTTTTGGTCTTGCCCCTTCTATCTCTGTACATAATATCTACAAATGATAAATGAAAGCACTTTTAAATCTGTATTTTTATTCAGACTGCCAAATGTACTCCTATAGGTAAGAAGTACAAGAAGTACAAGTCACAATGTAAACACCACATGGCTTTACCTACTGTTAGTAAGTCCATTAACAAAAAAAAAGCATTTTGTTCCCGATTCATCAAAGCAACTGCGCCAGGAGGATAATATGTTCCTGATTGCTTGACATTCTATTCTTCTCAAATCTTTGGCAGTCAATGTGCATCTTTATTGTTTTAACTCGTTTTGTGCAACCCTGTTGATTATTTGCAATTAAACGTTTTATTGTTTCATGATCTTGCTGCAATATCTTAGCAATTTCAAGAGTACATAATAGTTAAATGAGTTATTAACACTCATGCAAAATATTTGAGTGTAAATTCACCCTTGGAAAGTAAGGCTTGTAATTGAATAAAAAACTGACTCCGCTAATGCACCCAAAGAGTTGTGGTGAATGACATGATTATTCAACATTCAAATATTTTATTGATGACAGAGAAGACTGGGTTTATAGTGGTGTTTCTATTTTTGCAGATGACACTGAGCCATGTAGTATAGTGCAGTCTATGAAAGATGTTCATAAGTTACAAACCAACTTAGACAAACTGAATATTTCAGCATCCACTTAACAGACAAGGTTCAATGTGAATAAAAGTAAAGTAATGTATTTGGCCAAAAATAACCTGCCACCCCAATATGTTCTAAGGTGAGTAAATCTAGGAGAGTCACTTGTAGAGCAGGATCTGAGTGTACTTGTAGATCACAGACTAAATAACAGTATGCAGTGTCAATCAGCGCTTTTAAAGCCAGCAGAATATTGTCATGTGTTAAAAGGGGCTTGGACTTGTGACAGAGACAATGCTACCACTTTACTTTAAGAATTAATGTGACCACATCTGGCATATGCAATTCAATTCTGGGCACCATAGAAAGGATGCCCTGGAGTTACAAAAGGTACAAAGAGCCACAAAACTGAAAAAGGCCATGGAGGATCTTTGTTATGAGCAAATATTAAAATAGATTTATTTAGCCTTGAGAAGAGATGAATAAGGGGGATCATGATTAACTTGTACAAGTAAATAAATGGTCCATACAAAAAGTATAATTCTAAAACTATTTCATGTAAACCCCCCATCAAAAGACAAAATGATGTCTGGAGAAAAAAATAGGTTCAATCTCAATAGGAGGCAAGCCTTCTTTACCATGAGAACTATTAATCTATGACAGAGCTTACCTTAGAAACTGGTGACAGCCGTGACAGTCAATGGTTTCCAAAAAGATTTGGATGTTTTTTTTCCGAAGAAAATAATTACTTATTTGCTTGTGTAAAAATCTTGTTCTGAATGTTGAACAGCCCTAGGGATCAGGAGGGAAAAATCTGCTTTTAAGGGTAGAGTAGACCGTACAACATGCATGATGCCCCATTCTTTTTTTATTAACTCTACTATGCATCTATATAAAACATGAGTAATAAAACATTACTCATGAGACATCATAAATGCTGTATGTGGGACCAGAATTGTGAATAATACATAAAATGACGAAAAAACATTATTTCATTTCCATGACAACCATGAAAATAAGCACTACTGGAAAAAAGTTTTACTTGATTACCAATGTGTGTAAGACCAAGAGAAAAATTCACACATATTAGGGCCAATAAAGTAAGACTGGCATTACAAACGTCCGTGTTCATGAACGGCTTGCTTCAGTATGATGCGCCTAACTCATTAACAGGCATGCCATTTAATGAATTGGGAACATCTCAACTGGTATGCTCCAGTGAGAAAATGGAGTAAGTTATACCATTATAAAGGCATTACTTTTCATGAATTTGACAGGCAGATGTAACCATAACCATTTTGCCCATGCTCCTTCCATATTGGCATATCTGGCTAGGACTGGCATGAAAAAGCCAAAAGTTGCATACAAATAGTGATTTATTAAGGCGTTTCACATCAGAATTCTTGTGTAACCTCCTTAATGAATCTACCCATTCATATGTAATACATGGACAAATAAACAGGTGTGAACATTTTGTGTAGTACATCCTACTATGGGTAGGGTAGATTTTATGTATATACAGTTATATGAAAAAGTTTGGGCACCCCTATTAATCTTAAGCTTAATGTTTTATAAAATTGGTGTTTTTGCAACAGCTATTTCAGTTTGACATATATAATAACTGTTGGACACAATAATGTTTCTGCCTTGAAATGAGGTTTATTGTACTAACAGAAAATGTGCAATCTGCATTCAAACAAAATTTGACAGGTGCATAAGTATGGGCGCCTCACCAGAAAAGTGACATTAATATTTAGTAGATCCTCCTTTTGCAAAAATAACAACCTCTAGTCGCTTCCTGTAGCTTTTAATGATTTCCTGGATCCTGGATGAAGGTATTTTTGACCATTCCTCTTTACAAAACAATTCCAGTTCAGTTAAGTTTGATGGTCGCCGAGCATGGACAGCCCTCTTCAAATGATCCCACAGATGTTCAATGATATTCAGGTCTGGGGACTGGGATGGCCATTCCAGAACATTGTAATTGTTCCTCTGCATGAATGCCTGAGTAGATTTGGAGCGGTGTTTTGGATCATTGCCTTGTTGAAAGATCCATCCCCTGCGTAACTTCAACTTTGTCACTGATTCTTGAACATTATTGTCAAGAATCTGCTGATACTGAGTGGAATCCATGCGTCCCTCAACTTTAACAAGATTCCTGGTGCCGGCATTGGCCACACAGCCCCAAAGCATGATGGAACCTCCACCAAATTTTACTGTGGGTAGCAAGTGTTTTTCTTGGAATGCTGTGTTTTTTTTGCCGCCATGCATAACACCTTTTTGTATGACCAAACAACTCAATCTTGGTTTCATCAGTCCACAGGACCTTCTTCCAAAAAGAAATTGGCTTCTCCATATGTGCTTTTGCATACCTCAGCCGACTCTGTTTGTGGCGTGCTTGCAGAAACGACTTCTTTCGCATCACTCTCCCATACAGCTTCTCCTTGTGCAAAGTGTGTTGTATAGTTGACCAATGCACAGTGACACCATCTGCAGCAAGTTGATGCTGCAGCTCTCTGGAGGTGGTCTGAGGATTGTCCTTGACTGATCTTACCATTCTTCTTCTCTGCATTTCTGATGTTTTTCTTGGCCTGCCACTTCTGGCCTTAACAAGAACTGTCCCTGTGTTCTTCCATTTCTTTACTATGTTCCTCACAGTGGAAACTGACAGGTTAAATCTCTGAGACAGCTTTTTGTATCCTTCCCCTGAACAACTATGTTGAATAATCTTTGTTTTCAGATCATTTGACAGTTGTTTTGAGGAGCCCATGATGCCACTCTTCAGAGGAGATTCAAACAGGAGAACAACTTGCAAGTGGTCACTTTAAGTAGCTTTTCTCATGATTGCATACACCTGGCTATGAAGTTCAAAGCTCAATGAGGTTACAAAACCCAAAAAAGAGCTTTAGTAAGTCAGTAAAAAGTAGGTAGGAGTATTTAAAACAAGAAAATGATAAGGGTGCCCATACTTATGCACCTGTCAAATTTTGTTTGAATGCAGATTGCACATTTTCTGTTAGTACAATAAACCTCATTTCAAGGCAGAAACATTACTGTGTCCAACAGTTATTACATATATCAAACTGAAATAGCTGTTGCAAAAACACCAATTTTTATAAAACATTAAGCTTAAGATTAATAGGGGTGCCCAAACTTTTTCATATAACTGTATTTGATCTAAATTCAACCCCAATTCCAAAAATACTGGGATGCTGTAAAATGTAAAACACAATCTTTTATGCAATGATTTTGATATCTCACTTCATTTGAAAAAAAATAAACTAATTTAGAAATTGATGGTGGCAACTCTTGTCTGATGTAATATTCTAGCTGCTCAACAGTCCTGGGTCATCGTTGCTGGATTTTTGTTTCATAATACGCCAAATCTTTTCTATTGGGGAAATGTCTGAACTGCAGGCAGGTCCGTTTATCACCCAAACTCTTCTGTGAAGCCATGCTGTTGTGATGGATGCAGTATGTGGTTTAGCATTGTCTTGCAGTAATATATAAGGCCTTCCCTGGGATAGACTGTCTGGATGGGAGCATATGATGTTCTAAAACCTCTACATAATGATCGGAATTGATAGTCTTTCAAGATATGTACGCTGCCCACATCATAGGCACTGGTGCAACCCCATACCAACAGATATGCAGGCTTTTGAACTGAGTGCTGGTGACAAGTAGAGATGAGCGTTGTTCTACTCGAACTGTTCGCCAATCTCAAATTCGAGCTGTTTTGGGCGGTGTTCGAGCCGTTCGGCGAACACGAACAATTTGAGAAAAATTCGGCTGTTCGAGGTTATGTTCGATAACTGTTCGTGCACCAAAATCATAACTGGATTTTTTCTCAGTAATGATGAAAATTAATGTTAATACGCAGTTTGAGTGTACAGCGGGGTGGGGGGAGGGGCAGGGGATGGATCTCTGCAGGAACAATGAAGATCTCCATTTTTTTTTCTCTTTCCCGCATTTGCAGTGGGGAGGTGCAATCTGTCAGCCTATCAGCAGCGCACACACGGAGCGAAGTGCTTTTTTTCACACAAGCAAGGGCATGTGTCATTGGCAGTGTATGTCACATGTCCTTGCCCTATAAGACCAAGCCATTTTCCCCGTCGCCACCATTTTCTCACTGCTGCAGCTGCGTGTTAGACGGCACCGCTGTTGCTGTGTGCGCTATACCTTGTTAATTTCAAGCCAATTTTCGCACAAATATACAGATAGCTTGGGAGTAGGGAATAGTTGTGATTGCAGTCCTTTTAAGGACTAGGTTACAGCATTTCCTACGACTTTTATCAGGGAGGTCTGTGCTCTTAAATAGATAGGTTGTGGGAGTAAAGACTAATTGTAATTGGAGTCCTTTTCAGGACTAGGTTACATGAGTTCCTATCAGTTTTTGCCAGGCAGGTCTGTGCCAGTGCTGTGCAAGTTTTTTTCACAGCATTTGGCTGAATCTAGCAAAGCTAATCCTTTTTGGCCTATTGCAGAGTGTGTTAGTCAGTGGAGTAGCCTATCTGTGTTGCAAGATATAACACCTGTGTATAGAATACCAATTTTTTTACTGCACCTAGTGAAGTAAAATCTTTTGGGCATAGCATCATTCTATTAGTCCATCTATACTGACCTCCATCAGGTTGCAAACTGAATATAATTTTTTTCTGCATCTAGCTCTGAAAAAATATTTGGGCTTCTAGCAGTGTGTGGGACTTGGTCTATTAGTCCATCTATACTGACCTCCATCAGGTTGCAAATTAAAAATAATTTTTTTCTTCATTTAGCTCTGAAAAATATTTGGGCTTCTAGCAGTGTGTGGGACTTGTTCTATTAGTCCTTCTATACAGACCTCCAGCAGGTTGCAAATTGAATATAATTTTTTTCTGCATCTAGCTCTGAAAAAATAGTTGGGCTTCTAGCGGTGTGTGGGACTTGGTCTATTAGTCCATCTATACTGACCTCCATTTGGTTGCAAATTAAAAATAATTTTTTTCTGCATCTAGCTTTGAAAAAATATTTGGGCTTCTAGCGGTGTGTGGGACTTGGTCTATTAGTCCATCTATACTGACCTCCATCAGGTTGCAAATTAAAAATAATTTTTTTCTGCATCTAGCTCTGAAAAAATATTTGGGCTTCTAGCAGTGTGTGGGACTTGGTCTATTAGTCCATCTATACTGACCTCCATCAGGTTGCAAATTAAAAATAATTTTTTTCTTCATTTAGCTCTGAAAAAATATTTGGGCTTCTAGCAGTGTGTGGGACTTGTTCTATTAGTCCTTCTATACTGACCTCCAGCAGGTTGCAAATTGAATATAATTTTTTTCTGCATCTAGCTCTGAAAAAATAGTTGGGCTTCTAGCGGTGTGTGGGACTTGGTCTATTAGTCCATCTATACTGACCTCCATCAGGTTGCAAATTAAAAATAATTTTTTTCTGCATCTAGCTCTGAAAAAATATTTGGGCTTCTAGCAGTGTGTGGGACTTGGTCTATTAGTCCATCTATACTGACCTCCATCAGGTTGCAAATTAAAAATAATTTTTATCTGCATCTACAGTACCTCTGAAAAAATATTTGGGCTTCTAGCAGTGTGTGGGACTATTTGTATTAGTCCATCTATACTGACCTCCATCAGGTTGCAAATTCAAAATAATTTTTTTCTGCATCTAACCCAGCCAATAGTTTTGGCCTAATACCACAGTTTGGCCACTCAGCTCTGCTCGGTTACCATCCATTGTTTTTTTGTGCAAACAACTCCAGAGTTGTGAATTAGTTAACCACCAAAATGAGTGGAAAAAGGCCTGCTGCTGGTGGAAAGGGGAATAGGCGTGTTGGGAAGGGGAAAAAAGGTTGTGTCCGTGGGGTAGGTGTTAAAGCAACAGTAACATCTGCAGAAGAAAGACCATCTTCCAGCCAAACTAAAATGTCTACTTCTTTTAGCGGACAATGTGATAAGATCCCTTTCTTACGGCCACGCCAATCGCTACAAATTCCAGATGAGGCACAAAAACAGCAGGTGCTTCAACGGATATCAAGTGCTCCTTTAAGTGGGCTCTCCTCCACATCAACTTCAACATCACAAATACTCCAGTCCTCAAAGGTGTCACCCAAATCGCACTTGCTTCCTCACAGCTCCCAAATCTCCAGCTGCCCGTCTGAGTATGAGGTAGAACAGATGGTTGAGTCTGCAGAGCTGTTTACTCATACTATAGCCTGGGAATCAGAGGTCGACTCCAGCGCTTCTGTGAATCCAGACGAGGAAATGATCTGCACTGATGCCCAGAATCTTTATGAGTCGGATCCAGGACCAGACGCAGAAGGTTCTGACCATAATGTAGACCCTCATTCCCAAACTGTAACTCCTGTTGGTGGAGACAATGAGGAAGACGATGATAAGACTCAAATACCTGATTGGAGCGACAACTTTAGGTTTTTGTCAGGGCAGGAACAGGTTGGCTCTGAGGACGACGGGTGTGATAACGCACAGGGTGATGATGATGAGGTCGGAGATCCCACTTACTGTCAACCCACAGTCAGCCAAGAGATGAGGTCAGCAGAGGAGGTGGAGGAAGATGCTAGTGACGACGAGGTCAGGTTGCGAGGTCAGGTTGCGCCTTCCTGGACAGAGACGTAGTACTGGAAGCACGTCAACAACTGCATCCTCAAACACAACTCTGCCTCTCACCACAAGTCGTGGTGGCTCTTCAGGTCGCATGGGTGCTAAGCCTTGCATAGCCTGGGCATTTTTTCAGATCGATAAAGATGACCCAACTCGTGTTATCTGTAACATTTGTCAGCAAAAGCTAAGTAGAGGCCAAAAAATACATAGTTTGAGTACTTCATGCATGAACCGGCACATGGACATGAAGCATAAGTTGCAGTGGGAAGCTCAGTGTGCTACAATGCGGCCTAGCCGGCCGGGCCAATCACCGTCTGCCATATCTTGTGCATCCGCGGCCTCTTCATCCTCTGTGACTGGGGGGACAGCAGTCACACCTGTTTTGGGGCGCAGACCTGCCACCTCTTTACCCGCAACAGCCAGCGTGATTGGCAGGTCATCATTTTCTTTGGAGGTGGTAACACCAGCTGGTGTTGAGCGCTGTCCGACATCGATAGCACCACCTTTGGATCAAGGCAACCTAACTTGTCCGCCTGCATCTTCCTCACAGACCGGCAGTTTGCCGGGGACACCCTTATCAACCCCGTCTAAGCACAATAGCCAGCCCTCGGTCCCTCAGATGTGGACAAGTAAAAGACCATTTCCTCCTAGCCATGAGAAAGCTAAGAGGTTGAATTTCACCATCTGCAAGCTCTTGGCTACAGAAATGCTGCCTTTCCGCCTGGTGGACACAGAGGATTTTCGAGACCTTATGTCCGTCGCAGTGCCCCAGTACCAGATGCCCAGTCGGCACTACTTCTCAAAGAAAGGTGTGCCTGCGCTCCACCAGCATGTCGCACACAACATCACCGCTTCTTTGAGAAACTCTGTGTGTGACAGGGTGCATTTCACCACAGACACTTGGACGAGTAGGCATGGACAGGGGCGTTACATGTCGCTGACTGGGCACTGGGTAACTATGGTGACAGCAGGACAAGGGGCTGCTGTCCAAGTCTTGCCGTCCCCACGAGTTGTGCGTCAATCCTCTTTATGTCAAAGTTCCTCCACTGCTTCTGCCTCCTCAACCTCCTCTCGGTCTTCCACCTGCACCCAAAGCCTGTCTGGTCATGCCACAAGCTTTCTAACTGCGCAGAAGGGATCCTGCACACCTCCTTACTATGCTGGCAGTAGGGCTCAACGTCATCAGGCGGTTTTTACATTGAAATGTCTGGGAAATGTGAGTCACACAGCTGAGGAGTTGTGGTCAGCTCTGGAGAACCAATTTCATGAATGGTTGTCTCCACTGGACCTGAAACCAGGGAAGGCCGTGTGCGACAATGCTGCAAACCTGGGTGCGGCCCTTCGCCGGGGCAATGTCACACACGTGCCTTGTATGGCTCACGTGTTGAACCTGGTTGTCCAGCAATTTTTAGCCCACTATCCCAGACTAGATGGCCTTCTGCAGAGGGCACGGTCGCTGTGTGCTCACTTCCGCCGTTCGCATCCCGCAGCTCAGCGACTTACATCTCTACAGAAGTCGTTGGGCCTGCCACTTCACCGGCTAAAATGCGATGTGCCTACCCGGTGGAATTCAACTCTGCACATGTTGCAGCGACTGTGGCAGCACCGACAAGCCCTGGTGCAATACGTTCTGACGTATAGCCTGGGCCAACGAGATTCAGAGGTGGGGCAAATCACGCTGGAGGAGTGGTCTCAGATCAGGGACCTATGCACCCTTCTGCACAGTTTTGAAATGGCGACGAAGATGTTTAGTGCTGACGATGCCATTATCAGCATGACTATTCCGGTGATTTACATGCTGGAGCACATGTTAAACAGAATTCGGAGTCAGGTGGTGGCACAAGAGGAGGTGGAGGAAGTAGAGGAGGAGGAGTTGTATGCGGAAGGGCTAACATCTGCAAGGTCCAGACGGTCGGCAGCACCAAGGCGGCAGGCATGTGAGGGTGGGGGAGATGGTTTTACCAGGGCGCATGGTAGCAGCCAAACTAGTGAGGAAGGTGCAGGAGCCCAGGAAGAAGTGGAGGACGAACTGATGGAAGACTCATCAGATGAGGGAGACCTTGATCACATTTCTGTTGTGCGAGGTTGGGGGAGAGGACAGAGGAAGGAAGCATGATTGTTACCTCGCCACCAACACAACAGGGACTTGGTGCTCCTGGATGCGCAACACACATGAGTGCCTTCTTGCTGCACTACCTGCAACATGACCCTCGAATTGTGAGAATTAGAAATAATCCTGACTACTGGGTTGCCACACTGTTAGATCCCCGGTACAAAAGTAAATTTGCAGAAATTATTCCTGCCATAGAAAGGGATGCACGCATGCAGGAGTATCAGCAGAGACTGTTGCAGAATCTTACATGTGCTTTTCCACAAAATACCAGTGGTGCACGTAGTGAATCTCACAGTTCCAACTTGCCAACCGTGGGACCGTCAAGTGTTCAGCACTCAAACCGTAACAGAACCACAGTATCTGCTGGTAACATCAATTTTGCGGAATCATTTCACCACTTTTTTAGCCCATCCTTTGCAAGGCCACAGGAGACAAGAAGTCTGACACATAGTCAACGCCTAGAGACGATGGTACAGGAGTATCTCCAAGTAAACATTGAAGCCACGACTGTGTCACTGGACCCTTGCTCTTTTTGGGCTTCCAATCTGGATAAATGGCCGGAGCTAGCCACTTACGCCTTGGAGATCTTGTCATGCCCCGCAGCCAGCGTTCTGTCTGAACGTGTGTTCAGCGCTGCTGGTGGTGTGCTGACAGATAAGCGCACGCGGCTCTCCACTGATAATGTAGACAGACTCACGTTCATAAAGATGAACAAATCATGGATCCGAAACGACTTTTCTACCCCTGTGTCATCCTGGGGAGAGTAAAAGCTTGATGATTGGTTAAAATCACCCTACCAACCGTTTTAAGCTTTCAAATTACTAATCATGTTTATCTGTATCTTGACTGGAAAATAATTTGGGCTTTGTAGCAGTGTGCAGCACTGATCCTATTAGGCCATCTATACTAAAGCTTCACCAGATTTAAAATTAAAAATAATTTTTAGCTGCATCTAGCCCGGAAAATAATTTTGGGGCTCCGAGATGCGCAAGGCACATAAGTGCCTTCTTGCTGCACTACCTGCAGCATGACCCTCATATTGTCAGAATTCGAAGTAATCATGACTACTGGGTTGCCACACTCTTAGATCCCCCAAACTTTTCGATCAACCTTTTCATTTTAATAAAGACCAAAAAAATTGTCATTTTTGAAATTATAAGCATTAGCAGGTTGTTAGAAACTGAAATCAAACAGTTTTCAACTCAAAACTTTATTCTAGGTGATGTTACATTTTCACATAGGACCCCTTGTTCGAAAGGAGCTTCTGAACTCTCTCGTCCATTGAATTTGTCAGGTTTTGGATGGTTTCTGCTTCAATTGTTTTGCATGAGGACAGAATACCCTCCCAGAGCTGTTGCTTAGATGTGAACTGCCTCCCGCCATCATAGACACTCCTTTTAATGATGCTCCAAAGGTTCTGAATGGGGTAGAGGTCAGGGGAGCATGGGGGTCACACCATAAGTTTGTCCCCTTTTATGCCCATATCAGCCAGAGATGCAGATGTTTTATGTGCAGCATGAGATGGTGCATTATCATGCAGAAAAATGATCTTGCTGTGAAATACACGGTTCTTCTTCTTGAACCATGGCAGGAAGTGCTGTTTGAGAAAATCCACATACATTATGGAGTTCATCTTTAGCGCCTTCAGGGATCCTAAAGGGGCCGACAATCTCTCTCCCCATGATTCCAGCCCAAAACATTACTCCACCTCCTCCTTGTTGGCGCTGTAGCCGTGTTTGCGTGGGGTGTCCATCAACCAGCCATCCTCCACTCCATCCATCTGGACCATCGAGCGCTGCACAGCACTCATCCGTGAACAAAACAGTTTTGAAATCAGTCTTCATGTAATGTTTGGCCCACTGGAGCCGTTTCTGCTTGTGTGAAGTGGATAGAGGAGGTCGACAGGATGGCGCATGCACAGCTGCAAACCTCTGAAGGACCCTGCATCTTGTTGTTCGGGGGACGTTGGAGGCACAAGCACCTTCAAAAACTTGTCTGCTGCTATGACAAGGCTTTTTTGCCGCTGCTCTTTCAATCTGACGTAATTGCCTGTAGGAAAGAGTCCTCAATTTGCCCTTATCAGCACGCACACGTGTGTACTGTGAATCAGCTACATACTTCTTGATTGCCAAGACACTTCATCCTGATCATCGCACAATGTTGATTGTAGTCATGCCTTGACCTAAACACTCCACAATTTGTTGCTTCTCAGCAGCCGACACATCCTTTTTCTTTCCCATTTTGGCAGAAAATGTAAGCTGCTTAATAATGTGAGAGAGCCTTCTTAAGTAGTCTTGCCTTTCATTGGACACACCTGCCAAACTAATTAGCACAGGTGTCTGCAATTGCTTACAGTGATATAAAGAGCCCTGACACACATCACCATCAATGAGTTTAACTGACAAACAAACAAATTCTTCCCTTATCACTCCTAAACACTTTTTGTATAATAATTTGGAACACAGTGTACATGTGCTTTTCCACAAAACACCAGTGGTTCACGTAGTGAATCTTACAGTTCTAACTTGCCAACCGTGGTCTGTATGGAGTTGTTCAATAAAGGGCCCAAAATTAAGATAACATAGATGGGAGAGGTCTCTATGAATAGGAATTCCTAAGTATTTGATACCCTGTGAGGGCCAGGCAAAGGGAAAGTTGGACTGGATGGAATCCTATATGGATTTGGGGAGGGAGACATCGAGGGCCTCAGACTTCGCTGCATTGATTTTAAAATTTTACCATGTAACAAAGTGATCTATTTCAGCCATAACAGCATGGATGGATATATGTGATTGAGTGATATATACTAGGACATCATCAGCAAATAGAGAGCACTTGTACTCGGTGCCTCCCACCTCAATCTACCTAATATTGGGGTTATGGCGAATTGATGAGAGCAGGTGCTCCGTCACTAGGATGTATAAGAGAGGGGACAGAGGACATCACTGCCTTGTCCCATTGGTGATTGTGAAAGGTGATGAAAATGTTCTGACGCACCCCCTGGGCCTTGGGACACCCGGAGCCGGACCCTTTTTGGTGGATGCTGGTGGTTGTAGTCTTCGTGGCGGCGACCCAGTTCCGTGGCTCAGGGCGGTCAAACCAGTGGCGGAACTATTTATGTGGTTTTCATGTTTAAATGTCCGACTACGCCACCCGTGGATTGCGGTCAGAGTGAACCGCCGCTACAGGGCAGACCACTGAGGCTGGTGTTGTGGGTGCAGCAGAGCGTAGCATAACTCCCCACGGGAGGAGTATAGCCTCAGGGCAGTGTATGCGGAGGATGGGGGTGATGGTGCAGGGCAGCAGCAGTAACGACACGGAGTCAGTGATGCAGTTCAGGGCCTTTACTCACAGTTCTTATTATCCAGACCACGTCTGCAGGTAACGGCTGCCCACGTCGTACTGTGCTCACCAGGTGAGGGGCTCAGACAACTCCCAGATAACTTTGGAGCACTTCACAGGACCCCCTTTGTGTGTCCTTTGTCTGGCCTTTCTTACCAACACTTCTGTCCGGCTGCCTCGGGCCTCCTCTTGGTAAACTTGGCGCCAGTTTCCCTGACCCTATGTGGTGCCTTCCTAGCGGGTGTAGCGAGGGGCTGCGCCACATAAAATGTCAGAGCCTCCGGTTTCTAGCTGAGGGTCGTTTCCTGCCTCCACTAGTTCGGGGACCGGTCTCCCCCTTTGGCCTGACCCCTCCACGCAGGTGGATTCGGGCGTGCGGTGGCGACTCGCCCGTCCGCACCCCTGGGATCCCTTCATTCCTCGTTCCTGGAGCCTTCTCCTCTCCTCTTCCTTCCTTCTCCCTCTTCCAGGCCTGGGCCTCTGTTACTAGGCCCGCCTCCGGAGCAGAGCTCATGCAGAGCCCCTGCTCCCTGCCACTTCTGCTCAGACTTCTCTGCACTGAACTAAGATGGTGCCCACCTTTTATACTCCCTTCTCAATGCACCCAGGAACTGCTTCCTCCCTGCTCCTGCACTACAGGGTTCCCCTTCCTCAGTGTTCCCTCCCCCCACTCCAGCCAGGGACAGGGACTGTCGTGCCCATCTCAGGGGCATATTGGTCGCCCGGCCCCACGGCAATGTGGTGTAATGCATGCAGGTGTCGGGTCCTGATCCACACTCCATCCTTACCTGAGAGTGAGATATCACACCTCTGGGTGAGGTGCAATACGTCTGTAGCAACCGAGCCCTCAGGGTGCTACAGTTCCATTTATCTTCAGCCTAGGTGACGTATTGCGATACAGGGCTGTGATTTTGGCTATAAAAGGGTCCCCTAGACCCCTACCCCAAGCTTTTTAAGAGAATCATATATGGCGTGCCAGGAGACTCTATGGAATGCTTTCTCAGCATCCAACGAGAGTATCTAATTACAAATTTTTAACTGCATCTAGCCCAGGAAATACTTTGTGCCTAGTAGCAGTGTCTGCTAGTGAGCGGATTATCCCGGCTGTTAAGCAAGCTGCACCACCTGTAGTTTAGACACTTAATTTTTTCAAAGGAAATGCTTCGGGACCATGGGATACTTAGTGAAGAGCATCAGGAGGCACCCCAAGGCATAGGGGCTGGGACTGGCAGTAGGATGCCTTGCGGTGGACAGCCGAGCTCGATCCTTATAAAAGCTTTTTAACTGCAGCAGCTTTAGTGGACGCTACTGGAGCTGGAATTACCGCGGCTGCTGGCATGAGACTTGCCCTCCAATAGATCCTTGTAAATGGATTTAAAGTGTATTCATTCAAATTAGAGAGACAATTTAAATTAAAAAGCTTAGAGCTGCCTCCACCACAGGGGGGCTCGCTCGACCCACCAGCGGACAGGCACCAGTATTGGGAGAGGGGGGCTGGCCGTCAGGGTTCACCGCGGCTCTGGCACAAACCCGGCGACACGGAGGTGGCACGGGCAGGAGCGGACTGGCCGTGTCGGCTTCTCACTTTTTGGATTTTAGAAGGGCATGACATGCCTATATCTGTGTCTCCCCCTCCTTTTACTCCTCCACCTCTTTTATTTTCGCATGACTATATGTACTTGTCACTTTTCCATGTGTTAGTTATGTCTTCTGAGCAGTTTGTCAGCTTTTGGACACCTTTGAAGGTGTTTTCTATGTGTTTCTATGTGTTTTTGTTTGCCTGCCATTGGTTTTAATGGTGTTCGAAGGTGTTCGACGAACAGTTCGACGAACAGTTCGGCGAACACACGGGTGTTCGACGAACCGAACTGAACTCGAACACTACGGGGGTGGCTCAACACTAGTGACAAGCTGGGTGGTCCCTCTCCTCTTGAGTCCACAGGACACAGCATCTGTGGTTTCCATAAAGAATTACAAATTTCCGTTCAAATAAGCGTTATCCTAGAGAAGACGACAGCGTTTATGGATTGGGTTGATATATGGCTTCTTCTTTGCATGACAAACTTTAACTTGCATCTGTGGATTGCATGGCAAACTGTGTTCACAGACAATGATTTCTGGAAGTATTCCTTAGCCCATGCAGTTATTTGCACAACTGAACCAGGCCTGTTTTTAATACCTCTTCTGTACTCGTAGATCGCGAACATCCAATATTGACCCTCGGCCTTGTCCATTCTGCACATGGACTTCTCCAGTTCCTGAATCTTTTGATATTATGTACTGCATATGATGGGATATACAAAGTCTTTGCATTTTACTTTGAGGAACATTGTGCTGAAATTGTTCCACAATAGATGCCGTTGTTTCATAGATTAGTGAACCTCTGATGATCTTTGATTTTGAGAGACTCTGCCTTTTTCCAACCATGCTCTTTTTATACTAAGTCATATGAATTGTTGAAAATTGATCCTCCAGATGTTTTTTTAGCCTTTTGTTAACCATGTCCCAACTATTTGGACATGAGTGGCTACCATCATTTACTAAATTAGTTCATTTTTCAAATGAAATGAAGAATTGTCTAACTTTCAACTTTTTATGTGTGTTCTATCTTCTGGTGTGAATAAAATATGGCTATAGGAGATTTCAAAATCATTGCATTTTTGTTGTGTTTACATTTTACACATCGTTCCAACGTTTTTGGAATTGGGGTTCGTATTATTTATTGCCTTGACTGTTTACTTATTGGATCTAGTACTTTTATTCCATATGTACTTTGTATATGCTGTTGTTCTTTGATCTGGTATGTCATCTTAAACATTTTTTAGTCTTAGGCTATGTGCCCACGATGCGTTTTTTAAGCATTTCCGCAGCGGCAATTCCGCTGCAGAAACGCTTAAACGCATGGTAAAAGGTCTGCAATGTTCCCCAATGATAATCCGCTTGTGCTGTGCACATGCTGCGGAAATTTCCGCTGCGGATTATCATTGTGGAAAAAAACGCAGCACTACCAATTATTTTGCGGAAGCGCTGCATTTTCGCTGCCATTGACTTGCATTGGCCCGCATAACATCCGCATCACCGGATCTGTACATGCGCATTCCATGCGTTTCAATGTGCGGATGGTACCCGGGTGTGGAGGAGAGGAGACTCTCCTCCGGACCCGGGTACCATAGATCCTGTAAAAAAAGAATAAAATAAAAAATAAACATTATACTTACCTTCTGATGGCACCCGGTGTCTTTGTTCTGGTTTGCCGGCAGCTCGCGGTGGACTCAAGGACCTGCCATGACGTCATTTAGTCATGTGACGGGTCACGCGACCGCTGACGTCGGCAGGTCCTTTCAGTGTACCGCGAGCTGCCGGCAAGCCTATACGCATCGAATAAAGACTCCGGGGGCCATCAGAAGGTAAGTATATATTTTTTATTTTTTGACATTCTCTCGGGTCACACTATATAAATCCATGCCGGCTGCATGATTTATATAGTGTGACCAAGTTGTCAAGCACTTTCCAAGTGATGCTAAAATCGCTTGGAAAGCGCTTGTCAACCGGCATGCGGAAATGCATGTGAAGAACGCTTCACTTCCGCATGTCCCTGGCAGGAAAACGCATGTACAATCCGCATGCGTTTTTTTTCTGCCAGGGAGATGCAGAAACGCTCAGGAAAAATCCGGAGCATTTCTGCATCGTGGGCACATAGCCTTATTTCTATTATAATTATGACGCACGCGGGAGCTTACCCGGAGCCGGATCTGTTGAGGGTTGTAGTCTCGTGGCGGTGACCCGGTCCGTGCCCAGGGAGTCAGACTAAGTGGCGCTGTATTAGCGGTAGATGTTGTACGACTACGCCACCCGTTGAATGCATCGAAGGAGCTGCCGCTGCAGGGCAGACCGCTGAGGCCGGTGGTAGGATTGTGCAGCGTGATAGTATCACCCCCAACGGGAGGGGTATGGCCTCAGGGCAGCCGACGTGGATGATGGGGGTAGCAGGAACCACTCGGAGACGGTATGGTGTAGTTCAGGGTCTTTACTGGTGACAAAGATAGACCCTCCTGGAGTACTGGCTAGCGATTGGGGCCTGGTCAGTCCTTGAGCAGATGGGATCTCCCCTGGCCAGGCGGAGTTGTAGGCCTCCCAAACTAACTGTACTCTTCTGGCTACCTTGCTAGAGGCGGGTATAAGTAGCCCACGTCCCTGAGTGTACCGTGTGGTGCTCACCCGTATGGCCGGTGACTCGGGGCCTTCTAGTAGCTTCCGCTCCACGACGGCGGTGCTGGTCCCACGCGTGTGACCGTGCCTTCGGGTTTCTTGGCCAGAGGACCTGAAATCCCCTGCCGGGCGGTTTCTGCTGCTGGATAGGAGTTAGTCCCCACAGCCTCGGACTCCGGGTCCGGTGATAGCTTCTCAGTCAGGGCGAGCTCTGCAGCTGCCAGCCCCTGACTCTTTGTAGTACTGCTCCCACAGAGCTCCTGTTGTTTCTTCCTATGCTGCTTCTCTTCTCTGTCTCTACTTCTTCTCTACTCACTAACCCTGCCTCAGCCCTAGGTTTATATAGGGGAAGTTCTTCCCCTCCCAGGACTGAGCAGGAGGTGTGGCATGCACAGGATCCCTGACCAAGAGACCTCCCACCTGCTCTCAGACATAACATTGCCGTTACTGTGGAAACCAGACCCCTGGGGTGCCACATTCCCCCCCAGTGAAATTTAGTACTCCGGGACTAAACATATTTTTAGAAAAACATAACAAGGTATAAACAATAATAATACAATAAGAAAAACACATAAAGATGGTTACGGCATGTCCGCAACCGGGTGCAGTCTTTGAAGAAAACAAAGGTGTCCATTTCACCAAAACAGGGAGACGTAACCAGGTAGGGGTCTGTCCTGCCCCGAGTCCTTAACAGTCTTTAGTCCATTCCTAGGTTACGCTCCAACCATGTACAAGGATTCCCGGTAAATCCACCAAGGACTCCTATAAATAACTAGAAACACATAATTATACACAAGCAACAAGAAAAACAGGTAACCACAAATAAAACAATTTATACACTTCAAATCCTCCAACGTGCGGGTAACTGGCCTCTAGTGGCCCTAGTGGACCTACGGAGCTGACTGTCTAGCCCTGAACTACAGGGTGTAGGAGCTGTCAAGGGTAAACTGGGCAGCTGTCTACCGGCTCTTTGGCTCACTAGGGGTACGGCAGGCTCACTATAAGCAGAGGGTTGATCCTCCTGTTCTGCTTGTGTGGAGTCTTCTGCCTCCTGGACCGGCTGCTCTTCCAGCTCTACCTGTTGCTCCGTAGGCACTTGGGATGCTGGTTGGAGGAACGTGAGGACGGGTACCACAACTGCACCATTGACTTGAGTCCAGGACCGAGGGAAGTCTCCGAGCACAGTACTAACCATATCTTCCCTTTCCTCTACGGGTCGATGATCTTCTTGTTCCTCTTCAGGGTTCCGTAGCTGTTCAGGACACTTCTTCAGGTGATCCCGGGATACAATGGCTATGGTCTCCCCTCCGTCTTTACTGATGGTACAGACTTTCGGGTTCTCGTGGCTTGAGGGCAGTACGGTGTACGGGTCCTTCTCCCACTGGTCGTCCAACTTGTGGAGCCGTCTTTTCCTCTTCAAGACCTGCTCTCCGGGTACCAGGGGAACAGCGGGAGCATACTGGTTGTAAGTTTTCTCTTGTCTTTCCCTAGCCTGACAGAGACTTCGCTCCACTCTCTCCTGTACTTTCCGGTACTGCTGCTGCCTCTCTGTGTCCCAGTCTGCTTCTGGTGAAGTGTCCTCGGGTGTCAGGACTCCCATTTCCAGGTCAACAGGTAACTTACCAGGTCTCGCCCTCATTAGGTAAGCCGGGGTACAGTTGGTGGAACCTACCGGGATGTGGTTGTATAGGTCCACCAGATCGGGCAGCTTCTCAGGCCACAGACTGCGTTCTTCCAGGGGCAACGTTTTCAGGAGATCCATTACCACCTGGTTCATTTTCTCACAAAGTCCATTAGTTTGCGGATGATAGGGTGTCGTCCTTATCTTCCGGCAGCCATACAGATTGCAGAATTCCTGGAAGACCTCCGCTTCAAAGGCAGGTCCCTGGTCCGTCAGCACTTGGTCCGGGTACCCGTGTGGACGGCAGAAGTGCTGCTGGAAGGCTCTAGCTGCTGTTTGAGCCGTTAAGTCCTTAACGGGGACGACAACCAAGAACCGGGAGTAATGATCCACAATGGTTAACGCGTAGACGTAGCCACTTCTGCTTGGGGTCAGTTTTACATGATCCAAGGCTACCAGTTCCAATGGCTGCCGGGTGACGATGGACTGCAGGGGAGTCTTCTGGCTGGCACGGTCCTTCCTTCTTGGGTTGCACGGGCCACAGTCTCTGCACCACCTCTCGATGGTTCCCCTCATGCCTACCCAGTGGAACCGCCCACGCAGCAGGAACTCCAGGTTCTTCCATCCGAAGTGTCCAGCCCCGTCGTGGTATGCCTCCATCACCATGGCTGCGTCTCTCCGTGGCACCACTACTTGCCAGATTAGTTCATGCGTCCGGGAGTTAACCATTCTGCGGCACAACTTCCCCTTGTAAAGGAACAGTCGACTCTTCTCAGCCCACAGTTGCTTGGCTTCCTCCGGAGCGTCTGGGTCAAGGCGAGCCTCTGGCCGAGTCAGCATCTCCTTTACCAGCCGGACGGCAGGGTCACTGTCTTGCGTTTCCTCCCAGTTGTAGTGAGGCAAGGGGTTAAACGTAGCGGCTTGCTTACTCCTTACCCGATGGGAATACCGGATAGTCCCATGACGGTGGAACGCGGGGAGTTCGACTTCTTCCAGTCCCTCTGGATCTTCTCCTACGTCCGGTAGGTTTGGCATCCTGGACAGGGCGTCCGCGTTGGTATTGGAGCGTCCTGCCCGGTATTTGATTGTGAACTCGTAGTTGGACAGACGGGCCATCCATCTCTGCTCTAGGGCACCGAGTCTTGCCGTGTCCAGGTGTGTCAACGGGTTGTTATCCGTGTACACGGTGAACCGGGAAGAAGCGAGGTAATGCTTAAAGCGCTCGGTGACTGCCCATACTACGGCCAGGAACTCTAGCTTAAATGAGCTGTAATTCTCAGGGTTTCTTTCGGTGGGTCGCAGTTTTCGGCTAGCGTAAGCGATTACTCGTTCTTTCCCCTGCTGGATCTGGGACAGTACGGCTCCTAGCCCGATGTTACTTGCGTCGGTGTAGAGGATAAAGGGCTGGCTGTAATCAGGGTACGCCAGGATTTCATCCCCCGTGAGGGCCATCTTCAGCTGGCGGAAGGACTCTTCTTCTAACTTTTCCCATTTGAAGGGCGGCTTCTGGTTCTTGGCCTTCCGGGACTGGCCTATCAGGAGGTCCTGCATAGGAGCTGCCTTTTTGGTGAAACCGGGGATGAATCTGCGGTAATAGCCTATCAACCCGAGGAACTGCCGCACTTCCTTTACACTGGAGGGACTTGGCCATTCCTTAATTGCGGTGATCTTATCAGGGTCGGGAGCCACTCCGTCAGCGCTCACCACGTGTCCCAGGTACTGCACCTTTGGTTTCAAGAGGTGACACTTGGAGGGTTTTACCTTTAAGCCGTAGCTTGCCAGAGCTTCGAACACTTCCGCCAGGTGTTTCAGGTGGTCCTCATAAGTCTTGGAATATACGATGACATCGTCCAGGTACAACAGGACCGTCTCGAAGTTTCTGTGGCCCAGACAGCACTCCATTAATCGTTGGAAGGTTCCCGGTGCGTTGCAGAGTCCGAACGGCATACAGGTAAACTCGCTAAGTCCCATCGGGGTGGTGAATGCGGTCTTCTCCCGGTCCGCCTCTGCTACAGGAACCTGCCAGTACCCGCTAGTGAGATCCAAGGTAGAGAAGAAGTTAGCAGATCTTAAAGCAGCCAAAGACTCCTCTATCCTTGGTAAGGGGTACGCATCCTTGTGTGTGATACGGTTAATTTTCCGGTAATCTACACACATCCTCATGGTGTTGTCTTTCATTTTGACTAAGACTAGTGGAGCTGCCCAGGGGCTACAGCTATCCCTGATCACCCCAGCCTCCTTCATGTCCCTAAGCATCCCCTTGGCGTGTTGGTAGTGTGCAGGGGGTACGGGTCGATACCTCTCTTTTATGGGAAGATGGTCTCCCGTGGGGATGTGGTGTTCCACCCCTTTGACTCGCCCGAAGTCTAACGGGTGTTTACTAAACACTCTCTCGTACTCTTGAACCACCCGATAGACTCCCTGTTTCTGGTGTGAGGGAGTGGAATCAGTACCCAAATGTAGTTGCTGACACCAGTCCTCCATTGTTTCCTTAGAGCCGTTACCTTCCTCCGGGGAAGATGGAGGCAAGGGTTCTACGGACTGTATGGAATTTTGATTGATGGTATACAATTTGGCTAGCGTGGCATACCGGGGCAGGTACACTTCCCTCTTCCCGATATTTATTATGCGAACGGGCACCCTCCCATGGCGTACATTGACCACCCCCCGTGCTGTCAAAATGGTGGGCCTACTGTCTGAGTAAACTGGTTCTACCATTGCCTGGTAATCTCTACCTCTCAGACCAATAGCTGCCCGGCACCAAATCATCATTTCACTTTTTGGGGGCATGGCAATAGGGAAAGGGTCACACATTCTTACGCTACCAATCTCACCACCGGAGAGTTCTATCTGTTGCCGTCGCATCAGTGCCCGGATCTCTTTCTGGAGCACTCGCTGCTGGCCGGAGCTGGCGTTCTTGGCAACCTGTTGTAAAAGGAAAATCACCTCTGCAAGACAATTTTCAATTACATTAGTTCCTAGAGTTATCTTTGGGTGACTCTCGTGTTTGTCAATGTCTACAATGATCAGTCCCTGTGCTGCCAGTTCGACTCTACCGATTTTAATGGTCACCTCTTTAAATCCAATCTGTGGCACGGGCTGACCATTGCTGGCGATGATACTCAAGTCGTCGTCAGGGTAGCGGGTGATATCCGAGTCATTCCAGTACTGCTTGAAGAGCACGTACGGGATAGTGGTGACCTGTGACCCGGTGTCCAATAGGGCACTCATAGGGATGCCATCCAGTACCACAGGCAAGACTGGACGTCCTCCCACATATCTGTCGCGCCAGTTCGATGGGCCTGATGATCGTTTTCCTGGGGTTTGGCCCTCTACCCCAGGTTGTGCCAGTTTAAAGGACAGTACCTTGCCATATGTCCGGGTTGATTGCAGCGGCGGCAGATGGGTTGTCCGTCCTCGTTGTATCGGTCGCTGGGTCTTCCTCTGGCCGGTGGGGTCCTCCTTGGTCGACGCCACGGGATGTCCTCCAGTCCGGATGCCAGCTGGATCTTCCCTGGAGTGGAAACCTGTAAAGACTGCACAGTTCGGGTTAGCGCGGCAACGCTTTTAGCTAGCTCTTGGACCTGATGGTGCAGGTCTGGAGCCGGGTCATTGTTCAAAGCCTGCGCATCAGCTCCCACAGGCCCTGCCGACAAGGGTGACGCCTCCTGGTGGTAAGTGGTAGTGGGGCGTCTGTGGGTCACAACGCCACCTGGTGCCGGTTCTCGGAGCACCCGGATGGCTCTGTCCTTGAACTGTGCAAATCCCAGATGAGGGTCCTGTAAGGCCATTGCCCGCAACTGGGTTCGGTGGGCATTGCAATATAAACCCTCTATAAATTTTTCAGTCAGCAGCCTGTCCTCGTCTCCCACGCCGTCAGGGTCGGTCTGCTTAATGGCTCTCAGGGCCTCTTGTAGGTTCAGGGCATAGTCCCTTATACTCTCATGTGCCCGCTGTTTGCACCCGTAGAATCTAAGCTTGATCTCGGCTGAGGTGCGGGTATCAAAGGTGTCCCTCAGCCGGGTTAGTATCTCTGTGACAGTCCTCCTCCCAGGTGGCCAGGACTTTACCTCCCTTTGGGCTGCCCCGGTTAATTGGGCCACCAGGATGCTCACTTTTTGCTCCTCTGTGAGGGGATACACCTGGAAGAGGCTATCCAGCTTTTCTCTAAAGTCATGCAGGGTATGTGACTCCCCTGAGTACTGGGGTAGCCAGGCTGCCCCCGGGATATAGGGCATGGTGAAAGGCATGACCGCAACGGCGGTGGCGCTGGCGGGGGTTGAAGCGGTGAAGCTCTCCTCCGTATCCGACATCCTTCTCCCCCCTAGTGGACCGTGGCCTACCTTGCGATGATCCTCTTCCGTAGGCCGCGGCTCCGCAGTGGATCGTCAGGGTTGAGGACCTTCCGTCGCGCTCCTGTGACGTCAGCGTCTGCTGGGCTCCTTCCAGGACCTTACGTGACGTCTGGACGTGAGGCGGGGCTTCAGTTCTCGCGCGCTTTTGGAGTCCACGCCCCTCTTCTTCCCGCGCGGCGTCTTCAAAATGGCGTCCAACGGCGGGAAAACTCCACGGAAGGCGGGAAGAAGGCTGAAAATGGCGCCGGATGGCGGGAATCTTCACCGATGGCGGGAAGAAGGCTGAAGATGGCGCCGGATGGCGGGAATCTTCACCACTGGTAAGTTTGAACAGTCTTCTTCAGGCACGCAGTACCCGGTGGTTGCGGGCACGAGATCCTGCCGACTATGCCAAAAGTTGACGCACCCCTGGGCCTGTGTTGCGCAGCGTTGCGCACGCGGGAGCTTACCCGGAGCCGGATCTGTTGAGGGTTGTAGTCTCGTGGCGGTGACCCGGTCCGTGCCCAGGGAGTCAGACTAAGTGGCGCTGTATTAGCGGTAGATGTTGTACGACTACGCCACCCGTTGAATGCAGCGAAGGAGCTGCCGCTGCAGGGCAGACCGCTGAGGCCGGTGGTAGGATTGTGCAGCGTGATAGTATCACCCCCAACGGGAGGGGTATGGCCTCAGGGCAGCCGACGTGGATGATGGGGGTAGCAGGAACCACTCGGAGACGGTACGGTGTAGTTCAGGGTCTTTACTGGTGACAAAGATAGACCCTCCCGGAGTACTGGCTAGCAATTGGGGCCTGGTCAGTCCTTGAGCAGATGGGATCTCCCCTGGCCAGGCGGAGTTGTAGGCCTCCCAAACTAACTGTACTCTTCTGGCTACCTTGCTAGAGGCGGGTATAAGTAGCCCACATCCCTGAGTGTACCGTGTGGTGCTCACCCGTATGGCCGGTGACTCGGGGCCTTCTAGTAGCTTCCGCTCCACGACGGCGGTGCTGGTCCCACGCGTGTGACCGTGCCTTCGGGTTTCTTGGCCAGAGGACCTGAAATCCCCTGCCGGGCGGTTTCTGCTGCTGGATAGGAGTTAGTCCCCACAGCCTCGGACTCCGGGTCCGGTGATAGCTTCTCAGTCAGGGCGAGCTCTGCAGCTGCCAGCCCCTGACTCTTTGTAGTACTGCTCCCACAGAGCTCCTGTTGTTTCTTCCTATGCTGCTTCTCTTCTCTGTCTCTACTTCTTCTCTACTCACTAACCCTGCCTCAGCCCTAGGTTTATATAGGGGAAGTTCTTCCCCTCCCAGGACTGGGCAGGAGGTGTGGCATGCACAGGATCCCTGACCAAGAGACCTCCCACCTGCTCTCAGACATAACATTGCCGTTACTGTGGAAACCAGACCCCTGGGGTGCCACATTTATGTACAATGATAATTGATACATTTTCTTATTAGCTTTATGACCCATTTTTGGGCTTTTGTTTACATATGAATATGGAGTTGCTAATGGGGAATTTTAGAATACCAGAGAGACTTTTTGTATCTTATATGTTATATATGCTGTAAATACTTTTATGCCCAAAAATGACAAAAGTATTCTCGGAGTGATACCTTTATTGGCTAACCAGAAAAAAATCTATATATATGCAAGCTTTTAGAGCACAGAGGCTCCTTCATCAGGCAAGATTACATATTTGTAATAGATTTGTAATCTTGCCTGATGAAGGAGCGTCTGTGCTCTAAAAGCTTGCATATATATATTTTTTTTTCTGGTTAGCCAATAAAGGTATCACTCCGAGAATACTTTTGTCATTTTTGGGCATAAAAGTATTTACATTGATTTTTCTGGCTAACACAGTAACACAATATAACTTTGTATTGTACATCATCTTATACTGTATATGCCTAATTCTTGACTTTATGATGTACCTTATGGGTCTCATAATTTTAACATAAACATAAATAGCAGTATTAATTGTCATTTAACAGTTTGGAGCTGCATGGTTGTGATTAGTTGCAGAAGTTAGAATTATATTTAAATTTACCGTTGCATGTGAAATCATGGGAATACCTACTAGGGCAGCAGGCACGCCCTGTGATCAACTTATTGTCAGGGTACCTTACTAAAAAAAATAGAATGCTCAAAGTTGTCAAACCTTTTTCAATAATTTTA